>NC_057845.1:41305000-42555000 GCF_910594005.1 Cervus elaphus | reverse complement strand
TTACCTATTTTTTGTGCTGTATTTCCAGTGTTAGAAGCAGTTCCATAGGCATCCTTGTGTTGTTCCTGAGTTTAATTGGAACACATCTGAAATTTCACATTTCAGTGTGCTGTTAACTATAAATAAAAGTTCAGAGATTCTGTTCCTAATTAGCTGAAAGTTGTCATAAATGACTCTTGAAATTGACTGGATTTTTTGCATCTATCTATAGGATTTCGTTTCTTTCATTGTTCATGTCTGCTTTGGATGTAAAGATACATCTACTTCATAAAACTGGCTGAGTAGTTTCCCCTCATCAACTATTCTCTGAAACATTTCTCTATGGTTTAAATTGTTAGTTCCAAGAAGCTTTGGTGTTTTTTAGGCAAGATAAGATTGTATAACTCACTGAATTTATTTAATGTTTATCATTTCTTCCTTAGGCAGTTTTAGTAACTTATATTTGTCTGGAAAGTTGTCAGTTTCATTTAAGTCTATAAATTATTGGCATAAATTTCTTTATAATGTTTTTATGATATTATAAAAAGCTCCATAAAATATTAATTTCAATATTTACTATTTTCATTCCACTTTTCTATTATTATTTTTGATGTTCCTCTCTTTTACTTGATGGAGTCAGTATACTTCCTTTAAAAGAAATAGCTTCTGTTTTGTTGATTTTATTTATTAAGTAAATACATTTATATGTATAAATTTCCCTTGAAAATTACTGCTGTACCAGCTTCCAGTAGGTTTTGATATGTCACACTTTTATTTTTACTTAGTTATAAACATTCTCTAATTTCTATTGTGATCTTTTTTCATACTTTACATCTGAGAACATATCAACTTTCTGAAAAAAAGTTTATTTTATTTTTAAAAAATAGTTAATCCTTTGTGGTAAGAAGATACGGTTTTATAATATAAATATCTGAAAATAGTTGACATTACATGGGATCTAGGCATTTGTGCTCAGTTGTGTCCAACTCTGCGACCCCATGAACTGTAGGCCGCCAGGATCCTCTGTCCATGGAATTTCCCAGGCAAGAATACTGGAGTGGGTTGCCATTTTCTACTCCATACATGTGATCTAGTATGTGGTTAATTTTATAATGTTCCAGTAATTTCAAAAATGTATGTTTTTTACTTTTTGGAGGTAGTGTTCAATATACATTCTCTTTTAGAAAAACAATATTCATTGAAGTCCTCTAGCATTATTATGTTTTGTCTGAATATCAATTTTCTACTTTATTATAGGAATCAATTCTCAACTTTTTACTGATGGAGAGAATTTTATGTATAGATTTTAATGTGCGCTTGGTGCTGTATGTGTCCTCTAAATATAATAATTTATTTTATTCTTAAACCAACTGTATAAGGTGAGGGCATCATTTTTACAGAAGAAATCGAGGGACAAAGAAGTTAAGAAGTTCACAGAGCTAGCAGTCAGTGGAGCTGAGATTTAAATGCAGTCTGTCTCCATTGTTCACATGGGTCTGACTCTACTAGTATGACCAGTTTTTGCTTTGTATATTTTCAGACTATATTATTAGGCGTTTAGAAACTTATGCATGTTATGATTTCTTACACAGTTATTGCTTCTATTGTGTATTTTCTCCATCCATACTTTTTGCCTTTAATTCTATTGTATATGATATTATTTCTATAACAGTTTCCTGTTGGTTAGCATTTGACTGTGTTGGTTTTTTTTTAACTATATTGTGCAATTTTTCCTTCTGGTTTGGACACCATGCAGTTTCTTTTTTATGTTGTTACCCTAACTCTTTCTGCATATATATTTAAATATCACTCCTCCTAATAAATGTGACTATTTTGCCTTCCTTCATAACAGTTAGACCCTTAATTTCCTTGAGTATCAATTAAAATCCCATTATATTTTTATTTTTGTGAAGCATTGTTTTATCTTCTTAAAAGTAAAGCAAAAGATAATTAGATCTTTTGAAGCAATTATGTTTATCAATATATTTAGTAGAATCCATGTAACATTTGGCTTTACTACATCTTTCCTTTCCTGGAAGTTTACTTTTCTCCTTAATGAAGAATCTTTTAAAGCATTTTTTAAAACTAAGTATTTGTCTGTGGTAAACTTTGAAAGTCCTTGTTTATTTCAATATGTCTTTGTTTTGTTCTCTCTATTGAAAAAAATAGTCAGTTGATCACTTAGTTCTGAAGTGAGTTATTATACCTCTGCATTTTGAAGATATTGCTCCAAATTTTACTGATCTGCTATTTCTAGTGATAAAAACAAAGTCAGTCTAATATCTTTTCTCCATGGTCATTTTTAAGATTTTCTCTTTGCCCTTGATACTTTGAAACTGCATTAAAATATAGCTATGTATGCATAGCTTTGTAATTTTTAAAACTCCTGCTTGCTATTCAGATACACACAAAGAAACATTAGAGAAAGAAAGAGGGATGGATAATAATTTCTGGTAGAAGTTTGCAACCTGATTTCAAACTATAAGAGGAACTCTTTCTTGAGTAACAATTTAAAAATCGTCTTCTCTTTGAAACATGAATTGATCTTGGGTAGCCTTGGTATGCAGTGGATTGAAGAGAGTTTCAGTTCCCAGCCAGAGAATGAGGTTGGGACGCAGCAGTGAGAGCTGAATCCTGGCCACTAGACCAGAGGTCAGTGACAAGGCCCTGGCCCTTTGGGTTTTCAGAAAAGAATTCCCATAAAGATTGAATTGGCTTCCCTGATAGCTCAGTCGGTGAAGAATCTGCCTGCAATGCAGGAGACTAGAGTTCTACTCCTAGGTTAGAAAGATCCCCTGGAAAAGGATATGGCAACCCACCCCAGTATTCTTGCCTGGAAAATCCCATGGATGGAGGAGCCTGGCAGGCTACAGTCCATGGGGTCACAAGAGTTGGACACGACTTAGTGACTAAACCACCACCACCATAAACATTGAAAGTAGTGAAACAAGTGAAATATTTATTAGGAGGAAAAAAAGTACGGCACATGTGGATAGACATGCGGCAGACTCGCAGTTAGTTATACCCTCTGGTAGTCTGAATCATTTACAGCCAAGATGGATTCCAGTAAAAAGCACTGTGGGTAGACTTGACATCACCCCGCTTTTGACCTCTGAGGAGCTTTCTAGTCAGGAAGGTCTCCCTGACTTCGAGAATGAGAAATATGTGGTCTCATCTTTTATCTGGGCAGAGCCCGGCCTCCTCTCTCCATTGTCCTGGAGTTTCTGTCCACAGAGAATGAACTCAAATTGCTTACCCTGGAGGAGCCCATCTGCCTTCTGCCTCAGAAGCACTATCTAAAGACGCATGTGAAAGAGAATTTCTGTATTTTCTCTCCTGTTTTTTTTTTTTTTTTAATTTCTTTTAGGAGGAAAACAGAAGTATTATTGAAACACTGAGTCTTTCCCTGTGAGGGTCCTTTTAAAAAGGCAAGTCCAGAAAATTGAAAATTTTCCCCAATAGCTGAGTGAAGGCCAAATTAAATATAAATTAGTTTCATTCTCTCTCTTGATTGCTCCATTTGTATTTTTTGAGTTCACAATGGCTCTGCTTATACATAAACAAATTCTACTTTGCAAAACTCCAATTTAAATCTCTAAGTGCTCTACGGTGCTTCACACTGTGGATTAAGAAAATACCCAGGTGGCCCAGAGGGACCATAAAAGGGTTTAAGTTTAGGAGTCAAAATATTTTCTTTTGGGAGCCCCTACATGGTACCTGGAGAAAATAAAACAAAAAAGCACCCTCTGGTTTGGCTCAGCCCCTCCAGAGAGTCAGGTCTTTTAGAAATCCACATGTATTAATCCTCATGTACTACCTCAGAATGCAGCTTCAGGCGTGAATGTAATCATATGGCAATGTTACTGTGGGGCCTTATGCTACTGGGTCTATTGTTGAAAACAGATATCTGCTCTAATTTTTCCTTTATTTCTGGGATAACAAATTTCAAGGAAATTTTTCTTGTTTATCTAATATATATTCACTGAATGCCTACTCTGGCCAGCACCTCTGTTAGATGTTATACTAGGCACTGGGGTGATTCACAAGGTTCCCGCCTTCATGAAGCTTCAGTGAACTTACTATCTGAACATCATGTGATTTAGAGACTCAAAAATATAAGCTTGAATGGGATTCCCAGGAGTCACCTAGTCCATTCCCTTACCTCAAGAAAGGATTTAATGAAATATTTTCTGACAGACTTGGTAGTTGTCACACCAGAGGATCTTCAGAGAGGGGATTACGGCAGCCTTCAAATAAGAGTCAATGTTTTTCTACACACAAAAAAAGACATGTTGAAAGTTTCTCATGCAAGCCATGGTTGAGAGGCAACTTGTGGTAGTATCATTGCTAAACAAAATACAGGATGCCCAGTTCAATTTGAATTTTAACATAAGTATGACCCAGATATTGCATGGGGCATACTTATCCTAAAAACATATTTGCTGTTTACCTAAAATTCAAATTTATCTGGGCATCCTTCAATTTTATTTGCTCAGTCTGCTAAGTATATGGTAGAGAAAGAAGGAAGATCAGGCCAAAAAAGTATTTAATTAATTATGTAACCAAATAATTCAGATGAGATGAAGCACTAGTGACATGGCTTATGACACTGTCAGCAATGCACTTCCTTCGGAACTCCGCCCTGGCCAGTTCTCTTTGCATAGAAATGACATTGGGATAGGCATTGCATTATTGGTCCTCACAGTTTCATTAAAATGATATAGATGATTCAGACTGTTTACTTGTAAAAGACCCATGTGTTTAACAGGGGCCCCTCTAAGGGTTCATGTATCTCCACTAAACTCCCCCTGTGAGATGACTGAACAATGGAGTCCCTGCATTGTACACCTGGACTTGAATTTTTATCTTGCTGTTTCACGAGCTTACTTAGAAGCATGCAGAAACTTTCTGGATCTCTCTGTGGTTTACATTCTGTGTTTTGAGTTCTACCAAAAAGTGAGGTGGTGGATGTGCAGAGAAAAGAAATAACTGCACTCTATAAACTCTGTGGCCGCAGGGACAGCAGGGACCTGTTTTGCTAACCATCATCAACTAAGTGCCCACTATTGCTGGATATATTAAGAAAAGGAGTTCTAGCTCCACAATATCTTACTTAGGTTCTTTAATTCAACTGGAAAAGTACATATTCTTTGACTTTCACAAAGGGCCTCCATTTGTTTTTATAGATAAGCCTGGCAAAAAAATGTATATGTTTTCACTATCTTGAATCTGTTATTACTCAAGTAAGAAAGTCAATAATTAATTTTTTTTTTTACTAATTTCCCCCAAGAAATGAATATCAAAAGTTTGACTTCTATTGTTTCTCTAGCTAAAAATGTAAAATTTCATTGAAGTATAATTTATATGTCTGATTATAATACTATACAAAAATCCACATTGGGCTTTGAATATTGTTAAAAGACAAACTGAAGTATATTAAAAATTTCAAGGGTTCATTTGAGCAGGAATCAGTTCAGTTCAGTCGCTCAGTCATGTCCAACTCTTTGTGACCCCATGAATCGCAGCACGCCAGACCTCCCTGTCCATCACCAACTCTTGGAGTTTACTCAGACTCATGTCCATCGAGTCGGTGATGTCATCCACCCATCTCATCCTCTGTCGTCCCCTTCTCCTACTGCCCCCAACCCCTCCCAGCATCAGTTTCTTTTCCAATAAGTCAACTCTTCGCATAAGGTGGCCAAAGTACTAGAGTTTCAGCTTTAGCATCCGTCCTTCCAATGAACACCCAGGACTGATCTCCTTTAGGATGGACTGGTTGGATCTCCTTGCAATCCAAGGGACTCTCAAGAGTCTTCTCCAACACCACAGCTCAAAGGCATCAATTCTTCGGCGCTCAGCTTTCTTCACAGACCAACTCTCACATCCATACATGACCACTGGAAAAACCATAGCCTTGACTAGACGGACCTTTATTGGCAAAGTAATGTCTCTGCTTTTTAATCTGCTGTCTAGGTTGGTCATAACTTTCCTTCCAAGGAGTACACGTCTTTTAATTTCATGGTTGCAATCACCATCTGCAGTGATTTTGGAGCCCAAAAAACTAAAAAGTCTGTCACTGTTTCCACTGTCTCCCCATCTATTTCCCATGAAATGATGGGACCAGATGCCATGATCTTAGTTTTCTGAATGTTGAGCTTTAAGCCAACTTTTTCACTCTCCTCTTTCACTTTCATCAAGAGGCTTTTTGGTTCTTCTTCACTTTCTACCATAAAGGTGGTGTCATTTGCATATATGAGGTTATTTATATTTCTCCCGGCAATCTTGATTCCAGCTCAGTTCCAATCAGAAAGCACTAAATCAGAAGTGGTTAGGAGCTAGAGAAAGACTTACACTATATACACAATGTACAGAAGTAAAGAAAGATGACTGATTGATTGGTTATAGCTTAAAGCCTAGTTGGCTGTTTGTGATTGGCTGTCCTTAAGTTTTGATTTTATTACCATTAAGCATTTAAACGTGTGGTTTGCTTACATAGGCCACCATGGCATTAGAATCACCTCTGTCTGGCTTCCTTAATTAATAATATCTTGCCTCTCCATTTAAAAAATCCTAAATATTCACTACCAGATCTAGTATATAAAATGGGTAACTCTGCTATCAGTCCTAAATGGAATCAGTGAATATCCTAGGTAGAGTGTTTTCTAGGACATTCAAACAACATGGTGACTTTTATGTTGAATGAATAGGCACCCAGAGAGATTAAGTAGCTAGTCCTGGGTCACATAAGTAGAATTCAAACTCCATCCTGTTTATCTTCATTCTGAGTCCTCTGTTCTTTTCACCACATTGCCATGTCTTTCTTTGGAATTCAAAACTTTTTTGGCTTAAATATAAAAATATTTCAATATGTTCAGAAATTACAAAAAGCAAATGTGAAAATTGTGATATTCCCTGTTTTTATATTAGCATTTACAAGGGCTTCTTCAGTGGTTCAGAGGTAAAGAACTGGCCTGCAATGCAGGAGATGCAGGAGTTCAATCCCTGAGTTGAGAAGTTTCCCTGGAGGAGGAAATGATAACCCACTCCAGTATTCTTGCTGGGACAATCCCATGGACAGAGGAGCCTGGTGGGCTACAGTCCATGGGGTATCAAAAGAGCCTGACGCAACTGAGCATGTCAAGTCATTTAAAAGTTTGCATTAGCATTCCTTTCTTTCTTTCTTTCCTTTTTTCATTTAAGCAACCTACACAGTAGATTTCAAGGAAGCATTTACTTTCTTACAAAGTGGAAATAGTTCCTTATTTCTTTGAATTGTCTTGGATGTTGCCTAAATATCTGTCATGAGGTGAAAACCATGTATTAATAGGTTCTCAATTTGACATGCTGGTAGTGTTACCAACTGCGCTTCCTCTGGAAAGTCTGAGAATAAAATGTCTAGACTGATTTTCAATCCGGAAGCCCATTCTTCAAGCAACTTGGGGCAGTCACAGCAGCCTGAGGAGATGGAGTAAAACCAGCTGGGACATGAATAGTCACACTGTATCCATCAGATTATACACCAATTCCAGTTTCTCCTCTCTCCTGTCAGAATAAGAATCAATTCATTTTTCCCATGCTACCTTCTCACCAAAACCTCTTTCTTTTTTCAATTTCTTTTTGGTCCTGTCTTGGTTCTATTTTCAGCCAGAGAGCTTCCTTTTCCTTCTGTTGTTGAAATTCGAGTTAGATTTTATAATTATTCTTAACTTTATTTTCTTTCTAACTCTGAAAGAGCAAATCAGACCAGAAACTTACCTTTGATTGATTGATTTATCCATGCCATAGACAAGTACTAAGCACTCATTGAACATTATATTTAAGACAAGTGGGAGATGAAAGTTGCCCTCTATTGCACAACTTCAGCCAGCATCACGAAATGGTCCTGCTAGAAGTCAGAGGTAAGAACTTAGGCATCCGTTCTCCTGAAGCTGGCTTTGATCTTCCTGCTCTCCAAATTCTAAATCAAAGAGCCTTGATATTAAACAGGAAATTTTTAAATAACCTTGGTGGTCATGTGGCCACAGTGGAGCCTTTATATTTTATAAGGACTGCCCTGTCTAGGGGCCCACCTGGCAGGGAAGTAGATACTATCTTTGACATTACAGCTGGGCTCATCATGCCCAGGGTGGCAGTTTGTGGTCTGAGTCTAGAAAGCAGTAGCCCAGGGCTACCCTAACAATAAAGCAAGTGGCCCATATCAGGAATGATGAAGAACAAGCCACAGAGGAAGACTGACATACCCAGGGGAGGTAGTACCCAACTACGAGGCTGAGGGGATCCTCTGGTGGAAAATGGGAAGCCAAGAAAAGTCTCCTGGAAAACATGCGAACACTTAGAAAGACAAGGACATCTGGGGCTATTAAAGAGTTTGAGGGAAGTTCCTAAATCTCTTGATTTCTTCTATTTTTTTGACCAGCTCTCTAAGAGTTCCAGCCACCGTGATCTCTGAACTATAACAATAGATTCCTAGTTGATCTCTCTTCTCCATCTGCAGTCTTTTCTCCATCTTTTAACCAAAGTGTTTCTTAAAAAAAGGGGAAAAAAAAGGCAACAGCACACAATTTTGATCATGTAACACATACTACTCACCCTGTTTCTATATATTCTCATGCTAAAGAAAAACAAAATTGCTAAGAAGTACTTCATGGTGGAATTTTACCACATTTGAGAAGGCCTTACAAATAGTGGAGAACAGAACAAAGGCAAAAGGCAAAGGAGAAAAGGAAAGATATACCCATTTGAATGCAGAGTTCCAAACAATAGCAAGGAGAGATAAGAAAGCCTTCCTCAGTGATCAATGCAAAGAAATAGAGGAAAACAATAGAATGGGAAAGACTATAGATCTCTTCAAAAAAAATTAGAGATACCAAGGTAATATTTCATGCAGAGAAGGGCACAATGAAGGACAGAAATAGTATGGCCCTAACAGAAGCAGAAGATATTAAGAAGAGATGGCAAGAATACACAGAAGATCTATACAAAAAAGACCTTCATGACCCAGATAACCTCAAAGGTGTGATCACTCACCTAGAGCCAGACACCCTGGAATGTGAAATCAAGTGGGCCTTAAGAAGCATCACTACGAACAAAGCTAGTGGAGGTTATGGAATTCCAGTTGAGCTATTTCAAATCCTAAAAGATGATGCTGTGAAAGTGCTGCACTCAATATGCCAGCAAATTAGGAAAACTCAGCAGTGGCCATAGGATGGGAAAAGGTCAGTTTTCATTCCAATCCCAAAGAAAGGCAATGCCAAATGATGTTCAAACTTCCACACAGTTGCACTCATCCCATATGCTAGCAAAGTAATGCTCAAAATTCTCCAAGCCAGGCTCCAATAATACGTGAACTGTGAACCTCCAGATGTTCAAAATGGATTTAGAAAAGGCAGAGGAACCAGAGATCAAATTGCCAACATCTGTTGGATAATTGAAAAAGCAAGAGAGTTACAGAAAAACATCTGCTTTATTGACTTCATCAAAGCTTTTGACTGTGTGGATCACAACAAACTGTGGAAAATTCTTCAAGAGATGGGAATACCAGACCACCTGACCTGCTTCTTGAGAAATCTGTATGCAGGTCAGGAAGCAACAGTTAGAACTGGACATGGAACAACAGACTGGTTCCAAATTGGGAAAGGAGTATGTCAAGGCTGTATATTGTGACCCTGCTTATTTAACTTATATGTAGAGTACATCATGAGAAATGATGGACTGGATGAAGCACAAACTGGAATCAAGATTGCTAGGAGAAATATCAATAACCCCAAAAATGCAGATGACACCACCCTTATGGCAGAAAACTAAGAAGAACTAAAGAGCCTCTTGATGAAAGTGAAAGAGGAGAGTGAAAAAGTTGGCTTAAAGCTCAACATTCAGAAAACTAAGATCATGGCATCTGGTCCCATCACTTCATGGCAAATAGATGCGGAAGCAATGGAAACAGTGACAGGCTTTATTATTTTGGACTCCACCATCACTGCGGATGGTGACTGCAGCCATGAAATTAAAAGACGCTTTCTCCTTGGAATAAAAGCTATGACCAACCTAGACAGCATATTAAAAAGCAGAGGCATTAGTTTTCCAACAAAGGTCCGTGTAGTCAAAGCTCTGGTTTTTCCAGTAGTCATGTATGGATGTGAGTTGAACTATAAAGAAAGCTAAATGCCAAAGAATTGATGCCTTTGAGCTGTGGTGTTGGAGAAGACTCTTGAGAGTTCCTTGGACTGCAAGGAGATCCAACCAGTCCTTCCTAAAGGAAATCAGTCCTGAATATTCATTGGAAGGACTGATGCTAAAGCTGAAACTCCAGTACTTTGGCCACCTGATGCGAAGAACTGACTCCTTTGAAAAGACCCAGATGTTGGGAAAGATTGAAGGCATGAGGAGAAAGGGATGACAGAGGGTGAGATCATTGGATAACATCACCAACTCGATGGACATGAGTTTGAGTAAACTCCGGGGGTTGGTGATGGACAAGGAGGCCTGGCATGCTGCAGTCCATGGGCCCGCAAAGAGTCGGACACGACTGAGCGACTGAACTGAACTGAGCTTTGAAACTTACTTCCCACTAACTCTCCCATGTTTTCTCCAGTCTCACCACCAAACTGGTTTCCTTTTATCCCTACTACTTACCAAGCTTCTTCCAGACAGAGTATTTACATACATGATTTCTTTGGCTGGTATGATTCTTTCTCCCATCTCGACTAGTTAACTCCTCAACTGCTAGTTTCAGTTCCAGTTATCTTCTTTGGGGAAGCTTTTCACAACACCCCTGGCTAGGTCAAATCCCTGAGTTCAGGGTATTCATGCACTTCTCCTTGATAATATTTACCATGACTGTAATTTTAATTCTCTTTATGTGATCATTTGCTAAATATCTGTCGTCCCTAATACTGCAATGTCTATGTGATCAAAAACAGTCTTGAGTAGAACTTTTATATTCCAAAGGCCCAGCACAGAGCCTGGGCATGGTGGTCACCATGTATCTGTTGAATAAGTATGATTCTAAGAAGTAGATAGCCTGCTTTTGTTTTTTTTTTAATGAACTTTAATTGTGCTCTTAGTACTTAGCACACAGAAGCACCTATATCTCTAGATTTCGGGGATCGAGCTAAATAAGGTGAAGAGCTTATCAGTTCTGTGAAGTGGAGGGCTCTTCTACTGAGTGACTATGACCTCAAACTAAACACAGGAGTAGCCAGTGTTCCCATCACCATAATTTCCCCCACAGATTCTAGTTGAAAAAGATTTGTGTTCCACTGAACTCACCACATGTATTAAGTGATAATTCATTTGTTTCCTTAAAAGACCCCCAAAATAGCCAACTGGAGCTGTTAGTGCAAGATCAAAGTGTTACTATACTAAGTTGAGATTCTTGCATGCCACAATCATTGTGTGAAAATATCCAACTCATGTGTAGTTGTTCTTGTTCAGTTACTTAGTTGTGGCAAACTCTTTGCAACTCCATGGACTGCAGCACACCAGGCTTCCCTGTCCTTCACTATCTCCCAGAGTTTGTTCAAACTCATGTCCACTGAGTCAATGATTCCATCCAACCATCTCATCCTCTGCCGCCTCCTTCTTCTCCTGCCCTCAGTCTTGCCCAGCATCAAGGTCTTTTCCAATGAGTCAGCTCTTTGCATCAGGTGGTCAAAGTATTGAACATTCAGCTTCAATCCTTCCAATGAATATTCAGGGTTGATTTCCATCAGGATTGACTGGTTTGATCCCTTGCTGTCCAAAGGAACTCTCGGGAGTCTTCTCCAGCACCACGGTTTGAAAGCAATTCATGTGAGACTTCAAATTTTATTATAAATAACTCTGAGCTTTTATTTTTGCAACTAAAGGACTTCTAGAAATCTAGGGCCCTTGGGTTGGAAACCACTGCATTAGATCCAAAAAGAACAAGACTATAGAACTGGGGTAAGGAGACCTTCCTCTCTGTTCTGCTATTACTTGTAGAGGTGTGACCTGGAATATTTGTTGATAAAGGGTACAGTCAGCCAAGACATCGGTGTGAGGCTCTAGACTGCCATGATGTTCTAGGCAGAAGCACCCAGCTGAGGATGAAGCAGACAGTGGTCCATGCTTCACTAAGACATTTTTCAAAACCTCAACATGGCCAAGCTTACTCTTTCCTTAGTTATAAACTGGTATTGCAATCTGAAGGTTACGTTTAGTAATAATTCCAGACATGCATGGCTGGTTTCTTAAAGCCAAATAAGTATTTAGATAATAGGAGGAACAAAAGGTCAGATGCAGGCCTGCCAAAGCTTAATGGGGATACATGTTTTCAGGAAAAGAAACAGTTATTTCCTTTCTTCATTTTTGAGACAGGATCTTCAAAATCTTCACTTACTATAAAATAATAGCATATAATCTGCATGGAACATGAGGAAATAATTAAAACCTGACCCCAACTTATTTTACAGCAGTTGGATTGACACAAATGAAATTTTATATAGTAAGTGCTGTAAGCTTCTAAGAGGAAGGTTCTACTACAAAAGCTAAAGAATGCTCACTCTGAAAAAAAAAAAAAAGAACGCTCACTCTGGGTGTTTCTATAAGTGAAAATTACATTTAAAATTCATATAGTTCCTTTTTGTGAAATGTGAAGAAAATTCTAGTTAGAAATGGAGCAGATTCAAAGCGAGCAGGGAAGTTCTGCTATAGGTACTCTCTAAAGTGCTGTTATGACAGGTAGACATAAAAAGCTTATGCTGACTACAGTGAAAAGTGAGACTGTGGCTAAGAGGTTCATTTAAGGTGAGTCAACAGTAGAATTCCTCTGCTCAGATACTTTTTGAATTAAGTGAAAAATAGCACTATTATACTTGTCTCCAAAACGACCTTTAATACTACTCTCTGCACCATGCAAGCTGCACCCGCCACTAAATTGCTCTTTAAAACCACTAAACTGTAGTCCTGTCTAAAGGTTAATGATGCAAATTCATAATGTAACCTTCATAAATAGTTTCAGAAAAAGATGGATAAGCTTTCATGAGCAAGCAGAAAAAATAGTTACGATAGTATTGTAAGTGCATGGGGCACAAATAACAAAAGATACCCCTTCATTTTATAGTAAGACCAATTGAGGAAGAGCCATGTTAGGAGTCAGAACTGACTTTTCCTTTAATCTGATATTTAGACATTGGAGATGGTGCCAGCACTTTTTATAATGAGGTTTGTCTGCTGATAGTTTGAGATCGCCTGTGTTGAAATAGCCCTTCCATATTCTTTGGGAAGTAAAAATGGATACAGTGAGAGTGGGTGAGAACTGCTACCCCATCCCACTTCAAATCACACCAAACCTGGACTTCCAGCACAGGATCCAATGCAGGGTCTACTTCTGGCTAATGCATCGATGGGCCAGTAGTGAAATGAGAAGCCCAAGGGAGGCTGTGGCTTTCCGGATCTGTGTCAACTCTCTCCAGCCAGTGTTTCCAATGGTTAAGGCACTTGGGCGCCATTGCTCTGGAATGCAAAATGAAGAGTTACCAGTCTAGTTGCAGCTGTTTGGAAATATTTTTGGTTGGACTTTCTGAATATCAACGACAGAAAAGAATCAGCCAGAAGGCCCTCATTAAAGCATGTGCCACTTCGCAAACACTGTGAGGCTTTAACGGCCAAAATATAAGGTCTGTTTCTTCTTGTTCTGTTCTTGTTCTCTGCCTACCAATCCCCAGAAAAATGTTCATGGGCAAGGAGCCAGGTGAACCCCTGTTCTTCCTAACTGGTAAAGAACCCCATTATACTGTAGGAGTGAGGGCAGAATGGGGAACTAAGGAATGGCAAGGTGACCTCCCTGACAATTACAGGAGAAGTCAAAATGTATGCAAATGACCAGAGAAAAAAGGAAAGGAAAACCAGGGACTATGTTTATGATCAGCTGGAATACATTTCACAGGGCTTAGGCAGGGGTCCTGCCCACGTCCAACCCTTCAGGGTATGGACAGAAGCAAGGGTTAGTTTAGGAAGGAAACAGGAGCTTACCTGTTCCCCAGCGATTTACATGAATGAGTAACCCAAAACAAACTAGCAAAAAAAAAAAAAGCCAAAAGCCACATTCACATTTGTCTGGGAATTCATGTTGGAGAATGGCCTTTTGGAACTATAACAATGAAATGCTAACATTTTGATCATTTTAATCATCATTCATAAATCTTGCACAGTTTTGCCAAAGTAAATATATTTGCTTCGGGTTAAAATGTACCAATTTTGTACTTTGAAATACTGTTTTCCTTTTTTGCCCAAAAAGACAGATAATCAACACACAGGAATTTGAACACAACATAGAGTACCCTGGGCTTTGGGTACAAAACTATTTGATATTTAAAATGATGAATTTTATTTTACTTCTGAGATTTAACAAATGTTAACATATTGCCAAATTTGTTTCTTTAATAATAGAAAATGTGCAGCTAAGGATGATGCTCCCCTCCTGTATCACTCCCCTCCCTCTTTTCCTACAGAAAACCTCGAGGTCACAGAATCTAGCACACTGCTAAGGAACCCAAACTGAACCCCAGAACTCCAGCTGTGCTATGGGATAGCCCAATAACCATCATATAGAGTGTCTGCCTTTGTTTTTGACTGTTCACTATAGGCATTTATATCTTTTTGCAATATCTAGGATGATTTAGAGCATTAAAAAGATTCACAAAGACAAAAAACTGTGCATCTCCTTCTACATCTTACATTTTTAAAAATTGGTGATTGCCTGCCTATTAACTATTTCCTCCCTATTCCTCGCTAAACAAAGCCCCAACTTTGTTGAGGCTTCCATTCCTTAGGAAAATAGAACCTTTCACCATGTCAAGAGTAGATACCAATTAGTATAAGCTGTCATGGTAATCTTATCCTTCCCAGTGAATGGACTATGGAGGGCAATGTGACATAATTCTAGTGAATGAAGTAAGCAGAAGGAGAAGGCAATGGCAGCCCACTCCAGTACTCTTGCCTGGAAAATCCCATGTACAGAGGAGCCTGGTAGGCTACAGTCCACGGGGTCTCGAAGAGTCGGACAGGACTGAGTGACTTCACTTTCCCTTTTCACTTTCATGCATTGGAGAAGGAAATGGCAACCCACTCCAGTATTCTTGCCTGGAGAATCCCAGGGACAGGGGAGCCTGGTGGGCTGCTGTCTATGGGTCGCACAGAGTCGGACACGACTGAAGTGACTTAGCAGCAGCAGAAGTAAGCAGAATATGGATGGGAAGTGTCTAGGAAAGATTGCTTGTTCTTGAAAGCACAGAAGTGAATGGCTTCATCTTGTGCTGGATGCTACCATGCCTGAGTGTGACCTGCACAACCATCTTGCTACTTTGTGGAAGCTGGCTTGATGATATGTCCATATAAGGATAATAGCAGAGCAGAAATAGGGGTAAAACAGAAGCTGTATTAACCAGTCTTCAGGCTTTTTTTTTTTTAATATGAATCTTTTTACATAAACAAATGCATTTCTCTTTAATAAGCCATATTGATTATATTTTTATTGCTTTTAGGAAAAAGCATCTTTTTCTTTCAATGTTGGGAAATACAGATTTTCTTTAATATTTTAAATCCCTGAATGGTTCCAATGTATGCATATTTATACATACTATTTTTGCTATTACTAAAAAATGTGGCAACAAACATCCTAGCTCAGGTCCCTTGGTGAGCTACTGTATAAGTGGAATTGTTGGGTCATGTCCATAGACTATGTTCATCTTCACCTGTATTACATTATATTTCCAAATTGTTCTCCAAAGAACATGCAACAGTTCATGCCTCTGCAGCAGTGTATAGGAGTGTATCTGTCCCAACATCATTGTCATTTTGAACTTTTTTTTCATTTATTTTTATTAGTTGCAGGCTAATTACTTTACAATATTGCAGTGGTTTTTGCCATACATTGACATGAATCAGCCATGGATTTACCTGTGTTCCCCATCCCGATCCCCCCTCCCACCTCCCTCCCCATCCCATCCCTTTGGGTCTTCCCAGTGCACCCGCCCTGAACACTTGTCTCATTTTGCCATTTTCAGAACTTTAATTTTTATCTTTATGACACAGTGGTATCTGTTGCTTTTATTTGCATTTCTATGTTTACAAATGAGGTTGAGAAGCTTTCAGTGTATTTGTTAGCCATTTAGTCTTCTCTTTTTAAAATTAATAGTTTAAGTCATTTATGTAGTTTTTCATTGGATTGTTTGTTTTTTGTTGGTGTTTAGAATTTTTTTTAATAGTCTGGACATCAATCCTTTAGCAGTTATATATACTATAATTATCTTTTCCCAGACTAATAGTTGGCTTTTATTTATGATATCCTTTGTGACACAGGCATTTTATACTTGAATGTAATCAAATATATCACTTTTTAAATTTATGGCTTGTAAATTTTATGTTGTCTTTAAAAATTCTTTTCTAACTGAGATCATAATGATATAATCCTACATTTCCTTAAAAACTGCTAAGTTTTGCTTTTTGCATTTAGATTTTTAATGTATCTAGTCATCTTCATTTTGTCCCTGTTTTTAATGAAGTGGAGACTTCTAAGGTTTCTTCTGGTCTAAATCAATTGTGTCACTTAAGGTATAATTAAAAAAAAAAGAAATAGAAAGTTATTTCAAGAAAGGGAATTTAATATAGAGAATTGGTTACACAGATGAAAAGAGTGAAAGAACAAAAGAAGAAAAAAAATTTTTAACCCAGAAATGACTCAAGGAAGCAAATACTAGAGAACGGGAGTATTAGGACTACCAGATACTAGAAACTCAGAGGACTCCCCTGCAGATTTTGTGCTCAGATCTTTAGGAAAGGAATCTTAGCTGACTCTTACGGGGACCTTAGGGGGGCATACAGAGGCTGGCTCTGGAAGTGCTAAAAAAACTAGAAGCAAGTGAATTACCTCTCCTGGGCTCAGCTGCTGCTGCCTGGGTGAATTGCTATTGCTAGGATAATGTTAGAAAAAAAGAACCAAGTTCTCTCCTCTTCCTACATTCCATTTTACTGTTTTGTCTCTTTGGCAGGACCTAAGGGAAAGCCAGGTAGCAAAGTAATCTGGAGAATTAGCAGAGTATAGAAAAATGGATTTGAGTCCAAGAGACAGCATCAGTAAATAATTAGCCCATTAGTAGAAACTTTAGTGACTTTATGCACCTAAGGGAATGTGTAGCCTAATTCATTGACCGAGGGAAAAAAAGTTAATTCAATTTTGCTGATGCCTAACAATACTATTTAATTCAGAGTTTTCACACTTGTGTTCCCACTCAACCTGCAAAAACATTGTTGAATTCAAAGATAAGCTAAACACTTATAGCAAGCAACCTGTATTCCACAGTTGACCTTTGATAAGATAACAAGTTATTGTTGGTAATATGCTACCTAGTGAATATTTTCTTAAAAATAAGTACCATTAATCTGACCCTTCAAGATAAAGGTGACATTTTACCAACAAGTGAGAAATAACTTTTCAAAAAAAAAAAAAAAAAAAAAAAAACCTCTTATATAAAGAGAATTGGGTTGGGGGAGAAGAATATTCCTATTATTATGTTGCTGCTGCTGCTGGTAAGTCGCTTCAGTCGTGTCCAACTGTTTGCAACCCCACAGACGGCAGCCCACCAGGCTCCTCTGTCCCTGGGATTCTCCAGGCAAGAACACTGGAGTGGGTTGCCATTTCCTTCTCCAATGCATGAAAGTGAAAAGGGAAAGTGAAGTCACTCAGTCGTGTCCAGCTCTTCACGACCCCATGGACTGCAGCCTACCAGGCTCCTCCATCCACGGAATTTTCCAGGCAAGAGTACTGGACTGGGATGCCATTGCCTTCTCGGATTATTATGTTACTTGTTGGCAAAACTGATACCTATCAAAAGTGTTATCTACTCAAATAATGATCTTGAAATTAGAATACTTCAGTCAAAACATTTTCCAAGTGAAAGAGTCTAGTATATTTTGAAATAGTGTTCTAAAAATATGAAAATAGATTAAGTTCTTATTATTTTTAAGAACAATGGATTGACATTAGAGAATATAAGACTTCACTAGTTGAAATTTGTCAGAGACCATTTAGTTGGATGAAACTGAAAAATGAATCTTAAGATTTAAATACAACCAATGAAACATTTTTTTCCCTTTGGACCTATACATTATTTTTAGTGATCTTTTTAAAACTAAAGCAGCTATTGACACCTAATGTAGAATAAGCTAAGCCTAAAATCAGATTTTTGAATCACTAAAGCATAACACTTTCAATTAAGGTTTTAGAATAAAAAAGAATATTTGCTTTCAACAAAAAAACCCATTAAGTGAAAGCAAAATACTTTCATATTGTTAGTAAATATAATAATGTAAAATATTTATTTCACTTTTTTGTTTTTAATTTACCTTGCTAATAATCTAAATTTAAGCCTATTCATTAATATGTAGATAAATTTATGAAAAATAAATGTAGTGGGTCTGTATAAGCAAATCTGGTTATTTTTAATGAGATATGTGATAGGATGTTTAAGCAAACTGTTTGGACAAGACTGTTCAAAGATAAACTGAGGCATGTTAAACATGTTGATTTCATGTGTGCAAAAATCAATTCTAATTGAGCAGCATTCAGTCTAGAAGATAGAATGGAATTCTGAGGAGCTGTGCAAAATGGAAGCCTTTTATTTAGCCCAAAAGGAATAGGAATAAGGAATTAAAACTAGGCAAAAAAAAAGCAGGTTGTTTACTGCAAGGTCACTTCCATTTAGGGGGTGGCATGGATCTATTGGTCAGATGACCTAGCTCCTGTTAACCAGGCAATTCCTGCTTGACTGGCTTAAGATTTCATTTCTGGAAGAGCCAAAACTGTAAATAAGTCTTGGTTTGGTAACATGGGGCTAAGAATAAGCAATTCTGTTTTGGGTCTGTTGTCCTATTTTTAACACTATTCATCTAAGCAGTTGTGATGTTATACTTGTTTTAACTCCTAAATTTGAATTACGTAATCTCCTGAGGTATATCCCAAAATATATAGACTAAGAGTTTGAAAGATTTTATTTCCTAAAAAGTTGTAGCATGTAACATTTGTTTCAATACTCAAGAAGTTATTATACCATGAAGTGCTTTGATGAATGAGTGACTGACTTCCAAGCACTAGTTCATCATAAAAAATTTACAGTAGTCTGTATGGTTTTCTAGATTTCTTTTTTTATGTCTATATCTATAGATACTTACATGTGTATATACCTATATATAGGATAAGTATGTACATATCTGTCTATATAGATTTTAAATTTAGTTCACAGATATTATGTAACCACCAAACTCCTATCAGTGTATTTGACTTCATATTATTCTCATGTTCCCTGCCTAATTGCATACTTGTTTTTAAGTAGCTATCCAAGCACAAGCCAGACACTCTACCTATTTAGGTTGTCTGCATTTGTGCAACAAAGGAGTTGGAAGAGATATCAAAGGACCTTTTCAAGTTTCAAAATTTTTGAAACTACATAGAACCCTAATCTAGAATAGGGCTTTTCTTTCTCTCTCTTTTTTTTTTTTTTTTTATTAGTTGGAGGCTAATTACTTCACAACATTTCAGTGGGTTTTGTCATACATTGATATGAATCAGCCATAGATTTATTTTCAAACACATCTTTAAACTGCAGAATTCCTGTGAGCTATCAGTTTTAGTGGCTGGCAGTATTCCCAGAGCCTGCCACGGATGCACAGACTTTCTCCTGGTCCAGTTGAAAAGATACTCCAAAGGAAGACTCCATCCCTGATGTGTGTTCCTGGGGACCAGGAAAGGAGCTTGCAGAAAGGATCTCTGGTTCTGGGGGAATGGTTTCACAGTGCCCTGAGATGCCATCTGGGGCAGGCAGCATGTAGACTTGCTCTGGGCATTGCCATCTGTGCTTGCTATCCGTTTCATCTGTAGGTCATTTTGCTGGTCGGCTCACCTCTGTGCTCCCCCATCCTGGGGTTGTCTCTGGTTTGGGGCCTTGTACATTTGAAGGGCATAGATCTAGTCTTCCTTCCTGCCTTTCTCTCCAGACTAACAATACCCCTAAGGGTTCTTTGAAAGAAAAATAACACGACTGTTGGAAATATGTTTGTTTTGTGTCTGCTCCACCAGAAGCCGGCACTGCCCCAGTCCTGCAATGAGAGTTTGGAGTCTAAGGCATGAAAAACAGCCCATAGGAATTTCAGAGACTCATAAAGTTTGTAAACTAATGATCTAGGCCTTTCATTTTCTTTGGAAAGGTGGCAACCCAAAGTTGCAAGGAGCCAAAAGGAATTTTTAAGACACAAAAAAGAATGCCTTTATTTAGGCTTCATTCCTTGAAATGTTAGACAACTTGTCACTCTTCAGTAAAAAAAATAAAAAGACCTCTGTGTACAGGATGAGATGACCTTTCCAGGGGTAGAAATAAGACAATCTGATCCATGGTGGGGTAGAATGACATGGCTAGAAAGGGGAGATAGGACTGAGTGGAGACAGAGCCAAAAAGATGAGAGAAACAACTCACTGGGGAGTGGTGTGAAGTCCTTTCCTTTCCTGTGTGACACAGTGGAAAAACCCAGAAACATCAAGAGCCTGGGAGACAGATTTAGATTGAGACATCTATAAAAGAAAGAAAGAAGAGCCAAGCAAAGCCCAGCTCTGGGACAACCTAGGTGATAAACCATTGTCTGTTCCCGAATATCTCACCCCATCGCTCTGGAACTGGAAATTTCTGCTGTGAGTCATATATATGGATGATGGCATTATCTCTGCATTTCAAATCTCTAGATTCTCTAGAAATTACATTAAGGGGGAAGAAAGAAAGGAAGCTTTAAACAGAAAAACATGCATTAATTTTTCAAATTATTTGCTACTTTGGAGTTCAAAGAGCAAAATCCTAACTTTAGTATAGGAAGGTATATTTTAATGGAGCCACCCAGTCACTTACTAAAATATAATGCTACTTAATTCTTTTAACATCAATTAGCATTCCCCAATAGTTTTCTTATTTATTGTTGCCTTTTGTCTTTGGCTCCTCCTGTTAGAAGCATGTCTTGTTTCCCACTTTATACCCAGTGGCTGGTACCTTGCTGGGCCCATGGTAAGCCATGAAGAAATATTTGTCAAATGACTGATGAGTGAATAAACAAATGAATGATGCAAGGAAAGAAGAGTGTAGCGGAAGATCTAGGGAATGTGTGTGTATGTGTGTGCTTAAAAAGTTAAGCTGAGGTATGGTGCTGGGAAAACAGGCAAGAAGGAAAAAGTAAGAAATTTGACCTAAAGTTAGAAAAGAATAAAAGTTAGCAAAAATAAATTTGCCACTTTCTCCCAAGATTGACCCTGGAAATAAATATCCTTACTGTGCCCTAATCTGGGGGTGGGTGTACTGTTACTATATTTAAGAACTGTTGAAAAACCCTTGGAATGAGACATGAACAGACCTGCTCAGTATTTGGACTGGGCCTCTACCAAAAAACATCCTGGTTGCTTTGTAAGAAATGTTACAGAACTAGGTGCTCTGAAATGCCTGTTTTCAATTTACAGAAATAACAAGCATTTTGCTTAGCTCCATGGTGGTCCCTATTAAGCAAGGGCAGACATTGAATGCCAGTGAAGTCCATTGTGATGGTGCTATTCATGGCTGACTCTGAAGTTCCTGTATAGAAAATAGGCAAAAAGGACCCTTGAGAATTTAAAAATTTAGTAACAATTCCATCACGTACTTCCTTCTTTCAAATAAGAAAGAGAAAAGAAACTAGCTTGGGAATAATTTGATTTACCTGCTTCATCTTATCTCCTAAGAGTTTTAAGTCTGACAAAGGGGTAGAGGTCAAGGGTGTGTGTGGACATGTGCATGGACCTGCGTGCTCAGTGACATCCAACTCTTTGCAACCCCGTGGACTGTAGCCAGCCAGGCTCCTCTGTTCATGGGATTTTCCAGGCAACAGTACTGGAGTGGGTTGCCATTTCCTACTCCAAGGGATCTTTCCAACACAAGGATCAAACCTGTGTCCCTTGTGTCTCCTTCATTGGCAGGAGGATTCTTTACCAACTGCACCACCATCGTGTAATAGTTCTAAATGTTAGCATTCTTCTATACCGGTCAGTTTGCTTGCTTTATTGCCACGTTGTCTTTTTCTCTCTCCCTCCCCTCTCCTCTTTTGTTGTGGTTTTGTCTCGTTTCATATATCAGAAGAAAGAAATCTGGGATTATTCAGAAGTAAGATGAAGACCCAAACACGCCTTTCATTTTGTTTTTAAGGGAAATTGTCTGATACCGTTTCCTGAATCCATACTGTTTTCTCTTAAAGATTCAAACTTAATCTTTGCTACTTCTGTGTTTCAAAGCTAATTTTAAGAGACATAATCATTAAGGAATATTACCTAATATTTTATGGAGAAAAAAAATTAAGAAGGAAATATTATTCATAGGTTTGGGAGCTGCTTAAGGGCCAAACTCTTTTTGTGTGTGCGTTGTCATCACATTTTCCAGGATTATTAGACGAGTATTGTGATAACTACAATTTGGAAAATCAACAGTCTGTGTGTATCACAAACTATATGAGATAGATGTTCATTCTTGGGAGACAAAAGAAGTCTTTCTTCTTTAAAGGCTCCTGACTGATTCCAGTATTTCAAAAGCCACCTCACCAGAAAGTCTTCATTAGAATGCGGACAAGTTCTAGAAAGTAAAATAGGAAAACTGTTTTTGTTTGTACTCCTGTTGCTACTGTTGTTCAGTCGCTAAGTTGTGTCCAACTCTTTGTGACCCCCTGGATTACAGCATGTGACATTTCCCTGTCCTTTACTACCTCCGTGAGTTTTCTCAAATTCATATCCATTGATTCGGTGACGCTATCCAACCATCTCATCCCATGTCACCCCTTCTCCTCCTGCCTTCAATCTTTCCCAGCATCAGGGTCTTTTCCAATGAGTCGGCTCTTTGCATCAGGTGGCCAAAATTTTGGAGTTCAGCTTCAGTATCAGTGCTTCCAATGAATATTCAGGACTGATTTCCTTTAGAATTGACTGGTTGGATCTCCTTGTAGTCCAAGGAACTCTCAAGAGTCTTCTCCAGCACCACAGTTCAAAAGCATCAATTCTCTGGTGCTCAGCTTTCTTTATGGTCCAACTCTCACATTTGTACATGACTACTGAAAAACCATAGCTTTGACTATACAGACCTTTGTTGGCAAAGTGATGTCTCTCCTTTTTAATAATGCTGTCTAGGTTTGTCATAACTTTTCTTCCAAGGAGCAAGTGTCTTTTAATTTCATGGCTGCAATTACTGTCTGCAGTGATTCTGGAGCCCCCCAGAATAAAATCTGCCGCTGTTTTCACTTTTCCCCCATTTATTTGCCATGAAGTAACTTCTGACTATTTGTATTTAACTAGATGGAATATAAATTTTAGGGTATAATTGTCAAGTGAGTAATTTTCTGAAATGGATATAATTCTATTTAAAATGATTGTTCATTCCATGGCAGTACTACCAGACACTGTATCTAGTAATGTCCCTGATGCTCAGTCTAATGGAACTATGTCAGTCCCTACCATCTTTGACCTAATGTATGACCTCTGTTGACAAATGGCTTATTGCCTAAGTCCTAATACACTCCCTGAGCTTCAGAACTACCGTTTTTCACTCTTCCTCTTTCTCCTTTAGTGGCTGCTCTTTTGCTGGAAATTACTCTCCTTTCCTGGGCTGTCTCCATCTTGCTGGTCTCTAGGGTTTGAATGCTTCAGGCTCAGTCTTTAAACATTATCTATTTTCACCTAAATGTCACCTAAAGGTCAGTCTCATGGTTTACGTCAGTATCTCCAAAATTTATATCTACCTTCCTGATCTCTCCTCTGAGCTCCGGATTCTAGTATCCAGGTGACTCTTTGGAAGATCTCCATTAAGTGGCTAATATACATCTCAAGCTTACCATGTCTAAAATGGAACTTGTAATCTTCCATAATGTACTTTCGCAAATCTGTCCCTTCCCATCTCTTCCTTATCTCAATAATAAACACTACTCCATCCATGCTCTTATGTCAGGCAAAAACCTTAGAGTCATTCTTGACTTCTCTCTTTCTCTCACACCCCACTTTCAGTCCATCAACAAATTCTGCCAATGCTGCCCTTTGAATCCTCCCACTCTGGCTTAAGACTTTGTCATGCCTCACTTGTGTTCTATGCACAGTATTCACATGGGTTCCCTTGTCCCAATCCTAGTTTTGATATTGGGTTTAACACAGAGTACCCAAGTTATGCTTTTCAAAAACTAGGTCTGATCACATTTTCCTCTGTTCAGACTTTACTAGTGCCTCTTAATCTCTGCATGAAATCTAAATCCTTTGTCATGATGGTGACCATACAAGTCCAGCATGATCTGACTCTCTGCCATCTCTCCCACTCATCTCTAATCACCTCTTCTTTCCATCTCCTCTCTCCTCCCAGCTACTGAGCCCCTCACTCTTTGCTCTAGGTAGACTTGCTTCCCTGCAGCTTTTGAAACACATCAAGTCAATTCCACCTTAACACCTCTGCACCTGGGGCTCCCTATATTGGAATGCTCCTCTACCAGACAACCACATGGCTCACTCTATCACTTCCTTCTAGTCTTTTTTTCAACTGTTATCTTATCAAAAGGCAATACTTTCTGCCCTAGTTGAAAGTAGCACAACTCCCTAACCATACCTCTCATTATCTATCACCCTTAGTTTGCTTCAATTTTTTTCAATGATTTTATTATAACCTATGCATTGACTTTTTTAAGAAATTGTTTGTTTCATGTCTCCCCTCACTAGGAGACAAAAATAAATATCACCCTGAGATCAGAAACCAAATTTGTTTGGCTCATTGCTCCAATCCCAATGTTAACACAACACAGTACATCCTTGGCACTCAAAAAATACTTGATGAGTTGAATTGTTATGGACCATATATAAGATGTATGGTTTTCCCTGATGGCTCAGACAGTAAAAAAAAAAAAAAAAAAAATCTGCCTGCAGTGCAGGAGACCTGGGTTGGGAAGATCGCCTAGAGGAGGGACTGCAACCCACTCCAGCACCCTTGCCTGGAGAATTCCATGAACAGAGAAGCCTGGTGGGCTACATTCCATGGGGTCGCAAAGAGTTGGACACAACTGAGCAATTAACACTCTCACTTTTTTCATATATAAAATGTATATTTATTTAAGACATTTCAAGCTATAAAAAAGATAAAATTCTAAGTTGTGAGCTTATAATTAACACATTATTGACCAGGAGCTTGTTGCAGAAACTAATGCCTATGGCATTAATACATCTCTGGTTAATAATGTGTTAAGCAAACTCAGTGGTTAATAATTCATTTACCAAATAATTTATGACTTTAGAGTAATATATATATAAACATCGAGTTTTAGCATGGAAAAGCCAGGGTTCAGTTTTGATTCTTCCTCTTACCAGCTAGTTAATACCATTGGCAAGTTACTTATTTCCATAGAGCCTCATTTTCCAATGTGTTAGAAGAGATGAGAACATTGATCTTGGTTGTGAAGATTATTCACATTTATCAAAAGTTGACATGGAATAGATGGTATTAGCAAGCAGCAGTAGTAGTGATAGCAATAGTTTCTCACAGAGTAAGCAAGTGCTTCTCCTCTGAAAATTCAGCATGACAAGAGCTTCAGCAAGTTATAAGTGAGCTACACCAGAATCCCCACCTGGACTGAGACCAGAAATAAAGAGAAATGGTGAGGAGTGCATCATGATGCTGGGACCACTGAGGGCCCTAGAATCTTGGAGCCCATCGCAGGCATGAACTTCATTCCAGGGGAGCCCCAGAGCTCCATTTGGGACCACCCCTGTTCAGAGAATAATCAGGAGACCAGCCCACTCCCACAGTAAGGCCAGAGTTGACTGGGATGGATTTGGAAATCTGCCACGAAAAGGATCTAAATCTCAGGGAAGAACAAGAGCCAGGCCCAGTCCCCCAGTGCCTCTCTGAAGTATTCTCAGTGAAGAGTAACTAATGCACCCAGTAAATGAAATGTGAAGGGCTTCCCTGGTGGCTCAGACAGTGAAGAATACGCCTGCAATGTGGGAGACCTGGGTTCGATCCCTGCACTGGGAAGATTCCCTGGAGGAGGGCATGACAGTCCACTCCAGTATTCTTGCCTGGAGAATCTCCATGGACAGAGGAGCCTCGCGAGCTACAGTCCATGAGGTCACAAAGAGCTGGATACAACTGAGTGTCTCAGCACAGCACACATGTGAAATAGTGCCTCTCCCATATATACAGAGTCATCAAGAAATAGTCTTTTGCAATAAATGCATTTTTTTAAAAAAAGCTATGCACACATTCTTCTTAAACTCAGTGCTTCCTATTCCTTTATTTCATTTATCATCATTGCTTCCCATTTTGGTCCCTCTTTCTCTTCCTTTAAATTCCCACTGCACCAATAAATAGCAAAGCCCACAGGCCATTACATCACCAACGTATACCTTTTAAAATGTGTCTCTTTCCTTTGTTAGACAGGTAGACATATTGGAAGGTAATAGGTAAAGTGAAGAAAAATAGATTCTTAGCTGATAGTCAAAATGCTCCTCATTCTCTGACCTTTCCTTTTCCCTGGAACAAAGTGCTAGTCTTAGTCTGGTTGATTGTTATAAGGGAAAGGCCAGAGGAATTTCAAGGTAACCATATAAAACTCCAACTGTTCAGGGAAAGAGGGCAGAGACATGGGTATTAGAGTTTCATTTGATTTTAGATGGAGCTTGGGTGTATTAATGGGGACCCATTCATTTAGCTGAACTCACCATTTCATCAAGTATAAATAACCCTGGAAAGGGTCACAAAAAATCTCTGAAAGGGTTTACCACTGCGCCTGCCACCCCAAAGCCAAATACTTTTTAAAACACACACACACAGACACAACTGTGATTATAGAGTTATGACTTACACAGCGATGCTTCATCCAGTCATTTTACCTTCCCGAGCCAGTCACCGGAGGGCCAAAAATGTTCTGACTCCAAGGCAATGTGTAATACTGCTCTAGGCTTTGCAGGACTGCCCAGGATCACCCTTGTCCAGAAGCCAGACCAAACTTCACCTGGCCAGAATCTCACAAGAATTAATGGTTTTTAAGAGAAGGTCACTGGCAGGACCTTAGGAAATGAGATCCCAAGACGTGGAACTAATTGTCCAACAGAAGAGATTTCACATAGGGAACGCAGCACTTCCTTGTCTGGCTAGTAGGATATGTGGAGGGAACAGAGCCCAGGAATGCTCAAATGTTTTTGAAAGTCCTTTATGTGGTTTGAGTTAGGTGAAAGAGTTTTTTGTCTCTGATCACTTAGGATTAAATAAATTTCTACATAAATTTCATTTCTTTTTTTTTTTTTCTTCAAAGAGGTTTTGTATGTTTACTGGAACTTTGTACCAAGAGAAAATAAAAGAAGCACATATGGAAAATCACTGCAATTTTTTGGTTAAAAGGGATAGCTGGAGCCTCTCACTAATGGATAGCATAAGTATTTATTTGCTTGGTCATACCATATCCTATTAGGTACCTAAGTGGCAGATAGAAACCTAACTTTTCATTTAGAATATCATGGTTGCTAATCAGATGGCAAGATCCTTGAAAATAGGACATTCATCTTCTGGCTTTGTGTTACTTTTCCATAGCCTATCTCAATGCATGGACATACTAGATACACACTATATCTTCCAGAAATAGATTTCCTAGTAGGTACATTGAATCAATGTATGTGAAATCTGAAGTTCTCTTGACATGCTGATACTCAAAAGGAAGAAGGAAAAGTCCTCTTCATTCTTTTTTTTATTCAAAAATGATGTCTAGAGTACTCACCCCATGCCAGGCATTATGGTTGGGGTAGGAGCTGAGATAAAAGCAAGAATGATACAATTTTTGCCTTGAAGAGTGTAGTGTTTGATGTGGGCAATGAGGGGGAAGGTGGGGATGTGCATAATAAAGTGGGGAAGTAATAGTAATATATTCACCTAAAATTATAATTCAATACAAGAAGCACTAGCTTAGAGATGTCAAGAAAATGCTGAGGATTTCATAAAGCTTTTGGCTGAAGGAAACAGGAAAGTCTTCATAAGAGATTACCTTAGTTCTTGAAAGAGTATTGAAAGTGTGTACATATTCAGCAAAAGCTCTTATCTACTCTGTTTCCTTTCTACCAATTTTATCCCCTGTTTTCTTTAATCAAATTGGCAAAGGAGAGCAAGGAAAGGCAGCATGCTGCATTACATTTGAGAATTTATCATGTTCCATTTGCAGACTGCCAGACATCAAATAGCCCAGGATACTATTGTTTTCTGAGACTTCTAATATATGAAAATTTTTGATAGACCAAAGCAGTGTTCTCAAAATTGTGGACTTTGTACAAATATTTAATAAATTCATCTTTTCATGCAAAAACACTATGCAATATAGTTGTAGTACCCATAAGAAAATTCTAAAAGTTATTATAAATATTTATCCATAGTATGCTCCAAGAAATGAGGCCTAGTAATCATCACAAGTTCAATGTTCAGTGTTGTTATTGTTGTTCAGTGGCTAAGTCATGTCCAACTACTTGTGACCCCATGAACTGCAGCATGCCAGGCTTCCCTGTCTTTCACTATCTCCCAGAGTTTGATTAAACTCATGTTTATTGAGTCAGTGATGTCATCCAACCATTTCAACCTCTGTTACCCACTTCTCCTCCTGCCCTCAGTCTTTCCCAGCATCAGGGTCTTTTCCAATGAGTTGGCTCTTTGAATCCAGTGGCCAAAGTATTGGAGTTTCAGCTTTAGCATCAGACTGTCCAGTTAATAATCAGGACTGATTTCCTTTAGGATTGACTGGTTAGATCTCCTTGCAATCCAAGGGACTCTCAAGAGTCTTCTCCAGCACCACAATTCAAAATCATCAATTCTTCAGCGCTCAGCCTTATTTATGGTCCAACTCTTACATTCATACCTGACTTCTAGCAACACCATAGCTTTGACTATATGGACCTTTGTTGGCAAAGAGATGTCCCTGCCTTTTAATATGCTGTCTAAGTTGGTCATAGCTTTTCTTCCAAGGAGCAAGCATCTTTTAATTCCATGGCTGCAGTTACCATCTGCAGTGATTTTGGAGCCCAAGAAAATTATCTGCCACTTTTTCCACTCTCTCCCCATTTATTTGCCATGAAGTGATGGGACTGGATGCCATGATCTTAGTTTTTTGAATGTTGAGCTTTAAGCCAGCTTTTTCACTTTCCTCAAGAACATGAGTATATTTATAACCTCTTTTGAAGATTGCTACCTAAAAGCTTAAATTTCACTTACTTTTATGGATGTGAGTTATCAGATCCATCATTGTGATAATTACAAGATTCACAGAAGATACCAAGTGTACAATTTGAAGAAAATTACTTTAAGGCAAGGATTCGAGTATAAATATTAGGTTCTGAAAAGTAGTTGTGGTTTCAGACTGTGAATTTTAAATCATTATAGCCAAGCTCAGACATGTCTTTATTAATCAAAATAGGAACCTTTACAATCAACACATTTTTGTGAATAAGAAATGCTTGTTTATTCCTGTAGCATAAAAATCCATGCTTCATGGTTCCACGGTAGCTTGGAAAGCATTTTCTGCTTGTGGAGAAGCATTTTCCCTGCAAAATGTTGTCGTGATGCTTGAAGAAACGGTAGTCAGTTGGCTAGAGGTCAGGTGAATATGGCGGATGAGGCAAAATTTCGTAGTCCAATTCGTTCAACTTTTGAACTGTTGGTTGTGTGACATGTGGGCGGGCATTGTCTTGGAGAAGAATTGGGTCCATTTTATCGACGGTCGCTGCCGGCATTGCAGTTTTTGGTGTACCTCATCAATTCACTGAGCATACTTAACAAATGTAATGGTTTCATTAGGATTCAGAAAGCTGTAGTGGGTCAGATGGGCAGCAGACCACCAAACAGTGACCATGACCTTTTTTGGGCACAGTTTGGCTTTGGGAAGTGCTTGGAGCTTCTTCCCAGTCCAACCACTGAGCTGGTCATTGCTGGTTGTTGTATAAAATCTACTTTTCATCATATGTCATAATCCGATAGAGAAATGATTTGTTGTTGCATGTAGTAAGAAAAGATGACACTTCAAAATGACAATTTTTATGATTTTTGATCAGCTCATGATGCACTCCCTTACTGAGCTTTTCCACCTTTCCAATTTGCTTCAAACACCAAATGACTGTAGAATGGTTGACACAGAGTTCTTTAGCAACTTCTCCTATAGTTGTAGAAGGATCAGTTTTGATGATCCTCTCAATTGGTCAACTTTTGATGGCCGGGCACTGTGCTCTCATCTTCAAGGCTCTCGTCTTCTTTGCACAACTTCTTGAAACACCACTGTGGTGGTGGTGGTTTAGTCGCTAAGTTGTGTCCGACTCATTGTGATCCCATGGACTATAGCCCGCCAGGCTCCTCTGTCCATGGGATTCTCCAGGCACGAATACTGGAGTGGGTTGCCATTTCCTTCTCCAGGGGATCTTCCCAACCCAGGAATGGAACCCGGGTCTCCTGAATTGCAGGCAGATTCTTTACTAACTGAGCTATGAGGGACTGTACATTTACTAGCAATTCCTGGGCCAAATGCATTGTTGATGTTGCGAGTTGTCTCTGATCCTTTACAACCCATTTTGAACTTGAATAAGAAAATCACTTGAATTTGCTTTTTTATGACATCATTTCCCTAGTCCAAATAAATACAAAATGCACAGCAAGTAAAATAAATCAATAGCAAAAATATAAAGCAAGAAATGTGCATTAAAATGATGTATAACATAACTACATTTACTTAAGAATGTATTCTAATAGCAACAAAGTTCAACAGCGCAAAACCACAATTACTTTTGCACCAACCTAATAAGATGACAATTAATTTCAGTAGAAAACTAAACTGAAATTTACGGAATTTTGAGTATTCAACGTTACCAGCAAATGACTTAGGCCATGAATATCTAAGTAGAGGAGGCATCCCGATTAGAACATATAGTATATAGTATACTAGATTTGTAGTACAGCTTCTTAACGTTAGCAAAGAGTTCAAGCGCATACAACTAATAATGATATCGGCAATTTGTACACAATGTATACAATATTCATCGCGTCACCGACTCAGTGGACATGAACATTAGCAAACTCCAAGAGACAGTGAGGGCACCTGCAGTCAATGAAGTTACGAAGAGTTGGACATGACTTAATGACTGGACAACAAAACAGCAACATACAATGTCATACTTGTATACGCAGTTAAAACAATAGGAGAGGAATGTAGAATAGATGGTATACCGTGTAGTATCCCCAAAGATCCTGCAAGACTCCTAAGGATTCTGTCTCTCCAGGAAATAGAACTTGGTGGTGGTGGTGGTCTAGTCGCTAAGTCATGTCCAACTTTTGTGATCCCGTGGACTCTAGCCCGCCAGGCTCCTCTGTCTATAGGATTTTCCAGGCAAGAATACTGGACCTCATCAAGAGGAGTAATGTCGACTCTATAAAAGAAAAGATCTGTATCACTAAACCTATTTAATATAGAGTCTTTACAAAGCCTTGCTCTTCTGGGGATAAACCATGGTTCATGGTTATGGTCTTCCAGAAGCATATTTGACTTTTAAAAAACCTCTAACTTGCTGTTGGTTGATTCACCAGTATTCTGTAATAAGAAAATGTATTAGTTTTTATTTCTCTGTAAAAAATTATTCCAAAACAGTGGTTTAAAACAATACACATTTACTATATCCCAGTTTCTTTGGACCAGGAGTCCAGGCATGGTTACCCTGGGTGCCTTCTGGCTCAATGCCTTTCACGAGGCTGCAGTCAAGACATCAGCAGTGGCTGCCGTCATTTCAGGGCTCCACTGGGGAAGGATCCACTTCCAATCTCGCTCACATGGCTGTGTTGGCAGGCATCAGGCTCTTGCTGGTTGTTGGCTACAGATGTTGCCACATAGGCTTCTCCTTTGGACAGCTCACAATATGGCAGCTGATATCCTTGAGAGAAAACTGGAAAGACTAGCTGTGGGCCTGAGACTGAAGTCACAGTCTTTCAAGGTCACCTAATCATTCTTTTGTTAGACATGGTAGCCAACCTGCCCTCGAGGAGAGGAGATTAGACAAGGTCATGAATACCAGGAGGTGAGGGTCATTTAGGGCCATTTTAGAGGCTGCCTAGCTACTACTAAGAGATAGAAGTAAAATCTGAATGATATTCTAAATTATCAAATTAATACAAACAGACCTTGTGAATTTCTCCATAACTCTTAATCTGTATAGACTGTTCCCTCCGAGTTGTGGGAACTGTCAACAGTTTGACAAGGAGGCGGGTCTCTCCATCACGTCATCTGTGAAAGATGGGACCTTTCAAATTAAATGCGTGTATTCACACACTGACCTGAAGACACATGTGTACAAACAAATTATACTTCTAAATGCAATTACCAAAAAGTTGAGAAGTGCTGGATGTGTGCTTCTTATGCCTACACCATTCTGTAAAGGCTATTAACGAATTCCTGAAGAATGTGCACCATAGCAAAAAGAAAGCTATTTTCATTTTTCAATTCTTGGCTTCTCTGTCCTTATGTCCAGAACCTAAACACTGAGCAGTTTCAAGTTGTTGCTTCTTATTTCCTCTTTAATAAGCATAGAAGAGTGTAAAAATGACTATATTTTCTCAGTTTTATCATGTTTCCCTATTCATGCCCCTCCTATTACTCCTCCCTATCCAGTCACCTCAGTAAAGTTCAGAGAAATTGAGCTTCTATTGTTCCACTTGAAGCAGTTTTAGAAAATGACCTTGCTTTCTGTGCAAGACTGTTTTCAATGGTAACAGTGATTTTATTAATAAGTAATAAATTCCTCAGTGATAACTTGACACCTGTGAAGTTTCAACTTTTAAACTCTCACTATAAGCCAGTGCACCAAAAGGAATTTTAGATCCTTTAACAATAGTAAAAGATACTTTTTCACCTGCTTCTAACTCAAACATAGTTTAGCACATTTGCATCATTTTTCTCCAAAAGAAATACACTTTTGGATACAACTCATAGGTACACAATTTCTGCCAAAAGAATAGTTTTCCACACTATTTCACACACACTAAAATAGGGTCTGAATGGTCTTGAACACATTTTAAGTGGTCTGCACTCCCATGTTTTCTAATTCCAAATTCTGAGCTTCATTGGAATGCTTGACATATCTAATGGATACTCCACAAGTATCTCAAGCCAAAGATATCTCAAAATGAACTCATCCTCCTTCCCCAAAATATCAACTCATAGAGCTATATGGTTAATAAGCAGTTATTTCCTAATCCCAATTTCCTTAATTTACAAGAGAAGTTCAGGGAGACCCAGAGAATCTAGATGAATTGCTCAGTGTATCTGGGATTAGAGACAAGATAACATTTCCTTCTTCCTGATCCATCATTCTTTTAATTCTTATGTTTCTATTAAAGGCACCACTAAAGATTCCTACTTGCCTCAAGCCATCAAAGTCAAATTTAGCTCAGATTTGACAATATTATTTCTTCCAGTCAATGAACCTGGCATAACTTTACATTTCTTTGTATCATTTTCAGTGTTTTATAGTTTTCAGAATATATGTCTTCCACTTCTTAATTAAATTTGCTCCTAGGTATTTTATTCTTTTTGATGTGATTTTTAGCAAGATTGTTCTTTTGCTTTCTCCATCTGAGAAATGAACTCATTGTCAGTATAGCAAGATTTCTGTGTATTAATCACAACTTTTTTGAATTCATTTATTAGTTATGATATTTTGGTGGAAACTTTTGGGTTTTCTGTATATGGTATCATGCCATCTGCAGATACTGACAGTTTTACTTCTTTCTTTCTAACCTGGATGCTCCTGTTCTTATTTGATTGTTGTCTCTAGAGCTTTGAATACAATGTTAAATAGAAGTGGCAAGAGTGGATCCCCTTGTTTTTTTCTTGAATTTAGAGCAAAGTTTTTCAGGCTTTCACTACTGAATATTATGTTGCCTGTGTAATTGTCATAAATGACTTTTCTTACATTGAGGTATGTACCCTATACACCCACTTTGATGACAGTTTTTATCATGAATGGATGTTAAATTTTGTTAAATGCTTTTTCTGTGTCTATTGAGATGACCATGTGATTTTTATTCTTCCTTTAGTTAATGTGATGTAACATATTGATTGATCAGATATTGGACCATTCTTGCATCCCTGGAATAACTCTCTCTTTATCATGATATATTATTCTTTTTATACATTGTTGGGTTTGATTTGCTATTATTAAGGAGTTTTACATCTACACTCATCAGATATATTGGCCTGTAATTTTTGTTTTTTGAAGTATCTTTCTTGTTTGAAACTCTGAGTAAAAGTGGCCTGGTAGACCGAATTTTGGAGTTCCACTCCTATATAATTTTTTTGGAATAGTTTGAGAAAGATAGTTATTAGCCCTTCTTTATAATTTTAGTAGAATTTCCCTGTAAATATGTCTAGTCCTGGACTTCAGTTTGCTGGAAATTTTGATTACAAATTCAATTTCACTACTAGTTGTTATATTCAGATTGTCTATTTCTTCCTGATTCAACCTTCAGAGGTTGTATGTTTCTAGAAATTTGTCTTTTATTCTAGATTGTCCAATTTGTTGGCACATTCCTTTCTATAGTATTTTCATATGATTTATCTTTTCATAAAATTAGCTTAGTTTCACCAATCTTTGTATTTTTTTTGATGTCTCTATTTCATTATTTCCTCTCTGATCTCTATTATTTCCTTTCTTCTGCTGACTTTGGAATTTGTTGGCATTTGTTGCTTGAAGTAGGTCTATATCACTATAAACTTCCCTCTCAGGGCTTCTTTTGCTGCATCCCATAAATTTTGGAGTTTTTTGTTTCCATTTTCATTTGTCTCAAGGTATTTTCTGATTTCCTCATTTGTTAATTTCTCCCTTCACCCATTGATTTTTTTAGCGGTATGTTGCTTAACTTCCATGTATTTTTGTTTTTCTCATTTTTCTTCCTGTAGTTTATTTCTAGCTTCATACTGCGGTAATCAGAAAAAATGTTTGATGTAATTTCTGTCCTCTTAAATTTGTTGAGAATTTTTTGTGCCCCAGTATATGATCTGTCCTGAAGAACATTTCATGTGCGCTTGAAAAGAATGTGTATTCTATATGTTTTGTCTGTAATGTTCTATAAATATCTATTAAGCCCAGCTGGTCTAATGTGTTATGGAAGACCACTGTTTCCTTGTGGATTTTCTGTCAGGATGATCTGTCCGTTGATGTCAGTGGGGTGTGAAAGTCCTCTACTATTATTGCCTTATTGTCAGTTTCTCTCTTTATGTCCATTAATGTTTGCGTTATACTTCTAGGTCTTCCTCTGTAAGGTGTGTATATGTTAGTGGATGAAATACTTCTCTTCTTATACTGATCCATTTATCGTTATATGATTCCCTTCATCCTTTGTTAAAGCCATTGTTTCAAGGTCTATTTTGTCTTATATGAGTATTATCACCCCTCTCTTGTCTTTTCATTAGCACAAAACATATTGTTTTCATCCCCTCACTTCCAGTCTGTGTGTGTCTTTAGGCCTGAAGTAAGTCTCCTGTAAGCAGCATATAGATGGGTTGTTTTCAATCTAATCAGTCACCCTATAGACTGAAGTATTTAGTCTACTGACATTGAAAGGTATTGATAGATACATACTTATTGTCATTTTGTTATTTGTTTCCTGGTTATTTTCTATAGTCTTTTCCTGTTTTAGTTTCTTCCCTCACACTTTGATGATTTCCTTTAGTGTTACGCTTGTGTCCCATTCTCTCAAGTTTTACTGAATCTGTGTTTTGTTTCTTATTTGTGGTTACCATGGGGCTCCTATATGTTGACTAGTAATGATATCTACTTATTTTAAACTGGTAGTCACTTAAGTTCAAACACAGTCTTTAAAAAAAAATCTGCACTTTTGCTCACCTCCCCAACATTGTTTTTTATTATGTCATGAGTGCACCCCTCCTTTCATCTCATGGTTTCTTCTTTATGTCTTTGATGTAGAATTTTTTTTTTTTTGGTAAATTCAAGATCAGGTCTCAACCTGATTACTTCTCTTCTCTTTCTACTCAATTCTATATGGATCTTTCTTCCAGTCTTGATTGTACAAGAATCTTTCTGTCATTCTTCAGTTAGTTTTCAGTGAGAATTGTTCCACCTATAGATGTATTTTTGATCTGTTTATGGGGGCAGGTGAGTTAGTTCTGCATCCTCCTATTCTGCCATCTTGATCTCTTTCCCCACTACACCTATTCCTTTAAATTTTACTATATTATAGGCTTCATAAAGACAGTGACCACAAGTAATTTAGCTGTGTGCTCCCTGTGTGTGACTAATGTGGTTCTTATCCTTAACAGGACTCAGGAAAGTTTCATTGGATTTATAAGCTCAGCCTATCTATGGGATGAAATTTAAAGAATTTATGACAAATGACTATCAACTACTTTGTCAAGCTTCTCCATTAGAAATGTTGTAAACTTCTGACATGGCTCTATTAAAAGCCTTTTATGAATGCAGTTACTCTTTCAGTTGCCTCTACTCATTCATGGTTTTACCCAGGAGAAAGTGATATGGCTAAACTTTGCAGATGGGTACACAAGGCTGGTGGTATTATAGAACACTTAAGTACATTCCCCCACTTAATTTTGTCATATTAAGTCACATCAACGGTAGCACTGAAGGTGAAATGTTAAGCAGCTGTTTATGTTATGTAGGGTTTGGATTTAGTTTCACCATCAACTAGCTAGTATGCTTCCCCTACTTTAAACACTCAACCTCTCAGCCTTTAACCAGAGCTTTTAGTCATTAGAATGGCCCCTCTTGGGTCCATATTCGACCTTGATCCTAGCATCTGATCCTCTGTTTCAAAGGAGTTAGTTTTGTTCCATAAAATCTAATTGTCTCTTCTCACCCTCAAGTGAGATTACTCAGTCACCAATTTTCAAATCTGTTATATTTTGCTCTTCAATCCACAAATAATCACTTCTTTTTATCATTCCTTTTATTTCACAAACAAAGTTTATTTTGTAAACTTCTGAGGATGAAACAACAGAAACTGTCACATATGCATTTTTAAGAGAATAAATATTTTAGATATCCTTGCTGGAAGCCAAGAATTATGTCTTGTCAACAGTATTTCATGGGCAGGTCATCCAGCCAAGCCACAAGCAAGTCTTTCCTCATAGGTTTCACCCCGTTACATTATGATTTATTCAAAGCAGAATAAATGAGGTTGAACTGTCCAAAATATTACATGAGCCAGTGAGAAAAAAAAATGCATCTCAAATTAGCACAAATTATCCAAATTCAAGTATGGCTTTTGCTTCTATTTTAGTGATGTGTTATAGTGTTGATCATCTTATACTGCTCAATATATTTTGCTTGTCTTGAGCTTTGAAGTATTACTGGAAACTATCCCAAAATGATTAAATGCATAACTATGGATATATAGCTAACTACAACTGGGCTTCAGCGCTGCTCAACAACTCCTTTCATTTTTAAATTCTCATTGTATCAAATTACCTACATATAACACCTGTTCCAAATGTTTTACATATTCTCAGGGCCCCCATGTAGTCTTCACCTCCCATACTATAGCAACTTACCTCACTATTTACTTAACTGTGAGGCTCAAAACTCTTTAATATAAATACTCTTGACTATAACTTTAATAGGAACCTCCTCAAATTTTCTTTGCATGATTTATGCTGTTCACAAATACTCAGTTCTTCCTCCTTTGAGTCACCTGCTAGGAGTGTACTTTTACCACCCTCGTTGAAGTTAGGCCGGGCATGGCCATCCAGATTACTTTGGCCGGTGAAATGTCAGTGGGTCACTTCCAGATGGAAGCTTTAGTAGTGAATGGATGGTGTGACATGCTCCCTTTTCCTCAGCCATAGCTCTTGGCACAGTTCCGGGTTCCGGCTCTTTGTCATGCTGAGTATTGAGGCAGAGGTAGATGTGGAGCACGGCCACAACATATGCACAGGGACACAAGTCATGAGCAAGAAATAAACCTTTGTGGCATTGATCTACTGAAATTTGGGGGTTACTTGTTACCTTAGTAAAAACTTAAGTCTCAGAGTGATACCAGGGATCCTGGTGGAGTAGGGATCTCCAGAGCTTATCCCTTCTCAAGAGCAGTGAATAAACTGGCAAGGGCTATCAGCATCAGCATGATCAGAATTTTAGAGACTATAGCAACTAGGTGAGTGCTTAATCAAGAGGAAATCCTCTGAGTGTCAGTAAGAGAGCTTTGAGACATTTTAACTTACCCTGTCCCCATTTCTCACTCCCCAGCTCAGAGACAGCCTTGGAGACAATAAGCTATATTCTTCACACAGGTTCCTGATACCAGGGGGAGCAGAACAGAACTTATTCTCAGAGAAGTTTGGCTGTCTGTCTTGACATATCTGGTGGCTCTCTGAAGGACTAGCTCAAAGGATTTGCTTCTATTTTACTGCTGCTAAGTCACTTCAGTCGTGTCCGACTCTGTGCGACCCCATCCCTGGGATTCTCCAGGCAAGAACACTGGAGTGGGTTGCCATTTCTTTTATTTTACCTAACTCATAAAAACCCATGAGCTGAGTTGGCTACTCAGGGGACACTGCCAAAACCTTTTAAAGGCAATGAATTAGCAGCTGCCACCAGGGGCAAGAAATAACAGGGCAAATAACAGACAAACTGGAAAGCTTGCAAGAGAATGCTGGGTAATAAGACAATTGGTAGAAAAAAGACATTTTAAAAATTCTAAATAAATGAAATGATACCCTGTGTTTATGGACTAAAAGGTTTAATATAGTTAAGGTGGCAAGGCTCCCAAATTGATCTACAGATTCTATGCCATCCCTATTAAAATTCAAATTCCCTTTTTGCTAAAGTGGACGAGCTAATTCTAAAATTCATACTGAGTTACATGAGGCTCAAAATAGCCAAAACTATCTTGAATAAGAAGCACAAAATTAGAAGACTCTCACTTCGTTTCAAAACTTGCTTCAGAGCTATAGTAATCAAAATAATGTGGTATTGGCAAGGATAGACATACAGACCAGTGGAATAGAATTGCGAGCCCAGAAATAAACTCATATGTCTATGGTCAATTAATTTTCAACAAACGTGCCAAGACCATTCAGTTGGAAAAGAGTAGTCTTTAACATATGGTGCTGGAACAACTGAATAACCACATGTAAAAGAGTGATACTAGGCTCTTACCTCATACCATATATAAAACACAACTTGAAATAGATAAAGAATTAAATGTAGGAGCTGAAACTATAAAACTCTTAGAAGAAAACACTGGGATAAACCTTAATGAACTTAGATTGAGCAACAGATCCTTAGATATGACCACCAAAGTACCAATGGCAAAAGAAAAAATAGATAAAATATACATCATCAAAATTAAAAGCTTGTGTATCCAAGGACACAACAAAGTGAAAAGACAACCCACCAAATGAGAGATTATATTTGCAAATCATATATCTAATCATGTCTAATATCCAAAGGGACTTGAAAAGACGTTTTTCTGAAGAAGTCATATAAATGACCAATCAGGGCATGAAAAGAAGCTCAGCATGGTTAGTAATTGGGAAACTGCAAATCAAAATCACAATGAGAGACAACTTCATACCCACTAGGAAGGCAGTAATATTAATAGTAATAAAATGGAAAATAAGAAGTGTTGTTGAGGATGAAGAGAAATTAGCACCTTTGTACTTTGCTAGTGGGAATATATATACTGGTCCAGCCGATATGGAAAGTAGTTGAGCAGTTCCTTAAAACAAACATAGAATTATCATATAACCCAACAGTTCCACTTGAGTGAAATCCAATTGAACTGAAAACAATTGTTCAAACAAAAACTTGTACATGAATGTTCATTGAAGAATTTTTCATAATAGCCAAAAATGGAAGCAACAGAAATATTAATCAACTGGTAAGCAGATAAATGGCAACCCGCTCCAGTATTCTTGTCTGGGAAATTTCAGGAACAGAGGAGCTTGGTGGGCTATGGTCCATGGGGTTGCAAAAGAGTTGGACATGGCTTATCGACTAAACAACAAAGTGGATAGACACCATGGAATATTATTCAGTCATAGAAAGGAATGAAATGGTGATATGCTGTGACAACATGGATCAACCTTGAATATAATATGCCAAGTGAAATAAGCCAGACACAAAAGTGCACTTATTGTATAGTTCAGTTTATATGAAGTGTCTAGAACAGGAAAATTCATAAAGACAGAAAGCAGATTAATGGCTTCTAGGAGTCAGGGATAAGGAGGCTTAGGGAAGTAACAATTAATGGGCGTGAGTCTTTAAAAGACAGAGTCTTTACAAAGCCTTGTTCTTCTGGGGATAAACCATATGGTCTTTCAGAAGCATACTTGACTTTATTTTTAATAAATTTTTTGGACTATAATTGCTTTACAATATTATGTTTCTACCATACAGCATGGTGAATCAGCTCTATGTATACATATATGTTCTCTTTTTGGATTTCCTTCCCATTCACATCACACAGAGCATTGAGTAGAGTTCCCTGTGCTATATAGTAGGTTCTCATTAGTTATCTGTTTTATACATAGTATCAATAATGTATTTAAATCAAACACAATTTTCCCAGTTCATCCCATCCATCTCTCCTTCCTCCTTGGTATTCATACCTTTGTTCTCTATATCTATATCTCTATTTGTGTTTTGCAAATTAGGTCATCTATACCATTTTTCCAGAATCCACATATATAAGTTAATATATTTGTTTTCCTCTTAGTTATTTCACTCTATATGACATGCTCTAGATCCACCCACATCTCTACAAATGACCCAATTTCATTCCTTTTTATGGCAGAATAATATTATATATATATATATATATATATATACCACATCTTCTTTATCCATTCTTCTGTTGATGGGCATTTAGGTTGCTTCCATGTCCCGGCTATTTTAAATAGTGTTGCAATGAACATTGGGATGCATGTATCTTTTCAAATTATGGTTTTCTCCAGCTATGTGCCCAGGAGTGGGATTGCTGGATCATATGTTATTTCTATTTTTAGTTTTCTAAGGAACCTCAATACTCTTCTCCATAGTGGGTGTACCAGTTTACATTCCTACCAGCAGCATAAGAGGGCATCATCCATCTTTTAAGTAAAACTTTCAGTCAGGTTCTGTCCATAGCCAGGTTCATGCCCCCCAACTCCCTTCTGTTATGGTCATATCATCCTTTAAGAACTTAATAAAAATTTGTCTTCTGCATAAAGTCTTTCCAAATCCCCTATATTAAATTAATTTTTGTACTTCCATCATACTTTTCATGATGTGTCCTGTTCTATGGTCATTTATTTAAGTGTATGGTTTTAGGTAGTGGGACTTGGTTGTTTTCATCTCTGTACCAATTACTGCCTAGTGTAGTGTCTAGAACACTATAATAGTGTTGGATAAATTGTATTTTCCTTCATTCTCAGAAACAATCAACTACAATATTACAGTAATATCTGACTTTAAGTCAATGAACCATAGATACATATAAAAATAAATTTAAGTGATTTCTAGTCATTCTTTCACAAAGTGTTCCTATGAATTCCCCGAAAGTGTAATCGATGAAGATCCATGTGTTTTAGTTTCTGATTGATCAACTGTTTGGGTCTAACACTGCTCTTTGAAGATAGAATTATAGGCATAATCAAGCAAGTCAGAAAGTGTTCACATCCTTCAAATCCTTTTTACAGAAGACGAGGAAATATTGCTTCAAGAGATCTAATTTGAACACTGCCAGCCAAGTAGTCTTCAGAAATATTCATAATCCATGCCTTCAAGCAATGTTATTGAGTACCTACTGCAGAGGGTGGAGAAAACACACAAATAAGATAATTTTGGAAAGTGATTGTGGCTAGGAGGAGCACAAAGTTGGGTAAAAGAATAGAGAAAGATGGAAGAGAAGATGCATTGTCTTATGTGGTCATAAAAGTTCTATAAATGTGACATTTAAACTGAGACCATAAAGCTTAGAAGTCAGCCATGCAAAGATCTATCAATAGAGTTGTCTTAGCAGAGGGAGCAACAGCTGTGAAGTCTTAAGGCAAGAATACTTGGCTAGTCCAGCACCAGAACAGGAGACGGAACAGCTGGAGCTTGGAGGGGGTGTGGCTCTCAGGGAGGAGGGACAGTGGGCCAGGGACAGGACTGAGTCAGGTCTTGGAGGTCACAGCGTGGTGTTTGTTGGGCTTTTATTCTCTGAACAAGAGGAAGCCACTTGAGGGGTTAACATGAATGAGAAACATGATCTGACTCATCTTTTTTAAATATCACCCTGCTACTATGTAAGGTGTAACTAATAGATGTGAGGAAGCAGTTAGAAGATGTGGCAGAGCATGAAAGAGATAGCGGTGGCTTAGACAGTCACAGGGCTTCCCAGGTGGTGCTAGCAGTAAAGAACCTGCATGCCGATACAGGAGACATAAAAGACGTGAGTTCAATCCCTGGGTTGGGAAGATGCCCTGAAGAAGGAAATGGCAACCCACTCCAATATCCCACAGACAGAAGAACCTGGTGGACTATGGTCCATGGGGTCGCAAAGAGTTAGACATGACTGAGCATAGCATAGTCATAAATGTAAATGTGAGGATACGGTTATTAAAATTCTGAGCTTATTTTCTGATTTCTCTTTTATCCACTTCTCTTTCACTGGACTAAGAATATATAAGCTTTTGCCCTTAACATTTTGCCCTTGTATTCTTTAAATACAAATACCTATGAAATTTAAACAAAAGAAAAGAAGCAACAAGGAGACATGCATGTATTGAATTTTCTTCAGATCTGCTGGTCTGATTTCTTCAGGCACTGGGCATGTGAACCAGAGATTATTTTCATGACTGGATTACAGCCTCATAAAATAAAGGCACACCTACCCATATAGTCACTTTTTCTGTGATTACATCCTACTTATAGCTTACAATTAAAAGACTATTCTTTAATTGTGTTAACTGCGGATGTTTGTCATCGAAAGCAGAAAAAGAAAACAAAAAACATCTAATTTGTTTCAACAGCTTTGCTATTTGGCACATTTCTGAAATCCACATATGGTAATGTTTCTGTTAATTGCTTAATACTAGGATACTTGTCAGAACCAAATACTTTTGTAATTAGTTATTTAAAACACTTCAAGCACTAAAGCATGAGTAGAAGCATGAGTGATTTGAAAACTTTCCTGTGGTGTTATCCTCATTTTTTAATCAGTACAGTTTAATAATAATTAATTTTGAAAGAAACTATTTAATAACACATTTAAATAGTCTACCAATGTACAAAATGATTATTCACTCTGATAAAGAGAATGTATTAGTAAATTAAACACATTTTAAGCATTTGCCATGTGTCTAAGACAGTATATCTAGGGAAAGATATAACAAATACATGTAAGTTTGTTAGCCTAGAGTATATGACACAATTATTTCCAGCAATAATATTTTTTCAATGCAATAGTCCAAATTTGGTGAAACATATCAATTACAATGATCAACATTAAATCTGAGATTCTCACGCTCTCACATGCCCCCTGCCCACGTTCTCCTCAGCCAATGCAGTAACCACCTCAGACAGATTAGCAAAGAAAATCTCCTCACGCAGCCAATATAGTGACTCTGACCCTCACACTCATGATTTTCCTGGATATGACCACTCTCCCCATACCGTACCCCACATCTTAGCTGTTTCTTGAGGTTGTGCACAGTATTCCTCTCAGCTGTGGTAACGTAGCCTGAGTCTCTAATGCTCAGGATCTTCACGAGGATGTCTGCAAGCCTCCATGACAATCAGTTGATCACCACTGGTAGTGAAAAATTGGGATTTCTAAAGGCTTTCTTCTGACCTTCCTTTCTAGGTATAGAATCCTGTGGCATTGATAAGACCAGTTAAAGCTTGGTCATTCAGTATGATGTTGGTGAGGAACCTACAATGTCTGAACAGTGTTGTCTGCACATATTACTATGTGTGTGGCCGTGGCTGCCTGAGTACAGAAAGAAATTCCAGCCCTGGCATCCGCACAGAGAAAATGGAAATAACTATTCCATCACCCAGCAAATGCAGATTGGCAAACATGATGATGAACAAGTCTGGCCCATCCATTTTCTACCACAGATGATTCTAACTGAACCTCTAGCAGATGTGTATACTTCATGAATTAATTCACAAATATAAGTTTAACCGAACTTCCTAGGTGGCTCAGCAGTAAAGAATCCGTCTGGATTGCAGGAGATGCGGGTTCAGTCCCTGGGTCGGGAAGATCCCCTGGAGAAGGAAATGGCAACTCACTCCAGTATTCTTGCCTGGGAAATCCCATGGACAGAGGAGCCTGGCAGGCTATGTGTCTACAGGGTTGCAAAAGAGTCAGACACAACTTAGCAACTAAGAAACAAAAAACTGGCCCATCCATTTTCTGCCACAAATGATTCTAATTGAACTGCTAACAGATCTGTATACTTCATTAATTCACAAGTATAAATTTAACCTGGGAAATAGATACAGCTCATAGCCATTTGATATCCCTGATAAACTGGCTACCTTCTGCCTTAAAGTCTATGTGACTGATGATAATATAGCTACCTCACCTTTCCTAAAATTAAGCATGTTTGCCTGATATATCTTTTTTTTTTTTTTACATGTTTACTTTTGGTCACCTCATGGCTTTGTTTTTGTAAATACTATATAGACAGGTGTTTCTTTATCCAATCTGACAATCTCTTAAGTGGTGAGTTTAGTTCATTTACATTTGCTGTGCTTGCAGATATTTTTGGTCTTTACTCTCTTCCTTTTTTAATTTCAATTCTCTTTACCTTTTCTACATTTCTTGCTTTTATGCCCTTATTTCTTGCTTTTTTAATTGTGGCTTGAACCAGCATTCATTGTTCTCCGTAACAGGAACTTTCTCATGCTCTCATTATCGTTCACACCCCACCTGCCCATTATCTTGCTGATGTTATCCAGACTATTAATTGAATTATTATGGGGATACTTCTTTAGTTTCTTTCTTTGCTTTCAACACTTAAAAAAATAATATAAATTCTTTTAAGACTTCTGACTACCTTATGTCATATCTCCTTAATATTTCTGTCTCTTCCTGTGTGAGAACTTCTTTCTAAAGAGTTTTTTCACTGTGAGTCTTTCTGTAGCAGATTTTTCAGGCATTGTATGCTAAAATATTTTAGACATTTACATTTGAATAACAATTTATACACATTTAAATACTGCTCTATTGTCTTCTTGATTTCAGTGATATGCAGAAGTCTGGCATCAGTTTTGATTCTTATTTCTTTGTAGGTGATTCCTCTTTGCTCTAAAGGCTTTCAGAATATTTTCTTTTTCTTTTTTTGTTTTCCCTGTCCCCCTCTTCCTTTAATCCTCCTCTTCTCCACATTCTGAGATTTCACTAATATTTGCCTAAGTGTGTTATTTTTTCCTTCTTTCTCCTCCTTGGCACCTATGAAAACTTTTCATCTTAATTTGTTCACCTTCCTTATTTTAGAAAATATTTGTACTGCTCCATTTTTACTTCTCTCTGACCTCCTGTTACCTGGCTGTTGGTATTTCTCCTCACCACATTTTTACCTTGCCTTTTTAATGTATAGGTTTTTCATTGTTCCTTCGTTGTTCATCAATATATATATTTGAAATATATATGATATCATTTTGTAATATCTTTATAAATATGTGCTTATAGGCATTGGAAAAGTCTGAATGGATATACTCTTAATAAAAATGATCAGAGTGGGGTTAAAAATCAGAAGAGACACTCACCTTTTGCTTTATATATATTTAAATTGTTTGAATGGTTTCTAAGTATTTATTTTGTGGCAATTGATGAATCCAGACAAAAATGGAGAGGGTAGATTCTTATAACCAGACTGATTAGAAAATTTAGATGTCTTCTTATGTATTCTTTCTATATGTTTTATATATTGTGCATGTCTCTTTTCTGTCCCTTTTCTATAAAAGCAAAAACTCCCTCTACTTTATCCTGAGAAATTCAGTTTTTGATCATTTTTATTGGGCAAGTAATAGTATCAATAATCAATAAATAACACCTCAGTAAATTAATGAGTACATGAAATTAAAGTTAGGAAGCTTTATTAAATAAAATGATGATTTTCTTCTTTGATTGGATATATATTTATTCCAAACTGAAGGTCAATCTACCTCCTAAATGAAGCAAAAACCCCATGCACATCATTATTGATGCACTAGTATGGAGAAATCCTTCTAGATACTACCAATTTCTCCTCCTTTCCTATAACTTCCTTAGAGGAAAGTTGGAAATCCATAAAATTACACAGTCACATTTCTCTAGATATCTCACATCTGTAAAGGTGTAGCTCTCTGAATTCCAGAAAGCTTGTATTCACAGCTATTCATAGAAAATGAATTGCTTGCAGAAATAAAAGCAGAATTATTTTTTCAATAACATAAATTTGGAAAAGTAACAACCAGTCGTCCAAGTATCTGTTGAAAGGAGGTCTGTTATTTCTCCAGCAATTTTAATGCAGGTAGTATCATGTGAAGTTAATAAAATTGTTGGAACTGGTACACTTCTTATTGGTTGGTAATTTGTTTGTGATCATAAACCAATGGCAATCAATCAAACTTATGAGATCTGAAAGCTCTTTTACACTAAAATGCTGTTTTTAACGATCCATAAAAAATGGCATTGCTTATTTGCCTAAAGGGAATGTTTATTAAAATCCACAGCCTATTGAATTTAGGAGAGTTGGCAAGACACTGTCCTACTGTAGCACCTTCAAGAGCAGGGCATCTTGTCAACATAGTTCTGGATGCAGTATTATTCAAAGCACAAATAACTGATTGTTCTAGTTCATCTATCATTATACCTGACTCTTAAAACATGTTTTTACTTTTAGGTATGTAACACTGGCAATGCATTCAAGTAAAAATATTAATAGGTGTAAATGAAAATGCATTGTGTGGAATACTAAGGCAAGCAGCAGTGGGGAGTTTAGACGTGGCAAGAACTGGGTTCATATCCTAGTTCAACCACTGACTGAAGTGAAATTTACTTAACTTCTCTGAGCATCAGCTTCTCATATATAATCCAGAGATAACAATACTTGCTCCCTAGAGTGGTAGAGGATAAATGAAATTATGTTTATAAATGCTTGGCACATGCTAGGTACTCCAAGCATGGTAGTAATTACTATTCTATCTTTTGCCAGCTTTGCCTTTCTTTATGACTTGCCAACATGTACAAAGACTCTGCCAGCTTTTCCCTTACACCTTCTTCTTTAAACCAACCTTCACTCTCCTAAGAAAGACAGGATGCGGAGTGAGTGAAATCCACCACTTGTTTGACTTTTATTGGAATATGACACCTGCATTCACTTGTGACGGCAGTTCTAATGCTCAGAGAACATGGATTGCAGTACTGAGAATGAGCCATGTCCAGCATGGCATCCAGAGAAAGACAGTGAGTTTCAGGGCAGGCTGTCCTACTTTTCCACTGGCTGGTCATCAGCAAAATTTTTACCTGCTGGAGTGTGAAATAGGGGAAAAGGTAGAATCTTTAAGGTCAATGTGGCTCAATTCCGAGGAAAAACAGAAAAGACTGTTTCTTTTTTATATTTATTTATTTTAGAAGGAAACATGAAATGAGGCTTTATTTTTGCATTACTAAATGCAGCCTAATGTACTGCCTGGCTGTGGCTCTGGGATGTTATGTTTTGTTCACAGGAGCCCTGAGGGAAAACAGAACTCATTCCTTTCCATGGGTACACCTTCCTATTTAAGGCAAAAACAACTAATACTTGTGAAATACCTCAACTGTAAGATTAATTTAGGAAGCCAAACTGTTTCAATACTTAAGTTTAGTCACTGCCTGTTTGAATGTGTGTGTGTGTGTCCATATTGTTTCAAACAAGTTAAAAAAGAAAATGCAATTTTTCTATTTTAATTTCTTTTTTAGTATTTTGTAAAGACCCAACTAACTATTGCATTTCATGGAAAGTGTACCATGAAAGCCTTATTATTAAGAGCTATTTCTGCCAAAACTGAGAAAATATTTTTACTAAATGCATAGTAGAAAAAATGTAACTCTAGAAAATAATGCTTATAATAAATGCATATCCTGATTTATCAAGACTTGCTCTCTACAAACAGATTTGCTAGAGACACAGTGAGGTTCAATTAACATAGATAATCAACAAGAACCTACTGTATATCACAGGAAACTCTGCTCAATGTTCTGTGATAACATATATGTGAAAAGAATGTGAAAAAAAAATTAGATAAATGTATAACTGAATCACTTAGCTAAACACCTGAAACCACAGTAACACTGTGAATCAGCTATACTCCAATATAAAATTTAAAAAAAAGTTTTTAAACAACCAAAGGTCTACTTTGAGGGTTGCCTTGGCCCTGAATCCTGATCTACTTCACTAAGAAATCTCAGGATATGACCCTACTTAGCTCTGGGATGATTCAATGAAGAAAGGTAAAAGTGAAGACATAATTTACCACATCACATTCCAAGAGAGGAAAATCAGCAGTCTTAGAAAAAAGAAAAATTCAGTATCCATTCATGATTAAAAAAATAAATTCTTAAAAAATAAATGAATAAATAAGTTCTTCAAAAGGTAGGTCCAGAAGAAAACCTTCTTAACTAACAAAGAATATCTACAAAAAGGCTCCTGCCAACATCACAGGTTGAAAGTGTGTCCATGACTATCAGTGACAAACCAAGAGAACCTATTGTCCCACTCCCTTCAGCATGGTACTGGAGGTACTAACAAGTATATCAAAGCTAGAGAAATAAACAGAATATGTAAGGATCTGAAGGCAAGAAACAAAATATTCTTTACTCACAGGTATTATGCTTGAATTCATAGAAAGTTAAAAAAATTCCCCTGAAAAAACTGAATTAATGACAGTTTTTCAAATACTAGATAAAATATAAATATACAGAAATCAAACATACTTCTATATACTAACGAACAGGCTAATAATTTTATAATGGTGTTATCTATTATTTTAGTATGGTGTTAACAATATCAGACACACATATATTACTTATTTTATGCCAAGGATTGTTCTACAAGGTTATGTCATAGGTTTAAAATAATGTGTAAAATCATTGGTCCTCCTCTCTGTACCCCCTTCCCTTAAATGTGGACTGGACAAAGCAGTTCATTCTACTGAGTAGAATGAGGCAGAAGTGATGCTATGTGATTCTGAGACTAAGTCATAAATCGGCCAATTTCTGCCAAGCTCTTCCCCGCTATCATTTTCTCTGGGGGGATCCTAGCCACTGTATCATAGGATATACCAGCATCACTGGGAGAGGCCCACAGAAAAAGGGACAGAGGCCTTCTGTGCATCAATTTGCCAGCCAGTGTAGCCCTAAAATCCTTTTTATATTTTATTGAATTTTAGTTGATTTACAATGCTGTTGTACAGAAAAACGATTTAATTTCTGCTGAAAAGAGAAATGATTTAATTTCTGCTGTACAGAAAAACAATTCAGTTATACCTATTTTTTTTCATATTCTTTTCCATTATGGTTCATCATAGGATATTGAATATAGTTCCCTGTGCTACACAGTAGGGACCTTGTTGTTTATGAATTCTATATATATTAGTTTGCATCTGCTAATCCCAAACTTCTAGTCCTCCACTCCCCCAACCCCCTCCCCCTTGGCAAGCTCAAGTCTGTAAGTCTGTTTGTGTTTCATAGATAAGTTCCTTTGTGTCATGTATTAGATTCAACATGTAAGGGATATCATAGGATATTTGTCTTTCTGACTTACTTTGCTTAGTGTGATCATCTCTAGATCCATCCATGCTGGTGCAAATGGTATTATTTCATCCTTTTTTATGGCTAAGTAATATTTCATTGGTATATGTATGGAGCATATGCTCTTTATCCATTCATCCGTCAGTGGAATTTTAGACATGTTTCCATGCCTTGACTGTTGTGAATAGTGTTGCTATGAACATAGGGGTGCATGTATCTTTTCAAATTATAGTTTTGTCTGAGTATATGCCCAGGAGCAGATGGCTGGATCATAAGGTAGCTCTAATATTATGTTTTTGAGGGACTTCCATATTGTTTTCCATAGTTAGCCCCCAAATCTTGATTGCCAGACCATCAGAAACCTTGAGTCAGGTCTCCCAGCCCAAGTCTCTCCCATTTTCTTGACCCACAGAAACTATGAGTGATAATAAAAACTTACCACTTTTTAAGCCACAGAATTTTGCAATAATTTGTAACAAAGCAATAGATAACAATACACATTGTGTGATCCTTACAACATCTCTCTAAGATAGAGACAGTTACTATAGTCAGTGTACAGACAAGCCAGCCAAGGCAGAGAGAGCTTAAATAGCATGTTCAAGGTTACACAGTGGAAATGTGTAACAAGCAGAGATGGGACTCAAGCACAGTCCATCAGCTCCCAGGTATGTGCTTATAAGTGCGATACTATACTATATCATGCTTCTCCCCAAATTCTCAAGCATACTTCATATGTTATTCAGTTCTCCTTTGCATTTATATACCTAACTTCTGCAGATTACCAGCCACCTAATCGAACTGAGCTAAGTGGTTCTCTAGATCTATGAAGCCACTGTCAGCTAGAACTTCTCATTTCTCTTGCTTGGGTCTACCTTGCCTGGACCCCATATCATCCTCTTTGTTCTGAGAATAAAATATCCTCTTCTCCATGATGAATAAAAGACAATACTGATTGTTCTTTAGCCCAAAAACCCAAGTCATAAACAGGAGACCTCAGAACAGATTTAAACCTATACCACTCAGTCAGTGGTAGCTTCACTTAAGTACTCAGGCCTCTCATTGTTGGCCAGTAGCAGGTGGTCCACTTCAGCATGCCTACGGAAGTGAGCCGGTCCCTAAGCTCCACCTTCCTCGGGGTCTACATTAAGTCTGCTCTTTGCTGTATTTAGAGGCTTCATTCCACATCCACGGTTCTTACTTGCTAAGCAAGTAATAAACCCAGCTTCTTTGCTTCAGATATATGTAAAGGGTAGTCTTTTCCTTCGATGCTTTTCATCCTCTTGAATTGCCAAAGTAAATTTTAGAATAACTCTCAACAACAGTATGTGCAGAAAAACTTTCAGAGTCATCACATGTCTGAATATCCCTTCTTCCTGACTTCTTATTTGATTGATAGTGTGCCTGGGGATAGAATTTGAAGTCAAGTATCTCATTTTTCCTCAGATTTTGAGGAGATTAAATCCAGGGGTTGCTAGTGACAACTCCAATGCCAGTATAATTCATGTTCCTTGGGAAGTGGTTCTTCCCCTCTGAAAAGTTTTAGAATCTTCTCTCAATTTTGATGTTCTGAAATTTCAGAAGTAGTTTTTAGATACCAGGCTTCTCTCATTTTTTATCAAGCATACTACCTATTTTGTGATCCCCTGGAATCTGATGACTTATGTCCTTCTTTTGTCTTCATATATCCCATCTTTTTCCTCTTCTGTTTACATTCCAGCAAATTTCCTCAAATTTATTCACCAGTCCTTCTGCTGAAAGTTTTAATGTTTATGATGATTAATTGTTTGTGTCAACTTGGCTAGGCCTGAGTAACCAGTTATTTGGTCAAACCATAGTCTAGGTGTTGCTGTTAGGTATTGTTTTTAAATGAGATTAACATTTAAACCACAGACTTGAGTAAAGCAGATTGCCCTCCATACTGTCAGTGGGTCTCCTTCCATCACTTGGAAGCCTTAAGGAAAAAAGCCTGAGGCCCTCTAAGGAAGAGGGAATTTTGTCTTCAGACTGTCTTTGAATTCAGCCTGTAACATCAACTGTTCCCTGGATCTTTAGCCTGCTGTCCTAGGCTGAAGATCTTGGATGAGCAAGTCTCCACAGTTGTGAGTCAATTCCTAAAAATAAATCTCCCTCTCTCTCCCTCCAGACTCCATCTCTTCTCGACCCTTTTTGCTCTTTTTGTTATTTTCTCTCTTTTATGCTGCATTCTTCTCTTATAACTGTGGTTCTTAGTTGCCCATTTGTATTTATGAAGGGAAAAATGAAAGAAATTGGTGAGTTTCTAATGAGTATATTTATTATTTTTTACTCTCCAAAAGGGCTTGAAAGGATATAGGCAGTGGCTCCTTCTCGGAGGCATATGGGTATTTGATACTGTGTACCTCCTCCATCTCTGCCTCTTCTCCACTGGGACAACTCAGTACAGTTCCCTAGAGTGAGGAGGAGAAGCGGTCCTCTGACTGACCATGAGGATGCATCCTCAGAGGATTTTGCTGTCTTTGTTACAGATACTGACTTTTGTAGTTAAAAAGCAGAGAGGATGAATTTTAAATTATCAAACTGTGCTATAGCAACATTTCCCTGAGGCAATGAGTATTTCTTTCTTTTTTTTTCTCTTTTTTTTTTGGCAATGAGTATTTCATGGCCTATTTTTTAATTTAATTTTTATTTTTTATTGGAATATATTTGATTTACAATGTTGTGTTAGTTTCAGGTGCACAACAAAGTAATTCAGTTATACATATACGTATATCCATTCCTTTTCAGATTCTTTCCCCGTATAGGTTATCACAGAATATTGAGTAAAGTTCCTTGTGCTATACAGTAAGGCCCTGTTGATAATCTATTTTATATATAGTAGTGTGTGTCCCCGGCACCTCCACCATTTTGGGCTTCCCTGGTGGCTCAGAGGTTAAAGCGTCTGCCTGCCACGTGGGAGACCTGGGTTCGATCCCTGGGTTTGGAAGATCCCCTGGAGAAGGAAACAGCAACCCACTCCAGTATGCTTGCCTGGAGAATCCCATGGACGGAGGAGCCTGGTGGGCTACAGTCCACAGGATCGCAAAGAGTCAGACAAGACTGAATGACTTCACTTTCACTTCTTTTAGTGTGTATATATAAATCCCAAACTCCTGACTTATCCCTACTCCCCACAGTTTCCCTTTGGTAACCATAAGTGGTTTTTGAAGTCTGTGAATCTGTTTCCTAAATAAGTTCATTTGTTCATTCCACAGACATTTGTCTTTGTGTGGTTTACTTAGTATGATAATCTCTAGGTCCATCTATGTCGCTAAAAATTGTATTGTATTTTTTCATTCTGTTTTATGACTGAGTAAAATACCATTGTATACATGTACCACATCTTTATCCATTCATCTGTTGATGGACATTTAGGTTATTTCCATGTCTTGACTATTTACAGTAATGCTGCAGTGAGCATTGGGGTGCATGTATCTTTTCAAATGATGCTTTTCTCTGGCTATACGCCCAGGAGTGGACATTATGGCCTATTTTTCATGTTAAGAGCCAAGAACCATAAAGTATTTTGGGGAGCAGTGGCAACAAAACCCACTAATATTTTATTAGATCAAAACATCCTAACCACAGCACACATCATAATAAAATAGAGATGGTCCAGTGTTTTCCAAACTACCTCACAATTGCACTCATCTCATACACTAGCAAAGTAATATTCAAAATTCTCCAAGCCAGGCTTCAACAGTACATGAACCGTGAATTCCAGATGTTCAAGTTGCATTTAGAAAAGGCAGAGGAACCAGAGATCAAATTGCCAACATCTGTTGGATCACTGAAAAAGCAAGAGAGTTCCAGAAAAACGTCTACTTCTGCTTTATTGACTATGCCAAAGCCTTTGACTGTGAGGATCACAACAAACTGTGGAAAATTCTGAAAGAGAAATCTGTATGCAGGTCAGGAAGCAACAGTTAGAACTGGACATGGAACAACAGACTGGTTCCAAATAGGAAAAGGAGTACGTCAAGGCTGTATATTGTCACCCTGCTTATTTAATTTATATGCAGAGTACATCATGAGAAACACTGGGCTGGATGCAGCACAAGATGGAAGCAAGATTGCCAGGAGAACTATCAATAACCTCAGCTATGCAGATGACACCACCCTTATGGCAGGAAGCAAAGAAGAACTAAAGAGTCTCTTGATGAAAGTGAAAGAGGAGAGTGAAAACTTGACTTAAAACTCGACATTCAGAAAACTAAGATCATAGCATCTGGTCGCATCACTTCATGGCAAATAGATGGGGAAGCAATGGAAATAATGAGAGACTTTATTCTGGGGGGCTCCAAAAGCACTGCAGATGGTGACTACAGCCATGAAACTAAAAGACACTTGCTCCTTGGAAGGAGAGACATTACTTTGCCAACAAACGTCCTTCTAGTCAAATATGGTTTTCCCAGTAGTCATGTATGGATGTGAAAGTTGGACTATAAAGAAAACTGAGCACTTAAGAATTGATGCTTTTGAGTTGTGGTGTTGGAGAAGACTCTTGAGAGTCGCTTGGACTACAAGGAGATCCAACCAGTCCATCCTAAAGGAAATCAGTCCTGAGTATTCATTGGAAGGACTGATGTTTAAGCTGAAACTCCAATACTTTGGCCACCTGATGCGAAGAACTGACTCATTTGAAAAGACCCTGATGCTGGGAAAGATTGAAGGCAGGAGGAGGAGGGGATGACAGAGGATGTGATGGTTGGATGGCAAACTCAATGAACATGAGTTTGAGTAAACTCTGGAAGCTGGTGATGGACAGGCAGGCCTGGCGTGGTGCAGTCATGAAAAGTTGGACATGACTGAGCGACTGAACTGAACTGAACTGTGTGTTTTTCACTTCACCTTTCTGGCATCTAGTTCTTCCAATGCTGCTTTAAAAAAAAAAAAAAAAAATCCCTGTTTGCGAAACTTGCAATTGTAATGCTAGTGCTGGTCACTTTCTGGCCAGACTTATGGTGACAATAAACTATTATTCAAGCTTGATTTTGCCTTACTGAAAATGCAAGAGCATCATCCAGTGGCAAAACTGTAACTGCAAAATTTTCAATTTATATAGACTGGATAACTATTTCAGCATAGAAGAAAATATATATTTTCCCATTCTGTTTCCCTAATGAAACTCCCAGACAAAAATAGGAAATTTGATTACTGCTTACGTCTCAGCTTATGTTGAAACTTACAGGCCCAGTACTTCCTTGGTGTCCTAGATCTGTCTCCTGAAGACTCATGCTTTCAAGACTTAAAAGAATTAAGAATGAGCCAGTGTTTCTTAGTTATGTTGGTCATAACTAAATTCTGAAAGCCAGGACTATAAGAGAAGGCCACAAGGAGCCTGGCATAGTCCATGGGGTCACAAAGAGTCAGATACAGCTGAGCAACTAACAAAGACACTAACCCTTCTAAAGAGCTGTTATTCCTTCTCCTAAAAACAACTTCTTGGCATGTCCCTCAGGACACTCAAAGTGAAGCACAAAGCCACTTTAAGCAATATGACTTGTTTTAAGCAAAGTTAATGGTCCTTAGCACCCAGAGGTTATTTCTGTAAGTCTCCTATTAAAGAATATAGTTTTGAGGGTCCGTGTATGTGTACATACATACATTTAAAAATTCTCTATCACTGTTGTTGGGATAACTACTGGCATTTTAAAGTTTTATTTTGGTATGTTTAACATAATTATAAGAAATGTTTTATAAAATCTTTTACAGTGGGATTCTGCTGGAAAATACCATTGAGCTAAAAAATCACCAGGCATTGAAAAGAAAATATACATAGTTTCTGCCCAAATTTTCACTAGCCTCGCTGGAATCTAGCAGTGGTTTCTTTCTCCTAAACTCTCTAACTTAAAAGGAAAAAACATGCACAGAACCATTTGAAACGCCTACAGTTTTCTAAGTTTCACCATCAAATTCCAGCATGCTGGGAATGTTTATAGTCACTATGTACTGGGTCACCATTTTGGTAGAAGTTTAAGGACTGGGAGCAAGATATTTTTGGCAAAGCCTGTCTGTTTCTCCAAGACTTGTCCTCTGGTTTTCCTTAGTAACTTGAGTGTAGCAGGAAAGAAATCTTAGAACTGCTGGGATTGCAGAGTAAGGACTAAAGCATAGGAAATACTACAAATGTCTATTCTAGCCAGCTAATTATCATAAATATTTTTTAAAAAATGTTCTACTGTTGTAATTTCATGTTTTAAAGCATAATGTAATTATCTAGAAGATTCTAGAACAATCAGTTCTTGAGAAGATTCAGCATAGGTTTGAGCCCTCATCTTCTCTTTCAGTTACCCCTGATGCTCATGTCTTAGGCCAAGAATAAATAATACCCACATTTCAGTAAAAACTTGTTCAAAAACAGGCCTGTGAACTTTTCACTCTTCTTTTTAGACAGGCCCATTATATTGGGAAAATTCTGGGTAGATGAATTCATGAATGATATCATTGTTATTCAGTCACTCAGTTGTGTCTGATTCTTTTCAACCCCATGGACTGCAGCACACCAGGCATCCCTGTCCTTCAGTATCTCCTGGAGTTTGCTCAAACTCGTCCATTGAGTCGGTGATGCCATCCCATCATCTCATCTTCTGTTGCCCCCTTCTCCTGCTGCCCTCAATCTTTCCCAGCATCAGGGTCTTCTCCAATGAGTCAGCTCTTCGCGTCAGGTGGCCAAAGTATTGGAGTTTCATCCTCAGCATCAGTCCTTCCAATGAATATTTAGGATTTATTTCCTTTAGGACTGACTGGCTTGATCTTGCTGTCATTCCATGAACAGAATGAAAAGGGAAAATATATGAATGACATAGGAATCCCATCATCTTCATCTGGATCTTATGTAATTCTGGTCTTTACTTGCCTTTTCATCTTCATTCTTTTGGAAAATACTTGAGATATTTATTTGCACACAAAAATGATACATCAGCTATGAAGCTAGTGTTCACATTTGTGAGAGCCAGTCTTCCACATGATTCCTATTATGAATGAAACCCTCATATCTCCTAAAGTTGCTGGGGTGTCAGTTTTTCTATTGGAGACTCTCAGTAGTTCAGGCCAGAATGCGTGAATTGCGAGGAAAGAAATACATTCTCTTCTTGTTAGTTTCCAAGTTGGAAAGAAAAAGAACGTTAAATACTTGTGACCTTCAATTAATTACAAAATCACTGGAAATAGAATAGGATTAAAATAACTGCTATGTTCTCTTCCTTTGCTATAACGTGAAACAGACACACATGCTCCACGTTGTGAAGAAGAGGTGGGGGGGCTCATGGAATGTCACATGACTCTGCTCCACATCATTACCTCCAGCTTCCCTTCCCCTAGTCACATTACTTTTGTGGTTAGCTTGACGTTTCCGTGTTTTCACAGAGAATTGCCTGACTCAATCCTTTTGTTACTTCCTCCTTTGTAAATCCGCCTGAAAGAATATATACTTATTTACCACACTGTGAATCTTTCACTATGTTCTTTTTCAGAAAGTTTTGTCCCTTACTTTCCCACCAAAAATGGGACTATTGGCTGAACTAGTGGGCTGTTTGGTGCAATAAAGAGCAGTTAGCATATTACGGTCTGTTGTAATCCCATTGCAAGGACTCAGGGGGATTTCATTTCATAAGAGCAATTGCAACATATAGCATTTAATATTTTGATTTTTTTGGTTCACCATGATATAAACTAATTTATTAGCATTTATATACGTAGAGGAACCTGTAGAGATTAATTTTGGAAATTACTCTTTGAAGTAATAAAGCATACATTAGTATGGCACTATTTTATATCCTTACATCTTTTCCTTAGGTATTTGAGAATTTTTTCCTGTGGGTCACTTAATTAATGTCCATAAACTTCTTATTTGTCAGTTATTTACTGAGTAGCTACTATGTGCTATGCATTATCTTACTTAGGCTGTAAAATGTAAAGCAAGTATTCTTCCTCTAAATCATGAAGTAATTAGCTGAGAAATTGAAAACTGTAGCATCAATCCTATGTAAAATAAGAGATGCATAGAGTCAGTCATATACAAGACAAAAAAGTTACATAAAGAAGTTCTGGGTATAAAGCTGTATGGTGATTGCCAGAATAGCTGACGGATGAGCTTATTGGGATGAATTTTTATATTGAAAACATTTTAATAAGGGTATTGGTCTAAAAGAAAAAAAAAATTGTTCCAAAACTCTTCGAAGCCTGAAATTACTGAGACCACCTAAGAAAAATCACAATTCTCCATGGCCTTTCTTGGAAATCTGGTGAAGTGCAGACTTTGATGAAATATCTTTGGCAATGTTGATGACAGAGGCAATTTTTCAAGTTGAACTAGAGATGAATCAGATTAAAAATAAATATAGCATGTGTGCCAAGATACCCAGGCCAAACTACCCATTTCCATGTGCAAACAATAGGATAGGCACAGTAGATTTTGTTTTTCAAATTGTTAATTGAATTGACATTATAGAAGACCTCATTAGCTATGTCTTGTTATTCAAAAAATATTTAAGGGCACCAAAAAATATGAAAATTGAACAAGGGAAAAATGCCTAAATAAATACCTACATGTTTCTTTTACATTTTCAAACTCAGGGATGTAAATATAACTCTTTGTAATGGGATGATACCTAATTTTAATGAATCTTAGTTAAGGTTTCACAGTTTTTGGTCAAATGTTCCGACCATCTGCAAGATAACTTGTACTAAAAATTTTGGCCAGTAAGCATCCTTACACAATAGCTTCCCAAATTATGGGTTTTATTAATACTTCGCATTATATGTTGCACATTCTTTTCTAATTACTTCCCTGATTATATACATTAGAGTCTCTTACACATTCACTAGAGGAAGTATAATTTGAACTGAAATCTGGCAAGTGAAAAATGGAAAATAGCCGAACAAAAGAGAAAATGTACTTGACAAAGGAAATAGCATTCTAAAGGAAACAGAGGACATAGAATATAACAAGAAAGTGAGATTAGTTAAATACTATGGACTATGGTGGTGATGGTAGGTCAGTCGCTAAGTCGTGCCCGACTCTTGCGACCCCATGGACTGTAACCTACCAGGCTCCTCTGTCCATGGGATTTCCCAGGCAAGAATAGTGGAATGGGTTGTCATTTCCTTCTCCAGGTGATCTTCCCAACACAGGAATCGAACCCAGGTCTCCTGCATTGCAGGCAGATTCTTTACCATCTGAGCTACAAGGGACGTCACCTACTACTGGACTATAGAGTTCAAAAAAAAAAAAAAAACAATGATTCTGGATCCAGCTGAGCATCAAGGAGAGAATGTAGAGATATTTATAAGACAAGTCAGGGAGTTGGAATTTTATCTTTTTAACCATTGGTTTTCTTTTAAGTGACATGAGTAGGTATGTATTTTTAAAAGACCATCCTGGATGATGTGTGGAAAATACACCTAATGGTAGATGCGCAAATGGTAGTTAAGAAAATAGTGATGGTAGTTCCCCAAACTGGGGCAGCTAGAATGTCATCTCTATATTTTTTCTTCCTTCTAGTAGGTGAACAACTGGAGCTTGGAACAACCCAGCTCTGACCATGGAAACCACAGCAGCACCCTATGAAATGATGAGGCAGTGACTGGGAAGAAACCTCGGTCCCTGTAGCAAAGCTTCCCACCACCAAAGTATTTACCTTAGACTATTACATGACACTGAAAAAGATTTATTTTTTCTTTAAGTGACTGGACTTTGCAGGTCTCTTTATTACATTAGCTTAATTTTCACCCTTACAAATACTACAGTGGAAGTGATTGCTCAAGGAAAGTATATGGAAAGAAGCAAGAGAATCCACAAATCTCAATATTCAAGGAACAAGTAGATGAAAAAAAACATCGAAGGGCAGTGAGTTGTTAGTAAGGTAAGAAGAAAACTTATTAGTAGAGGCTAAAGGTAGAGTATGTTTCAAGAAGAGTGTCAAATAGTAAATCATAAGGCAAAATAGGAACTGAACAGAGTTCATTGGCTTTGGAAATTAAAAAGGCAATTGATGACTCTAATGATAGGATGGAAGTGATGTGACAGAGTTCTGTATATTATCAAAAGAGGTATAGTGAGAGACACAGGAACTAAGAAGCATAATGAAAAGGACATTTGCCATGGAGATAGCTTGTGGGTAGAGAAATAATGCCGTCTCAAATGGCACAGAGAAGCTCTGGGAGTAATTGATTGATTTAACCAAAAGAAAGGAAGCTTGTGATGAGAGTGATGTATATGAATTTTATTTTCATCAGTTAAATTTTAAATTAAAAGAAGTTCTGAAAATGTGATATATTATTACATAACAGAATCCCTTATCTCAGTTTTACCACTGTGATAAAGATACTTTTTAAGCATCTTTTTGGAAACTTCTCCTACAATTATGCAAATCATGATTTGGTTTCAGACTTACCCTCTTATTGTAAGCAAGTATCACACTGGATGAAAAAAAAAAATTTCAGTTGTTTCTGGTATGACCAAAAGGCATGATTCTTGAGGAAAAAGGGAATACAAGTTTTGAGATTTACATCATCCCTCCTTTCTTGGTAGGAAAAGCATCCATGATTGCAGCAGAAGTTGGTGATGCCTAAGTGGAGACAGACTCAGTGAGCTGAAGAGGAAGACACAGGAGTTTGGCTCTGCTAACGTGGTGGAAATCTGTGAGACTAAGGTGCCAAAGAGGCAGAGACTCTATAGGGAGGAGGCAGGAGTCTATATGGGCATTCCTTTCAATTCACTGGCCTGGAGAATGTGCAGTACATGGGCAGAAAAGGTTCTTTAATGCTTAGTAGTGAGAGGCTGCTACTGAAATGAAATATGAATAAAATCATGTTACATACTATGTATGGACAGATTTATAGCAGGTATAAAAATATGATTGGGAAACATACATCAGTGTTTGCCTCTCATACAGGAGAAAGATGAGTAGACTTGAGATGAATGAAAGCTGTAAGTACATTCATAGCATTTTTTCCTTTCAAATTAAATGATCTGAATCACTATAGTAAAATTGTTTTTAATCTGGTTAAAATGGACATATCTTCCTACAATATTTTGTATAGTTGAAATATTCCCTAATTTTAAAATGTAAAATCAGTTATAAACTTCCTTTATGAGTTATGACAGAGTGACAAATATTGGATATAGCTTCATGCTATAAACAATTAGAAACTGATGAAATATATAAAGCAATTGCTTTCAAACTTTGAGCAGTAAGCTGCACAGAATGTGATGACTGAAAGAGGGAAAACAACCAAAGTATGCCCTACAATTGCTCCAAATTTCTACCCAGAGGCAATTTCCCAACTGCAGATACAGGGAGTGTGAGCACAAGAAGAAACAATAGGCCTTACTGAATTGAGGAGATGTAAATTACAGTTCAGAAAGCCTGAGATGTTGGAAATTAAAGAACAGAATTTCATAAAGGAGAAAGATATGCATAATAAGAGATTCAGAAATATGCATATAGTTCCCTCTAGTCTTTTTTGAGTTTTAAGCTGGATGTGATTATAGTGAAACTCCACAAACTCAGGCAAAGAGCAGTTGGGAATTATAAATTAATTCCCAGAGCTTCTACAAGAGGAACTGACCTCTGAGATCAAAATGAGGAGCCCTTGGAAATAAGCCAGGTCTTCAGTGAAGACCCAAGAGATATGATACTTTGAAATTAGAGCTGCACTAGCCACAGGGACCGGAGTACAACAGTAGACTTGCCTTAGAAAACCTTAAAAATAGATCTACATGGTCCAACTTATCAACAAGTAATTCAACTGCCTGTCAGAACAAAGTGCAACACTCTTCAAGAAAGACATCAAAATATGCATGTTTGGACACAAAATATCCATGCAGTCCAACATTCTGTGAAAAATTACTAGACTTGCCAACAACCAGGTAATTGTGACCCATTGCCAAGGATAAAAATCAGAAAATTAAAAAAAGTATCAGGGCTAGGGAGACTAAAGAGGAAGTTGAAAAGCTACTATGTGGTATCTAGATATTTAAAAAAGCAACATGAGCATAATGAGAAAAATAGATTGTAGAAAAGAAAACCACGAAACATCTAGAGACAAAAAATATATGAAAAAGTACAATGTTAGAAATGCAACTTTCACTGACTGGTACCAGAAGGTTCAACACTGAAGAAAAAATGATCAATAAATTTAAAGTCAATAAAATATAACCTCTTCAAAATGAAGCAAGAAATGTGCCTGTGGAAAAAAGGAACAGAGTATCAGTTACACCTGGGACAATATCAAGCAGTGTTTTGCATAGGCACACACACATATACTGAAGAAACACAGAGGAAGTCATCATCAAATTGCTGAAAACCAATGAGAAGGCAGACTTGGCATTTCTCCAAGAAGGATATACAAATAGCTTGTAAGGATGTGAAAAGATGTCCAACATCACGAATCATCAAAGAAATACAAATCAAAACCACCATGAGCTACTACTTTACACCCATTAGGATAGTGTGTGTGTGTGTGTGTGTGTGTGTGTGTGTGAAAATAACAAGTGTCAGCAGGGATGTGGAGAAGTTGGAACCTTTCTGCACTGTGGAGATAATTGTAAACTGGTGCAAATGCTATGGAGAATAGCATGGAGGTTCCTCAACAAATTAAAAATAGAACCTTCATATGATTTAGCAGTCTTACTTCTGGATATGTAGCAAAAAGAACTGAAAGCAGTGTTTTCAAAAGATGCTTGTATACCCATTTCATAACAGTATTATTCACAAGAGTCTGAAGGTAGAAACAGTCCAAATGTCCACTGATAGACGAATGGACAAAACATGATGCTTACATAGGAAGAAATACCAGGAAGCTATTTAATACTGTGTAGCCTGTAACATGCTAAATTTGGTCATGGTGGTTTAGTTGTTAAGTCATGTCTGACTCTTGAGATCCCATGGACTGTAACCTGCCAGTCTCCTCTGTCCATGGGATTCTCCAAGCAAGAATATTGAAATGGGTTGGCATTTCCTTCTCCAAACATGCTAAATTTGGATGTACCTTAAGGACAGTATGCTGAGTGAAATAAGCCAGTTACAAAAGGACAATATTGTATGATTCCACTTATATGAAGATCCCATAAATGTATTTCTATTTCTGTTTTCATAAAATTTTCATATTCATAAAATAGAAGGTAATTTGGAGGTTACTAGGCACGGAAGGAGAAGGAAACGGGCAGTTACTGTTTAATGGGTATAGAATTTCACTTCCACAAGATGAAAAGTTTTTGGACATCTTTTTCGGTGGTGGTGGTAGTGGTTTAGTCACTAAGTCGTGTCCAACTCTTGTGACCCCATGACCTGTAGACTGCCAGGCTTCTCTGTCTATGGGATTTCCCAGGCAAGGATACTAGAATCAACTGCCATTTTCTTCTCCAGGGGAGCTTCCCACCCAGGTGTTGAAGCCAAGTCTTCTACACTGCAGACAGTCTCCTGCATTGCAGGTGGATTATTTATCTCTGAGCCACTAGGACATCTCTTTTAAAACAATGTAAATATACTTAACACTACAGAGCTGTAAATAGCAGGGAGGGAACACAGCTAAACCCATCAAAAGAAAATTGGATTAAAGATTTACTGAGCATAGCCCCGCCCATGCTCAGAAAAAGACCCAGTATACCCCTCAGTCAATCTATCCCATCAGGAAGCATACATAAGCCTCTTATCCTTCTCCATCAGAGGGCAGAAAGACTGAAAACCACAATCACAGAAAACTGGCCATTCTGATCACATGGACCACAGCCTTGTCTAACTCAATGAAACTATGAGCCATGCTGTGTAGCGCCACCCAAGATGGATGGGTCATGGTGGAGAGTTCTCACCAAATGTGGTCCGATGAAAAAAGGGAATGGCAACCACTTCAGTATCCCTGCCTTGAGAACCCCATGAACAGTATGAAAAGGCAGAAAGATAGGACACTGAAATATGAACTCCCCAGGTTGGTAGGTACCCAGTATGCTACTGGAGATCAGTGGAGAAATAACTCCAGAAAGAATGACGAGATGGAGCCAAAGCAAAAACAACACCCAGCTGTGGATGTGACTGGTGATGGAAGCAGGTCTGATGTTATAAAGAGCAATATCGCATAGGAACCTGGAATGTTAGGTCCATGAATCAAGGCAAATTGGAAGTGCTCAAACAGGAGATGGCAAGAGTGAACGTCAACATTTTAGGAACCAGCTAACTAAAATGGAATGGAATGGGTGAATTTAACTGAGATGACCATTATATCTACTACTGTGGGCAAGAATCCCTTAGAGGAAATGGAGTAGCCATCATAGTCAACAAAAGAGTCCAAAATGCAGTACTTGGATGCAATCTCAAAATGACAGAATGATCTCTATTCGTCTCCAAGGCAAAGCATTCGATATGATGGTAATCCAGGTCTATGCCCCAACCAGTAATGCTGAAGAAGCTGAAGTTAAATGGTTCTATGAAGACCCACAAGACCTTTTAGAACTAACACCCAAAAAAGATGTCCTTTTTATTATAGGGGACTGGAGTGCAAAAGTAGGAAGTCAAAAATTACCTGGAGTAACAGGCAAATTTGGCCTTGGAGTACAGAATGAAGTAGGGCAAAGGCTAATAGAGTTTTGCCAAGAGAATGCACTGATCATAGCAAACACCCATTTCCAACAACACAAGAGAACACTCATGGACATCACCAGATGGTCAACACCGAAATCAGATTGATTATATTCTTTGCAGCCAAAATGGAGAAGCTCTGTACAGTCAGCAAAAACAAGACCGGGAACTGACTATAGCCTACCAGGTTCCTCTGTCCATGGAGGAACCTAAACCATTCAGGCATGACCTAAATCAAATCCCTAATAATTATACAGTGGAATTGAGAAATAGATTTAAAGGACTACATCTGATAGAGTGCCTGATGAACTATGGATGGAGGTTCATAACTTCCTATAGAAGACAGGAATCAAGACCATCCCCAAGAAAAAGAAATGCAAAAAAGCAAAATGGCTGAGGAGGCCTTACAAATAGCTGTGAAAAGAAGAGAAGTCAAAAGCAAAGGAGAAAAGGAAAGATATGCCCATTTGAATGCAGAGTTCCAAAGAATAGCTAGGAGAGATAAAAAAGCCTTCCTCAGTAATCAGTGCAAAGAAATAGAGGAAAACAATAGAATGGGAAAGACTAGAGATCTCTTCAAGAAAATTAGAGATACCAAGGGAACATTTCATGCAAAGATGGGTTCAATAAGAACAGAAATGGTATGGACCTAACAGAAGCAGAAGATATTAAGAAGAGGTGGCAAGAATACACAGAATAACAGTACAAAAAAGATCTTCATGACCCAGATAACCACAATGGTGTAATCACTCACCTAGAGCCAGACATCCTGGAATGCAAAGTCAAGTGGGCATTAGGAAGCGTCACTACAAACAAAACTAGTGGAGGTGATGGAATTCCAGTTGAGCTATTTCAAATCCTGAAAGATGATGCTGTGAAAGTGCTGCACTCCATTTGCCAGCAAATTTGGAAAACTCAGCAGTGGCCACAGGACTGAAAAAGGTCAGTTTTTATCCAACCCCAAAGAAAGGAAATGCCAAAGAATGCTCAAACTACCACACAGTTGTACTCATCTCACACGCTGGTAAAGTAATGCTCAAAATTCTCCAAGATAGGTTTCAAGTTCACGTGAACCATGAACTTCCAGATATTCAAGCTGGTTTTAGAAAAGGCAGAGGAACCAGAAATCAAATTGCCAACATCTGCTGGATCATTGAAAAAGCAAGAGAGTTCCAGAAAAAACATCTATTTCTGCTTTATTGACTTCATCAAAGCTTTTGACTGTGTGGATCACAATAAACTGTGGAATATTCTGAAAGAGATAGGAATACCAGACCACCTGGCCAACTTTTGAGAAATCTGTATGCAGGTCAGAAATCAACGGTTAGAACTGGACATGGAACAACACACTGGTTCCAAATAGGAAAAGGAGTACGTCAAGGCTGTATATTGTCACCCTGCTTATTTAACTTATATGCAGAATACATCATGAGAAACGCTGGGCTGGACAAAGCACAAGCTGGAATCAAGATTTCTGGAAGAAATATCAATAACCTCAGATATGCAGATGACACCACCCCTATAGCAGAAAGTGAAGAAGAACTAAAGAGCCTCTTGATGAAAGTGAATGAGGAGAGTGAAAAACTTGGCTTAAAGCTCAACATTCAGAAAACAAAGATCATGGCATCCAGTCCCATCACTTCATGGCAAAGAGGGGGAAAACAGTGGAAACAGTGGCAGATTTTATTTTGGGGGGACTCCAAAATCACTGCAGATGGTGACTGCAGCTATGAAATAAAAAGATGCTTACTCCTTGGCAGAAAAGTTATGACCAACCTAGACAGCATATTAAAAAGCAGAGACATTACTTTGCCAACAAAGGTCCATCTAGTCAAGGCTATGATTTTTCCAGTAGTCATGTATGGATGTGAGAGTTGGACTATAAAGAAAGCTGAGCGCTGAAGAATTGATGCCTTTGAGCTGTGGTGTTGGAGAAGACTCTTGAGAGTCCCTTGGACTTCAAGGAGATCCAACCAGTCCATCCTAAAGGAAATCAGTCCTGACTGATTCATTGGAAGGACTGATGTTGAAGCTGAAACTCCAGTCCTTTGGCCATCTGATGTGAAGAGCTGACTCATTTGAAAAGACCCTGATCCTGGGAAAGATTGACGGTGAGAGGAGAAGGGGATGACAGAGAAGGAGATGGTTGGATGGCATCACTGACTCAGTGGACATGAATTCGAATAAACTCTGGGAGTTAATGATGGACAGGGAGGCCTGGCGTGCTACAGTCCAAGGGGTCGCAACAAGCTGGACATGACTGAGCAACTGAACTGAACTGAACAGAGCTGTACACTTAAAGAGGTTAAGATGATAAGTTTCATATATTTCTACCACAAAAAATCTGAAAAACTTAATAAACATTTATGAAAACTTAGCAAGTTAAGAATAAAAATAATTTTTTAACTGATAAAGAACATTTCTTAAAAGAAAAACTAAAAATAACTTCACACTTACATACTTAATGGTGAAAGACTGAATACTTTCTCCCTAAAATTAGGTTAGGAAATAGGCAAAAATATCCCTTTACACCATCACCCTTCAAATTTGTACTGGAGGTTCTACCAGTGCAGTAAAGCAAGAAAAATGAAGATAGGCTGTGGAGTTTGAAAAGATATAAAACTCTTTATTCACAAATAACACAACTGTTTACATATGAATGAAATCCCCTTTAAAAACAGGTAAAACTAAGTGTTGAGATTAGCAAGGTTACAGAACTTGGTTACTGTAGCAAAATCAATATTATTCCTATGTACTAGCAAGAACAGGAGAAGGAAATGACAACCCACTCTGTTTTCTTGCCTGGAGAATTCCACGGACAGAGGAGTTTGGCGGGCCTATAGTCCATGGGGTTGCATAGAGTCGGACATGACTGAGTGACTAACACAAACAGCGACAAAAAGATAAGGAAATTGCAATTAAAATACCATTTATAGTGACTTGAAAAATATGAAATAAATAGGGAAATTTTTCAGAATGTATGCACAAATCCTCTTCATTGAAAACTACAAAACCTTGTTGAAATTTAAAGAAGACATAAATTTAAAAGGGGAATATTCCTTGTTTGTGGATTGGAAGATTCAATAATATTGTGAGAATTCACCACAGATATACAGATTCAGTGCAATCCCAGTCAAATCCCAAGAGATTTTTTAGAAATTAAAATGCTATTTCTAAATTTATAACATAATGAAAGAAACTTTCATAGAACTATTTCAAAACTGTGAAGCTACAGTGTTCATGACAAAGTGGTATTGGTATAAAATAGGAATATGAATCAGTGGAGTAGAATATAACATTCAAAAACAGATTCACACACATGTACTCAATTATTTTCAACCAAAGTGCTAAAGAGATTAATGGGGAAAGAAGAGTTGTTTCAGAAAATTCTGTTGGACCAATTGGATACCAAAATGGAAAACAATGAACTTTAATCTTTATTTCACACAATTATAGTTTGAAATATAGATATAATTGCAGAAGCTATATAAACTTCTTAAAGAAACCAGAAGATAATCTTCATGACATTAAGACAGGCAAAGATATTTTAGTTAGTGGCAGAGACACTCCGACTTATGCCCGTTTTATGCCTACTGTGAGTTTTAGAATGGGGACACAACTTATTTGTTTAACCAGCTTTATTTCTGTCCCTATGCTAGAATGTTGTTGATGTGCTAGGTTCACTGTCTTCTAGTTTGTCTTGTCTATGACTCAACTTAGCTCAGGCTCATTCTGCTAATGGGGCAGAGCACAGTCACCCACGTAGACTTCATTAACTCATAGCTATTTCAGCTTGTAGCTGTCACTAAGAAAAATGTAAAAATGTGGAAACTTCAGGAAATGCAATCTTCCTTCCCTCTGCTGAATGCCTTTCTATTATGACCATGGAATCAAAGAATCAGAGTGCATATCACAAAGAGTCCATCTTTCGCTTAATTTGGAGAAGACATCAGTGATTTAAAAGAAAGAGAGCTACTTCAACAACTTTTTTTTTTTTTTGGCTTTACAGTGATATTAAAAACTCATTACTTTGTAATTTAAGTAGTCATGTCAATAGTTACTTTCCTTTAATCCAAATGAATGCCATGAATATATTACCAAGAATGTTAGTGCAATCTGTATATTATGGGATTCATATGGCTGAAGCCATATGAAAGAGCTCCCATAAGTATTAAATATTTATAATAGCCACATATACAGTCTCTTCTAACCCTTAATATCTTTATTCTAGAGTTTATGATCTAGCCTATATTTCTTGTGTTACTATTTTAAATATTTTCTTACATCTAAGACATACTGGGGCTGGAAAACAGCTGGCCAATGTCCTCTAAATAATCATGTCATGTTTAAAGACTCATAGTCAGACACTTCCCTATCATGCTTTCTTCCAAACCAAATAATCCTAATTCCTTTAATCTTTAATCATGCATCCAACTGCTTAAGCCTTTTCTTAAGCCCCAACATTAGATATGAGATAGTTCCAACCATGTGTCTAGATCAGAGATTTCAGTTCCTCTTTAACTTTGATTAGAACCAGTTCCTCCAGAGCATACAAATATACTACCCATGCCTCTTGACATACGATAAATTCTTCTGAAGTGTACAGAGGGATGCTGTCATGCACACAGTCTTTCCTCTTTTTATTACTTAGAGTCTAGCCAATTGACGAATCAAAAAGGCAATTCCTATTATGTGTTGTCTATGGGAACATTCTCGAGGATGGATTAAGCAACTCCAAATCAAGTTTTCCCCTGGATAGCATTCCTTATACTGAAATCACCAGGTGGAAGAATAATCTTTGAAATATATTAAGGAATACAATTTGACTTTAGAAATATAGGTTGTTTTTTTTTTAATTTATTTTTTTTTTCAGTGGGTTTTGTCATACATTGATATGAATCAGCCATAGATTTACACGTATTCCCCATCCCGATTCCCCCTCCCACCTCCCTCTCCACCCGATTCCTCTGGGTCTTCCCAGTGCACCAGGCCCGAGCACTTGTCTCATGCATCCCACCTGGGCTGGGGATCTGTTTCACCATAGATAGTATACATGCTGTTCTTTTGAAATATCCCACCCTCACATTCTCCCACAGAGTTCAAAAGTCTGTTCTGTATTTCTGTGTCTCTTTTTCTGTTTTGCATATAGGGCTATCGTTACCATCTTTCTAAATTCCATATATATGCGTTAGTATGCTGTAATGTTCTTTATCTTTCTGGCTTACTTCACTCTGTATAAGGGGCTCCAGTTTCATCCATCTCATTAGGACTGGTTCAAATGAATTCTTTTTAACGGCTGAGTAATATTCCATGGTGTATATGTACCACAGCTTCCTTATCCATTCATCTGCTGATGGGCATCTAGGTTGCTTCCATGTCCTGGCTATTATAAACAGTGCTGCAATGAACATTGGGGTGCACGTGTCTCTTTCAGATCTGGTTTCCTCAGTGCGTATGCCCAGAAGTGGGATTGCTGGGTCATATGGCAGTTCTATTTCCAGTTTTTTAAGAAATCTCCACATTGTTTTCCATAGCGGCTGTACTAGCTTGCATTCCCACCAACAGTGTAAGAGGGTTCCCTTTTCTCCACACCCTCTCCAGCATTTATTGCTTGTAGACTTTTGGATAGCAGCCATCCTGACTGGCGTGTAATGGTACCTCATTGAGGTTTTGATTTGCATTTCTCTGATAATGAGTGATGTTGAGCATCTTTTCATGTGTTTGTTAGCCATCTGTATGTCTTCTTTGGAGAAATGTCTGTTTAGTTCTTTGGCCCATTTTTTGATTGGGTCATTTATTTTTCTGGAATTGAGCTGCAGGAGTTGCTTGTATATTTTTGAGATTAATCCTTTGTCTGTTTCTTCATTTGCTATTATTTTCTCCCAATCTGAGGGCTGTCTTTTCACCTTACTTATAGTTTCCTTTGTAGTGCAAAAGCTTTTAAGTTTCATTAGGTCCCATTTGTTTAGTTTTGCTTTTATTTCCAATATTCTGGGAGGTGGGTCATAGAGGATCTTGCTGTGATTTATGTCGGAGAGTGTTTTGCCTATGTTCTCCTCTAGGAGTTTTATAGTTTCTGGTCTTACATTTAGATCTTTAATCCATTTTGAGTTTATTTTTGTGTATGGCGTTAGAAAGTGTTCTAGTTTCATTCTTTTACAAGTGGTTGACCAGTTTTCCCAGCACCACTTGTTGAAGAGGTTGTCTTTTTTCCATTGTATATCCTTGCCTCCTTTGTCAAAGATAAGGTGTCCATAGGTTCGTGGATTTATCTCTGGGCTTTCTATTCTGTTCCATTGATCTATATTTCTGTCTTTGTGCCAGTACCATACTGTCTTGATGACTGTGGCTTTGTAGTAGAGTCTGAAGTCAGGCAGGTTGATTCCTCCAGTTCCATTCTTCTTTCTCAAGATTACTTTGGCTATTCGAGGTTTTTTGTATTTCCATACAAATTGTGAAATTATTTGTTCTAGTTCTGTGAAAAATACCATTGGTAGCTTGATAGGGATTGCATTGAATCTATAGATTGCTTTGGGTAGAATAGCCATTTTGACAATATTGATTCTTCCAATCCATGAACACGGTATGTTTCTCCATCTGTTTGTGTCCTCTTTGATTTCTTTCATCAGTGTTTTATAGTTTTCTATGTATAGGTCTTTTGTTTCTTTAGGTAGATATACTCCTAAGTATTTTATTCTTTTTGTTGCAATGGTGAATGGTATTGTTTCCTTAATTTCTCTTTCTGTTTTTTCATTGTTAGTATATAGGAATGCAAGGGATTTCTGTGTGTTAATTTTATATCCTGCAACTTTACTATATTCATTGATTAGTTCTAGTAATTTTCTGGTAGAGTCTTTAGGGTTTTCTATATAGAGGATCATGTCATCTGCAAACAGTGAGAGTTTCACTTCTTCTTTTCCTATCTGGATTCCTTTTACTTCTTTTTCTGCTCTGATTGCTGTGGCCAAAACTTCCAACACTATGTTGAACAGTAGTGGTGAGAGTGGGCACCCTTGTCTTGTTCCTGATTTCAGGGGAAATGCTTTCAATTTTTCACCATTGAGGGTGATGCTTGCTGTGGGTTTGTCATATATAGCTTTTATTATGTTGAGGTATGTTCCTTCTATTCCTGCTTTTTGGAGAGTTTTAATCATAAATGAGTGTTGAATTTTGTCAAAGGCTTTCTCTGCATCTATTGAGATAATCATATGGTTTTTATCTTTCAATTTGTTAATGTGGTGTATTACATTGATTGATTTGCGGATATTAAAGAATCCTTGCATTCCTGGGATAAAGCCCACTTGGTCGTGGTGTATGATTTTTTTAATATGTTGTTGGATTCTGTTTGCTAGAATTTTGTTAAGGATTTTTGCATCTATGTTCATCAGTGATATTGGTCTGTAGTTTTCTTTTTTTGTGGCATCTTTGTCTGGTTTTGGAATAAGCGTGATGGTGGCCTCATAGAATGAGTTTGGAAGCTTACCTTCATCTGCAATTTTCTGGAAGAGTTTGAGTAAGATAGGTGTTAGCTCTTCTCTAAATTTTTGGTAGAATTCAGCTGTGAATCCATCTGGTCCTGGGCTTTTGTTTGCTGGAAGATTTTTGATTACAGTTTCGATTTCCTTGCCTGTGATGGGTCTGTTAAGATCTTCTATTTCTTCCTGGTTCAGTTTTGGAAGGTTATATTTTTCTAAGAATTTGTCCATTTCATCCAAGTTGTCCATTTTATTGGCATAGAGCTGCTGGTAGTAGTCTCTTATGATCCTTTGTATTTCAGTATTGTCTGTTGTGATCTTTCCATTTTCATTTCTAATTTTGTTAATTTGGTTCTTCTCTCTTTGCTTCTTAATGAGTCTTGCTAATGGTTTGTCAATTTTGTTTATTTTTTCAAAAAAACAGCTTTTAGCTTTGTTGATTTTTGCTATGGTCTCTTTAGTTTCTTTTGCATTTATTTCTGCCCTGATTTTTAAGATTTCTTTCCTTCTGCTAACCCTGGGGTTCTTCATTTCTTCCTTCTCTAATTGCTTTAGGTGTAGAGTTAGGTTATTTATTTGGTTTTTTTCTTGTTTCTTGATATAAGCCTGTAATGCTATGAACCTTCCCCTAAGCACTGCTTTTACAGTGTCCCATAGGTTTTGGGTTGTTGTGTTTTCATTTTCATTCATTTCTATACATATTTTGATTTCTTTTTTGATTTCTTCTATGATTTGTTGGTTATTCAGAAGCGTGTTATTTAGCCTCCATATGTTTGAATTTTTAACAATTTTTTTCCTGTAATTGAGATCTAATCTTACTGCACTGTGGTCAGAAAAGATGACTGGAATGATTTCAATTTTTTTGAATTTTCCAAGACCAGATTTATGGCCCAGGATGTGATCTATTCTGGAGAAGGTTCCGTGTGCACTTGAGAAAAAGGTGAAGTTGATTGTTTTGGGGTGAAATGTCCTATAGATATCAATTAGGTCTAGCTGGTCCATTGTGTCATTTAAAGTTTGTGTTTCCTTGTTAATTTTCTGTCTAGTTGATCTATCCATAGTTGTGAGTGGGGTATTAAAGTCTCCCACTATTATTGTGTTTCTATTAATTTCCTCTTTCATACTCGTTAGTGTTTGCTGTACATATTGCGGTGCTCCTATGTTGGGTGCAGATATATTTGTAATTGTTATATCTTCTTCTTGGATTGATCCTTTGATCATTATGTAGTGTCCTTCTTTGTCTCTTTACACATCCTTTATTTGAAAGTCTATTTTATCTGATATGAGTATTGCAACTCCTGCTTTCTTTTGGTCTCCGTTTGCATGAAATATTTTTTTCCAGCCCTTCACTTTCAGTCTGTATGTGTCTCTTGTTTTGAGGTGGGTCTCTTGTAGACAGCATATATAGGGGTCTTGTTTTTGTATCCATTCAGCCAATCTTTGTCTTTTGGTTGGGGCATTCAACCCATTTACATTCAGGGTAATTATTGATAGGTGTGGTCCCGTTGCCATTTACTTTGTTGTTTTGGGTTCACGTTTATACAACCTTTCTGCATTTCCTGTCTAGAGAAGATCCTTTAGCATTTGTTGAAGAGCTGGTTTGGTGGTGCTGAATTCTCTCAGCTTTTGCTTATCTGTAAAGCTTTTAAATTCTCCTTCATATCTGAATGAGATCCTTGCTGGATACAGTAATCTAGGCTGTAGGTTATTCTCTTTCATTACTTTCAGTACGTCCTGCCATTCCCTTCTGGCCTGGAGGGTTTCTATTGATAGATCAGCTGTTATCCTTATGGGAATCCCTTTGTGTGTTATTTGTTGTTTCTCCCTTGCTGCTTTTAATATTTGTTCTTTGTGTTTGATCTTTGTTAATTTGATTAATATGTGTCTTGGGGTGTTTCGCCTTGGGTTTATCCTGTTTGGGACTCTCTGGGTTTCTTGGACTTGGGTGGCTATTTCCTTCCCCATTTTAGGGAAGTTTTCAGCTATTATCTCCTCGAGTATTTTCTCATGGCCTTTCTTTTTGTCTTCTTCTTCTGGAACTCCTATGATTCGAATGTTGGGGCGTTTCACATTGTCCCAGAGGTCCCTGAGGTTGTCCTCATTTCTTTTGATCCTTTTTTCTTTTTTCCTCTCTGCTTCATTTATTTCCACCATTTTATCTTCTACCTCACTTATCCTATCTTCTGCCTCCGTTATTCTACTCTTGGTTCCCTCCAAAGTGTTTTTTATCTCATTCATTGCATTATTCATTTTTAATTGAGTCTTTTTTATTTCTTCTAGGTCTTTATTAAACATTTCTTGCATCTTTTCAATCTTTGTCTCCAGGCTATTTATCTGTAACTCCATTTTGTTTTCAAGATTTTGGATCATTTTTATTATCATTATTCTAAATTCTTTTTCAGGTAGATTCCCTATCTCCTCCTCTTTTGTTTGACTTGGTGGGCATTTTTCATGTTCCTTTACCTGTTGGGTATTTCTCTGCCTTTTCATCTTGTTTAGATTGCTGTGTCTGGAGTGGGCTTTCTGTATTCTGGAGGTCTGTGGTTCCTTTTTATTGTGGAAGATTTACCCAGTGGGTGGGGTTAGACGATTGGCTTGTCAAGGTTTCCTGGTTAGGGAAGCTTGCGTCAGTGTTCTGGTGCGTGGAACTTGATTTCTTCTCTTTGGAGAGCAATGGAGTGCCCAGTAATGAGTTTTGAGATGGGTCTATGTGTTAGGTGTGACCTTGGGCAGCCTGTATGTTGACGTTCAGGGCTATGTTCCTGCGTTGCTGGAGAATTTGCGTGGTATGTCTTGCTCTATAACTTATTGGCTCTTGGGTGGTGGTTGGTTTCAGTGTAGGTATGGAGGCTTTTGGACGGTCACTTATTACTTAAAGTTCCATGTAGTCAGGAGTTTTCTGGTGTTCTCAGGTTTTGGGCTTAAGTCTCCTGCCTCTGGATTTCAGTTTTATTCTTCCTGTAGTCTCAGGACTTCTCCAGCTATACAGCACTGATAAGAAAACTTCTAGGTTAATGGCGAAAAGATTCTCCCCTGTTAGTCATACCCAGAGAGGTTCACAGAGTTACATGAAGAAGAGGAGAGGGAGGAGGGAGATAGAGATGAGCAGGAGGAGAAAAAGGGGGACTCAAGAGGAGAGAGACAGATCTACGCAGCTGTCTGTTCCCAGAGTGTTCTCCGTAGCCCAGTCACCTACAAAGATTCACAGAATTGGATTGGGAAGAGAAGGGGAAAGGAGGAAATAGAGGTGTTCTGAGGTAGAAAACAAGAGAGTCAAGATTGGGAGAGAATAATCTTCGGTTTAAAAATAGGGCTTCTCTTCTTTTTTTTTTTTTTTTGTAAGGTTATAGTGTGTTGAAAATGAAAATTAAGGAGTAGTAGAGGAGTACTAGAGGAGTTTAAAAGAAATAAGAGGAAAAGAAAAATAGAAAATAGAAGAGAAAAAGGAAAGAAAAAGAAAAGAAGAAAAAAGAAAAAAAAAGAAAGAAAGAAAAAAAAATTTTTTTTTCCCCTAATTAAAAAAATCTTAAAAATCTATGAAAATGAAAGTTAAGGAGTAATGGGGGAGTAATAGGGGATTTTAAAGGAAAATAAAAGAGAAAAAATAAAAAAGAAAAAAAAGAAAAAAAAAGAGAAAAAAGTAAAATTATATCTAGGAGTTTCTCTAGAGCTGTTGTGGTCAGTGTGGGTTCGGCTCAGTTTCAGATAGCTCCTCGTTCCAGCTTACACTTCTCGGTATCTACAGGCCCCTTCCGGTGTAGTCGGTGTTTTCTAGAGGGATTTTAATCTGTTGCACCAGTCCCTTCTGAAGCGGTTCCCTTTGTTTATTTGACTTCTGTTTGCCGGTCTCTTCAGAGCCTCAAATCAGCCCTGACACAGGCGGGCGGAGGTGGACTCTTATTCAGGTAGCTAGTTCCGTCGCTCTGAGGGGAGGGGCTGACGCTTCAGGGAGGGGCTGGCGCTGTGGGGACGGGCTTGCGCCGCGGGGACGGGCTGGCGCTGCGGGGAGGGGCTGGCGCTGCCAGGAGGGGCCGATGCCGCTTTCTCCATCCGCGCTGCTCAGGCTCCCGGCTGTTCTATATGGAGCGCGCCCCGCGCTGCGCGAGGTTCCAGCCCTCGGGTGTTCCACAAAAGCGCGGAGCGAAAAGCTGCGCCTGCTCTCTGTGCCTTCCCTGTCAGAGTGGTCCAGGCAGCCAGGGGCTTGGTGGGCGCACTCTCCCCAGGTGTGGCGAGCCCACTCCCTTCCGCGGACCCAGTCTGTTTCCGCTGGCGCCAGTCGGGTGCACGCGCCTTCCCCCCTCTGCGTCCCCAGCCCCAGTCCCCGCCCGCACCGGTCGGGTGCCTGCGCCCTGTGTCTCGCCGCGACCTTCCCCTCCCCCCTGCCTCCTGCCTCCGGCGGGGCTGGGCAGGTCCGCAGCCTGCGAGCTCTTCTCTGGACTTTCTCGGTCTCTTTGTTCTGCGAACGGCCGGCAGTGTGTTCCGGCCGGTTAATGTACTCTCTCTTGGTCTCCCACAGTTCAAGTTGGCACCTCACAGAAGCTCCCTCCGATTGTCCTCAGGGCACTCAGGCCCGGACCCTACCCCAAGCAATGCCGCCCAAGACTCCCTTCCCGGGACGAATCTCCGTCCTTAGCTCTTTTGTCTCACTTTTTATCTTTTATATTTTGTCCTACCTCCTTTCGAAGACAATGGGCTGCTTTTCTGGGCGCCTGATGACCTCAGCTAGCGATCAGAAGTTGTTCTGTGAAGTTTGCTCTGCGTTCAGTTATTCTTTCGATGAATTTGTAGGAGAAAAAGTGGTCTCCCCCTCCTACTCCTCCGCCATCTTGGCTCCTCCCCTCTGACTTTAGAAATATAGTTTTCTTCCTGATTTAATTCATTCATATCCTTTAAAGAGATACAGGATCAAGTCAGTATTAACTCTACCTAAAATAAATCACTGTGCTACTAAAGTGAGCGTGGAAATATTAACTTCCAAATTCCGTGTTCTATGTTCCTCTGTAAGAAAATTCTCCAGGTTCTCTTGAATCAAACAGAAATCATACGGAGCAGAATATCAAGAGCTTGAGAACCAGGCTCTCTCCAGCCCAGATAAACTCTATGCCAAGGTTGGATATCAGATTCTACAGAAATCCTCCCCACTCTATCCAAAGAGATTCTCCTTCACAAGTCTTTGGGTTTTCTTTTAAAACATTCTCAGTACTAATGAGCATTAATTGGCATTAATGCTTAATGCAAATTAAAAAGATTAAAAATTCATTCCATTGGCTTCATGAAGCTCACTCATTTGTATACAGTTCTTGTTCTGGGGGAAAAAAAGTGCTAATATTTTGATAACAATCAGAACAAAATGATTCCTAGTAACAGAAACATACTGTAAAGTTTTGGAATGTGATTAGAACCAGTAACCATACAAGTCAGTATGGACAGTGTGATGTTCAACAAACACCAACAAGCAGAAGTTGAAACAGCTCTACATCTAGAAAACAATGTTCAGAAAGATTTAAGCTGAAATGATTCCTTAGGATACTCATCTAGTGACTGAAACGAGGCCAAGATATCAGAGAATGCTTTATAGCTGGTACAAGCTTGAAAACTTAATAGTTACTTTAGGTCAAAAGCAGTGCTTTTATTATCTGTAACTTCTAGTAGTCTAAATCAGTCTCTAAACTAAGATAATTTCTAGGATTTTAGACATTGCTAGCCTTGTGGAAACCAATTATATTACTGAGTGAATGGTGCCCTTTTCCTGTTTTCCAGTGGCACCAGTTTTTATAGTAAAAGTTGGTGTTAATAATCAATTGCCCTAAACTGGCTTTCCAGAGGATTCATTTCCTTTTATTTTTATAACCGAATAGTATTTAACCTGTTTGTAACTCAGCTATGTGGAAATCTTAAGTATTTTAGATGACATGAATTAAAATAAAAAATCATCTTGTTGTTATTGTCTGCTCACTTTCAGGGTTGTTGTTGTTTAGTCTTTAAGTTGTGTCCGACTCTGCAACCCCACAGACTGTAGCCCGCCAGGCTCCTCTGTCCATGGGATTTCCCAGGCAAGAATTCTGGTGTGCGTCACCATTTCTTTCTCTAGGGGTTCTTCCTGACCTAGGGATCAAACCTGCATCTCCTGCAGTGCAGGCAGATTGTTTATTGTTGAGCAAACAGGGAAGCCGAACTTCAGAAGAGACCCCATCCAAAAAAAAAAAGCCAATATTATCTCTTTTTATTTGAAAAGTTTAAACAATAGAGAAAAGTCAAGATGTCACTGAAACAAATAATCATGATTTCTGAAGCCAGAATTGTCATAGTACTCACACTGTGTCCTTCAGATACTACTATTATGAAAAATAAAACTTGCCTGAGATTTAATCTCTTTTGTTTCCTTTGCAACTTCCTTTCTGTCTACTCAGAAGAACCACTGCCATTACTATGTTGGCTGTTCTCCCAGCTTTTATACTTGTGCTACTTTTCATTCATAGGACACTTAAAAATTTTATTCAGTTCAGTTGCTCAGTCATGTCCACCTCTTCGCGACCCAATGGAGTACAGTATACCAGGCTTCCCTGTCCATCACCAACTCCCAGAGCTTGCTTAAACTCAAGTCAATTGAGTCAGTGATGCCATCCAAACATCACGTCCCCTGTTGTCCCCTTCTCCTCCTGCCTTCAATCTTTCCCAGCACAAGGGTCTTTACCAATGGGACAGTTATATGCATCAGGTGGTCAAAGTATCAGAGCTGCAGCCTCAGCATCAGTCCTTCCAATGAATACTGTGGATTGATTTCCTTCAGGATTGACTGGTTGGATCACCTTGCAGTCCAAAGGATCCTCAAGAGTCTTCTCCAACACCACAGTTCAAGACATCAATTCTTCGGCACTCAGCTTCCTTTATAGTCCAACTCTCACATCCATACATGACTACTGGAAAAACCATATCTTTGATAGATGGAACTTTTTGGCAAAGTAATCTGCTTTTTAGTATGCTGCCTAGGTTGGTCATAGAGTTTCTTCCAAGGAGCAAGCGTCTTTTAATTTCATGGCTGTAGTCCCCATCTGCAGTGATTTTGGAGCCCAGGAAAATAAAGTCTGTCACTGTTTCCATTGTTTATTCTTCTATTTGCCATGAAGTGATGGAACCAGATGCCATGATCTTAGTTTTCTGAATGTTGAGTTTTAAGCCAACTTTTTCACTCTCCTCTTTCACTTTCATCAAGAGGCTCTTTAGTTCTTCTTTGCTTTCTGCCATAAGGGTGGTGTCATCTGCGTATCTGAGGTTATTGATATTTTTCCAGGCAATCTTCATTCCAGCTTGTGCTTCATTCAGCCTGGCATTTTACATGATGTACTCTGCATATAAGTTAAATAAGCAGGGTGACAATATACAGCCTTGATGTACTCCTTTCCCGATTTGGAACCAGTCTGTTGTTCCATGTCCAGTTCTAAATGTTGCTTCTTGACCTTCATACAGATTTCTCAGGAGGCAGGTCAGGAGGTCTGGTATTCCCATCTCTTTAGGAATTTTCGTTTGTTGTGATCCACACAGTCAAAGGCTTTGGCATAGTCAATAAAGCAGAAATAGATGTTTTTCTGGAACTCTCTTGCTTTTTTGATGATCCAGTAGATGTTGGCAATTTGATGTTTGGTTCCTCTGCCTTTTCTAAATCCAGCTTGAACATCTGGAAGTTCAGAGTTCACGTATTGTTGAAGCTTCTCTTAGAGAATTTTGAGCATTACTTTGCTAGCCTGTGAGATAAGTGCAATTGTGTGGTCGTTTGAATATTCCTTGGTGTTGACCTTCTTTGGGATTGGAATGAAAACTGATCTTTTCCAGTCTCGTGGCCACTGCTGAGTTTTCCAAATGTGCTGACATATGGAGTGTAGCACTTTCACAGCATCATCTTTTAGGATTTGAAAGCGCTCAAATGGAATTCCATCACCTCCACTGACTTTGTTCGTAGTGATGCTTCCTAAGACCCAGCTGACTTTGCATTCCAGGATGTCTGGTTCAAGGTGAATGATCACACCATCATCGTTACCTGGGTCATGAAGATCTTTTTTGTATAGCTCTTCTGTGTATTCTTGCCACCTCTTCCTAATATCTTCTGCTTCTGTTAGGTCCAGACCATTTCTGTCCTTTATTAGTGCTCATCTTTGCATGTAATTTTCCCTTGGTAGCTCTAATTTTCTTGAAGAGATCTCTAGTCTTTCCCATTCTATTGTTTTCCTCTATTTCTTTGCATTGATCCTTAAGGATCAATTGATCTTATCTCTCCTTTCTATTGTTTGGAACTCTGCATTCAAATGTGTGTATCTTTCCTTTTCCCCTTTGCCTTTCACTTCTCTTTTCTCAGCTTTTGGTAAGGCCTCATCAGACAACCATTTTGACTTTTTGCATTTCTTTTTCTTGAGAATGGTCTTGATCACTGCCTCCTGTAGAGTGTCACAAACCTCAGTCCATACTTCTTCAGCACTCTGTCTATCAGATCTAATCCCTTGAATCTATTTGTCACTTCCACTGTATAATAGTAAGGGATTTGATTTAGGTCATACCTGAATGATCTAAAGTGGCTTTCCCTACTTTCTTCAATTTAAGTCTGAATTTTGCAATAAGGAGTTCATGATCTGAGTCACAGTCAACTCCTGGTCTTGTTTTTGCTGACTGTATAGAGCTTCTCCATCTTTGGCTGCAAAGAATATAGTCAATCTGATTTTAGTGTTGACCATCTGGTGATGTCCATGTGTAGAGTCTTCTCTTGTGTTGTTGGAAGAGGGTGTTTGCTATGATCAGTGCGTTCTCTTGGCAAAACTCTGTTAGCCTTTGCCCTTCTTCGTTTTGTACTCCAAGGCCAAATTTGCCTGTTACTCCAGGTATCTCTTGACTTCTTACCTTTGCATTCCAGTCCCTTATAATGAAAAAGACGTCTTTTTTGGGTCTTAGTTCTAGGAGGTCTTGTAGGAAACTAATAAAAATTTTATTAGTTTATTAATTAGGTCATTAATTTTATTAGCTCATTAATTAGTTTATTAGTTCATTAATAAAAATTCATTAGTTCTAATTATTATTAGAAATTATGTTGAAAACTGTTGTAATTTATACATTAATGGGATAAAATTACATCTTTACTGTATCAAAAACATTCCAGTTCATAAACAAAATTTTCTTCTCTATTTATTCTGGTTTCCTTTTTGTTCTTTAATAAATGATTTTCTCCATGACATTATATAAATCTTTAGCTTGATATATGAATAGTAGCTATAGATTTTATTGTTAATAAATATAGGATTATGTTACTGCTACATTTTTAATATGTTTTAAGACTATATGAACAGTAGTGATTTTTGTCTGTTCATCTTGTATCAACAATCCTACAAAAATCTTTTCCTGATTTTTAGAGTCTCTGAAATTATCATCTGAAAATAATGACAATTTTGCTTTATTCTTTGCAGGTCTTAAAACTCTTAACATTTTTTTTTTGTCTTGTTCATTGTTAATGGTATCTACTACTGTGTTGAATAGTAGTGAGTTTAATAGGGTCTTATTGACTTATTTGAAGGTATTTCTGAAAATATTATCCTTAACTGTGATGTTTGATATAGGGTTTTGGTAGATATACTTCATGAATTTAAGGAATTTTCCTTTAGTACTAGTTTACTAAGGTATTTTTTAATTACAAACTATTAAGTTTTCCTAGTTTTGCTGCATCTGTTAAAATGATCATATGACTTTTCTTCAGTCTGTTGTGTAATGAAGTGTGTAGAAAATTTTGACATTGTTCTGTTCTTGAATTTCTGGCATAAACTCAAATTAGTCACAATGTATGGTATTTAATCATAAAATTTTTCTGATGTCGAATCATCTCTTTTTCCCCACTATGTGGAAATGAAGAAAGTAGGGAAAACCACTAGACCATTCAGATATGACCTAAATCAAATCGCTTATGATTATACAGTGGAAGTGACAAAATAGATTCAAGGGATTAGATCTGATAGAGTGCCTGAAGAACTACAGACAGAGGTTTGTGACACTCTACTGGAGGCAGTGATCAAGACCACCCTCAAGAAAAAGAAATGCAAAAAGTCAAAATGGTTGTCTGATGAGGCCTTACCAAAAGCTGAGAAAAGAAGAGAAGCTAAAAGCAGAGAAAAGGAAAGATACACACATTTGAATGCAGAGTTCCAAACAATAGAAAGGAGAGATAAGAAAGCCTTCCTCAGTGATCAGTGCAAAGAAATAGAGGAAAACAATAGAATGGGAAAGACTAGAGATCTCTTCAAGAAAATTAGAGATACCAAGAACATTACACGCAAAGATGGGCTCAATAAAGGACAGAAATGGATTAGACCTAACAGAAGCAGAAGCTGCAAAGAACAGGTGACAAGAATACACAGAAACACTATACAGAAAAAGATCTTCATGACCCAGATAACCATGATGGTGTGATTACTCACCTAGAGCCAGACATCCTGGAATGCAAAGTCAGCTGGGTCTTAGGAAGCATCACTACGAACAAAGTCAGTGGAGGTGATGGAATTCCATTTGAGCGCTTTCAAATCCTAAAAGATGATGCTGTGAAAGTGCTACACTCCATATGTCAGCACATTTGGAAAACTCAGCAGTGGCCACGAGACTGGAAAAGATCAGTTTTCATTCCAATCCCAAAGAAGGTCAACACCAAGGAATATTCAAACGACCACACAATTGCACTTATCTCACAGGCTAGCAAAGTAATGCTCAAAATTCTCTAAGAGAAGCTTCAACAATACGTGAACTCTGAACTTCCAGATGTTCAAGCTGGATTTAGAAAAGGCAGAGGAACCAAACATCAAATTGCCAACATCTACTGGATCATCAAAAAAGCAAGAGAGTTCCAGAAAAACATCTATTTCTGCTTTATTGACTATGCCAAAGCCTTTGACTGTGTGGATCACAACAAACGAAAATTCCTAAAGAGATGGGAATACCAGACCTCCTGACCTGCCTCCTGAGAAATCTGTATGAAGGTCAAGAAGCAACATTTAGAACTGGACATGGAACAACAGACTGGTTCCAAATCGGGAAAGGAGTACATCAAGGCTGTATATTGTCACCCTGCTTATTTAACTTATATGCAGAGTACATCATGTAAAATGCCAGGCTGAATGAAGCACAAGCTGGAATGAAGATTGCCTGGAAAAATATCAATAACCTCAGATACGCAGATGACACCACCCTTATGGCAGAAAGCAAAGAAGAACTAAAGAGCCTCTTGATGAAAGTGAAAGAGGAGAGTGAAAAAGTTGGCTTAAAACTCAACATTCAGAAAACTAAGATCATGGCATCTGGTTCCATCACTTCATGGCAAATAGAAGAATAAACAATGGAAACAGTGACAGACTTTATTTTCCTGGGCTCCAAAATCACTGCAGATGGGGACTACAGCCATGAAATTAAAAGATGCTTGCTCCTTGGAAGAAAAGCTATGACCAACCTAGACAGCATGTTAAAAAGTAAAGACTACTTTACCATCAAAGATCCTTCTAGTCAAAGGTATGGTTTTTCCAGTAGTCATGTATGGTTGTGAGAGTTGGACTATAAAGAAAGCTCAGTGCTGAAGAATTGATGCTTTTGAGCTGTGGTATTCGAGAAGACTCTTGAGAGTCCCTTGGACTGCAAGGTGATCCAACCAGTCCATCCTAAAGGAAATCAGTCCTGAATATTCATTGGAGGGACTGATGTTGAAGCTGAAACTCCAATCCTTTGGCCACCTGATGCAAAGAACCAACTCATTGGAGAAGACTCCAATGCTGGGAATGATTGAAGGTGGGAGAAGAAGGGGACAACAGAGAATGTGATGGCTGGATGGCATCACTGACTCAAGGGACATGAGTTTGAGTCAACTCTTGGAGTTGGTAACGGACAGGGAGGCCTGGCGTGATGCAGTTCATGTGGTTGCAAAGAGTCAGACACAACTGAGTTACTGAACTGAACTGATGTGGAAATAGGAAACATTTACTTTAGATAGCAGACAAGAGCAGAACTAAGTAATACAATTTTACTGCAGCATTTTAAAAACCATCCCTTCACCACAGTGTAAGATATAAATGCAGGTGCGCAAGGGCACATATGACATAAAATGCACTAGATTGGTGGCTGCTCTAGACTAAGAACTATAGTCACAGGCTGGAAGTAGAGAGTTATTTATTTGGGGGAATGTTTTGTACCCTGAGCCCGGGAGATTGCTTCTCAGCAGCTCTGAGAAAACAGCTCTGAAGAGGCTGGAGAAGTCAGGCTGTTTACAAGTTTGCAAAAAAAGGGAACAGGGAGTCTGAACATCAAAGATCAGGTATCAAGTTAAGGAATTTAGCATTCTACAGTATGGGAAGATGTAAGCCTCTGGGCTCACTGAATTCATTCCTTTCATATGCAACTCAGATATCTGGGACCAATCCTGTTTCGTTGTTCACCCTGCCTCTTGCATTTTCACAGTTCCTCAGCGATCACCATGCTGGGCGGGGGATGGCAGCATCCAGCATCCACTGGATCACCGTTTGGGGAGCCCTCATTCACATTTGGAGGCCAGGAATCAGTCACTGATGGCTGTGACATTTCTTGTTGATTAACATGGCAGAAGACATTTTCATTTCACACTGCCCTGCCAAGTACTTCGAAGCCCTACCCAGGTCCTACTGCAATACTGGTGATCCCAAGAGTTTTACAGAAGCAAATCATTAAAAATAATAATAACAAAGCAATTAAAAAGTAAATCAAAATGCCTCAGTGACTACATGTCCAACTCAAACTTTATTTAAATGTTATCTTTTTCTCCCTCTAATAAAGCTTTATTTCACTCAAACTTGAACGATGAATCTTCCATATTGAAGTATCTTCATTGCCTAATTAATTCGAAGGAAAAAAAGCAAAATGACTAGTAAGGAAAAATGTAGGGTTTAACACACCTTTTTAATTTGTTTTAAATATTTAAGGTTTAAAAATTGCTTAAAGTTTTTAGTTTCTAGTCGGAGAACATTATCTGAATTGAACACCCTAATGGCAAACCACTGTAAAATGTTTTCAGCTGCATCTGGAGCAGAGGGCCTAGTGATTATCTTCAAAGCAGCCCAACTTTCTTCATGAGAAGGTCAGAAGTACACTGGTTTGTTTTATTGGACTGTCCATTAGGTGATCTTTGTTGCTTTTCCTCTGGCAGGGACTTTATGTGTCAGAAGGGCATTGTGCTTGACCTCCAAATTTGGCCCTCAGTTTACTGATGAGCTTCATAACCTTTGAGTTACCCTGATATTTTGACATATTTGCAGGGTTCTGGGCTACATTCTGGAAGGTCACCATAATTTCTGGGTCCTGCATGGCTGCAAGGACCTCTGGGTCACTAAAAATTTCATTCAGCCCAGGCATTCATGGCATTCCAGGCCTGCCCCACTCCCATTCCATGCATTCCTCCAGGAAAATTATCAGGAATTCCCCAGGAGAGCCACCTGGAAAAGAGTCATACTGAACTCCTGATTGTCCCCTGGCTTCTTCCTCCCTCTGGGCTCTCTCATGTTCTTCCCAAGCCTTCTTAACCTTTTCTGTTCTCTTTTTGATCTCTCACTGTCTGGGCTTTTTGCTCATACTTTCTTCAATATCAGCAATTTTCCAGGCCTTTGAGTGAACTTCCATCAGCATTGCACTAGCATCTTCATAATCTAACCTACAAGAAGAGGCAAGATCACCGGCAGCTTCTTTCTAATGGCCCAGAAGCCTGTGAGCTTCCCCTTGCTACGTGTATGGCTGAGCTGCATCCAGGTTTATTTCAATAATTCTACCACAGGCTTGGATGGCAGCATTTCCCTTCTGTAATCTGATGAAGACCCTGGTTCTCTTGGCATACAGAATGGCCACACAAGGGTTTAGCTTGACGGCATCTGTAAAACAACTGATTGGCGTTCTGTAGCTCACCATCATTTAGGGCATCAATGGCAGCCACTTATTTTTTTTTTTAATCATTTGCCTGATCCATCATCTCCTCAGTTATCTCTACATTTTAATCTCCCATTTCTTGAGGGACATCATGGTCTGGTTCAATCACACCTTCATTATCAAATTTAGATCACTTTCTTCAGTTGATGGTTTGTCTGTCTTTATGTTTTCCTCCACCTTCTTACCATCTGCTTTTGCTTCCTAGGTGTTTAATTCTGATTTAGTTTTATGAGAAACAAGTGGCATTTTAGCCCCCATACTCTCCACCCACTCCCTCAGGAAGCTCATTTCCTCTGTGTTCAGAACATTCCAGTCCCTGCTCATACATTTACAGTAAGGCTCCAAGCTCTCTCATTGTGTGAGGGTCCATGGTCTGGGAGGTCATGGGAGGTGGTGGGCGTAAGCTGCTGTCCAGATGCCAGGCCTGGGCACTACTTCAGCATGACCACATAAAGGGGAAGGATGCCCCGAGGCCAAACAAACTAGAACCTCCCCGGCCACTGGCTCCATCCACCCAGCTACCCTGGGTTCTTCTCCTGTTCATCCCTACTTTCTCTACCACTGCCCAGCATGCTGGTTAGAACCTTCTAGAAGTGTGGCTGTTCATGCTGTTGCCCACCTCTCCACACATGCATTCTTATATTAACTCAAAACCTGTGCTCTAGAGGGATCAACCATCCAGTATTTTCAAGAAGATGAAAACTGTCACCCTTGAAGGGAGTTATTTAGAATAGAATATTCTCTTGAGTGTGGCCGTTAAATGGAACATGATGCCATGAAGCCAAAAGGCCTTCTGGCCAGAGCAGTGGTCACAGCTCCGGATGAAGAAGAATCATCTTGACACCAGATGTTCTTTGGTGTTTTTTCTAATTTGTCATTTTTAATTCTCTCCTTTGTTATGTGATAGTTTTTCTTCCAATTTATTGAGATATAACTGATATACAGCACTCTGTAAGTGTTAGGTATACAGCATAATGGTTTGACTTTTGTTGTTTAGCCCCTAAGTCCTATCCGGCTCTTTGCAACTCCATGGACTCCAACAGGCCAGGCTTCCCTGTAGCTCCCTATCTCTGGGAGTTTGTTCAAACTCACGTGCCTGGAGTGGATGATGCCATCCAACCATCTCACTCACTGTCACTCTCCCCCCCAACTTTTTTCCACCTGCCCTCAATCTTTCCCAGCATCAGGGTCTTTTCAAATGAGTCACTCATCACATCAGGTGGCAAAAATATTGAAGCTTCAGCATCAGTCCTTCCAATGAATATTCAGTGTTGATTTCCTTTAGGATTGACTGGTTTGATCTCCTTGCAGTCCAAGGGACTCTCAAGAGTCTTCTCCAGCACCACAGTTCAAAAGCATTAATTCTTTGGCACTCAACTTTCTTTAAGGTCCTACTCTCACATCCATACTTGACCACTGGAAAAATCATAGCTTTGACTATACATACTGATCTTTGTCGGCAAAGTATCATCTCTGCTTTTTAATGTGCTGTCTAGGTTAGTCATAGCTTTTCTTCCAAGGAGCAAACATTTTTTAATTTAGTGGTTGCAGTCACCATCTAAGGTGATTTTGGAGCCCAAGAAAATAAATTCTGTCACTGTTTCCTTTGTTTCCCCATCTATTTGCCATGACGCAATGTAACTGGAAACTATGATCTTCATTTTTTGACTGTTGAGTTTTAACTAAGACCTGGTGCCCCCAAATAAATAAATACTTAAAAAAAAAAACCTCAGTGATGTGTGGTTTTTAGATGAAATGGTCTTTAATTTCTTTTTAAAAATTTATTCTTGAATATCACTTTTAATGTCATTACAAATAGCATCAATTTTTCATTTTTATTTTCTAATTCTTTGTTGCTTGCATGTAGAAAAAATTTGTATATATTGACCTTGAGACACTGTTTGATTCACTTACTGGATCTAGCAGAATTTTTTATAGAATCCTTTATATAATCCTATATAAATCCTTTATATAATTAAAGAATCCTTTAGATTTTCTGAAAGTAAAATTTTATCTCTATTTCCCTTGATCTTTTTCCTTTTCTGCCTAATTACATTGCCTCTGACTTCAGTAGAATGTTGAACAGAATGGGTAAAAACAGACCTCATTCAATATTTTAACATTAAGTTAAATTCAGTACAGAATTTTCAGAATGTGTTTTAGTTTTCCTAGAGTTTTTATTGTAGTTGGATATCAAACATGATTTTTTTGTACCTATTTTGTACATATTTTCTGTACTTCTTCTGTACCTAACCATGTGACTGTTTTTTATTCTGTTAGTAAACCAAACATGCATTCCTAGGATAATCCTTGGTTAGTCATATCATATTATCCTATTTACATAGTGCTGGGTTAAAATTGCTAATATTTCGTTAAGAAATTTTCTGCCTTTGTTCAGGAGTGTTACTCCATGGTTGGTTTTACTTTTGTGAAGGGCTTATGGTGGCTTTATCATCATTTGATATCAGAGTTACTCTGGGATAGTGGCCCCATAAAATGAGTCGGGAACTGTTTTTCCTCTTTTATTCCTGAAAGAGTTTTGGAGGGATTAAAAAATCAATTTCTTTACCAGTTTTCATCAATTTATTAAGTTGTGTTTTTGAGGAATTTGTCTATTTCATCTACCTGCATCATCAGGTTTGTGGCCTTGTGTCTTTAATAGTCCCTTACTATCTTTCTTACTACTGTAGATCTATAGTCATGTTTCCTGTCTTATTTTGTATATTTATACTTTGTGCTTTTTCCCCCTAAATTGGTGTTGTTAGCATATATCAATTTTAATAATCCTTTCAAGAACCAACTTAGCTTGAAGAATGTTCTCTTTACTTACACAAAATTTTTTTCTGTTCTCTATTATTTTCTTCTGTTCATTGATATTGTGTTTTCTTCTTAGATTGCTAATTTTAGAATGTTTTGCTTTCATATCTTTTACTATATTATATATCTTACAATACATTGCTGTTGATTTTGCTTTAGTCAGACATCTTTCAGAGAAAATGGGAAACACAAAAGAAAAGATATACCTTTCTTAATCATTTCTGGAACTTTCAGTCCTTCCTGCAGATTAAAGTTTCCAACTGATGTTGTTACTCTCCAGCCTAAAGAACTTCCCTTAATATATCTCACAGTATAGTTATACTGAAAGCAAGTTTTCTCTGAAAATGCCTTTATTTCACCTAGAGTTTTTATTGCTAAATATAGAATTCCAGACTAGCTGTTTGGGCTTATTGGCAAAACTGTCATAATATTATATTATCAAAGAAAAGGAAAACAAACAAAAAGTAAATCTGTATGTCCTAAAGTTCCATCTTTGGCTTATCCTTGTACTTGGAGTTTTCAAAGAAATCCAGATCAAGAGGCATAAAATGCTATGACAACTCAACATAAATCCTGACATGTTTCTTAGCAGCTGGAGAACTTATGGAAATAAAACTGACTCATGAAAGACCATGTGACAGCTTTAGATACGATCTAGAAGTTGATTAAAGGACTGGAAGCAAAGACTGACATTGAAAGAATGTCACTATGACTATAGATAGAATATCTACAGAACTATACCACTTGATGAAGAAAAAGACTGAGCAGTCATTTCATGACAGGCTTTAAATTTTTTTTTTTTATCTAAGTATAGTTGATTTACAATACAGTATTAGTTTCAGGTGTACAACATAATGATTTGATATTTTTATAGATTATGCTCTAATGTTACGAAGTAATGACCATATTTCCTTGTGCTGTACAATATACCATTGCTGTTTACTTATGTGATACATAGTCATTTGTATCTCAGTTTCCTACCCATATCTTGCTGTTTCCCCTGTCTTGTCCCCACTGGTAATCACTGGTTTGTTCTATGTGTGAGTCTGTTTTGTTGTATTCATTTGTTTTATCATTTAGATTCCACGTATACATGACAACATATCATGTTTCTCTTTCTCAGTTCAATTCAGTCGCTCAGTCGTGTCCGACTCTTTGTGACCCCATGAGTTGCAGCATGCCAGGCCTCCCTGTCCATCACCAACTCCCAGAGTTTACTCAAACTCATGCCCATCAAGTCGGTGATGTCATCCAACCATCACATCCTCTGTCGCCCCCTTCTCCTCCTGCCCCCAATCCCTCCCAGCATCAGGGTCTCTTCCAATGAGTCAACTCTTGGCATGAGGTGGCCAAAGTATTGGAGTTTCAGCTTCAGCATCAGTCCTTCCAATGAACACCCAGGACTGATCTCCTTTAGGATGGACTGGTTGGATCTCCTTGCAATCCAAGGGACTCTCAAGAGTCTTCTCCAACACCACAGTTCAAAAGCATCAATTTTTCAGTGCTCTGCTTTCTTCACAGTCCAACTCTCACATCCATACATGACCACTGGAAAAACCATAGCCTTGACCAGATGGAACTTTGTTGGCAAAGTAATGCCTCTGCTTTTTAATATGCTATCTAGGTTGGTCATAACTTTCCTTCCAAGGAGAAAGCGTCTTTTAATTTCATGGCTGCAGTCACAATCTGCAGTGATTTTTGAGCCCCCCAAAATAAAGTCTGACACTGTTTCTACTGTCTCCCCATCTATTTCCCATGAGGTGATGGGACCAGATGCCATGATCTTAGTTTTCTGAATGTTGAGCTTTAAGCCAAGTTTTTCACTCTCCTCTTTCACTTTCATCAAGAGGCTTTTTAGTTCCTCTTCACTCTCTGCCATAAGGGTGGTGTCATATGCATATCTGAGGTTATTGATATTTCTCCCAGCAATCTTGATTCCAGCTTGTGCTTCTTCCAGCCCAGCGTTTCTCATGATGTACTCTGCATAGAAGTTAAATAAGCAGGGTGATAATATACAGCCTTGACGTACTCCTTTTCCTATTTGGAACCAGTCTGTTGTTCCATGTCCAGTTCTAACTGTTGCTTCCTGACCTGCATACAGGTTTCTCAAGAGGTAGGTCAGATGGTCTGGTATTCCCATCTCCTTCAGAATTTTCCACAGTTTATTGTGATCCACGCAGTTGAAGGCTTTGGTGTAGTCAATAAAGCAGAAATAGATGTTTTTCTGTAACTCTCTTGCTTTTTTGATGATCCAGTGGATATTGGTAATTTGATCTCTGGTTCCTCTGCCTTTTCTAAAACCAGCTTGAACATCTGGAAGTTCACGGTTCACGTATTGCTGAAGCCTGGCTTGGAGAGGTTTGAGCATTACTTTACTAGCGTGTGAGATGAGTGCAATTGTGTGGTAGTTCGAGCATTCTTTGGGATTGCCTTTCTTAGGGATTGGAATGAAAACATACCTTTTCCAGTCCTGTGGCCACTGCTGAGTTTCCCAAATTTGCTGGCAAATGGAGTGCAGCACTTTAACAGCACCATCTTTCAGGATTTGAAATAGCTCAACTGGAATTCCATCACCTACACTAGCTTTGTTTGTGGTGATGCTTTCTAAGGCCCAGTTGACTTCACATTCCAGGATGTCTGGCTCTAGGTGAGTGATCACACCATTGTGATTATCTGGGTCGTGAAGATCTTTTTTGTACAGTTCTTCTATGTATTCTTGCCAGCTCTTCTTAATATCTTCTGCTTCTGTTAGGTCCATACCATTTCTGTCCTTTATTGAGCCCATCTTTGCATGAAATGTTCCCTTGGGATCTCTAATTTTCTTGAAGAGATCTCTTGTCTTTCCCATTCTGTTGTTTTCCTCTATTTCTTTGCATTGATTGCTGAGGAAGGCTTTCTTATCTCTCAATGCTATTCTTTGGAACTCTGCATTCAAATGGGAATATCTTTCCTTTTCTCCTTTGCTTTTAGCTTCACGTAGTTTCACAGCTATTTGTAAGGCCTCCTCAGACAACCATCTTGCTTTTTTGCATTTCTTTTCCACGGGGATGGTCTTGATCCCTGTCTCCTGTACAGTGTCACGAACCTCCGTCCATAGTTCATCAGGCTCTCTGTCTATCAGATCTAGTCCCTTAAATCTATTTCTCACTTCCACTGTATATTCATAAGGAATTTGATTTAGGTCATACCTAAATGGTCTAGTGGTTATCCCTACCTTCTTCAGTTTAAGTCTGAATTTGGCAATAAGGAGTTCATTATCTGAGCCACAGTCAGCTCCCAGTCTTGTTTTTGCTGACTGTACAGAGCTTCTCCATCTTTGGCTGCAAGGAATATAATCAATCTGATTTTGGTGTTGACCATCTGGTGATGTCCATGTGTAGAGTCTTCTCTTGTGTTGTTGGAAGAGGGTGTTTGCTATGACCAGTGTGTTCTCTTGGCAAAACTCTATTCGCCTTTGCCCTGCTTCATCCTGTACTCCAAGGCCAAATTTGCCTGTTACTCCAGGTGTTTCTTGACTTCCTACTTTTGCATTCCAGTCCCCTATGATGAAAAGGACATCTTTTTTGGGTGCTAGTTCTAGAAGGTCTTGTAGGTCTTCATAGAACCGTTCAACTTCGGCTCCTTCAGCGTTACTGGTTGGGGCATAGCTTGGATTACCATGATATTGAATGGTTTGCCTTGGAAATGAACAGAGATCATTCTGTCGTTTTTGAGATTGTATCCAAGCACTGCATTTTGGACTCTTTTGTTGACCATGATGGCTACTCCATTTCTTCTAAGGAATTCCTGCCCACAGTAGTAGATATAATGGTCGTCTGAGTTAAATTCACCCATTCCAGTCCATTTTAGTTCGCTGATTCTTAGAATGTCAACATTCACTCTTGCCATCTCCTGTTTGACCATTTCCAATTTGCCTTGATTCATGGACATAACATTCCAGGTCCCTATGCAATATTGCTCTTTACAGCATCGGACCTTGCTTCTATCACCAGTCATGTCCACACTGGGCATTGTTTTTGCTTTGTCTCTGTCTCTTCATTCTTTCTGGAGTTATTTCTCCACTGATCTCTAGTAGCATATTGGGCACCTACTGACCTGGGGAGTTCCTCTTTCAGTATCCTATCATTTTGCCTTCTCATACTGTTCATGGGGTTCTCAAGGCAAGAATACTGAAGTGGTTTGCCATTCCCTTCTCCAGTGGACCACATTCTGTCAGACCTCTCCACCATGACCCGTCCGTCTTGGGTGGCCTCACATGGCATGACTTAGTTTCATTGAGTTAGACACGACTGTGGTCCTGTGATCAGATTGGCTAGTTTTTTGTGATTATGGTTTTAGTGTGTCTGCCCTCTGATGCCCACTCACAACACCTACCATCTTACTTGGGTTTCTCTTACCTTGGACATGGGGTATCTCTTCACGGCTGCTCCAGCAAAGCGCAGTCACTGCTCTTTACCTTGTACGAGGGGTGGCGTAATATCCTCCATGTCCATCCATGTTCTTGCAAATAGCAGAATTTCATTTTTTTATGGCTAATATTCCATTGTGAGTTATAACATCACCTTTATATCTTGATTGCTTTCTTATCTTGGTTATTGAAACTAAGGCTGCCCTAAACATTGGGGGTGCATGTATCTTTTCAAATTAGAGGATTTTTGTTTGTTTGTTTTTTGATATATACCCAGGAGTAGAATTGCTAGATCATATGGCCGTTCTATTTTCAGGTTTTGAGAAACTTCCATAGTGTTTTATAGTGGCAGTGCCTATTTACATATCCAGAAACAGTGCAATAGGGTTCCTTTTTGTCCACATCCTGGCCAGTATTTGCTGTTTGTAGACTTTTTGATGATAGGCATTTTGAGGTATGAGGTGCTATCTTATTGTGGTGTTTTTAATTTTTATTTTATATTGGACTCTAGTTGATTTACAATGTTGTGTTAATTTCAGGTGTACACGTGTATGGCAAAAGTGATCCAGATATTGAGCAGAGGTTCCTATGCTAAACAGTAGGCTCTTTTTGGTTATCTATAATACATATAGTAGTGTGTGTTTGTTAATCCCAAACTCCCAGTTTATCCCTCCTCAACACCTTTCCCCTTTGGTAACCATAAGTTGTTTTGAAATCTGTAACCCTGTTTCTGGCTTTGTAAATAAGTTCATTAGTATCAGTTTTTATATTCCACATATAAATGATACCATAATAATACTTGTCATTCTTTGTCTAATTTACCTCACTTAGTATGATAATCTCCAGTTTTATCTATATTGCTGCAGATGGCATTATTTCATTCTTTCTAATTATAAAGAAATCTGAGTCCCAAAGCATTGATGCTTTTGAACTGTGGTGTTGGAGAAGACCCTTGAGAGTCCCTTGGACTTCAAGGAGATCCAACCAGTCCATTCTAAAGGAAATCAGCCCTGAATATTCATTGGAAGGACTGATGCTGAAGCTGAAACTCCAGTACTTTGGCCACCTGATGTGAAGAACTGACACATTTGAAAAGACCCTGATGCTGGGAATGATTGAAGGCAGGAGGAGAAGGGGACAACAGATGATGAGATGGTTGGATGGCATCACTGACTCAATGGGCATGAGTCTGAGTAAGCTCCAGGAGTTGGTGATGGACAGGGAAGCCTGCGTGCTGCAGTCCATGGGGTCGCAAAGAGGCAGACATGACTGAGCGACTGAACTGAACTGAATGACTGAATAATATTCTGTATACTATGTACCACATCTTCTTTCTCCATTCATCTAGATGGACACTTAGGTAGCTTCCATGTCTTGGCTATTGTAAATAGTGCCGCTATGAATGTTGGAGTACCTGTATCTTTTTGAATTAGTGTTTTTACTTTGTTTTTTGATGTATTCATGCTAAGTTGCTTTAATAGTATCTGACTCTTTGTGGACCACCAGACTCCTTTGTTCGTGGAGTTCTCCAGGGAAAAGTATTGGAATTGACTGCCATGCCCTTCTTCAGGGAATCTTTCTGACCCAGGAATCTTTGATGTATACCCAGGGGTAAAATTGCTGGGTCATATGGTAATTCTGTTTTTAGCTTTCTGAGAAACCTCCCTACTGTTTTCCATGATGGCTATACCAACTTACTTTCCCATAAATAAGGTACTATACTTCCCTTTTCTCCACATCCTTGCTAAAGTTCACCATTTGTAGATTTCTTAATGATGGTCATTTTGACAGGTGTGAGGTGGTATTTTACTCTGGTTTTGATTTGTATTTCTCTAATGATTAGTGGTATTAAGCCTCTTTTCATGTGCCTATTATCCACTTCTATATCTTTTTTTGGAAAAATGTCTACTTGGGTCTTCTGTCCATATTTTAATTGGGTTCTTTTTTTATATTAAGTTGTATGAGCTATTTATATATTTTTGATATAAACTTCTTACCAGTCATATTGTTTACAAATTTTTTCTCCCATTCAGTAGATGTCTTTCTATTTTCTCTATGGTTTCCTTTGCTGTTCGAAAGTTTTAAAGTTTAATTAGGCTCCATTTTTTAATTTTTGCTTTTGTTTCCTTTGCTTTAGGAAGCAGATCCAAAAAAATATTACTACAATTTATTTCAAAGAGTGTTATGCCCATGTTTCCTTCTAGGGGTTGTATGGTTTCCAGTCTTAGATTTAAGTCTTTAATCCACTTTCAGTTTATTTTTGCATAGGGTGTTAGAAAACGTCCTAATTTCATTCTTTCACGTGTAGCTGTCCATGTGCCAGTCTTTAGATATACAAAGGGATTGCATTCAGTGAGTGGCAGCTAGCTGTTACAGACTCAGACGCTCATGGGTGTGTGCATGTTAAGTTGCTTCGGTAGTGTCTGACTCTTTGCGACCGTATGGACTCTAGCCCACCAGGCTCCTCTGTCCGTGGGATTCTCCAGGCAAGAATACTGGAGTGGGTAGCCATGCCCTCCTCCAGGGGATCTTTCAGACGATAAAATGGGTTTAAACTAAGTTAGGAGGGACTTAATTTTGGAATATTTCTTATAAGCAATGAAGCTGTTATTGAATAAATCTTCTTTGAAAGAGATGAGTTTATCCTCTCTATTTAGAGGGTTTTGCATGTTGCTACTGGAAAAGACACACTGGTTATGTCTCTTCAGGGCTCTTTGCACAACTTTATATTATCAAAACTTCACTAGATGGGACTATCCCAAAGCAAATTTTTCCTTCCTTTATAACTTCTCATTTGCCCCACCTAACAAAGCCATCTGCAACTTTTACATCTGTGAGAAAATTTTAATATAGCAATGAAGCCTTCTGTGAACTAAGTTTGTTACTGACACAGATGGGATTCTAATTTCTGAATAACCCATTCAAAGAAAAAAATTAGCTGTACAAAAAGAAATAGATATAAACTATCATTACTGATATTTTTAGTACAAACTCTTTCCTCAAAATAATTTAGCTTCAATTACTTGTTTCTAAAGAGTTACATTTTTAGACTTTGGCATTTAGTCCAATTCTGTACAATTTTGAATCACAGAAAAAGTAGGTGTATCAAGTGACTGGTATGTTGTAAAAATCGTTTTCTAAGATTCAAGGAACAGGTTGATTGAATAGCTTTTTCAAATAGATGTAAAAATCTTTGAATCCCTATTCTGTTACAGCTTTCCTCACAAAAATGACAATAATCTGAACAGATTTCTAACTAAATTATGCAGAATCATCCACATCAAGTAACATTTATTTTATTTATGGTATATAAAATCAGAGTCTGGCAGGGTTAGGCTCACAATATAAACAAAGACATCTAGGTTAATTCCTTTGCCTGATTGTTACCCACTAGGTCCCTAATTAGATGCCAGGCCCCTTGGTTCCCAGGTTAACACAGTTTTTAGTAAATCAGGCTTCTTCTCACCTGTAAGTATATGTCTCCTATAACTAATTCACCAACGTTGAATGAAGTCTCTTAAATCAGGGGTCCCTAGCCTCCAGGATCTAATGCCTAATGATCTAAGGTGAAGTGGATGTAAATTGGACTAAATGCCAAAGTCTAATAACAGAAATAAAGTCCACAATCAATGTAATGTGCTTGAATCATCCCCAAATCATCCCCACCCCCAGTCCACAGAAAAAAATGTCTTCTATGAAACAGGTCCCTGGTGCAAAAAAAGGTTGCAGACCGCTGTCTCACATGAATATGTAGCCAAAATAACCATGAAGAAAGGTTCCCTGAGAAGGTTTCAACACTTGCCTTTTAACCTATGTGTAAGGCAGAATAGACACACAGATGTGGTCTATCATAGAACAGACTTGTGGTCACAGAGAGAGAAGGGGAGAGTGAGATGAACTGAGAGAGTAGCATTGACGTATATACACTGTCATGTGTGAAATCGGTAACTAGTAGGAAGCTGCTGTCAGAGAAGGCAATGGCACCCCACTCCAGTCCTCTTGCCTGGAAAGTCCCATGGACGGAGGAGCCTGGTGGGCTGCAGTCCCTGGGGTCACTAAGAGTCGGACACGACTGAGCGACTTCATTTTCACTTTTCACTTTCATGCAGGGAAGTCAGCTCAGTGCTCTGTGATGACCTAGAGGGGTGAGATAGAGGGTGTGGGAGAGAGGCCCAGGATGGAGGGGGGTACACCCACACTCACACACACTTAGGACTGATTCACGTTGTCGTAAGGCAGAAACCAACACAACTTTGTAAAGCAATTATCCTCCAATTAATTTTTTTTTTAATTCTTGCCTTTTAATGCTCATTGTTCCTTTTGAATCCAAACGGGCTCTCTCTGAAAGTATCCTTCCCATAATTATTGGTCTTCAAAGTGTACCTATTTTGAAATCAATACATATTTAATAGCTGAAAAATATTCCTAATAAATTGTCTTATGAGGAGAAACATTATACAACAAAATGTAAACATGCAAACACACACAGAACACTTCTCTGAAGAAAGAAAGCAAACAAAAATATTAACCATGCCCATCTCTGAGTGATTATGTTTTGAGTAGTTTCTTCCCCATTTCCTTGCTTAGCTATAATTTTTAAAACCCAACAGTAAACATATTGCTTTATTGAGGCAAAAGAAATCAAAAGGCTCTTAAGTCAATTTTATTGTAATTTTGATTGGGAACATAATTTAAAGTGAGAATACTTGAGAACTCCTTAGCACTTTTGTTGTTCAGATCTAGAGCAGCAGTGAATAGCCAGCACTTGACATTATCAGACAACCTGCCTAATTGTGAACATTATCCTAAATAAATTTTACAGTGAAATGATTTGGTTTTTAATACTACTTAAAACACCCCCAAATATTAACACCTTAGTCTAAAACACTACTCAAATTTGACATTCAGTATATTAGGTAATCTTAATTAAAAGCACTACATTCTGAAAGAAAGTTTGATTTTTATTAGGACAAAAGTAGCCTACTAAAAAAAAAAAATCCATTCTTAGTTTTCAATGTATAATTACAATTCCTATTGTATAAATGTCTTTAATTTACCTCTAAGATTGTAATTACTATTTTGTGATCTATTCAAATGGTTCAATCAACACTTGCACTAAGCAGGTACAATCATGGAAATAAATCCAATGCATAAAAAGAATATAAAACATTATATTTCCTTATGGTACTGGTTGAACATATTTTAGGAATAGATATCCTTTTAAGCTCTCTTGGTATATCAGTATATAATCAATCACCCTTAAGACCTATGGCATCTTCTTTAAATCTAACCTCACTTTTTTAATCAGTAATATAAGTCCTCTTACTGGTATTTGGTTTTCAGTATCAGCCAATGTACCAGAATCTTGTTTAAAGTGGCTTTTTATATTCTTGAAGCATATCATAGGTATAACTCCATTTGAATGGCCCCTACTTCGCCTAAAATCATTGAGGTTGGAAAGATTTTTATAACAATTTATTAAAGAACTCCAAATTAAACTCTGCCAATTATTAATAATTATTAATAGTAAAAAATATAGGTACTTATTTTCTCTGGAACCCAAACCTTTATCCCTATACCCTATTTATCTGATTTAATCTTCTCCCCATTAATCATTCTTATTATTTTCTGAATTGTTCTCTTTTGTATCTTTTCCAATTGAGTTTTTCTGAAATTATTTCTCTGTTATTATCACCATAGCTCAGCTGTGGGGAGGACTCCATGTGATTGGACTTCTTAGGCCTCTGGGGTGTCTTGCTAAGGAATACCTAAAATCCCACTCCTCCATTTCCATTCCACTTGACTGTTTTAAAACTGTTCACTTTGTAATCTCGAGAGTGTTGAAGGTAGGGAAGGAGGGAGAAGTAAATTTTCCCAACAGAGTAGAAATAGTTTAGGAATGAATTTGAGGAATTCAGTCTCCCAGCATAATGTTGGCTTGGGCCCTGATATCAAGATGATATCTAGGAATATGAATATCTGGGCCTAATGAGATAATCAGCATGCATTTGGATCATGAATAAACAACCTTTCTCCAACCTGGTCACTGTTGGCTACATCAATGAAAGGCTTGTCAAAGATTACAAAATTTGTCTCTGACACCTATTGGCCAGCTGTCTTCTTACACACACCCTTGTGTGCACGCACACACACACACACACACACACACCATCCTTGTGTAGAGAGCTCTCCTATTTCTTGAGCCTCACAAGAGAGGCCCTGAGGAAAGATTTCACACACAGCTGACTGAACCTGTCAATACTTGTGACTGCTATTCAGACAGCTTTGAAAATGTAAATGTTTTTCAAGGTGAGAAATACATCCTCCTCTTAACAGGCCTTTTCTTCATTAACTCTGCTTATCTTGGGCAGAGCCCAGAGGACACATATGTTTTAAAGATGAGAATTAGGGAGGAAAAGTCAAACTTACAGGTGTGTTGCTGCCACAGAGCACAGATGGCCGGGAGCCTGGGAGCTGAAGGAGGGGGCAGGAGTGCGGACGGACCCTGGGGTACTCCACCCCTTTGTCTTCTGCCCAGCCTATCTGATGTAATCATGTCTGGTAGCACACTCAAGCAATTTTTATGCTGTCAATAACTTAGTATTTATGGAGTATGAGAGTGAATCTTTTTCCTCTTCCCTTTGTATTTAGTGATTAACTCGAGGAAAAGAAACCTAGTCTTTTTTCAAATGTTATTTTAGGAGTATCAGGAAATTCATTTGAACAAGGTGTGCTAAAATTATGGCAACCAACTCCAGGATTCTTGCCTGGGAAATTCCATGGACAGAGGAGCCTGGCGGGCGAAGGTCCATAGGGTCACAAAGAGTTGGACACCACTGAAGCGGCTTAGCTAAAATATTATTTCCATTTAAGTGAAACAAGTATGGGAGTCAGAGGAGATACGCAAAAGTTATGAAAGATTAAAAGCATTAGAAGTTATTGTAAATTAAGTAAAGTCTGGATCTGAGATGCTGCAAAGTCCCTTCTGACTCTGAGTTTCTGAAGCTTTATCATCTATATTTGTATGGCAGATCAAATTTACAATGTAATTTCATAATTCTTTAATTTGATTTTTACGATAACCTTAAGTCAAAAAACATGAGTCCCACAGATAAAGAAACTGAGGTGGAGAGATTTTGGATATTTTTCCAAGGTCACCAACTCTTTGTCATGGTTGAATTGTGATTACAATCAAGATTTCCTGATTCCCAATCCAAAATTTTATGGCCTTCAGTTCACACAATACTCCATGCAAAGATATGAGATAAGTTATATCAACATATTGGAAAGCCTCTTGGCTAAGATAGAGTCCTAAATGAGAAATGTGTACAGATAAACTCTCTAAAGCTGTTTTTATTCTGTTGCTTATTAGCGTACCAAAATGTGGTAGAAATATGGTCACTGCCTTCAAGAATATTAGCTATTAAAGACAGTAGAACTGTAAATTAGTTTCCTTTGCACTTGTATTAGACTCTTTCAACAAGCAAGCAGCACATATGTACTCAGATTCCAGGTAGGGTTTTGGGGATAAAAGGAGAAGTATGAAAGGGCAGAACCTGGTCTCTGAAGGCTTTAAAGAGAAACAGGAAATCATTACAGTGGTTGGACCTGCATCTTTACAGTTTGGAATCCACAAAAGCTGGAGAAGTGAGAGGGTATCTCTGGGAAGCCAGTGTGAACGCACATTTCCTGTGGCCAGGACTCACTCTTATCATCCTGTCTCTTTCTCTGGTTGCTTTCCTTCATCTTTCATGTAAATTAACCTGTCTCTGTAGTCTTTTTCTCTGTCTCCTTTTATTGATTAGAGCTGATTATTATTGCTTTCTGGGGTAATATTATTACCTTCTTTTATTTTTCTGAGCTATCCTACTTTTGACTTAACTCTGCTTAGAGGATCAGTTTGAATGTGCTAGTTACCAGAACAAACTTATTAGGGCTCTGACCTCCTTTATGTATAGGTCTATTGCCTATATCTTTGGGTCATATCCCCCATCCTCAGCTTTCTCAAGGGTTGTGCAGGCACATGGCACAAACCATAACTGCCATAAGCAAGGACTTTATCTCAAGGATGGGAACAGGCTAGCAGAGACCTCTCATGAACTATGGTACCTGGCATCCCTTATTTTTTAATCATAACTTGCTAATCTTTTTTAAATTTCATTTTATTTTAAGCAGTCCAATTTATTGTTTCCCATCTATTCTCTTGGACCCATTTTCAAATAAACATAGGTTACTATAAACATTTCAGATAGAAAGTAATTTGGATAGAAGTAATAACAAAATCAAACAAGTAGGAGTCCTCTTACCTCATGCAATTACCAGTAATTGACTATTTAGTCAAAAAGTCTTTTAGTGTGAGGAATATTTTTTAAATGATATGTTGTTTAAAGATTATGTTTTAACTTAATACACATAAATATCTTTTTATTAGAGTGTTCCATAGTAGTACATATTGTACAAAGACCATCATTTCTAATGAAGTGAAGTGAAGTGAAAGTCACTCAGTCGTGTCCGACTCTTTGTGACCCCATGGGCTGTACAGTCCATGGAATTCTCCAGGCCAGAATACTGGAGTGGGTAGCCTTTCCCTTCTCCAGGGGATCTTCCCAACCCAGGGATCAAACCCAGGTCTCCCGCATTGCAGGCAGTTTCTTTACCAGCTGAACCACAATACAACATCTCTAATATCCAACTTTGGCTTCTTTAAAGTGAAAATTTAAATACATTTGCAAATTAAAATCGGTGTGTAAGGCTTAAGATTCTGAGACTATTTACCCAATCATTTATGAAATTCTTATCTGTGCCTCATTTAAAAGAAAATTTTATTTAGAAACACAAGATTATCATGGCTTAATCACAGAACTAAAGTTAGTTTTTATAGAAATAATTTTATTTTCCACTCATATTTCATTCAATTATATATTTGAGTACATTAAAATCTTTTGAGTAAAATCATTTAAAATAACATTGAAATATTAAATAACATAAGGTAGCAACAAAACTAATTCTGGATAAGTCTGTAAGCCAACTGATGGAAACAGAGGTACCAATATGGCTTGGAGAAGAAAATAGTCTTCTGGTCTTGAATGTTTGCTGTATCATGAGCCTCAATCAACCTCAGCCACTGTGATGACTATGATACAGAGAGGAAAGAGAGAATTCATTCAACTAGCAAGTAAGCTAAGGGGTTTTCCTGAACAGAAACTCAATGTGATTCTCTTAGGTTATGTTATAGTACATGTAAGCTGAGAAAAGTTTTAAACGGAGAGAGAATTCCATTGGTGAATTTTAAATAGAGGTGACTTCCATAAGAAAAACACAAAACAACACAGAATGAAGACTGGCCAGTATAGGTAAATCAGTCCAGTTAGTTCAGTTCAGCCATTCAGTCGTGTCTGACTCTTTGCGACCCCATGAATTGCAGCACACCAGGCCTCCCTGCCTATCACCAACTCCCAGAGTTTACTCAAACTCATGTCCATTGAGTTGGTGATGCCATCCAACCAAGGATGTCATCCCCTTCTCCTCCCACCTTCAATCTTTCCCAGCATCAGTGTCTTTTCAAATGAGTTAGTTCTTCGCATCAGGTGGCCTAAGTGTTGGAGTTTCAGCTTCAGCATCTGTTCTTCCAATGAATATTCAGGACTGATCTCCAGGATGGACTGGTTGGATCTCCTTGCAGTCCAAGGGACTCTCAAGAGTCTTCTCCAACACCACGGTTCAAAAGCATCAATTCTTCAGCACTTAGCTTTCTTTATAGTCCAACTCTCACATCCATACATGACTACTGGAAAAACCATAGCTGTGATTTGACAGACCTTTGTTGGCAAAGTCTCTGCTTTTTAATATGCTCTCTAGGGAATCAGAAACAGAAATAGGCACTTCCTCAAGATACATATAGAAATAAAATCCAGGTGAATGAAGTAGAAGTAGACTTCTGTTTGTCACAAACACAAGAAGTGGAGAACATGAAGAAATACTTTATAGCAGGCATTCTTTAAATACATTGGGAAACCAGAGGTGACAGGGAACCAATAAAGGGAAATGAGTAGCAAGTCCATGAGCTAAGGCATATCTGCTCTTCAAGATGTACTAATCTTGAGTTTTCACCCAGATTGAAACAGTAGCAGAGAAGCCAGAACTCAGAAAAGCAAGGAGTTGGACCTGAGACCACCAACATAAGTTAGAACCTGAAGTCCCTGCAACTAAACTGTTAAAAAGAAAAAGGAAAAGGAAAGCCTCCTGACTCAGGGAGAATATAAGGAAGTTCTCTTTAGTCTGGATTTTGAGTGGCTAAAAAAATTTCTCTGTGTTGTGGCTGAACCAAACATTGTCTGGTTTGGAAAAGAAATTACCATAAAAATTGCTTACACCAGTAATACTTCTAAGAGTCATGGAATTAATAAAGCATAAAAATTCCCTGATAGGACATGGTTTCAACCTAGGCTGCACAGGATTCCTATGAGAATGAAAATAAGTTTACAATGCAATTACAAAATAAAAGGGAACAATTCACCAGGAATGAGACAGCACATACCACAGATATCAAATCCCAATAATAGCAGAAAATAGAACAATCTGACAGAGATTCTGAAGTAAAATTATTAAGATGAATAAAGAGAGAGAAAATAAAATCACGACTTGAAGATGTAGGGAAAAAAGACACAAAAGCATAAAAGATAAGATAGTGATAAATGGATATAGAGGGACCAAATGGACAAATATGTAGTAGAATGTTTATAGTAAAATATGGGTGGTGGTTATACAGGTGTTCAATGTAAAATGACTTCTTATCTGTTTGAATTTTTTCATAGTAAATTATTGGGAGAAATATACTATGAACAGAAATGGCCAGATATAAAAGGAATCAGGAACTATAAAAGCTGGACAAATACTTATAAAACTGTTTGCAGGCATTAGCCATCAACAAAGAATCACAATAAAATACAGAGGATCACAATAAAGCTGGAATAAGCAAGCTTAGAAGCAAAGAAGAATCATCTGACCGGAAGAATACACTCAAATAATAAAGACCAAAGTTTAACACAGAGCACTGGCAGTGATACTCAGCGTGCTCCTCTGACTAGCAACATCATCATCACCTGGAAACTTGCATAAAAAGCAAATATTCAGGCTCCTCCACAGACCTGCTGAATCAGAGACTCCAGGGCTAGAGCCCAGAACTCTGATTTAATACACTCTCCAGGTGTTTCTGATGTTCTCTGATTCATCAGAGAGTCACTGGTTATAGGGGAATAGGCCTTTGGCATAAGGAAAGTAGCTTACAAAAAAAATTAATCATAATACCTAATCTCAGGCTCCAAAATCACTGTGGATAGTGACTATAGCACAAAATTAAAAGATACTTGCTCCTTGAAGGAAAAGTTATGACAAACCTAGACAGCATATTAAAAAACAGAGACATCACTTTGCTGACAAAGGTTCATACATTCAAAGCTATGGTTTTTCCAGTAGTCATGTTTGGATGTAAGAGTTGGACCATAATGAACGCTGAGCACCAAAGAATTAATGCTTTCAAATGGTGGTGCTAGAGAAGACTTCTTTGAGAGTTCCTTGGACAGCAAGGAGATCAAACCAGTCAATCCCAAAGGCAATCAACCCTGAATATTCTTTGGGAGGGCTGGGGCTGGGGCTGGGGCTGGGGCTGGGGCTGGGGCTGGGGCTGGGGCTGGGGCTGGGGCTGCACTACTTTGACCACCTGATGTGAAGAGCTGACTCATTGGAAAAGACCTTGATGCTGGGAAAGATTGAGGGCAGGAGGAGAAGGGGGCAACAGAGGATGATACGGTTGGATGGCATCACCGACGCCAGGGACATGAGTTTAAGCCAACTCTGGGAGAGAGTGAAAGACAGAGAAGGCTGTCATGCTGCATTTCATGGGGTCGCGAAGTCAGACAGGAGAGCAACTGAACAACAAATCTTATGAGAATTCCTTTTCAATTCCAGAATGAATAGTATTACCACTTCTTTCAAGGGAGTGCTTGCAAACAATTTTATTTTCTATTTTAAAAATACTGGTGAATGTTATTGTCAGATTATTAAAACTGGTAAGGAAGTTCAGCAAAGTCATACTTGATGTAAGATTAATATGCAAAGTTAGATAAAATGTAAACATATTTCTATGAGACAGAATCATTTATAAAATGTAACTTTAAGAGGTACATTTACCCTTAGGAAACTCAAACAGGGGTTCTGTATCAACCTAGATGGGTGGGATCGGGAGGGAAATGGGAGGGAGATTCAAAAGGGGGAGGATATGTATATACCTATGGCTGATTCACGTTGAGGTTTGACAGAAAACAACAAAATTCTGTAAAGCAATTATCCTTCAATAAAAATAAATTAAAAAAAGATACATTTACAATAAACATTCCTATGTGGTTCCTATAGGTTCTTTATTGGTTCCTATAAATAAAAATAGTAAAAGATATGCAAAATATTGTGAAGTGAATAGATAAAATCTTATTGAAAAATTCACAGAGATATCTATGTGAGATATCTTACTGAATGGAAAGATTCAATCTCAAAAGATTGAAGGGCTCCCAGAATAGGTGTGGGTCCATATGTACACATGCATATGTTTTGGATATGTATATAGACATATATACACACACATATTACATATATACATATGAATGTGTCTTAAAAATTTCAGTTAGTTCCAACCAGATTTCCAAATGTATTTTTAATGTGAAACAAGAATCAAGAACAAAGAAAATCTTAAAAAGTAAGAGTTGATCTACCATCAAGGCTTGCCATAATTAAAACAATGTGGCACTGATGTAAGAAGTGACCATAAGAACAATGATGATAATGTAGCCTAGAATCTTACTTTTGTATACACAAAGGCTTTGAAAATAGTGAGAAAATTATTAATTGTTAGGGGGAAAATGGACTGTCCAATATAAATATGAGACAGTTGGTCTCCCATATGGTAAAAAGATAAGATTACATTTTTACCTCACATCACACCACATATAAAAATAAGATAGATGATTTAAAAGCTAAATGTGAAAAGCCAAATTTTTTAATTTTTTGAAGAAAATATCAAAGAATATCTTCATGTAATGCAGTAGTAAAGGATTACTTAATCAAGACACATTGAGCCAAACAGAATAGAGAGCTCAGAAATAAATCTACTCATTTATGGTCAACTAATCTACAACAAAGAAGGCAAGAATAAACAATAGAGAAAAGAGAGTCTCTACAATAAGTGGTGCTGGGAAAACTGGACAGCTACATGTAAAAGAATGAATTAAAACATTTTCTAATGCCATATACAAAAATAAACTCAAAATGGATTAAAGACCTACATGTAAGACCAGAAACCATAAAACTCCTAGAATAGAACATAGAGCACTCTTTGATATAAATCATAGAAATGCTTTTTTGGGATCTGTCTTTTAAGGCAAAGAGTTTCCCTTGTGGCTCAGGGGCAAAGAATCTGCCTGCCAACGCAGGAGATGCAGCTTCAATCCCTGAGTCAGGAAGATCTCCCAGAGAAGGAAATGGCAACCCACTCCAGTATTCTTGCCTAGAAAATCCCATGTACAGAGGAGCCTGGTGGGCTTCAATCCATGGGGTTGCAAAAAGTCACAGCTGAGTGACTGAACCTGCAGCACCCATGCAACCACAATATATAAAAGTTCATACAATTCTATATCAAGAAAAGAAAAAAACTTCATAGAACCTGATTCAAAAAATGGGCAGAAGATTTGAATAGATATTTTTTCCAAAGAAGGCATACAGATGGCCAATAATATAGTCATCATAAATGCAAACCAAAAACACAATGGGATATCATCTCAAACCTGTCAGAACAGCTGTCATCAAAAAGGCCACAGATAACAAATGTTGGTGAGGGTGTGGGAAAATGGAAGCCCCATGTTAGTTAGAATGTAAGTTTGTGCAGCAAGTGGAAAGCAGTACGGAGTTTCCTCAAAAAACTCCATAGAACTACCATACAATCCAACAATATTCATGTATCCACTGCTGAGAATATATCCAAAGAAAACAAAAATGCCAACTCAAGTAGATACATGCGCCTCAATGGTCATAGCATCACTATTTACAATACCAAGATACAGCAGCAACTTATCCATCAGCAGATGAATGGATAAAAACTATGTTACACACACACACACACATATATACATACATACACACACACACACACACACACACACACACATGCTGTGAAATATCACCCAGTCATAAAAATGAGTGAAATTTTGCCATTTGCAAAACCACGGATGGGACTTAGAGGGTATTATGCTTAGTGAAATATGACAGACAGAGAAAGACAAATAATGTATGATATCAGTTATATATAGAATCTAAAAAAATAAAACAAGTGAATATGGCCAAAAAAAAAAAAAAAAAAGAGAGAAAATTCTCAGCTATAAAGAACAAACACGTGGTAACTAGTGGGGAGAGAAAAGGGAAGGGGCAAGACAGGGACAGGGGAGGGGATCAGAAAGTACAAACTACTATGTATAAAATAAATAAGTTGCAAGGGTGTAACGTACAGCACTAGGAATATAGCCAATATTTTATAATAGCTATAAATGAAGTATAACCTTTAAAAATTGTAAATCACTATGTTGTACACCTGAAATTTATATGATATTGTAAATCTACTGTACCTCAAGTGAAAAAAAAAAAAGGCACATAGAGCCAAAATAGAAAGGAAATGATGGATATATTTAACTACTAATTCTTTTATTTGATACAAGAAATCATAAATAAAGTGAAATCCAAAGCTATCATACAGAATAAAATATTTATAGTGCCTAGAACCAGTAAATAATTAGTATCTAAAATACATAAAGAACTCTTATAAGAAGAAAAGCTCAGTAGAAGAATGAATGAAAGCTCTGAAAGGTCAATTCACAGAAGAATTAACCTGAATGAGCCAGAATATATGGAAATGAGACATGCTTTTCCATTGGTTTCCTGTTCTTGCAGCTGAGTATGAGTTGCATACAGGAGGGCAACAAATGGATATTGCCTTCCATTTTAAACTTTAAATCTATTGTTTTGCATCAACAGTTTGAATGTTTTTGCAAAAGCTATGACTAAGTTGCTGCCTACTCAACCAGTTTTGATTTGAAGGCCTACTTTGGATGAAGATACATACTCTCACTGCTTTGACTTTCCAACTAGACCTAAGAAAATTCATTCATCTATTGATTTAAGAGCTTAATTTCTATATAACTCATTGAGATGAGAGTATTTCTGTTCTCACAATACCCCACACTAGCACAGCTAAGAGTGGGGAAAAGTAAAAAAAAAAAAAATTTTTTTTAATGTCTGTTTGTGTGTCTCACAATTACGACTCATTCCCTAGGGACATTTAAAACTTTGGGTGCAAGAAAAAAATGTGTAAAAGTTTACACTTGGAAAAGCTATGGAAACATTGAGCTGAGCGCATTTTAAATAATGAAGTTAGGTTATAGTCAAAGGAAGTAATCTAGGGAGGCCAAGGTCAAACCTGAAAATTAAGCGGAAGGTGGGAATACCTAAGGATTAGGAGCATAATTCAAACTTTGTTGTTACAAACTGACTTTTTCAGACTCATTTAGCTCTTATTGTTTGAATGCGGCAATTTTTAAATTAATTTTATTGGCATATAGTTGACATATTAGTTTCTGCTGTAGAGCAAAGTGAATCGGTTATACATATATCCATTCTTTTCTAGAATCTATTTCCATAAATATGGCAATTTTAATTACCAAATTCTTTTGTACCTAAAAAAATATCACTGGTGGGGAAGTAGCTCAGATTTCTATTCATATTTTAAAGAATAGTTAGTGGGTTGGCAGGTTACATTTCCTCTCTGTCTCAGTTTCCTTATCTGAAAGATGGAAGGGTTAATAGCACCTACCTCATAAAGATTAAAGGAGCTAAGATGGGTAAATACAAAATGTCTGCAAAATACTAAACACTGGATAAAACTTAGCTATGTGGCGCAATGGTAAAGACTCAACCTGACAATGCAAGAGACACAAGAAGCCAGGGTTTGATCCTTGGGTCAGGAAGATCCCCTGGAGTAGGAAATGGCAACCAGCTCTAATATTCTTTCCTGGAAAATTCCATGACCAAAGGAGCCTGGCAGGCTTCAGTCCATTTGATCGCAAATAATGGGACCTGACTGAGCACCCACATGTACATACATACATATCTAAATTTTACCACATCTAAAGGAAGCCTGCCTATTTGGATCTCTAGTAAATAGCTATAGCTTAATGGCTGCCAATGTTTGTGCCTGAAAAGTAGTAAATGATCTCTTTTTAAAAGCTGGAATTAAAAATTAAATGTTAAGAGAAAGGACACATTAATGAAGATAACATTTATCTCCAAACAGCTTCATAGTTCATATTTCTGAGGGAATATACACAGATTAGCTTAGATCTGACCACGGATACTAAACACACACAGACACATACACACACTCTCTCTCACACACACAGTTACACACACACCCCAAATATATGGGTCAGGCAAAACCTGGGTACACATAATTTGCATTCCTAAAAGCCATGGAAACAAACCACTGTGCTGAAATTGATATTCCATATAGTCTTGCTGTTAACCAGAAGTTAAAATACTTTCCAACACAATTAAAACACGATTGAAACTACAAAATATGGGGTATGCATTTTAAAACCATTTTGAAGCCAAATCATTAAAACCAAGCTTTTTCAACCTACAGATGAGGGAACTTAGTATCACAGGTGTTACCCAGAGCTAGAACCTACATCTCTGAACAATCTGTCCAGTATTTTTCCCAGCCTCCACTTTGATGATGACTTTTCCAGTTGTATTTATTGTAAATTTAAGGGATACATTCATATGGCTGCTTACAATGAAAAGTAATGCATAAACTTTGTGCCCAGCACTCAGCTAGACATCCTGGGGAGATGTGTGGTGTTTATATATGGCAATTTTAATAAAAGACAGTTGGGGGTTTTTGTTTGTTTGTTTGTTTGTTTGTTTTGCAAAAAATGACCAAGTGAAAAGTAATGTGTGATATTTTCACTTTCAGTTAAAGTGTTGTGGTTAAAACTAAAGGGTCTTAATCCTTAAACTGGAAGGGTTCCAGTTTAGGTTTTACTAACTCCTAACCACGAAACTTTGGTCAATATATTTAACCTTCCTTCAGCCTCAATTTTCTCGTTTTGTAAAAGAAGTTTGGTGGACCTTGAGGGCATTATGCTAAGTGAAATGAGTCAGAGAAAGACAAATACAGTACAATCTCACTTATATGAGAAATCTTGTATAAGTGATTTCTCATAAATCACATATGAGAAAAAAAAAACCTCATAGATACAGAGAATAGACTCATGGTTAGTAGAGGTGGAAGTTACATGGTGGGCAAAATGCATGAAGGTGGTCACAAGGTACAAAGTTACAGTTATAAAATAAATAAGTCCTGGGGATGTAATGTACAGCAGAGTGAATACAGTTAACAACACTATATTGTATATTTGGAAGTTGCTAAGAGAATAGATCTTAAAAGTTCTTATCATAAGGAAAAAATTTTAGCTATATGTGGTGATAGATGTCAATTAGACCTGTGTGATCATTTTGCAGTATATACAAATATCAAATTATGATGTTGTATACCTAAAACTAATATAATATTCTATGTCAATAATATCACAAAACAAAAACAGAGTTTGCATCTTACTTGAAGAGTTATGAGAATAAAATTGCATAAAGTGGGCGAAACACTTGTGGGCCAGTACCTAAAGTAGAGTAAGTGATCAGTAAATATGAAATTATCATTATTATTACCATTAAAATGTCATTAACGTTCAGCATTTCTCATTGAAATAGGAAGAACTCCAGGGGTCCTTCCTTCTTGGCTATTAATGATCACAAATTCTTTAGCTAGTCTCTATTTTGTTCATAAATTTAAGCAAGAATCAGTTCAGTTCAGTCGCTCAGTTGTGTCCGACTCTTTGTGACCCCATGAACCACAGCACGCCAGGCCTCCCTGTCCATCACCAACTCCCGGAATCCACCCAAACCCATGCCCATTGAGTCGGTAATGCCATCCAACCATCTCATCCTCTGTCATCCCCTTCTCCTCCCACCCTCAATCTTTCCCAGCATCAGGGTCTTTACAAATGAGTCAGCTCTTCACATCAGGTGGCCAAAGTACTGGAGTTTCAGCTTCAACGTCAGTCCTTCCAATGAACACCCAGGACTGATCTTCTTTAGGATGGACTGGTTGGATCTCCTTGCAGTCCAAAGGACTCTCAAGAGTCTTCTCCAACACCACAGTTCAAAAGCATCAATTCTTCTGCGCTCAGCTTTCTTCACTGTCCAGCTCTCACATCCATACATGACCACTGGAAAAACCATAGCCTTGACTAGATGGACCTTTGTTGGCAAAGTAATGTCTTTGCTTTTTAATATGCTATCTAGGTTGGTCATAACTTTCCTTCCAAGGAGTAAGCGTCTTTTAATTTCATGGCTGCAATCACCATCTGCAGTGATTTTGGAGCCCAAAAAAATAAAGTCAGCCACGGTTTCCACTGTTTCCCTCATCTATTTCCCATGAAGTGATGGGAGCAGATGCCATGATCTTGGTTTTCTGAATGTTGAGCTTTAAGCCAACTTTTTCACTCTCCTCTTTCACTTTCATCAAGAGGCTCTTTAGTTCGTCTTCCCTCTGCCGTAAGGGTTGTGTCATCTGCATATCTGACGTTATTGATATTTCTCCTGGCAATCTTGATTCCAGCTTGTGCTTCATCCAGCCCAGCATTTCTCATGATGTACTCTGCATATAAGTTAAATAAGTAGGGTGACAATATACAGCCTTGACGTACTCCTTTCCTGGTTTGGAACTAGTCTGTTGTTCCATGTCCAGTTCTAACTGTTGCTTCCTGACCTGCACACGGGTTTCTCAAGAGGCAGGTCAGGTGACCTGGTATTCCCATCTCTTTCTGAATTTTCCACAGGTTATTGTGATCCACACAGTCAAAGGCTTTGGCATAGTCATTAAAGCAGAAATAGATGTTTTTCTGGAACTCTCTTGCTTTTTGGATGATCCAGTAGATGTTGGCAATTTAATCTCTTGTTCCTCTGCCTTTTCTAAAACCAGCTTGAACATCTGGAAGTTCATGGTTCATGTATTGCTGAAGCCTGGCTTGGAGAATTTTGAGCATTACTTTACTAGCGTGTGAGATGAGTGCAATTGTATGGTAGTTTGAATTTTCTTTGGCATTGCCTTTCTTTGGTATTGGAATCAAAGTTGATCTTTTTCCAATCCTGTGGCCACTGCTGAGTTTTCAAAATTTGCTGGCATATTGAGTGCAGCACTTTCACAGCATCATTTTCCAGGATTTGAAATAGCTCAACTGAAATTCCATCACCTCCACTAGCTTTGTTTGTAAGCAAGAATACTTCAGGGTTATTTTAAGACTGAAATAGATAACCTACATGAAGTGCCTGGGAAAGTGTCTGAACTTGATCAAACCTAGGCGCCAGTCTCTTCCTTACTCCATCATAAATAATAGGTTCTAGATATTTCTGTAAATAGAAACATCTAGGAATATTTTTCCCAAATAGAATGCTTAAAATACATGCCTATAACTTCTAAATGTGGAAATGAGAGAAGTCAAAGGGACAAATTATAGTGACAACTGACAAAATGGATGTTGGTGAGAAGGGAGACAAGACTTAAAGGGCCTCTGGTTCTTTTCCTTGAACCAGCAAAAAAAGGAAAAAAAAGAAGAGAAGTGGTCACAGAAATAAGTAGCTTGCCAATTTGGTATACATAAGGCTTGTAAAGTGAAAAAAATAAATGATTTTAAAATCTAATATCTTGTTACTCTGAAAGCATGTTAGATAAAGCTGCCAGCCAAGAAGCTAAACAGATCTAAAACTCTGTAATGATTAACAAAGAGAGTTCAGCAATGTTCCCTAAAGCAACAAAGGCTGGAGCAGGCATTTAATATTATGAATTATACATCCATTCTGAAGGGCAGAATGTGAAAGGACTAAGGGTGGAGGACCCACCAGAGTCAGAGGGACCAAGATAACAGAAAGAAAGAGCCTTCCACATAAGTTTTTTTTAATTAATGCAACTGTGCCCTGGTGCAAAGTGTGAAACCAATACCATTTACTGGATTCTGCCCACGCTAAGAATCTTGGAAGCCATATGTTATGGGTTGAAATGTCTCTGCCCCAAATTAACACATTAAAATATTAACCCCCAGTAGCACAGAATATGACCTTATTTGGAAAGAGTTATTGCAGACGTAGCTAGTTAAGATGAGGTCATACTGGAATATGCTGGCGCCTAATCCAACGTGGGGGCTTCCCTGGTGCTCAGATGGTAAAGAATCTGCCTGCAATGCAGGAGACCTGCATTCTATCCCTGAGTCTCAAAGAGACATGACTGAGTGAAAACAGGGGAATTTGAACATAGACATGCACACATAGATGTGAAAATGAAGGTAAAGATTGGGTAGAGATGGTACAAGCCAAGAAACGTCACATTGCCAGCAAACCTCTAGAAGCAGGTGAGAGACAAGAAACAAATCCCCCCACACACCCGCAGCCATCGGAAGAAATCAGTCCTGCTGACACCTTGATCTTGGACCTCTTACCTCCCAGGGCACGCATGCATGCTCAATTGCTCAGTCCTTTCTGACTCTTTGCGACCCCATGGACTGTAGCCGACCAGGTTCCTCTGTTCATGGGATTCTCCAGCCAAGAAGACTGGGGATTGTGAGACAATGAATGTCTATTATTTATGCCACCCAATTTGTAGTATTCTGTTACGACAGCCCTAGCAAGATAATATAGCTTCTCCGGTGGCTCAGCGGTAAAGAATCTGCCTGCAATGCAGGAGACACAGTTTCAATCCCTGGGTCGGGAAGATTCCCCTGGAGGACGGCATGGCAACCAATTCCAGTATTTGCCTGGAGAATCCCATAGACAGAGGAGCCTGGTGGGCTACAGTCCATGGAGTTGCACAGACTCAGACATGACTGAAGCGACTTAGCACACACAGCGCAGCAAGCTAATAAAGATTTAGCTTTTCTGGCACTATCCCAGTGCTGACTACCACTGTGACTTGCTATAAAGAACTTTGTGTCTTCTTGAAGAGAGGATCTTTTCTTTTAAAAATGGTACAAGTAAACCTATTTATAAAACAGAAATTAAGTCACAGATGTAGAAAACAAATATACGGTTACCAAGAGGGAAAGGGCTGAGGGATAAATGGTGAGACTGGGGTTGACATATATGCACTATGTGGATGCTATGCTCAGTAGCTTCTGTCATTTCTGACTCTTTGCAGCCCCATTGACTATAGCCCACCAGGCTCCCCTGTCCATGGGATTCTCCAGGCAAGAATACTAGAGTGGGTTGCCATGCCCTCCTCCAGGAGATCTTCCTTAATCAGGGATCAAACCCACATCTGCTGTGTCCCATACATTTCAGGCAGATTCTTTACCCCTGAGTCACTGGGGAAGTCCCATAGATACACTACTACTACTACTATATATAAGATAGATAACTATTAAGAGCCTACTGTATACTCTATACTCTGTAATGACCTATATGGGAATAGAATCTAAAAAAGAGTAGATATATGTATATGTATTAGAGAAGGAACTGACAATCCACCCCAGCATTCTTGCCTGGAGAATTCCATGGACAGAGGAGTCTGGTGGCCTGCAATCCATGGGGCTACAAGAGTTGGGCATGACTTAGCAACTAAACTACCACCACCAACATGTATATGTACAACTGTCTTACTTTGCTCTACTGAAGAAACTAACACAACATTGTAAATCAACTATACGCCAATAAAAATTAAAAAGATTTCTTTGATGAAAAAAACTTTTCATAGAATGCTTAAGAACAGATATTTTTCTGGGTTTTTAGGGAGGTAATCACTGCAGATGGTGATTGCAGCCATGAAATTAAAAGACACTTACTCCTTGGAAGGAAAGTTATGACCAACCTAGACAGCATATTAAAAAACAGAGACATTACTTTGCCAACAAAGGTCCATCTGGTCAAGGCTATGGTTTTTCCAGTGGTCATGTATGGATGTGAGAGTTGGACTATAAAGAAAGCTGAGCACTGAAGAATTGATGCTTTTGAACTGTGGTGTTGGAAAAGGCTCTTGAGGGTCCCTTGGACTGCAAGGAGATCCAACCAGTCCATCCTAAAGGAGATCAGTCCTGGGTGTTCATTGGAAGGACTGACGCTGAAGCTGAAACTCCAATACTTTGGCCACCTGATGCGAAGAGTTGACTCATTGGAAAAGCCCCTGATGCTGGGAGGGATTGGGGGCAGGAGGAGAAGGGGATGACAGAGGATGAGATGACTGGATGGCATCACCGACTCGATGGACATGAGTTTGAATAAACTCCGGGAATTGGTGATGGACAGGGAGGCCTGGCATGCTGCAATTCATGGGGTCGCAAACAGTCGGACACGACTGAGTGACTGAACTGAACTGAACTGAATAATGCTGGGAAGCAAGTGGTAGACAAAGGAATGCCTACATACGGTGAGCAGCCTAAAAAGGACAGGAAGGATCCAAAGATATTGGGTTGATTAATTTCATACAAGTAAAAAATGTCAGCTTGTTGTATGTCATAATAAAAATTAATGCATACAATTAATTTTGAAGAAATATTTAAGGAGGAAGAGTTGACTATTTTCTTCTATGCTAAGGCCCAAATAATCTGTAACTGATAGACTTTCAGAGCAGTAAATGACTTTAGATAGTACCTCATCCTATAAATGGGGAAGTAAAAACAAGAAAGATGAAGGGGCCTGGGCAGTCATGATGCTGGCCATGACCAGAGATCTTTTGTCAGAGAAACTGAGAAGCAGTTGCTGCTGCTACTGCTGAGTCACTTCAGTTGTGTCTGACTCTGTGCGACCCCATAGACGGCAGCCCACCAGGCTCCCCCGTCCCTGGGATTCTCCAGGCAAGAACACTGATGTGGGTTGCCATTTCCTTCTCCAATGCATGAAAGTGAAAAGTGAAAGGGAAGTCACTCAGTCGTGTCCGACTCTTAGTGACCCCATGGACTGCAGCCTACCAGACTCCTCCGTCCATGAAATTTTCCAGGCAAGAGTACTGGAGTGGGTTGCCATTGCCTTCTCCAGGAAAGTGGTTGACGTCCTTGAATTGAGTCAGAATCTCTGTCCCTATTCCTTGCTTGAAGTCAAAAGCAAGCTTACCAAAACATGGTCCCAGAAGTTAACCATGCCAGAATGCTAGTGCAACTATTTCCATAGCAACTTCCATCTAACTTTATTAGCCACTGAATCATCATGATTCTAGAATCCAGCTAGTTTGCACCTTTCTTTTTGATTCCTAACCTGGTTATAAGTATTGGTCACTCAGTCGTGTCTTACTCTTTGAGACCCCATGAACTGTATGTAGCCTGCCAGGTTCCTCTGTCTATGAAATTCTCCAGGCAAGAATACTGGAGTAGGTATCCATTCACCAGCCTTTCACTTCTCCAGGGGATCTTCCTGACCCATGGATCAAACCGGGGTCTCCTGCATTGCAGGCAGATTCTTTACTGTCTGAGCCACCACGGTAGCCCGGTTATAGGAATGCTGAACTTGAGCAATGAGAATTTCTAGGGCTGATGAAAAAGACATGGCATTTGAGAGGAACAAAATCTGCAAAGTTGTTTTGTTATTCACCGTGCTTGCACACGTTTTGTTTTCTTCTCATCATCCCATGGAGATTAAGAACTACGGGGTAGGAGATATCTTAGAGAGTCACACCCCTTCAGTTTGCAAATAAGGAGGAGCCCTAGAGTGACTGTGCTTTACCCATGGTTATGCAATCAATTTTAGCAGAACTGGGCTAGACCAAGTTTTCCAGGCTCCTAGTTCACCTGTTTTTATTAGCAGTACACCACCACCCCAGGGAAGCCTCTCTTTTATATGTATTTATTTGTTCACTGTGAAGCGAAGGAAGCATCACTGCCTTGCCACTGATCGCTTTAGAAATGGCCAGCTCTTACATGTGACGTATAGATGGTAAACAGTGCATAGTCATTCTACAGGCTTGGCCAGCTCTTGACCCTTCATGCATTTCATTATCATAGCCCCAGCTTACAGAGGAAATGGATTCTCTTCCAGTCACTTCCGTTGAAGGATATTATGTTTCTACATAAAAGCTTAGGCGTCCTGATAGGTACCCTGAAAATATACAAAAGAATATAGTAGATAAACTTGTGGCAGACATACATTTGGCCTTGCTCTATGACTCAATGTGTTTTTAAAGTACTCTAAGAGCAAAACAGTTCTTTGGGGACTAGCCAGAACATATTTTTAAACCCTCTGTGCCAAGATCTCTGCACTTCAGCTACTAACTGACAATGGTTGGCACTCCTGAATTCATTCAATCCAAGTGCACAAGAGCCCCACTTTCAATATGCTGTCTGGCTCAACCCTGTGGTGCAGAGCTAGCAAAAATTCCACTGAAGTTAATAGGTCACACTCCTCTCAGTGTGGAGGGGAACAAGCAAAACCAACAGCCAGAGTCTACTGAACTTCAAACTGCTATTTTTTTTTTTTTTCTTTCCGGTGACTGTAGTCTCAATTACTCAATATGCAGACCATAAATTTTGAGTCCTGAGGAGCATTCCTAGAGTTTTATTAATCTTTGTCAATCTAACTGCTTTTCTTCCACATGTCTGCATTTTAATTAGATTGTAAGAGATTAATTGATAGCCTCACAAAGTGCAAACATCAAAAGGAGAAAAGGAAACCAAATCCTGCATGGCTGTTTAGGCTAGAACATAAATCAAGTTAGCAGTTCTACCCCTGATAAAATCTAATACCAGTTTTTTATTTATTTATTTTTTCATTTATTTTTATTAGTTGGAGGCTAATTACTTTACAGTATTGTAGTGGGTTTTGTCATACATTGACATGAGTCAGCCATGGAGTTACATGTATTCCCCATCCTGATCCCCTCTCCCTCCCTCTCTACCCGATCCCTCTGGGTCTTCCCAGTGCACCAGGCCCGAGCACTTGTCTCATGCATCCAACCTGGGCTGGTGATCTGTTTCACCCTTGATAATATACATGTTTCGATGCTGTTCTCTCAAAACATCCCACCCTCGCCTTCTCCCAGAGTCCAAAAGTCTGTTCTGTACATCTGTGTCTCTTTTTCTGTTTTGCATATAGGGTTATCATTACCATCTTGCTAAATTCCATATATATCTAATACCAGTTAAAATGAAACAGATAGCCATTCAGTAACAATCAACTTTTTCTGAGCATCTTCTTTTCTTGCAAGGTTTTCCAAGGAAAATGCTGATCTTGTTTAGGACAATGGATTTGCTGCTCTTCAAGATTAGGCCTGTTTTTTCTGCTTCATTTTTAGACTTCTCTGTCTACTTTCAGATGTCTGAAAGTTCTTTGAGAAGCAAAACTTTTTACCCCATAAGTAGAGATTAAAGACTTAATATATCTGAATATCCTAGTGCTTAGTCACCCTGGCATGTCTGACTCATCGCGACCCATGGATTGAAGCCCACGAGGCTCCTCTGTCCATGGGATTTCCCAGGCAAGAATACTGGAATGAGTTGCTATTCTGTCCTCCAGGGCATCTTCCCGACCCAGGGATCAAACACGGGTCTCCTGCATTGCAGGTAGATTCTTTACCATCTGACCCACTGCGGAAGCCTGAATATACTAGGCTACTCAATAAATATTAAATGAATGAATGATGTCATTATGTGAATTACTTTCTGCATAAATCGTTTACAACTTATTTGTTAAAACTACTGGATTTTATTGGATTTGAATTAAAATGTAACCATTTCTTGCTAAGAATCTAAAAATATACATTGTCACAATTTTAGGAGAGATGGTGAGTGGACCCTTAGACACATCGGAACAGAAAATGGTGTGAAATCCTCCCTTCACACAGGGAAGCTTCCAGTTGTGGAAAGAGAACATATGAGAATATAGTTCTAAAATCCACCTGACAAGCAGGAGAGGAGCAGTAAAACCACAACTTCCAGAAAGAATTTGCATCTCCAATATTAGCAATTTTGAGCTGAATTCACCATTTCCACATTTAAATAAGATAGTTCCTCATTTAATAAATTTGACTAGAGGAGCAATAGTACATCTAGGAGAAAGAATAATCTTTGAAGAATATTCTGGCTTCTATGTGTTTCCTCTAAAAATATAATTCCTTCCCTTTAAAATACCTTATATAACAACATTCAAAATGTTCAGGGGCATTTCTGTATGTTTGGTTTTTCTACACAGTTTGTTTTTTAACTCACTTAGCATCTTGCCTAAAGTTCTAGAAGCCAGATCCTGCCTAGAATGGAGTTTAAGTCTCAGCAGGATTCTCTTTCTTGAGGGAAAAAAAATATTTCTTATCATTCCTGTTTCAGATCAGGGGAGAGTGGCCAGGAGTTTTCATAGGTAGACTCATTTGGTCTGCGTGCTTAATTTCTGGAATCAAAATATGCCTTCACTAGTCTGGGTTGTGAAGTTGATATTTGTTCAGCTCTCACATTTGGGGGTGAGTGGATGCCCCCATGTAGGAAATGTGGATGTCTGTCCAAGAGGTGTGGGAGAGTCTGCCCTGGTTTCCTTTACAAAGTATTTGTCTCACTGGGTTGATGCATCTGGAATTCCTCAGCTTCCTTATGAAAATGTTGATGTTTATTCAGACTTGCTGAATCTTGACAACGATGGGCAGATGCCTGTGGCCACCTACGTCTCTGGATGGGAAGCTGGCAGCCCTCAGGACCACGTATTCTGCTGTCTGCGACACATCACCAGAGATTTAAAAACAGGCTGGTCAGAGTCAGGTCCAGATAGATGATGTGTAAATGTTTAGTCTGAGGTATTTTTCTTTTTTTAATCTGAGTCTCTTTCTCTTGACAACTTAAACTCTCCTTCCTCGGCTTGTTGGTCCAGCTTGGTCCTGACAAGATGAGATACAGTCTATTTTTCTATATTGGCCTTACAAGAAGTTAGACTCCTTTCTGGTGTGAATACAGAAGGAAGTTGTGAGAAACTGAGGAGAATGGAGATTGTTAGAGTGACTGTACCTTTTAGAAAGATAAGCAGTGCATTCAGAATACACTTCCTAAGACATGCCTATGATTAAATACACTTTGCACTTAATGCATTTCATCCTGACATCCCAGGGCACTCCAATCCCAGGCTTCTCACCATGATCCCTGAGCCCCAGGGGAAGCTTTGTGTGGTAAAGGATGAATGGAAAAAGAAATAATTGCAACTGGTCTGAGGATGTCCATGGCTAATCCCACTGCACCTGAATGAATTTCTTCTTAAACTGTAGTTTATTCCATAATTAGATAAGATATATATCTAAAATCGTCAGTTTTTTTGGTTTTTTTTCCCAGCTCTGCTTCTACAACTACAGCAGATTTGGAAAATACACAGTTGTAGGCATTTCGATATCACATTTCAATATGACCCTCTGTGAGCAAAAGGTCAACTGGCCAGACTAGTTCAGCTTTTTTTTTTTTTTTACCTTTTTTGTTTTTGTTTTTGTTTTGTTTTGTTTTTTATTAGTTGGAGGCTAATTACTTCACAACATTTCAGTGGGTTTTGTCATACATTGATATGAATCAGCCATAGATTTACACGTATTTAGTTCAGCTTTTTAAGGCAAGGGTAGAAAACAGTCCCCAAACAGGAAACTCTACTGTGGAGATGATTTTGTAATGCAGGGGCTACGTGGGGAACCAAAGACTTAAGTGAAGCACTCGAACTTACCAACCTTTTGGTATTCTATAATTCTAGTTTAACCATACAGATGTCTTAGAGTTAAAAGATGAGGCATAAAATGTGTTTGCCGAAAGACATTTCCAACTTATTAAATATCAGCCTATGAAGGAAGAAATTACTGGAACCTCTTAGAGTTGCTTACTTTGGGCAGCAGCCAAAAACAGAACATTCATTATTTCTGGGTAAACCTTTGTGTATCTAAGTAGACTGATTTTCAGATAGAATGCATGTATAGACTCAGCATCTGGAAAGCTTTCTCATAATCTTCAAAATCTTGGTTCAGTTTTGAACGATGGACTAACCACAGCTATTGAAATGCTTGGACTGCATTTCCACAAAGGGTGTTTTAGGTGAAGTAAGGTTGGCTTCATCTGGGCTTCACTTCAGACCTGGCAGAGCTTCTCCCAACAAGCAGGTGTTGGAACCAATAGAATTAAGGGGGTAACAATCGACAAGACACCTAAAAATGAAATCCACATAGAGCCACCATCCTCACTGGTGTGCTGGGCAAAATGCCCATTCCGTGAACACATAGATTTCTACCCATGTTTCATTTCCATTTACTTGGTTTTAAAAAAAGCCTTGATATGTGAATACATCTATTTTTAAGGTTTTCTTCATTTTCAAAATAATGTCAATATAATTTTTCAATTACATTAAGAAGGAAAAAACTTTTGTAGAGAGGCGGAATTTTTCTTTCTATTTATATTCATGTATAAATATGAATGAGAAGGAGAGAGATTTTAAGGAACTGGCTCAGTTCATTGTGGACACTGGCAAGTCTGAAATCCACAGAGCAGGCTGGCAGCTAGGAAATTCCAGAGAGAGTTGGTGTTGCCGTCTTGATTCCAGAGGCAGTCTAAAAACAGAAAACCTTCCTTTTCTAAGGACCTCGGCCTTTTCTCTAAGGTCTTCAACTGAATAGATGAAGCCCACTCACATTTCAGGGGGTAATCTACCTTACTCAAAGTCTACTTTACTAATTTAAATGTTAATCACACCTAAAATACAACTTCACAGCAACATCCAAACTGATGTTTGACCAAGCAACTGGTGACCATGGCCTAACCAAGCTGATGCATAGAATTAACCAGTACACTTATCTTGTGTATAATTCAAATTTTTGTAACTTAAATATGCTCAGAGGAGTGTGTGGAAAATTATAAGCCTACAATATATAAAATCTGAATTAAAAGCTTGTCATAAATTATTTAAATTTAATAATTCTAGTTGTCATTGGCTCCTTATAAGATTACCTAGAAAGAATAGTATTAGGAAGTTATCATCCTTATGCCAAAATAGGGTGTTAATTGAAACCTAAATCAACACCATAAATAAATTTTTCAAAAATATAATAAGGATATAAAGAATCCAAATTTCCACTAAAACTAAGCTCAGTGTGGAAATGGTATTGATGTTTAGTTCAAGCTCACTAATAGGTTTTGAGTTAGAGTTGATTACCTCTCTCTCCGGAAAGATCATTAACTTACAGCAAGTTCCTGAAATAGCAATCGTTTCTAGGGTAAAGAGTGACATTCTCTGATGAACAGAGTCTTCCAGTTTAACTCTGAAAATGAAAGATGGATGAATACTGTAATTCAATTGCAACCTGGCAGCCCATTTATTTAGAATCTCTTAGGTGTGACAGCTTCTCAGTAATTTATGACCAAAAAGAATTTCATGTTATATGGTTGTCTACATGCATAGATTCTAAAAGATGATGTAAATTCAAAACTTTTTAAACTTTTCCCCAAAGACTCACATTTCTTTCTCACAGAATCCACTTCAGATGACTATATAGCAGTTAATCTAGGCTGTTAGTCTTCCTTTGTGATTCCTGCTTACTCCTTCAGTTTCTCTTGGTCATTTCTTCCCATTCCACCTTCTTCCCAGGTTCCTAGATTTACCTTCAGTGGGGAGCATCGATAAGATGGGCCTACTCTTGTTAATAACTTACAAGTCTCACACATGCCATTATGCCACAAATATCTGTCTCTTTTTTTTTTTTTTTTCTAAATACACTGTCAGCTCAGTTGGAGAACAAAAGTGAAAACTTTGCCCTTTCACAGAGAGGAATTTAGAAGAGAGCTCTAAATTCTCTCTTCTAGTGGCCTAAAGATGTTTAACCTGAAGATGAATCTGTTGCTATTGAATTGATTAATTTATTATAATTATTATAAAACTGGAGGAAGGCCAAGGGTTTCTCAATGTTCAGAACAAGATTTTTTCCCATCTTCTGTGTTATTTTTCTACCTCAAATGTAAAAGAAACAAAACAAATTGGAAGCAGAGCTATTGCCTTAGCTTTAGAAATCAAAAAACCTTTGTTACTTCTTTCCATGACTGGTTAGAAATAAGTCATTAGGACATCGGAAGACCACTGAGTTAAGAAAAAACTCAAAGTATGGGATTTCCCTGGTGGATCAGTGTTTAGGACTCTGTTCTTCCACTGCAGGGGGCACAGGTTCAATCCCTGGTTGGGGAGTTGGGATCCCACATGCTGTGCAACCAAAAAAAGAAAGAGAAAAGGCAAAATAGATTCTTCTGGCACTTGCTCTATGGAAATGTTTTGTTTCATACTTGATGTTTTTTTGGTATGCCAGGATTGGTCATTGATGACCAAGTCTTTGGTCTGGAAAAGTAATGAAATAAAAGCTACTTGAGTTCCACTCTTTCCAGTACCATAAAGCTGACCTCATTAAGAAAGAAGTAAAGGTTTCAAGAAAGCTCAAAGCAAAAAGGATGAAAATGCAAAACCTCTTTAGGATGAAGTTTTCCATGGTTTTCCTTTGCCAAAACATTGGCCTTCATAGCACTACATCTGTGCTATCCAGTACACTGTTGGCTTTTAGGAGATTGAACATCCTGCTTCTTTGACAATGTCAGCCTGTGGCCTCAACCTTTTTTGACCATATGCCTCTATCAATAAAATTATTGAGCACATACTCGCAATGTATGTATATGTATGTGTAAATCATACAACTGTACGATTTTAGAATATATACGTTAAAAATCTATACACACATAATTTTAAATGAGAAAATTTTTTCCTGCACCCTAGTAAATAACTTTGTACCTCACACACTACCATACCCTCTGCTTGGCAGATCATATCTTCAGCAAAGGTTTCCCTTCCATGGACCTTTCTTTTCCAGCAAATTTCAATTTCAATGAGAAAGTAGCACCTGCTTACTGCAACTACAGATTGCACTGTTTTCTCTTACGACAACAAAAGAAAAGCTGACTCAGCAGCAAAGACCCAGCACAGCCAATTAAATAATTTTTTTTTAATCTGTACCTTCCTACCCTTCTCTCCTTTCCTCTGAAGAGCCAGATTACATCCATTTCATTATCCCAACTACTACCTAAATCTATCACTATTAGTACTCTGACTAGACCGTTAGTAAGGCCAATCCCTTTTCACCAAATGAATGGATTAATTTCAGACCGTATCATTAACCTTGTTGCTTCTCTACATACCATTAGCCACAATATCCTTAGAATGCTTTCCTCCCTTGATTTCTGCCTCAGTCTGTGATCCCTGGCTGCTGGGAACCCAGCCTACTCAAGGCAGCCTAAGTATTGCTAACAGGAACCCACAGGCAGGTACCCCTCTGGAACCTCTGAGCAATTAACTGGAACCAGAAAGTTGTGGCCTGAGTTTCTTTCTCTAGCACCCTGTGGTCGCTGAATTTCTCATAGCTTCTCCTCAGGTGAGTTTTCTCTGCTTTAGCACTGAGATGGCTGTCCTGATCCTAGGTTTCCATGGCCTCCAGCGCAAAATCCCAGTAAAATGACTAGAGTCATTCATTACAGTTACACTCATCAAGAAGAGGGAATCTGCTTGACCCAGCAAGATGGGTCAAGTCTAATGTCAAGTCCTGATATCCAGTCAGCTGTGGTCAGTAGCTTGAGATCTTTTGCAGGTCCAGACTCAGATTGTGGTGGGGGGTGAGACTGTCCCTCAACATGGAGGCGGGTAGAATGTGATTTTGCATCTCTAGAATAGCTTCTATGGCTCTGCTCTTCAATATTGTCCTCCGATTCAGGTTTCTCCTGCTTAGATTCTTCCATAGGCTCTTTTCTTCCTGTGTTTAGGGTGTTTTTTCATTCTGTCTGTGATTCTCTCTCCATTCCCCCTACTTATTTCATTCACCTGGCTTCTGCAGCCACCCAACATTGATTTATTGATACGTCATAAGGCACCCCACCCTAGTACTCTTGCCTGGAAAATCCCATGGACAGAGGAGCCTGGTAGGCTGCAGTCCATAGGGTTGCTAAGAGTCGGACAGGACTGAGTGACTTCCCTTTCACTTTTCACTTCCATGCACTGGAGAAGGAAATGGCAGCCCACTCCAGTGTTCTTGCCTGGAGAATCCCAGGGACGGGAGCCTGGTGGGCTGCTGTCTATGGGGTCGCACAGAGTCGGACACGACTGACGCGACTTAGCAGCAGCAGCATAAGGCGCACAGAATCCAATATTATCCATACCAGTGACCCTAGCTCTAAACCTGTCCTGAGCTTTAGCCCTCTCTACACCTACTGTCTCTCTGCCTGATGCCTTGTGGTCATCCAGGCTGAGCTCACCATCTTTAGCCCCACCCAAACATCCCATCCCTAGGATCACCACCTCTAAGCAGCTGCCAAAACCTAAGAGGAATTATAATTAGATTCCTGCTTCTGTCTGGACTATATGTTTTGGTTCTCATTGAAGATTTCTTTTGAAATGTAAATTTCTACTACTTTAAAATATAAAGCATGACAGTATTCAAAATCTTTCTGCTTAAACAACAGTGACCAAATATTAATTAACTTATCATAAATGAATTTAACATATAGCTTCCCAAATAACAAATAGCTATGGATAGGGTCCCAGGTCATAGAGGGCACTGATGCCAGAGAATGCCTTGGAGAACCATGAGATAGTATCTCTCATTTATTATGCACCCCAACCATAGAATGTAAGTGTTTTGAATATTCCCATTTTACAGGTAAAGAAAGATACTGCTCTTTAGAGCGTTTGAATAATTTGTGCAATTAATTTTTGCTGTTGTTGTTTGTGCTTGTGTTTTCCTTTCCAAAAAAAGTCATTGCCAAGACCAGTAGAGGAGTTTCCTCCCTCTGTTCTCTTTGAAACGTTTCGCAGCTTTAGGTCTTATGTTTAAGTCTTTGACCCACTTAGAGTTAATATTTGTGAGTAGGGTAAGATAGGGATCCAATTTCATTTTTCTGCATGTAGTTATTTGGTATTCCCACCACAGTTTGTTGAAGAGGCTATCCTCCCCCATTGGGTGTTCTTGGCTCCCTTGTCAAATATGAGTTGACCATATATGTGTGGGAGGTGGGGTTAATTCAGGGCTCTCTGTGCTATTCCGTTGACCTACATACCTATTTTTATATTAGTACCCTTCCTGTTTTTACTATAGCTTTATAGTATAATTTGAAATCAAGAAGTATGATGCCTCCAGCTTTACTCTTGTTTCTCAGAATTGCTTTGGCTATTCAGGGTCTTTTTTGGTTCCTTGCAAACTTTAGGATTTTCTTCTGCTTTTGTGAAAAACACCAATGGAATTTTAATAGGGCTCATTCGGAACTACACATGGCTTTGGGTAATATTAACATTTTAATAATATTAATTCTTCTGATCAATGAACATGGGGCGTCTTTCCTTTTGTCTGTGTCTTCTTCAATTTCTTTTAACAGAGTCTTATAGAATTCAGGGTAGAGATCTTTCACATCATTGGTTAAATTTATTCCTAAGTATTTTGTTGCTTTTAATGTTGTTGTGCCTGAGATAGCTTTATTTCTTTTTCAGATGCTTCGTTGCCAGTTTATTGAAATGCAGCTGATTTCTGTATGTTGTTCTTATATCCTGCATCTCTACTGAATTCATGTATTAATTCCAACAGGGTTTTTTGTTTTTTTTTTTAAAGTCTTTGGATTTCGTCTATGTATATAGGGCTTCCTGGTGGCTCAGTGGTAAAGAATCCACCTGCCAATGCTTTGAACCCTGGGTCGGGAAGATCCCCTGGAGAAGGCGGAGGCAATCCACTCTAGTATTGTTTCCTGGGAAATCTCATGGACAGAGGAGCCTGGTGGGCTACAGTCCATGGGGTTGCCAAAGAGTCAGATATGAGTTAGTGACTAAACAACAACAATATGTATATGCTGCTGCTAAGTCGCTTCAGTCGTGTCCGACTCTGTGCAACCCCATAGACGGCAGCCCACCAGGCTCCCCCGTCCCTGGGATTCTCCAGGCAAGAACACTGGAGCGGGTCGCCATTTCCTTCTCCAATGCATGAAAGTGAAAAGTGAAGTCGCTCAGTCGTGTCTGACTCTTAGCGACCCCATGGACTGCAGCCCACCAGGCTCCTCCATCCATGGGATTTTCCAGGCAAGAATACTGGAGTGGGGTGCCTTTGCCTTCTCCGATAATATGTATATAAGATCATATATTCTTCAACTAACAACAGTTTTACTTCTTCATTTTCAATTTGGATGCCTTTTATTTCTTTGTCTTGCATGATTGCTCTAGCTAAGACCTCTAGTACTGTATTCAGTAAGAGTACAGAGAGTGGGCACCGTTCACCTAGTATCTAATCCTAGAGTAAAGCTTTCAGTTTCTCCTACATTGAGTATAATGTTATCTGTGGGTTTGTCATGCTTGGCCTTTATTATGTTGAGATATGTTCTTTCTATACCCAACCTGTTGTGGGCTTTTATAATGAAAAGATTTTGTATTTTGTTGAATGCTTTTTCTGTGTCCAAGATAATTATATGATTTCAATTTTTTATTCTATTAATGTGGTGTTATCGCATTTGTTGATTTTCATGCATTGAACCATTTGCATTCTAGGAATAAATTCTACTTGGTCATGGTATGATGCTTTTAATATGTTCTTGAATTCAGTTTGCTAATATTTTATTGAGAATTTCTATATCTTCCTCAGTCCCTTATTGATCTATAATTTTCTTCCCTTGTAGTCTCCTTATCTGGTTTTGATATCAAGGCAATGCTGGCATAGTATGAGTTTACAAGTATTCCCCCTTCTTCAGTTCTTTAGAAGAGTTCTATTAATGAAAAGCATTGTCATTAATTCTACTTTAAATGCTTCACTGAATTCACTGTGAACCTGTCTGGTACTGGGGTTTTCTGTGTTGGGACGTTTTTATTTACTGATTCCTTTCTTTACTTACTATCGGTCTGTTCATATTTTCTATTCCTTTATTCAGTCTTACTAAGTTGCTTGTTTCTAGGAATTTATCTATTTATTCTAATTTTTAAATTATTCATAATAGTTTCTTATAATGCTATATATTTCTATGATATCAGTGCTTTCCTCTTTCATTAATGATTTTATTTGTTTGAGTCATCTCTTTTTATTTCCTTTGTTAGTCTAACAAGGTTTTTCGAGTTTGTTTACTTTTAGAAAACGCTCATAGTTTCATTGATGTTTTCTATTATTTTTCTGGTATATACTTCATGCATTTCTGCTCTGATCTTTATTATTTCTCTTGTGCTAACTTTGGCAAATAGATTCTGATAAGCATAATATAATCAGCCTTTCTGGAGTGACAGGTCCAGAATGGATTCTCATTTTTAGAGGAATGTCCAGTTGAGATTCTCCTTGCTTGGAGACAAAGGAATATCCTCTCAAAACTCTTTCCAGGTTGTATTAGAATATGTCCTACCCAACCCTTTAATCAAATGATAGTAGCATTTAAAACATCCTATACTTCAACTGTTTTAAGCCAACTTTTTCACTCTCCTCTTTCACTTTCATTAAGAGGCTCTTTAGTTCCTCTTTGCTTTCTGCCATAAGGGTGGTATCATCTGCATATATGAGGTTATTGATGTTTCTCCCGGCAATCTTGATTCCAGCTTGTGATTCGTCCAGCCCAGCATTTTGTATAATGTACTCTGCATATAAGTTAAATAAGCAAGGTGACAATATATAGCCTTGATGTACTCCTTTTCCTATTTGGAACTAGTCTGTCGTTCCATGTCCAGTTCTAAATGTTGCTTCTTGATCTGCATACAGATTTCTTAGGAGGCAGGTGAGGTGATCTGGTATTCCCATCTCTTTAAGAATTTTCCACAGTTTGTTGTGATCCACACAGTCAAAGGTTTCAGCATAGTCAATAAAGCAGAAGTAGATGTTTTTCGGGAACTCTCTTGTTTTTTTGATGATCCAGCAGATGTTGGCAATTTGATCTCTGGTTCCTCTGCCTTTTCTAAAACCAGCTTGAACATCTGGAAGTTCTCGGTTCATGTACTGCTAAAGCCTGGCTTGGAGAATTTTGAGCATTACTTTGCTAGTGTGTGAGAAGAGTGCAATTGTGTGATAGTTTGAACATTCTTTGGCATTGCCTTTCTGTGGGATTGGAATGAAAACTGACCTTTTCCCGTCCTATGGCCACTGCTGAGTTTTCCTAATTTGCTGACCTATGGAGTGCAACACTTTAACAGCTTCATCTTTTCAGATTTCAGATAGCTCAACTGGGATTCCATCAGCTCCACTAGCTTTGTTCATAGTGATGCTTCGTAAAGCCCACTTGACTTCGCAATCTAGAATGTCTGACTCTAGGTGAATGATCACACCATCGTGGTTATCTGGGTCATTAAGATCTTTTTTGTATAGTCCTTCTGAGTATTCTTGCCACCTCTTCTTAATATCTTCTGTTTCTGTCAGGTCCATACATCCTGAGATTGCCTATATGTCTCTGAATTTCCTTTACATAAGGACAAAGAAAAACTACTATCTTGTCTGAGTCATTTACTTTGAATTTCTATCATATTGAATCAAACCTAGTCTCAAATGATATAGTGTATATGCATCTATTCATTTAACCTCAGAATGAAGATCATCCCATCACTTCATGGTAAACAGATGGGGAAACAATGGAAACAGTGACAGACTATTTGCTAGGCTCCAAAATCACTGTGGACAGTGACTGCAGCCTTGAAATTAAAAGGCCCTTGCTCCTTGGAAGAAAATCTATGACAAATCTAAACAGTATATTGAAAAGCAGAGACATTACTTTGCCAACAATTGTCCATATAGTCAAAGCTATGATTTTTCCAGTACTCATGTACAGGTGTGAGAGCTGGACAATAAAAAAGGCTGAGCACTAAACAATCGATGCCTTCAAACTGTGGTGGTAGAGAAGACTCTTGAGAATCCCTTGGACAGCAAGAAGATCAAACCAGTCAATCCTAAAGGAAATCAACCCTGAATACTCATTGGAAGGACCGATGCTAAAGCTGAAACTCCAATACTTTGGCTACATGATGTGAAGAATTAACTCATTAGAAAAGACCCTGATGCTGGGAAAGATTGAAAGCAGGAGAAGAAGGGGACAACAGAGGATGAAATTGTTGCATGCATCACCAACTCAATGGATATGAGTTTGAGCAAATTCCAGGAGATGGTGAAGGACAGGGAAGCTTGGAGTGCTGCAGTCCATGGGGGTCACAATGGACATGACTTAGTGACTGGACCATGACATTCATTTAACTAAAAAAATCTGAAGATGTAGTGTATACTGGGCACTATGCTGAGTGCTAAAAATGAGAGATAAGACAAATCAGAAAGATTCCCTGCCTCTGATGAGATCACAGATTTATGGAGGAAACAAACATAAATATACACTTTAAATGTTTAGTTTTATAGAAAATTCAAAAAGAAAAGGTGAACAAAGTATTCAAAAAATCTTAGCTTGGAAGTTTGGGCAGAACTACCCAGAGCTAAGCTTTGACTTGAAGGACATGTGGAATTTTAGCAGTTTAGAGGTTGGAATGCTCCATATATAGAAAGAGCCAAGGAATGGGGCTAATCGTCACTGGACAGTGGGAAGTTAGATTTTTTTTTTTTTATTAACCTCATGGGCTTACCAGTTGGCGCAATGGTAAAGAATCCGCCTGCCAATGCAGGAGACACAAGAGTTGTGAGTCCGATCCCTGGGTTGGAAAGATCCCCTGGAGAGGAAATGGCAAGCCACTCCAGTATTCTTGCCTGGAAAATGCCATGGAAAAAGGGGGCTGATGGGCTACAGTCCATGGGGCCACAAAGAGTTGGACATGACTGAACACACACACACACACACACACACACACACACAGAGCAATAGAACACATTGAAGGTTCCATTAAAAACAATGAAGGTGATGTTAAAGAGTAATGTTATTAGATTTACATTTGGGGGAGATTATTGCAGAGATACACTGCAGGCAAGGGGACTAGCTAGAGGACCATTATAAAAAAAAAAACTAAGAAGAGGTGATGAGTATATGAACAAGGCTAAAGGGCAATGCATTAATTCCCATCTATTTTAGTTTCAATCCCACTTGTCAAATGAGTTGTTAACCATCTGCAGATTAGCCTGTGTGGACCAACAGACTCTAACCTAGCACTAAAGTGAAACTTACCTCATCAGATAGTATATCTTGAAAAATATTTTGACTAGCGTCATTAGGCGTATGTAGAAGACATTTGGTGAAGGTGGCAGGCCTTCTGAACATCCCTGTGACAAGTGCAGGCCTCCTAACTATGCTAACTGTCCTTGAGTCCTTGGATTTTCTCCATACTAACATCTCCCTGCCTAGATCAGTGGCGCTAGGAGGGTTGCTCCGCAGCCGGCATGCTAACTTGGATCTACTCTCTTATCTTCTGTCTGCTCATCACACACAGATTCAGATGGATCTCCTTAGAGATGATACCATGTCTCCTTGGACATAAACTAATGTTATTGTCATCTTTGTGTCAAACTTCTGAAGTTAAAAACAAATTTGTTCCTGAGTTCCTCCTATGGAATTCTAATTAGATGTTGATACCTATTTGATTCTGAACCATGAAAAGTGTTACAGTTGGTACCTCTCTGGGAGTACTGTTTCTACTCCTATTTTTTCCCCTCTGCGTGACCTCCCTTTCTTTCACTATAGCATTGGGTAGACGCACACAGTCATCTCTTTCTGGGAAGTGAAGCTTATAAGTGAGAGCATAACAAAGGCAAATGAAAATGAGTTGATGACCAATCAGAAAAACAAACTGCAAAAAACACCCCCAAAAGACTGGCTTTTTTAATACCAATGATGAGGGTATATGTTATGACATTTCTTTAAAATTCATAAAGAGTAGCATGCAAATACAATTGCATTTATAGTTCTTTGCCTTTCGTCATTGACTAAACATGCAACATTTTTTCTTAAGTTTAAAACTTGCTAATCACTTTTGGGTTGTAGATTTATTTTATCTGAACATCTCCCTAATGTCTAAATCCACACATAAATTACACACACACACACACACACACATACAAACATACATGCCACATATGATTTTATTCAAAGTCAGACCATGTAAAAGATGAAAGTGAGAGACTCCAAAGAAAATGTGATTTCTTTCCAAGAATTCCACTGTGCTCTGATTTCAAATACTGACTTTTTTTTTCTGGAAATCTCCTGTTGTTTAAATTGCCTACATACCAAGCTGGGTTCTCAGCTGGAACACTCCATATCAGAGACATGTTTCTGTACATATTTTTAAGGTTCATTCACATACTGTTTGAAAGGTGCAATAAATCAACTTAATTTAAATCACTTCATAAGCTCATGTGCCCCTATAAACTTTATTTAAACCATAAAGAAATACTTTAACTTTATTCACTTTCTCTGCTTCAGTGCTGTTTCAGGAGTTCAATGTGTGTTTACTTGCACTGTTGATTTATTTATATAATCAGCCAAGCAGCAGACATATATTGAATATCAACTATGTGGCAGATCCTATGCTGGGAAGTGTGGTGATATAAAGATGAATAAGATTAACCTTATAGAGGTTAATATTAATAAAAATTAATAATGCTCTATGCTCAAAGGACTTTTAGTCTGGTAGGAGAACTAATATTATGTTGCATTTTTTCAGGCTTTGTAGTTTACAAAGCATTTTTAAACACATACTCATGTTCAAACTGCCTTTATAACAACCTGATGAGTTAGTCAAGGTAGGTGTTATAAGCTCTATTTAACAGGTGGGTAAACTGCATGATCTCTCATGAAGTCCTACTTTATGCTTATCCACCATGACAGTGGGTTTCAACCCAAATACAATGAGAATCACCTGGGAAGTTTCAAAGGATAACCGATGCCTGAGCTCGCCTCCAGAGAGTCACATTTTACTGGTCTGGGGTGGGGCCTACACATGGGCAATTGATTTTAAAGTTCATGAGATGATTCCTCTGTGTGACCATGGTTGAAAAGCACTGCTTTAATTTTCCTGAACTACTTTTGATTCTCCTAGGACACCATACTGTTTCCCATTTCTGTTTCTTTGCTTCTCTATCCCTGCATTTGCTATTTTATTTTGAAAGACACATACATACACACACACACACACAGAGCCTTAAACTGTGTTGTATTCATCTTTTCAGCCTAGTTCCCAGTGCAGTACCTTATGCACAATAGAAGCAGAATAAGTTTCTTGAGCTAATGCCAACTTGATCAGAAAACATGCTCACTTGTGTTACCACTTCTACCTCTCCTAGTCCTCTCATCATGGTCTCTCTTATCAAAGGGTAAAATCTTTCATCTGATCAGGTCACCTAGCTCAATTTTGTTACTAAAGACCTGGGTCCTTCCCTGGGTCAAGGCGAGAGGACAAATTAAGTAGCCCAAAATCATCCCTCCTCATTCTTGTCCCATGCCCTGGCTCCCTCTTCCATGTCCCAACTCCCTCTCCTCACTCTACATTTCAGAGAAGAGTAAGGGATGTGTTTAAAAAATGGGACCTCTTAATATAAAAACTTATTCAGTTGAACAGAGGGGAAAATTTATTCTTGACCTCCAGCTTTCTACCTCATCCAGCCAAAGTTAGGGTCAGATGCCTCACCAAACTTCTTGAGAACACAGTTTGTCTCACTGGCCCTAACAGATACACCCAGCTGGGTCAACATTCAAAACAGCACCTAGTTTAGGCCTTCATTCTGTAGTCTACAGTATCCACCCAATACTCAGGAAGTTTATGTCTGAATAATAGATCATATCAGTATATTTTTCTAACAGAGTTAATGTTATTTCTAATAAATGCAAAATCAAGTATTTTTATTCTGCAAACAAATTAAACTACATATATCTCTAAAACAATTTCTAAAATTAATCCCATAATAGAAATAAAGTCTAAATGCTTTATACTAGTTAATAGACCTAAAATGACTGCTTATTTGGTTGTAAATGTCAATTTTTACAAATATCAGTAGGATAAAGCTGTTAAACATTTTCCTATTGATTTTGCAAAATTGACATACACTATATATGTCTGTGGGCTTCTCTGGTGGCCCAGATTATAAACAATACACCGGCAATATAGGAGACCCGGGTTCGATCCCTGGGTTGGGAAGATCTCCTGGAGGAGAGCATGGCAACCCACTCCAATATTCCTGCTTGGAGAATCCCCATGGACAGTGGAGCCTAATGGGCTACAGTCCATGGGGTCACAAAGAGTCGGACATTACTGAGCGACTAAACACAGCACATATATGTATGTAGTATATCTCAATATGTGTGTATATATATAGTATATGTCATATACACTAACAGAACATACGAAATCTCTGAATTAGAGAACAGATTATTTCTTGCAGAGCATCTTAGCTCCATTTCCCCAGAGGGCACTGGGATGAGGACCAATTGTTCACCTGGGCATGCATGAGATTCATCAGAGGACAGAAATTCTGACATTATGACTCAAAGTTTGTGCAGGGCAGCTGACGTATCTACCCCTCCCTCTTCCTCTCCGGAAAGAGAGAAAACTTCGCTCTGAAATGTAACCAAATTTTCTCTGGGGAATGGAAGGGAAGGGCTCTACCCTGGAATGTAAACAAATGGCTCAAGGGGCGGAAATCTCGAAATGTCCCTGGAGCAAGGCACAATCTCTATCTTCCTGCACTTATGACTAGTCATAAAGGCCAACTATGCAAAAATATGAAAATATCCATGGATGGCATTATCTCCCAAGAAAAAAAGATACAGATATTTTTCTGTAGATATTTTGGAACAACAGACCAGCATCCTTTCTTTCTTAATGAACCTGGTATTTCATGAATTTCCACAAATTCTAGAAGCTAAGCTAGATATCCACATATCTGTTCAATAGCAACAGGTATAAGAGCATCCTCAACTAGGCCATGTTCCCCACACCTGAGATCCTGGACCAAGGCTTGAGAAAACCTGCTGTCTGCCAGATTCTGAGCATTCTGGATTTAGTGGGACATGAAGCTAAAATGATTTTCTATTTTGCTAAATCTGCTTTCACTGTGCCAGGAGGAATTTCCATTTCCTATCTCCTTGTGAAATCTCAGTTTCTACAGTCACTTTCAATTTTCTTGTCACTTTTCATTGTAAAAGAGTCCAGTCTTATTTAATCATTGCAAACTTTAACCTCATATCCTCCTTTCCTCAGCTCAACTTTAGCTTTGGTCTGAAGAATACAGAATGAGTAAGGACTATGTGGACATGGGGTGCTCTGAGAACACCCCTTTGGCCCCTTTCTTGGTCACTTTCACTTTTGGCTTGGTGGGAGGAGACATGGAAGGTCATAAGCAATTGTTTCTCACCTATATCTTCCTAGGGCTTCCCTGGTTGCTCAGATGGTAAAGTCTCTGCCTGCCTGCAATGCGGGAGACCTGGGTTTGATCCCTGGGTCGGGAAGATCTCCTGGAGAAGGAAATGGCAACCCACTCCAGTACCCTTGCCTGAAAAATCCAGTGGGCAGAGTCGCCCTGTAGGCTACAGTCCATGGGGTCACAGAGAGTCAGACACAACTGAATGACTTCCATCCAATCAATATATCTTCCCAACACTCTTCTCTGAACAATAATCTTGATTTGATAGCTCGTTAGTGGGCACATAAGTGGATTCTTTAGAAGAACTCTTGTGAGGACTTCTAAATACACAGCTTCTGCATGGGAGATTTGTTTCAACTTGACCCTTATATCTCTATCAACTGCTTCTTAGAGTGATCTTGCTTCTGGGTTGCCCTTGTCCAGAAGACATTTGATCCACAGGATATTGCATGCATCTTGCCATGAAAGATAGTGGGAGTGAACTCCTGTTCCACTCCTGTCTCCTTCCTTAGTCTTTTTTCCATCTCTCCAGTCCATATCTTTCTAGTTCCCTTTCCTTTGCTCAATTTGACACCTCTGCAACCTACCAGATAATGAGATGCCAGGCCTCAATTAAAGCTGACTCCTTCAGTTTCTAGATGTGATTCTTTCAGATCTCTCAATTTGGGGACTATAAAGAACCACTATTTTACCTCCTCCATGGAGGGGAAGCAAAAGCTGCAGTGCTCTCATCTTAGACTTCATTCATTCTCAAACTTCTGTAGTCTGCTCTTATAGACTGGTGGGCAGAGTACATTGATGTTTCAAGTAAAAGAGCCAGTTTGATCACCTTTTAATAAGACCTAAAGAGGTCTGGTCCCAGTAGGATTCATTCAATAACCTTATTAGAACATTAGGCAGACTAATCTGTGTTTTCTTTTTGTTCACTAGTTGTTCTACATGTTATAATTTCTAGTCTTATACTATGCTTCAATTCATGTAAATGTTCTGTTTCTACTTAGGTCACCTAGAACTCTGAGAGTTCTTTCAATACTTTCTTAAAACACATTACTCTTCCTAGACTAAGTAATAAATTAACTTTATACTATCTAATGCTAAAAATGATTAACAATTTCAATAAAAAAATTTAAAGTGATTAGCACCGAAGAATGTTCCAACTGGAAAGAATTGTCATGGTCTTAATAAAATTCTCTCCATTAACTAGTAAGAACAGTGGATTTCAAAAGTGAAATTGTTTATCCAAGGTTATTGAGTGAGTTATTGACAAAGATGGATTACTGACAAAGATGGAACTAGAATCTTGGTTTCCTGATTTCTGAAAGAAGACATTCCCCAGTATATTATAATGTTTTTCATGCCCAAATCAACAGGTCCCAACAACAAAATTCATATGCTCTGAAAAATCCAGTTAATTACACTTATTTGATGATGTATCTACTGAATACCGTCACCTCTAAGGGGCATGAAAAGATAATTACATACCACTCATGATCAAATGGTCACTTCCTGTATTTTATAAGGTCATAAGCCATTTGTTCTGTGAAGTCAGGCAAATTAAATACTCATGCTGAGTCATACTTAAAATTGGCACTTTGTGTTTGGGATGAGCTCAGGAAAGACATCATTGCACAAAAGTGTGTATTCAGAAGAGATAGCAAGTTTGGATTAAGACCATAAAAACCAAGTTTCCGAGCAAAGTTTGTCATTTTGCAGCTGTTTCCTTCATCTGTAATAACCTCACTGCAACTGACCAGTTTAAGCTGGAGGTGTCAGGATATAACATTTGTGATAACCCCTCTGGGTGCTAGGGAATTTTACTACAAGCAGTCACTAAAATATCTATAATAAGCTATTATAAAAGATACCAAAATCAGTGAATAAGGAGAACTATGCCCCCAAACTATTTTTCTACAAGTTTCAAGAGATTGAACTAACTTTGCAAAACATTTGTAGGAAATATACTTGTCTTAAGAAAATTTAGGTGTGCATATCTTTCAAGAATGTCTTCGGAAGTACTTATGAGAGAGCAATCCTGACACCAAGGTTAAGGAATCCAGCCCCCTTCCCCACCGAAAAAAGCTAATTTACTTCTATAAAGTGGACATTCCAAAGTCCAAAAGCAGGGAGACACAGGGCAGAGCAAGGGAGCTGTGTATATGGAGTACTCCTACTCCATGTTTATATTTATAGTGATATGATTCCTTGGCTCAGCTCCCTATTTGGATGCATTCATTTAGCTATTAATAATTTTGAGGTCCCAACTTCAACTGGACTGAACTTCTGCCAATAGCAGAGTATTAGACTATTATTCAAGACATGGTCTCTACCACTTAGGAATTTACTGCCTCTTTGGGAAATGAATGTGTACACCAATCATTACAATGCAAGCAATGCTGGTAGTAGTAACACCTGCTGCATCTTGCTGTCCATCTCTCTTGTTCCTTGGTTATGTTCCTATTTTCCCACTGCAGGTTAAGCTCTTAGGGAATCGGGATTGTGTTTTATTAATGTTTGTAGGCCTTGTAGTACCTGGAAAAGAGGCAAATATTAATATATCATAAATAAAAGGAGTCACTTTGTGAATGAAGTTTTATAGTTCATGAAAAGCTTTTAAGTCCATGAAACCACTTGGCTAACCTTATGAGACGGGCAAAGCCTATGTGTTTGCTCCCACTTCAGTCAACAAAAATCAGGTTCCAAGAGCTCATAATGGTTTCCAATAAACTAAGTGGTAGAAATGGGCTGTAGCTTATCTTCCCTTTCCCTCTGTTCTTCCTATAGCCTTGGGCTGCCTCTTTAGTATGTGACAAGTGATCTGTGTGATGAATGTTTGGAAAAGAGAGAGCTCATATGAGTAATCAAAAACAGGTGGCATTGAGTTTTAAGTTTCACTTCAGGACTTTGATATTATTAACTATATTTCAATTAACATTTTTTGCCATTTTATTCATTTTTTTCTACATCATATTGAAGATGTTATTTTTAACTTGAAAGCTTCTAGTGAAAAAGATAATTTTTTGTACGTGGAATATTATTCTGAATACCCATTGGTAGTAAGTACTTGATTTTCAACTCCTGGGTAATGCTTTCCCTTAAAATTTTTAGACTTAGATGCATACAATTATAGAGCTAGACACCATTGTAGAAATACTTTGGCAAAGAGGTCCCTAACATTTTTGCCGCTTAGTGGCCTTTCACTGAGCCACACCCATGAACTATTCTCCCAGTTTTAAAATATTTTGCCCATTTTATTTAATCCAAAGTCAAAGAAAACTTGGAACCTGTATTCAAGGGATTTATAAACTAATGAGAGATATAAATCTGTAAATAAATGTATGTAATAAATATATCCTCTGCCTATCTTGTGCTCTTTTCATATTCTTCATCCCAGTAAATGATGTCACCTTTCACCCAGATGCCCTTGTCTTGAGCCTAGATTTTATTCCTGATTCTTATTTCTCTCATGGCCTATACACCGCCCTTTAGAAGTTCATCAGTATGACTCTTGTACTTCACTGAAATATCTATTCGACTCTCACCTCCTTATAAAAAAACCTTTTTTGATCTCTTGACTGAATGTAGCCACTCTCCCCAACCTCTGTCACCTTTTTTCCTCTTAAACTGTTTGATTTCTATTTCTGATATTGTCATTACCTGAATCACACTATATCAACCTTTATTTATTTATTTCATGCTAGAATATATTTTTTAAAAATGAGGGTAAGGACTTTGCATTATTCTCTGCTGTATTATTAGCTAGAATACATACAAGACTCTCAACAAGTATTTAGATAAATAAATAAATGGATGAATGTATGAGCAAATGGATGATTACATGAAGAAAATTATACCATGGGGTACAATGAAAAGGAATGAACAATAACATTGGAAATAAAAACTAAATATAGGTGACAAGAGCTGTGCTATAAAGATAAATGAGTAGCCATCATAGTAAAAAAAAAAAAAAGAGTCTGAAATGCAGCACTTGGATGCAATCTCAAAAATTATGGAATAACCTCTGTTCGTTTCCAAGGCAAACCATTCCATATCACAGTAATCCAAGTCTATGCCCTGACCAGTAACGCTGAAGAAACTGAAGTTGAACAGTTCTATGAAGACCTACAAGACCTTCTAGAACTAACACCCAAAAAAGATGTCCTTTTCATTATAGGGGACTAGAATGCAAAGTAGGAAGTCAAGAAACACCTGGAGTAACAGGCAAATTTGGCCTTGGAGTACAGAATGAAGCAGGGCAAAGGCTAATAGAGTTTTGCCAAAAGAACGCACTGGTCATAGCAAACACCCTCTTCCAACAACACAAGAGAAGACTCTGCACATGGACATCACCAGATGGTCAACACCGAAATCAGATTGATTATTTTCTTTGCAGCCAAAGATGGAGAAGCTCAGCAAAAACAAGACTGGGAGCTGACTGTGACTCAGATCATGAACTCTTTATTGCCAAATTCAGACTTAAATGGAAAAAACTGGGGAAAACCACTAGACCATTCAGGTATGACCTTAATCAAATCCCTTATGACTATACAGTGGAAGTGAAAAATAGATTTAAAGGGACTAGATCTGATAGACAGAGTGCCTGATGAACTATGGACGGAGGTTCATGACATTGTACAGGAGACAGGAATCAAGACCATCCCAAGAAAAAGAAATGCAAAAAAGCAAAATGGCTGTCTGAGGAGGCCTTATAAATAGCTGTGAAAAGCAGAGAAGCCAAAAGCAAAGGAAAAAAGGAAAGATACACCCATTTGTATGCAGAGTTCTAAAGAATAGCAAGGAGAGGTAAGAAAGCCTTCCTCAGCAATCAATGCAAAGAAATAGAGGAAAACAATAGAATGGGAAAAACTAGAGATCTCTTCAAGAAAATTAGAGATACCAAGGGAACATTTCATGCGAAGATGGGCTCAATAAAGGACAGAAATGGTATAGACCTAACAGAAGCAGAGGATATTAAGAAGAGGTGGCAAGAATACACAGAAGAACTGTACAAAAAAGATCTTCACGACCCAGATAATCATGATGGTATGATCACTCACACTCACCTACAGCCAGACATCCTGGAATGGTAAGTCAAGTGGGCCTTAGGAAGCATCACTACAAACAAAACTAGTGGAGGTGATGGAATTCCAGTTGAGCTATTTCAAATCCTAAAAGATGATGCTCTGAAAGTGCTGCACTCAATATGCCAGTAAATTTGGAAAACACAGCAGTGGCCACAGGACTGGAAAAGGTCAGTTTCCATTCCAATCCCAAAGAAGTGAAGTGTGAAGTCACTCAGTCATGTCCAACTCTTTGCGACCCCATGGACTATAGCCCACCAGGCTCCTCTGTTCATGGGATTCTCCAGACAAGAATACTGGAGTGGGTTGCCATTTCCTTCTCCAGGGGATCTTCCCAACAAGAATACTGGAGTGGGTTGCCATTTCCTTCTCCAGGGGATCTTCCCAACCCAGGAATCGAATCCAGGTCTCCCGCATTACAGGAAGACGCTTTATCCTCTGAGCCACCAGGGAAGCCCTATCCCAAAGAAAGGCAATGCCAAAGAATGCTCAAAGTACCGCACAATTGCACTCATCTCACACGCTAGTAAAGTAATGCTCAAAATTCTCCAAGCCAGCCTTCAGCAATACGTGAAACGTGTGCTTCCAGATGTTCAAGCTGGTTTTAGGAAAGGCAGAGGAACCAGAGATCAAATTGCCAACATTCATTGGATCATCGAAAAAGCAAGAGAGTTCCAGAAAAACATCTGTTTCTGCTTTATTGACTATGGCAAAGCCTTTGACTGTGTGGATCACAATAAACTGTGGAAAATTCTGAAAGAGATGGGAATACCAGACCACCTGACCTGCCTCTTAAGAAACCTGTATGCAGGTCAGGAAGCAACAGTTAGAACTGGACATGAAACAACAGACTAGTTCCAAATAGGAAAAGGAGTACGTCAAGGCTGTATATTGTCACCCTGCTTATTTAACTTCTATGCAGAGTACATCATGAGAAACGCTGGACTGGAGGAGGCACAAGATTGCTGGGAGAAATATCAATAAACTCAGATATGCAGATGACACCACCCTCATGGCAGAAAGTGAAGAAGAACTAAAGAGCCTCTTGATAAAAATGAAAGAGGAGAGTGAAAAAGTTGGCTTAAAGCTCAACATTCAGAACACTAAGATCATGGCATCTGGTCCCATCACTTCATGGCAAATAGATGGGGAAACAGTGGAAACTGTGGCTGACTTTATTTTTCTGGGCTCCAAAATCACTGCAGATGGTGATTGCAGCCATGAAATTAAAAGATGCTTACTCCTTGGAAGGAAAGTTATGACCAATCTAGACAGCATATTAAAAAGCAGAGACATTACTTTGTCAACAAAGGTCTGTCTAGTCAAGGGTATGGGGTTGCAAAGAGTCAGACATGACTGAACTGAACTGAGCTGAACTGTGTAAAGATTAACAAGACAAAGTAGGAGGGGAGGAACTGTACCGGCAGAGGACAATGACAAGACAGGAGAATGGATGGATATTTCCGTAAAGAATGCTCAAAGTACCGCACAATTGCACTCATCTCACACGCTAGTAAAGTTAGAACATAAGCTATGGATCAGAAATACCATCAAATGAGATAGTGTGTTCGACTGAGGCCTTGTATTAAAAGGCCTTGTATGCTGGCTTGAGATTTGGATTTGTTCTCTGGGTGATACAGAACAGAGTTTAAAAACCGAAATACTGTAATCAGATTTGTAGTGGCTATGGATTGAATGTACTTTACAGAGAACAAGAAAGGAGAGAATTTTGGACTTTTTTAATACTATCAACTGTGATGGAGTGATATCTCTAATATAAATGAAACGATGGAATTAAATGGCTGCATTTGGAAAAACAGAGAGATGAAGAAAGTAAGAGTGATTGTCTTTTGAAAAAATTAGTTTTTATCGGTGTATAGTTGCTTTCCAGTGGTCTGTTATTTTCTACTGTCCAGCAGAATTAATCAGCCGTGCGTGTCCATAAATCTCCCTTTTGAACTTCCTTCCATTCACTTCGCCTCCAGACACTAAGTAGAGTGCCCTATGCTCTAGAGTAGGTTCTCATTAGTTACCTATTTTATACACAGTAGTGTATATATGTCAATCCCCACCTCCCCATTCATCTATATATTTCCTTTCCCCCTTGGTGTCCATGTATTTGCTCTCTATGTCTGTCTCTCTATTTCTGCTTTGCAAATAAAATCATCTATACCATTTTTGTAAATTCCACATATTTGCATTAATATACAATTTATTTTTCTTTCTAACTTACTTTACTCTGTATGATACTCTCTAGGTCCATTCTGGAATCTACAAATGATGCAATTTTTTCCTTTTAATGATTGAGTAATATTCCATTGTATATAGGTACCACACTGTTATGACCAACCTAGACAGCATATTAAAAAGCAGAGACATTACTTTGCCAACAAAGGTCCGTCTAGTCAAGGCTATGGTTTTTCCAGTGGTCATGGATGGATGTGAGAGTTGGACTAAAAAGAAAGCTGAGCACAGAAGAATTGATGTTTTTGAACTGTGGTGTTGGAGAAGACTCTTGAGAGTCCCTTGGATTGCAAGGAGATCCAACCAGTCCATCCTAAATGAAATCAGTCCTGGGTGTTCATTGGAAGGGCTGATGCTGAAGCTGAAACTCCAGTGCTTTTGCCACCTCATGTGAAGAGTTGACTCATTGGAAAAGACCCTGATGCTGGGAGGGATTGGGGGCAGGAGGAGAAGGGGATGACAGAGGATGAAATGGTTGGATGGCATCACCGACTCAATGGACAAGGGTTTGGGTGGACTCCGGGAGTTTGTGATGGACAGGGAGGCCTGGCATGCTGCGGTTCATGGGGTTGCAAAGAGTCGGACATGACTGAGCGACTGAACTGAACTGAACCACATCTTCTGTATTCATTCCTCTATTGATGGACATTTAGGTTACTTCCGTGTCTTGATCATTGTAAACAGTGCTGCTATGAAAAAGTGATTCTCTGATGCCTTTCTTAGCAATTGTGAAGAGGGTGATGGGTTCATGAAAATAGGGAAGTCAGGAGGAGGCTGGGAATGAGGAGAGAGATGAGTTTAGTTTGAAGCAACAGTACAACATCTGGCAGTCTATAGGTGTAAGGGATTTGGATATTTGATTTTGAAGTTGAGAGAGAAAGATTAACTTTAAAAAATAAGGGTTTGTGGTCCTAAGAGTATAGGTGGTAGCTGAATCCATGAAACAAACATCATGAATTGGTAATTAGTTTTGCATCTTTAGCATCTAAAACAAAATTTCTAATTAGAGCTCCTGATTAGGAATTAACACTAACACAACCACTTATAACAAAAAACAAAGAAACTTAAATTTTTAGTTAGCCTTTGGTGAATATATTATTCCTGAATTTAAAAAAATGCACTGTTAATAACATACATCACTATTCTTCATAGACATCTGGAAAGGAGGAAGTCAAGGACCTTTAAGTTAGGAATCAATGTTCTAGTGCAGTTTTCAGGGGAAAAAAAAAAAAGAAACAAACTTTAAACCCTCAAGCAATATATCAGTTTAACATTAATTCTGATTTTGAAATTGACATGCAGGCTCCATGGCCATGGAAACACCTTGGATCATTTTTAGTACTCCCTTTCAGCTCATCTGATACAACAGTAAAAGAATATGGACTGAGGAAGATTTTGGCTTAATGACCATTAAATTCTGTCACAGTTATCATTCTGTCTTTACCTGTGTCCCTTATTCAGAGGATGGGGGAGATGAACAGAAGGAAAAGAGCAGAGCTATGGGAGAAAGGAACAACAGGGCAACAGACAAAATTTGTAAGTTCTAATCCATAGAAAGACAAAAGTGATATTAGGAACTATTATCCCCAGTTTCTAGAGAATATACCTAGTTTTCAGTTTCTTAGAGGTAAGAAAGAAGGAGAAGGGGGCAACAGAGGATGAGGTGGTTAGATGGCATCACTGACTCAATGGACATGAGTTTGAGCAAATTTCAGGAGATAGTGAAGGACAGGGAAGCATGGCATGCTGCAGTCCATGGGGTTGCAGAGTCAAACATGATAGCAACTAAACAAGACGAAGAGAAGAATGCCAGATGAAGCATTTGGATATGGGACCCCTTATAATCAGAAATTGTCTGGTTTAATTGACAAGGAAATACTAGTCTTTCTTAAGGGTTAAAACTTTAGTTGAGGATTATTAGGAAAATTATTGGGCTTCACTGGTAGATCAGCTGGTTAAGAATCCACCTGCAATAAAGAAGACCCAGGTTTGATTCCTGGATCAGGAAGATCCTCTGGAGAAGGGATAGCATACCCACTCCAGTATTCTTGGACTTTCCTGGTGGCTCATTCGACAAAGAATCTGCCTGCAGTGCCGGAGACCTGGGTTCAATCCCTGGGTTGGGAAGCTCCCCACACAAAGAAGGAAAATTATTCTTTTGCATCATGACTATGTGTATAATATTTTTTTTTAATTTCAAGTTATTTTATTATTTCCTGTTATTTACTATTGTCTGTCCTTTTAAACTGCCCAGGAACGTTAAGCGTGATTCCCCCACCACCACTGTATGCTGACTCATCCTGGGAAAGATGACTTTGACGCCACATGGTGTGTAGGTAACGTTAGTTACTTAGTCACCTGTTAACGTGGGCATTTTGTTCTCGGTATTTTAAGCACCTTTCTCTCCTCTCTTGGAAATCCAAGGTATTCACAGTTTCATTTTCTAAGATTTCTGTCTTTTAACTCTAAATTACTTTTCCTCTGATATAACTACTATAGGCTAGTTGTTGAAAAGAGGTATATATAGTCCAAAATTTGCTAGATATCCTATTTGGGCATTCTCTAGATGACCTTGGACAAGGTATGTAATCTCTGTAAGATTATTTTTCTCATCCACACACTAAGGATAATTTATCCATATAGTTAGGTTGTTTTGAGGATTAGATGAAATGCTGCAAGGGAAGTCCTTCAGCTCCACAGCTGGCATCTAAAACTATTCAGAAAATTCAAATATCTTGTTTAAAATAATAAAACTGAAACCCTAAATAAGAAAGACTGGTCAGCTTAATTTTTAGGGTATACTTGCACTTAAAAGCTGGAGTCTATAGCCCTTTTTTTTTTTCTTATCCTGATTCAGTAAATAACAACAAACATTTTTTATGGAACCTTTATGATTTACTTGTAATGTCTTATTTAATCCTCAAACAACTGTATGAGGGAAGTTATGATATTAGGCCAGTCTTACAGGTAAGGAAACTGAGGTATAGACAGGTTAAGTAACTTACCCAAGGTTATAGCAATACATGTGACAAGTCCTAGAACTTAGGTTCAAAAGTAAGTCACCTGGCTCCCAGTTTTTTTAATTTTCTTTTTCCATTACCCAAAAATCAGGGGGGAAAAAAAGTGAAGCAGCACTTTTCTGCCTCATAATCAATAATTGGCTACATCAAAAGAATACTTCAGAGAGGAGGAACAAATGTGAAAGAAAGGAAATTTGACACAAAGAAAGAGAAAAAAGATGAAGCAATGGAGAACATCAAGATTTTCCAAGGTTAGCCAAAATTCTCAACTTGGAGACTTCTTATTGTAATCAGGAAGATAATGAAAGCTAAAGACAGAAGAAAATCAGTCACTTTACAATTGAAAACAAACAGAAAAATTCTGATTTAATCTCTCAAAAATGTATTTGGCCAGCAGATAAATCAACACCAGAGTAACATTCCCAATTTGCCCCTAATGTTTCATCACTGAGTTAGGAATAAGGACACCAGGTTTTGTTTCTGCTCTGTGACTCAATATCTCATCCCACAAGAGGGAGAGAGATGGAAAGTATGTGAAGGAGAAGCATGCCCAATGGGAAAGAAACAATGGCGAAGGGAATAGTGTAAGGAATCTCAAAACCAGACTGGCTCAGAACAACGCATATTGGATAAGTCAGCAGTCGCCCACATGATTCTCATCATGGAATGGGTAACCAAAGACTGTCAGCTGAGAGGTGTCCTTTGTAGCTGCAAGGAGTATCTAACTTCCCATCTCTGCTTCCTTTAGGGCACAGATACAGTCATCTTAAAGAGAATTTAAGCAAGAAAGGAAAGAAAAAATTCTTTTTCACAGCACACATTCATATATTTCTTTTACAAAGTGAGCAAGCTGGTTGAGATAACTTCTGATGTTCTTTAAAGTTCTGTTGCTCAATGATAAGTTGAAGAAGGACTGACATGCTGAGTATCTCTCATAAAGGAAAAAAAATGACAAATTTTTAGAGAATACATTTATGCCTCAGAGATGTTTTTGTAATTTGCAACAGTGAGAATTCGAAAATGACTTAAATATCAATCAATCAATGTTGAACAATCTACAGTTATATCCATGTTATATTCATATACAGTTATATTCAATCTATGTTCAATAACAATCTACAGTTATATTCCTGTACAGTTATATTCATACATACACAGTTCAGTTGCTCAGTTGTGTCCCACTCTTTGCGATCCCATGGTCTGCAGCACGCCCGTCTTCCCTGTCCAGCACCAACTCCTGGAGCTTGCTCAAACTCATATCCATTGAGTCAGTGTTGCCATCCAACCATCCTCTGTCGTCCCCTACTCCCCCCGCCCTCAGTCTTTCCCAATATCAGGATCTTTTCAAATGAGTCAGTTCTTCGCATCAGGTGGCCAAAGTATTGGAGTTTCAGTTTTAGCATAAGTCCTTCCAGTGAAAATTCAGGACTGATTTCCTTTAGGATCATGGTTATGTAGCCATTCACAGTTATGTAGCCATTATTTAAAATTTCAGTTATGGTAACAATGAGATTGTATATAACATGGACAAATGCTTGAATAAAAACAAATGACACATGCTGAAATTATAAGAAGAAATTCACACACTGTGTACCATGTAGGGCAAAATAAATGCTACTCAATAAATGCTAAAAAATAAAGTCATAATATTCAGTCCTCATGAAATTGTGGTGCTGTGCTGTGCTTATTTGCACAATCATGTCTGACTGTTTGCAACCCCATGCACTGTAGCACATGAGTCTCCTCATCCATTGGGTTTCTCCAGGCAAGAATACTAGAGTGGATTGCTGTGCCCTCCTCCAGGGGATCTTCCGAACCCAGGGATCGAACCCAGGTCTCTCACATTGCAGGTGGATTCTTTACCATCTGAGCCACCAGGGAAATTCATGAATACTGGACCAGGTAATGAAATTGTGGTGGAATCGGTTAATTTGCAAGTTTGCAACCTTCTGTTGCTGATTTTGGAAAGTGGTCTGACTGTATCAGGAATCAAAAAAGTGTCCATGACATTTGTACCAGGAATCTCACCTTTGGGAATTTATCCTAAGAAAATAATTCACAAGAAAGAAAAAATATATTTGTACTAACATACTCATTCTACCATTATTTATACTGGCAAGAAATGGAAAATTAGGAAACACCTAGGACTTTGGATGGTAGGGGAATGATTCAACTATGGTACAATAAACTGATAGAATGTGATGCCCACTAAAATGATAATTATGAATATCAGCATACTAGGAAATCTTGAGGCATTGTAAATTAAAAAGGGCCCAAAATAGTGTCTATTCAGTGATCAGCTTTATATTTCTATTGTCAAGTTCTACAAAGGAACTTAATAAAATGAAAATATATAATGTATATCAAACCATCTCATTTTACACTGTTACACAACATTCTATGTCAATTATACCTCAGTAAAGCTGGGGAAGGGGGGAGAATAAGGTACTAAATGAGAAAAGGCAAATACAAAATTTTATATACAACATCATCACAACCATGATTGAAAATGCTTAGGAAAAGAGATTGCTAGAAATAGACTATCTGTTACTGTTAGTTGTCAATGGGTAGTAGGAATTTGCATGATTTTTTTCTGGTCTTCTAATATCTGATTTTCTATGAGTGGGTTATTTTTATAAAAGTTCAAAATAAAATAAATTTTCAATCCTCTATATACATTTGGTGATTTCTTTCTTCCAAATGTATAAACTACTTTATACTGCAGCCCGGACTGGGTATAAGAGATCAGGCTGGCCTCAGCCCTGGTGACCATGAGCTGCATATGGTGGAAGCCTTGTCTAGTAAACTATGGACACGGTCTTGTCACTTGCTTGTATGCAGACTAACTTAATTGCAATAGAGAACCCAGAGATCACCTCCAACCCTTTCCTTTTCTCCTGTGACACTTTATTATTTGTTAGTGACAAGGTTCCTTTTGATGGAATTCAAAATCATTTCATCAAACATCAATATCCTTCATGACAGTAAAGAGTGCTGGGGTCATTCTTTCCTTCACTGTAATCTAGGCTATGTCTCAGTTTTTAGCCAATAACACAATCCAAATTCATTAATTCCACTACCTTGCCTTCATATAAACAATTATACAAAGCAACACTTCTTCCTATAAATTTGAAAAGCCACTTTTGAAAAGCCACTTCTGCAGACTGACAGAGAGAGCAAGCCAGTGGTTACCAGCAGAAAGTGGGGGGGGAAAGTACAGAGACTGGGGAGTGGGGAGTATAAACGACTGGGCGAAAGAAAGGCTCAAGGATGTATAATACAATATGAGAATATAGCCAATATTTTGTAATAACTATAAATGAAAAGTAACCTTTTAAAACTGCTTTATATTTTTAAAAATTGAAAAAAATATAAAAATTAAAAGCCATGTCTAGCCTTACATGAGAAAAGCACAAAGGCAGCAGAAACTAAACTTTGTCACCATTCAGACTTTTGAAGAGCTTTCAAACCATTGACTTGCAGACCTTAAGAAATATTAATGAATTTCAAGAGAGGGAAAGCGCCATCAATCATGATTTTGCTCAATTTTGCTAGCCAACTCCATTTACCCTCTAGAAAACAGAAGTGACTCCAAGAGGAATAGGGAGATGTGAATATATAACCTCCAGTCTCAAAACCACATTCCCTGGCAACCATTGGGGGCTTGTTTTAAACCCTATGCACCAGCAATCTCTATCTTGGAAAATCTTGCCTGGGCATCAGTCAAGCAGCAGGAGTTGGTCTCTATTTGCCTAAGCAGAACCTTGAGAAAGAAATGAAGGACTCTTAACAGTACACTGCTTCTGCCCACGTTGAGGGGCCTTCTCAGACTTAGTGAAGGCTGAGATCAACTGCCAAGAAAAGCCTTCAGGGTTCAATTAAGAGCGATGAGATGTTGGAAAATACTTAACAAAAACCAAGCTCCCAAACCAGCATAAAATGTGAAAATTCTGGACACTATAGGCAATATATCCTGCCAGATCCTTCTGATTATGTTTGGTGTATAATTGGAACTTCTTCACCAGAGAAGTTTGGCCCTCTTTTGAAGTAGAAGAGTATACAGGACTCCGAAGGTCTACCCTAAATAACCCAGGTTATAAGAGAACAGGAATTATTTTTTAAAAGAAATAAATACCTACTGAACAAACATTTCCAGACCCATGATTTTAAGGCCCAATTTCAGGAATATCTTTGGGATGATCAGCTTTTTTGTAAACAGACTTGAATTAACTGAAAATCAAACATCTTGAAATCATAGAATGTTAGAACCAGAAGCAATCTTAAATATCAATTAATCCAACCTCCTCATTTTCTCATGAAGCCACTGAGACCTAGTGAGTTTTAATGGATAGCCTAACAAAGTACAGCTTGTCAGCGTCAGAGTCATTGAAATAATCACTCACATTTTAACAACTTTGAGATTCTCAAGCACTTTTTCATCTAATGGCTCATTTGATCCTCAACTATCTCAGAAGCATGATGGCAGAAACTAATCAGTGAGTTGGTTCTTATATTCCTGACATGTTTTCAAGCAAGATAACATATCACTTGGGAGTGGAAAAAAGAGTTCCAAAGCTGAAAAATGTTCCCTTCAATTTAATTTTCTGGGTACATTTCTAATAAGGTCAGGAGGTTCTGTGTTCTCATATGGGTCTTGTCTTAGAATCATACCAGGATGATCACTCATCCATGAACTCTGCTAAAGTAGTTGGGGTTCAGGTTTTCAAAGAAAATCCTTATAACCTGTACTCATTAAAGAACACAGTAGAATGCTCTCCTCTAGAAAGAGGAGCTTTTTTAGAATTGGGTAGATACTCACCTGTGGGTAAGAATTATGTCAGAGTCTTTTCTGGAATTCGGGCTGAGGTCCCTTCAGTTCCTGGAAGTTAGGATTCTTTGGCTTTATTTTCTTCAGTTCAACAGGAGTTTTTTATTTTCAGCCTTAATACTTCTCAGAAATCTTCTGATCCTGAAATTCATTAAAGTCTGTATTCACCTAAAAGTTGACTAGTGTGGCCATGATATTATCTATCAAGTATAGACATTAAATTGGACCTAGCCTGTGACTTGCCCTCAGCATGATTAATGTGATTCTCACTCTTTCCCCACTTCCCCTCTGAGGACTGATGTGGAAAGCAAAACTACATTAATGCCTAAATAAACAGAGACTTTCTCCCTTCATTCCACTTCTAAGCATCATAGTTTTCATAACATATGGATTAAAAGTACATTTGAATCATACTTAATGTCTTTAACTTTTTCCCAAATAAAATAATCACATTCTCTAATGGCTGGTTAAACTCTTCTTCTAAAAGCTACTAACTAAATATCCAACTAGAGCAACTAACAACTCTGCTTTGCATGGCAGTAGAGCTTGAGTTTACATCGAGTCAGACTTGAGTACCTAGGGAAATTTAATGAAATTAAGTACAAATGTGGAATTACAAGCATTCATGTTTTTCAAATCTGTCACAATATATATGTGGCTTTCCTGTTCCCTAATTCGAAAGGCTTTGCTCTCACCATTCCTTGTTAACTCGTGTGAGGTGTCATTAGCCCAAGACTCACACTTGTATCAGTTTTCTCTTTAGGCCTACGTATCTTCAAACACACCTCATAAGAAATAATGTATGGGGAATACAGGCTGAGAGACACTAAACAGAAACCTCACACTTCACACCAAGACTACCATTCATGAGAAGCTTTTCAGTCCAATTTTATCATCTAGTAGGTAAGCAGAGAAGTTTTTTGCTTTGTTTTTAGGGGAAAAAATGAGTCTTTATCACACTTCTAAACTGCAACATCTGTGTTTCTGTGTACACTAGATAAGTCTGTCCAAGGCCAAAAACAATGACAAAAACAAAAATAAAATTATTCTGGAGAAATAACCAAAATCCATTTTCCTTCTCTCAAATTCATACCTGGACCACACTGTAAATATTAAACCCACAGGCAGTCTATCTGGAAAGAAATCTTTAAAAGCACATCAACAACATTCCCATTTCATTCTTCCAGTTGAACTTGACTCAAGGGATTTTGAACAACCTGGTCGGTTATCATTTCCACATGATAGATGCAGGCGCATTCCCCTCTCTGTATTTCTCCCTTCCAAATTTATAGTCTGTGACTATTTGTAAGATGATTCTTGTATATGATATTGCTGAGGGGAAAATAAAAAGAGGATGAGTACAAGGAGGCTCGTGGTTGCAGGTGTCTATACTATCTCTTGATCTTCATTTTTGTGCATAAGTAGTTGACTAGACTGCAGTTACAGTGAACGCCACATGTCCTGACCCCTCTATTAATCAATAACATATTGCCCAAATTTGGAAATAATTTTAATTATAAAATCTAATACTGGCTAAAAAATTATAAAGAGAAAGAATTAAATCTCCCACTACATTGACTTGGATCAGAGATATTTCCAAATTCAAAATCTAATATTAAACAAAAACTAATGAAAAGAGAGATTTAAAATTCTTCCTGAATATAAAACTAGGATATTAGGTGAACTGTGCAACCTACTAAGAGAATGAATCCAGACCAATATTACTTTTTAATCTGTATAAAGTGCTTAAGAATTCCATTTTAAAGGAATCCAACCTTATAGGAAAAAAAAAAAGGTAGAAGGAGGCACTTAAAAGCTATTGAAATTTGTAAGTTTCTCAAAGTGTTTGCAAAGAGAATGCCACTCGGAATATATAGCAAAATGTCTATAAAATCTTCTTCATCCATTTTTTTGCAATACCCTACATTGAACAAATGTTGTTTGTCCCAGTTTCCTCTGCTCCTTTTACATGATCCCTGAAAACTCTCCTTCAAAACACAACAAACTTCACTTCCTTCTATTGGCCTTGATACATCTTTTCTCCCATAAATAAGATACCATCGCTATACAGTAGAAGAAGGGCTGGTGCAAATTTAATCTCTAAACATTTTGTAACACAACGCCTGGATCCCTTAACAAGCCTTCCCAAAGAAGATATTCTACTAGCTGCTGAGACAAACTCCCATTCAATCTTTCTATTTGGGTCCCCACAATCCTATGGAAAGTCAAACCAAGCAATTTCAACTCACACTACTGGCACTGACTGACAAGACTTGAATTTCAGGGTTTCAAAACAAAGCTTTGGTGCCAGCTTGTCCCATGGCGGGAAGAAAAGCAAATGAAACCACACAGACATGCCAGTTTTAATTTGATTTCCGGCTCAGCAACTCAACTCTGGTATGAAAATAAAACCTAAAACCCAAATCTCTCCTGTAGTAACCAACAAAAAATTCCCTCTCCCACTCCTCTCCCAAAAAAAGAAGCCTTCAGATTTTTTCCAAACCCAACTGGTCAATGTATTCAACTTCTCAGAAGGAAGGCTGTGAATCACTGTGTCTTTTCAGGGCTAGACAGCACGGTGGGGATACATACCCTCAGGAGCAAGATGTATGTGTGGGTATAGAAATGAACAAAGGGAACAGAGTTTGGGCTTGGAATATAAAAATCTGATCCTGAAGACTAAATCTGTACCTGATTGAATCTAACAGTTTTAGCGGGGCCTTTTGGGTAGAAATGCTTTCCCTTCTACCCTATGCCTCCATAATTGATTTAACATGCTTTGGGAAGGGCGCTAAATAAAAGTCCTGAATCCTGAACTTGGTCTGGTTAACCAAAACAGAAACACCAACACAGGATACAACGCACTGCCGTCAAGTCCAAAATATACAGGACATAGGAAAATTAAGGAAACACAATAAAGGATTTATCCTGCCTTTGGGGAAGGATAAAAGATGTGTGCTAATTTCCTAATAACAGGGTCTTTTCATTTTATGTGCAAATATTTTCTTAACAAAAATTCCAAGAACAAAACTAACTTCACATTACTGTGACTTTTTCTGTGAAACGTGTTTACAGGAGGAAATAAGAAAATAGCATATAATTGCAAAAGAATGGTTATTTAGAGGAGCTCTGATAAGTAAATTTGAACTACTTATTAGTAACAGGTTGATGTGGCAAATGTTCGCCAATTCCAGGACTCGATCCTGCTGAGAATGTCCCCATATCCTTTCAATTTCAAGTGTACTTTTCAGAATGTTCTCACTTAATTCCCATTAACTCCTTTTTGTATTCATTTTTCCCCCTAGAATTTGGCTTTAAAGTACCCCTCGTGGCCAAAGTCCTCATTTGGAGTGAGCAGGTGGGTAAAACAGAGTTGAGGAAAAAGTTAAGCTAATAAGTTAATGGTTAGGAACAAGAGAACAAACCAAGAGAGATTATACAAGCAAAGAGCTGAAATTTCCCAGGAATCTAACTTGTTATTACTATTATTCTGCACTCATAAAAATGAACTAGCCAACATTTTGGACAATTGGTATAAATAAAATAATTGAAACTTTTAGAAATGCAGAATTGGTGAAAAAGAATATACATTAATCATCTTAATCATTAATTCCTCATTAATTATTAATTCCTTTCTGTGTTTAAGCATTCTTGTGCCAACAGCTTTAAGATAATACATTGTTCCTCATTTTAAAATATTTACATGCGTATCAACTTATCATCTGGATTTAACTTTCAAATTTAAAAATAAAATTGCCAGTTATTTTACCAGCAAAAAAAAAAAAATGTTTTTGTTTGGGAATGGCAGAGGAATTTCAATAGGAGAGGAAGGGTTACTTTATAGAGAAAGTTGAAAGGGGCTGCTTTGAACAAGTCCATTGTAGGGAAACAGAGGTTCAGGGTGGTGATGGTTTCTCACTGGCTGAGCGGTTGGTGGTGGTGGTGGTGGTGGTTAGTTGCTAAGTCATGTCTGACTCTTTGCAGTCCCATGGACTGCAGCATGCCTGGCTTCCTCGTCCTTCAGTACCTCCTGGAGTTTCTCATTGGCTGGGCTGTGGCTGAGGAGAAAAGCTACCTCCCTCCTACTGGAGTAGTAAAGTAAGCTTCTTCATGCCCAGGAATGTAAAGTAAGCTGCAGCAGATGGTACATATATGAGAGCTTCTCCTTTAGGACTTCCAGACTCCATTTTCAAGGGGGTTTTTCCTTTATTAATTTTCACACAATGTGTTCAAGATTGGGCCACCCTTGTTCTATTTATCCTTTTAGCTCCTCTTATTTTCTTATGAATGCTGAAGTATTTTAAAGAATCCCAGATATGTTGTTTCATCCCAGTATAGTATTTCAGTATGCATCTCTAAAAATAAAAAATAAGAAATGATGGTGACAACAACATCCCACCCTTAAAAAGTTTAATAGTAAAATTTTTAAACAAATAGAAAAAATAAAATAGACACCTATGCAGCCACCAGCGTGACAAAATAGATAACAGCATTTGATCTTGCTTGCTTTAGTTAGGGTTTTTTCTTCCTTCTTTCAAAGAAATAAATCATGGCAAATACTGTTTAAGTTGCTCCTTTTTTCACTAACTTCTTAAGTTTATACTGCCTCTTAGGATATTTAATAAATCCACACCAAATCTTCACTTAACCTCTACAATTATTTTAATTAGACCTGTAGAAATCTCTTCTAGTTATGTTTTTTAAATTGAAGTGTGATTGATTTGCAGTGGCATGTTTTTTTTCAGATGTACAGCAGAGTGATTCAGTTATACATATATATTTTTTTCATTATTTTCCCTTATAGACTATTATAAAATATTGAATATAGTTTCCTGTGCTATACAGTAGGTCCCTGTTATCTGTTTTATATTTAGTAATATGTATATGTTAATCCCAAATTTCTAATTTATCCCTTCCTCCCTTCCTTTTGGTAACCATCCATTTTCTAATCTGAGGGTCTATTTCTGTTTTGTATATAAATTCTTTTTAAAAATCCACATATCAGTGATATCATATATTTGTCTTTCTTTGCCTATCAGTTACTTAGTACGATAATCTCTAGGTCCATTTATGTTGTTGTAAATGGCATTATTTCATTCTTTTTTATGACTGAGTAGTGTTCCATTGTATATATGTACCATATCTTTATTTTTTCATTTGTCAATGGACATTTTGTTTGCTTCCATGTCTTGGCTATTGTGAATAGTGCTGTAATGAACATTGGGGTACTTGTATCTTAAAATTATGATTTTCTCCAGATAAATGCCCAGGAATGGGATTGCAGGGTCTTATGGTAGCTCTACGTAAGACCAGATACCATAAAATTCCTAGAGGAAAACATAGGCAGAACACTCTTTGTCATAAATCACAGCAATATCCTTTTGGATCTATCTCTTAAATTAATGGAAATAAATAATGACAACCAAATAGGACCTAGTTAAACTTAAAAGCTTTTGAACAGAAAATGAAACTAGAAACAAAATGACAAGTTAACCTACAGGATGGGAAAAAATATTTGCATATATTTTTGATATGTATATTGATGTATGTATCTATACAGCTTATACAGTTCAATGTTAAAAAAAGCCAGTTGAGAAATGGACAGATAACCTAGACAGACATTTCTCCAAGAAAAACATACATATGGCCAAAAGGCACATGAAAAGATGCCCAACATTATTAAAGAAAGGCAAATCAAAGATCAAAAAGTCCACAAATAGTAAATACTTGTGAGGATGTCAAGGAAAAATAAACCCTCCTATACTGTTGGTGGGAACATAAATTGGAACAGCCATTATAGAGAACAGTATGGACATTCCTTAAAAAACTAAAAATGTTTATCTTTGTCATTGGTTCACTTCTAGAAATATTTTCTAGAAGAACTACACCATTCCATCAGGCTTAGTTTTAAATTACTACAGATTACCTGAATGTTTAGGTTGTGCCTCATATCTTACCCCATGTATGAACACCATAAACTTTCTGGTAGACATAAAAGTAGAAATGCAATTAATTTATAATAGCATTAATCTGCAGAGACTACCATGACTTTTTTCATCAAAATTTAGATGTTTAATTGATCTTGCTTGTAACAAGGCAAACTCTAAAACTAAATGCATATAATTTACTTAATGAGATAACAAATAAGATAGGTTTATTTCCTCATTATATTTCCTTCTACCTAGTGCACCACCTCATATATCTTTTACCTGTCTGACCTCATTTATCATACAAGAAATAATATGAGAGGAATGCAACAAGATAAAAGGAAAATGGGAGTTATGTCTTAGAATGAAATAACTTAGAAATTTGAGGCTTTTTCAATTTTTAATTAAAGTATAATTGATTACAATGCTGTGTTAATTTTGGTTGCACAGCAAAGCGATTCAGAGATATATATATATGTATATATATATATATTCCTCTTCATATTCTTTTACATTACAGTTTATCACAAGATATTGACTAGAGTTTCCAACACTATACAGTAGGACCTTGTTTTTTGGTTCCATGTGTAGTAGTTTTCATCTGCTAAGCCAAAAGTCCCAGTTCACACCTCCCCTACTCTCCCTTCCACTTTGACAACCACAAGTTTTTTCTTCACATCTGTAAGTCTGTTTCTGTTTCATACACAGGATCATTTGTGCCGTATTTTAGATTCCACATTTAAGTTACAGCATATGATATCTGTCTTTCTCTGTCTGACTTACTTCAGTTAGTATGATCATCTCTAGTCCCATCCATGTTGCTGCAAATGGCATTATTTCATTCTTTTTTATGACTGAGTAATATTCCATTGTGTATATTACCGTATCTTCTTTGTTTTTTTCATTTGTCAGTGACATTTATATTGTTTCCATTCTTGGCTATTGTGAATAGTGCTGCTATGAGATGATTAGACCACATCACGACTCAGTGGACATAAGTTTGAGTAAACTCCGGGAGTTGGAGATGGACAGGGAGGCCTGGTGTGCTGCAGTCCATGGGGTCACAAAGAGTTGGACACGACTGAGCAACTGAACTGAACTGACTGAAAAATGAGCAACGATGAGCATCTTTTCATGTTCCAATTGGTCATCTGTATATTTTCTTTGGAGAAATGTCTATTTAGCTCTTCTGCCCATTTTTTAATTGATTTGTTTGGGTTTGGTTTTTTTGTTTGTTTTGTTTTTTTTGTTGTTGTTGTTGTTGAGTTACATGAACTGTTTTTATATTTTGGAAATTAAGCTCTTGGAGTTCATGTCATTTTCAAATATTTTCTCCCATTCTGTAGGTTGTCTTTTCACTTTGTTTATGGTTTCCTTTGCTGTGCAAAATCTTGTAAGTTTGATTAAGTCCCATTTGTTTATTTTTTTTGTATTCCTTTCGTTCCTATTACCTTAGGAGTTTGACCTAAGAAAACATTAGTACGATATGTATCAGGGAAAGTTTTGTCTATGATCTCTTCTAGCAGTTTTATGGTGTCACGTCTTATGATTAAGTCTTTGAGCCATTTTGAGTTTTTTTTTTTTCCCCCATTTATTTTTATTCATTGGAGGCTAATTACTTTACAATATTGTAGTCGGTTTTGCCATACATTGACATGAATCAGCCATGGATTTACATGTGTTCCCCATCCCGATCCCCCCTCCCACCTCCCTCCCCATCCCGTCCCTCTGGGTCTTCCCATTGCACCAGCCCTGAGCACTTGTCTCATGCATCCAACCTGGGCTGGTGATCTGTTTCACCCTAGATAATATACATGTTTCAATACTGTTCTCTCGAAGCATCCCACCCTCGCCTTCTCCCACAGAGTCCAAAAGTCTGTTCTGTATTTCTGTGTCTCTTTTTCTGTTTTGCATATAGGGCTATCGTTACCATCTTTCTAAATTCCAAATTCCATATATATGTGTTAGTATACTGTATTGGTCTTTATCTTTCTGGCTTACTTCACTCTGTATAATGGGCTCCAGTTTCATCCATCTCATTAGAACCGATTCAAATGAATTCTTTTTAATGGCTGAGTAATATTCCATGGTGTATATGTACCACAGCTTCCTTATCCATTCGTCTGCTGATGGGCATCTAGGTTGCTTCCATGTCCTGGCTATTATAAACAGTGCTGCAATGAACATGAGTTTATTTTTATATACTGTGTGAAGACAAGTTCTAATTTCTTTCATTTACATGCAGCTGTCCAACTTTTCCAGCACCACTTGCTAAAAAGACTGTTTTTTCCTCATTGAGTATCCTTGCCTCCTTTCTCAGAGATTAATTGACTATAGGTCTGTGGGTTTATTTTCCAGTTTATCTCTGTTCCATTGATCATGTTTCTGTTTTTGTGCCAGTACCACACTGTTTTGGTTGCTGGAGCTTTGTAATATTGTCTGAAGTCTGAGGATTATGCCTCCCGCTTTGTTCTTTTTCCTCAGAATTATTTTTACAATTCTGAGTTCCATATAAATTTTAGGATTATTTGTTCTAGTTCTGTGAAGAACATCATGGGTAATTTGATGGTGACTGCATCCAGTCTGTAGATTGCCTTGAGTAGTATGGCCATATTAACAATATTCTTCCAATCCGAGAGTATGGGATAGCTTTCTATTTCTTTGAATCATCTTTAATTTCCTTCATTAATGTATTATGGTTCTCAATGTATAAGTCCTTCATCTCCTTGGTCAGGTTTACTCCTAAGTACTTTATATTACTTCATGTAATTTTAAAAGGTATTATCTTTTTACGTTCCCTTTCTGATATTTCATTGTTGGTGTAAAAAAAAAAATGTAACTGATTTCTGTATATTAATCTTGTATCCTGCTACCTTGCTAAATTTGTTTATCAGTTCTAGTAGTTTTTATATGGAGTCTTTAGGGTTTTCTATATATAGTATCATGTCATCTGCATATTGGAGAAAGCAATGGCACCCCACTCCAGTCCTCTTGCCTGGAAAATCCCTTGGACGGAGGAGCCTGGTAGGCTGCAGTCCATGGGGTCTCTACGAGTTGGACACGACTGAGCGACTTCACTTTCACTTTTCACGTTCATGCATTGGAGAAGGAAATGGCAACCCACTCCAGTGTTCTTGCCTGGAGAATCCCAGGGACGGGGGAGCCTGGTGGGCTGCCGTCTATGGGGTCACACAGAGTCAGACACGACTGAAGCGACTTAGCAGCGGCAGCAGCAGCATCTGCATATAATGACAATTTTGCCTCTTCCTTTCCAGTTTGGTTACCTTTCATTTCTTTTTTTGTCTGACTGCCATGGCTAGAATTTGAAATACTATGTTGAATAGAAATGGTGAGAGGGGGCATCCTTGTCTTGTTCCAGATTTTAATGAGGAGGCTTTCAGCTCTTCACCGTTAGAGTATTACAGTGGTTGTGCTTTTGTCATAAATAGCTTTTATTATGTGGAGGCATGTTCCTTCTGTACCCACTTTAGTAAGAATTTTTATCAGAAATGGATGTTGAATTTTGTCAAATGCTTTTATTTCCATCTATTGAGATGATCATGTGATTTTTTTGTCTTTTGCTGATGGAGTATATCACACTGATTGTTTTGCATATGTTGAACCATCCTTGTGAACTTGGGATGAATCCTATCTGGTCATAATGTATGATCTTTTTTTATGTGTTGCTGCTTATATTTTGTTGAGAATTTTGCATCTATATTCATCAAAGGTATTGGCCCGTAATTTTATTTTTTGTTGGATCTTTGTCTGGTTTTGGTATTAGGATGATGGTGGCTTCACAGCAGGAAGGAGAAGTCAAAGAGGGGTGAAATTCCAGTAGGAGCAGTTGTTTCTAATTGTCTAAACTTTCTCTTAACCTATTCATATATTCTGCTAAATTAGATACTACATTGCAAAAAGACTAAATATCTGCATCTATAGCCCAGTAAATATTCTTTGCTTGTCACTCAGAAGTTAAGGTTAGGGTATATTGTGCTGTCATAAACCAACCAAATACTTCTAAGGTTTGTTCTCCCTTTCCCCAACACCCCTCAATTGTTTTATCTTCAACCAGTCATCTTTATAAAACAGCATTCCAAATAAATAGATCTCATCAGATTTTACCAGATGTTCTAGCCATCTTTATTTTTATAATTTAAAAATATACCCAAATAAAAATGGGTAAATACCCCATAATTTTATTCTTACAACTCACAATGTCCTGTAAAGGAAAAAGTACCAAAAAGGAAATCAGAGGAGATGCTTTGATAATGTCTCCTACTAATGAATATTTTCCTCACTGGGTTTTAGATTTCTCTGTAAAATGAAAGGATGGCCACATGATCTATAAGTTACTTGTATTATTGTTTGATATGCAAGAGTTGCATTAATACTTCATGACATAATTTTCATGTCTCTTTTCATATGTATAATGTGTTTCCAATAAAACATGGACTCTTGCTTTTTGCCACAACATAGCTGGACCTTGATGACATTATATTAAGTGAAATAAATCAGACAGAAAACAAAGACCACATGATAACACTTATATGTGAAATATAAACAAAACAAAATTACCAAGCTCCTATAATCAGAGAACAGACCAGTGTTTGACTGGAGGGGGTATAATTTGGGTGACGAGAGTCAAAATGTAAAAACTGCCAGTTATAAAATAAGTAAGTCATGAGGATGTAATGTACAGCATGGTGACTATAGTTAACAGTGCCACATTGTGTATATGAAATTTGCTTAAAAGTTCTCATCACACATTCAATTTTCAACTATATATGGTGATGGGTGGTAGATAAGCTTACTTTGGTGATCATTTAAAAGTGTATATAAATATTGAATCACTATGTAGTATACCTGAAATAAATATAATGTTATATGACAGTTATAACTCATTTTTTTTTAATCTATAGAAATTAAAAGTTAGAAGATTGGAAAAAAATCTTTAGCTAGAGTCACCAAGAAAAAGAAGAAAGGACTCAAATAAAATCAGAAATGAAAGAAGATATCACACAAATGCAAAGAATCATGAGACTACTCTGAAAAAGTATAGCCCAACATATCAGATAACCTAGAAGAAACTGAAAAAGTCCTGGAGATATGCCACCTACCAACACTAAATCATGAAAAACTAGGAAACCTTAATAGACTATCTGTTGGTAAAAGGGTTAAATCATAATCAGAAACCTCTCAAATAAATACATACCCAGCATCACATGACTTCAGTGGTGAATTCTACCAAGCATTTAATGAAAAATTGATACCAATCTTTCTCAAACTTTCCAGAAAATGGAAGAGGAGGGAAAACTTTCAAACTCATTTTCCAAGGCCAGAATTAGCATGATACCAAAACCAGACAATGTTGCCACAAGTAAAGAAAATTACAGGCCAATATTCCTGATGAACACAGATTAAGAAATTCTCAACAAACTATTAGTAAATTGAATTTAACAGTCCGCTAAGAGAATAGTACACCAGAATCAAGTGGGACTAATTCCAGGGATATAAGGATGGTTCAACATCTGCAAATCAATGTGATATACAACATTAACAAAATGAAGGATAAAAATTATATAATCTTCTCAATAAATGCAGAAAATACACTTGTCAAAATTGAACATCCTTTCATGATAACAACTCTTAACAAAGTGGGTATAGAGGAAATGTATATCACATAATAAAAGCCATATATGACAAGCCCACAGTTAACATCATTCTCAAACTGAAAAGCTTCTTCATCTAAGATTGAGAAAAGACAGGAATAACCACTCAACTCTTTTATTCAACATACTACATAGTACTTGAGTCCTCGCAAAAGTGATTAGGCAAGAAAAAAGAAGGAAAAGACATCCAAATTTGAAGTAAGAAATCAAATTGTCTACTTGCAAATGTCATAATAGCATATATAGGAAGCTCTATGAACTCCACCAAAAATCTACTAGAACTCATACAGGAATTCAGTAAATTTGCAGGATATGAAATCAGTAAACAAAAGTTAGTTGTGTTTCTATACACTAACAATGAGGCATGTGAAAGAGAATTTAAGAAAACAATCCCATTAACAATTGCATCAAAAATAGCAAAACATGCAGGAATATATTTAACCAATGGAAGTGAAAGATCTATAAATTGAAAATTGTAAAACTTTGAAAAAAGAAATTGAAGAAGATACAAATAAATGGAAAGATATTTCTTGCTAATAGGGAGAATCAGTTTAGTCGCTCAGTCATGTCCGACTTTTTGCAACCCCATGGACTGCAGCATGCCAGGCTTCCCTGTCCATCACCAACTTCCGGAGGTTATTCAAACTCATGTCCATCAAGTCAGTGATGCCATCCAACCATCTCATCCCTCCCGCCTTCAATCTTTCCCAGTATCAGGGTCTTTTCTAATGAGTCAGTTCTTTGCATCAGGTGGCCAAAGTATTGGAGTTTCAGCATCTGTCCTTCCAATGAATATTCAGGACTGATTTCCTTTAGGATGGACTGGTCAGATCTCCTTGCAGTCCAAGGCATGCTCAAGAATCTTCTCCAACACCCACAGTTCAAAAGCATCAATACTTTGGCACTCAACTTTCTTTATAGTCCAACTTTCACATCCATACATGACTACTGGAAAAACCATAGCTTTGACTATATAGACTTTTGTTGTATAGTAATGTCTCTGCTTTTTAATATGCTGTCTAGATTGGTCATAGCTTTTCTTCCAAGGAGCAAGTGTATTTTAATTTCATGGCTGCAGTCACCATCTACCACTGTAGATGGTGGAACCCAAGAAAATAAAGTCTGTCACTGTTTCCATTTTTTCCCCATCTGTTTGCCATGAAGTGATGGAACCAGATGCTATGATTTTAATTTTTTGAATGTTGAATTTTAAGCCAGGTTTTTCACTCTCCTCTTTTTTCATCAAGAGGCTCTTTAGTTCCTCTTTGCTTTCTGTCATAAGGGCAGTGTCATTTGCACATCTGAGGTTATTGATATTTCTCCGAGCAATCTTGATTCCAACTTGTGCTTCATCCAGCCCAGCATTTTGTGTGATGTGCTCTGCATATAAGTTAAATAAGCAGGCTGGCAATATACAGCCTTGACATACTCCTTTCCCAACTTGACACCAGTCCATTGTTCCATGTCTGGTTCTAACTGTTGCTTCTTGACCTGCATACAAGTTTCTCAGGAGGCAGGTAAGGTTGTCTGGAACTCCCATCTCTTTAAGAATTTTCCACAGTTTGTTGTGATCCACACAGTCAAAGCTTTAGCATAGTCAATGAAGCAGAAGTAAATGTTTTTCTGGAACTCTCTTGTTTTTCCATGATCCAACAGATGTTCACAATTTAATCTCTGGTTCCTCCGCCTTTTCTAAATCCAGCTTGTATGTCTGGAAGTTCTCATTTCACATACTGTTGAAACCTAGCTTGAAAGATTTTGAGCATTACTTTGCTAGCACATGAAATGAGTGCAATTGTGCAGTAGTTTGAACATTCTTTACCTCCTTAGCTTGATTTATTCCTAGGTATTTTATTCTTTTTGATGAGATTGTAAAAAGGATTGTTTCCTTAATTTCTCTTTTGGATGGTTTGTTGATAGTGTATAGAAGTGAAACATTTCTGTACATTAATTTTGTATTCTAAAACATTACTGAATTCATTGATATGATTTAGTAGTTTTCTGGTAGCATTTTTACAATTTTCCATGTATAGAATCATGTCACCTGCAAATAGTTACAGTTTTCTTTCTTTCTTTCCAATTTAGACTCTTTTTATTTCTTATGGCCAGGACTTCCAATATTCTGCTGAATAAAAGTGGCCAATGTGGGCATCTTTGTCTTTTTTCTTGTATTACAGGAAATGCTTTCAGCTTTTCATTGTTGAATATGATGTTAGCTGTGGCTTGTCATATGCAGTCTTTTCTATGTTGAGGTATATTCCCTGTATACCCACTTTGTTGAGAGTTTGTGTCATAAAAGAATGTTGAATTTTTTCCAAAGCTTTTCTGCATCTATTGAGGTGATCATATGCTTTTTATTTTTCAATTCATTTATGTGGTGATTCACATTGGTTGATTTGTACACCATTTGTTTTCCTTGGGAATCTTCCCTCCATTCACTGAAAATCTATCATTTCCCTTCTCCCTCCAGTTCCTTCAAATGTATGCTTTGTTCATTGCCTGTATTTGTTTAATCTATTCATGTGAATAGATTAAGTATCACATATTCTTTTTTTTTAATTTTTTATTTTATTTATTTATTTTTTTTATTAGTTGGAGGCTAATTACTTCACAACATTTCAGTGGGTTTTGTCATACATTGATATGAATCAGCCATAGATTTACACATATTCTTTTAAATTTGCCTTACCTCCAAGCCCAGGTAGTTCTCCTTTTTCTGAACCACCCATGAGCTTTAATTGAATTTTTATTATTGTTATTTGACATGCTTTCCTTTATATTGCAGTTAAAGGAAACTGTACACTAGAACATAATCTGCTGTGTTCAGGGACTGTGTTTCATCTTTGTCTCCATGGAGCATCTAGCTTTACATGTAGTATGTGCTCAAAAATAACTCCTGGAATCATTTGTAGGTGTTGACTAAAAATAAAATATGAAGGAAAAGGAGTTAAGTTTGTATGGATAACTGGTAGGGACTTGGTAAAAGTATGAGAGTCCTCCTTCTTGGTACAAGTTTAAGGTGAGTTACACCCTGAAGTTGTTAGAAAACACACATACTTATGACAATTCACTCACTTAAGATAATATTCAGAATAGTAGTTTGAGTTCAATTATATTGACTGTGACTCATCTGATCTTTTATATGGAAATCAATAGCTAAGAAAAATGAATAGAAAAGATGTAAGCAAAAATGAATGATGTATCATGTACACTATGTAGTCAGTCACAGACTTTGCTTGATTTCCACTTTTATAATATATGAACAACCATTCTATTCTAATGAGTAAAGATATGAATTCACAGAGTAAAATCTTAACATCCTTCTCTTCATTATCTGAAAAGTTCTATCCAAATTTTATGTGGAAAAATAAAAACTGTAATAGGTAACATTAATTCCTTGTTTTAAGACTTTTGTATTTATCTTCATTACATGTGTAATTTTAGTGACCCTTTTTATACTTTCTTGAAAACATACTTTCTTCTGCAGATACTGAACAATACTTCATTACTAACATGAACATTTACTAGTCCTTAATGGTACAGTAATATGGAAAATTCTTGACATGTTCTTTGTCAATTAAATTAACTTTCATAAGCAGCTAAATTATTTCTAGATCATATCAATGAAAGCATTATATTTCAAATAAGATTCAAAGAATGGAAAAAAGAAATCTCGGTACTTTTGGGAAGTATTTTTGTATATGAGAATGTTAAGAAACTTCCATTATGCTTTAAGCATGCTTTTTAAAAGAAGAGTCATTTCTGTTGGGCCATGGAAAAACCACATTGTTTGTATTTTTGAATACTTTGAACACATGTTCAGCTTAATCATCTTATCCTGGTAAAGTGAGACTTCCTTAATTAAAGCTTTAAGCAAGAAACACTATCTATCTGCATCTCTAGGTTTGACCTGATTGATAAGACTGCCAAGGCTTATAAAGGCATGGCAAATACCAGCTGTGAGAAAGTAAGAACTGGGCATGCGTGCTTCGTCATTGCAACCCTTTGGGCTGTAGCCTCCCAGGCTCCTCTGTCCAGGGGACTTTTCAGACAAGAATACTGGAGTGGGTTTCCATTTTCCTCCTCCAGGGGATCTTCCTGACCAAGGATTGAACTCGCATCTCCTGTGTTTCCTGCATTGCAGGCAGATCCTTTACCCACTGAGACATCAGGGAAGTTCCCCGAGAGATTCTCAAAGACAGTTTCCCCTTACAAAGGAAACAGTGAATAGCTTTACCAAGGTCAGAAGCCATATGACAACACTTCTATATGGTTTTTTGTTTTTTCCTGAAATCAGACAGGGACAGTGTTTAAAAACTGAAATGGCAAATAGATGCCTTTTCTATGAAAGTGCTAAATGGTTGTTAGAATTAAAGCCTGAATAAATGACTTCAGGAGTTTTTACTCCTAGTGGTGCTGTCAACGTTTTAAAAGTATCTGAAGTTGGTACATAGACCCACTTTGAATAGAATACTTAGAGTGAACTAGTTCTGCAGAAGCATGAAAAACTATATTAAGCAAGATTTAACAACAATTCAGAGTCAGTGAATACAAAATCAAAATGTGTCTAGATTTTTGTTCTAAACTTACTTAACCTCTGATCTAAAAATGTATTTATTTTTGTATGTATACACTTGCCCAGTTCAAGAAAAGTACTATTTTCAGAAGAATTCAGAAGACAAATGAGTTGATCTTCACACTGACCACACTTACAGGAAACCAAGGTGGTTTCACAGGAGCCCACTGAAGACAGTGTCTTCTAATTGCAGCAAAGTGCCTGGAGAGAAAATAACCAGCATGCTGGTCTAACCAGTCCAAACCTTTCAGGAATCAGCACACATCACAGGGAATAGCCTTTAGTAATAATTAGAGTCAGTTACCCTTCACAGGGTCTTCCTCGGTGGCTCAGACTGCAAAGAGTCTGCCAGCAGTGCGGAAAACCTGGGTTTGATCCCTGAGTCGGGAAGATCCCCTGGAGTAAGAAATCGCAACCCACTCCAGTATTCTTGCCCAGAGACTCCCACGGATGGAAGAGCCTGGTGGGCTACAGTCCATAGGGTCATAAAGAGTCAGACACAACTGAGTGAGTAATACACACACCCTTCACTTTTCAAACAAGGAAAAAGATAGTGATTCCTGAAGTCTCACATGGGTGAAAGAGTAGATGTGCCCCAGTGGGTATCTCAAATTGGAGTTCAATATCCTTTGGTCATGTGTTTTTACAAGAGTGATTCTTAACCCTCATTTTATTTGTCATTATCTGGGGTAGTTTTATTTCTTAATTTAATTTTCCTCTTATAGTTCATTTACAATGTTGTCTTAGTTTTAATGTACAACAAAGTGATTCAGTTATGCATATACCCATTCTTTTTTGGATATTTTCCCCATATGGCTTATTACAGACTATTGAGCAGAGTGTCCTGTGCTATATAGTAAGTCCTTGTTGATTATCTATTTTATGTATAGTAGTGTGTATATGTTAATCTCAAACTCCTAATTTATCCCTCCCTGCAACGTTTCCCCTTTGGTAAGTTTTTTTTTTTTTTTTGACGTTTGAGTCTGTTTCTGTTTCATAAATAAGTTCATTTGTGTCGTTATTTTCTTTAGAGTCCATATGTAAGTGATATCCCATGATATTTGTCTTTCTCTTTCTGACTTACTTCACTTAATATGATAAACTCTAGGTTCATCCATGTTACTGCAAATGACATTATTGCATTCTTTTTATGGCTGAGTAACATTCCATTGTGGGCTTCCCAGCTGACTCAGTGGTAAAGAATCCACCTGCCAGTGCAGAAGATGCAGGAGACGTGGGTTCAATCTCTGGGTTGGGAAGATCCCTTGGAATACCCATTCCAGTATTCTTTCCTGGAAAATTCCATTGATAGAAAAGTCTGGTGCACTGCAGTCTGTGGGGTCGCAAAGAGTTGGACATGACTGAATGCACACATACACACAATAAAAGTGAAAATGAAGTCACTCAGTTGTGTCTGACTCTTTGAGACCCCATGGAATGTAGCCTACCAGGCTCCTCTGTCCATGGGATTTTCCAGGCAAGAATACTGGAGTGGGTTGCCATTTCCTTCTCCAGGGGATCTTCCTGACCCAGGGATCAAACTCTGTTCTCCCACATTGCAAGCAGACGCTTTACCATCTGAGCCACCAGGGAAACGGTTCATACACACAATAGTCCATTGTGTACACCACATCTTTTTCCAAACATCATCTGTCAGTGAACATTTAGGTTGCTTCCCTGTCTTGGCTATTGTAAATACTGCTGTGATAAACATTGGGATGCACAAATCTTTTCAAACTATGGTTTTCTCCAGATATATGCCCAGGAATGGGATTGCTGGATCATATGGTAGTTCTATTTTTAAGGTGGTTCTATTTTTAAGTTCTAGTTTTTTAAGGAAACTGCATACTGTTCTCCATAGTGGTTTTACCAATTTACATTCCCACCAACAGTGTAGAAAGATTCCCCTTTCTCCACATTCTCAACAACATTCATTGTTTGCAGATTTTTTGATGATGGCCATTCTGACAGTGTGAGGTGATGCTTCATTGTAGTTTTGATTGGCATTTCTCTATAATTAGTGATGGTGAGCATCTTTTCATGTGCTTTTTGGCTATCTGTATGCTTTCTTTAGGGAAATGTCTATTTAGATCTTTTCCTAGTTTTTGATTGGGTTGTTTTTTGGGGTTTTTTTTTTTTTAATATTGAGCTGCATGAGCTGTCTGTGTATTTTGGAGATTAATCCCTTGTCAGTGCCTTTGTTTGCAAATATTTTCTCCCATTCTATGGGTTATCATTTCACTTTATTTATGATTTCCTTTGTTATGCAAAAGCTTTTAAGTTTAATTAGGTCTCATTTGTTTATTTTTGCTTTTATTTCCATTACTCTAGGAGATGGATCAAAAAAAGATATTACTGCTACTTATGTTAGAGTGTTCTTTCAATGATTGTTTCTAAGAGTTTTATAGTGTCCAGCCTTACATTTAGGTCTTTAATCCACTTAGAGTTTACTTTTGTGAATGGTATAGAGAATGTTCTGATTCCATCCTTTTCTATGTAGCTGTATATATATAAACTGTAGTACAATTTTCCCAGAACCACTTATTAAAGAGCCTGTCTTCTCTCCATGATATAGTCTTGCCTTCTTCGTCATAGATCGATTGACCATATGTGTGTGGGTTTATTTCTGGCCTTTCTATCATGTTCCATTGATCTATATTTCTGGTTTTGTGGCTATACCATTCTGTTTTGATGATTGTAGCTTTATAATATAGTCTGAAGTTAGGGAGTCTGATCCTTCCAGCTCCTTTGGTTTCCCCCTCAAGATTGCTTTGGCCATTTAGGGTCTTTTGAGTTTCCATACAAGTTTTAAAACATTTTGTTCTAGTTCTGTGAAAAATGCCATTGGTAGTTTGGTAAAGATTGGACTGAATTTTGTAGATTCCCTTGGGTAGTATAGCCATCTTGACAATATTGATTCTTTCAATCCAAGAACATGGTATATCTTTCCATCTGTTTGTGTCATCTTTGATCTCTTTCATTGGTGTCTTATAGTTTTCAGAGTACATGTCTTTTACCTCCTTAGGTCAATTTATTCCTAGGCATTTTACTCTTTTTGAAGTGATAGTTAATTGAGATTGTTTCCTTGATTTCTCTTTCTGATTTTTCTTTGTTAGTGTATAGGAATGCAAGATGGGGGAGTTTTTAAAGAACTATCATTGCCTGAGTCCTACCCTCACAAATTTTAATTTAATTGTTTTTTGGTGGGCCCCAGTCACTAATATTTTAACTTACCATCACCAAGTAGTTTTAATGTACATACAGGTTTACAAAATCCTGGATTAGTGGAAGCCTCCTCATTGCAAAGACAATTGAAGAGAAAGAAGTTATTGGTCTTGAGCTTTAAATGAGTCCTAATATCTCTGAAAATTTGAACAAGAGACCAGAAGAATGAAAAACTGTAATTTCAAAACATTGAATTGTTCTCTCACTGAAGATAGTGGGGACTTGAATCCACTTTTGGAATAGATCTTCCTTCACTCTAGGAAAACAATCTCAAGGAGTCTCTTATATAAAGTAAAGCAAAGCCTCCTTGGTGAAATAGAAATGTGGACTCCAACACTTTACAAACTGTTTTGTGGGAGCGTTACAACTGGAGTAAATTAGGATGCTTGGTGGCGAGAATGGTGGGTTAGAGCTGAGGGGAGAAAGGGGGGAATGAGTAAGCGGCATGGTAAATTGATCATCCTCTGGCTCCTTGAACTGGATGTGAACCACCTGATTAGAATGACGAAGCTCAAAAGCCAAACCGCACGTAAGAAATTCTGTGACATTCTGGGCCCCTATGGAGATGTAGTCACAAAGCAGGATGAAGCTGCCTCTTGGTGGCACTTCAGGGCAGCAGTCACAGGACTATCCCATCGCTCGGAGTAGCACCACTGGCATCCCTATAAGAGTACTGATCACGGGAACTGTCCGTTGGGTCAGCCATGAGGCGTCTCTAAGGAGCTCTGTAGACAGTAGCACAGGCTAGTGAGACACAAAGGAGGAAAACCGCAATATGCCATGATTACTTGTAGCTGACACTCTGGTTTGGTGCGAGAGAACCTTTGAGTACCCCAGAAATAATTGGGGTACACTTGGGGTGTTTAGATGAGGTTTGATCCCTCGGTCCAGAAGATCCCCTGGAGGAGGGCACAGTATTCTTGCCTGGAGAATCCCACGGACAGAGGAGCCTGGCGGGCTGCAATCTGTCGGGTCACAAAGAGTCAGACTCGACTGAGGAGATGTAGCACAGCACAGCACGTTATTGGAGCAAAAGGACTAAAGTTTAATCTGACCTCTGTTTCAGAGAGTAGAGAAGACCAGATCACACAGCTTCTACATAAAAGATGCAAGGGAAGATGTTCCAGAGAAAGCTTATCTTGGTGACTTCTAAGGTTCCTACTTCTACTTCTAACGTGAAAAAGGTCAGTATATTGTTTTAAAGGTGAACTAAGTGACCACAGAACTGAACTGGTTTCTCTCATTGACTCAGTGTAACTATCTTCTGTTAGCATTTTACCTGTATCACTCCCAAAACCATCCTGTCTATTGAAAAGACATTTTTTTGACCAAAAGTATGTACTAGTTTCACTTTACCACCCAGACAGAAATGCCAAAGAAATTATCATGATGCTTTGATACATAAAAAAAATGTAGAGTCATTGTTCCCTCCTTTAAAAACATCAGAGTCTAGAATCAGATAACATAATATTAAAATGATCCGTATAGTGAGATAAGCTTGACATGAATTATAATAAAACATTCCTCTTTGTTCTCTGTGACTGACTTGTACACTGTAGGTTTGGGGATATTAATATTTTTGACTCCTGAAATATTAATACTGTACATAAAAATGGGGTTGGCTAATATCAATGATCATGTTGTTTCTAAGATTATGATAAAACAGCATGTTTTTAAGTATAGGTTTCATTATTATTCATGTATGATCAGGAGATGACTGCCATTAAAAAGTTACTTGTTACTCATAGATCCCATGAGAAGGGGGGCATGTCACACCATAAGGGAAGTATCAGAGTCAGTCAAGAGACAGGGAAGTGGGGAAAAAACATGGATAAGAGCCTTTCTTGTGGTTTCTGCAGGAAGACAAGGTAAGCAGTTTTAGAATTGGCCAGTTGAAATATTTCAGCAGGCTCTGGGGCATAGGCGCTATCCCTACTGGTCTAGTACCTAGTCTTCATTTTTAATTTTATTGAAGTATAGTTGACTGTTGAGTTGAATTTCTGCTGCAGAGCAGAGTGACTCAGTTATACATATATTCTTTTTCATATTCTTTTCCAGTATGGTTTACCACAGGATGTTGAATATAGTTCCCTGTGGCACCCAGTCTTAAGGTGACTAGGACAGATGGATGGTGGCCCAGGAATGTGAGAGCCCTTTAAAGGAGGTGGTTGAGAGTTTGTCTTCTGGATTGGTTGGTTTTCATACAAAAGGCATGTCTCTAGCAATTAACTAACCTTGAGAGGGGCAGTCCCTTTAGGGTCAGCAAGGCCTCAAGGTATCAAAGCATCTGAAAATAATAGAAATGATTAATAGAGTGTTAGCCTATTCCAAAGTGGTAGGAATTTCTAGACTGGTCATAGAGTTATATTTGGAACTGCTGCTGCTGCTGCTAAGTCGCTTAAGTCGTGTCCGACTCTGTGCGACCCCATAGACGACAGCCCACCAGGCTCCCCCGTCCCTGGGATTCTCCAGGCAAGAATACTGGAGTGGGTTGCCATTTCCTCCTCCAATGCATGAAAGTGAAAAGTGAAAGTGAAGTTGCTCAGTCGTGTCCAACTCGTAGCGACCCCATGGACTGCAGCCTACCAGGCTCCTCCGTCCAAGGGATTTTCCAGGCAAGAGTACTGGAGTGGGGTGCCATGGCCTTCTCTGGAGATTTGGAACTAACCCTACCCAAATTGGGCAATGAGACCTGGGAAACTGTTAATAACTCTTGAGTCTAAAAACAAGCAAGTGTGTAGTTTCAGCCTTGCTGAGGGACTCACCACACAGCAGTGTTATTTTTAAAGGTAAAAAGAAAGCTGAGCAGGAATAATAGAAAGGTAGTATGGAAAGACACTGCAATGACCCTCCCACCATGCTTTGTATCAGTCAGATCTTTGTTAGTGTTTCTTGTGCCTCTGTAGAGTTCTCCTGCCCCCACCCCCAACCCAGAGGGAGATGGAAAGTGCATCCGTTGCCAAAGAGCAACCAATCAAAGACAGGCTGGGATTGATTATCATCTGTACTAATGCAGAGAGGAGTTGGAAAAAATATTGTCATTTTATAAAACAGTTAAAGCCACCTATTTTTTGAGAATACTCAGTGGTGAGACAAACCTGCACACATCACCACTCTTCTCTTTGCTGAGACCAAACTCTCTTTTTCTCATGGCTACTGCTTTCAGCTAAGGTTCAGGAATGCAAATTTGGGAAGAAGGTGTATTTCCAGTTGTGACTTTTATAGAAGTAGAAGTCTATTAATTGATAATGGACAGATAATGAAATGGAAGTTTGCTTGCTCTCTCTGAGGTGTTCACAATTTAAACTTTAGAATTCAAGCCTGAGGCAAAGTGTTGAATAACGGTCACCTTGTATCAACATCCCTCATACTCTTGTTCATCCCCATGTCCCCAGTGTACTTATAGTCACCCTTGTGTAGTCTGGCCCTTCGCCGCATTCCTTACCGCTCCACCTACACCCAGAGTTGCTCTGGGTGAACTGAACTTTGTTCAGTTCACTGGCTCAGTCGTGTCCGACTCTTTGCTATCCCATGGATGGCAGCACACCAGGCTTCCCAGTCCATTACCACCCCAGAGCTTACTCAAACTCAAGTCCATCAAGTCGGTGGTGCCATCCAAACTTCTCATCCTCTGTTGTCCCCTTCTCCTCCTGCCTTCAGTCTTTCCCAGCATCAGGGTCTTTTCTAATGAAGTCAGCTTTTCACTCACATCGGGTCGCCAAAGTATTAGAGTTTCAGCTTGAGCAGCAGTCCTTCCTATGAATATTCAGGACTGATTTCCTTTAGGATGGACTGGTTGGATCTCCTTGCAGTCCAAGGGACTCTCAAGAGTCTTCTCCAACACCAAGTTCAAAAGCATCAGTTCTTCAGCACTCAGCTTTCTTATCCACATGACTACTGAAAAAAAACCATAGCTTTGACTAGACAGACCTTTGTTGGCAAAGTAATGTGTCTGCTTTTTAATATGCTGTCTAGGTTGGTCACAGCTTTTCCTCCAAGGAGTAAGCATCCTTTAATTTCATGGCTGCAGTCACCATCTGCAGTGATTTTGGAGCCCCCCAAAATAAAGTCTCTCACTATTTCCACTATTTCCTCATCTCTTTGCCAGGAAGTGATGGGACTGGATGCCATGATCTTTACTTTCTGAATGTTGAGTTTTAAACCAACTTTTCCACTCTCCTCTTTCACTTTCATCAAGAGGCTCTTTAGTTCCTCTTTGTTTTCTGCTGTAAGTGTGGTGTCATCTGCATATCTTAGGTTATTGATGTTTCTCTCTGCAGTCTTGATTCCAGCTTGTGCTTCATCCAGGCTGGCATTTTGCTTGATGTACTCTGGTAGCTCAGATGGTAAAGTGTCTGCCTGCAATGTAGGAGACCTGGGTTTGATCCCCAGGTCTGGAAGATCCCCTGGAGAAGGAAATGGCAACCCACTCCAGTAATCTTGCCTGGAAAATTCCATGGATGGAGGAGCCTGGTAGGCTACAGTCCATGGGATTGCAAAGAGTCGGACATGATTGAGCAACTTCACTGGTTCACCCTGCATATAAGTTAAATGAGCAGGGTGACGTACTCCTTTCCTGATTTGGAACCAGTCCATTGTTCCATGTCCAGTTCTAACTGTTGGTTCCTGACCTGCATACAAATTTCTCAGGAGGAATGTCAGGTGGTATGGTATTCCCATCTCTTTCAGAATTTTCCACAGTTTATTGTGATCCACACTGTCAAAGGCTTTGGCATAGTCAATAAAGCAGAAATAGATGTTTTTCTGGAACTCTCTTGCTTTCTCAAGGGTTGTTGGCAATTTGATCTCTGGTTCCTTTGCCTTTTCTAAATCCAGCTTGAACATCTGGAAGTTCACGGTTCACGTGCTGTTGAAGCCTGGCTTGGAGAATTTTGAGCATTACTTTGAGCGTGTGAGATGAGTGCAATTGTGTGGTAGTTTGAGCATTCTTTGGCATTGCCTTTCTTTCGGATTGGAATGAAAACTGAGCTTTTCCATTTGTGTCACCACTGCTGAGTTTTCCAAATGTGCTGGCAAAAGAGTGCAGCACTTTCACAGCATCATCTCTTAGGATTTGAAATAGCTCAACTGGAATTCCATCACCTCCACTAGCTTTGTTCGTAGTGATGCTTCCTAAGGCCCAGTTGACTTTGAATTCCAGTATGTCTGACTCTAAGTGAGTGATCACACCATTGTGGTTATCTGGGTCATGAAGGTCTTTTTTGTATAGTTTGTCTGTGTATTCTTGCCACCTGTTCTTAGTATCTTCTGCTTCTGTTAGGTCCATACCATTTCTGTTCTTCATTGTGCCTATTTTTGCATGAAATATTCCCTTGGTATCTCTAATTTTCTTGAAGAGATCTCTAGTCTTTCCCATTCTATTGTTTTCCTCTATTTCTTTGCATTGTTTCTTTGTTATCTCGCCTTGCTATTGTATGGAACTCTGCATTCAAATGGGTATATCTTTCCTTTTCTCCTTTGCCTTTCGCTTCTCTTCTTTTTTCAACTATTTGTAAGGTCTCCTCAGACAACCATTTTGCCTTTTTGCATTTGTTTTTCTTGGGGATGGTCTTGATCACTGCCTCCTGTACAATGTCATGAACCTCTGTCCATAGTTCTTCAGGCTATCTGTCTATCAGATCTAAACCCTTGAATCTATTTGTCACATCTACTCTGTTATGGGAGGTATGTTAGGTCATACCTGAATGGTCTAGTGATTTTCCCTACTTTCTTCAATTTCTCTGGATTTGGCAATAAGGAATTCATGATCTGAGCCACAGTCAACCCCCGGTCTTGTTTTTGCTGACTGTATAGGGCTTCTCCATCTTTGACTACAAAGAATATAATCAATCTGATTTCAGTGTTGACCATCTGGTGATACCCATGTGTAGTGTCTTCTCTTGTGTTGTTGGAAGAGGGTGTTTGCTATGACCAGTGCGTTCTCTTGGCAAAACTCTGTTAGCCTTTGCCCTTCTTCATTTTGTACTCCAAGGCCAAATTTGCCTGTTACTCCAGGTATCTCTTGACTTCCTAACTTGCATTCCAGTCCCCTGTAATTAAAAGGACATCTTTTTTGGATGTTAGTTCTAGAAGGTCTTGTAGGTCTTCATAGAACCATTCAGCTTCTTCAGCATTATTTACTGGGGAATAGACTTGGATTACTGTGATATTGAATGGTTTGCCTATACGATGCGCAAAATAGAGAGTCAGTTCCTTCCCAGAACTTTTGTGCAGTGGAGAAGATATGAATGTGCAAGTGGTTTCACACCTGGGGTCTACACGCCACACAACACTGATTCCAGTACTCTTTTGCATTTGTCCCAGAAAAGTAATCCATATTTTAACCAATGCATTAAACAAATCATTGAAGGTCTTCTGGGTGTTGAGTTCTGTAATAGACCTCTTGAAGTATAATAATAGGCAGAGAACCTAATCCTGGCTTTCAAGAATTTAGCAATTTACATTTATTTCCGCCCTGATTTTTAAGATTTCTTTCCTTCTGCTAACTCGGGGGCTACAAAAAACCTCGAATAGCCAAAATAATCTTGAGAAAGAAGAATGGAACTGGAGGAATCAACCTGCCTGACTTCAGACTCTACTACAAAGCCACAGTCATCAAGACAGTATGGTACTGGCACAAAGACAGAAATATAGATCAATGGAACAGAATAGAAAGCCCAGAGATAAATCCACGAACCTATGGACACCTTATCTTTGACAAAGGAGGCAAGGATATACAATGGAAAAAAGACAACCTCTTTAACAAGTGGTGCTGGGAAAACTGGTCAACCACTTGTAAAAGAATGAAACTAGAACACTTTCTAACACCATACACAAAAATAAACTCAAAATGGATTAAAGATCTAAATGTAAGACCAGAAACTATAAAACTCCTAGAGGAGAACATAGGCAAAACACTCTCCGACATAAATCACAGCAAGATCCTCTATGACCCACCTCCCAGAATATTGGAAATAAAAGCAAAACTAAACAAATGGGACCTAATGAAACTTAAAAGCTTTTGCACTACAAAGGAAACTATAAGTAAGGTGAAAAGACAGCCCTCAGATTGGGAGAAAATAATAGCAAATGAAGAAACGGACAAAGGATTAATCTCAAAAATATACAAGCAACTCCTGCAGCTCAATTCCAGAAAAATAAATGACCCAATCAAAAAATGGGCCAAAGAACTAAACAGACATTTCTCCAAAGAAGACATACAGATGGCTAACAAACACATGAAAAGATGCTCAACATCACTCATTATTAGAGAAATGCAAATCAAAACCACAATGAGGTACCATTACACGCCAATCAGGATGGCTGCTATCCAAAAGTCTACAAGCAATAAATGCTGGAGAGGGTGTGGAGAAAAGGGAACCCTCTTACACTGTTGGTGGGAATGCAAACTAGTACAGCCGCTATGGAAAACAATGTGGAGATTTCTTAAAAAACTGGAAATAGAACTGCCATATGACCCAGCAATCCCACTTCTGGGCATACACACTGAGGAAACCAGATCTGAAAGAGACACATGCACCCCAATGTTCATTGCAGCACTGTTTATAATAGCCAGGACATGGAAGCAACCTAGATGCCCATCAGCAGATGAATGGATAAGGAAGCTGTGGTACATATACACCATGGAATATTACTCAGCCATTAAAAAGAATTCATTTGAACCAGTCCTAATGAGATGGATGAAGCTGGAGCCCATTGTACAGAGTGAAGTAAGCCAGAAAGATAAAGAACATTACAGCATACTAACACATATATATGGAATTTAGAAAGGTGATAACGATAACCCTATATGCAAAACAGAAAAAGAGACACAGAAATACAGAACAGACTTTTGAACTTTGTGGGAGAATGTGAGGGTGGGATATTTCAAAAGAACAGCATGTATACTATCTATGGTGAAACAGATCACCAGCCCAGGTGGGATGCATGAGACAAGTGCTCGGGCCTGGTGCACTGGGAAGACCCAGAGGAATCGGGTGGAGAGGGAGGTGGGAGGGGGAATCGGGATGGGGAATACATGTAAATCCATGGCTGATTCATATCAATGTATGACAAAACCCACTGGAAAAAAAAAATAATAATAAAAAAAAAAAAGAATTTAGCAATTTAATTTTAGAAACAACAATGACATACCCTTGAAAAGTTAATAATATATTATTATTGTATATTATTACTTTATATATTACTTATATACTATATATTACTTAATATATTAAATAAAAGTACCAAAACAGCCCCAAGGTAGTTTTTAATTAAGTGCTAATTAAGAAGAGCAGGCAGCACTTGTGGGCATAGCAATCTGGCAAGGTGTCACAGAGGTGGCAGGGTATGAGCTAGGGCTTTCAAAATGAATAGGATTTGAAGATACAAAACCAGATTCAGGGTGTGGGGCAGGGACGAGAACAAGGCAAACATGAGGACAAGACGACAATGCCAGGCAGAACACAGCTTCTGTGGAACCAAAGGGTAACTCAAGGTTTGGAGGCTAGGCTGTAAAGGTCCTACTCATTTGTCATGTTTCTGGAAGGCAGGGAGGGGTCAGAGCTCCCATGATATAAGTGGGCTTTGCGAAAGATTTGTTTCATGATACCGAAATCTCCAGTCCCTCCCTATTAGAACCACGTGCTCACGCTGTACCTTGAGATACCCAGAAATAATCTACCATGGGCCACATCCCCAGCCATCTGTGTTTATTGCCAGAGGAGACAGAAGCCCCAGACCTCTAAGCTGTGCCAGGCTGTCGGCTCTTGAAAAACCTGTACCTCTTTTCTCTCTCACCCCAAGCCCTGCCTCCCTCTCCCTTGCCTTCAACAGCATCCTTGGGAGTCTTATGAGGAAAAAACTGCCTTGTATCCTCAACCTCTTCATTAACATTCCCTCCCTTTCCTTGTCTCCTGTAAGACTGCTTCATCTGTGCCTCTTTCCAGTGGAGGGTGCATCTCTGCACCACACCCACCTCCTGATTCCAAGGGTTGCAAGTTTAAGAAGGGTAGCTTGTATAATCCTACAGAGACCCTCCAAGACTCTTTCAACAGTCACCCTCTTGTTAAAATAGATAAAAAGATCATACACACATGCATGCACACAAGTATGCATACACACACATATCTTGTTCCTGAGCCTTGTACCATCACCAGTTAGCCACACCCCTGTCCACTCATCCTTGCTATATCAATACACCTGCCCAGCCCCAGCCTCATTCATGGAAAATGCTGCTGTAAGCTCAGTCTTTCCCTTCATCCCACTCCTGCCATTGCTCTGAATCACTTCAAGATCTTGTCATTTTCCTGCTACAAAGCGGGGTTTCTCACTGCTCGTAGTTCTAAGCACAAGTCACACTGACTAGATGAGTGCCTCCCTCAATCTTGGCAGTAGCCAGTATCTAAACACATGCTGTTCTAATCCATACTGGCCTGCCTTCAGTTCCTGGGATTTTCCACATTCATTCCCACTTCAAGTTCTCTGCATGTATTGGGCTTCCTTCCTAGAACACTGAGACTCTCCCATCTCCCAAAGCTTCCTACCTCTCCCTTCCCCAACACTAATTCCTACTCATTCCTACTCATTCTTCAGCTCTCCATCCAAATGGCCTATGCACAGGTAAACATTTCCACATTAAACTCATCTTCCAACCTACGCAGACTACAGTTGAGCAATGATTCTCAACTAGGGAGGAATTTTGCCCCCAGAGGATATTTGGCAACAGCTAGGAAATGGCAACCCACTCCAGTATTCTTGCCTGGAGAATCCCAGGGATGGGAGCCTGGTGGGCTGCCGTCTATGGGGTCGCACAGAGTCGGACACGACTGACGTAACTTAGCAGCAGCAACAGCAGCAGAAACACTTCTGCTTCTCAGCACTGGGGAGGTGGTGGGCAGAGGCCAGAGATACTGCTAAACATCCTACAGGGCACACAGGACAGCCCCCACAACAAAGAATTATCCAGCACAAAAATGTCAGGAGGGCCAAGTATGACAGACTCTGCATAAGATCAGGGTAGCCCCCATACACATCTGTTGCACTATTTGTAGATTAGTCATTTAGTATCTGCCTTTTTTATCTATCTTGTTCATCAGTACATAGCAACTGGGACACAGTGTTGACCAATGACTATTGTTGACAGAACAGAGAGAAGAATTGGCAAGAAAAGAGACTGGAGAGAGGAAGGTCAGTTGGGGAACATTCAGTAATTCAGTAATGAGGAAAGTTTGGATTAGAACACCACAGGTGGAAATGGAGAGGGTAAGCAAAAGGAGAGACAGAATCTTTTAAAGAAGAATAAAAGAAAAAAGAAGAAAAAAGATGAATGATTAGATGTGCATGATAATTGAAAGCACAATATCAGAAAAAAACAGAGACTTGGGCAACCTGAAATGGAAGAAGTAGAAACTGTTTTCTTTATCAAGGGTGAAACAGATCACCAGCCCAGGTTGGATACATGAGACAAGTGCTCAGGGCTGGTGCACTGGGAAGACCCAGAGGGATGGGGTGGGGAGGGAGGCGGGAGGGGAGATCGGGATGGGGAACACATGTAAATCCATGGCTGATTCATGTCAATGTATGGCAAAAACCACTACAATATTGTAAAGTAATTAGCCTCCAACTAATAAAAATAAATGGAAAAAAAAAGAAGCTGTTTTCATTGTAGTATTTATGGTCCATTTATGTAAAAATTTATTGGAGAGAGTTTTAAATCAATGACATATAAAATTGAGCATTAGATTAAGGACAAATGATTAAGTACCCAAAAACATGAGCCATCAAAAGATGGATCAGTTTTTACAGATTGATTTATTTGCAAAGGAGAAATGGAGACACAGAGAACAAACGTATGGATACCAGGGGAGTCAGGAGGGCGGGATGAACTGGGAGATTAGGATTGACATGTGTGCACCATTGACACTATGTGTAAAATAGGTAACTAATGAGAACTGTATGGCACAGGAAACTCTACTCAATGCTCTATGATGAACTAAATGGGAAGGAAATCCAGAATAGAGGGGATATATGTATAACTGATTCACTTTTCTATACAGCAGAAACTAGCATAACACTGTTAAGCAAATATTTGTTGTTGTTCAGTTGCTGTGTTGTGTCTGACTCCTTGCCACCCCACGGGCTGCAGCACACCAGGCTTCCCTGTCCTTCACTATCTCCTAGAGTTTGCCCAAACTCATGTCCATTGAGTCGGTAATGCAATCCAACCATCTCATCTTCTGTTGCCTGCTTCTCCTCTTACCCTCAATCTTTCTCAGCATCAGGGTCTTTTCCAATGAGTTGGCTCTTTGCATCAGGTGGCCAAAGTATTGGAGTTTCAGCATCTGCAGCAGTCCTTCCAATGAATATTCAGGACTGATTTCCTTTAAGATTGACTGGTTTGATTTCCTTGCTGTCCAAGGGACTCTCAAGAGTCTTCTCCAACACCACAGTTCAAAAGCATCAGGTCTTTGGTGCTCAGCCTTCTTTATGGTCCAACTCTCACATCCATACATGACTACTAGAAAAATCATAGCTTTGACTCTGAGGACCTTTGTCAGCAAAGTGTTGTCTCTGCTTTTTAATATGCTGTCTAGGTTTGTCATAGTTTTTCTTCCAAGGAGTAAGCATCTTTTAATTTTATGGCTGCAGTCACCATCTACAGTGATTTTGGAGCCCAGGAAAATAAAGTCTGTCACTGTTTCCATTTTTTCCTCATCTATCTGCCATGAAGTGATGGGAACAGATGCCATGGTCTTCATTTAAAACGTTGAGTTTTAAGATGGCTTTTTCACTCTCCTTTTTCACCTTCATCAAGAGGCTCTTTAGTTCCTCTTCACTTTCTGCCTTTAGGATGATACCATCTGCATATCTTAGGTTGTTGATATTTCTCCTGGCAATCTTTATTCCAGCTTGTGAGTCATCCAGCCTGGCATTTCACATGATATACTCTACATATAGGTCTAATAAGCAGGATGCCAGTATACAGCCTTGACATAGACCTTTTCCAATTTGGAACCAGTCCATTGTTTCATGTCTGACTATAACTGTTGCTACATTCAGGTTTCTCAGGAGGCAGGTAACCTTGTCTAGTATTCCCATTTCTTTAAGAATTTTCCACAGTTTGTTGTGATCCACACAGTCAAAGGCTTTAGCATAGTCAATAAAGCAGTAGATGTTTCTCTGGAATTCTCTTGCTTTTTCTATGATCCAATCAGTTCAGTTCAGTTCAGTCACTCAGTCGTGTCCAGCTCCTTGCAACCCCATGAATCTCAGCACACCAGGCCTCCCTGTCCATCACCAACTCCCAGAGTTTACTCAAACTCATGTCCATCGAGTCGGTGATGCCATCCACCTGTCTCATCCTCTGTCACCCCCTTCTCCTCCTGCCCCCAATCCCTCCCAGCATCAGGGTCTTTTCCAATGAGTCAGTTATTCCCATCAGGTGGCCAAAGTACTGGAGTTTCAGCTTCAGCATCAGTCCTTCCAATGAACACCCAGGACTGATCTCCTTTAGGATGGACTGGTTGGATCTCCTTGCAGTCCAAGGGACTCTCAAGAGTCTTCTCCAACACCACAGCTCAAAGGCATCAATTCTTTGGCACTCAGCTTTCTTTTTAGTCCAACTCTCACATCCATCCATGACCACTGGAAAAACCATAGCCTTGACCAGATGGACCTTTGTTGGCAAAGTAATGTCTCTGCTTTTTAATATGCTATCTAGGTTGGTCATAACTTTCCTTCCAAGGAGTATATGTCTATTAATTTCATGGCTGCAGTCACCATGTGCAGTGATTTTGGAGCCCCCAAAAATAAAGTCTGACACTGTTTCCACTGTCTCCCCATCTATTTCCCATGAAATGATGGGACCAGATGCCATGATCTTCGTTTTCTGAATGTTAAGCTTTAAGCCAACTTTTTCACTCTCCTCTTTCATCAAGAGACTTTTTAGTTCCTCTTCACTTTCTGCCATAAGGGTGGTGTCATCCAATAGATGGTGGCAATTTGATCTCTGGTTCCTCTGCCTTTTCTAAATCTAGCTTGTACATCTGGAAGTTCTTGGTTCATGCACCATTAAAGCCTAGCTTGAAGAATTTTGAGAATTACCTTGCTAGCATGCAAATTGAGTGCAATTGTGCAGTAGTTTGAACATTCTTTGGGATCGGAATGAAAACTGACCTTTTCCAGTCTTGTGATCATTGCTAAATTTTCCAAATTTGCTGGCAGATTGAGTGCACTACTTTAACAGCATCATCTCTTAGGATTAGGAATAACTGAACTGGAATTCCATCGTGTCCACTAGGTTTGTTCATAGCAGTGCTTCCGAAGGCCCACTTGACTTCACATTCCAGGATGTCTGGCTCTAAGTGAGTGACTACACCATTGTGGTTATCTGAGTCATTAAGATCTTTTTTGTTTAGTTTTTCTATGTATTCTTGCCACCTCTTCTTAATCTTTTCTTCTTCTGTTAGGTCCTTGCCATTTCTGTCCTTTAATGTGCCCTTCTTGGCATGAAATAGTCCCTTAATATCTGTAATTTTCTTGAAGAGATCTCTAGCCTTTCCCATTCTATTGTTTTCCTCTATTTCTTTTCATTGTTCACTTATATACTTCAATACAAATTAATTTTAAAAACACAAAAGCAAAACTTACAAAAGATCATTTTTGCCAGCAATCTAAGTTAATATGCTGTAACTTAACATAAAATATAAATTTGAGTTTTCTGAGGGCCAAAGCACAAAGCAAAATAAACATGATTGGTCTCCATCTTTGATGAGCTCTGCGTCATACTTCATGCTATTTTCCTCAGAGTTATTTTGTTATTAAAATTTTTGATTTTTGTTATTTCTTTCAAGAAAGACAAATTTTCCAGGAACTGAACTCTAATGGGGCTGCATCCAAGTAATACTTAAGAAGCGTTAAACTACAATGCATCGTGTTGTCAGTAGTAATTTTATGGAGGTGCATAAATGTCTTTCAGCTGACCCTTTTTCCCTAAGTCCATGATTAATTAGAGAATCACAATGTGGTGAAGATGTCTAGATTGCAGTGACTCTCAGCAGCATGGGGGGCTGCTCTGTGGGGGACATTCAGGATATACCCCTGCCCTCTCACTCACAAGGCCAGTGAGACAGTAGTCTTTCACTGGGTAAGTATGTTATGACTAGATGTCCATGGCAGTAAGTGGTGGTGATACAGAAAATTCTCTTTCCACTTAGTTTCTACAGTTCTTTTTTTTTTTTTTTTTTCATTTATTTTTATTAGTTGGAGGCTAATTACTTCACAGCATTGCAGTGGGTTTTGTCATACATTGACATGAATGAGCCATGGAGTTACATGTATTCCCCATCCCGATCCCCCCTCCCACCTCCCTCTCCACCCGATCCCTCTGGGTCTTCCCAGTGCACCAGGCCCAAGCACTTGTCTCATGGATCCCACCTGGGCTGGTGATCTGTTTCACTATAGATAATATACATACTGTTCTCTCGAAACATCCCACCCTTGCCTTCTCCCACAGAGTCCAAAAGTCTGTTCTGTACTTCTGTGTCTCTTTTTCTGTTTTGCATATAGGGTTATCATTACCATCTTTCTAAATTCCATATATATGTGTTAGTATGCTGTAATGTTCTTTATCTTTCTGGCTTACTTCACTCTGTATAATGGGCTCCAGTTTCATCCATCTCATTAGAACTGATTAGGCACTGAAGAGACCAGCAAACAGAAGTTTGTACAGTTCTAAATGGAAAATTTCTGATTAAACTCAGATGCTATTTTTCTAATTTATTTCTGTTTGAAACAACATTTCCTATAGTAAGTTTCACTTCCTGTAGTCTAATGGAAGCAGTTACTGATGGAAGTGTGTTGCACATGTGAGCAGAAGACTAAGTGATGTCATCATTTCTCGCATAAGAGATACATCCTGATCTAGTTAAAGCATAGGCCTTGGATTCACTCAATATCAAGTCAAATTCTATATCTGCTATTTTTCAGCTACTTCACCTCTTTTGTGCTCACTCAGTCGTGTCTGACTCTTTGCAACCCCATGGACTGTAGCGTGCCAGGCTCCTCTGTCCATAGAATTTTCCAGGCAAGAATGCTGGAGTGGGTGCCATTTCCTACTCTAGGGGATCTTCCCAACTCCAGGATTGAATTTGTGTATCCTGTATTGGCAGGTAGATTCTTTACCACTGTGCCACCTGGGTAGTCCTACTTCACTTCTAAAAGGGAATTAATGATACTTAGGATACAAGGCTTTTGAGAAGCTTAGAGACAATACACAAAATGTTCTCAGCAAAGAATCAGTCACATAATAGGTGCTCAATAAATTATATCATTATCAAAAAAGATACAGTGAATATATTAAGATAGAAGTTAGTAAGTTTCTAGAAGGAAAAGTAATGAATGAATATTTGTCCCTTTTCTTTATTCCTCCAATAGTTTCTATGATAATCTTTGATCTAAAGAAGGAATTGAAACAAATAGGTAGTATTATTATTAAAATGGATTTGTAAATCAAGCTATGATCAACAGAAAAAAAGGGTCAGATCTTTCTAAACCCATGATAATGTGCAGCACAATCAGATCAATATTTCCAAAGTGCAATCAATGATGTGGTGACACTGAGTTTTATCATTAAGCCCGCCATCCAAACACTGCAGTAATCTCTTGACCATTTCTCAACATAGGTAAATGTAGGTTTGAGCAACCATGTTCCCCTTAAAAAGCCTCTAAAATTAAAGTAAACTAATTCTATAATCTGAGTATTAGCTGGCACGTTGCTGACATTTAGAAAGAACGCAATTGCTAACTATCATGTGCAGTTTCTCAAATCACCAATTTGGGGGATGGTTTGCATCATGTCATAAGGAGAACATATTTGGAAAAAATAAAATGTTCTTTCTTTATAAATAGAGCAGCTAATAAAAGTCTAAGCCAGTGCATTGGTTAAGTGTACTGTCCTTTTGGAGAGGAAGGGGTGGAAGCAGGGTGAGTTGGGAGCATTTTGGGAGGGGTGGGGGCACAGAGAATTCTCTTTCCACAAGCTTCTATAGTTTTAAGCAAATTTTTTCTTATTAAATTCAGATGTTATTTTCCTAATTTGCCTCTAGATTTTTAATGACATTTACTCCAAACAGATATTTAATAGCTCTGTGAAAATAATAATAAAATTGAACAGAAGGGAAGTATTTAGTAAGAAAAAGTTGGCCTCAGATTCATTTTCCCAGTCCCCTTTTTCTCTTTTGCCTTTTGTGTTTTGCCATTGACAATAATTCCAGTGACCTAACAATGAAAGCCATGGGGATAAGTCAAAATATAAATGATCTATATTTATTTGGGTAACGGCTGGAGGAAAGACAACATCCCATTTGAAGTTCATTATTAACTGAGATTAGATCTAAACCTTCCCAGTTAAACTGATTTATGAGAGCTACTCTGCCTTCCAAAATCAGCTTGGCAAATTTAATGATACTATTGTTTGAGAATAGACACATAATTTATTGAAACACTTCATTCTAACCCTGGGTTGAATTCACAAACTTTTGTGCGCTAATTGCTCATTGGTAGGCAACAAAAATATTGAAGCTTAAGAATTAGGCATTGTGATTTATGGCCTGTCTACACATTCCTGTGTTTAGGACCAACCCAGGCATACTCTGTGGCCCCAGTGTTTTCTGACCTCATGACAGCTATCTTCTGACTGCTAGGGTTCCCTGATAGGGTCTTCCTCCCAAGTCGTCCCTCTCTGAGTGGAGTGGCATGTTCCAAATGACACCTCTGTTCTCTCTTTGCCTCCAGTAACACTCCTGATCTTGAGTGCACTGACCCAGCATGTCCTCATGGTACCATGTACTTCACTGTGCTAACACTGGTATCCAAGTGCCTCTTCAGAACATGAGGTATTTGAGGACTCATTCCCCAACCTCCGTGATGTCCTTGGAATATCCAAAGGGCACAGGAAGGAAGAAAGAAAAGTAGAAAGAAAGGAAGGGGAGATAGAAGAAAAGGATCTAAGGGAGGAAGAAAGGATTTTAAGAGGAACAAATCCTAAGTAAATATTTATTAAGATAAATATTAAAAGGTCAAAGCCCCAAGGAAGTTCTGAATTTTTGTACTTTTAAGATACATGTGGTAAAGCAAAAGATAAACCGTTAAAGATGAAATTTCAGATTCTATTCTTCACTGGTAGAACAATCATTCAGGTCAAGAATGTCCCTTAAAGAACCCCACATTGAGAACCAAAAAGTGAATGAGTCCAGGAAGCTCTCACCCTGCCTGTACTCCCTACTCACCCTTTTCTATAATGGGGTTTTCAGAAAGCTTGGCTTTTATGGGTATTGATCATTAAACAGAGGATGAACTAGCAAAGTTCTAAATGAAGGTAACAAGGAGATGAGCAAGTGAACGTTAGACAGTCAAACTTCCAGTTGATGGAAGTGCTCTCGAGAAGTTCGGAAAAGTGAGGACAGAGTTCTCTGACACTATCTGACTCAGCTGCTCTTTTCATATTTATCCTCATGTAGTCTCTGAAAAAGAGGTCTCTGTTCTGAAGATCATATTGCCTCTTGTCTCTTCCCATCTCTTCTCATCTCCACAAATGCCTCTTTCCTGCAGTTAACACTGAGAAGACTCTTTAACAGCCTCCCTTCGTAAACCATCTCATTTCTCCTATTTTCAAACACTCAAATGTCTCTCATCTAAAAATGTAAGCAGTTCAATGCAGCTGTTGCTCCTGTCAACCCACCCAGCTCCCTAATCCACTTCTTTTTCCACCAATCATTCCTTGTAATCTGTTATTAACCCCTCAAATCTATTGTTATCAATATACAAAGTCAGCGATAATATCACTCTGAACAAATCCAAATGTCTCAGCTGAGTAACATATTGCACGTTGGACTGTTCTCTTCTACCAGAAACTGTTGTCTTGCCTTGCCTTCCTATTTTGTTTCTCCTGCCTCACTAACTTATTCCTTTTTGTTTCAGTCCTCTTCCTCTATTTCATTCCCTGAAAGGAGGCTCTTCAGGCCTTTGTTTCTCTTCCTGTAGATTTCCAACATTCTCTCCATCTCTAATCTCTACTTCTTGCCCAACCTTCAATTACTGTACATTTGAATTATAGACCCGCATTTTTTAGACATCTGGGGGTGTAGGGAGTGGGGGGACACTAAGAGGAGTGGTGTATAGTGATGTGTCCTGATAAAATTGACATTGATAATTAATGTCTCATGTTCTGTACCAAATGCTACATAAAACATGTAATGAAAGATATAATGAAAGCTACTCAGATATTTCTTTACACCACCTGTGCATATTAGAATATTACATGTCCCTCTAAAGTTCCTCATTTGGGGTGCTTAATGCAGGGAGACCCCAGTTCGGTCCCTGGGTTGGGAAGATCCACTGGAGAAGAGATAGGCTACCTAAAGTCCAGTATTCTTGGACTTCCCTGGTGGCTTAGCTGGTAAAGAATCCGCCTGCATTGTGGGAAACCTGGGTTCAATCCCTGGGTTTGGAAGATGCCCTGGAGAAGGGAAGGGCTACTCACTCCAGTATTCTGGCCTGGAGAATTACACAGACTGTATAGTCCATGGCGTCACAGAGTCGGACATGACTGAGCGACTTTCACTTCAGGATCATCTTTGAAACCCCTTCAAAGTCATGGAGTTCTATTCTTTCCAAAATGTATCAGATTTCTCCTGCCCTTTTCGTGTTTACTATTCATGCCTTAGTTGGATCTCTCATGGTCTATTGCATCTATTGTTTTGATTGTGCCAATGACTCCCTCTCTTGTGTTCTTTTTCTTGTCTTTCCATGTCCAATCCAGCCTCAGATGTACAGACTGATTTATCTTTTTTAGAGAAATGTTTTCCACATTTTGCCCCATCTTAACAACTGGAAATGGCCTATACCCAGGTCTAAGCTGAAGGTATTTCAAAGTAATTTAGCTTAAAATTTGTAGCAACAAAACTTGTCGGTAATAAAGAATGTCTTAAAATATGTGACAGACTCTTTCAGAAGAGACTTATAGATAAGGTGAAGAAACGTGAGCTGCCGCTGTGCTGTGCTTAGTCGCTCAGTCGTGTCCAGTTCTCTGCAGCCCCATGGACTGTAGCCCACCAGGCTCCTCTGTCCATGGGGATTCTCCAGGCAAGAATACTGGAGTGGGTTACTAAGTCCTCCTCTAGGGGATCTTCCCAACCCAGGGATTGAACCCAGGTCTCCCACATTGCAGGCGGATTCTTTACTATCTGAGCCACCAAGGAAACCCAAGAAAACAGGAGTAGGTAACCAATCCCTTTTCCAGGGGAACTTCCTGACCAAGGAATCAAACCGGGGTCTCTGGCACTGCAGGCGGATTCTTTACCAGCTGAACGCCCTGGGAAGTCCAAATGTAAGCTACATTTTGGCAAAACGGAAGAGCTTCATGCCTGATCAAAGAGCTCCTGTGTTTCAGAGCTTGTGTTTGACCTTGTTTTAGTCCATGTGTTAATCAGTGACTCATATGAAGGCAAAAGTGTGCCTATATCATCTTTAGAAAACCAATATTGTGGAGATTCACATTAACAGAACTGAAATTCAAAGCATTCTCTCTGGGCTTGAAAATACCACTAGTATTGACCCAAAGTTTTATGAAAGAAGTAATGTGGTGTGACAGCAGCACTTGCGAGAATGTAATATATTTTAGTTGACAATGAGCTTAATACTAATATGGATGAATAACATGATTTGGATAAGGAAATCTAAACCCAGCCTAACAGAGTATTTTTTCCCTATAGAAGACACAAAGCTAATTTGATAGTCCCTAAGTTAAGGGACTAGGGTGAGTCTGTTGTTATTCTAACAAAAGAGGACTGACATTGGTTTTGCATCTACCAGCAAAGGCAAAATGCCACAATCGCCTAGTATTATCTTTCCTACTATAGTTCCTGGATCCCAGTATATGTTCAATACTTGTTGCTTTAATAAACAAGTAAATGGACAGATGGTAATAAGGGGCAGACCTAAGCCTACTAATAACACCATTAACATACCTCACAGAAGTTGTAAATTTTTAAAGTTTTCATGTATGGGTATATGTGATGAATATGTGTATAAAATAAAGAAAGTGTTGACCTTCTTTCAAAAAGCTTACAAAACACAAGCAAGTATAGTTGTCATGCTTAAGGAATAATTTCTGACAGTTAAAGAAATGTAGCATATAAGAATGAGCAAGGCATGAGCGTTATCTATTTTGGCCAAAGTTATCAATTTTATTCTCAGAGAAAGACTTCAGTGAAACTGAAGTTGATAAAGGCTGTTTCTTTCAAAGTCATAGAAATCTGACTTTTGTCAAGCCAAACATAATCAAGAGATGTAGCATGGTAGAACTATTTCAAAGCTGCATAAAAATAATAATTTTCTCACTGAAGGTGGGCTTCCTGATCTCCCTCCAAGAGAAAACCAGTAGAATCTCTCATTAAAAAGAGGTTTTAGTTGTATGGAATTGTATTTCTGACTATCATGTATCAGCGTTGATGCTGTGAAAATTTGGCGCAAGTCAAATGAATAAGTATTTATTGAGTGTTTAAAGGTTCCCTGCCTTGAAATAAAAGATTTGATATTTTCAAAGTTTTGTGAAAGAATGAGACAATGTGCTATATCAAAGGAAAACATCCAAGCTATTTAATCTCCAGCCAAGCGTGTTCCAAACGCTATGCCAAAATATGGCACTGACAAAGACAAGGATCTGGGTTTGACAGAAGTTTTGTGAGTATTATAAAATAAAGGTTCCTTAGAGGATAACTTAGTCATAATAAGTATACATCTTGACCCCAAACATCAGAGTTGACGAGTGAGCTTTGGACTCATGTGCCAACTCTGCTTGTTGATAGTGGCTACTAAAAGTCACTGACAAGGAAAGATTCTGAAGCTGAGTCTACACTAATCAAGGAAAAGAATTGAATCAGTCATATCTGATATGAATGGGAAATTAACAGCATATTTCCTATGGCAGTTCTAAAGATACAACATGCTGGTGTGTAGTAAAATCAACAAACATCCTAAAGCATCTTCTCTTAAGTTTTCCCAATCAGACTAACCCTAGTTTAAAAAATAAAAAATAAACCTCATGAAAAGGGATTTGACTTATTGATAATACTTTCTCTTGAAATGTTGTCTCCCTTCCCATCTTCATTACCCATGCCTACTGGCTGACATCTCTAACTTCCAATAACCCAAAGAGATGTTTTTAGACTGGGGATTATGTTGCTAGGATTTCCTGCCATTCTCCAGTGTTCTCTAAGATGAATACTAGGTAAGCTTATCTCCTTAAGACTTAGTTGAATTTAAAGAGTACTTAAATTTCAGTGCCATCCCCAAAACTCTTCCCCCTTTTAAACAGTGTCTGCCTCTTGAGAGACATTGCTTTTCCCCATCTGCTTCTCCCAATTTTACTACTTAATCCAAAAGAGTTCAATAATGGAGATTTAAGGGTACTTCAAGGCAAGAAGAGACTTAGAATAATTTTCTTTCCCTCCCCTACACTTTTTAAACTATATTCCTGTCCCCATAAATTTTCCAGGTAAAATCTCAATACATTAACTGGAGCCTTACAGGTGTACCATAACATTGCTTCCCTTGCCCAGTCCTAAACACATGCTGATTTTATGACTAATATGGGCAAATTATAAAGATTATGTCAATTAAAGAGGTCAGGCAAGGAGAGCCCCATCTGGTACCTACTATCTGTTACCTCAGCTTAAAGGCCAAGTTAACTATTTTAATGTAGGTGCAGGAACATGATATTAACTAAAAAATATCTCTTGCTTTGTGAACCTCTATATAAAACATGAACCCAAGATGAAACACTTCTGATTTTCTTTTTCACAAACAGCAATGGCACTAGCATATCTGCTGTTGTTTATCCTTCTCAACACATATTCTTAACTTGTCTACTGAGCTATGAACATGGTCACTAGGATCCTTCCCAAGGACAGGTACCACTCTGGCCACCATGGAAAGAAATATAGTAGGATTCTATTTTAATTGCCAGACATCATGAGCCTTTGAAAACTAATTCACTGGAAAGCAATTCATTATGCTTGTGAGCTTCATTTATTTGCCAAAAACATATTTAAGGATACTATTTTAAAATATATTCAAAGAATTTGAGCATACATTTCTTGGGTATATATGTATTCTTCTTAAAAATTCATATATTCATGAAGACTATTTCTTAAAAGAACTTTTATGAAGTGAGTAACCTTGGCAAATTTGGTGAATTACTCATTTGGCATGGATCAACTTGCCTCCATATAGCGGACACCATTCTGAGAAGTGACAAAATAGTGTTGAACCAAGATTTACTTAAGATAGTAGTGGTCCCAGTCACAGAAGATGATGTTTCCTGGATGACCTTTGGCAACGTCTGGAGACATTTCTGTTGTCCCACTTTTAAGGCTGTGGGGGAAGGACTGTGAGCCTTCAGCAGGTAAAGGCCAAGGATACTGCTAAACATCTTACAACACACAAGGCACTCCCACTATCCCCCACCCACCATCAAAGGATTGTCTAGCACAAAACACCAAGACTGAGAAACCCTGAGACGTGAACATGCCCCCCTCTAACTCTCCTACATCTCTGGAGCGACTGGGCGTGGGTACCACATCATACAACCTTACAGTTGAGAATGGTTTTTTTTCAGTTGACTGGTTTTTGAGCATGGTGAGTACTTGGAATGTGGTGGTGGTGTTCAGTCACCCCAGGTCATGTCTGACACTTCAAGACGGCATGGATAGTGGCATGCCAGGCTTCTCTGTCCCTCACCATCTCCCGGAGCTTGCTCAAACTCAAGTCCATTGAGTCAGTGATACTATCCAACCATCTCAGCACTTGTTACCTTTTTCTCCTTCTGCTTTCAATCTTTCCCAGCATCAGGGTCTTTTCCGTTGAGTCAATTGTTCGCATCAGGTGGCCAAAGTACTGGAGCTTCAGCTTCAGCATCAGTCCTTCCAATGAATATTCAGAGTTAATTTTCTTCAGGATTGACTGGTTTGATCTCCTTGCTTTCCAAGGGACTCTCAAGAGCCTTCTCCAACACCATAGGTCAAGAGCATTAATTCTTTGGTGCTCTGCCTTCTTTAAGGTACGTCCCTGTTAGCTCAGAGGGTAAAGCATCTGCCTACAATGCAGGAGACTTGGGTTCGATCCCTGGGTCAGGAAGACCCCTGGAGAAGGAAATGGCAACCCACTCCAGTATTCACGCCTGGAAAATCCCATGGACCAAGAAGCCTAGTGGGCTACAGTCCATGCGGTGGCAAAGAGTCAAACATGACTGAGCGACTTCACTTTCACTTTCACTTTTCTGCCTTCTTTATGGTCCAACTCACATCTGTACATGACTACTGGAAAGACCATAGCCTGGACTACATGAACCTTTGTCAGCAAAGTGATGTCTATGCTTTTTAACACATAGTCTAGGTTTGTCAAAGCTTTCCTGCCAAGAAGCAATTGTCTTCTAATTTCATGGCTGCAGTCACCATCCTCAGTGATTTTAGAATGGAATGTAGTAATGGACAGGAAATAAATGTTGAACAAGCATGTCAGGTTCTTGAGATTAACAGTCTCCTACAACTTTTATACACTAGGCCCCAAGGGAAGCATATCTAGAATCAAGGCTATAAAATCTACAATTCTATAAGAATTGTACACTCAGTCCCCTCTGACTACATATGATTCCTTGAACAAAAATTTGTGTTTTCAAGAGTTTAAAAGGAAAATATATATCTCTTTTCAGGTGCCCCCTTCCCCATGTCATTCATAATATAAATCTCCAAAGTAGAAAAACTTGGGAAGGAAGTGGAAGTGGCTCATTTTCTCTCCTCTCCTCTCTTCTCATTCCTTCCTCTAAAGACCACAAAATTCCTTTCATAAAAAAGAATGTCAAGCTGTAAAAGAGCTTACAGATTGTTCTAGCAAAAATGCAGAACCAAAGAAACAGGGGGAAAAGCAAATAGAACATGTAATTACTAGGAACACAGTTGGGAACTGCTTTAAACACTTCTACTCAGTCAGAAAAAAAGAAGTCCCTTTTTCCAAGGCAAGAGTGTGCCCTGATCCCAACGGAGAACCTTCGCCAGGGCCTCTCCAGGAGGTTCTCAATGGTGCTGGCAGAGGAAATCATATAGCTCCCTTCCTACAGAGACCAGCTTGTCAATTCCTTCCTGTTACCTCCCAGGACCACCCGTTGAAAGTGACCAAAGAAACCTGTATGGTGTCTTGGGGGCAATTTTCTTCACCACTCAAGAGTCAGAGAAAAAGGAATAGAAACAGAAAGATGATTGTTATGGTGTTAGTGGAGAGAACAAATGGCTTGACTCACTCGGACGAAGTCCAGTGCCTTCCTTTACAGGGTCCAGAAACCCCAGAACACCAGGATTTCAAGCTCAGAAAGGAATGGCCAGACAAGCATAGGATAAATCAATTGAGTGAGGGAAGAGACAGTGATGTCATTCTGACCTGTCCCTACCCTGTCTGAATGGAGGAACAAAGAATGAGACAGAATGTTAGACGTGGAAAACACTGCAAAAGTTGTCTGAGGCTAAACTCCTCATTTTGGGAGATGAGGAAATAGATCTCCAGGGGGTAAGTTACTCAAGTGTTGTCAGATGCTAGTAAGAATCATAAGCAAGCCTGCCCACTTCCAAAATAGTATCCTTTTGACACCATTGGCATTTATGAACATATAACTACACTATCATCTCCCCTATCTTCACCATGGTGGTTTTGTAGGTTTGACAATATTGGGGATCCACCACATGACAGGATAAGATGAAATATCAGGTAAAAAGATATTAGCAAGTTATATATACAGTCTGCTAAACAGCATTCTATAAAAATAAATTCAAGTTATTGACTTCATAGAAAATGTCTAGGAATTAAGTGTAAAAATATTTCTGACTTCTGACTCTTTTTTTATGAGCTGGTTTTCATACTGGTACACTAATAGCCTTCAGTACATGGTATTGGTACTTTAAACCAATTAAAAGATATTTTTTAAGTGAAAAATTATGATGTGAACTTCACAAGACAAATGCATCCATGTGGAATTTATTGTTTAGTTGAGCAACTGATGGTGGTTGCAACACCTAAAATATTAGAATATAATTATGACTGAGCTAAGTGTAGACAGTCCAAATTGAGCCAAAACCTTCCATGTACAGTCATATAATCTTTCTTTAATAAGACTCATGAGATTATCCCCAGACTGACACCACATGTTCTCTTGGGCATGATAAAGCATCAACTAGTCTCTTTTTCCAAATTCATTCAGCTCTCTAAACAATAAAATTTAAACATTGGCTTACTCAAATTTTCAACTGCCTTATTATTGCTTTCTAATGCCGTTTCTATCACCTTCAAGGGAATCAAAGATGATCAGATTAACTTGTAACTCTTAGGTTGGTGCTAAAGCAATTGCGGTTTTGCATTGTTGAACTTTGCCGTTTGATATTAGAATACATTCTTAAATGTGGTTATGTTATACGTCATTTTAATGCACATTTCTCACTTTATGTTTTTTTGCTAATGAATTATTGCTTGCTACTTATTTGATATTTATTTTAGACTAGGGAAATGATGTTAGAGTAAAAGCAAATTCGAGCGAATTTTTTATTTGAATACCAAATAGGGAATAAAGCAGTGGACGCAACTCGCAACATCAAAAATGCATTTGGCCCAGGAACTGCTAACAAATGTACAATGTAGTGATAGTTCAAGAAGCTGTACAGAGGAAACGAGAGCCTTGAAGATGAGGCGTACAGAGTGGACAGCCATAGGAAGTTGACCATGACTAATTGAGAGCCATCATCAAACTGATCTTCTTACAACTACATGAGAAGCTGCCTAAGAACTCAGAGTCGACCACTCTACAGTCATTCAGCATTTGGAGTAAATTGGAAAGGTGAAAAATCTCAATAAGTGGGTGCCTCATGAGCTGACTGAAAATCAAAAAAATCATCCAAGTGTTGTCTTCTCTTATTGTGTGCAACAACAGTGAACCATTTCTAGATCAGATTGTGATGTGCAATGAAAAGTGGATTTTATATGACAACCAGCAATGACAACCAACTCAGTGGTTTTACTGAGAAGAAGCTCCAAAGCACTTCCCAAAGCCAAACTTTCACCATAAAGAGGTCATGGTCACTGTTTAGTGGTCTGCTGCCTGTCTGGTCCACTACAGCTTTCTGATTCCCAGCAACACCATTACATCTCAGAAGTATGTTCAGGAATAGATGAGGGGCACCAAAAACTACAACACCTGCAGCCTGCTTTGGTCAACAGAAAGGGCCCAATTCTTCTCCAAGACAATGCCCAACCACGCGTCACACAACCGCTGCTTCAAAAGTTGAACAAATTGGGCTCTGAAGTTTTGCCTCACCCGCCATGTCCACCTGACCTCTCACCAACTGACTACCACTTCTTCAAGCATCTTGACACCTTCTTGCAGAGAAAATGCATTCACAACCAGCTGGAGGCAGAAAATGCTTTCCACAAGTTTGTCAAATCCTGAAGTATGGATTTTTATGCTACAGGAGTAAAAAACTTATTTTTCCTTGGCAAAAATGTGTTGATGGTAATGGTTCCTATTTTAATTAATAAAGATGTGTTGCGCCTAATTATAATTTAAAATTCACAGTTCAAAACCACAATTACTTTTTCATCACCCTAATAAATGTGTTCAGCACATTTATGTGTTTGTTTATTGTCAAAATTCCTTTAAAAAAATCTTGCAGAACAGAGTGACAAAAGAGTCACAAATCTTAACTTAAAAAAGAAAAATCAAGCAACTTATTTTCTTTGAGTTCTGAAAAAATTGCCAGTTTACCTTGGTGTCTTAATTAACCTAGGATAGTTTTTTTTTAAGGCATTTGAGCCTTTTCATTGCTTTGTTAGATATACAAATAAAAACTAGAATTTTTGTTGTGACCCCCCCCCAAAAAAAAAACACAGAAAACCTATCATCTCAAAAGAAGTCAAAAAACTTCAAGAAACTGTAACAAAGGTGCCAATAACATTCTTTTCAGTAGCAAAACAAGTGTTAGATATAGTCTCAGGCAATGGATGGTGGTTTCCAAAAAAAAAGATCAAAGAGACTAAAGTAAATTTTTCTCACCCATACTGGCCCACTCTGCTTCTCTTGCATTCTCTACAATAACATGGGAGCTCAACTGGCTATAAAGCCTTTCACTGACCAATAAGACACTATTACAAGCTTCTGTGAAGACTTTCCAAGATATAGAAAGAAAAGAAAGAAAGAAAGTGAAGTCGCTCAGTCGTGTCTGACTCTTTGACCCCACGGACTGTAGCCTACCAGACTCCTCCATCCATGGTATTTTCCAGACAAGAATACTGGAGTGGGTTGCCATTTCCTTCTCCAGGAGATCTTCCCAACCCAGGGGTTGAACCCAGGTCTCCCACATTGTAAGCATATGTTTTACGGTCTTAGCCACCAGGGAAGTCCAAGATATAGAAAGGCATTTAGAATTAGGATTGTCAGCTAGAGTCACAGATACTTGTAATAATTGTTGTCACTCCGATGTCTAGAGGCATATAAAGATTAGGCCAAGTACGAAAATAACTTGGACACTGTTATTCATGATTATCCAGGTAATACCAGGTAGTTTGCATGCCCCTTGATATCTCTTAATTAGTGGCTGAGCAGTGCGTGATGATGACAGTCCCAGCTCTTTTGCTGTAGCTATGAGATATGACTTACACTCCAGAGTTCCTCTCTGCAATCAGGCTAATAGGACTTTGCCTAAGATTGCACCCTCGCTGAGTTTCTTCCCCTTCCTGGTCCTGACTCTCCCACTCCCTTCCCAGTTTCCCTGGAAGACATCATAAAAATTTGTTATATTTTTGTTGTTTAGTTGCTAAGTTGTGTCTGCCTCTTTTGCAACCCCATGGACTGTGGTGGGCCAGGCTCCTCTGTCCGTGGGATTTCCCAGGCAAGAATCCTGAAGTGGGTTGCCATCTCTCTCTCCAGGGGACTGAATCTGCATCTCCTGCATTGGCAGGCAGATTCTTTATCACTGAGCCACTAAATAAATAAATAAATTACTTACATATTAATTTTCAGCTCAGCGTTTGATACTGAGAACCAATCTAAGACATTTGCTTGTATTTTAAGAACTGGTACAGACTTTTGAACTCTGTGGGAGAAGGTGAGGGTGGGATGTTTCAAAAGAACAGCATGTATACTATCTATGGTGAAACAGATCACCAGCCTAGGTGGGATGCATGAGACAAGTGCTCGGGCCTGGTGCACTGGGAAGACCCAGAGGAATCGGGTGGAGAGGGAGGTGGGAGGGGGGATCGGGATGGGGAATAAGTGTAAATCTATGGCTGATTCATATCAATGTATGACAAAACCCACTGAAATGTTGTGAAGTAATTAGCCTCCAACTAATAAAAAAATTAAAAAAAAAAAAAAAGAACTGGTAGATTTCACATAATCCAGTTCTAGCTTTTCTTAAAATATGGAAAGTTCTGGCAACACGGAGCTGGGATCATCATGCACTGTCAGTGTGATTGCTCCAATTCACCTCTGCCTTCTCCTGTTGAACCCACTCATTTCAGTCATTTGCCTGCCTACTGGCATTTGGTTTTGCTATGCATTCACTGGACCATAACTCCATGTAAAAGGCAGAATAATGGTCCCTACGATGTCCATGTCCTAATCTCCAGAACTTGTGAGTGTATTACTTTACAAGGCAGAAGGGATTTTGAAAATGTGATTAAGGGTACAGACCTTGAGTTGGGGAGAGTACTTAGGATTTTCCAGGTGGACCAAATATAATCACACAAGTTCTTAAAAGTGGAGAACCTTTCATGGCTATAGTCATTGGAAAAAGGAGATGAAGGACAAAGAGAGAAATATCATGTTGCTGGCATTCAAGACAGAGGAAAGGGACCACAAGCACAGACTTTGGACTCCGGAAAAGGCAGGAAAGGGGATTCTGCCCTAAGGATTCCAGAAAGAAATACAGGCTTTCTCAGGTCTTGATTTTAGCCAAGCGAGACATATGTTGGACTGCTAGCCTACAGAACTGTAAAATACTAAATTTGTGTTGTTTTAAGTTGCAAATTTTGTGGTAGTTGTGACAGCAACTGTAGAAAACATATGCACTCCATGAGGACAGAGATTGCATCTATCTTGGTTATCCCCATGTCCCTGTCATCTGCTGTGGTGCCTGATACATAAAAAGCATTAAATAAATGTTTGTTAATTAATACATGACTATAACTTTCTAAGTTTTCCCAAGTAAAGCTTCCGTGAATAAAGTCCCGTTTGCTCTTGGCATTTACATTGAATGTAGACATTTATATTCCAACTCAGTATCTTTTAACACTGAAATTGTAATCTTTTCCACTGACCTTGTCTAATCAGCACAGGCTCTTGGGTTTGTTTGTTTGTTTTCTAACTCTTTGTACTTTTTCAAATTCTGTGTTGGGTAAAAATGATCAAAACAGGCCACAGTATTCCAGGAGCTAAAAAATGTAGCAATCTCTTCCCCATAGGATGAGTAACAGAATACTACTTCAGAATGAATCCGTAGGGCCGAAAGGTATGGGAGAGCAAGAGGGCGGTATAATGACATGAGTTTACATGGGTCTGGAGTACAGTTGTGTATCTGAGATATTAGAGAGCCTGCCAACATTTGTCATATGTACACCTGCTCTTTAACTTTTCTGTAGCGGCAGAGTGATAGAGGAAGTGGATATCTGTAATGAAGTGAGTAGGATTAAAATAAGGTTATTCTGACTTGTAACATAGAGAATTATCTCCTTCTACTATATTTCACATTCAGTTGTAACCTTCCTGGAAGTAGAACTTTATCAACTAAAATTTTTAGTACCATATCTTATTCAGTTTATAGATTACTAAATTTCATTTTCTCCACATTGACTTATCAAAGTAATAGCCCAGAGGTGGCATTATTTTATAAGGACTAGAAAGACCATGTCTGAAAAAAGTCATGCTAACATAAAAGATATTGAAATAGTACTTTGAAGTAAAACGAGATTCCATTTTGGACAATGGCATTGTAGAAGACAAACACAAGTATAGAAATAGTTGGAAAAAAATCCTTGGGGGAAAAGTTGAGAATGACGTGGTTCCAGATGTCTAAATGCCAGTGCTAAGAGAATAAGAATGAATTCAAAATCAATTAGGTCAAAGCAATCATATATAGAGAGAGACCAGTGTTGGTAAGCTGAGGTTTTTCCAAAGACATTTCTGCTAGAATGAAATAGAATGTGAAAAACATTTGAGACAAGAGGAAAGAAGAGTAACAGTAACATTTAGTATGACATAAAACCTCCTGATAAAAATTAAGATATAATTAATAAAAATTATATGTCCCATATATAATCTCCGAAAATACTGTGAAGCGGGAATTCTTATTAATGACTTTAACTGATTAAATTACTCCAACGGACCTAATAACTCCCAAATTCACTCAGGTGCTCCCTGGTGCATCCAGGATGCCATTCTATGTCTCTAACTACAGATTCTCAACTCTTCTGCACACATTCCGTGTAATTTGAGAGGGTACCACAGAGTGCCTAGTCAAACTAAGGATATGAATGAATGTTGGTTGTGAATCTGCTGAATGAACACTAGAAACACTGATGCAGTATATGAAATACTCTGGTTATGTGATAAACTTTTTTTTCCTCTTTACCACTTAGCCCATTATCATAAAATTAATGATCCCGGCATCGCAGAATTAAAGCGAGGTAGCAGCAAAGTGAGAAATGTAAATGTGCATGCATCAGACCATCAGACTGGTTTTGAAACTTTGAGAAATACAGCCACCTATTGGACTTCATCTGGTATCGCACTTCTGTTCACCACTTGTTTTTGAATGTTCTTTGCGAAAACAGCTAGATGTTTTTCTTTCATGAACAAAAGAATTAATAAAAGCCTAGTTGCCACTGTTAGGGGACATAAGCATGATAAAAGCCAGTAAACTCCCTTACTTGGTCTGTTGGAAAAAAATGGATCAGTGTGTTTTCTCTAGACACAGTCCCAGTAAGCTAGAAAGGAACATCCATAAAGAAAAATGGTGAATAAATAAAATGTTTAATCCCTTTACTCACAAAAAAGAAAACAAAAAGTCTGTTATTTATTCTCTCCAGTACTGGCCTCCTGAGCAGGGGTCTGCAAATTTGTTTTGTAAAGTTTTTACAGTTAATGAGGTTTTAAAGGCCTTAATGTTTCTATTCCAACTATTCTACTCTGGTGCTGTAACACCATGAAATGGTGTAAGGTGTAAACAGCAAGCACAACTGTGTGTCAATAACTTTATTGACAAAAACAGTTGGTGGGCTAGGTTTGGTCCACAGGCTGTTTTCCAATACTTGCCTTCGAACATGGCAGGGAAACTCCCACCTTGAGGCCTTTGCCCTGACTGTTCGCTTTGCCAAGGACATTCTTCCTCTAAATATCCATACATATTGTTCATGCATTTTTACAAGTCTTTATTCAGATATCATCTTTTCAATGAGACCTACCCAAATGAAAAAGTTTAACTCTATTTCTCCTGCTTTATTTTTTCCATAGCACTTAGCACATTCTCCCCTGGTGGCCCAGAGGTTAAAGCATCTGCCTGCAATTCAGGAGACCTGGGTTCAATCCCTAGGTCAGGAAGATTCCCTGGAGAAGGAAATGGCAACCCACTCCAGTATTCTTGCCTGGGAAATCCCATGGACAGAGGAGCCTGGTGGGCTACAGTCCATGGGGTCACAAAGAGCTGGACACGACTGAGCAACTTCACTTTCACTCACTAGCACATTCTAATATAGTATATATATTATGTTCATTGTTTATGTTAAGAGATTTGTCTCTTCCCACATAATATAAGCTGCATTATGAAATTTATGTTTGATTTGCTTATGAAATATCCCAAGCCCTTAGAACAGTTTCTCAAATATAGTAGATGCTCAGTAAATATTGGCTGAATGAAAGGATGACTTTTTAGCATTTGTTTAAAAAAAAAAAACCCTAAGAAAGTTTAGTAAAATGACTCCCGAAGGGAGTAAATTGAGCTAAAAAATAAGCGAGGCTTGTCCCTATTTCAAAAAATGTCTGATGTTCTGCTTTTCTCACACGTGAAAGTGGTAAAAATACTACTTTTCAAATCAGTGAGAATATCAATGAATATATAACCCAGACTATATATCATTTTACTTAAGCCGTAAAGTACCCTTATTACATAGACATGTCATCCTTGCTTTACAGATGAGGAAACTGATTCTCAGAAAAGGCAATAACTTGCTAACAGACACAAGTTAGTATGAGAATGGGCCAGAATAAAGGTATTGTGATTTTAAAGTCAAGTTTCCTCACCTCTAATCTAGTTGATTCTTAGTACCTGCTACACTTCTGTACACTCACTTCCTCATCCTTGCCTAGAGACATTACCAGTTCTTAACAGCATCCCTCCCAAAGTCTAGACTCCTGCTCACTGCCCAAGCCTCTGCTCCCTGGTCACTGATTTCCTAGATAATATTTTCCACTCTGGATTTTCAAATATCACCCACTACTCTACCCTTGTGCTCTATTCCTGAATGGGACAATCCCAACTGTTTGGAGAACCTCTCTCTCAACCACAAGTATTAACTCTTTCCCTGTGTCTCTCTATATACTGTCTGTAGCCATAACTTCTGGATATCATGTTCTCCTTTTGTGCAAATTCAGGTGTTCCCAGAATGCCTGCCCAAAACAAGATTCAGTATAAAAGCCATAAAAGTCATAGTCTGCTTTCTACTGGGGAGTAACACCTAAAATGTCACCAGTTAGAAGCTCTTTTGTGAAGTAAGACTCCCAAATAGGAATAAAACTGAACATGGTTCTTGCTGCACTGTCTTCCATTGAAGACAGGTTGATAGAAATGGCAACAGAACAAGAGAGGAAAACTCAGCTGTAACACAGGGGAAGAAATAATGAGGCTTGGTGAAAAAATGAACAGTAAAAGGTCACAGAAAAATAGAATGGGTCCACAGAATCTCCAGCCCATGTGATGAGAGGAATAGCAATGCCACCGATGTCAGAAAAGGAGTAGTTGGAAAGTGGAGTGAATGTGGACAGGAAGATAAATTCACTTGAAAAATGTAAATCACCATAGAGGCAATGAAATGTAAATTAGTCTTCTAGAGTACAGCATTATATAATTTTCTTATTTTTAAATTAATTTTATTGGAGTATAGTTTATTTACAAGGTGTTAATTTCAGGTGTATTCCAAAGTGATTCAGTTATACATGTATTCATCATTTTTAGATCCTTTTCTCATCTAGATTATCTCAGAATATTAAGTATAATTCACTGTGCTTTACAGTAAGTCCTTGTTGGCAGCTATCTTTCTTTATTTTATTTTGTTTTGTTTTGTTTTGTTGTTGTTTTGGCCACTCAGCATGCGAGATCTTAGTTCTCTGACCAGGGGCCAAACCCCTGCCTCCTGAGGTGGAAGCACCAACTCTTAATCTCTGGATTGCCAGAGGAGTCCGAGTTACCTTACATATACTAGGGTGTGTATGTCCGCCCCAAGCACCTGATTTATCCCTCCCCTCTGTTTCCCTTTGGGTAATCATAAGTTTGTTTTTGATATCTGCAAATCTGTTTCTCTTTTGTAAAAAAGTTCATTTGTATCTTTTCAAATTGGATTACACACATGAGTAACATCATGTGGTACTTGTCTTTCTCTGTCTGACTTTACTTAGTATGATAATCTCTTGATCCATCCAATGTTGTTGCAACGGACATTATCCCATTCTTTTTTATGGCTGAGTAACATTCTTTTATATGTGATACACACCACATCTTCTTTATCCATTCATCTGTCAAAGGACATTTAGGTTGCTTCCACATCTTGGCTAATGTAAATAGTGCTGCAGTGAACAGAGGGGTGCATGGATCTTTTCAGATTGTAGTTTTCTCCAGACATATGCCCAGGCATGGGGTTGCTGGATCATATAATAGCTCTATTTTCAGTTTTCAAAGGAGCCTCCATACTGTTCTCCATAGAGGTTGTACCAATTTACATTCCAAGAGAATTTTTTTTAAATTACTCTCACATTTATTTAGTGTCACACAAAGCCACCTGAGATGGTTAGGTACAATATATTCATCCCCTATTTGACAAATGAAACTGAAGCCCAAAAAGGAAAACAGCTACGGTCCCACAGACCTGGAGCATGAACTCAGGTCTCAGGACTCTTTGTCTAGTGCCCTTCCCACTCCACCATTTGGCCTTCCAGGCCAACTATAACAATTGATAACTTTATCTGAACGTCATTCAGCTAAAGTCATTCAAGTCAGTAAAAGACAGACAGAACTTAGCCAAGTGACTTCTTAGGTCAAAAGCAGTTTATAATAAAAGCTACAGGTCATAAACTTAAAGACACAGATATTTTACTTGATGAGAGAATAAAATAGATGTGGAAAAAAATATTAAGTGTTAGTATTACAGGATAGTTGAGTCTATCTGTCTTTCTCCAAGCAGCCACAAATTCCCATTAACTTCATTAAATTCCATGATCAAGGGGCCAACCTCTGTACTTTCCCATCACAAATAACCAAAACATTCATTTTTGCATGATTATTTCATTTCAAATGTCAGTGACATGAATGATCGTCTTTTAGAAAGACCCTATGAGTTGCATACTTAAACCAATATTTGCTGGTACTTTAATCTCCAAAGCAATGAAAATATTTTTCCTTCTGGAATGTTTCTTAAAAAGATAATGATATTTTAGAAATAAATCAATATTTTGTTCTTATGTAAAAGTTCACCTGAGAAGTGCAGCATGTCTGGGTTTTAAGTTTTTTTTATTCCACTGACCTCTGCTTATTTTGGCCAGTGAGGAATGCTTGTTCTCACTTTACCAAAAGAGAAATCAATGTCCAGGACTTGTCTAATGAAACAATGAATTAATGACAGTTCTTGGAAAAGGAATCAGTCCACTTGATTTTCAAGGTTTAAACATGTTTTCATGCCAGGCTACAATCCTTGTCCAGTATGAAGGGTAATCTTCCCACTCCAGGACCAAAGACCCTGGAGAAAGTTGGCATTCTTATGATATTTTCATAGAAAGTCTTTCTTTCCTTTCTATCATATGATCCTAAACCTTTACAATTCAGGGGGAAAAAAAAGTTCAAGGTACTCAAGATGAAGAAACCCCCATGGCTTGGGAAAAAAATTACAAAAATTATTTTCTAACCAGTGTTAAGCAGATGCCCATTGACTATAATTTTCTGTTTTTACCAAAGAGCTTCCTGCTGATAAGGAGAATGTAACCATGGATAGAAACAGGAGGAAGGGCTAGCCTGTGAAGAAAAATGATGAATCTTGATTTCAACAGGATCTCTTCTGACCAACTCCTTTTCATTCCATTTAGCCTCTTTAAAAGTCTTTTTGCCTTTATTCCTTTCCTTTTCTTTCTTTTTCCTTCCCTTCCCTTGCTGAAAAAATAAAAAGAAGAACAGTCCAAAATCAGTAGATAGGGCTAAGCAAAGTAGAGTCAAGAAGGTGGGGAACAGAGACCCAGTCTGAGAAGGCAAAACGCTCATCCCACACAGAGTCATGTCAGTAGGAGCTAAAAGAGCCCGGGCAGTGTGAGGAAGGCATAGATGTAGGGCGTACGGGGTCGGGGAGTGGGGCTGACATAGGGAATCAGATTCCAAGTGGAGGTTTCGAGGGCTGCTTAGTGAGGATTGTCAGAGTTGGAGAGGAGTTAAAAGAGTGTCTCTGGGCAAGAGTGGCCCTGCAGGATATCAGAGCCCAAGCAGGTGAGAAGATCACCCTGGTGGGAGGTGGCTCAGCTCAGGCAATCACCAATCAGGGTGAAGGAGACATCTCCGCAGGGGTACCCCAACACAGGCATAAAGTTTGAGCAGTGTAAGAAGTGTACAGGAGAGCTTCCCAGGGGTATTGGAGCCCAGGAGAACAAAGAGGATATGCACATAAGGGATAGGACCTCAGTGGTGACAGGGACATTGAGAGATTGGATACATCTAAGGGGGCTGAGATAGGCAAGTAGACAGATAGATAGATACATGCCCCCACATATATGGATAAAGGTTCCTCACCATCACACACACACACAAAAATGGATAGTACAAATATGGAAAGAGAGAAAGATAGAATAAAAATCCTAGGCAGTTGGATTAGAACTGAAAATGATAACAGGTAATGGATGAATGGATTGATGGAGAGAGAGAATTAATGGCATTCAATAAGTACCCATTAATTTATGTTCCCAAATTCACTTCAACTTTTCAAACGTTTATGTTGTGAAACATGCATGATATAGTAGAAAGGATGCAGTTTTTAGATCCAGTTTCAAGTAATATCTCCAATCAAAATGATATCAACTACTGAGTGATTTTACACAGTAGTGGTAAGTCCTGTGGGACAGAAAGGAAACAAACTACAGAATATCTTTAAGTTCCTTCAAGTTGGTAATACTTACCCAAGAGTGATTTTGCCCCCCAGGGAACATTTGGCAATTTCTGGAGACATTTCTGGTTGCTACAACTGGAGGGTGCTAATGGCATTTACTGAGTAAAGGTAAGGAATGCTGCTAAATATCTTGCAATGTGCAGAATGGTTATCACAGTAAAGAAAATATGGGCTGAATCATGTTCCCCAAAATGTATATGCTGAAGCCCAAACCTCCAGCACCTCAGAATGTGACTCTATTTGGAGACAGGACCTTTAGAGAAGTGACTACATTAAAATGAGGTCATTGGCATAGGCCCCAATTTATTCTGACTGGTATGTTTATGAAAAGAGGGTATTTGGACGAACAGAGACACACCAGGGATGTACTTGCCCAGAGGAAAGACCCTGTGAGGATACAGCAAGAATATAACCATGGGCAAGACCACGTGCAAGACAAGGGAAGAGGCCTTGGAAGAAATCAAACCTACCAGTACCTTGATCTTGGACTTCTAGCCTCCAGAGCTGTGAGGAAATACATTCCTGTTGTTTAAGTCATCCAGTCTGTGATGTTTTGTTATGGTAGCTCCAGTAAACTGATACAATTATCCAACTCAAAATGGCAGTAGTGCCAAAGCTGGAAACTGTGATTCATGAAATATGGAAACAGTACTGAAAAGAGCTTTTGAGAGTACGAAAGACAACCTAGCTAATATCTAGAATAAATGGCAAACTGAAGAAGAGAGGAGAAGTAAATTTGCCTTCCTGTGAAAATTAAAAAGAGTTATTCAGTGGAGAAAATCATTTCCTTGACTTTATATGCTGATGGGCCAGTGCAGTTAACATTCTCTCTTCTGGGCTATAAAGCCTCTGAAAAGGCTATTTAAAAAAATTAAATCAGTCTGATTTGGCATTAAGTATATTTTTACTTCTTTGGGACTTTTTTTTGGCAATGAAACTAAATTTGGAACACTCAAGAATTTTATTTCTATGTACGTTTGCTCAAAACATTATTACCCAGAAGACTACGGAAATCCAACCATCACTTAATCCCAAAGTTACTTTCTCATGGTTTACAAAGAAGGAAGGAATCTTCCTTGATCCAACGTATTTATTGGCGCTTTTGCGAAAGTTCAAATGTGTAATACAGTTTCATTATTCTCTTTGTTGGCATACAAATAAACTCAAAATGAATCATAAAGATACAGCTAAAGCTATATGACGCCTTGGAAAATACATAGAAGAAAGACCTTTGTGACCTTCAATTAAGAAAAAATTTCTTATTCAGGACAAGAAAAAAACAAATTACCGTATAAGAAAAAAAATGGTTAGACTCCAGTCACATTTTAAGCTCTTGCTCTTTAAAATGTTCTATTAAGAAAATTGAAAGGTGAGAATTGAAAGGAGAAAATTGTATCCAAAAGTAAAAGAGCTCTTATAACTCAATAAGTAAAAGCAATCTCCAAAAATGTCCAGAGTATTTGAACATGGAAAAAGAAGATACAATAATAATCAATAAACACATAAATATTCTCAACAGCATTAGTCATCAACAAAACAAAGATTTAAACCATCGTGAGATTCCACTGTACACTCATAAAGTAGCTAAAATTGAGAAGATTGGTGTTACGCAGTATCAGCAAATGTGGAGCTACTGAAACTCATCCTTTGCTGATAGGCGGATAAGTGGTACAGCCATTTTGGAAAAGAGTTTGGCACTTCCTCATAAAGTTAACCACACACACCCCATCTGACCAGCGCCTCCACTATTTGGTATTTACCCAAGAGGAATGGAGGTACATGTTCTCAAAAACACACATGTATGTATTTCTGGCAGCTTGATTTATAGAAGCAAAACTCAGCACAACCCAAATGTTCATGAATAGATGATGACATAAGCATATCATGGTCTATTCATACAGTGAAATGCTATTCAGCAATGGGAAGGAGCAAACTACTGATACACACAACATGAATGAACCCCATGTTGAACAAAGAAAGCCAAGCACAATAAAAGTTGAAACTAATATGATTCTGTTATGAATTTTTAGAACAGATGAAATCGATTTACATCGATAGAAATCACATCCGTGTCTGCCTGTGGTAGGGTTAGGAGGAACTGACTGCAAAGAAGAACAGAATAGCTTTCTGGGGTGACGAAAATGTATCATTTCTCGATTGGAGTGGTCATTACAAGGTTATGTACATTTGTCAGTACTTATTCAAGTGCATACTTGAAACGTGTGCATTTGATGGTATGTCAGTTAAGCTTCAATAAAGTTGATTTTTAAATTAAAGAGTAGTAAATATACAAAGGTACATTTGTTTATATGTTATCACTTAAAGAAATTGTGAACAGCAACAGCCCCAATCAATGAGCATGCTTAGGAACCAGATTATGATATTTAAGTATAATTCTTCATTAAAAGGCACCTTGGCAAAATGGCTGACATCAGTTGAAGAAGGAAAAATACAAAGTGAATCTGCAATATCTTGTTTTGATAGAAAGTCAAGAAGCACTCATAGAATAATGGGTCATGTCAACAAGATGAAGAATCCAACTTAAAGGGACTCCTATTGGTCAACTCTGAGAGAATTTGAGTACCAAAATACATAATGATAATAAGAGGTTACTTCAGTTCAGTTCAGTTCAGTCACTCAGTCATGTCCAACTCTTTGCAACCCCATGAACCACAGCATGCCAGGCCTCCCTGTCTATCACCAACTCCCGGAGTCCACCCAAACCCATGTCCATTGAGTCAGTGATGCCATCCAACCATCTCATCCTCTGTAGTCCCCTTCTCCTCCTGCCCCCAATCCCTCCCAGCGTCAGGGTCTTTTCCAATGAGTCAACTCTTCACATGAGGTGGCCAAAGTACTGGAGTTTCAGCTTCAGCATCAGTCCTTCCAATGAACACCCAGGACTGATCTCCTTTAGGATGGACTGGTTGGATCTCTTTGCCATCCAAGGAACTCTCAAGAGTCTTCTCCAACACCACAGTTCAAAAGCATCAATTCTTCGGTGCTCAGCTTTCTTCACAGTCCAACTCTCACATCCATACATGACCACTGGAAAAACCATAGCCTTGATTAGATGGACCTTTGTTGGCAAAGTAATGTCTCTGCTTTTTAATATGCTATCTAGGTTGTTCATAATTTTCCTTCTAAGGAGTAAGCGTCTTTTAATTTCATGGCTGCAGTCACCATCTGCAGTGATTTTGGAGCCCAAAAAACTAAAGTCTGTCACTGTTTCCACTGTCTCCCCATCTATTTCCCATAGATGCCATGATCTTAGTTTTCTGAATGTTGAGTTTTAAGCCAACTTTTTCACTCTCCTCTTTCACTTTCATCAAGAGACTTTTTAGTTCCTCTTCACTTTCTGCCATAAGGGTGGTATCATCCACATATCTGATGTTATTGATATTTCTCCCGGCAATCTTGATTCCAGCTTGTGCTTCTTCCAGCCCAGCGTTTCTCATGATGTACCCTGCATATAAGTTAAATAATCAGGGTGACAGTATACAGCCTTGACGTACTCCTTTTCCTATTTGGAACCACTAAACTACATAGGATATTTATTTATACCCTATGTAGTTGAGTGCATTGAAATTATGAGGAAAGAGATATTTGTATAGATTTAAAGCTGTTGTTGTGCAGTCACTCAGTCATGTCCGACTCTTTGTGACTCCATGGACTGCAGCACATCCCGTCCTTCTCTATCTTCTGTAGTTGGCTCAAACTCATGTCCATTGAGTCAGTGATGCCATCCAACCATCTAATCTCATCCTCTCTTGCCCCCTTCTCCTCCTGTCCTCAAAAGATTTAAAGTAACTTCCCACAAAATATTTTTTAATTACAAAGGGGAAAAGTGTAATGTTACAGTGGAGAAGCATGGCAGATACGATTTTAGTCAATTGATCAAAGTCAACATCATGATTAAGGCAATAAGTCGGAAATGTGTGTTGTACCATGCAACAGGGTTTGTGAGAAGACTGAATTTTCTGTGACATCCCTGCTAAAGATGCATAACCTGTATCTATTCTTAGAGATGCTACAATATGCATCATGTCAACTTGAATTTTTGCTAGTACAGCAAAAATCTCAGATATCCTCTCCTCAGTCAGCAGATACTGCATACTCAGTACATTGTTGTTGTTGTTGGTGTTTAGTAGCTAAGTCATGTTTGACTCTTTTGCAACCCCATGGACTGTGGCCTGCCAGGCTCCAGAGGATTTCCCAGGCAAGAACACTGGAGTGGGTTGCCATTTCCTTCTCCAGGGAATCTTCCCAACCCAGGGGTCAACCCCTCATCTCCTGCTTGGCAGGCAGATTCTTTACCACTGAGCCACCTGGTACATAGCATTGGGTAATTCTTCCCATTTCACCACTCACTCTTTCTTGTCTTATGGACCTTTCTGATTCATCATGTCGTACAATCTATTTGCTGATCATTTTTACGTTTTTATATATTCTGCACAATTTTTAATTTCACTTCCCATTTCTTTAATATTTGGATAAAAACAAATAGCAACGCGAATAGCAGTGGAAGATTTTATGTGGAGACTAATCTCATATCTTTTAAAATATCAGGCCTCTATTAAGTACAAAGCCTCCGTCAAATAGTGAATTATAAGTGTCTGGCACCCAGTGGCCTGTGACTCAGTTACTGGCTGACATTTCAGTCTCTGAACTCATCTAACAAGTGGCCTGTAAATTATAATTTCTTCTAAGTCTCTGACATAAGGAGAGATTAGATAGTGTTTGGAAACCGAGAGCATAACCTGCATCTCGGTCATGTTTGGTCCTGCATAGAGGCTTTGCGGGAAACGCAGCCACCTGAGGTCAATGCAAAATGACAGCGGCAGCTGCCATCACATAGAAGAGAAATATGTCTTTCCTTCCTGGACTGCACGGCCTGCTGGGCCCCTGGCCACTTGTGACGAGTGGTAAATTCAGTTCATAACTTCACTGTGTTCCTTGGGCAGCACATACATACTTGCTGACTTCTGTAAGGGTTGTTAGGAGCTCAGCTGCTCAGCCCTTTGTCTTTATTTGAGCAAAAACACCAGACTCCACTTTTAACACCCCTATTAAGAGAAAAATCAAATCTTTTTTTTTTTCTGGGGTTCTCTGCAGACCTGGAAATGATGATCCCATGGGAATCATGGGAAAATACTTCTCCCTTATGGAGCAAAAGCTGTAACAGAAATAAATATGCGATTTGATTTTAAGCACCAAAATGTACCTAAATCTTTAAACATCTCTGCTAATCTATTTTAGAAGTAGAGTGGAAAAAGCAAATCCCTAAAATAAAATGCATCTTATGCCACCAAGCCCAGATGAACACTACTTTAGAAGCCATGCATGCGTGCTAAGGCACTTCGGTTTTGTCCGACTCATTTCGACCCCATGGTCTGTAGCCCACCAGTCTCCTCTGTCAATGGGATTCTTCAGGCAAGAGTACTGGAGTGAGTCTCCATGCCCTCCTCCAGAGGATCTTCCCAACCCAGGGATCAAACCTGTGTCTCTTTATGCCTCCTGAATTGGCAGGCAGGTTCTTGACCACTAGCACCAACTGGGAAGCCCACTTTAGAGGACAGGTCTAATGTTTTATTGTAAATTTAAGAGTACTGTGTCACTGTTCCACTGTCCTTTAAATGAAATCATGCCATTTAATTATTACTCATGCAGCAAGGTATGTTTTTAATAATTATATTCCAATATAGGCTCATTCTGCACTTCCCTGGTAGCTCAGTGCTCAAAGAATCCACCTGCCAATGCAGAAACATGGAATCGATCCCTGGGTGGGGAAGATCCCCTGGAGAAGGGAATGGCAACCCACTCCAGCACTCTTGCCTGGGAAATCCCATGGACGGAGGAGCCTGGCGGGCTACAGTCCATGGTGTCTCACAAGAGTTTGACACGACTTAGCAAGCAAACAACAACAAATAGGCTCATTTCAGAATGAAAAAACCCGTAGAACAGATGTCCCATTCCTTTCAGAATTTATTGGGAAAAGAGCTCTCTGACTATGGTCTTCCTGCTTCATTCATTTGTCCTCATGTGGCAAGATGGCAAGAATATGCCTTCCAGAGGCCCACATTCCTATCCTGGTCAATATACTATTTACAACTGAATAGCTCATAGTTTATAGCCCCTAATATGCAAAGAGCCTTTCAAGTCTATTATAAACAAGAAAACTGGACAATCTGGGAAAGAGAATTATAACTGGCCAAGTGAAGTCACTCATTCATGTCTGACTCTTTGTGACCCCATGACTGTAGGCTTCTCCTCCGTTCATGGGATTTTCCAGGCAAGAGTACTAGAGTGGGTTGCCATTTCCTTCTCCAGATAATCTTCCCAATGCAGGTATCGAACCCAGGGCTCCCCCATTGCAGTCAGACACTTACCGTCTGAACCCCCAGGGAAACCCATAATTGACCAAAAATTGAATATTTTTATCTGCTATTTTTGATGAAATATACTACTGCTTTAATTCGCATTTTTTAAATGATGAGTTTAGCATTTTACTGGCCAAAAATATATTAAAAATGCTAAACTCATCATTTAAAAAATGCAAATTAAAGCAGTAGTATATTTCATCAATAATAATAGCAGATAAAAATATTTAATTATCCATTGGTAAAGATTCAAGAAAATAGGCAGTGAAGGTAAATCTGATAAAATCTTGGGGAAGCAAGATTTGATATTTGGTATTATCTTTTAAAAGATAAAATTCATATGCCCATTGACCTGGCCCTTCCATTTTTGGAAGTTTAAGCTATAAATCTCATATATGTACACTGACATATATGATTTTATATATATATATATATGAAATACAGATATGTACACATATACTATTGCAGATGTAATTTTTTTAATTTGAAAGCAAGCTAAATGCTCATTAATACAAAACATGTTAAATATATATTCATATATATAGTATAATACATATATGAGATATTTATGTATATATGAGATATAGTATAACATATTGGCACAGTCATATGGTAGAAAGCTATGCCATCATACACCTATATACACCTTCTTTAACATAGAATATTTGTGGAAAAAGTCACAAGAAACTTCACAGAGAATGCCTATGGTAAGGGAGAGATAAGAACTCACCCAGAAAGAAACTTTTCATAATATACTCTTCTGAATTATTCAAATTTTTTATCATTTATATGTAGTATTTCTTCAATTAAAAAAAAATGTGTAGAAATTTTTGAGAAATCTAGTGAGTTTGAAATGGTTTCGTGTGATTAGAGTATCTGTGTCTCAAAATAACAGGTCAGAATGTACATTCAAATAATTAAAAGTTTTAAAATAAAACCTGGTGTACTGTGTTCCAATCAGCAATCTGCTTGTTTAAACAAAAGATCACCTCGTGAGGGTCATTTTCTCATCTTCTAAGCTCTGTGTTCCTCAGGGACAATCTTTTCTTTTTGAAAAGCACCACAGTACAAATTATGTTGTTGACTTTTAATTTTTTTGAAAAGCCTGTTGACCCCCAATTGCTCTATTTTTTATTCATGTATTCTCTTTTCTAAAAAAAATATATATATATATATATATATATATATATTAAGCAAGGAAAGGATATTACATCAACAGTGTTCATTTGATTAAAGAAAATTATTTCCTTTAGTAATATGGATATTTAGACAGGTTCCTATTAATACAGATTTGGGTTATTTTTACTTTGGTAATAATTTCATTAAAGTACTATAAATATTCTTATATAAAATATTTCATGAATGTATGCATTATATTTTTAAACTTTTTATTTTTTACTGGGATATAGCTGGTTAACAACCAGTGTTGTGATAGTTTCAGATGAACAGTAAAGAGACTCAGCCGTACATACACATGTATTCATTTTCCCCAAAACTCTCCTCCCATCCAGGCTGCAACATAACATTGAGCAGAATTCCATGTGCTACACAGTAAGTCCTTGCTAGTAATCCATTTTAAACATAGCAGTGTTTATAGTCCATCCTAAACTCCCAAACTATCCCTTCCTCCCATCTTCCTCCCCCCACAACCATAAATTCCTTCTCTAAGTCTGTCTCTTTCTGTTTTGTAACTAAGTTCATTTGTATCATTTCTTTTTTTAGATTTCACATACAAGGGATGTCATATGATATTTCTCTTTCTCTGCCTGACATACTTCACTAAGTATGACATTATCTAGGTCTATCTATACTGCTGCAAATGGCATTATTTCATACTTTTTAATGGCTGAGTAATATTCCATTGGTTGCACATATGTACCCCATCTTCTTTATCTGTTCTGCTGTCAATGGACATTTAGGTGGCTTCCATGTCTTGGATATTATAAACAGTGCTGCAGTGAACACTGGGGTATATGTATCCTTTTGGAACATGTTATTCTCCAGATAAATATCTGGGAGTGGGATTGCAGAGTCATATGGTTAACTCTATTTTTAGTTTTTTTTTAGGAAACACCATACTATTCTCCATAGTGGCTGCACCCATTTACATCCCTACCAACAGTGTAGGAAGGTTCCCTTCTCTCCACATCCTCTCCTGCATTTATTGTTTGCAATGTTTTGATGGTAGCCATTCTGGCTGGTGTGAGGTGGTATTTCAAGGTAGTTTTGATTTGCATTTCTCTAATAACTAGTGATGTTGACTGTCTTTCATGTGTGCACTATTTTGACACAGTCTGTTATAAACTGAATGTTTCTGTTAGCCTACAAATCATGTATTAAAATTCTAACCTCCAAGTGATGGTATTAGGAGGTCAAGGCCTTTGGGAGGTGATTATACCTAACCACAAGGGTAGAGCCCTGTTGAATGGGATTACTGATTGAAAGAGGAAAAACACTTAAATTTCTTCTCTTTTCTACGACTCACACTAAACGCTTCTGTGACCAGATGTGTGCAGGCTTTTCCAGCATCAAGAACTCCTCAGATTCTCTGAAGGATATTGACTGGGCATCCTACAATTTAACAAAATCTGACACTGCCTGGGGATAGCATCAGATCTCACAGGTTAAGGGCTCAGTCCTGTGAGAGTGACTCCACTTCAGATCCTGACTCAAATCCGAGGTTGTCACTTGTGCTTCTGATCAACCATAAATCAGAGGTTCCCATAACCCCCTCCTCGGGTGCCATTAATTCCCTAGAATGGCTTACAGAAGTCAGGAAAACATTTTACACACTACATCACTGGCTTATTATAGAAGGATATAATGCAGGAACAACCAAATGGAAGAGAAACACTGGGCAAGGTGTCAATATATGGGCAGGGGAACAAAGCTTCCAAGCCCTCCCTGATACCCATGTTTCAGGCACCTCCTTCATCAACCAGGATGCTCTTCAAACCCTGTACTTCAGGGATTTTTGTGGAGGCGTCATTGTGTAGGTATGGTTGATTAAATCATTAGCTGTGCCTGTGTCTGCTCAGTCATTCAGCTGTTGTCAGACTCTTCACGACCTCATGGACTGTAGCCCGCCAGGCTCCTCTGTCCATGGGATTCTCCAGGCAAGAATACTGGAGTGGGTTACCATTTCCTACTCCAGGGGATCTTTCCAGCCTAGGGATCAAGTCATTGTCTCCTGCATGTCCTGCATTGGCAAGCAGATTCCATACCACTGAGCCACCTGGGAAGCCTGAATCATTGGCCTACTGGGGATTATTAATTAGTTAATATCCTCCAGCCCTTCTCCCTTCCCAGAAGGTTGTGGAGTGGGGCTGAAAATGTTAACCCTCTAATCATGTGATTGGCTTCCCTGGGAACCAGTCCCCAAACTTAGGGGCTTTCCAAAAGCCACCTCTAGGTATATGCCCAGGAGTGGAATTGCTGTATCATATGGCAGAGGCTTTCCTCATGGCTCAGTCCGTAAAGAATCTGCCTGCAATGCAGGAGACCTGGGTTGGATCCCCATGTCAGGAAGATCCCTGGAGGAGGAAATGGCTACCTATTCCAGTATTCTTGCCTGGAGAACTCCATGGACACAGTAGCCAGGCGGGCTATCGTCTGTGCAGTCACAAAAAGTCAGACATGACTGAGTGACTGAGGTAATTCTATCTTCAGTTTTTTAAGGAACCTCCATACAGTTCTCCATAGTGGCTGCACCAATTTGCATTTCCACCAACAGCCAAGGAGTTTCCTCTCCTCCACACCCTCTCCAGCATTTATTGTTTAGAATTTTTTTTTTTAATAAGGGCCATTCTGAAAACCACCTCACTACAGTTGAAAAGGGCTTGTTTTGAATAACAAAAGACACCTTCAATGCTCTATCACTTAGGAAGTTACTAGGGCCCTGGGAGTTATTTGTCACAAAGACGGAAGACGACGACCAAACGCACCTTATTATAACTCGCAATATCACAGTGCTCTTGGTGGCTCAGAGGTTAAAGCGTCTGCCTGCAATGCAGGAGACCTGGGTTTGATCCCTGGGTCAGGAAGATCCCCTGGAGAAGGAAATGGCAACTCACTCCAGTATTCTTGCCTGGAGAATCTCATAGACTGGGGAGCCTGGTGGGCCACAGTCCACGGGGTCACAAAGAGTCAGACATGACTGAGTGACTTAACTTATAAGAAGAGACACAACTTGATCTCTGGCTTTCTGCTCTCAGCCATGTGAGAATGCCAGGAGAAAATGGCCAACTGCAAACAGAGGTGGCCCCTCACCAGACACTGGAACTTCCAGAACTTGATCCTAATTGCCCATGCTCTAGAACTTAAGAGAAATACAGTTTTGTTGTTTAAGCCACCCAGTCTATGGAATTCTATGATAACAGCCTGAACTAAGACACATTCCAAGTTTAATATACTCAAGGTTATCTGCATCATCTTCTTTCCTTCATTTTAATTCTTCAGTTCATTTTCTCATTCACCAAATGGTAGTTATTTTCCCCAAGATTCAATCTCTAGAATCTTCTTTTTTTAAATTAACAAATGTGTGTACTTATTCATTTTTGGCTGTGCGGGTCTTTGCTGCACATGGGCTTTCCCCAGTTGCAGAGAGTGGAGGCTACTCTTCGTTGCGGTGTGCAGGCCTCTCACTGAGGCGGTTTCTCTTATTGTGAAACAGGCTCTAGGCTGTGAGGACTCCGTAGTTGTGGCACACAGACTTCATTGTCCCATGGCATGTAGAATCTTCCTGGACCAGGGATTGAAACTGTGTCCCCTGCACTGGCAGGCAGATTCTTAACCACTGCACCACCAGGGAAGTCCTCGATCTCTAGAATCTTCTTTGAGTCCTCTCCTTCACTCTCTGTGTAAAATGACTCTTCAAACATAGTGTTTTCTTCCTATTAAAGTTCCTAGTGCTGTGTTATTGTTCGGCCCCTAAGTCACATCTGACTCTTTGCGACCCCATGAACTGCAGCACACTGACCTTCCCTGTCCTTCACTATCTCCCGGAGCCTGCTCAAACTCATGTCCATTGAGTCAGTGATGCCATTCAACCATCTCGTCCTCTGTCGCCCCCTTCCCCTCTTGACCTCAATCTTTCTCAGCATCAGGGTCTTTTCCAATGACTCGGCTCTTCCGACTCAGGTAGCCTCATCAGGTAGCCAAAGTATTAGAGCTTCAGCTTCAGCACCAGTCCTTCCAATGAATATTCAGGGTTGATTTCCTTTGGGATGGACTAGTTTGATAACCTTTCTGCCCAAGGGACTCTCAACAGTCTTCTCCAGCACCACAGTTTGAAAGCATCAATTCTTCGGCACTCTGCCTTCTCTATGATCCATCTCTCACATCCATACATGACTACTGGAGAAATCATAACTTTGACTGTATGGACCTTTGTTGGCAAAGTGATGTCTCTGCTTTTTAATACACTGCCTTAGGTTTGTCGTAGCTTTTCTTCCAGGAATAAGCGTCTTAACTTTGTGGCCGCAATCACCACCCACAGTGATTTTGGAGCCCAAGAAAATGAAATCTGACACCGTTTCCACCTTTTCCCCATCTGTTTGCCATGAAGTGGTGGGACCAGATGCCATGATCTTTGTTTTTTGAATGCTGAGTTTTAAGCCAGCTTTTTTACTCTCCTCTTTCACATTCAACAAGACGCTCTTTAGTGCCTCTTCACTCTGTCATTAAAGTGGTATTATTTTAGGTTGTTGATATTTTCTGCCAGCAGTCTTTGATTCCAGCTTGTAAGTCATCCAGCACAGCATTTTGTCTGATGTATTCTGCACATAAGTTAAATAAGCAGGGTGATAATATACAGCCTTGACATACTCCTTTCCCAGTTTTGAAATTAGTGCTATATAACCAGTTAATTTAAAAATTGGTGGTATGAAAAACAACAACTATTTTCTTCTGCTCACAATTATGTGGGGTAGGAATTCATAAATGGCTCAGCTAGGTGTTTCTTAGTTGGGGTTCCTTCGATAGTTGCAACCAGACCTTGGGTGATGCCACAGTTGTCTGAAGGGTTAGCTGACCTGGACGTTCACGGCTGCCCACTCACAGAGCTGGCAGTTGATGGTGGCCAACTACAGGGCACCTGAGCGTGTCCTCTCCATCGAGGTGGACTCAGGACAGTCAGACTTCCTTGCAGAGAGCTCATTTCCTCCTGAGCCAGCATCTCAGAAGCAGTAAGCAGAGGCCATATGGCTTTCTCTAGCCTAGTTAAAATCTTTTGCTGGTTGTTAAACATTGGGACACCACTGACTTAGCTCTTCTTTCTTTGCTTTCTGTGTCTGTGTACACGTGAGAAGTGTTTTGAAAAACCATAAAGTATTCTAATTTATTTAACCAAATCCTGCTTTTTGCAGGTACATTTTTTCAGTGTTTCATATATTAAATAAAAAAATTAGGATATATTATTTGATAAATAATTTACAACCACAAAAATCCATATTTTCAAAGAATGGTTTATATAATGAGTATTAATCATGATATATCATTAACAAAAATTGTTATAATATCATATAATGAAACATGATCACAATTTTGTGAAAAACAAAACCATAAAATGTTTCACAAAATTAAGAACATCTTAAAAATGATGATTATAGGAAAAAAAATAGGCTTATATCTGTGACAGGGTAGCTTACTGAGATCTCAATTTGTTTCAATCTTGAATTTTTCCTTTGTTTCTATCAAAGTAGCTCCTGTCTCTGGTCTTTTAATTCAGGGACATTATGAGACCAAAGTGAAATTTCCTGACAGTTTGCCTCCTGTCTTTCATTTTCAAAAGCCCAGAATTTTTGAGAAAATTATGCTAGAGGATAATGAGGGAAAAAATCAAGCACCTTTATAGGAGTGAGTAGGAGAAAAGAGAAAAGAGAGATGGATAGCAAGGCCCTACTTATCCTTTTAGAGCTTTCCAGGGGGGCTCTGGTAAAGAATCCACCTGCAACGCAGGAGACCTGGGTTCGATCCCTGGGTTGGGAAGATCCCCTGGAGAAGGGAAAGACTACCCACTCCAGTATTCTGGCCTGGAGAATTCCATGGACTGTAGAGTCCATGCGGTTGCAAAGAGTCAGACAAGAGTCGTCTTTCACTCACTTGGGGGACTCCTGACAAGCAAACATGGTATATGTCAGGAGTTGGCAAGCTATATCTCATGCACTGGTACCTACTTTTGTAAATAAAAGTGGAGGGATGGGGGGATACAGCCATGTCTATACATTAAAGTAGTGCCTGTAGCTGTAATTACAGTTGCAACTGTAGAATTGAGTAGTTATGACGGAGACCCATGAGACCTATGGCTTGTGGCATCTTTACTGTCTGAAAAATTTTTCTCCTGCTCCCCGTAAATGGTGCCTCCCAGAATTGAGTATAAAACATGCACAACCACGCAACAGCCCTAAAACTACAGATCCCTAGCAAGGATATCATCCCTACTGAGGCTGGAAACCACTTCAAATGACGTGGGAGCTTCAGTAGGATCATATTCATGAGCCATGTGAAAGGAAAATCAAAATAGAGTCAGTATTGCTAAGAGCTCTCTACATGGAGCCAGGAGGCAGCTGAGGAAGGTGTGACTTATGCACGTCTCAGCCTAGAAGGAATCTGACCGCTTTACCTGATAAAGTTATCCAGAACACCTGTCAGAAATTCAAGATACTTACTGGACCCTTACTTAAAATAACTCAGCACAGTCTATTTATTGGACCCCTACACCAAAACAACTTGTGATTCCTTAAGAACAAATATTTTCTGATTGGTATCAAAGCTGATATCAGTCAGATACCATCCAGTCAATACCAGCCAGGCAACGTTTAACTAACAATCTCATGGCTGTTTTTAAACTGTTTTTTGTTGGAATATAGTTGCCTTACAGTGTTGTATTAATTTGTCCTTATAAGTTTCCAGCCCTTTCTCTTCCTCAGAGCACTCTTTCTGTGTCTCCTGAATTGGAATTCTTAAGACCCCCCAAAACTCATATTTGCAGCCTCCTGTATTATTTTTTTTGATTAGCAGACTGTGTATATTTTAAAAGAGGATAAAACCATGACTCTTGCACAAAAAGAAAATGAATATATCAAGATTTTATTTACGGGTTTCCCTGGTGGTTTAGATAAAGAGTGAACCAGTAAGCTATATAAAAATAGTTCAAATGAAAATTGAACTTCCAGAGATTTATATTCTGTCAAAACTCATTTTCATAGTCAGGTATAGGAGTCACTTGCTTAGCTGTGCATACAAGTCATTTGCATTATTATTATTGTCCTACAAGTTAGCTTCTATCTTAATGGAGTTGTAAGATAACCTAGTCAAAGACAACCAAAAGCAGAGACAACCCACATGAATGAGCTTGCCAAAATGCCTACTACATCACAGAGCTTTGCATAGTTTTCTCCTTTGGAACTGAAGACCACAGACAAGACCCACAAATATTTCACTTTTTTATTATTATTACTGTTACGACCTACAGATGACCCCACAGAAAATGGATAATGACTGAGATTAAATGATTTTCCAAACAAGTGATGGGTCTCAGATTCAGAATACCACTGATTTAAAGAAAATAAATTATATTGTTATTTCTTATACTTTTGAGTGTCTGGAATAAAATTCAGATCTCTTGTATCCAAATTCCTTGAGAACAGAGACCCTGCTGTCTGACCTACTTCTGTTTTCTTAGACCTAAAAATGGATAAACAGGTGACTGGCAAATATTTGCTAAGTGGATAGAATGAATGCAAAGGAGCAAGAGAAAATTGTATATTTCACAGTTAAATAACATGTCACTGAGGAGAAAACTTCTAACCATGGACTATCTCACATGTGTATTGTGCAAACTCTTACCCAGGTTCACTATTTCCTGTGGGTGAGAAATAACAAGAAAAATCTGATATAGAAGCTCAGAGATTGTAGAGTGAGCCTTGGATCTCCTGTTTTCTAAGAAAACTGAGAAAGGAAAGAGCATCAAGCATGAAATCATTTTCTCTTGTAGGAAAAATGTTGTGCTTCACTGGAAAGCTACGCATTGTCTGGCATATAGGGAGCATTCTCACGATTATCTGATTCTAGGCGTTTATTGTCCCTGAGAGCTTTTGCAACTCTGTAAATTGAAGATCAGAAGTAACAATGTAAAATAATTCTTGTCTATTGACATACAAACTGTGTCTTGTTCAGTTAGAGGTTCAACTGATTTACCCTCCCCAGGTGAAGCAGTGGTGAAGAATCCACCTGCCAATGTAGGAGACGTAAAAGATGCAAGTTCTATCCTTGGGTCGGGAAGATCCTCTGGAGTAGGAAATGGCAACCCACTCCAGTATTCTTGCCTTGAGAATCCCATGGACAGAGGAACCTGGCAGGCTACAGTCCATGGGGTTGAAAAGACTCAGACATGACTGAGTGACTACACGCACACGCATGCACACACACACACACACCCCTGGGGGAAAATCAATTTTGCCTCTATGTACACATTCATTTCCATATTCCTAATTTATAAATGTGTCTGTTTCTTCAGATTGTCTTGAATGAGTTATGACATATGCCCAGTACCATCATCGTAAGCACAAGGGTTGGAGGTCCCCAGAGAAAGAGAACCAGGAATGGCTTTCTTGACATAAGAAGAGCCATTTCGGCCTAAGCCATTTTTGTGATCTAAGTCTGGCCACAATGCTTGCCCTTGAACAAGTCTCAGTATTTAGGTGTTCTTGGCCACCTGATGTGAAGAGTTGACTCACTGGAAAAGACCCTGATGCTGGGAGGGGTTGGGGGCAGGAGGAGAAGGGGACGACAGAGGAGAGATGGCTGGATGGCATCACCGACTCGGTGGACATGGTTTGAGTAGCCTCCGGGAGTTGGTGATGGACAGGGAGGCCTGGCGTGCTGCAATTCATGGGATCACAAAGAGTCGGACACGACTGAGCAACTGAACCGAACTGAACTGAACTGAAGGGAAGTAGGAGAATATAGTAGCAAAGGAAGAGCAGTCAACCACAGTCCAGCAGGAAAACAGTCCTAGCTCCTCCTCAAGGAATACACATAACAATCTGATACAGGTCTTTGAGTTCTGCAGGAACTAAGGCCCCGGTCAAATGAAGGATGGAAGGATGATGTTGACCCGACAGACTTCCATCAGCTGAAGCTTGGACTGTGTAGTCCTTTGCCCCAGTTCTATGCCAAATTCTTCTCTGCTCAAGCCCCTTCATTAATATGCACATACCCTTAGCTTAAAACTTCCCCAATTTTGCTGCTCAGAGAGGCACTTCTTCGGGAAAGATCCCTGATGTTCTCCTTACCTGATGCAGGTAATAATAAATCCTCCCTTCTCCCAGTCTTCAGCTTAGCGATGTCTATTGGCTCAGTACGCACCAAGAAGTGAATCCACCTTTTGAATAACATTATTGGTTAATGTGTAGAATAAAATCTTTAACAACTATTCATTTTTATCTCTTGACAGTCTTGGTTTTTAACCTTTCTTTAGCTTTTGACACTCTCCACAGTAGTATTATTTTTAGAAGGGAGTGAATATGCAATTCAAAGAGGAGAGGGAAAACAATGGAAAAACAACAACAAGCTTTCAAACTTAATTGGGAGTTGAGTTTGAAATAATTATTGGTGTACTGTAAGGATGCATTTAAACATTTATGCACATACTACATGATGCAGGCCCTCTAGGATAGCAAGGATAGTCAAGTAATACCCTGAAAACAGTGTGTAAATGCTTTAATTATTTACCTCGTTGCCTTCATCAGAATATCCAGATGAACGATGAGAGGAATCTGATCCAAACATCAATTTCCTTTTTCTCCCGTATTTACATATCTTCTACTTCTTCCTCATGTTAAATATCAATGCAAAAAGCATACCAGTGTTAATACATGTAGATGTTGTAGGGCTCAGTTAGCCTCTTCGAGTCTAATAAGGCACCTCCTCTGGGCTTTCCCAGGTAAGTCATTAGAACAGTCCACTTCCTGCAGGATTTTCTGACTTAACATTTCTCAGAGAACAGAAATCAATGGGCTAGGTTCAACTTTAGGTCACAAGGATCTTACTAAGTTAACTGAATCTGATACCAGACACCTATTATTTCTCAATTCTGCAGTACGTGATTCTCTGGGGAGACAAAGAAGAGGGTCTGCAGGGATAAATATTGAAAGAACTTCCTTCTAAACTATAATTAGTTGGGCTCTGTAGAAAATAAAACACATGCTGGGAGAGAAATGCTCATTTGATTAAAAAAAAAAAAAAAAGAAAGCAGTGTCTCCCCAGACACCAGGGAGGGGAAGACACCATTGTTTGGGGAAGAAAACTTCAGAACTGAATGTGTGAAAAAAATAAAGGATGATTTCCTTGGAGATTTTTTTGAGGCTCTAAAAATAATGTGATATGTGTAAGAAAATACCAATGTTCCCCTAAAACACAGAAACAAACATCTTAGTTGATTACTTCTTTTTAAAGCAGCCTTGGTGAAGAAAAAATAGTTACAGGCTTTCACCAGTAGAGGGGAATACTGTCCTAGGAAAAAGCACAGAATCTCTTCATGCTCATATTTTTCACCTTCCTTCTCATATTATTCTTCTAAGGTATAAGTAAGAGATGAATGTTTCTAGCTTGTTTTTCTCATTTATTAAATGTTTAATTGCAGGGGCTAGTGCATAATTGTTTTGTGGGAACAGAAAGGAGAATGTGGGAAGCTGTGAGAACAGAGAAGTGTCATCCCAGGAGCTCCGACATTAGACACTTGAGGCTAAGTTACAGAGCAGCTCCGCGTCCGAAGGAATGAATAGTTTGCCTTACTTGTACACAACACTCTTTCCTCAAATGCCCCAATGCAAAGTTTATTCCAGAATCTGCATAGTTTTTCATTGGCCTCTCCCAGTGGGAGACTAATAGTCATTGTCAACCAACAGAAACTTCCAAGGGACAGACCTTTATACTTTGTCCTTCAGGAACTATAAATTTTTAAATGTTTTGCTGTTTTCCACTTAATATCATCATGTCTTACATAATGCTTTCTTTTCCAGCATTTCTAATACTGCCAAACATTAAGAAGTTGATTTAATGAAAGGAAGTTGTACCATATAGTAGGATTATACAAGACGTGTCATGGTGCTGAAGGAATGCGAGGGTCCATTAGCTTGTGAGATCCTGAGATTGAAAAAGCTCCCTGCCAAATCAGTTTTTTTAAAACCCCTCTCAGAATCAGAGCAAGCAGAGGCATTGGGAAACGAAAGTGGAGTCTCTTCAACAGAACACCATGATGTTCTCAGGTTATAGCACCATGATAGCAACCTCAGGTTAGAGAGAGATGCTGAAGTCTCATGTTATCAAGCCATCTTCAGAACTGAAAGAAAAAGAGGGGTGGAAGAAGGAAGGGAGAAAAGGAGGGAGGGAGGGAAGAAAAGAGAAAAGAAAAAAAAAAAAACAACAGAAAGCTATCAGGTTGGAAACTCTTAGAGAGGAGGAACTGGTCTATAACCAAAACTCATTGTATATTCTTCATGTTTTGTTGTATATAATTATCATGTAAGAATTCAGGTCCAATTACAAGATAGAAACCACACAGTGATTTTTTCAGTTGAAGTATAATTGATACACATCATATACACTGTAGTATATGATCACGTATAAATAATTGATTTATAATACTGTGTTAGTTTTAGGTACACAGCAAAGTGATTCAGATATTTTTTTCCAGATTCTTTTCCATTATAGGTTTTTATAAGATTTTGTATATAGCTTCCTGTACTATACAGTAGGTCCTTGTTATTTATCTACTTCATATATAATAGTATGTATCTGTTAATCCCAAACCCCTAATTTTATCCTTTCCCCTGCTTCCCCAATAACCATAAGCTTCCACAATTTGCTTTCTAGTTCTATGAGTCAGTTTCTGTTTTATAAATAAGATCATCTGTAACATTTTTTTCAGATTCCGTGTATAAGTGAAAGATGGTATTTATCTCTGTCTGACTTACGTCACTTAGTCTGATAATCTCTAGGTCCATCCACGGTGCTGCAAGTGGCATTATTTCATTTCTTTTTATAACTCTGTAATACTCCATCGTATAAATGTACCACAACTTCTTTATCTATTCACTGTCGTACCTTTAGGTTGCTTCCACATCTTGGCTCTTGTAGATGGTGCTGCTATGAACATAGGGATGTGTATATCTTTTCAAATTATGGTTTTCTCTGCATATATGCCCAAAAGTGGGATAGTTGGGTCATATGGTAATTCTATTTTTAGTCTTTTAAGGAACCTCCATATTGTCTTCCATGGTGGATATACCAATTTACATTCCCACCACGGTGTAGGGGAGTTCCCCTTTCTCCACACCCTCTCCAGCATTTCCCACTTGTAGACTTTTTGATGATGGCCATTCTGACCAGAGGGGCTTCCCAGGTGGCACTAGTGGTAAAAAAAAAAAACTGCTTGCCAATGCAGGAATTGTAAGACAAGCAGGTTCAATCCCTGAGTTGGGAACATTCCCTGAAAAAGGGCATGGCAATCCACTCCAGTATTCTTGCCTGGAAAATCCCATGGACAGAGGAGCCTGGCGGGCTACAGTCCATAGGGTTCCAAAGCACTGGACAAGACTGAAGCAACCTAGGATGCATGCATTCTAATCAGTGTAAGGTGATACATAAATGTCATTAATATACGATTCATGTATATCATATATCATATATATCATGTATATCATTGATATACAAATCATGTAGATACACAAATCATTTCAGTTTTTATTTATGTTTCTCTAATAACAAGCGATGCTGAATATCTTCACGTTCCTATTGGCCATCTGTATGTCTAACTTGGAGAAATATGTGTTTAGGTCCTATGCCCATTTTTTTCATTGGATTGTTTGGGGTTTGGGGTTTTTTCTTTCCTTATTGAGTTGTATGAGCTGTTTGTATATTTTGGAAATGAACCTCTTGCCTGTCACATCATTTGAGAATATTTCCTCCCATTCCATAGGTTGACTTTTCATTTTGTTTATGGTCTCTTTTGTTATGTAAAGCTTATAAATCTGACTGGGTCCCATTTGTTTATTTTTGCCTTTATTTCTATTGCTTTGGGAGACTGACCTAAGAATACATTGCTACAGTTCATGTCAGAGAATGTTTTGCCTGTTTCTCTTCTAAGAGTTTTATGGTATTGTGTCTTAAGTCTTTAAGCCATTTTGAGTTTATTTTTTTTTAAACATTTATTTTTATTTATTTGGCTGCATAGAGTCTTAGTTGTGGCATGTGGGATCTAGTTCCCTAACCAGGGATCGAACCCAGGCCCCCTGTATCAGCAGAGCAGAGTCTTAGCCACTGGACCACCAGGGGATTCCCTTGAGTTTATTTTTGTGTATGGTGTGAGGCAGTGTTCTGATTTCATTGATTTACACACAGTGATTTAAACAATGGAAGTTTAATATTAAAGGATTATGAAACTATGGCCAAAGAGTAGCCATAAGGTATTATAAAAACTATAAATAGTGTCCGAAGGCTGACACTGAGCGTTCCCAAGGAAGGCCAAATTTAGAAGAAAGACTTCTTCCCCAAGGCTAAGTTCATACCCCACTGAAGAGGTGAGGTTGCATCCCACGGCGTGCCAGAGAAGTTTTCTGGTTTTCCTGGACCAGGTCTGATCTGCTCTAAGTGGGCAAAGGAGGAAGCATCCTTCGGGGAACCGGACGTGCCCCACTTGGCACCCTGACATGCAGGGAGGAGAGCCCGCCAGGCACAAGCAGCGTATAGATGAGCTCAGCTAGTGACCAGGGACTGGCGTGCGCTGAGCGAGTGAGGGTGCCTCTGGAGGCAGGGGCCCCGGCGTGTACAGCCTCGAGATGGGCCGGAGCTTCGAGGATTTGGAGGGGTCACACATTCTGGGCTCTTGGCTGGGGCAGATCGCAACCCTGTTTCAGACACACACTCCTGAGTTTGCACCCTCTGATAACAGCAGATTCCCCCTTCAGCCTGCTACATCCTCCCAGGGTCCTCTACTGAAAAAGCCCAACATCATCCTTGCTGTAAAGGATGGTGTTCCATCCTTTATCACAGAGCAGATATTGGAGGATAAATTTGGGTCTGAGAGGCAATAAACTGAGAAGTAATACATATGAATAAGAAGCTATAAGTGATTAAAACCAAATATGGGTGTCATGATTTTCAAAAAAATTCTTTTGTATTTCTAAAGTTCTCAAATCAAGAACCCCTCTAGGTATTGTTTAAGTAGATTCTTGGACTGGATGGACCCTTAACTGGTCATTAAGATTCTGGAATCTAGAGTGTCAAGTAAGTAGTCCCACAGCCATCTGGGTGAGGGAGCTCCATGACACTTTCATAATATCTAACATCATTAAAAAAAAAAAAAAACCTCTGTGAGGCAATTATTAAAATCCTTCTATTGCACATAAGAGAGGCTAGTGAGGATCAGGGAAACTTAAGTACATCATGATAGAGATAGAAAATGTCTCATCTATCAAGAGTTAAAAGGGCTTCAAAATACATTAAGCATTTATTTCTGTTTGTTATAAAAATTAAAGACTTTCTAAACATGAGGGGATAAAATAACCCAGGACTAAAGGCACAAGAAATAATCAATGGAGGGACAGTCTGGTAAGGTGAGAGCACTGATTCTGGAAGCAGACTGCTGGGGCCGGAATCAGGGCTTTGCCACTAGAGATGCAATGTTTGAATGATCAAACATTTTACATCTGGCATTTAGATATTTTAAGGTAAACACACTCACTTCTGAATATTTCTACTCACTCTAATAATACAGTTGTTGCAGCTGGAAATTTCTTGGTGTGTCTGCAACCATAATAAGATACTTTTCTACTTTGAATTTCTATTGAATGATAACACAATTCCACACACTGCTTGTGAAAAATAATTGGAGTTGGTCATGCTTTCTTTCTTAGGCAGCCTCATTTCCTAGGGAGCAAATGAGTGGAATATAGGTCCTGCCCTTAATTTTCTTAGTCCAACATGCTTGAAATGATTGCATAGTCTTCTGTTCTACTAGAACAGTTTCATCAACTGTCTTCATTCCTTATTCTGTAAGAATATTAAAAATCAGTAGTTTTTTCTGGTACATGTCTGTACATCTATTCTTGTTCATTTCTGTTTTTCAATTTCCCCCTAAAATTCCAACCTCTTAAATTTTTAAAAAATTCTTCCCACTTATTTTATATCCTAATAAGATTATATATTAATAACCTAATGCACATTATACTTATTGAAGTCTGATTTATTTCCACATTTTGAGGAAGATATAAAAATATATGTGTATTTAATTTTGCTTCATTCAAACTGCTTACCTCAGGTATCATTCTTTAGGGTAATTAGTGGATATTTCCTGTATAGGTAACCCTGATAAATACATAACAGATACTAATAGGAAGCCCAAATCTAAGACCCTAATATTCAGGGATTCAAGTGCCATTAGTTTAGCAAAATGGTAAATTTCAATAAGTGGTATCCATTATTATTTCATGGACTCAAACTCTAGCCAAAGACAGGGCTGGGGTGGGTTTTCAGACAGAAGACACAGTTACTCTCTTTGAGCATGTTCTTTATTTTTTGCACGTTTGTAAGGAAAATACATTAGCCTGACTGTTGTTAAACCATGATAAAAAGGCATTAGAGGGAAATGTGTGAAAGCAGGACTCCAACCAAATAGAAGAGAGAGTCAGAGTGTCCTGATTTTGTGTCATCATTGTTGATTTGCTGTTGATTTTAGAAACTTACTGCCCATCCACCCACCAAGGCTTGGTTTCCCTCTCACCCCCACCTCCCATTTCCTTCAGTGGAGAACCCTTCCCCGGAAGTGAGAACCACACTGCCCCTCTGCCTCCAATTGGCCTTGCCTAAGTGTTCCCTGGTAACTCAGCTGGTAAAGAATCCACCTGCAATGCAGGAGACCTGGGTTCGATTGATCCCTGGGTTGGGAAGATCCCCTGGAGAAGGGGAAGGCAACCCACTCCAGTGTTCTTCCCTGGAGAATCCCATGGACAGAGGAGCCTGGAGGGCTATAGTTCATGGAGTCGCAAAAGAGTCGGACATGACTGAGCGACTTTTCACTTCATTGCAAGAGTCTAAATAAAAATCTCACAACTACTGTGCCTCAAAACAAGACCCAACCTCAGTTCCCTTTGGCTTTGGGGTTCTCTATCACATAAACGCCCAGGGTGTGGGCGAATAGCACCTCAGTCCGTTTTCTGGAATTCCAAAATCCAAAACCTCTGGAAATTGTCAATTTTTCTAAGTTAATAATAAACACATTTGGTAGCAAATCCAACCTGAACTGAAGTGAGAATGTCTACTGGCTTTATTTTTCCCACTTGGTGTGAATGTTCATGCATTTCCCCAGGGATGTACTGATGTGTTTCATGATTGTTCTCAGCCCCTTGCTGTAGGTGTATATTGAGACACTGTAAGCAGAGCGGTCACTCGGGGCCCCATACGTACAAAAGGCCTGCACCTGGTGGAAAGCTCTGCGCTCACTATCTTGAAATCTTTAATAACTTTCGAACAAGAGGTCATGCAGTTTTCATTTTGCACAGGACCCCGCAAATTATATAGCTGGTCCTGGGAATAAGCACTGACGCATCTTTCTGAAATCTGAAAAGTTATGAATTATAAAACATTTCTGACTCTGAGGGCTTCTGTTAAGGCACCCGAGCTGCTATCCTACCAGGATTGCTGTTATTATTACTGACACAATGCATTGAATGCCTCCTATAGGCAGGTAATCTAAGCACCTTCACATGTTAAATATAACCTTGTGAGGTACACAGTACTTTCTTCATTTTAAACAACTGAGTAGAAATTTACCCTGAAGTGTTTATAGTCACCCAGATATAAATGGCAGAGGTGGAATTCAAACTAAGGCAGTGGACCTCAACTTTTCAGCACTAGGGACCGGCTTTCTGGAAGACAATTTTTCTTTCAAGCGGAGTCGTGGATGGCTTCAGGATGATTCAAGCGCATTACCCTCCTTATGCACTTTCAGTTCAGTTCAGTCGCTCAGTCGTGTCCAGCTCCTTGCAACCCCATGGACTGCAGCACGCCAGGCCTCCCTGTCCATCACCAACTCCCAGAGCTTGCTCAAACTCATGTCCATTGAGTCGGTGATGCCATCCAACCATCTCATCCTCTGTCAACCCCTTCTCCTCCTGCCTTCAATCTTTCCCAGCATCAGGGTCTTTTCCAATGAGTCAACTCTTCACATGAAGTGGCCAAAGTATTGGAGTTTCAGCTTCAGCATCGGTCTCTCCAATGAACACCCAGGACTGATCTCCTTTAGGATGGACTAGTTGGATCTCCTAGCAGTCCAAGAGACTTTCAAGAGTCTTCTCCAACACCACAGTTCAAAAGCATCAATTCTTCGGTGCTCAGCCTTCTTTATAGTCCAACTGTCACATCCATACATGACTACTGGAAAAACCATAGCTTTGACTAGATGGACCTTTGTTGGCAAAGTAATGTCTCTTCTTTTTAATATGCTGTCTAGGTTGGTCATAGCTTTTCTTTCAAGGAGTAAGTGTCTTTTATTTCATGGCTGTAGTCACCATCAGCAGTGATTTTGGAGCCCCCAAAAATAGTCTCTCACTGTTTCCATTGTTTCCCTATCTATTTGCTATGAAGTGATGGGACTGGATTCCATGATTTTACTTTTTTGAATGTTGAATTTTAAGCCAGGCTTTTCACTCTCCTCTTTCACTTTCATCAAGAGGCTCTTTAGTTCTTCTTCACTTTCGGCCATAAGGGTGGTGTCATTTGCATATCTGAGGTTATTGATATTTCTCCCGGCAATCTTGATTCCAGCTTGTGCTTCTTCCAGCCTGGCATTTCTCATGATGTACTCTGCATATAAGTTAAATAAGCAGGGTGACAATATACAGCCTTGACCTACTCCTTTCCCAATTTGACACCAGTCTGTTGTCCCATGTCCAGTTCTAACTGTTGCTTCTTGACCTACATACAGATTTCTCAGGAGGCAGGTAAGGTGGTCTGGTGTTCCCATCTTTTGAAGAATTTTCCACAGTTTGTTGTGATCTGCACAAAGACTTTGGCATAATCAATAAAGCAGAAGTAGATGTTTTTCTGGAACTCTCTTGCTTTTTTGATGATCCAGTGGATGTTGGCAATTTGATCTCTGGTTCCTCTGCCTTTTCTAAGTTGTGCTCTTTACTTCCAATCTAGTGTTGCTGCTGATCTGACAGGAGGTACCGGTCCATGGCCTAGAGTTTGGGGACACCTGAACTAAGGTCTGATTCTGAAATCCTTGTAAGAACACTTAGTATTCTTGGAGACAGGTACTTTGAAAGTGTTAGGATGAGACTGGCATATGAGATTGCCAATATTCATTTCTTTCGATGTAGGAAAACAGCATTTTCTTCTGGCTTTGCCTAACAGATATGAAGGACTGCTTGTAAAACATAAGCTTCCTCTACTTCATCTATTTATTTATTTTTAGTCTGAAACCATGATTAAACTAGTATTTCTGCAAAAATAAATAAAAGATTGCAGTGAAGTCAGAAGAAAAATTTATGTGTTGCAATTTAAACCCAGTTACATGTCTCATCCTGTCTCACCAGAGATGACATCACTGCTCCTAAATGGGGAGGACTGGTCACAGGGGAGACCCTGTTTTTATTGTCATCAGCTGCAGACCATCAGCAACGATGACCTCATCTGCAGCTGAGGAGGTTTGACCTTTGCCCCCTTAGGCATGCGAAGCAGAAAAAAACGCTTCACAGGCCGAGGAATGTAAAACAGACAAGCATCCTTCAGCTTGGCAGAGTTTATCAAGCAAGTGTTAAGTGCAAATGGTCAGACTTGGACATGATGTAAAAGCAATTAAGAGGAAAAAAAAAAAAACAGTGAGCAGCCTGGGAGTTGGGTGGGTCCTTTGACATTTCTTGGAAATATTAAAAAATATATATTTTTCATTTTATAATAGTAAAAGATAAAGGAGATTTTTTTTAAACGGTGCTTATATGAATTTTCCATAAAGAGATGGTAGAATTTAAATTCTTTTTGTTAACAGTTTCCATGAGAATGTCTTAGACCTAATCAAATCAGTTTGGTCCACCAATAGATAGGTTAATTGCCTACCTTTAAAAAAAAAATTGTAAGACGTGCTCTTTAGCTAAATTTTTTTTAGTATTTTATTTTGTACTGGGGTATAGCTGATTAACAATGTCGTGACAGTTTCCGGTGAACGGCAAAGAGACTCAGCCATACATATCCGTTCTGCTCCAAACTCCCTTCCCATCCAGGCTGCCACATAACAATGAGCAGAGTTCCATGTGCCTTAAAGCAGGTCCTTGCTGGTTATCCATTTTATTTTTTTTTTCCATTTATTTTTATTAGTTGGAGGCTAATTACTTTACAATATTGTAGTGGTTTTTGCCATACATTGACATGAATCAGCCATGGATTTACATTGGTTATCCATTTTAAATATAGCAGTGTGTAGAGGCAAGCTTAAGTTCCTTCTCTAATGCCGTGTGTCTCTTACTGTTTTGTAAGTTCATTTGTATCATTTCTGTTTAGATTCCACATTTAAGGAATGTCATAGGACATTTCTCCTCTCTCTGACTTACTTCACTCAGTATGCCAATCTCTAGGTCCATCCATGTTTCAGCTAAATTTTTTAACTTTTGCAGTGATAGTGAAGATTCCATATCAAGGGCCTGGGTTAGACACTCAAACACATCCAGTAATGTGTGGACATTTATTGGGGACATTCTACTGAGTATTCTTTTCCGGTCCTGCCTGCTTCCACTGAACAACTCACAGGCAGACCAGTTCCAATGTAACAGTTCCTTCTATTCAAAAATTCCTTAATAACCAGAAATTGTTTAATATTTTAGGGTTTTTGACATATATCCTTTAATGTAGCATCCATGTGCACCATAAGTGGAAATTCTGAAAGTCAGTTTAAAAAGATGGGTGAAATTGTTAGGTCAAAATAGATTGTTCCCATCTCCTGGCTGATTGTTAATCAATATCATCTAAATCAAACAGCCTGTGGGAAGCAGATTTTTTGTGTGTTTCACTTGCAACTAAATTGGAGAGATGGAAGCCTTCCAAAAGAGTGCTGAAACCTGAAACATGAGAAATATTTCATTCAGGTAAAGAAGGCAGTTCATTATCCTAATTTTAAGCTGGGCAGTTACCCAACGAGCAGACCAAGTCCTTTATGTGTCCTGAGTGAGTTTTATCTGACCCACTGCTTCCCACTCTCCGAATGAAATGTAGCTCATTCCCTCAAGCTGAGAATCTGAGAAGAGCAATTGCTTTAAAAGATGTGAGGAAAAGAGCTGATGATTTAGGTGAAACTTCTGGGGAAATCTTCACGTTCTGTTTTAAGAAGGGGGAAACTTATGGAAAAAACAATACAGCAGATGAGTGTTTAGACCTGGATTTCTCAAGTCAAAAACGTCTGCTCTTTTAGGTGGTTAGCATTGTAAGGATCCCCTCCATTATTATTTTTGTGGTGCTGGTGATGATCATTTTAATGTTTGTCTGATGTATTTCTATTTACTAAAATTCTGTTGAAAGTGAGATGTCAGATTTCAAAAACAGTTCTTATATTCCAGCAATTAGAATTTCAGAGAGTTTTCCTTGGTTATCCCTCAGGACCCCAGAAAAAAATAGTCAATATACCATCTGGGTCCAATAGACCCTTTTAATTTGCATGGTTAAATTGTATTTATAATTCATTTTTGAATACTTACAGAGGTAAACCTGAAGAGATAGTGTAAAACTTATTGTAGAAAAAGAAGTTCATAAAAGTATTATACCGTAGTGTCTTTCCTTTTCCACTCCGTAAAGTTTATTGGGTTCATAACTGGATGGCGTGAATGGATATAATTGTGATTTATCCATAGGATAGAATACTATTCAGCATGAAAAGGATACATCCAACAACATGAGCATATCTCAGAAAAATTATGCGGAGTAAAAGAAACCAGACCAAGAAAATAATACACTCTGTATGACTCTGCCTGTTATATAAAATTCGTAGTAAATGGACACTAATCTGTACCGACACAAAGCAGATCAGCAGTTGTCTGAAGGTGCTGGAGGAGGCAGGGAGGGAGGGAGGGAGGCATCACGAAAGAGCAAAAGAAATTCTTGGGGCTGCAGAATACACTCGTCATCGTGAAGGCTTCACAAGTATACACACGTCAAAACTTATCAAGTTGTACACTTTACGTGCAGTTTGTCACATCAAAATAAAATTGCTAAGTTTTATCCACAAAATTAGGCATGAAAAAGCAAAGGGTTAGGTCATGAAAAAAAACAAGGACTTGCAATCAGGTCTCCTGACACTAAAGCCTGCAAAGAACAAAAGGATAACTCCGCCCAATGAAATGCTTGCTAGTTAGAGGGGAGACACCTTGCCTGGGCAAGATTGCTTGTGGATTAGGAAGATTGCTTGTGGATTAGGATCACGGGTCACGGATACTTCACTAGGGAAGTCTTCTAGAGAAGGACTGTCAGCAGGGAATTTAACTTGAGGGCCTGTTCTTTTTTTTTTTTTTTTTTAATAATTTTATTTATTTTTGGCTGTGCTGGGTCTTCGCTGCGGAGCAGGCTTCTCTCTAGTTGTGATGAGAGGGGGTGATTCTCTAGTTGCAATGCACATGCAGACTCAGTAGTTGTGGCTCCTGGGCTCTGGAGCACAGGCTCAATAGCTGTGGCCCATGGGCTTAGTTGCCCCTCAGCATGTGGAATCTTCCCAGACCAGGGCTCAAACCCACATCTCCTGCATTGGTAGGTGGATTTTTTTTTTTTTAATCACTTAGCCACCATGGAAGCCCAGGACCTGTCTTATGTTTTCTCTGTGAGACCTCTAAAATCATAAGAGTGACCTTAATTTATCAGAGAAAAATTAACATGGGTAAATTCATGTGGCTTTCCTCGGTCAATGTATGGCTGTTTAGCAAGAAAGTCTTAACGGATCAAGAAATAAACAAATACCATAATCTTGGAAAATTCTGGGAACATATTCACATTCTCTTTTAAATATAGGAAAACTACTGGAAAAAAATAATATACCAGGATGACTGTTCAGAGTAAATAATGAATAAATTGACTTAATCATAATTCTCCTTTTGTTAAAAATGACAGTAGATAGAAGTTCTAATCCTAAAAAGCACTGTAAATGTTTGGAGAAGGCCTCTAAATGTGGATTCATCAAAGCAACATTTGTATCCAGGGCCACTGATAAAAGATATATTGTATATGTGATCATTTCAGACCCTTCCACAATGTAGAGAAAGAAGTCATTTGCATGCTAATGTATGCAAAAAGATAAGTAATTCCTCCCCTTCTTCTCCTGCTAAATACTGATCACAAAGCTTAGATTCAATGGCAGTCTCTGAAAGCTGGTACTAAAAGTCATTGCTGGGGAAGAGAAGAGCTTTATGTGTCTAGCTAGGCCCACGAACAAAGCCAAGGTTTTAGTCAAATACAAGGCTTACATTCCAGCTGTGCAATCATCTCCCTCTGTGACCTCAGACAAATGATTGTACTTCCACATTCCTATTTCTTCATCTTTAAAAAATGTCAAAGTGTGGTGGAGGGGAGAAGAATCTCAGTGTTCATACTCAAACTATAGATCAAACTGTTATAATTGAACCCACAACATAACCTAGTCCCACAAACCTAGAGTAGATGCCATGATGTTATAGCATTTGTCACTTAAAATCTGCTTATATCCCAGCTGTACAGACACGAAGGTGATGTACTATTTAAACAGTAAAATAAATCCCATTAGAGTGTACTACTAGTGGTGTTCTTTCCCTGCATTCTTTTAACTCCCTTAAAACAAAAGTGTTCTTCTGGGAAACATGAAAAAGACTGAATATACAGGATGTGAAACTCTTTTTGAAGAGTAAGTTTAGTTTTAATCAAAACCCCATTCTACTTTTAATATTATCCTTCATCTGAGAATGGGAAGAAAAACTTACTTGGATTATGCTCTTAGATGAATAAGAGAAAATTGTTTCTAGCTCTGGTTCTGTGAATAACCAGGTATGTGACCTTGGAAAATTAGGCTGATATAGAGAAGAAAGGGCTTCCCTCATAGCTCAGTCAGTAAAGAATCCACTTGCAATGCAGGAGACCCCGGTTCGATTCCTGGGTCAGGAAGATCCGCTGGAGAAGGAATAGGCTACCTTCCCTGGTGACTCAGCTGGTAAAGAATGCACCTGCAATGTGGGAGACCTGGGTTCGATCCCTGGGTTGGGAAGATCCCCTGGAGAAGGGAAAGGCTACCCACTCCAGTATTCTGGCCTGGAGAATTCCTTGGACTGTACAGTCTATAGGGTCGCAAAGAGTCAGACAGAACTGAGTGACTTTTACACTTTATAGGAGAAAATATTATATAACCATTACATACATTTGGGAGGCTTTATAATAACATTGGAAATAATTATAATAAGTTTAAAAGCCTTTAAAAGGGTTTTTTGTGCTTTTAATAACTTACAAAAGTAGTCAAATAATATTAAGTGAAGAGGCAAGAAAAGGTATATTAATTATATGTTCAGTGTGATCTCAGCTGGCAAGACTAAAAAGAAATCCAACAAAATGTCAGCAGGGGTTGTCTTATTTACTGTGGTGGAATTGTAAGTGATGCTTTTCTCTTCTCTCAACTTTTCTACAAAATTTTCTCTAATATATATTATCTTATAACTAGAAACTAACAAACTATAAAAGAAAAAAGAAAATAAATTACCCCGATGCAAAGAGACTGCTTTAGCTTTCATCCGTTAATCCTGCAAGTAGTAGTGACAGTTATCGCTAAGAATGATCAATAAATTTACACATGCCCAACATTCTCAGAGTCAAAAGATTAGTGATACCCCACACCTTGCGAACATGGATCTCCTGGTATTGCTGAATTTCTCTGCTCATTACTGGAGTCAAGTGATGTATAATCAGGGTTGGCAGTGAGGGAATAATTGCTTTTGCCATCGACCAGGAAGCCATCGACCCCAGTGGAAGAGGGGTTGGATGCTGGGCAGCTGTGATGCACTGGGAAACACCTTACTAATGGAGCCACAGAATAACTTCCAAATGAGCATAAGTCATGCCTGGCAAATGTGTCAGCAAACCTCTGTGGCTTTATTGCTCAACCCTCTTCCTAGAAGAAACCACCTCCCTCTCCCCCAGAGGAGTCATGGCCAGTTCTGGAGCCTGCACAACTGAAAACATGCTCCAGAAGGCCTCTCCAGTGTCTTTCTGAAATGGACCACCAAAGCTCTTTCCTGGGCAGCTGTGGCATCCCCATTCACTCTATGTTTACCCAGCGCCAAGTGTGTGCTGGGCTTCACTGGTTCAGACAGTAAAGAACTCACCTGCAGTGCAGGAGACCCAGGTTCAACCTCCGGGTTGGGAAGATCCCCTGGAGAAGGAAATGGCAACTCACTCCAGCGTTCTTGCCTGGAGAATCCCATGGACAGAGGAGCCTGGTGAGCTGCAAAGAGCCTGACACAACTGAGCGACTAACACTTTCGTTTTCAAGTATGTGCTAAACCCAGGAGACAAAAATATCTCCTCGTTTAAACATGAAAGTTTAAAACAAGCCAAATTTGACTCACTCTGGCATAGCAGTATCTTGAAGTTATAACTTGGAGTTTGCCTCAAGGCATTATAGCAAGAGGTTGCATTTTATTTTATTTTGGTTATTTATTTTTGTTCTTTCTTACATTTTCAGTATGTAATCTTCTCATCAAAAGTTGCATTTCAGAGTCAGGAAGAGCTGGGCTTCCATCCTGAAAGAAAAAGAAATATTAATAGCTTTCCCTGATTAATTTACATAACTTTTCTGAGCTTTGATTACTTATCTACAATGGACCTAATAAGACTGATGACATTTAAAATCCCTGCAGCAGATCATTGCAATTCTTATTACATGTTACTTGCCTATGCTGTTAGCAACATATATCTATTAACAGTTAAACATAATAGTAAAGGCATATTCCAACAAAAATCATTGCTACTTCAAAAACACACAGAAAGAATAATCAATTTATCTTATCAGAACAATGTGCCCCTGAGAAACATGGCTAGAGAATAGACCATTAATCCCTCAATTACTTGTAATAAACAGAAGTCATTCTAGACTTTAAAATTTTGTTTTTATCTATATCTGATGGAAGCATTAATTCCAGCACAGAAGCCCTCAAGTAAGTTGCTGACTGTAAAGTAAGGTATCTTACTAGAGCCACCTCTCTCTGAGAAGTCCAAACTACTAGGAAACAAACAAACCAATAAAAATCTCACATACTGTTGAATTTTGGCTCAACCCTAAATCATCCAGAAATGGGCAACCAGCTCAACTAGCTTAAACCACACTCGTCAAAGGAAACAAGAATAGTTGCTTTGTATCCTCATTCACTGTTTTCTAGACAGTAGAGAATGACCCAAGTGTTTCTGAGTGAAAATAGAAGAGCTACTTTCTGAGATATAAGAGAGAAGGCCAGGTCAAATGTTCATTTTGCTGAAGGTGAGGATACATAGAGGGATAGTGTAGGAATGAGGCTTGGAGGAGGCTATAGACCACAATTGGAAGTACTTGTATTTGCCATCATCATTTCATTTAAAACTTGTAATATATACAGGATCTAAGCATGTGAGAGATAAGGAAACCAAAGTAGGTAATGTCACCATGCAAGAAAGGGGATGGCAGGGTAGATACACAATTTCCTGATTCCTAGGCCAGAGTTGGTTCCCACCATCTCATGCAACCTAGTAGATGTCTTACCAATGGACTAAATTCAGTGCTTGGCAGACTGGAATAAATTTGCATACATTTGTTACATTGTTTTGTTATGTTTTGTTCACATGTCCTGTAGCATATGAAATGACAAATTTGTTTTGGTTGCATCTTTGGGGTTAGTATAAACAATAGATGTAAATGAAGTATTCTGAAGAAATATACAGAGAAATCACACGTGGATAAAATAATTGAAGAATCACTTAGGTGATGAAATAAATCACGAGGGTTTTCCTTTCTAGAGAAATGAGCAAATAAAGGAGAAGCATGATTTACCATGCCTGTCTTCTCTTGGATGCATCCCCTCAACTGCAAATGAATTATTTTACTTCCTACATATTTTCCTCCTTGAAACTCTTTGATCGTTAGATTAGCTGAAATGTGTGAAGCCCACTGTTTGCTGAGAGTAAAGGAGAACTCTAACTCCAGTCACGGTTCTTCATCTGCTCTTTTTGAGCTGTGACAGTATCTGGAGCAAGGAGCTATCTGCCAAGACTTTAAAAATGCCATCTTGCTGCTCCTACGCACATCGGTTAAGTAGAGGCAGGCCCTGACTCAGTCTGACCTCTACAGCCTTCTTTTCCTCATAGACAGAACTACTTTATCCCCTTCTAAATACTCCTTATCCCCAATCTAAGAGACCACTCCTGACAACTGGCAGAAAAGACATAAGTAACGCCAGCTCTCTCTATTCTAACACTTATCATCTTGTGATACTTGCTCCTAGTTAGGTCATAAGCTTGCATCCCCTTCTCTAATTGTGAGAAATCAGAGGACAGCAGCTGGGTCTTGCTTTCCTTTGTACATTCAGAACCTAGCATACCAATGGCATACAGTAGGCACTCAATAAGTGTTTGCTTACTAACTGACTGATTCATTAAACTGAGCTTCTGTCTTGGTGCTGAAACCCAGTCACCACCAGTCTGGGGACTCAGTCCCTATTCTGACTTGGTATCCAACCCCTGTTGGGTACTTCCTAATGTTATAGCTCTTCTTGGACACAGGGCCCTCCGTTTCTCACTCCTGGAAATTCACACACAGACCTTAACTCCAGCTCTTGAGCATCTTACTGCAAACTTTTGATTCTTGGATCACCAAATGCCATCCTTCTCTGCCTCCACCTTCACTCTGACTTCGTGACTTGCCAGGACACTGCAGCAGCCTGCATAGACTCTCCTGAGGGCTATTCTTGCCTGGACTATCACTTCAATGAGTGTAATGTGTATACCCAGATGTCTTTTGCTTGTCAATTATACACAGCAATTGATAAGCAAAATCACCTGTTTTTATAAAAATATAATGGTTTACATGCTACTACAGCCTATTCTACTTACATATAAAATCTGTGACTATCTAAATTATATCAGCGTTCCATGAAATAATCTGTCAAATGCAAAAAAGAGGTAGGCAAAATAAATATTATTTACCCAAACAATTAAGTCACCTCAAAACTCATTAAAGTTGTGTGTGTGTGTGTGTGTGTGTGTGTGTGTGTGTGTGTGTGTGTGTGGTTTTTGTTTAAGTCAGTTGAACTGTCTCTACCCTTCATGTTTCTTTCCAGTTTAAATAACAGGTCAGTCAACACATTTCTTCATATTGAAAGTTTCAATCTTAAGCTCTTGCTTCATCTTACTTTTCATAAAGTCAAACAATCTAATTTGTTGTTTAGATGCTAAGTCATGTCCAATTCTTTTGCAACCCTATGGACTGTAGCCCGCCAGGCTCATCTGTCATGGGATTTCCCAGGCAAGAATACTGAAGTGGGTTGCCATTTCCTTCTCCAGGGGATGTTTCTGACCCAGAGATTGAACCCACATCCACTGCATTGGCAGAAGTTCTTTACCACTAAGCCATCAGAGAAGCCCCAGTCAAATGAACTAAAACAAGTCAGAGTCTGGGGAATTCCTTTTTAAAATTCACCAATGGCTCCATTTGTCATGGAATCTGTAGACCCAAGTGTCTTGGCCTTGATACTGAAAACTTACCTCTAAGACAACATCCCAACCAAAAAACCAACCTCTGCCAGCTCACTGCCTACAACCACTAAGATGAATAATTAGAAAAGTCCCCTGGAGCTTGGGAAAAATCAGAGAAATTTGTAACCTTCACAAAATAATGGATAACATTGTCATCAGTTTTTCAAAATTCTTTCTGAATCATTGAGGAATGAATTGTTTTAATAGCATTTTCTCTTGCTAAGAGGAAAATGACTCATGGCTTCAAAGACGAGCTGATGCCAAGGCCGAGGCAGAGCAGTGCTTTCAGTTTATCTACCTCACTGCTCTTAAACCAGTTGTTTGGAAAATCCGCCTAATCTTCCTCAAAGGTCCCCATTAGCAGAAGGATCACGAGGTCATGTTTGTCCATATCATGCCACATCCTACAGCCAGTAATGGACGAGCAGAAAAGTCCTCAGAGGAAAGGCTCATTTCATAACGTTTTGTGTGAAGAGTGAGATGAAACACTCAAGGGAAAATATTTCCTTCTAACAGTGCTTCACCACATGAGAAAATAAAGGAGATTAAATTTAATATTTAAGGATAACAGAATATTAAAGCAGTTTTCTTTCTATCTTTAACTTCCAGATCTAATTGAGTCACAGCGCATTAGAACTGGGTCATTTTAGTTAGGTCGGATCTCCCATTACCTTTGTTTAAAAGTCCAGGGGAAGTAAACTATGTATTGAGTTCTCATGCAATTGTAGTAAAATATGATAATTACATTTAAATTTATCTCCATGGCTGGTGAATGCAGAAAGTCAGGAGGAGAAAGATGGATGTAGTGCAGTAGTCATTTGATTGCTTTTATTTGCCTTGTTGCTTCCACGTGTAATAGACCATAGTCGTAGACTGCAAACTCTTCTTCATTGGGCTGGGTTGAGGGGATATTCTGAAGCACTTAACTGTGGCTACCCATGACGCGCAAAGCGCAGGAATGGAACAACCACAATTGAAGATTCTTTGTACAGATTTTCCAATGGTATTATCTCATATATTTTTAAACATTTTCATATTGTCCATTAAGGGCATCAAAATTTTGAAATTCCCTACTGCTTGATCCTGGGACTTTACCCTTGAAAACAGGCACCCTGGCTTCCTGTGTGGAATCATGGGGATCAGAGGCAACTCCCTAACAAGTAATTGATAGTTCCTCTCCAAAGAAAATGACTTGAAGGGTGAAACAAACGAATAACACCAAATCTCTCAACTTAGACAAGAACAGGAAATTACTGGTACTTTTTTGGTTCTCTAAAGACAGAAGCAAAAAGGTAGGGTCAGGACTTGACTTTCTCTGTATTCCACGCTTTCTCTTGTTGCTCTAAAAGAAAATCCTCTTAGAACTGGAAAAAAATAATTAGGACAAGTTCAGAGATGATTAAAAGACTGAAATTAATTAAAAGAATAGAATTGTGAGGAAATAATAAAAGCACTGGCCCAACGAGAGCAAAGTAGCCATACATATTGAAGAATATGAATGGAAAAGAGAAAAAACATTACGTATAAGAATAGTATAATGAAAAAAAAGTGAGATTTATCCATAATAGCAATAGTTAAGTTAGTGAACTCTGCTAAATTCTGTAGAAACACTATCACTTTTAACCCTCACAACAACCTGGAGAGGTAGATATTGGCTCCACTTTATAAAAGAGGAAATAAAGATGACATGCAGAGGTAAAGTAGTTTACCACACAGCTGGTAATTAGCATAGCTGGAATTCAAACCCAGATTGTTTGAAGGCAGAGCCTACACTTTCAATCACAACACCATATTGCCTCTTGGTCTCACTTCTTTTTTTTAACCAACAAGCTGTATGACAATATCCATCTGTCTCAAATTTTTTTCATAACATGCACAGTAACACATTATGTTCTGTTTGTTTATGAATTTGGGCAAGGTAGAGCACTAATCTGAAAAGGCAGGGTAGTGTAATGGTTAGAATTGATCGAAAGTCAGACTGAAGGGTTTCAGTTCCCACGTCTGGTCTGCCCCTTGCTATCTGTGTGACTTTAGGTGAGTTACTTGACCTCTTCTTCATCCATGGTAAAAGGAGGATATTAATAATCCCTTCACCATGGGTTTGGTATGAGAATTGCGTTGTTATTGGTACAGTGATCGAGACAGTGGCTGGCACACAATAAGCACCAAAATGTTTTAGTTAAATAGATTTTAAAAATCTGAATAGGTTGAGGCAAAAAGTGTTTAAACATTAGTGTGGATTGGCCACATGTTAAGCAACAGCTTAGCAATCACTACTAACACTTTACAGCCCATGTCTGCCCTCTGCTAATTTTTTAACCAGAAATTTGATCTAAAATGCCAACTTCCTCTTAAAAAAAAAAAAAAACTTCTGTAAAGGAATTCAGATATGATTCAGTTGGCGCTCAAATACCAACACTCAGTCCTTTTCCTTCTCTCACCAGCACTTTCTTCTCTGTTGGCCTCTATTCTCGGGCTGGTTCTGGCTGTTTTCAGTACCCACGGGTCTCCCTTATCACCGTGCAGCTAAAAATCCCAGTGAAAAAAAGACTCTTATCCCCGATATGGTCACCCAAGTCCAGAACTGACTCTCATTGGCCCGAACTGGGTCACATGGTGATCCTGGAGCCAATCACTGTGCGTGGTGGCTGAGGGACTGAATGTGCTGAGTGGTCTCGCACATGCTGTGTGAAGGGCTTCCCAGGGGTAAAGAATCTGCCCGCCAGTGCCTGAGATGCAAGAGTTGCGGGTTCTATCCCCAGGTTAGGAAGATCCCCTCGAGGAAGACATGGCAAATGGCAACCCTTCTAGTATTCTTGCCTCAGAAATCCCACGGACAGAGGAGCAGTCCATGCGGTTGCAAAGAGTCAGACATGACTGCTCACACACACATACGCATACCGCATGAATGGAAGGTGGGAGAAAGCTTATATCGTAAGGAAAATGAAGGTGTGGTTATGAGAAGATGTGATAATCAACAATAGAGAGGCAAGATAATAAATCTCTACCATAATAGGCAATAATACTTTTGTGCTACAAAGGTTACATTGGGAAATAAAAACTTTGTTTACCTATTTTTTGGTCTGTGCCACGTTCAGCATGTGGGGGTCTGAGTTCCCCAACTAGGAATCGATCCCATGCCCTGGCAGTGAGAGCACTCAGTCCTAACCACTGGACCTCCAGGGGATTCCCATTGTGTATGTGTTTTGAAATAGTGACACGCTTTACGCTGAAGTTAAGAAACTTAAACGATTTTGTCCCTATGGCATTCTCCGCCTGTTGAAAAGAAAGATGCCTTTCATAAACAGAAACAATTTAATATTTGTTTTCACTCTTTGTTAACTATTTATAAATTTATTTTTAAACTCCATTAACCTTGTTCCTTTCAGTTCTCCTATAAAGACAAATGAATAATAAACTCAAAGAAAGCATGAAAAGTCCAACAGACCTATTGAAAGAGCAAAAGGTTTTTGGTTTTGTTTTTTAATTTAATTTACCATGATGACTCCTAGAAACGTATCTCTAGAGGTTATATTCCTTTCCAACCTTCCTGCCTCAGACTGAGATCACGGCTCATTCTGTCCTGTACTTTTTCTTTAAATTAATGCTCTCTTTCTACTCAAATGAACACATTAAATGCATCCAGAAAAACTGGCATTAGAATGAATAGACAAAGAGATTTTAATGTCAAAATTCATGTAAGAGAAATGTTGCTATTTTGTTACCCTCTTAAAATCATAAGGAACAGTGATCAAAAGCGGGTTTCCATTTCTTTCCAAGAAATCTTAGTATAGTTTAGCAGAGCACAAGATATAAGTGGTATTTGGAAACCCCCTGTATTCTATAATGTGGTTAATGTTGTCATACTGTCTTATCTAGGAATTTTTCTGTGCCCCTCTAAAGTGTCAGTCGTCACATTTTAAAATGTTTATCTTGTACAGCTGTTTGCTTCATCCTTTTCCTAAGTCACTGGAATGATATTTCTAAAGAGTTACTTTAGATAAGATTTGGCATTGACCTTACTTGAAAAAATGTAGGCCATTTTACAAGCCACAGTGAATTCCTCACAGCACGAAACCGCCATGACATATGAGTTTTGTGTGATGATAACGTTGGAGCCCATGAAATGTACTAAATATTAATCTGCTCACACTGTCCTGGCTCTCTACCGAGCCTGCATTCCCGCATGCACACATCTTATTCTCAAGTGAGGTGTAAGAATTGTTGAGCTCAGAGGTGTCAGTCCCCCAGCTCTGACATGTTGTGTGTGTTATCTCCCCTACCAGGCATCTTTCCACAGGCAGCGCAGAACAAATAATGTTGATATGTTTCTATGAATAGAGAAAAAGCTCACATCCAAATTCCCCAAACCTCATGCAATTCTGTGGGTGATTTAACCAAGCCCAATTTCCAGTTCCAGATCTTGGGTGCAGTGGGGGAGAGGAGCCCATTAGCCCTCCTTTTAAAAAGCCCATAACAGTTTAACAGCTTGCTCAGCCTTAATATCTGTCCTTCCATGCCTTCCACGTGTCTTGTAACCCTCAGAAAACATCTCATCTAGTAAATCCTAACTTTCTGGGGAGATGAAAAGACCAGAGTAGGAAAGATGTTCATGTGATTCTTTAGCCTGTAGTTTAGAGAAAGTAAGTGTTAGAATGAAATGCTGTCTCACTTCTCTGTATTCTTATTCAGATATGGAAGTCCTCAGGTCACTAGTAAGCTCTTCAGCAAGAGCATAGAAATAAGGGTGACTTTGAAATTCTATCACCATGATCTCAAAATAAGCATTCTTATATGAATGGAAGGTTAAGATGCATCAAAATCATTCTAATAAAGGATCAGTATAGATTGGCCCTTTTGCACCACACAAGTAATACCTTCAGGACTGCTATGTGATAAACAACCATCATTGTGCAATTGAGATGTCAGTGACAAACCTGAAGCAAAGTCTACTTAGGGAAAAAAAAATTGACAAGGATAAAGTCTGTGGGAAGTGAAGAAGAAAGAGAAGGGAAGGGAGATGAAAAGAAGAGAATGAAAGGAAAGCAAAAGAAGTGAAAGGGAAAGCAAAAGGGAAAGGGGAAAAAGGAGGAGACAAAAGACTATAGATGTAGCCTGCATAGAAGTGTCCTTGACAGATTAAACAAGCAACTGTTCACAGAGGGAGGGAATGCCTATCCCTTATAGGCAGGAAATGTGACATAGTTCTTGGACCTCTGTGTAGATGCGGGAGCCAGAGATTTATTTCTCTAGGCCAAATCTAAGTATTGTACATTTTTTCCACTGCCACATTACAATTCACAACAACAACAACAAAAAAATAAAGTCACACCTACTTATCTTCCTTCCTGAATAGAAAGGAATAACTTCCTGAATAGTTCAGTTCAAAAAACATTAGGTGGGGTGTCATTAAGCCAGTAGTTCATGGGGGGTGGGCGTAGGAGCAGGGGCTGCAGTGGCCTGGCAAGGAGTAAAAGCCCAAATGCTGCTGCTGCTGCTAAGTCGCTTCAGTCGTGTCCGACTCTGTGCAGCCTCATAGACGGCAGCCCACCAGGCTCCCTGGTCCCTGGGATTCTCCAGACAAGAACACTGGAGTGGGTTGCCATTTCCTTCTCCAATATATGAATGTGAAAAGTGAAAGTGAAGTCACTCAGTCGTGTCCAACTCTTAGCGACCCCATGGACTGCAGCCCACCAGGCTCCTCCGTCCATGGGATTTTTCCAGGCAAGAGTACTAATGTGGGTTGCCATTGTATATATGGGTGTTGATCAAATAAGTAGATATATTGGAACTATAAGAATGGTGGGGATCAGCATCTTCACTGCCTAGGACAAGCTAGGATGAATCCTGTGATGTTGGATTGAACTTGGAAGGACCAGTACAAACACATAGATTCCAGTAGATAGATGGTAGATAGGCAGGTAGATAGGTAAGTAGATAAATAGATAGATATGGATGTTGTGGTAGCCTGCTTCTAAAACAGCCTCCAGTATTTTTGAATCCAGTTCCTCATACCTTTGTGAAGTCCTCTCCTATACTGAATAAGGTTCACTTGTGTAAACAATGCTAAAGAAATGAAAGAGTGAGACTTTTGAGGCTAGGTCCTAAAAGACATCTGGGCTTCCTCCGTCTGGGGAAAGCCAGCCACCACACTAAGGTGACACTCAATGACATGAGGGAAAAAGACCTCCTGCCAACAACTGGTCCCAGTTTGCCCAACATGTGAGTAAGCCACCTTGACAGTATGTTTTCCAGCCCTCGTCAGACCTTAAGAAGACTATAGTCCTGGCCAACATCTTGACTGCAACCTCATGAGAGGGACAGAGCCAGGATCACCCAGCTAAAAAACCCCTTCTGAATTCTGGACTAGACTGTGAAGTAATAAATATCCATTGTTTTAAGCTACTATGTTAGTTATATAGCAACACATACAATACACATATAGAGAGCACCTGCTTACATGTACAGCCTAATCCTTTCCATTGATAGTATCTGGGTGCAATGACACTTTGAAAACTAGTGAGCATACCAGATGCCCAGATGCCAGTTTCTAAACACAGTTCTCCACCAAAAGAGCCAGCGTTCCTTGGAGAAATGGCTGACTTCAGGGCTAAAGCAAGGAAAAATTAAAGATGAGTCCGAATATTTTATTAGTAAGGAAATGGTCAAATAATTATAGAAGTCATCCTGAAAGGGCTCCCACTGGCTCTCTAAGAAACTTATAAGTTTATACTGATACAAATAAATAAGTGAAAAAATAAATTGGAAGAACAAATTCCTTACCATAAAATGCCAACTAATAAATGCAGGAGAAATGGTCTAATTAGAAAATAACCAATTGGCAACCATCATAGTAATAATGAATTCAGCCATGAAACATCAGTAGATACTAAAATTAGTGAGTACAAGTTTGATGAAGAATGAAATGTTTACATGGTCTCAACTATCCACAAAATGCTTATTTGTTTCAATGAAGAAAAGAATGGCTTTGCAAAGGAGAAATTTGGCAGACACCACCTAAACAAATTATTAAAATTAATGTCAGTATTAAGGGGATAAATTGAAAACATGTACCATGTAATTGGATGCAATAAGAAGAATACAAAATCATTATGATGGTATTACAGCCCTAGAGGAAGCACAACTTGAATCTAATCCTTGGGAGACATTAGATAAACTTAAACTTAGAGACCGTTTATAAATTAACTCAAAAACTGTCAAACCCATGAAAGTAAAAAACAAAACAAAAAAAAAAAAGACTGAGGAATTGTTCCTGATTTTAAGGGAACTACAGAGATGAAATACCTCTGTATAACATGTGACCCTCGGTTAAATTCTTTTTACTGTAGGAGACATTTTGGGACAAATAGTAAAACTTGAATAATATCTGTGATATAGGTGGTAACAATATATCAACATTAATTTCCTGTCTTCAGTGGTGTTACTGTAGTTAGGCAGAAAAATATATTTATTTGTCAAAAATACACATTAAAGTATTTGAAGATTATAAGTCATCTTGTCAACCATTTGCTCAAATTGTTCAGAATGAAAAAACTCTTCAAATTATTCTTGCTCCTTTTTGTAGGTTTTCAATTGTTTTGAAAGAAAGGGGGAAAAAAGAAGTACACCACAGATCTGAAAATTATCTCTCTCATTTGGCAGAGAATATAAAGGCAGTTCAGAGACATAGAATACTAAATAGAAATACACAGAAAGGTCATACATCATACACAGGTAAAGTGCCAAGAATAACAGCAGCATGAAAGAGAAAGTAGGAATATGAGGAATAGGTTCAAACAGAGATGTCCACCAAATTACTTAGTGTCCCAAGAGGAAACAGATGGTGGGTCAAAATAGAGTAACTCAATGAGGGTTTATTTACAAAGACACACTTTCAATGAGGTGGACTAGGGTCACCATACATCCAAGACTTAGTAATAACTGCCTGATGCCTCAGCTATTAAGAGGGGAGGGGGTAGTACAGGAACCCAGGGAAAGAGTCGTGCTGCTGCCTTGAGGGAATCCATGACCACTGGAGAGACTCAGCCGGCTGGAGGAGACCTTGCCGGGAGGGTACCAGGGCCTTCCTCCCCTTTCTCTGCCTTCAATCTACTCCCAGCACTTTCCATTGGCCAGACTCAGCCAGAAACCCCACAGGAAGCCCCTGGTGTGGTCTGTATGAGTCTCCCTGTCTGGGCAGAAGGCAAGGTACAGAATAGTTGAGAGTGAGGCCAGTGGGGGTCAGTGGAAGAGATCTGGCCTGCCTATCTTGAATATATGAAATTAAGGCCAGCAATATTTAGCTCTGTAGAAGTACCAATCAATAAAGGCTATATTTAAAATCTTTGATAAAATTTCAGAGAGACTGAAAATTCTTTGCAATTGTAAGTGAAACAACTACTCCAGTATAATTAGGTGGGTCATCCAAGCAAGGGACACAGAAGTCCTCTGATGATTCAACTCTGTACAAAGAAGTATGGTTGAAAGAGAAGAGAATCTGGAAAGCAACAGGGAAGGAACTATGAGCCATGTTTCCTTTAAGCACAACTGCCCACGAGGTTTACCAGTTCCCTACTGAGAAAATTGAAAGTAAATATCAAAATTGTTTGGAAACACAATTTTGCCTGAATTACCCTTGGTAAACTGCATAGAGTTCTCATACCTTTGTGTAGATGCAGTCCTTTCCATTTAATCTTTTTGTTGCTGTATAAAGTTCAAAAGTCAAAATCTCTCCGGGTATGTAAATCTGAATTGAGTAAATCTCATATTTAAATTACAGTCAATAGTTTTTTTTTTTTTTTTTTAATCAAACCCCAAATTGACAGGTAAAGGTAAAGGACGTTAAAGGACAGGTAAAGGACTGTTCTCAAAAATGAAGTCTTAACAAGGTTTCTTCCTGGCTGATTGTGCCAAACACTCTTTTAAAAAAAGAAATTTTTACTAATAAAAATAAATGAAAAAAAATAATAAAAAATAAAAAATAAAAATTTTTTTTTTAATTTGGAAGACAATTGCTTTACAATGCTGTGTTAGTTTCTGCCTTACAATAATGTGAATCAGACGTATGTATACATACACCCCCTCCCTCTTGAGCCTCCCTCCTAACCTCCGCCCATCCCACCCTTCTAGGTCATCATACAGATCTTCTTTACGGTGCAGACAGGTGCAGAGAACAAGAACAGTTTGCAATCAGGTAAGTCTGTCTCATAGGTTTCCTCATATTTAAAAAGCTTTTAATGCAAATAAGTCAAAGAGGAAAAAAAGTATTTTCTGATAAAAGTAACTTTGGCCTTTGTGGTCATCTTAAAAGAGACTTTACAACCATTATATATCTTTTTATAATATTTTTATTTTCATAGCAACACTGTAGAATACTCAGTCTATATTAGCCCCAATTTATATGAAGAAATCAACTAAAATGTCCATAGCTAGTAAGCAGCAGAGACAGGATTCAGATTCAAATTTTCTGAATCCAAATCTAGTAACTTCCTCATTACATGAAGTGAAGTGAAAGTGTTAGTTGCTCAATCCTGTCTGACTCTTTGGGACCCCATGGACTGTAGACTGCCAGGCTCCTCTGTCCATGGGATTTCCCAGGCAAGAATACTGGAGTGGGTTGCCATGCCCTGCTCCAGGGAGTCTTCCCAAGCCAGGGACTGAACCCGAGTCTCCTGCATTGCAGGCAGATCCTTTACCATCTGAGCCACCAGGGAAGCCCTTCCCATTGTATAATTCTACCTAAAATTAAACCCAGAAGTACAATCAAGCCACTTCACCTATTTTCTATGATCCCTTTAAGATTCACTGTTCTGTCATCTTAATGAAGAAAGAATTTTCCTCCAGTTAAATTGAACCCAGGAGGCAGGGAGAGAGAGAATGAGAAAGAAAGGGAAGGAATATAAAAGTTTGTATTTGAAGGACTTTCTGCTAAACTTCACTTGCTGAAAGAAAGTGTTACTTTGAAAGCAAGGCTAAGAGCCACTGATGGTCTTTCTTCATATTCTTGACTATAACTCCATCCCATGAATGGCTACTGGCTGGAATACTACTCAGGTAACCATCAGAAAATTCAGTTCTACTGCTTGGGAACATCACTGCTAATAAAAGATAGAGATTTACTGGGGAAAACAGTAGTAACACCAGCCAAAAAGTCAGGCATTTTTTGAATCCCTGGCATTAAAGAAACAAAGATGAGAAAGTATGATATCAATGAGAATGGAATGAAATATATTTCAGCAATAAACAGCCACCCACTTCCTACTCAAAACTAGGATTAATTTTATGCTCTCCCTGCATGTCTATTGCAATTTGTCTGGGTCTCTGCTTCAAGTCATCCTCTCTGGGACCCACACTAGGGAAGCAAACTCTATCTGGAACACTGCTGGTCCTCACAGCAGATGAAAACAGAGCACACAGCAAATTGTATGCTGCTCTTAAAGAGTCCATCTGAAAGAAATACATAACCTTCTCTTCACATTTCATTCCCCAAAGCAATGAATGACCAAAGTTCATGACCACTCTAACTCCAGGGAAATAGGGAAGTACAAATCTGCTGGGAAAAAGAACCAGAAATATTTGTTAAACAAAACTAATGACTACCAGACACTTTCCTGCCAAGACCTTGCTATCTAACTTCCATAGCAGCTCCCAGGGACAGGGACAGTTAGGGCTCACCAATTATTCCATGTGATTCCTGATGTTCCTCAGCCCCCTTTGCAATTATTTTGGAGTAGGGCGATGAGTTAAGGCAAACAGGCCATTAAGTAGAAGTGATATTTATGACTTCTGGGCCTGTGGAGCTAAGACTGACGTGCCACTCCATTCTTCTTTTCCTGTGCTAGGGAAATCTCAAAAGCCAAGTGTTACTGGTAGTGTGTGTGTGTGTTAGGGAACTTGCCTGGTGGCTCAGTGGTAAAGAATCTGCCTACAATGCGGGAGACCTGGGTTCAATCCCTGGGTCATGTATTTACAAATTATTAGAACCTCCGTTAGCCTGGTTTCCTTGATGACAGCGTAGAGGAAAATTTCCCTCATCCCCTGCCTATAATTCTTTCTGGACTTAGACAAATAAGATGAACCCTTGGTTGTAAAAGCACTCAGATTTCAACATATTTATTGTGGTAGCTAGCATTAATCATCCCGATAAAGAAACTAACCCCTGAATGCAGGGTGTTGGTGTAACAAAACCTAACATATGTGAATTTGCTTAGTGGGTGATGAACAGCAGGGAAACTGATATCAGAGGCTGAAAAAATAATGATATGTGTTTTGCAGTGATAAAATATTTGGTATAACTGTCATGTGCAGTAACTTGGAAGTCAACTCACATTAATATTCAGCCAGAAGTTTCAGAGTGAAACAATGTAAAATGGATCTTTAGTGCTGTGTATTGGTGATGTTTGTTGCATTTAGCAAGGCATTGCCAAGGAGAAATGAATTTCAGGAAAAAAACAAAAATTAAAAAAATTAACCATAGGAAAGCAGGCTGGAAGGAAATTGTAGAAAAAGACCAGCAATTCAAGTTCTTTCAGGTTGGAAAGTCATCTTCTACATCTCAAAAAGTAAGAAACAGGACTCATAAAAGCTTTGAGTGACAAATGCACAATTAAAATTCCTAGCTGGTCAAAGTGCTTCTAGGCAAAGTCAGATTAAAGGTGTGTTCTTCCCATTTAAACTTAATAGCCCTAAAGTAGTCTAGATATAACCTGGTTTGGGGTTGAAGAAGCACAGAAATAAAGCAAATCTGAGAACTAGGTTTCAGAAGAGGAAGGTTACTGGTACATGAAATAGATCAGAAACCTTCTTCTCTTAGGGGAATAAATTGCCAGAGAAACAAGAACTTTGACCAAAAAAGCATTTGACTTAAAACCTCGAAGCTTCCTGGATGAGAATGGGTTGAGAAAGCTATTCGGCCCCCAGGGAGGGAATACCCACCCAATGCTCCCTTCAGATCCACCAAAGAATAAAGAGAAAAGGACACGTCCTGTGAAGACCTACAGACAAAGAGATTCCTCTTGAGAACAGAATCACAGCCCAATGAATTAAGGAAGCTCTCTCAGCCTGGATGTTCACGGTGTCTGCTCAGCGGGATTTCAGTACTTCCACAGCCCAGTACCCGCTGTCTGTCTCCATCCCCCATTCTCTGAATCAGTGTCCCTTTTCTCCCATTGTTATCTATTAGAGAGTAGGGAGCGAGGGAGAAAACCGGTCTTTGAAGTTCCCCTAAGTCTCCAAACAAGAGGAGCCACATCTGGACCTGACAGAGACGTCACTGTAATAAAATTCACTCTATCACGTCTGCGGTGATACAGAGAAAGAGCAAAATTCTCCTTCACATTTTAACTGTTTTGAGCACTTACGCTACTGGAATTTAAAACATTTATGTTTTGACTTTTAATAATTTTTTTGGGTCAAACTTAGATGTGGTAGAGAACCAAGGAGGAATATCCCTCAAGAGTTAGAGAAATTTTATATAGCAATAAGAGCTGATATTTTGCATCCCAGACTGCTGCTAGTAATAATACAGGCAAATAGCAGGTAATAGGAAACTCTGTGAGTTGAGATTCCTTTGGCTCCATCTGACCACAACCCAGCAAAAATTAACTTAAGCAGAAAGGGAAGTGAGTTGACGCCTCTGGTTAGGAAACATACTGAGATAGGTCATGAACTTAGACAAAAAGCCACAGAAACCAGTCGTTCAGAGACTGGATCGGGGCCTCGTTGCCACCACAGTTTTTGTCTCCGTCCCATTCTTATTTGTCTTGTGCTCTGCTTCACTTGGCACGTTTTTCTATTTTCTGCTCCTTGCAAGGTCTCTCCATGCCTTGAAGGGAACAGCCACTGGCAGTCTCGGTCCGTATCCTTATGGTTTACTAAGTGAAAGGAAGTGATTCCCCCTCAACAGTAAGGTTATGGGGAAGAATTCTGATTGACCTGATTTGAGTGACATACGGAGCCTTGGAAAGAACTGTCCAGGTAGGTGTGGTGCTGTGATTGGCTCAGCCTGAGTCATGTGCTCAAATATGCCCGGAAAGGAGGAGGACAGGAATGCCATGATCAATCTGTATACCAGGACCACGTAAAAGAGGAGAAGGATCCCCCCAAAGAAAGGAAAGGAAAATGGAGAAGATGAGTGGGCAGGAATAAAAGCTACCAGATTGCTCGAAGATAACTTAAATACCAAGAGCAAAGACCCCCATGGTATATACCTAGAAAGTATGCCTACCAAGAGAGGCACAGACACCCTCCTCCAGGGCACATCTGACCCTGGTCAGTTCTCGCGGTTACCCTGTGTCCCTGTCAATTTCCTCACTGCTGTTCACTCTCATTCTTCAGTGGAATACACAGATCTCCTGGGACAAGTACGATGATTATAGTGAGGTTCTGCCTCCTTCTCTTTCAGGCTTGGGAGTGACCCAAGATTAAGTTCACATGCTCTCTTCAGCCCTAAAACCCACAATATTTACATAAGCCTCACATACATTATGATTAAATGACTAAATGCTTTCTAATTACCAAATACTTTCTAATACCTCCACCAGCTTAATGTTTCTACGGTGCCACTTTGTATCACCCCTTATTTAAATTAAAAAAAAAAATTTCTACTCTCTCTAAACCTTACATTATAAACCACAAATCCCAGGCCTTCAAAGCACTCTATAACCTAAGCCCTAAATATCTTTGCAGTCTGATCTTATACGAGTCTTTTATTCATGTCTTCTTTCCATGCAAAACAGGCTATTCCCTGCTTCTAGTGTACGTATAACTCTTTCATCCTTCCTCATTCATTCATTTTTTAACTTTTACTTATTTATTTTATCTTTGGCTACACTGGGTCTTTTTGCTGCATGCAGGCTTTCTCTGGTTGGGGAGAGCAGGGGCTACTCTCTAGTTGTGGTGAGTGGGCTTTTCATTCACAAGCTGTAGAGCTTACGCTCAGTAGCTGTGGCAGGCACATGGGCTTAGTTGCTCCGTGGCAGGTGGAATCTTCCTGAACCAGGGACCGAATCTGCGTTGCCTACATTGGCAGACAGATTTTTATCCACGGCACCACCAGCGAAGCCCTTCATTTGTTTTTGAATCAACATATATTGATTGCTTTCTTGTGTGCCAGGAACTGTGATATGTACCAGTGGTGCAAGGATGAATGAAACATGAACCCTGTCTTCAACGGGCTCACTCTAAGTATAGAAGAAACACACATTATACATTATTATAATTCTCTGTGAACCGTGGCAAAAGTGAGTTATGAGGAAATTGCTAGACCAATCCACTGTATGGAGAATGAAGAAAAGTTTCCCTTTGGGTATATTTAATCTGGGACTTAAAAGATGTGTGCATGCATGCTAAGTCACTGCAGTCAGGTCCGACTCTGCGTGACCTTATGGACCATAGCCCACCAGGCTCCTTTGTCCATGGGATTCTCCAGGCAATAGGTGTACGTTTATTCAGTGGAGGAATAAGAAAGAGCATTCCAGGACAGGATGAAGGCATCCAAGAATCTAGCAATACGAAGATAGGCAGCTTGTTCAGGAGAATACAAGCTGAGTAGAAGCTTCCTGAATTAATGTTCACTAAAACAACGCTGAAAATTAAATAATGCACTGGTTTGCCTGTGTTGGCTGTGTTTGCACTGATTTGGCTGATGCATAGGGCATGCTAAATGATTATAAATTAATATTAAATTCTTCTATTCACCCATAGAATTCTATAGCTGCTGGGTGAGTTTGACATTTATTAAGAGCCAGTGGCCCCCTTTCCCAAATCTGTTGTTTATATAATTACACAATTGAATTAAGTATAATGTAAACCAGGGGTTTTCAATCTCACACTATTGACATTTGGGGCCAACTAATTCTTTGTGCTGGGAGACCATCATGTTCTCTCTAGGATATTTAGCAGCATCCCTAACCTCTCACAGAAGATGCCAGGAACACCCTCCCTTGAACTGTGAAAACCAAAAGTGTCTCCACTCATTGTTAAATGTCCCCTGGAAGGTGTAAAGTCGTGAGTGGTAGAATTTGGTCAGATCATAAAGGACCTTGCATGTGGACTTGTTTTCTAGGTATGCAATGAGAAATACTTCTTGTTTCCTAGTGGGAGAGTACCATGCGGCAATGTGTTTTGGGAGGATAAATTAGAAGAGGTGGACTGGAAACAGGAAGACCTACCAAGCAGGCAACTGCCATAGAGCAAGTGAGACATAACAAACATGTCAATGAATACAGTGGCAGGAATGTTTAGAGGCAAGTTGAAGAGAGAATTTTGGAGATAATCAGATGCCATTTGCTCTCACTAGGATTCCTCTCCATCTTCTCTTCCTACATGTGCTCACAATTAAATCCAACCCAACTTCAAGGTTCAGTTCAAAACTCACATCCCCAGGCCACCAAACGAAACATGTCCTCCTTTGAAACCCATTGTTCTTTAGTCACTCAATCATGTCCAACTCTTTGCAAGCCCATGGACTGCAGCATGGCTGGCTTCCCTTTCCTTCACTATCTCCTTGCTTGCTCAAACTCATATCCATTGAGTCGGTGATGCCATCCAACTGTCTCATCCTCTGTTACCACTTTATCCTCCTGCCCTCAATCTTTCCCAGCATCAGGGTCTTTTCTCATGAGTCAGTTCTTCACATCAGGTAGCCAAAATATTGGAGCTTCAGCTTCAGCACCAGTCCTTCTAATGAATATTCAGGGTTGATCTCCTTTAGGATTGACTAGTGTGATCTCCTTGCTGTCCAAGGGACTCTCAAGAGTCTTCTTCAACACCACAGTTTGAAATCATCAGTTTTTCAGTGCTCAGCCTTCTTTATGGTCCAACTCTCACATCCATATATGACTACTGGAAAAACCATAGATTTGACTACACAGACCTTTGTCAGCAAAGTGATGTCTCTGCTTTTTAATAAATTGTCTAGGTTTGTCATAACTTTTCTTCCAAGGAGCAAGCATCTTTTAATTTCATGGCTGCAGTCACCGTCCACAGTGATTTTGGAGCCCAAGAAAATAGTCTGTCACCATTTCCATTGTTTCCCCATCTATTTGCCACGAAGTGATGGAACCAGATGCCATGATCTTAGTTTTTTTAATGCTGTTTTAAGCCAGCTTTTTCTCTCTCCTCTTTCACCTTCATCAAGAGGCTCTTTAATTCCTCTCCACTTTCTGCCATTAGGGTGGTGTCATCTGCATATTTGAGGTTATTGATATTTCTCCTGGAAATCTTCATTCCAGCTTGTGATTCATCCGGCCTGGCATTTCGCATGATGCTAAGGTCACAAGAGTTGGACATGACTGAAACAACTTAGCAGGGACACATGCACTCAGCATATAAGTTAAATAAGCAGGGTGACAATATACAGCCTTGATGTACTCCTTTCCCAAGTTGGAACCAGTCTGTTGTTCCATGTCTGGTTCCAGTTGTCGCTTCTTGACCTGCATACAGGTTTCTCAGGAAGCAGGTAAAGTGGTCTGGTATACCATCCCTAAGAATCTTCCACAGTTTGTTGTGATCCAACATTCAAAGACTCTAGCATAGTCAATGAAGCAGAAGTAGATGTTCTTCTGAAATTCACTTGCTTTTTCTATGATCCAATGGATGTTAGCAGTTTGATCTACAGTTCCTCTGCCTTTTCTAAACCTACCTTGTGTATCTGGCAGTTCTTGGTTCACATACCGTTGAAGTCTCACTTGAAGGATATTGAACATTGCTAGCATGTGAGATGAGCACAATTGTGTGGTAGTTTGAGCATTCTTTGGTTGTGTTCTTCTTTGGAATTGGAATGAAAACTGACCTTTTCCAATCCTATGGCCATTGCTAAGTTTTCCAAATTTGCTGGCATCTTAAGTACAGCACTTTAATAGCATCATCTTTTAGGATTTGAAATAGCTCAGCTGGAATTCTATCACCTCCACCAGTTTTGTTCGTAATGATTCTTCCTAAGACTTCACACTCCAGGATGTCTGGTTCTAGGTGAGTGACCACACCATCATGGTTATCTTGGCCATTAAGACCTTTTTTGTACAGTTCTTCTGTGTACTCATCCACTTCTTCTTAATCTCTTCTGCTTCTGTTAGGTCCATACCATTTCTGTCCTTTATTGTGCCCATCTTTGCATGAAATGTTCCCTTGGTATCTCTAATTTTCTTGAAGAGATCTCTAATCTTTTCATTCTATTGTTTTCCTCTGTTTCTTTGTACTGCTAACTTAGGAAGGATTTCACATCTCTCCTTGCTATTTTCCGGAACTCTGCACTCAAATGGGTTTCCTGCCGAAGCTTAGGTGTTTCAGTCATGTCCGATCCTGTGCGGCCCTCTGGGCTCCAGCCTGCCAGGCTAGTCTGTCTATGGGATTCTCAAGGCAAGAGTACTAGAGTGGGTTGCCATGCCCTCCTCCAGCAGATCCTCCTGACCCAGGGATCGAATTCAGGTCTCCTGCATTACTGGAAGATTCTTTATTACTGAGCCACCAGGAAAGCCCTCAGATGGGTATATCTTTCCCTTTCTCCTTTGCCTTTTGCTTCTCTTCTTTTCTCAGCTATTTGTAAGGCCTCCTCTGACAACCGTTTTGCCTTTTTGCATTTCTCTTTTGGGGGATGGTTTGGTCATCGCGTCCTGTACAGTGTTACCAACCTCTACCCATAGTCCTTCAGGCACTCTGCTCATCTGATATAATCCCTTGAATCTATTTCTCCCTTCCACTGTATAATCATATGGGATTTGATTTAGGCCATACCTGAATGGCCTAGTGGTTTCCCCTACTTTCTTCAATTTAAGTCTGAATTTTGTAAAAAAAGAGCTCATGATCTAAGCCACAGTCAGCTCCTGGTCTTGTTTTTGCCCACTGTATAGAGCTTCTCCATCTTTGGCTGCAAAGAATATAATCAGTCTGATTTTGGTGTTAGCCATCTGGTGATGTCCATGTGTAGAGTCATCTCCTGTGTTGTTGGAAGAGAGTGTTTGCTATGACCAGTGTGTTCTTTTGGCAAAACTCTGTTAGCCTTTATTTTAGCCTCTCTTCAGGCACCTTGTGATATTGTTAACTCAATGCCTAGATTATAAACTAGAGTTTAATTTTAGATTATAAAATCCTTAGATACAGAGTCACATTTTCTTCATATTCACTTTCTACTCAGTGCCCAATACCATGTTCTCCATATAACAGATGATGGATACTATTTATTGAGTGAATTATGAAACTCTAGCCTAAATTACTACAATAGATTTGTAAGTGAGCCTTGAATTCTCACTGTAAGCATTGGGAGAGTGTGGGCTTAAATTACTCAGCACTGCATTCTTTATAGATCTGCTCCCCACAGTTCCTATCTACTCACATCCCTGGAGGAAATTCTTGTTCATTAATCTTAAAACCTTTCTTATAAACTGCTCCTTAGAGAAACTCCACAAAACAATGCCCACATGATCCCTTCAAAAATAAAAAAGTAACTAGAGGCTAGATGGCATCAAACTAGTGACAAATGATACTGAACTATGTTAAACCAGACTAGAATGAGTGTTAAGTAAAAACACCCATCTGGATTTTTCTCAAGGTTCATGTTTTCTTCCTGCCATATAAGTCATCAAGATCATTACTCACAGCTATATTCTTTTTCAATCACTCATAGCTATCCTATTCATTTCTGTGAATGAGTAGCAGAAACTATTAACTGGGGACAAAGTTTTTGTTACAAATTAGGAAATCAGGTACTTGAGAAATAAAGCTCTGGTGATAGAGGTTAGGACAGATAAATAAAATCAAACTGAACCTCAGACACTCTGTACATAGGAATTGTCTTTCTGCATCAATGAAAATGGCCAAATTGTTCAAATCAATGTTTTTTTGAATACATACTATGAGTTTCATACTCTATCAGCAAAGCAGGAAGTACAGAATTAACAAAGTCAAGAATTTTCATAAACTCCAAACGTTTGCATTCCTAGACAGTTAGCAAAGAAAGATGGTCAATGCAGAGTGGGATTTCCAGAATGTTTACATCTATAATTTAAAAGACTTTAGAAAAAAAAATAATCACAGGATAAAATGTCATTCCTGATTGTATAGTTCAGTTCAGTTCAGTTCAGTCGCTCGGTCGTGTCTGACTCTTTGTGACCCCATGAACCACAGCATGCCAGGCCTCCCTGTTCATCACCAACTCCCGGTTTACTGAAACTCATGTCCATTGAGTTGGTGAAACCATCTAACCCCCTCATCGTCTGTCGTCCCCTTTTCCTCCTGCCTTCAATCTTTCCAAACATCACGGTCTTTTCAAATGAGTCAGCTCTTCGCATCAGGTGGCCAAAGTATTGGAGTTTCAGCTTCAACATCAGTCCTTCCAATAAACACCCAGGGCTGATCTCCTTTAGAATTATTTCGAATTCTCCTTTCCTCTTTTTCTGTGCATTTGTTGGCATTTGTGTTTCAGGCATCAGTGTGTCTCATCTCAGTTATTGTAATAAGATGTATCCATACAAGTTTAAGGATTCACAACTGAACAAGTGTGAGCAACATCAATGTCAATTAATTCATTCCATCTTGCTGGAGATGGAGAATGATTGATTTTCAGGCTTCATATATTTTCTTTGTAGAGGTTAGACACATACTGATGGAATAACCAATTCTAATACAGTACAGAGGCTAGGAGATCAAATATCCCCAGCATGCCTCTCACCAGAAGACACCTCCCTTTCATATACCTTACTCACCACTAATTTTTAGCCTGGGTCATTTTTTCTCATTCCTACAAATCCAAAACATCCATAGACATTTCCTATAAGAGTTCATCCTGACTAATTATCATCTGTGATTCAGCCTCTAGGAGACTAATTCAAGTCTAGGTGTATAGCTAAATTGTTGAATAAGCGAGAATTTCTAATGAGGAAACCTGTAGTGATGAGCCTGCCATTCAGTCTGTAGCTCTTAACTTCAAAACAGTGAAGCACGAATGTTTTCATGCATCCCATGTAAAATCAGCCTTCAATGTTCACAAGGCTAGAAGCACAGGCTCCACTTTTATAGAAATGATTCACATATTTCTGTCATCTTGGGGATGCCTCTTACTCATCTGACTTTCTTGGCACCATTTCCCTAAATTAGCTAATTCATCAACACAGACATATCCAGATCAGGATTTTATCTTAGAAAATGTCTTAAAACAGCTTTGCACCTCACTAAAAAGTTAGTCACTGATGTCAGTGCAAAATTGAAATGTATTATGCTGCTTTGTATACTGATCAGTCAATTCATAAATTTACTTCCATATTTTATTGTTAAAAAATCAAAGAATGCTACTGTAAATTTTCAATATAGGAGACCTTTTATTGAAAAGTGATACACATTTGAAAACACCCAAGGGTAGCTAAAAGAGGAAATAAGGAATGATTTGATAGCATTGAAGCTGTAGTTGGCTACCTCTGAAGGAACCACAGGAATCACATTTTTAAACAAGGAATGATAAACTAGCCTTTACTGCAAAGCTGTTTAGTATGAGAACAGGGTACACTGGCACATAACATTCTTTTCACAGTTCATTATATGACTTAAACTCTAATAAGAACAAGATGGGATGTACAGCTGTTTTGTGAGCAGAAAATTTATTCTCCAGAGAAAACAGATTATTTAGGATGTGTTGATATTACTGTGGTCTTTTTTTAATGTAGGGAAAAGTATGATTTTATTTCAGAATACATCTCTTTGATTGCCTCTGTAATATGGTTTTAAGAACATTCCTCATGCCCAAACTAGTGAGAAGAAATAGCGATGCAAATGAGCCAGGACATATTCATCTTGGTGAAGAAGAACCAAGAACGGTTACAAAGACAAATCCTATGTCTTTGGCTCATAATGCTACATCTTACACATAACTGGTTTGATCTCCTTGCAGTCCAAGGCACTCTCAAGAGTCTTCTTCAACACCACAGTTCAAAAGCATCAATTCTCAATCCTATAGGAAATCAGTCCTGAATGGGAGGGACTGGTGCTGAAGTTCTCACACTTTGGCCACCTGGTGCGAAGAGCTGACTCATTGGAAAAGACCCTGATGCTGGGAAATACTGAAGGCAGGAGGAGAAGGGGATGGCAGAGGATGAGATGGTTGGATGGCATTACCAACTTAATGGACATGAGTTTGAACAAACTCCGGGAGATGGTGAAGAACAGGGAAGCCTTTGTGCTGCAGTCTGTGGGGTCGCAAGGAGTCAGACATGAGTGAGCAACTAACAACAACACATATAAGACTTAAGACAGCACATCACAAGAGAACAAAAGAAGAAAGGAGAGAAAAAAGACCTACCAAAAAAAAACTACCTCTCTCAATTAAAGTGACAATAGAATAAGATTATAATTCTATTACTTTATAATATAAAAAGTAACATAATACTTTATAACATAAATACATGTGTGTGAACTGGTTCAGCAGGTTTCTTTAATCCTGGTGTGAGCGTCACTTTTTCTCTAGAGATCTGACAAGAACCTTAGCCAGCTGTCACTGTAGAAAATATACCCTGTTCCTTCATGGATCATCCTGATTTTTATCATCCTGATTTTTATGATTGTTCATTTTCTCATGCTGAACTATAAATGTAATAGCAGAACATCCTTGTCCTTCTCTTCACATGGTCAATGTTCAGATTCTGAGTAAAAAAATTTCTTTTCAATGTCCCCTGAAACTGTCTTCCAACTGGGGCATATTTCACTGGCTTTCTGTGACTTCCTGTAGCTCTATCAACTCTTCTCCCTGGCAGCAGCAGGTGAGATTTTATACTTTAAACATTTCTCACCTACTTATATGTAGGGTGCAACTATAGATGGTATTACTAACTAGGCTAGAAATTTCTCATTGGAATTCTCTAAGACATCATTTAAAACAGCTTTTGGGGGTTTGGGGCCGCAGATTTTAGATTTTTTAAAAAACCATCATCTAAATATCCCAATTTATTTTATCTGTTAATGAATATGATCACAGCAGTAGGATTTATAATAAAGCACATGGTAGTTCAAATGTTAACATTTGTCTGTGAGTCCAACCTATTATAAAAGGGGGAAATTTAAATGCTATAAAGTATACAGAAATATTCTTGATATAAAAACACTTTTAAAGGACAATAGTGAATGTTATTTTTGAGAATCCAGCTTAGGTGGGGAACTATAAAAAATTTCTAGTCTCTTTCTGATCTAAAACTACATAATTTTAGATCTTATAGTCATATAATTTTAGATCTTACTCCATCAAAAATTTTTTTATTCAGTTTCATAAATTTCTTGTATTCATTCCCATCTTGCAATCTTCTCCAAGGTTCAGAACTTGGATCATGCAAAATCTGTGGTCATCCAAAATATTCTGTCATTTCAGAGAAAGACACAATTCTGAGAAAACTGCTAGCGCTGATGTAGGTTCCCCAAGGTCCTCAAAACTGTGACAGGTTGGTGTCCAATAAGATTATTGCCAGCTGAAATACACTTTCTAATGTTTCATAAGCCACGGTGATGGTTGTCTGTTCATTTTCTGCTTAGAATGACTTAGTTAGGCCATGGGACTGGCACCCCCTTCAAAGAGCTTTAGACAACTTTCTACAAAACCTCACCTTCTTACAACCTGCTTACTTTGCCCCATACTATCTCCTCTCCTGCAGGTCAGATCTTGCCTTTATTCAGGTCATTTTTAGCTTCATCTTTATTTCTCAGCCCCATGCTTGCCCCTATAACCTGAAGAACAGATTTTACTCTCTTGAATTTTGAGTTATGGATCTTATCTTTTCTGATACTTTGTTGCAGCTCCATCTTATCTTACCATCCCAGGGAATAGCCCTGCCATACCTTCAGGAGGCAGAAACAATCCATCCTATTTCACAGCTCCTGCACCAAACCAGGATTTGTGCTGCAGCTTCTTAACCCTTCTCTTGACTTGAAGTTGTCCCTTTCCAACCTTTTCTCCATATCTTTGCTATTTTCATCCTAAAACACTTGAACATCTCCTTAAAACCTTCCATAATTCCATGCTGCTTTAAGATCTACTACAAACTCCTAAGCCTAAGAGTACCCTGCGTGAGTGCAAGGTCACTCAGTCATGTCTGACTATTTGCAACCCTTTGGACGGCAGCCCACCAGGCTACTCTGTCCGTGGGATTGCCTACGAGTGGGTTGCCTTCTCCAAGGGAACTTTCAGACCCAGGCATCGAACCTGTGGCCCCTGTGGCTCCTGCATTGCAAGTGGATTCTTTACCCGCTGAACCATTAGGGAAGCCCCTACCCAATTAACTGCTCTCTACACTCCTTTGTTCCAGCCACATCCGTCTCTCCACTCTCTCCAGAACATACCAAGCTGATCCTTCCTCCCACTTATTAGACCCACGTTGCCACTCTCTTAGTTCTTCAGGTCCTAGCTCAAGCTCACTTCCTTCGTGAAACTTCTCATAGCTGGTCCACATTGTTCTACCCCTGCTTGAATACATCTAGCAAAGGGGCTGAGCAGAGATCACCACTCCAGGAATCCATGGACAGAGACTTAGATGTTGTTTGTAGTATTCATTGCAATACTTCACTAAATAGAATTCCTCTGTGAGGCTACATATTGTCATCTAAATGGTAATGTTTTCTTAATGGGAAGTTCTAGGAAAACAAGAACTGTATCTTTAAATTCTTTAAGCTGTTCATAATACTAACAAGTAAATACCTGTTGAAAGAAGAACCCAGAAATTCAAGTGATGTTTAAGATTCTTGTTCCAGTCATCCTTGGGTTAAGACAAGGAATGGGCTAGATTATCTTATAAAATGTTTTTTTCTGTTTTTTTTTTTTCCTCAGATACTAGACTGTTAGGGTTCTGTTTATGGAAATTATAATTAAAATTCTTGTTTCCAAACAACCAGATGGACTATAATATCAATGCATCTGCTATATTTCTCATTTTACATGGGTTTTTAATTTCCATGAGTAATTTGTCTTGATTCACAAAAATTGTCTTTTTTTCAAATACTTCGAACTTGAGCTCTGATCGAGAGGAAGAAGAGTGGAATGATTAAGATTTGGGTTTAAAACCCTGGTTTTAAATTCTGACTCTATCAATGATATGTTGCATATCTTAAGCAAGTAGCTTAAGCTTTTTTTGCCTTTATTTCTTCTTCTGTAAAATAGAAATATTAACAATAAATGAATCAACCTGATTAGATGGTATGAAGGATTAAATAACATATACATTAAGCAGTAATTATGTAATACATAGTTAACAAAAAATACGTGCTAGATCTTATTGTTATCAATCATTTTCATGTAGGCTAAGAACCAATCATGGAAACAATATATAGATTTTTTTGATGAATCATTGTTTTACTCTAAGCACTTCATTTATTTATTTACGCTATATGATAGGTCCTGTTGCTTATCCATTCTAAGCATAGCATTGTGTATATGTCAATTCCAAACTCCCTAACTTTTCCTCCCACTACCCTTTCTCCCTGGTAACCATAAGTTCATCCTCTAAGTCTGTAGGTTTGTTTCTGTTTTGTAAAGAAAGTTCATTTGTCTCACTTTTTTAGATTCTTCACTTAGGCAATATCATGCAGTATTTCACCTTCTCGGTCTGACTTACTTCACTCAGTGTGACAGTCTCTAGATCTGTCCATGTTGCTGCAAATGACATTATATCATTCTTTTTAGTGGCCGAGTAATATTCCATTGTGTATACGTAACACATCTTCTTTATCCATTCCTCTGTTGATAGACATTTAGGTTGCTCCCATGTCTTGCCACTGTAAACAGCACTGCAGTGAACACTAGGGTGCGTTTATCCATTTAGACCATGTTTTTCTCCAGATATATGCTCTGGAGTGGGATTGCAAGATAATATGGTAGCTCTGTTTTTAGACTTTTAAGGAAATTCCATACTGTTCTCCACAGTAGCTGTACCAATTTGCATTCCCACCAACAGTGTAAAAGTGCTCCCTTTCTGCCTGTCTTCCCCAGCATTTATTGTTTGTCGATTTTTTTGAGGATAGCCATCCTGAGGTAGGAAGTGATATCTCATTGTAGCTTTGAAATCCATTTCTCTAATAAGTAGCAATGTTGAACATCTTTTATGTGCCTCTTGGCCATCTGTATGTCTTCTTTGAAGAAATGTCTGCTTGGGTCTTCTGTTTTTGATTGGGCTGTTTGTTTTGATTATATTAAGCCACAGGAGCCATTTGTAAATTTTGGAGACTAGTTCCTTGTTGGTCACATCATTTGGAAATATCCTCTCCCATTCTGTGGGTTGTCTTTTCATTTTCTTTATGGTTTCCTTTGCTGTGTAAAAGCTTTTGAGTTTAATTTGGTCCCATTTGTTTATTTTTGTTTTTATTTCCATTACTTTGGGGGATGGATTGAAAAGATGTTGTTGCGATTTATGTCAGAGAGTGTTCTGCCTATGTTTTCCTCAAAGATTTTTATAGTGTCCAGCCTCACATTTTTTTAAATTTATTTCTTTTTTATTGAAGGATAATTGCTTTACAGAATTTTGCTGTTTTCTGTCAAACCTCAACGTGAATCAGCCATAGGTATACATATATCCCCTCCCTTTTGAAACTCCCTCCCATCTCCCTTCCCATCCCACCCCTCTAGGTTGATACAAAGCCCCTGTTTGAATTTCCTGAGCAATACAGCAAATTCCCCTTGGCTATCTATTTTACATATGGTAATGTAAGTCTCCATGTTACTCTTTCCACACATCTCACCCTCTCCTCCCCTCTCCCCATGTCCATAAGTCTATTCTCTACGTCTGTTTCTCCGCTGCTGCCCTGTAAGTAAATTCTTTAGTACCATTTTTCTAGATTCCATATATATGTGTTAGAATACAGTATTTCTCTTTCTGACTCACTTCACTCTGTATGATAGGTTCTAGGTTCATCCACCTCATTAGAACTGACTCAAATGTGTTCCTTTTTATGTCTGAGTAATATTCCATTGTATATATGTACCACAACTTCTTTATCCATTCATCTATCGATGGACATCCAGATTGCTTCCATGTTCTAGCTATTGTAAATAGTGCTGCAATGAATAATGGGATACATGTGTCTCTTTCAATTTTGGTTTCCTCAGGGTATATGCCTAGGAGTGGGATTGCTGGGTCATATGATTGTTTTATTCCTAGTTTTTTAAGGAACATCCATACCATTTTCCATAGTGGCTGTATCAATTTACTTTCCAACCAACAGTGCAAAAGCATCTCCTTTTCTCCACACCCTCTCCAGCATTTATTGTTTGTAGACTTTTTGATGAGGGCCATTCTGACTGGTGTGAGGTGATATCCCATTGTAGTTTTGATTTGCATTTCTCTAATAATGAGCAATGTTGAGCATCTTTTCATGTGTTAGCCATCTGTATGTCTTCTTTGGAGAAATGTCTCTTTAGGTCTTTTTCCCACTTTTTGATTGGATTGTTTTTCTGGTATTGAGTTGTATGAGCTGCTTGTATATTTTGGAAATTAATCCTTTGCCAGTTGTTTAATTTGCTATTATTTTCTCCCATTCTGAGGGTTATTTTCACCTTGCTTATAGTTTCCTTTGCTGTGCAAACGCTTTTAAGTTTAATCACATCCCACTTGTTACTTTTGCTTTTATTGCCATTACTCTAGGAGGTGGGTCATAGAGGATCTTGCTTTGATTGATGTCAATGAGTGTTCTGCCTATGTTTTCCTCTAAGAGTTTCATAGTTTCTGGTCTTACATTTAGGTCTTTGATCCATTTTGAGTTTATCTTTGTGTATGGTGTTAGGAAGTGTTCTAATTTCATTCTTTTACATGTAGCTGTCCAGTTTTCTGAGCACCATTTATTGAAGAGGCTGTCTTTGCCCCATTGTATATTCTTGCCTCCTTTGTCAAAAATAAGGTACCATAGGTGCATGGGTTTATTTCTGGGCTTTCTATCGTGTTCCATTGGTCTGTATTTCTGTTTCTGTGCCAGTACCATTCTGTCTTTTGTGCCAGTACCATACTTGTCTTGTTCCATTGGTCTATATTTCTGTTTTTGTGCCAGTACCATACTTGTCTTGATAATCTGAAGTCAGGAAGGTTGATTCCTCCAGCTCCATTCTTCTTTCTCAAGACTGCTTTGGCTATTTGGGGTCTTTTGTGTTTCCATATGAATTGTGAAAATTTTTGTTCTAGTTCTGTGAAAAATGCCATTGGTAATTTGATAGGGACTTCATTTAATCTGTAGATTGTGTTTGGTAGTATAGTCATTTTCACAATATTGATTCTTCCTACCCAGGAACATGGAATATCTCTCCATCTGTTTATGTTTTGATTTCTTTCATCAGTGTCTTATAATTTTCTGTGTACAGTTTTTTGGTCTCCTTAGGTAAGTTTATCCCTAGATATTTAATTCTTTTTGTTGCAGTGGTAAATGGGATTGATTCCTTAATTTCTCTTTCTGATTTTTTATTGTTAGTGTATAGAAATACAAGTGATTTCTGTGCATTGATTTTGTATCCTGCAACTTTTTAAATTCACTGATTAGATCTAGTAATTTTCTGATACTATCTTTAAGGTTTTTTTGTACAGTATCATGTCACCTGCAAACAGTGAGAGCTTTACTTCTTCTTTTCCAATCTGGATTCCTTTTATTTCTTTTCCTTCTCTGATTGCTGTAGCTAGGGCTTCCAGAAGTATGTTGAACAATAGTGGTGAAAGTGGACATCCTTGTCTTGTTCCTGATCTTAGGGGGAATGCTATCAGTTTTTCACCATTGAGAATAATGTTTGCTGTAGGCTTGTCATATATGGCCTTTACTATGTTGAGGTAGGTTCCTTCTATGCCCATTTTCTGAAGAGTTTTCATCACAAATGGGTGCTGAATTTTGTCAAAGGCTTTTTCTGAATCTGTTGAGATTATCTTATGGTTTTTATCTTTCAATTTGTTAGCATGGTGTTCAGTTCGGTTCAGTCGCTCAGTCTTCTTTGACTCTTTGTGACCCCATGAACTGCACACGGCAGGCCTCCCTGTCCATCACCAACTGCTGGAATCCAACCAAATCCATGTCCATCGAGTCGGTGATGCCATCCAACCATCTCATCCTCTGTCGTCCCCTTCTCCTCCTGCCCTCAATCTTTCCCAGCATCAGGATCTTTTCAAATGAGTCAGCTCTTCTCATCACGTGGCCAAAGTATTGGAGTTTCAGCTTCAGCATCAGTCCTTCCAAAGAACACCCAGGACTGATCTCCTTTAGGATGGACTGGTTGGATCTCCTTGCAGTCCAAGGGACTCTCAAGAGTCTTCTCCAACACCACAGTTCAAAAACATCAATTCTTCAGCACTCAGCTTTCTTCACAGTCCAACTCTCACATCCATGCATGACCACTGGAAAAACCATAGCCTTGACTGCATGGACCTTTGTTGACAAAGTCATGTCTCTGTTTTTTAATATGCTATCTAGGTTGGTCATAACTTTCCTTCCAAGGAGTAAGCATCTTTTAATTTCATGGATTGATTTGCATACATTGAAGAATCCTTGCATTCCTGGAATAAACCCAAGTTGATCATGGTGTATGAGCTTTTTGATGTGTTGCTTAATTCTGTTTGCTAAAATTTTGTTGAGGATATTTGAATTTATGTTCATCGGTGATATTGGCCTGTAGTTTTCTTTGTTTGTGTTGTCTTTATCTGGTTTTGGTACCAGGTTGATGGTGGCCTTGTAGAATGAGTTTGGAAATGTTTCTTCCTCTGCAATTTTTTGAAAGAGTTTTAGAAGGATAGGCATTAGCTCTTCTTTAAATGTTTGATAGAATTCTCCTGTGAAACCATCTGGTCCTGGGCTTTTTTTGGGGTGGGGGAAGATTTTTGATCACAGCTTCAATTTCAGTGCTTGTAATTGGGTTGTTCATAATTTCTATGTTTTCCTGGTTCAGTCTTGGAAGGTTGCACTTTTCTAAGAATCTGTCCATTTCTTCCAGGTTAACTATTTTATAGCCATAGAGTTGTTCATAATATCCTCTTATAATCTGTTGTATTTCTGCATTGTCTGTTGTAACCTCTCCTTTTCCATTTCTAATTTTGTTGATTTGATTCTTCTCTCTTTTTTTCTAGATGAGTCTGGCTAAAGGTTTGTCAATTTTGTTTTATCTTCTCAAAGAACCAGCTTTTAGTTTTACTAATCTTTATTGTTGTTTCTTTCATTTCTTTTTCATTTATTTCTGCTCAGAGCTTTATTATTTCTTTTCTTCTACTAATTTTGGGGTTTTTTGGTTCCTTTTTCCAGTTGTTTGAGGTGTAAAGTTAGGTTATCTATTCAGTGTTTTTCTTGTTCCTTGAGGTAGGATTGTATTGCTATAAACTTCCCTCTTAGAACTGCTTTTGCTGCATCCCATAGGTTTTGAGTTGTCGTATTTTCATTATCATTTGTTTCTAGAAATTTTTTGATTTCCCTTTTGATTTCTTCAGTAACCTATTGGCTATTTAGAAATGTTGATTAATTTCCATGTGTTTGTGTTCCTTACACTTTTTTTCTTGTAACTGATATCTAGTCTCATAGCATTGTTGTCAGAGAAGATGCTTGATATGATTTCAATTTTCTTAAATTTACTGAGGTTTGATTCATGACCCAAGATGTGTGTATCCTGGAGAATGTTCCACGTGCACTTGAGAAGAAATCTGCATTTGGATGGAGTGCCTGAAGATATCAATGAGATCCATCTCATCTAATGTATCATTTAAGACTTGTGTTTTTTTATTATTTTCTGTTTTGATTATCTATCCATTGGTGTAAATGGGGTGTTAAAGTCTCCTACTATTATTGTGTTACTGTCAATTTTTCCGTTTATGTCTGTTAGTGTTTGTCTTATGTATTGAGGTGCTCCTATGTTGGGTGCATAGACATTTACAATAGTTATGTCTTCCTCTTGGATTGATCCCTTGATCATTATGTAGTGTCCTCCCTTATCTCTTGTAATCTTCTTTATTTTAAGGTCTATTTTGTCTGATATGAGGATTGCTACTCCAGCTTTCTTTTGCTTCCCAATTGTATGGAATATATTTTTCCATCCTCTCACTTTCAGTCTATATGTGTCTTGAGGTCTGAAGTAGGTTTCTTGTAGACAGCATATATGGGTCTTGTTTTTGTATCCATTCAGCCAGTCTGTGTTTTTTGATTGGAGCATTTAATCCATTTACATATAAAGTAATTATTGATATACATGGTCCTATTGCCATTTTCTTAATTGCTTGGGGTTAATTTTGTAGATCTTTTTTCTTCTCTTGTATTTCTTGACTATATGAGTCCCTTTAACATTTGTTGTAAAGCTGGTTTGGTGGTACTGAATTCTCTTCACTTTTGCTTGTCTGAAAAGCTTTCTATTTCTCCATCAATTTTGAATGAGATCCTTGCCAGGTACAGTAATCTTGGTTGTAGATTTTCCCCTTTTGGTACTTTAAATATATCCTGCCATTCCCTTCTGACCTGCAGAGTTTCTGCTGAAAGATCAGCTATTAAGTGTATGGGGTTTCCCTTGTATGTTACTTGTTGCTTCTCCCTTGCTGCTTTTAATATTCTTTCTTTGTGTTTAGTCTTTGTTAGTTTGATTAGTATGTGTCCTGGCATGTTTCTCCTTTGGTCTATCCTGTATGGGACTCTTTGTGCCTCTTGGATTTCATTGACTCTTTCCTTTTCCACATTGGGGAAATTTTCAACTATAATCTCTTCAAAAATTTTCTCATACCCTTTCTTTTTCTCTTCTTCTTCTGGCACCCCTATAATTCGAATGCTGGTGCATTTGATATGGCCCCAGAGGTCTCTGAGACTGTCCTCAGCTCTTTTCAATCTTTTTACTTTATTCTGCTCTTCAGAAGTTATTTCCACCATTTTATCTTCCAGCTCGCTGATTCGTTCTTCTGCTTCAGATATTCTGCTATTGATTCCTTCTAGAGTATTATTAACTTCAGTAATTATGTTGTTTGTCTCAGTATGTTTATTCTTTAATTCTTCTAGGTCTTGTTAATTGATTCTTACATTTTCTTCATTTTGTTTTCAAGGTTTTTGATCATCTTTACTATCACTATTCTGAATTCTTTTTCAGGCAGTTTTCCTATTTCCACTTCATTTATTTGGACTTCTGTGTTTCTGGTTTTTTCTTTCATTTGTGCAGTATTTCTCTGCCTTTTCATTATTTTTTTTTAAAGTTATTGTGTTTGAGGTCTCCTTTCCCAGGCTTCAAGGAAGGTTGAATTCTTTCCTTGAAGAAGGTTGAATTCTTTTTTCCTTTTGGTTTCTGCCCTCCTAAGACTGGTCCAGTGGTTTTTGTGAGCTTCGTATAGGATGAGATTTGTGCTAAGTTTTTGTTTGTTTGTTTTTCCTCTGATGGGCAAGGCTGAGGGAGGTGGTACTCCCCTCTGCTGATGATTTGGTTTGTATTTTTGTTTTGTTTGTTGTTTAGATAAGGCGTCCTGCACAGGGTGATACTGGTGGTTGGGTGATGCAGGGTCTTGTATTAAAGTGGTTCCCTTTGTGTGAGTTCTCACTATTTGATACTCCTTAGGATTAGTTCTCTGGTATAGGCCAGGGTCTTGGAGTTAGTGATCCTACTCCAAAGGCTCAGGGCTTGATCTCTGGTCAGGAACAAAGATTCCACAAATGGTTTGTTATGGCATTAAGTGAGATTAAAGCAAATATCCAAAAATGAGAAACCAAAGATGAACCCCAGACAAATGGCAGTTACAAAATCAGGCAAATAATAATTAAAATAATGAAATATACAAATATACATGTACATCCATGGGCAAAGTGAAAACAGTCCAGCAAAAATAAAGTACAGTAGATTGACCCGGCAAACAAAGGAAATCAAAAATTATATTTACCAGTTAAGAACAAAGCTAACTTATGATAACCTATATGCAAAACAGAAAAAGAGACACAGATGTACAGAACAGACTTTTGGACTCTGTGGGATAAGGCGAGGGTGGGATGTTTCAAGAGAACAGCATCGAAACATGTGTATTATCTAGGGTGAAACAGATCACCAGCCCAGGTTGGATGCATGAGACAAGTGCTCGGGCCTGGTGCACTGGGAAGACCCAGAGCAATCGGGTAGAGAGGGAGGTGGGAGGGGGTATCGGGATGGGGAATACGTGTAAATCCATGGCTGATTCATGTCAATGTATGACAAAAACCACTACAATATTGTAAAGTAATTAGCCTCCAACTAATAAAAATTTTTTAAAAATTTTTTTAAAAAGGAAAAAAAAAAAAAAAGAACAAAGCTAACTTATGGACAAACTGGAAAACAAAACTAAAGCAAGATGCCAAGTGGGGAATAAAGCAATGGAAGCAAAACTAACAAATATGTTGAGAGGAAATGAAAGAAAGAAAAGAAAGGATAGATATGCAAAGTTAAATAGAGGTAGATGAAGATTTATATACATTAAAGATTAACTGTAAGGGGAAAATAACAGCAGGAAAGGCAAAAAAGGAATAAATGTAGAAAAAATAATAGGTTTTTAAAAATTAAAATTATAAAAAAGAGAAAACAAAAAAAAAATGGAAGAAGAAAGAAAAAAGGGGGGAAAAGGAAAACTCCACAGAACTGCAGAAGTCCAGTGTAGAGGCAGAGGTTTATAACAATAGGAAGTGTGACTGCATATACACGTATACATATACATCCATAATCAAAATCAAAACAGTCAAACAAAAATAAAGTACAATAGATTGACATGGCAAACAAAGGAAACCAACAATTATATCTACCAAAACAAAACTAATTAAAGCACAAACTGGAAAACAAAACTAAAGCCAGGTGACAATTGGGGAATAAAACAGTGAAAACAAAGCTAACAAACATGTTGAGAGGAAAGGAGAGAAAGAAAAGAAAGAAAGAATAGATATGCAAAGTTAAACACAGGTAGCTAAAGATGATTTATATACATTAAAGAGTAACTGCAAGGGGAAAAGAACAGTAGGAAAAGCAAACAAAAGAATAAGTGTAGAAAAAATAATAATAGGTTTTAAAAGTTGAAAATTAAAATTAAAGAAAGAGAAAAGAAGAAAAAGGAAAACTCCACAGAACTGCAAAAGCCCAACATAGAGGCAGAGGTTTATGACAACAATAAAAAATGTGACTGAGGGAAAAAATAAATGTCTTAGTGTCAATAAAATTGACAACTACAAAAGAGTTGGGGGGTGGGGTGGGGAGAAAAAAGAATCCAAAAGAATCTACAGAACAAGTTGAAAAATAAGAATAATAAATGTTTTTTCTTGAGTCACTGCTGTCAGAGTCCTTTCCCTCTCTGGGAGTCACAGGCCACCTCACCTCCCCGGGATGCCCTCCAACACTGCCCTGATCTCTAGACCTGCTGTGGGGGCAGCTCAGACTCTAACCTGGTCCTACTTCTGTGTGTTCTTGCCTCCAATGTCCACAGCTATTAAAGCTAGTGTGTTTTCTTTTGTGGGAGCTCTCAATGACCTTTTATATATTCCATAGACACACAGTCTGCTTAGTTGATCGTGTGGATTTAATCTGCAGCTTTTACAGCTGGTGGGAAGGTTTCAGGTCTTCTTCCCTAGCCACACTGTCCCCGGGTTTCAATTGTGGTTTTATTTACACTTCTGCATGTGGGTGGTCCACTGGGGTTTTCTCCTGAGGCTGCCCTGGAGGACTTGGGTTTGCCCCTCTGAGGGCCAGGTATGGAGGTGGTGCAGCTGCTTGGGTCGCAGGGGTTCTGGCAGCACCAGGTACTCAGAGGAGTTGGCAACTAGGGCAGCAGGAAATACAGTGCTCTAGAAGGGGATGGCAGTCAGTATTGGCCAATACACTCCAACATACTTGCCTGGAGAACCCCATCTATGACAGAGAAGCCTGGCAGGCCACAGTCCACAGGGTCACAAGGAGTTGGACACGACCAAAGCGACCCTGCGTGCATAGACACAAGGCATATTTTTGCCTGTGGCAGCCCTGCCCCAGCGAGAGTTGAGCAGGAAGGTGGTGCAGCTGCTTGGCTTGCAGGGACCCTGGTGGTGCCAAGTGTGCAGGGACACGGACTGCCTCCACCGCAGGGGTTATGGCCCCATCAGAGTCTTTTTTCAAGCCTCTTGTAGCTGGTGATCAGAAGGCCTCTTTGGCCAGTCTTTCTCTGTAGATCTGCTCATCCCGGCACTTAGAGGGCTTGCTTGCTGTGGGGTCTTTCTCTGTTGTTCAGGGCATCAGGCACATAGAGGGGCCCCCCTGGCTGGGGTCCTACTCTGTAGTGCCTCAGGCGTTTGATGGGGCAGCCTCTCCATCGTTCAGCTGCCAATGCCCCGGTGTGGGGAGAGAGAAGCTATGGTGATGGCTCCACCCACTATGCGTGACTCAGCAGTATCGCCTTGCTTCCATGGCTGCCTGCCTTTCCTCCACTGGCATTTCCCACCACTATCTCCTCCCTCACATCCCCTCAATCCATCTCTCCACAGTCAATAGTGGCCCTCGCCCTGGAATTGCTGCACAATCCCTAAGCTTCAGCTCCCAGCCACTGCGCCTTCCAGGAGACCAGCATTCCTGTCTGGGCTATGTAGGGCTGAGGCAAGGACTGTCTGATTCTCATTGCATTCAGGCTGCCGCGGATCAGCTGTTTCACTCTCAGCCTTAAATGTTTCTCCTCTGACTCAGACAATTGCCCCACTGTGGGGATCAGACCCCTGCTTCAGTTCCCCTACCTGCTGAGCGTAGGTCCAGTCCTACTAACACTCCTGTTTCCCCCATTAGTTCCTTTGTCCTACCAAGTTTTGTGTGGTTCTATATATTCTTTTCCACTGGTCAGGTACTCCTGTCCGCTCTCAGCTGTTGTTCTGCACACACTTCTGTGTCTGAAGGTGAATTCCTGATGTGTCTGTGGAAAGAGAATGTACTCCACAGCCACCTAGTCCTCTGCCATCTTGTTCTCCTCCAAAACACTTTTAAAACTCTCGCCAGGGACTTCCCTGGTGGTCCAGTGACTATGACTCCATATTCCCAGTGCAGGGGGGCCAGGTTTCATCCTTGATCAGGGAACTAGATCCCACATGCTGCAACTAAGAGTTTGCATGTTGCAGCTCTAAAGCGATGCCCAGATTCTCCTGCTTCTTTTTAGTCATGTTCCAGTCTCACATTTAAGTCTTTAATCCATTTTGAGTTTGTCTTTGTACATGGTGCTAAAGTGTATTTTAATTTCATTTTTCTACATGTAGCTGTCCAGTTTTCCCAGCACCATTTATTGAAGAGACTATATTTCTTCCATTGTATGAGATTGTCTCCTTTGTCATAGATTAATTAACCATAAGTGTGTGGGTTTATTTCCGGGTTTTCTATCCCACTCCATTGACTTATATTTCTACTTTTGTGCCAGTACCATACTCTTTTGATGACTGTAGCTTTGTAGTATAGTCTAAAGTCAGGCAACCTGAGTCCTCTAGCTCTGTTTTTCTTTCTCAAGACTGCTTTGGCTATTTGAGGTCTTTTGTGTCTCCATACAAATTTTTAAGATTTTTTTTTTGTTCTAGTTTGTGAAATATATCAGGCAAAATATAGATGTTGATGTAATTCTTTTTCTAGGACAGTCAGCTGCTATAAATATTTTCCATAGTCTGATCTAATTCACAATTTTGAAGCAGACTAATGATAATTAATGTGATTATTCCCTCAGTCACAGAAAGGGAAAGAAGTGAATTCCCTTCATCTACATGGTTCCAAAGTGCAGAAACAACAGGGGCAAAGCCAAAAAGACAAGTGAGAGCAAAGAAATGGTTTTATGGCATTCTTTTGGAGGTTCCCTTTTTGGTGACGTGTTCAAGCCTACCCATAAAACATTGAGTAAGTAAGACATCAATATTTCTCACTCCAATCATCTCACTTAGGGACTTCCCTTGTGGCTCAGCTGGTAAAAAAAATCTGTCTGCAATGTGGGAGACCTCGGTTTGATCCCTGGGTTGGGAAGATCTCCTGGAGAAGGGAAAGGCTACCCACTCCAGTATTGTGGCCTGGAGAATTTCATGGACTATACAGTCCATGAGGTTGCAAAGAGTCGGACATGACTGAGCATCTTTTACTTCACTTCACTTCATCTGACTTGACTGTGTTTTGTCTAACCAAACTGGCAGTGCATTAGCTGATTTTAATGAGTTCGTCACGGTTGATAGGTCGCTTTTGTCCTAAATTCATTGAGCCATATCTTTGTATGGCCACAGAACTTGTCAAGGTGAAAACTGAATATAGTACACACTCCTATATTTAAAGTGGATAACCAACAAGGACCTCCTCTATAGCACAGGGAACTCTGCTCAGGGTTATATGGCAGCCTGGCTGGGAGAGGAGTTTGAGGGAGAATGGTGACATACATATGTATGACTGGGTCCCTTTGCTGGCCACCTGAAATGATTACATTGTTAACTGACTATATTCCAATACAAAATAAAAAGTTTAATTTAAAAATTAGTCATTTAAAGCCAATTTTCTTTCAAAATTTCCCTTGTTTTCACAACCCAATTGTTCTCTATAACTCCTCAAAGAATAAGAACTTACTGTGTTTTGAAATCTCAATCATTTTTATTAACTGCATTCAATTAAGAGAATTGTAGTTTGCTATGAAATGGATTATCGTCACCAGTGTATTGTTGTCATCATTTATCCATATGTGGTATAGGGTTTTTTTTGTTTTGTGTGTGGGTTTTTTTTTTTTTTTCGGCTGCACTGTGACATTTGTGGGATTATAGTTCTCCAACCGGGGATTAAACTCGTGTCCCCGGCAGCAGAGGCACAAAGATCTAACTACTGTACTTCCAGGGAATTCCTATCTATCCATAAGTATCCTGTGTAATCATGGCAACAATACAGAGTGAAGAAAAAATAAGTCTCAATAATAGATGTACATTTTGAGATACTGAGAATGTTGAATGTTGAGAAAGTAAGGAAAAGGTTTACTCCAAACACATTCCAATTGGACTATTTATTTCCCCTATGGGTTCTCTTCAGCATCTTTATCACTTCTCCAAGTTTCTCCCTGTATCACTTAGTTATGGTTCCTCATAAGTCAGAAGATATACATCATTAACGATAGGGTTTTTTGTTGTTGCTGTTCAGTCACTAACTCACATCCAACTCTTTGCAACACCATGGACTGTAGCACACCAGGCTCCCCTGTCCTTCACCATCTCCCAATTCCCTCAAGTTTATGTCCACTGAGTTGGTCCATCTCATCTGCTGCCCCCCTTCTCTTTTAGCCTTCAGTCTTTCCCAGGATCAGGGTCTTTGCCAATGAGTCAGCTCTTCGCATCAGGTGGCCAAAGTATTGGAGCTTCAGCATCAATCCTTCCAGTGAATATTAGTTATTTTAAATCAAACATTTTAATGAACTGTTTGGAAGGACATCAGTATATGTAAATCGTCTGGTGTATTTCTTTCAAAGTGTATTTGAATATTCAGTTTTTTTTAAAAATCCTCATAACATAGAACTAAGAGAATTACAATGATTCATACCTCCCTTGAAATGCTAGGATTCAGCTCACTACACTTAACATTGACGTCACAAAGGACTAGGAGGCCATTTCTAGTACTGGATCAGTCATGAGTTTAGTCATGATCTTGAGCAAATTATCTAGCCTCTCTGAATCTCTGATTTTTAAAAAAAAAAATTTGTAAAACAAAATTGCTAAAGTGAGCAGTTTTTCAACAGCTTTCCAAATTTATTTCTCTATTTTTTTCATGGGATAAGATCTCCAACTCACATAAGAAAATAATCACATTTGTAAATTTCAATTATGTCTCACCTATCTTTTAGCTATTAACCTGACTGCAGAGTTTGAAGTGAAATAATGAATACTTTCCACTCAGATGCGTTTTAGTTGATAAAACTTTGCATAGAAATGGCAACAATATAATAACTTGATAATTGTAAATAAAATACTTAGAGTGGATAAGCACCAAGTTAAATATTGATAATGTGCAATGCCTTTAAAGGAAATGTCTTTAAAGGAAACAACTATTAAGAAACCTCATCTATAAATTCATCCTGTGGCTGAACATTTATTTCAACCACATGCATCCTAATTCAGAGTTAATGCTCAACACAGTAAAGCAGAAGAGATCGGTGGAGTCTGGAATAGTAGTTAAAGCAATTCTCATGTTGCTGAAACATAGCCAGGAATATCTACTGTAGTGGTCGCATGTTCTCCAGTACACCGTGATATAAATTCAGTTGCATCATTTCATCTGTAAGGAGACAAGATGAGGGTGTGCAGCTCTGCTCCCTCATGCCAAAAGGAGAACGTTCTCTGTATGCAAAGAGGGCTTCCTGCTGGCTCAGTGATAAAGAATCTGCCTGCAATGCAGGAGACCCAGGTTCGATCCCTGAATTGGGAAGATCCCCTGAAGAAGGGAATGGCAACCCACTCCAGTATTCTTGCCTGGAGAATTCCATGGAAAGAGGAGCCTGGTGGGCTACCGTCCATGGGGTCACAAAGATGGACATGGCTAAGCGACTAACACTTCGCCTCATGCACTGAAGCAGAGATTGGGTTTTACATGATACTCCTACTGTGGGAATAAGGAAAAGTTTAATTTGATAGAAACCAGTCTATTTGATGAAAATCAGTCAAAGTCCTGAAGAAATCTAAGCCGTGACCTCAAATAAGTACAGTCTCCTTCTTGCCATTTCTGTTTCTTTCTAATTGTTTTCCCTGGTCCCTGGAGTTGGCAGAGTTTTCCCAAAAGGGTGGCAGAATACCCAGAGTGAGGCAATTGTACACCAGAGTTGTTCATTTTGCTGTTCTTCCTGTCTAGAAAATGGCTAGTCAATCCTGGAGGCATGGGGCCTAGCAATCTGTGTTTTTAAGAAGCCCCCCATGTGATAATACACTCAGGTTTGAAAACATCAACAAAGGTTTCAGAGTTTCACTATGCTCCCTCCCCATACCCATCCCACAAGAGTAACAAGGCTTAAATTGCCTTGAGACATTAGATCCAGTTTCTCAGGGCAGTTGTTTTATTAAAAAAAATCAGAAGTATCTGACACCTTGGTTTTTTATCCTTATTAAAATCCCTAAAGCATCATGATTAAAATATAAGCATTCTTTCCAAGTATCAATTGAATAGAGTGTTTCAATAAATACCTATTGATCTCAGCAACTTTATCTTCCAGACAGTCTCTGAATTAAAGAGAAAGGTGATGATAATGAATTTACTGTTTCATATTGAGAACCCTGGCAATATGCCATCCCAGATATGAAAAGAAGAAAAAATTCTTCCTGGGTTCCTCTCCTTTGCTTAGCTAAAAGTAGCAATAACTCCAGAAGTCTAGTCTCTCAGTGGACAAGGAGCTGTGTATAACAAAACTAAGGTATTTTTCACCTGTATGCAAAAACTAAAAAGAATGAAAACTAAAGCTAAAGGATAAATTCAGGTGCGAAGAGATCAAAATGAGCCAGAAAGGTATTTGTCTCCAACATAACAGTCTGGAGGCAGGCAGTCCAGAGCCCACAGTGCAGTTCCAGATGTCAAGGACTCGTAGCCTTTCTATTTTGTTGCTGTGCTGCATGGGACTTTCACATGGAAATCGATGTCCAAAATGATAGCTGACCCTTCAGTCCTATCTACATTCTGAGCAGCAGGTACAAAGGGAAAAGATGACAAGTCCTTTACTTAAAGAAAACATTCCAGAAGCTCCACATACCATTACTTTTAGATACAACTTTTTTATTTATACATACCACTATCTTTAGATCTCATTATTAGACCTTAGCTATATTGTCACATCTAGCTGCAAGAGTGAACAAGGCTGGCTTAAAACTCAGTGTTCAGTAAACTAAGATCATGGCATCCAGTCCCAACACTTCTTGGCAAATTGAAGGGGGTAAAATTGAAAACAGTGACAGACTTTATTTTCTTGGGCTCCAAAATCACTGTGGACGATGACTGTAGCCATGAAACTAAAAGATGCTTGCTCTTTGGAAGAAAATCTATGACAAACCTAGACAGCGTATTGAAAAGCAAAGACATCACTTTGCCGACAAAGGTTCATGTAATCAAAGCTATGGTTTTTCCAGTGAATTGGACCATAAAGAAGGCTGAGCGCTGAACAATTGATGCTTTTTAACTGTGGTGCTGGAGATGACTCGAGAGTCCCTTGGACTGCAAGGAGATCAAACTAGTCAATCCTAAAGGAAATCAACCTTGAATATTCATTGGAAGGACTGATGCTGAAGCCAGGTGGCTCAGTGGTAAAGAATCCTCCTGCCAATGCAGGTGACTCGGGTTCAACCCCTGGATTGGGAAGATCCCCTGGAGTAGGAAATGGCAATTCACCCCAGAATTCTTGCATGGAAAATTCCATGAACAGAGGAGCCTGGTGGGATGCAGTCCATGGGGTTGCAAAGAGCCAGATGCTGAAGCTGAAGCTGCAATACTTTGGCTATCTGATGCAAAGAGCCAACTCAATGGAAAAGACCCTGATGCTGGGAAAGATTGAGGGCATGACGAGAAGGGGACGACAGAGGATGAGATAGTTGGATGGCATCATCAACTCAATGAACATGAGTTTTAGCAAACTCTGGGAGATAGTGAAGGACAGGGAAGCCTAGCATGCTGCAGTCCATAGGGTCTCTAAAGAATCAGACAGAACTGAGTGACTAAACAGCATGGAGCATAAACTGGTGCCATGTTTCTATGAACACTTTGGAAATATTCATCAAACACTTTAAAATGTGACCCCAACACTTTAAGGAAGTTATCCTAAATGTCTTTAAGAAAAGGCATGTATTATTATTATTATATTTACAATAGTGTTTTTTTCCTAGTTGTGGTAAAACAGACATAAAATTTACTATCCTTGGAGAAGGAAATGGCAACCCACTCCAGTATTCTTGCCTGGAAAATCCCATGGATGGAGAAGCCTGGTGGGCTGCAGTCCATGGGGTCGCTAAGAGTCGGACATGGCTGAGTGACTTCACTTTCACTTTCCAGTATTCTTACCTGGAGAATATCATGGACAGAGGAGCCTGGTGGGCTACAGTCCATGGGGTCACAGACATGACTGTGTTGGGCATGACTGAGCATGCACTCGCATGCACGCACAGGAAGTATACTAAGAAAAAAAAAATTACTATCTTAACCATTCTTATGTGTACAGTTCAGTAGTGTTAATCATTTTTACACTGTTGTGCAACCAATCTCCAGAATGCTCTTCATTTTGCAAAACTAAAACTCAATACCCTTTAAACAACTATTCATTCTCACTTCCACTTTCCTCCTAATCTACCCCCAGACCCTGACAGCCACCATTCTGCTTTCCATCTCTATGAATTTGACTACTCTAGGTACCTCATATAAGTCAAAATATACAATATTTGTCCTTTTGTGTCTGTTTATTTTACTTAGCATGAAGTCCTCATGGTTCATCCATGTTGTAACATGTATCAGAATTTCCTTACTTTTTAAGGCTGAATAATACTCCATTGTGTATGTGTGTGTGTATATATATATATATATATATATGCCACATTTTGTTTATCCATTGATCCATCCGTGCCAACCCAGTGGGCACGTGGGTTATGTCACCTTTTGGCTATTTTGAGAAATGCTGTTATGAACATGAATGCATACCATACTAATTTTTTTTTAACCACAGTGATCTTAAGAGCACAGTTTTTGCTCTTCCTACTTATTGATGGGAAAAATACATTGCTACAACAGTGACAGGAGTTAAATATTAATTAAACATTTGTATTAAATACATACTCATTCACTCTAATCATCAGCCCAAGAGTAGCCATTCTGTTTAGGTCTGACACACGTCTAGTCAATCACGTCTGGATAGCACTTTATCAGGAATGCATAGAATGTATGTGTCTTGCAAAGAATAGGATAAAATAAGCCTCTACTTATGACCTCTACTTATGAAAAGCATTCTCATAGGAAGCTGAAGCAGATCTAAGCAGAGAATCATATAGTATTAGTACTATTGTTATTATTATTACTGTTATTGTCTTGTAATACCTGTGCCAAGTTTTGCTATCAGGTTAGTGCTGACCACATAAAATGAATTGGAAAATGAGCCCTCTTCTATTTTCCAAAAAGGCTGTGTAGAATTGGCAGTCTTTCCTCCTTAAATGTTTGGAAGAATTTATCAATGAAACCATCTGAGCCTAGGGATGGGGCGGAGAAGATAGTTTAAATCATGAATTCAATATCTATAGTTGTTATAGGATTATTCAGATGGTCCGTTTCATATTTGATGAGTTGTGATAGTTTGTGCTTTTAGTCTTCTAAAAAGTTGGTTCATTTCAACTAAGCTGTCAAGTTCATATGTATAGGGTTCTGTGCAGTATTCCCTTATTACCCTCTTGATGTCTGCAGGGTCTGTACTGATATAGACCCTGTTATAGTGATTCATTCCTGATTTATGTAACTTGTGTCTTTTTTTCAATGTTGTTAATCTTATTGGGGGCTTATTAATTTTATTAATCTTTTCAAAGAATCAGGTCTTTCTTTCATTGATTTTTTTCTTTTTTTCTGTATTCAAGTTCGTTTATTTATGTCCTCCTTTATGATTTCCTTTCTATGCTCACTTGCGGGGTGGGGGGGGGGCGGTATCTTACAATTCTTTTCCCGGTTTCTTAAGTTGGAAAGTTAGATTATCAACTGAGACTTTTCTTCTTTTCTAAGGTACCTGGCACTGTAGATTTTCTCTCAGCACTGCTTGAACTTGAGCCCCCAAATTTACATATGCTGTATTTTAATTTTCATGAAACTCAAGGGTATTTTTAAATTTCTTTGAGATTTAGCAGCATGGCAGATGCTAGGCTGCCAGAACTTCTTGGCCCACCAAAAATGATTTAGACAAGAAATAAAAATTATATGACATACTGATACAATTATACTTTCACAATAGTATTACGCTTTCCTTAAAAATTGGGCTATTTTCTGTAATTTATACAAGTTATTGAAGTGAAAATGGGTATTGTAAAACATAAGATGTTGATCCATATTAAATTTCACTATTTGACTTATTTTACCAACAAAAACATTAGTTTTTTTCATATAAAAAGTATGTAACATTGTTTCATGTGATTCAACCTAATAGTCCTTATAATGTGCTGCATGCAAGTCTTCTGTAGTCATTGCCTCTCGGTATCCCATCTGAGGATTAAGGACCACAAAGAAAGAAAAAAAAAAAATGTGTGATGCAGATCAGAGTCAGCAGCATGACTCAGAACCAGCTGAGGTCATAGGTCCCCTAAGTCTACCAGATAAGAGAGCAAATTCTTGAGAGCTAATTAAGAGAAAAATGAAGCCTTGACTGGCTATCTCAGGTTTTCTAGAGTGCCCAAGAGGTCAAGGTACAAGAATGAGAAGACAGTGCCAAAGATGAGGTCCCAGGTAAAGGCTTCTTGCTCCATGTTTGGTTACAGGTGACAATCGAATATATGCTTTAGAGGGTAAGGTATAGAATTAGCTAGACAGAAATCTGTTTCTGTGACTTGCAGTGTGACATTAGGTAAGTTTGCTTTTTTTTAACCTTGTCTATAAAGCTGGGATCATAATCTCTGGCTTGAAGTGCTGTCGCAGAGATCTAACTAGATAATATATGCTGGGTGCTTGGCATGAATTAGGCACCCCGTAAACATTAGTTCCCTTCTTTATCAGTCTCTAAGGAAGTCATGCTCTGGCAAACCCTAAAGTTTGAGAAGGGGCATGTGTCACTGGTTCAAGCATGGACTTTGGAACCACAAGGCCTGTGTTCAGATCTCATTCCCACGTGACCGTTGCCAAATTATGCAACCTCCCCATGCCTCGGTTTTCTTTCTCTGAAAGATGTAACAATAGGGCATACTTCCTCAGGCTGTATAGACGATTAAATGAGCCAATATATGTAATGTGTTTAGTAAACAGTCTGGCACATAGCAAGCACAGTGTAAGTGCCATTTTATTTGTGGTCTGAGAAAATTAATTGGGATAGAAGAAAATTCATTTTTAAGGGAAACATGAATTACAAAGGAAGAAGAGTGGGAGGAAGAGGAAGGGAGTGGAGGGAACGAGAGAGAGAAGGAGGAAAGAAGAGAAGGGGAGGGGAGGAAGAGAGGAGGAGGGAAAATATGTGTTGAAAATAGTTCCTTTTTTTCCCAAGAAGTTGGGAGAGGTAGTATTAGCACTGTACCAGACAGGATGCTCTCTACATAAGAGTCTCTGGTAATGAAATCTAGAGTATTTTGGTTTGTTGTTAAAGAAAAAAAAGCAGGTAATGAGGGGAAGTCCAGAGAAAAAGACCTTCACAATCAGTGAATGAGAACGTAGGTAAAAATGAGAGGGAAAGCTCATACGCAGCTATATCACAGCCACTGTGGATTCCATTTCGGAGAACTGTAGTGACAGATAATCACTTCATTTACTTTGTAGGTCTCTGGAGATAGTTCTTGATGCAGGAGTATCTTTGAGGAGCTCCTTAGTGATTTTTCTCCCCCTTAATGGATTGACATCTTTGTAGAGCATGTTGCGAAAATTAACCTTGCTTCATAGAACATGTTGCAAAAGTTAACCTTGCTTTATCTCCTAAATGCATAACCTTTCAGTTTTCTTTTTATTAATTGTTGGCAACTAGCTTGCATGACAGCACTGAACACAAATACCACTGATGATGATGAATGTATAAAGGAATGTGGGTTGCATTGTACTGAAAGGGTAACACATTAAGTCTATGTAATTGCTTCATCTCCCTTAGGATAGACAAAGTTCAAAAGAAATGTGAATGTAGATGACTCACAAGACATGCTCTTTGGGGCTACCCAGAATTCATTTCTCTAATTACATTAACCTTTTCTCCCTTCCTCACTCATCACATGCGCACTCGTTGGACAGGGCATCTTGACAGGGTATTCAGCCACTTCACTTGCCCACTTTTATTTATTGCAGTCTTTTCTCAAAGACAAAGCACTTAAAAACACTAAAGTGGCAGGAAAACATCCATTTGAAATTGGATTTCAACATTTTTGTAAAATATATGATAAGGAGTTTAGGAGTTTCATTTAAGTATTTCAAGTATTATTCCTTCAAATTTAATGGTAATATTGCCCATTATTATATGCTAAGATGAGTCCTTCAAAGCTTTCTTAATTTGATGCTTTCCAGTTAACAATTGTGTGGATACCTGATTTTTGGCTAAAAACTACCTTTGAAAAGCCAGATTCCTAAGAAAAGCCAAATTCCTAAAACAGCTTTGTTGCAATACTATTCCAATTAACACTGTTTTCTAACAAATGAGATGTTCAACAAATTGTCATCCAGACACTTCTTGAACCTTCTATTGCCTGGGAACTCACTGCTTAATGAGGCAGCCCTGACTATTGTGAAAGACTTTGAATATTTAGATGATTCGTTTTGGTTTTGAGCTGAGATATTAACCATACCATAGACCATACCTCTTCAGATATTCTTGGAATATCTAAAAACTGCTATTATATGCCCTCATTTTATGCGGAGTAGTCACTGGACTGAACATCATTTTGGCTAATATCTTGAGTTGGATAGTGTTGCTCGTGAACTCTGATACCTGATAGACGAAATATTCCAGCATAATCTACTAGTCAGAGTTAGAATACAGTGGAACATTTACTTCCTCTATGCTGAATCATATTTTTCCTTGCCAGAAGCCTGGGGTTGTGTTAACCTTTTTAGAAGCGGCTTATTTCCTTTCAAATCCAGCTTATGATCACCCCAAAGCCCTTGTCCTCTTTCATATAATCTGCTGTAAAATCAGCTCTTTCCTTATCTATTGTATTCCGCTGTTTGTTTTAGCACATCAAAAATACCCATTGTATGGGTTAACTCTTACACCACACTGAGGGCATCAAAACATAATGACTAGGAATAAGTACTTTAGAGCCAGTCCACTTAGATTCAAACCTCAACTCTATTCTTCCCTTGCTAAGTGGCCTTGGGCAAGTAACTTGAAGTTCCTCATCTGTGAAACAAGAATTAAATGAGATAATACTTGTAAGGTAGATAGAAGAATGGATGCAGTAAGCACTAGGCAGGGATTTTCAGCTGTTATTTTGTGTTCAGCTGTTTCTTCCAGCTTTGTGTCATCTAGTGTACTATGATTTCTACTTATTAATCGAATTGATAAAAATGCAAACAGGATAGCAGTAAGGATAGACCCGCAGAATTTCCCTCAGATTGTCCTTTAAGTTTGAGTTCTGAGAGTAGAGTAGACATTTACCTTTCTGTCTAGAATGTTGGAAGAGGCAACTTCACAGAGTTATGGAAGAGACTGTAGAGATAGCAAATCTTGCCATTGATATTCTATTACTAACAGCCGTATTGTTATCGTTGTTTAGTTGCTAAGTCATACCAGAGTCTTTTGTGATATAGCCATGAGAGGGCCGTAAATTACCCTCCTTTGGAATCTGGTGCGATCTGGGCTTCCTGGTGGTTCAGACAGTAAAGAATCTGCTTGCAGTGCGGGAGACCTGTGTTGGATTCCTGGATTGGGAAGGTCCCCTGGAGAAGTGAACAGCTACCCACTCCAGTATTCTGTCCCGGAGAATTCCACGGACAGTGGAGCCTGGGATGCTATAGTCCATTGAGTTGGAAACAGACATGACTGAGCGACTTTCACTTTCCCTTTTTGTGATCTAGCCATGAGAGGGCCATATTTTACCCTCCTCATCTTCCCAAGTCTTTCATGACCTGGAGTGGTATAGAGAGCAGCTGGAAGTAGAATATGGGGTTAAGTAAGTGTGCACTAGAGAGAAAAGCAAGGTGATGTGCCAATCCAGGGTTCTTCAGTGTGGATGGGGAGTGGATATGACAAAGGTACCAGGAGGAGAGTCCTCCACTAAAGTTAGCATTTAGTTGTGTCTCTGTAGATTGTAAAGGCAGGTGAAGCACGCAAACTAGGTTGGTGCCCATAGACTGTCCAGTCACTAATGGCACCAAAGCAGACGAGTTACCTCCAGAATAAAAGGCTAGTAAAGAGCACTGTGGATCAAGATTGAAAGCTGACAGCCCCAGGCCCAGTGATGCCTTGAGACAGTCGCATCACAGACCTTCCTGATTACATTTCTCATGTATATGACTTTTTCTGAACTATCGTGAAACCATAAGTATGTACATCGCATAATTAGAAGACCCTCCCCCACTCACACTCCCTAAGTCTCACCCTACCACCTCCTTTTATGTGATACTGCTCCTTCTTCCTATTACCATTATAGAAGGGTTCAAGGGCACTCATAAAGTGAAAAGCACAGGTTATTTCACCACTGTAGATGAAGTAAAGTACAAAAAGACATCATTATCCAGTTATACTGAAATGGTTTTAACCATGAAACAGTTCATTTAAGCATGCTCTATAATTGTTTTAATGTAGCATAGACCACTGGCTCTTAGCTTTGGGGGTCACTATCTCCATTCAGCTGTGACTATTTAGAAGTAACAGAAAACCCTACCCAAGGTCACTTACATAACATTTATCAGTAACAGAAAGGAAGTCCAGATGGAGGTCAGGCTTCAGGAAATGGTTGAACCAGGGGCTCACTGAAGTCATGAGGGCTTCAGTTCTTTTCATTTCTCTGTGCTTCCGTCCATAGTGTCAGACTCATCCCTTCATAGCTGTAGGCTGGGTCACATGCTTCCCCAGACTGTGCCTTTAGTCAAAGAGCAGTTTTTCTCTCTCAAGAGTCAGGAAAAACACTCAGTGATGGGTCCCTCAGATTTATTTTTCTATTCTCTCTCATTTAAACCAAGTATTGCAAATCAGATGTGGGGTTATCCTTAGATCAAGCACACCTCCCTAGAGCAGATATTAGTTTCTAAAACTATATCATTGCTACTCATTGGGGAACCACAGACTGAGGAAGTTAACTACCCGGACAGCTCTTGTTGAATCCAAAGAACACGATGGAGCCTGTTCCCCAAAACACAAATGTCTACTGAGATTTTCCCACAGTTTCAGGGGGGTTCACAGGGCCTCCTGAAGCACACTTCTGCCTCCTCTAGGAGCCTACAGACCTCAGGGTTATAAACTTCTCAGCAAAATACTGACCCTGTGCTGCAGTCATCCTAGCACTAGACCTTCCTTCAGTCTCTCCAGCCAGAAATTGCTACGGTTCTCCCTCTGACCTCCAGAGAAGAAAAGGCATCATGTGTATGCCAGGAAGCTCTTTGGTCTTGTGTGTGTGAGTGTGCATTCTCTCAATTGAGTCCAACTCTTTGAGACCCCATGGACTGTAGCTCTCCAGACTCCTCTGTCCATGGGATTTTCCAGGCAAGAATACTGGAGTGGGTTGCCATTTCCTTCTCCAGGGGATCTTCCCAACCCAGGGATCAAACCCACATCTCTTGCATCTCCTATATTGGTACCACTATGTCACCTGTCTTAACCTGATATATAAAATCAACACCTCCAGGATTGCCAGTCTCCTTCTTTCTCCTTCCTTCATTGTGTGTTTTCTGCACCTCTCCACACACTCCATAGACCCCCCACACATGGAGGCTTATCCAATTTTCAGGTCACATTTATCCTTCCTTTCTCTCTGCCTTAAATTCTTTATTAAAAATCGAGTACCTTAGTACCTACATTCTGCATCAAAATAGCCCACATTCTAAGGCACAAATTTATTAAGCATTTACTATGGAGTAGGCATGCTGGTAGGCAGTTTTTGTACATTAAGTTGTAAAATCTTGACAACATCATAGAAAAAGTATTATTTGCCTCGTTCTAAGGTGAGAGAGTCACTGTTCAGAGAGGTTGGTTAGCAAGGGGCAGAGCTGGGATTTGAACCCAGATTTTTCACTTGACTCTGGGTCATGTGCTCTTTCTACAAGTCTCCACACTGTGAGACTTTCCGGCTCTGGACATGACCAAAAAGATACCAAATTTTCAAAGAAGTCTTTGCTAAATGCCTATTAGCATTTTAAATATTTCAGCTCTCACATTTATATAAAGCCATGAACATATTGGTTCTTGATCCAGAACTCACCCTTCAATTTACAATTGCCATATGGGGAATTTCATCCTGGTTTCATAATTGATGCTCTCAAAAAAGAGACTTTTTTTGCACCAGTCACAAAATTTCAATTTTTTTTCTTTTTCTCTACTTCTCACAAAGTCTTAACTTGACCTAGTAATCCGAAATATTTACCATGTGACTTTTGAGAAAAGAAACACAATCTTTTTCTTCCCTCTTTTTAGCCCCAACTCTCTGAAACTCTTCTTTGGTTTTCTTAATCCTATTCACAGAGACCAATTGTCTTCTCCACATTCCGGCCAGGGGAGTGGATTCACACACAGAAACAATCTTTTTACAAATGCTATGATTATGAGAAGAGACAGAACTCTCCTTTCAAAGCTCCTTGCTTGAAGAAACCATAATCACACTGCAATTCAGTAATGTTGATAACAAAATCTAATACCTTCCTCTCTTAAATAAATATCTTGCTATTTATGATAAGTATAAATAACAGCTACAAAATTGAATGTGACATACATGTATAATAGAGATGAAACAGAAAAATAGACTGTGGGTATCTTCACCGTCCTGAGACTAGGTTGATAGATGACAAAGTCAGAGAAAGGGAGACTTGGTAGATGGTAAAAGAACTGGCATAATAGCAAGGTGTTTAATAACTGGTATGGTACAGGCCCCTATCACAGCACATGCAAACCTCAGGCCCGGTATAGGGCCCTATAAGCCTCTAACCATGCTAAGGCCATCCTGTTGAGATGCTGGAGGGAGGTCTGGAGAGTCCTGGGAGCGATGCTATAATGGTGAAGGTGCTTTGTCTAATGATTCACTGAACAGAAATATCCCATGTGCTGTGCTTAGTCGCTCAGTCATGTCGGACTCTTTGCAACCGCGTGGCCTGTAGTCCGCCAGGCTCCTCTGTCCGTGGTGATTCTTCAGGCAAGAATACTGGAGTGGGATGCCTTGCCCTCCTCCAGGGGATCTTCCCACCCAGGAATCAAATCCAGGCCTCCCGCATCGCAGGCGGTTTCTTTACCATCTGAGCCACCAGGGAAGCCCAGAAATACCCCATACATAGCTCCTACTCTTCGAGGTGTGAACCTGCTGCATATCAGCTTGGAGAGAGAGAAGGGTAGGTGCTCAGACACCCCAGGGTGCTCAGGATGGTCCCAGTTTGTATATGTTATCCCAGTGTCATTATCAATAGCTCCTTCTTGGAGAATCATGTCTGGTCTTTGTGTCCTTGTATTAGGATGACCATATGAAGTCTTTTAAAGTGTTCTCAATTAGGCTGTATATGATATAGTCACCCTCATAAAAGGACACAAAGATAAAATATGTTTCTCTTTGAAGCAAAAAGTCACAGGCAGGGGAAGACCTTGGCCACCGGAAAGAGGGGAAAAAATGGTAACAGAGAAAATATCCCCACTAAAGGCCCAGCAAAGGCTGTGGGTATATGAATGTCAGTTTTCAAGGTCGTCTAGGAACTCAAGGACAGAGGCAAAGACGGCCTAGGATAACAGAGCTGCCAACAGATCCCACTGCCAAAGCTCCAGGGAAAGTAAGAGCGGCAGGAACGGCAAAATACACAGGGAAACTTGGCAAGAGACTCCTTCAGCTACAGTCAGCAAGACAAAAGGCAACCAAAGAATGGCCTGGGCTGCCTTGCATGGCCTTGGCGGCTGTGCATCCGCCAGCAACAAGGGTGCATTCCCCAGGCTTTGATGCGAATGTCACTGTCTAGAGCTGAACAGCACACAGCGTGCATGTGGCGGCTTCAGAGCAGCGTTATTCCAGCTTCCTTGTGCCCACAGAGAATACAATTTTTGTTATGCACACTTTTAATTAATTGCATTTCTTTGCTGAAACCCCTACAGTCTGTTCAATCATTCAGACGGTTGGTTCAGATTATGTGCCAAGAAGTCCATGGTATTAATTACTTGGCAACCTTGAAGAAAGGTAATCTCTCCATCCCACCATCAAGGAACAAAGTATATCAGAGACTCGATTTTAAAAATATAGGAGTTAAAGCAGTGAATTAAGATTCATTAAGGATTCTCCCACACTGTGGAAAAATTCACAAAATACACATTCTTATCAGTACACAGACCCTATCACTTCCTTTGAATAATGTTCTTTTGCTTGACAAGGAGTCCAATTAAAGACCATTACACATTACATGGTGGGCAAAGATAGTCAAGGAGATTGCATTTATTATAATCCTGAGGTTGTTAAAAACAGCAACTTCCAAATCATCATGGAAAATAAATATGGTACTAGTATATTCCAAACTCTCTCGCAAACAGAGGGTACAAATAAGGAATTTGTTTAATTAATACCACCAAATCACAATGTCCTCAGTTCATCCTTTTGTTGCTAGAAATAAATAGAGAAATAAATTTTTTATCTGACAAAAAGGTCAGTGGTGGCTGAATTAAAATATAAATGCAGGATCTCAGTGATCTAAAATGATATTTTGACAATTATCAGGAGCTGGGAAAAAATAGTATAGTTTGTATGGTAGCTAGTAACATTCAAGATCATACTTTTTATGTTCCCACGTTCATGCCTTTGTCTACACCATTCTCTTCTCTGATCATGTCCAAACCTTTCAACCTACTGAAATCTAGTTCATCTTCAAGGCCTCTTCTATGAAGCTTTCCAGATCCCTCCAACAAAATGCAAAGTCTTTACCCATTGCATCTACACCCATTTCATGGTAGGCACTGGACTCCACTTTTTAACACATATATTTGTATGCTTGCCAGATATCTCTGGGCTTCCCTGGTAGCTCAGCTGGTAAAGAATCCGCCTGCAATGCAGGAGACCCCAGTTCAATTCCTGGGTCAGGAAGATCCACTGGAGAAGGGATAGGCTACCCACTTCAGTATTCTTGGGCTTCCCTGGTGGCTCAGCTGGTAAAGAATCTGCCTGCAATGTGGAGGACCTGGGTTCAGTCCCTGGGTTGGGAAGATCCCCGTGGAGAAGGGAAAGGCTACCCACTCCAGTATTCTGGTCTGGAGAATTCCATGGACTGCATAGCCCATGGGGCCGCAGAGTCAGACACAACTGAGCGACTTTCACTTCATACTTCTTAGCTGATTAAGGGCTTCCCTCAAAACTCAGTCTGTAAAGAATCTGCCTGCAGTGCAGGAGACCTGGTTCTATCACTGGGTCGAGAAGATCCTCTGGAGGAGGAAATTGCAACCCATTCCAGTATTCTTGCCTGGAGAATCCCATGGGCAGAGGAGCCTGGCAGGATATAGTCCATGGGGTCGCAAGAGTTGGACATGACTTGGCGACTAACCCACACCATAGTTGATTAACCATGTTGTGTTAGTTTCAGGAGGACAGCAAGGTGATTCAGTCATCTGTATACACACACCTATTCTTTCCCAATTTCATACTCAGCATCCGTGAAAGTGACTGTTAGGCCAAGTTACAGCAAAGTCTTTTCAATACAAAGTCCTCTTAGAACATGTTCATTGTCAACCTGCTTAATGATTTGTTTCAGCAGGAGTGTGGTACATCCCGCCCCCCATACATACGCATCAGTTAGGATTGCCTGTGGCTGCAAATAACAGAAACCTAAATATATAGACTACTAAATAGGGGGTTATTTTTTATTTTTATCCTGTAACATGGGCTTTAGGACAGAAGGTACTGGCGAAATCTGGAAATAGAAGGGTGGCACATAAAATCTAAAAAAGAAGACAATTTTTCTGAGTCAAAAAACTCACAGTTCTTTCATTGATACATGATTAATGCATCAAACATTTATTGAAAACCACTATGGTGCTGTCTATATATATATATATATATATAGTCCATGATCTCTAGCAGCAAATACTCTAGTTACTTAAAATGTAAACATGTATGTAGACCAATATTCACAGTTAAGCCTGGATCTTAAGATCCCATGGTATTAAAGGAATGGTCTATGGCTCACTTTACAGTAAGATTTGAAGGGAAAAATTAAGCTCCCAGAAGGGATTCTGTAAAACCTTTAACCTACGCTAAGAAAATCCAACAGTGTAAAGCAATATTTGTGATTTCCAGTTACTCTCAATAGTTTGTACCAAGTCCATTGTAGGTAGACTTCATGCAAGTGGAGGTAGCAAAGCGGCTGGAAGCATGTAGGAAGGGAAGAAGTCAAGCAGAGACACAAGCATGACTTTTGGGAGAGCAATTGTTCCTCACGGTTGGGGTTACGGTGGTGAAGTGTTATTCTAAGATTTACTGGAAGTTGGAGCTTCCCAGGTGGCACTAGTGATAAAGAACCCGCCTGCCAATGCAAGAGATACAAGAGAGTGGGTTCAATCCCCGGGTTAGGAAGATCTGCTGGAGAAGGAAATGGCAACCCACTCCAGTATTCTTGCCTGGGAAATCCCATGGACAGAGGAGCTTCATGGGCTAGAGTCCATGGGGTCGCAAAGAATCAGACACTATGGAAGTGACTTAATACACACTGGTAGTTGGAAAGAAATGCCTTCAGGACCCAGTTTATCACAAAATTCTCATATGGTCCACTATAAAATTTACAGTTTTATGTTGCTAAACTGGCTCAGTGCAAAAGAGCTTGACAATTAGCTTGGCACCAAGTCAGTTCGTGCTCTATCCCACCTAGTAAGAAGCTGTTAAAATGCAAACAGAATGTTGGGACTCCAGAGATATGAGATGAAAGTACCCACTGACCAAGCCTACCTCATGAGAACTTCAGTGGGCCCAAGACAAACTATAAGCCGCATGCTTCTGGCATAGGAGAATGTTCCAGAATCTCAGAAAGTGTCACAACATTTCATTTATTTTATAGAGGTACACTGTGGTTTGGTCTTTGGAATTGTGAGAATACGAAGGCAAAAGGGCACCAGAGACCTGCAGGTCAATATGTACATTCACCCACTTGCCCCCACCACCATCCTTCCATCTCCAGGTCTAGCCATTGTCCTTATTGGTATATATTAATACTTTCCTAATTCTTTTAATATCATTTAACATCATTTTGAGGAGGGAATAAACATTTGTGGCCAATCCACCATTTTCATCTGGAAATTAATCTCTCAGATTCTTTGATCTCTGGTGGGATTCAGCAAAGATGAAGAATGCCAGTTCATTCTCTGAACCCTAAACTCAATGCTATACAATTCCAGGACCTGGGCTTGTGCACTTATCAAAATATTCAAGACAAACATTTTATGAGCTTAGAGATAAAATGGACATCCCCTAGCAGGGTTTTCAAAATAACCATTTGTATGAAATGATAATTTTGTAACCAAAAAAAATGCACTTTTATTAGGTATTTGTTGCAGGTTTTGTAAAACATCTAGGTCCCTGAGTGACATAGCATTTCTCAGAATAACATGAAGGCGGTGTGGTTAAGCTGAAAAAACACGATCATTGCTCATGTGAGGCAGGCCTGGAGTCTCAACCCTGCTGAGTCCTTTCCTAATCACTGAGCCAGTGTTTTCATGTGTGAATAATTAAACTTCACCAAGATGCCAGAAAACATCAGTAACATCACATGTGTCAAATACCTAGCAGAGGTAGATGCTCACTAAAGATGAGTGCCCTGCCCTTCCCCTTCTGGCTAGGGTCCCCACACACAGGAGGGGACCCAGCGTTAGAGCATGATTCTTCAGGGGCTCATCCTGGTCACAGACAGCCTTCTGGCAAATCCTGGAGACAGGAAAATGTGTGCAACTAATTCCTACCATGAGAAAGCTGCACCCACTGTGACAGGCGGGCTGCTCGCTGGAGACAGAGGGGCCCATTAAGCAGGCACCGCATCTGACCTGTTGTTGGGGTTTAGTCACTGTCTGCAGCCTGGCTTGCTGCCCGTTGCTCCTGGCGGCTGTAAATCAACATTGTGACAGAGAGGGCATTGGGTCAACTACATTCCATTAATGGATCAAAGTGTTTTCTTTTAGACTCATAGAAAAGGAGAAGGAATATGGAAGATATACAGCTTGGAAGGGACACAAGCTTGGCAGAAACAGACATAAAAAGGATTTTTGAATGTAAATCTGAAAAAGTCAAAGACCCAAATGAACTCAAACTGCCTGGTTGTCAGAACTGAATCCTCTAGCCCAGGGGTTCTCAGTATTTTTCCCATCACTACTCAAAAGAGACCAGAGGTTTCCATGAGTGGGCTCTCAGAATCAGGTGACTCAGTTGGTACTCACCATCTCAGGAGAGCAACTCATTGATTCTGCAGTCCAGAAAATTATGTCATAATTTTTATACAGCTTGTTTTAAATTAATTTGGAAATCTGTTAAAGAGAAAAATGAACCTTCACTGGGTAAAGCGTGGAATTCTGAGTTTCTTTACATTTTTTTTTCCAAGGATATTTTACATTCTCAAGAAATCGTCAGAGACAATTCATACTGTCTTCTCCTAAATACAGTTTTCTTATCATTTATTGGCTACATGAAGTCCATGAAGATAATTTTTAACAAAAATATTTAGAGGTTACTCTATCTTTCACAGACGTTAGCCACCTCTTGGATTAATTTGGTTTGGGGGAAAAAAAAAAGGTGGGGATTATTTCACATGATGGAATGGAATGAAATTCACAACTGTGAAAATGATTCTAGGACCAGGAAAAAAGTCTTGATAGGTAAAGAAGAGCTTAAATGCTTTGCACACATAGTATACAGACATAAATGCTGGAAACTACCTTTCAGGAGAGAATATGTGATTACAGATAGGATTTGAGTATACTATTTTGTTTATTTATTTATTTGTATTTTATTTTCAGTTGTGCTGGGTCTTTGTTGCTGCACGCAGGCTTTCTCTAGTTGTGGTGAGGGCGGGCTACTCTTCGTTTCAGAGCATGGTCTTCTCATTGCAGTGGCTTCTCTTATTGCGGAGCGTGGGCTCTAGGGCTGTGGGCTTAGTAGTTGTGGCACACAAGCTTAGTTGCTCCACAGCATGTGGGATCTTCCCAGACCAGGGATCGAACCCATGTCCCCTGCATCAGCAGGCAGATTCTTATCCCCTATACCACCAGAGAAGTCCCTGAGTGTAATATTTTAAAGTATCTTTAAACACGGCTCATTTGTTTCATTTTGCTTTCCATTAGGACATAGATGGTATTAAAAGATTTTATTCTGGGCCATGCACAACTATAATTTCTCTAAATTGACAGCTGCCATAAGCATGTATGTATGGCTATTAAGAATTGGTTCAGTTGCAGATAATTTCAATTTAATTATATACACATTGCATGGCTCTCTGTTGGGGATATTATTTTGTAGGTGCTTTAATTAATTCTATGCATATGTGACATCTAACAGTATCTAGAGTGAATGGATATATTTATGTTATGATAGGAAGTATTTTGTTAATCTTATTTTTATATATGTGTATAATAACATGTGATGAAAAGACCAAATTAAATCCTGAATTGCTTTATGTCTGGTATTTGATTTGAGGGAAATCACTTTTACTGTTTCAAATCAAACAGCTAAACAAATAGTTAAGTTTTGTTATAAGGTGGAGTTGTTGTTAATATCTGAGCATCTTCCAAATGAAACCTAGCCAGATAGGAAATCCATGATTTTTTGTTACTATGTGACTTTTTGTGACTATAATTTATATCTTTTACCAAGGTCTTCCCTCACCCTCCATTTTAGTCATCAGTAGTATCAAATATACTGACTATATTTATCAAAAATGAATCTACATATTTTCAGACCTACAGATGGAAACTAAGCTCTGATTTAAAGGGATTACCAGTAAATAATGCCAGATATATGATGAGAAAATAATTTTATTTATTCAAAATCCTGTAAGCACTAGGCATTACTGTCCTTCAAGATTAAAAAAAGAAATTAGCTAAGTAAGGGAAATTATATTCTGCTTTTTTCCCTCCTAGGAGTTATCCTGGTCTGCAATCAATCCTTCAGAAAAATCCCTCACATTATCACTTTTGTGCAGTATGTTAACTAGCAGCAAAATGATAGTGTATGTCAGTCAAATGTAAAGCGTGACTTCTATTGGTGTTAAAACCTGATGATTAATGCAGAAGCTCATGGCAAGTCAGGTTAATCTGAACAATATATTATTTCCTTTTAGTCTACAATCTGTCATTTCACGAACTATGGTTAATAGAATGCCCCAAATAAAAAAATCAATTTAAATGAAAATGTATAATATATTTTGCATCTCATTTATACCTTATTGTATTGAAAGGCAGGCTAACATTAGCTAGTCTGTGAATGTGATATGAAGGAGATGATATACTTATTTGTTTTAAAAGCCTTAGGTATTCTTTTTACATACTGAATCTCTAGAGGCTTCCAATTGTTGAGAATACTGCTTCCTATCTTACTGACTTATTACATTTAAAGGATCTAGATTAAATTTAATTAAAAGATCCAAAAGGAATCGTTGAAAGAATATGCACGTTAAAAAAAATCTCTAATTCTATTCTCTTGAATCTTAGAAAATAAAAAGTAGAATTATTGTATTATTATTCAGTTGTCCTAGTATAACAGATGTCAGCTACCTGGATGATTCCAAATCGTCTAGCTTGCAACCATCACCTCATCCTTTAATACTTAAAATAGTTCAAATATCCTGACTTACTTCGGGCTGGAATCCGAGTCTCTTGTTAAGAAATGGTGAGCAGCACATAAGGTTAGGTTTCTCCAGGCCTCTGGTTCTAGGAGCTTTCTGATTTCTCTGAATTTTTGATCCCTGCTGTCATTTCATCTCCTAAGGAAGCATCCCCTTTCCATATAGAATCAATAAACTCTACCACCTGATTGTCCCCCATCCAACTTGTGTACAACTCCACTTTTCTCAGAGTTTCACCCGGTCTAGGCTGTGACTCGAGCAAACTTGATGAAGAATTTGGGAGGAAGAGGGGAGTGGCATATGCCACAAACAATCTTAGCATTCCAACCACTGGGGAATTTGCACTGTTTCTCGCCTCTCCTCCATTCCAGCTTCCATTCAAATTGCAGGCCAGCTTTATCTCCTCTGACCTCCCCCATCTCCTTCCTGATAAGGTCCCCTCCCCCTCCAAGGTCCCATTTGCTCCCTTTCACAGAACAGAACTGAAACTCATCATCCAGCTCCAGTTCATAAAGGCACTGCTGGGCAGGGTGAGGGGGTGTGAAGCAACTCCTGCAAAGCCACTCCTGCTCAGCACAAACAATGCTTTCACAGAGGAATTCTGTAGTCATCAGTTTCCTCTCCCTTCTCTAATAGGAAGTGATTCAGAGATTAAGGACTTAGAATCTGGCTGTGCGATGAAAGGGGGCAGCAGACAATGAGAATTTGGAAGAATTGTCTAACTTTATGCATATATCCAGGAAGACCCCCTGGAGGAGGGCATGGCAACCCACTCCAGTTTTCCTGCCTGGAGAATTCCACAGATAGAGGAGCCTGGTGGGCTGCAGTCCAGAGAGTTGCAAAGAGTTGGACATGACTGAAGCCACTTAGCATGCATTCTATACTATGGACCCTGTGAAGTGAAGTCGCTCAGTCATGTCCAACTCTGCAACTCCATGGACTGTAGCCCACCAGGCTCCTCTTCCGTCTATGGAATTTTCCAGGCAAGAATACTAGAGTGGGTTGCCATTTTCTTCTCCAGGGGATCTTCCGACCCAGGGATCAAACTCAGGTCTCCCACATTGCAGGCAGACTCTTTACCCTCTGAGCCACTAGGGAATCCCATGGACCCTATAGGAAATGCAAGTTAGAAAAGAATCATGCAAAAATTTGGAGCAGAAGCTCCAAATGAGGTGGTGAGGTGGTAAAGAATCCACCTGCCAATCCAGGAGATATAAGAGAAGATGGTTCGATCCCTGGCTCGGGAAGATCCCTGGAGAAGGAAATGGCAACATGCTCTGGTATTCTTGCCTGGGAAATCCCATGGACAGAGGAGCTTGGCATGTTATAGTCCATGGCGTCACAAAGAGTCGGACACAACTGAGCACTCACCCAGACAGATGCATATACTGAGATCTAAATATCTTCTGTTCCAGACAAGGAAACTGATACCTAAAGAGTCCAGGAGACTTGCTGGAGGTTAGACAGCACTTTTCAGTTGGATAGAACTATCTGGTTATAGTTTTCCATGAGCTCATGAAACAACTCAATTTCTCAGAAGCCAAACAGCATTTCATCTTTGTCTATTTAATTCTGGGCTGTGTTGCCAGCAAAGGTCCCAGAGGAAAGAATACAGGGGGAGGCATGCAGCTACTACACGCCTAAATCATAGTATTGCAAGTACTCTGGTATGTTCACTCTTCAATTTTCACTTCTCTGCTAACCATGCATGTGTAATTAATTCTCTAATTTCTAGGCATGATATTGATCTTATGGAGGTCAGTGTGTACACAAATCCTTTGCAGCTTCCAACAGAGATAAAATCCCGAGCTGAAGCCTTCTTCTTCTGACCACCAAGAAAGTGAATTGGTTAAATTTCTTATGTTCCTAGAAAAACCAAGGAAGGTAGGGTGGGGAAAGAGAGAGATGCTTGGAGCAGAGGAAGAGGCAAATGGAAAATGATCATGGTTAATCATGTTGCTGAAATAGGACAAGAAAAAATATTTAACCTCTTTATCTACCAGTAGAAATTCAATATCTTCTATAATAAATTAGGTTCCCAACACTTATATTTGCTATAACAAATAAATACCTAAAGAAATAATTTATACCTATTAAGGAAATAGGAGCAATAAGCCTGAGAGCTACACTTGACTGACAAGACTCACTGAAAGAAACTTACAAGATAGAGAGAAAAATGTATCCAAACCACTTCCTTCTGTGGAAATGAAGAAAGTCTCCTCAGCAGAATTCAGACATTTAGCAGCCATCTTGGTGGTAAACATTTGTCCAAACAGTCAACAGGACAAAGAAAATGCTCCTGTGAAAACAGTAACCAGATCTTAGGGCTCTGGTCTTTGAAGTTTGAAATATTTCCCTAGAACTGCCACATTCCTCTTTCTCCCATTCCTCTAGAAGATCACAAAAGTAAATTCTCGTTTGTTCTCTCTTTCTGTTATCCTGCCAAAAATACACATTCACTGATAAAACCCACCAGTGATTCATTACATATCATCATCCCAAGGTTTCCAGTATAAATGCCATATTAAATGAGCCTCTTCTGTTTTATTAATGCATAACAGACACTTAATAGCAATGATGGTGCCAAGGATTCTTACTGTATCATACCATTAAAACCCAGATGTTCTGATACAGTCAGAAGCAAATACACCAGCCCCCAGCCTCTTTTCCTCCATCTTATTTCCTTAGAAGTGGCTGATCTGGGATTCATTTGGAAGCAGAAACAGTGGTATATTACCTCTCTTTTCATATTCCTCCTTTTCTCTACAGGTCAAATTCATTTTCACTATTCCTCTACTTATCAATCAAGGAAGAAAGAATGAGAGGAAGAGGGAGAGGACAAAAAAGGGGAGGAAGGTCTTGGAATTAAAATTTAGGGTGAGACTCTATTTTTAAATTTCTTAACATGGATTAAACAAACATAAATATATTAAAATGATATATATTTCAGTTTTCTTCTATTTCATATACAACTACCCCATGTATGCCTTTGCCCAGAGCCTTCATCCAAAGTATTCATTCATTTACCAGTCCATGAACAGAGTCCACCGTGACCCACTACAAGTTCTAGTGCATTGTCAGTGAGCTCCTGTGTCGTGAAGGCATTACTCAGTATGTGTTTTCTATGTTGGTCTTGTCCCCATGGGAACCCCTAAAGCACATGCCTTTCTGAGACTCTGTAGGAAGGAGCCTGGACCAGGGTCTCCTTTGTGGAAGCACTTTAGCTTCCAGGGGTCTCTGGCTGCTTTAAAGATGGCCTCCTCCAGAACCATCCACTTTGGGTCCTGCTTAGAATCCTCAGTTCTAATCTAGCCCAGCCATCTGGGTCACGCGTGTTAATAGTCCTGGACAAGTAATGCCTCAGCAGATGTCAACCCCCACACCCCTACACCAAGCCCCAGAGACAAGGAAGATGACAAAATCGGCCTGAGTAACATGCAGGCAGTGAAAAACATCATATAACTAGAATTCCACCCTCCCCAGGCATTGTCCTAGAAATGAGTATCTGTTACACTCTACTGGTGTGAGGTGTTCCAAGAGTCTGGCCCTCTCAGCGAGGTCTTTTGTGGTCATTTTTGCAACTTAGTAGAATAACAAGGATCAGAAGTGAGGAGAAAACAGAGGCAGAAAGAATTTCTACCTATTTGCTCTACTTACAGTTCCCTCATTCAGACAGTAATGGGGCCTCCACAGATGTTCTTTAGCCAGAGTTCTATACTCTGTATTTCCAAAACAAAACCCAGGAAACTGAGGCATAAGAATACATACTGAAGTTGTTCGATGATCTCAGTCATCAAGATATTTTGGTTTCACCTCTCTCTATATAACTCTAATTTGCTCCTTTCCCCCTTCCTGCCACTGACCTCAGTTAGAACCTCTGCAGCTCTCTATTCTCCACTTTTAATGACCCTTTAAAGTTCCAGATAGTCTGTGAAACAGGGATTAAAAAAAAAAAGAGATGAAGAATGTAAGTGCTCCTACCTCTTGTGCTATGTGTATGTAGGTATGTGTTGCCAGGATCTTTTCATCCTATGATAACCAGGAGTAGAGGCACCTACAGCCCAGCGTCCCTGTTCCAGGAAGGCGTTTATAACCTGTTAGCTCACAGAGGAATACTCTGCCTCTGATGCAGTTCTATGTAGTCAATAGAACACCATCCTGAGATTCATAAAATCTTTCTCTGTCCACCACCTCTGTGACCTCAAGGTTATCTCTCAATGCCTGATGAAAGGAGTTGTCCAACAAACAAGACGGGCTGTCTCAGAGAGAATGGCAATGCCTGGAAGTCTTAGCACATGACTGACTGCCTGTCACATATTCAACTGTCCCCATACTGTACTCACACCCTTGTCTTCTACTTTCTCATCCAACCAGTTTCCCTTGCTGTGTGATAGGGACTGCCTTCTACTTAGAAACCTGAGCATCTTCTTCAACTCCTCCTTACTCACCATATCCAGGCAGTAAAACATTCATAAACATTCCTGGGAAAGTCTCCCCTTTCCAAGCCCACTGGAATTGCTGTTCAGACACGCCATCACTCCCTTTAACCACACAGATCACTGGGTCAGTCTCTGGACTGGCTCTTCCTGTCTTCACAATCTCTCTTCCTCCAGTCTGTTCCTCACCTGCCTATCTGGTTGAGCTTTCTAAAGTAAAAATTTGATAATGTCAATCTGTCTTAGAACCCTTCAGTTGCTTCTCAATACTATAGAATAAAATTCTGACTTCTTCAGTTCAGTTCAGTTCAGTCGTTCAGTTGTGTCCGACTCTTTGGGACCCCATGGACTGCAGCACGCCAGGCTTCCCTGTCCATCACCAACTCCCAGAGCCTGCGCAAACTCATGTCCATCGAGTTGGTGATGCCATCCACCCATTTCATCCTCTTGTAGATCTTGCCCCTACCCGCTTTTCCACACTAGTCTTCAGTTACTCCCATTAAGTCAGCAGTAGTTAACCCCATTCAGCTCCATCAACACCCTTCACCATGGGGTCTGTGGGCCAGCCTACTTTACAGCTGGCCTGAGACCACCTTCCTCACTTTGTCTTCTCATTTAGGACTTGGTGGAGGTTCATCCTTGCCATGACGGGTTCCTTAAACTCCTTCCACTTAATATTGGGTCATCAGTCCATGCTTCCATCCTGGCACTGATAGCAACAAATTTCTTTATGCGTTTGCCTCCCCCATTCAACATTGGCTCCTTTGATTGAACTTTGTTTGCTCACTGTCCATGTCAGGCCTTGAGCACTGTAGGGTTTTATAGGCATTCAATAAATGCTAATTGAATAAAAACTGGTGCAAGGGTTTAGTGTATGAGTGTATGCTAACCGCAGGGGAAATGAAAATGATGACCTCCAAAATCCTTTTGAATTCTCAGATTTTCATTTGAGGATGTCAGTCCCTTCCATAGTTTTCAGATCACACTCACTTATGACCCTCACCCATAACTTCAAGGTATTCCTCAACCTGAGCTTTAGACGAAAATGTTAACCTGCCTGTTATATAACATCAGGTGCTAGCCGAGTGAACATCCCAAGTTCAGTACGTCCAGACTTCTTATTTATTTATTTATTTATTGCTGTCCTGGGTCTTTGATGCTGCACTCAACTTTCTCTAGTTTCAGCAAGCTGGGGCTACTCTCCAGTCGCAAGGCACGGGCTTCTAATTGTGGTGGCTTCTCTTGTGATGGAGCACAGGCTCTAGGCAGGCAGTCTTCAGCAGCTGTGGCACACAGGCTCAGGGGTCTCACACAGGCTTAGTTGTTCCAAGGCATATGGACTTTTCCTGGACCAGGGATTGAACCCAGGTCCCCTGCATTGGCAGGTGGATTCTTAAACACTGGACCACCATGGAAGTCCCGTACATCCAAAACTGACACACTTGCTCATACAACCTGATCCACCTTTCCAGTTTTTTAAAGGCATCATCCCTTTTTTAGGGCCCCATGTTAAAAACATCCCAGTTAGTCAGTTCAGTAACTCAGTCATGTCCAACTCTTTGTGAACCCATGGACTGCAGCATGCCAGGCTTCCCTGTCCATCACCAACTCCTGGAGGAGTTTACTCAAACTCATGTCCATTGAGTTGGTGATGCCATCCAATCATCTCATCCTCTGTAATCTCTTTCTCCTCCCACCTTCAATCTTTCCCAGCATCAGGGTCTTTTCAAATGAGTCAGTTATTCCCATCAGGTGGCCAAAGTATTGGAGTTTCAGCTTCAGCATCAGTCCTTCCAATGAACACCCAGGACTGATCTCCTCTAGGATGGACTGTCTGGATCTCCTTGCAGTTCAAGGGACTCTCAAGAGTCTTCTCCTACACCACAGTTCAAAAGCATTAATTCTTTCATGTTCAGCTTTCTTTATAGTCCAACTCTCACATCCATACATGACTATTGGAAAAACCATAGCATTGACAAGATGGACCTTTGCTGGTAAAGTAATGTCTCTGCTTTTTAATATACTGTCTAGGTTGGTCATAACTTTTCTTCCAAGGAGCAAGCATCTTTTAATTTCATGGCTGCAATCACTATTTGCAGTGATTTTGGAGCCTTAAAAAATAAAGTCTGTCACTGTTTCCACTGTTTCCCCATTTATTTGCCATGAAGTGATGGGACCAGATGCCATGATCTTAGTTTTCTGAATGTTGAGTTTTAAGCCAAGTTTTTCACTCTCCTCTTTAACTTTCATCAAGAGGCTCTTTAGTTCTTTGCTTTCTGCCATAAGGGTGGTGTCATCTGCATATCTGAGATTATTGATATTTCTCCCAGCAATCTTGATTCCAGCTTGTGCTTCATTCAGTCCAGTGTTTCTCATGATGTACTCTGTATAGAAGTTAAATAAGCAGGGTGACAATATACAGCCTTGACGTATTCCTTTCCCTATTTGGAACCAGTCCAGTCCCTATTTGGACTGTTCCATGTCCAGTTCTAACAGTTGCTTCCTGACCTGCATACAATTTTCTCAAGAGGCAGGTCAGGTGGCCTGATATTCCCATCTCTTTCAGAATTTTCCACAGTTTATTGTGATCCACAAAGTCAAAAGCTTTGGCATAGTCAATAAAGCAGAAGTAGATGTTTTTCTGGAATTGTCTTGCTTTTTCAATGATCCAGCAGATGTTGGCAATTTGATCTCTGGTTCCTCTGCCTTTTCTAAATCCAGCTTGAACATCTGGAAGCTCACGGTTCACGTACTATTGAAGCCTGGCTTGGAGAATTTTGAGCATTACTTTGCTAGCGTGTGAGATGAGTGCAATTGTGCAATAGTTTGAGCATTCTTTGGCATTAACTTTCTTTGGGATTGGAATGAAAAACTGACCTTTTCCAGTCCTGTGACCACTGCTGAGTTTTCTAAATTTGAAGCATATTGAGTGCAGCACTTTCACAGCATCATCTTTTAGGATTTGAAATAGCTCGTACTGGAATTCCATCACCTCCACTAGCTTTGTTCGTAGTGATCCTTCCTAAGGCCCACTTGACTTCGCAGTTCAGGATGTCTGCCTCTAGGTGAGTGATCACACCATCGTGATTATCTGGGTCATGAGGATCTATTTTGTATAGTTCTGTGTATTCTTGCCACCTCTTCTTAATATCTTTTGCTTCTGTTAGGTCCATACCATTTTTGTCCTTTATTGTGCCCATCTTTGCATGAAAGGTTCAGGCAAATTTGGCCTTGGAGTACAGAATGAAGCAGGACAAAGGCTAATAGAGTTTTGCCAAGAGAACGCACTGGTCATAGTAAACACCCTCTTCCAACAACACAAGAGAAGACTCTACACATGGACATCACCAGATGGTCAACACCAAAATCAGATTGATTATATTCTTTGCAGCCAAAGGTAGAGAAGCTCTATACAGGCAGCAAGAACAAGACCGGGGGCAGACTGTGGCTCAGGTCATGAACTCCTTATTGCCAAATTTGACTTAAATTGAAGAAAGTAGGAAAACCACTAGACCATTCAGGTATGACCTAAATTGAATCCCTTATGACTATAGAGTGAAAGTGACAAATACATTCAAGGGATTAGATCTGATAGAGTGCCTGAAGAACTATGGACGGAGGTTCATGACACTGTACTGGAAGCAGTGATTAACACCATTCCCAAGAGAAAGAAATGCAAAAAGGCAAAATGGCTATCTGAGGAGGCCTTACAGATAGTCAAGAAAAGAAGAGAAGCGAAAGGCAAAGGGGAAAAGGAAAGATACACCCATCTGAATGCAGAGTTCCAAAGAATAGCAAGGAGAGATAAGAAAAACATCCTAAATGGCATCTTTCTCCTAAAACCAGTAGTCTTGTGCTTTCCCCTTTCCCAAAGAGCCAGTTCTTTTTTTAAATTTTTTTTGGTTACTCCATCTTTTTACAGCCTCCCTCTGATTACTCACGACTCTGATTAGTATTTATTTTATTCTGACTTTCACGATGCATTTCCACCTCTGTCCCAACACAAGATCTTGGAAGATTTCTGTATTATGACTGCAAATCCCACAACTTGTAAGTTTGCAGGTACACGGCAGGTTGCCAACAAGTCTTGGTAGAATGGCATGGATCTTGTCATACACTTTTTTTTTGCGCTACCCCCCGGCCCACATTAATATAGTAAAAGGCATAGGCAACGGCAAATACATATACATCTTACAGTGAACACTGTATCTGTTATTGTAACTGGGAGTTGCTGCAACAACTGGATGTAATTTTAATTAAAAGCACACACACACACACACACACACACACACACACACACACACACACACACACACACACACACACACACACACACACACACACACACACACACACACACACACACACACACACACACACACACACACACACACACACACACACACTGCTATTGAGCGACAAAAAACTCCCTCAGACTCAGCTCCCAGCTAAAATCAGCCAGAATCCAGGTTTCCCACCCCTTCCAGTGGCCTGATGTGCGACGTGGGAGGAGCAAGGAGCAAGTTGGGTCAGAGCAGCAGGGAGAGCGCGCTAGGGGGAAGTCCCGGAAGTCATTGACCAGAGCGAGCAACCGCCTCTGCGGGATCAGCTTGGGCTGAAGTCCCAACAATAACAGGCGCGCGGGCCGGGGAGGGGGCTGTCGGGGGCTAGAGTTTGGGGGCGGAACCCGTTTTGGGGGAGGCGGGTGGGACGCTTCCCAAGGCCGCAGGGGATTGGAGGAGAGAGATGAGGGGCGGTGGAGCTCGAGGAGTGGGCCGGGGAGCTAACGGGTCGACCGAGGCGAACGAGTGTTGATTGGGTGGCGCAGAGGGAGACGGACCGGAGCTGCCCGCGGATTGGCCGGGGCGGGCTGTGAAGGCGTGGCCAGCACGCGCGAGAGGGAGCGCGGGGGAGCGGGCGGCCGGCCTGCCTGCCAGCCAGCCCGAGCCCAGGACGAGCGCGGCGGGCAGGGGTCGGATTGCTGAACGCGGCTCGGGAGGCGCGTCCCCCCAGCTGTCCTCCGCGGCTCGAGCACCCCGTTTCCTTCCCTCCCCTCCCTAGCGCTCCGGCCTGGGGTCTCGGGGAGGGGAGCGGAGGGAGAGGAGGAAGGAGAAGGAGGTTTCGCTGAGTGCGGGCGGCGTGGGGCGAAGCGCGCGCTGCCTCTTGCTCTCCCGCCGCTGCCTTTGCCTGCTCGCCCGGTGCCGCGGCCCCGGGGCGCCCGCACTATGCAGGCGGACTGCCGGCCGCCGCGATGGCGAGCCGGGCGCTGGTGAGAGCCGGGCACAGCCCTCAACGTTTCCTAGTCCGGGCCGCGGTCGCCGCCCCCGCCCGGGCCGCGCTCCCCCTCTCCCGTTCCTACCCCCTCCCTCTTCGCTCCAACTCCTCCTCCAGCGCCTTCCCCAGGCCTCTGTTCCTCCTCCTCGTACTGATCCTGCTCCTGCTGCTCGAGGACGCCGGAGCCCAGCAAGGTGAGTTCTTCCCGAGGAGTGCGCCGCGCGCGGGGCCCCGGGGGCCGTGGGGGCGCAGTTGGAGCCTCTGGGGCGCAGGGTGTCCGGGTCGTTACGGAATCTGCAGACGCGCAGGGCAGTTGTGGTGCGCCTCGGTGCCTGGCCAGACCTGGTCCCGCACTCGTTGGGTTGAATTGCAAAGCTTGGTTGTCTGTTTTCTCCCAAGTTGGCGCGGCTTTACTTTTGGGGAAGCCCATTCATTTTTTTTGAAAAGAGGGAAGTGAGACCTTGCTATGAAGACCTCCTTTGGGCTTTGGATTGTTCTGGGGAAAGTATTTGAGAGGTAAAGGAGAAGTTTTGGAGATGCGCTGTCTAATGTTTAAGCTAAGTGGATGGATGAACAGAGTAAAACGGCCAGGTAATTGAATAGCATCTTAAATCCATTGAAGGGAGTTGACGACGATTATCTTTTGTGAAAGTGCCACGTTCAAAATCGAATAGTTGATTCTGGTTATCTTTGAGTCTTGGATTTAGAACATGCTCTTTGCAATCCCTGCCTATTCAGGATGGTGGTCTAGATAGATTGTTTGGGTCAGACTCTACGTCTGGGACCCAAGACAGCGTGCTCTATTGCCCAGACGGAGCGAACCGTATTAAATGGGCAAGCCCTTACAGAAAGTGACAAAACTTCTTTCCTACTAGGATCGTTCGAGATTCTGGAGCGTACAAAGCTATTTACTTAATAATCATAGTTGAAAGAGAATGCTGTGCTGATTTCTTCCCCTTTTTAGTACTTTTTTCAGGCACTGAACGGCAATTTTGAAAACAATTTGACAGGTTATTGAACACATTTCTCCACTGCATTTCCATTTTATTACAGTGAGAGATAAGAACTGGATTGATACTTAATACTTGGAAGAGGTTTTGTTAGTTTGTTTGTTTTTAGGTTGATCTCCATGTTTAAGTCCAGCATAATGTTGCTTTCATGTAGTTTCGGTAGAGTATGGAATCATGGCCTTAAGGATGTCATTGTGAAGATGCTAAAACTTTGACAGGCATATGGAAGTATAATGTAAATGGAAAAAATGTATTTGGTAAACTGACCTCTTTCAATTCTAGGCAGCATTCAGGTTTCAGTTAGATCATCTCCTTAATCAATCTTGAACATCAGCACTAAATTAAAGTGAAATCCTTTCCTTCATTGAAGTTTTAGCACCTGTGCTTTTATTTTCCTCCTGGTAGAAAGAAAAAGCAAAACAGACATATTAACACGTGGCTAACACTGATTGAATGGGTCTTAATTTGTGACAACCCTAAGTAATTTACATCTATTAACTCATTTAATCCTCACCACAGCAGTCTTGAGTTAAGTATTGTTATCCCATTTCAAACACAAGGAAACTGAGACACTAGTAAAATAAGGTATGTTGATACAAAGTATAACTACATAAGCGGGATACTCTGACCACTTTTGCTTATTTCAGAATCTGAAAGTGTTTATGTTATGTTTAAAAAAGATCTTTGAATAGTTTATAACTGATTAAATGTCTCCTCCTCAAATGAGAAAATTGCTTTGTTTTTAGAGTTTCTCAAGCCTGGCCTAATTAAACATGCAACATTACTTTTTTTTTTTTAAGTTCATTTTTTTTTTAATTTTAGTTTTTACCAAGTGTTTTAACAACTAGAGTATCTGGTTCTCTTTCACCATGTCATGTTGTATAAAAACATCAGTATAGATTAACACAAATAGAAATGATCCTGATAATTTAAAAGACCTGATTTCTAGTTCTCCCAAGTTGATTGGGTAAATTTTGTAAACTCACTTAGTTTCTTTGTATCTCAGTTTTCTGCATCAGTGATAAGAGAATATATACCTGTTTCATAGCTTGGTGAAAATGAAATGCTAGTACATAGGAGTCTGGCAAAGGGTAAAGTGCAAACAGCTATAACTGATTATCATTGTTAATCATGAGCTTACTAAATTGATAAAGTAAGGGTCATTTAGGTATACATCACCTGAAAACCCAGAAATTGTATGGCATTTGAATTCCCCAATTTTTTAAAAATTGTATTTCTTATCCAGTGGATCCGGATGCAGTCTCTGGTGCTGTCCGTGTTACTGGTCTTAACAGATGTGCTTTAGGGTCCACTGGGATTCTTCACATAACCTGGAAAGAAGTCTGGCTTCAAAATGAGAAGCAATGCTTTAAGATGCCTATAGAACTTTTTCTAATGGGGATGTCTACAATATTGTAATGTTAAGTTACACGCTGGAGTTTTTACTCTATCAGAAGTCTTTATAATAACACTGGAAGGAGATAATAAAATGATAAAAGTTGTCTTTCGATGGTAGAGTTGTAAATTTCTTTATGCATTTTCAAATGTTCTGCAAATTGCAATAAAAATAAGCTGTGAGAAAGTGTTTTGTGATATACAGATTTTTTTTTTTCCTTAGCCAGCCTAGGTAGAAATGCATTTAATATGTGTTTTGAGGTAGAACTGTATTTCAGGATTTTTTTCTTTTAGTCTTTCAGACCTCATTTTGAAGTGGAAGATACTACACTCATTCCAATTAGTGCCACACATTAATGCCATTCCTCAGCAGATTTTCTGCTGACCAAATGTTTTTTTCTTTTTATTTGGTCTAGAATAAAATTTATCATTGGTCTGAAAACTTGTCAACCTTTCACAACAGAGATGTATTTAATTAATCTTACTTCATTAATATATTTATAAATTCTGTTTATTCACATCTGTTTGTGATGCTGTTTTCGACATGGCTTATATTTGTGTGTCTTGAGTTCTAAGTTTGATATTAAGTTCACCTTCAAAGTCTTTCTCATTTTTATTGAAAGCATTTTTTACCTGTAAAATATGTCTCTCTAAAAAACTTAAATTGGTGGAACTTATTATGCTGATTGCCTGCCTGTTACTGTAATAAATTTACTTAATAGGAAGTTGCGGGTCTACTGAATGAATTTAAGTCTCTGGTTTACATTATGACTGTAGGAATTTGTGTCACCTCATCTCAGGAGCTCAGCTTCCTCCTTTGGGTCGCAGAGGGTTCGCCTACCTTCTGGGTTGGAATTTTTTTCTTTTTGGCTGTGCTCAGCCTTCCTTGCTTTTGTGCAGCTCTCTGTAGTTGCGGTGCATGGGCTTCTCATTGCGGTGGCTTCTCTTATTGTGGAGCGCAGGCTGGAGGGGTCTCGGGCTTCAGTGGTTGTGGCACACACTTAGTTGCTCCACAGACCAGGCAGGGATCGAACCCATGACCCCTGCACTAGCAGGCAGAATCTTATTCACTGCACCACCAGGGAAGCCTGTAGGTTAGAATGTTGTTTGAATGTGGTAAAATATCAGGGGAATCAATTTTTGAAAATCCATTGAGACTGACTTCTTTATGCCTATTAATACAAAATATTCATGAAAATAATTATTTTTGTTAGCTAATTTAATAAATCTGTCAAATCAGATTCTTTTTTAAAAAGAACCATTCAGTATTACAATGATTTTTGAACTAATGTGTGAAAAAAATTTACAATCTGTGGGGTAGTGCCTTTATTTGCTTGTGATGCAGGGAAATAGTTTTTGAGCAGTATTTGTAAATTGTCAGAAGTGAAGAACATGTCCCAGTGCAAAGAACATTTGTAATTATTACTAATATTGATATTAGGTTAACTTAGAATTTTACGTGGTCTGTTTTTTTGGTTTGATGAAACATTAGGGCTCCCTGGTGGCCCAGGTGATAAAGAATCTGCCTGCAATGCAGGAGAAACAAGTTTGATACCTGGGTCTGGAAGATCCCTTGGAGTAGGTCATGACAACCCACTCCAGTATTCTAGCCTTGAAAACTCCATGAACAGAGGAGTCTGGAGGGCTGCAGTCCATGGGGTCGCAAAGAGTCAGACACGACTGAGCAGCTAACACTAGGGCTTTTATATGTAGTTTTTTCAGAGGCAAAAATCAAAGCATGCTTTTTCTCCTGTATTTCTGATTAATTTTGCATAGTGAAGGTTAGAAATATAGCGCATATTCCATATGTGTTAATGATCAAATTTAAAATTCATATTTTAAAAGCTTGTAAATTAAAAATTAATTGTAAAATTATAGGTTAAGGATTTTTAGGTAGATTTCCCAATGTTATCAACAGAGAGGAAACTTTATTTTGTTCTGGAAATAATTAATAGTTCTGTTTGAACATTCAAGCTTCCAACGAAATGTGTATGACTTAAAGTATCAGTACTAGAATTTAAAAAATAATTAATTAATTTCCAAAAAGAAAGCATCAGATTATAGTATGATGAGGAAAGTCTTGATTTACATAGAGTTAGACTTTAAATATAAGACTGTACTTTACAAAATGAACCCAGGGTATGAAAGTTCAGGTGGTAATACGAGGTATTAATTAAATGTATGCAAATAGATGGTTTCCACTTCCACTTCTTGACTAGTTGGAAGGATGTGGACTGATGACATGAAACTATATAGATCAGGAAAAGCTTTGTAAAGGGAGTGATATTTGCTAAATATGATTGTTGATGTAGGAAGTGAGACCACTTGGCGGTTTTTCTTGTGTGGCTCATGGATTCAGTTTGTTTTATAACAACCTTATGGCCTTAGCACTTTATTTATTTTAAAAATATCATACAGATAGCAGTTATATAACAATTACTCAAAACCAAAAACTTAACTAATAATTACAGTCCTACCCCTAATGTATCCATTTATAAGTTCTGTTGGGCTTCCCTTGTGGCTTACCTGGTAAAGAATCCACCTGCAGTGCAGGAGACCTGGGTTCGATCCCTGGGTTGGGAAGATCCCCTGGAGAAGGGAAAGGCTACCCACTCCTTTCCCTGAAGTGCATTCCTGTCCCAGTATTCTGACCTGGAGAATTTCATGAACTGTATAGTCTCTGGGGTCGCAAAGGGTCGGACATGACTGAGCGACTTTTCACTTCACTGCATCTTCCTTTCTAGTCCATATGCACACACCTGCATAATCTTACGTGGTTGTAATCTTAGTAGTGTGGTGTTATGTTCTGCAGACATATCATGTTAAAATTAATATGTAGGCTGATTTAGTACACAGAAGCCTACTTTGAAAATATGGCAAGACAAAAATTTTGAAATTAAAATTTTTTCACAGGACATTGATTCTTTATGAAGTAATTACTATATTGTTCAAAACTGCTATTACATTATTTCCTTTAATCCATTTGATTAAATTCTTCATTTAGGATAGGATCTTTAAGAAAGTATGTTAGTTCAAACCATTACTTTAGAAACCCACATAATGCTAATTTTCCAGGTCCTTATGTGGATTGAATCAGTATATTCTGTAAGTACAAAAAAATACAGATATTCACATAAACTAGAATTTAATGAATGCCAGTGTCCACTGAAGCAGACGAATAATGGAATGATCTTAAAAGGCTGCTAAAACATCACCTGCTAGATCCACCTGCACTCTGAAGGTATGTAGTTGAAAGAAGATCTTTGGCTAGCTCCTTGAGTTACGGGAAAGACCCCAAGATGCACACTCCCTCAACTGCTTTCTAAGGAAAGGACGCTCAGCATTCCTTGCTTCTGTGGAGTACAGTTTCTGCGAGTTTGCAGCCAGAACTTAATCGCTTGGGATCAAAGAGAAAATGCTGGTACTTGTTATCATCCTCTCATAAAAACTCTCAGCATGAGAGAGTTCCAGCTATAAACTCCCAGGGTGTGTGCACATATGTTAACACAGCCCGAGATAGTTATGAACGAGTAAAATACTGTCATTGTCTTCAGGGATCCTGCAGTCTAGTTGGTGCAATAATCATCTTCGAGTTGGAGCATATGTGTAAATAGCCAGGGAAAGTTGCATAGTGCTGTGAGTTTGAAAAGGAGGGTAAACTCACAGTGCCCAGGGAAGTAGGAGAAACCTTACTGATAAAATGGTTTTAAGCAGATCAGCTGTTAGGGTCAGTAGATTCCTAGTTCACAGGGATAAGTGACGTTTAAGGAGTAAAGCTCACAGCATCAGAACAGCAAGGAGTCAGGAAACTTGAGTGTCAAAGCCAGCCCTGCTGCGGTGAGTAGCATGCCTCAGCCTCTGGCCCTGGCCCACTGCTTCGTCCACAAGCCCCATACCCTGCACTCTTGCCCCATATTTGGGCAAATATTTGTTGGTTCTTTTCTGAGGGCTATGGTTCTGTGCACAGGGGCACCACCCTCTTGGAACTCTATTAATACTTCCGTAGTGTGTCCAGCAGCCCCTTTATCACCTGTAAGATAAAATCTACCGTCTTCCCAGTATCTAGACTCCTATGCTTTTATAGTGAGAGGAGCCCTTTGCGTTTTATATATATTTTTTCAGAATCTGGCCCCTCCCTTCCTTCTCTGACTTGATCGCATGCCAGCATCCCTCACCCTTTATGTGTATATAGTTCTGTGTAAAACTGAGATGTTTATTCCTCCCATGTGTAATTTGATCCTGTTTTGCCTTGTTCTCTATACTGGTCTCTTGACATGTATCGTTTTCTCTACTTGAAGAGAAAGAGCAACTTTCCTTATCTGCTTGGTAACCTCCTTGTTATTTAGTTGCTGAGTCATGTCCAACTCTTTGTGACCTCGTGGACTGTAGCCCGCCAGGCTCCTCTGTCTATGAGGTTTCCCAGGCAAGAATACTGGAGTGGGTTGCCCTTTCCTTCTCCAGGGGATCTTCCCAACCCAGGGAATGAACCCGTGTCCCCTGCTTGGCAGGCAGATTCTTTACCATTAAAGCCCCTGGGAAGCGGTAACCTCCTTATCATCCTTCAAACCTTCCTCGGTATCATCCTCTCTGAGAAGAGTTCTCTGTCACCCCATACACTCATCTCCAGATGGTAATTTCCAGTGTTTTTCTGTTAAGTCATTAATCACAATGTATATTAAATATTTATATCTGGCAGAGTTTTATTCATTTTCTAATACTTACCATGTTGTCCATCATTCAAAAATGTGAGTTTAGGGGAACTCCCCGATGGTTCAGTGGGTAGGATTCGGCGCTTTCATTGCCAAGGGCCTGGGTTCAGTCCCTGGTCAGGGAACTGAAATTCCACAATCCACTCAGCTGGGCCAAAAAAAAAAAAAAAAAAAAGAATTCAGAACTCATTTCTGCAGTGAATTTGCTGCCCCAAGCATGTTATTCATTAGTCTCTGGGCACCTGCATGCCCTTCACACTGTTGTCTTTTGTCTGATTCCCTCAGAGCCTGGGCTTCTCAGTTCCATGGAAATGGAGCCCTTTCTTGAGCCTTAAGCTGCTTGCACAGGGCCTGACCTCCTGCCCAGTGTTTTCCCAGCCACCCTCTTCCCAGGAGCTAGCCTCTTTTGCTTTCGGAATGAGAGGAGTCCTCCCTCAAGCGGAACTCTGAACAAAGCCACGGCTGCTGTTTAGAGAACACTGCTCTGTTGCCCTGTCAAATAAGTGGTCTTTAAGAGCTGTGCTAAGCCAAAATCAATGAAAGCCAGTGAGGTCCACTCCTTTGCCCGCTCATTCAGATTTTGATCTGAATAGTCACCTCCAGTCACCTGCCTTTTTCTCTGCTGGCTGAAATTCCTGGAGAACATTCAGGTAGCTTCACCAATCTGGTGTCAGAGGAAAGTAATGCAAAACAGGCCGGAAAGGTCAGTGGGGACGAGATTGTGGAGGACTTCCACTGCGGCAAACTGAAGAGTTTGTACCTATGGTGATACTAGCAGTGACATCACCCTTAGCTACCTCTGCTTCTCCTCAGCCCATTTGCCCATTTCTGGGTCACATGTCTCAGCCCAGGTCCATCATCCCATTGATGCTTCTCCCCATATCCTTGATCGATCCTAAACCTGGCCCACATGCCAGTCCCCACCGCTTTCTCTCATTCAGAATAGCTCTGGGTTACTGGAGAAAGGCATGTGACCTTTGTGACTAGATCTGCCTCAGATAAGGATCACTGGTCGAACGGCCCATGGGATTTCTGCTCAGCCACAGCATCATGACTGACCTGCCTTGTCCCGAACCCTTGTCCTGTTCTTCATCCCTGTAAGTAACACTACATCCTGCCTCGCCTTTTCTTCTTCCTCAAATCATCTCTTCCACCTTGTCCAGAACCCTGCTTCATTGGGGAATGTAAGTTGTGCTTTTAGTATGATTTAAACTTCCATGGTGCTTCTTAACCTTGTATCTGGAAACACGGTCAAGACGCCACTGGCTTATATATACATCTTTTCTTTCAACTGGTTGCTTTGCCAGCAGCTTATATTTCTCCTTTTTTCAGTGACCAACTAGCAAGTAGACTACATTTGTGCTGTACATTTTCTTAGTGTTTAGCACACATAAGATATTTGTTAAATGATGATTTCCTTGCAGTCTAGCTTCTGCTCTTCTGAAAGTGTCTCTTTAACTGTTGAGTGTTTTTTTCTTTTAAACCTGAGAGCTTTCTTTGAGTTCATTATTTTTTAACTTGGATGGAGTTTGAAAGTATAGAGATGTTGAAGTCAGACATACATGGATTTAAATATTAATACTAGGCGTGTCACCCTCGGTGTTTTTTTTTTTTTTTTTTTAATGTATAACTCACCTCTGTAGAATGTATGAGGCTGTGACCAAATCTAGGCAGTTGCTAAATTTTGGTTCAATGAGTGAAACAATGTGTGAATGAAAGTTTTGTTTCTCTTTCCCTACTCTGCAGTTAAGATTTCCATTTTCAAGTGTTGGCTTTCTACTGAGATCCAGTGCTTCCCCATCCATCTGGCCCTTCTCCCCATTTTCCCTACACTTACTGTATAGGAAAGTTCCACCCCTAGCTTAGTGAAGGGGTCAGGCCGTGTAGTGAAGAAATGTGACAGATTGTTCATATGAAATGTCCTTACTTGGCCTCCAATCCACTGAGACCTTAATACAGGTTTTGTCACCTCGCTTTTGGCCTCCCCTTTCTCCAACTTCCTACCTGTTGATAGACTTCAACTTCCTTTGATCTCCACTCTTTTCAGGTTCATGGTTCCTCTCCCTCTTCCTAGCATGACCTGTTTCTGGTTACTCTTTTTATCTTAGATGCTAACTTTATAGGTCTGGATGTGAGACATTCTGTTGCACAGGTGGAGGAAGAGTGTTTTAGTTAGTAGGGTTATAGGGAACTGAAAATTACACATGCTTAAAGTAGAACGTAATTTTGGGCAGCATTTTGAGGTAGCTTGTGGAATCTTCTTAAGGACTGAGCCAGACTAAGCTCCGGGAAAGGCAGGGATGCAGCCAGACCTCCGACACCAAGGACTCTGTCTTGTTACAGTCTGGCTTTCTCTGTATGCAGCGGATCATGGCTGCTGGCAATCCTCAAGGCTTGTAGCCTCAACACTGGAGAGATTCTGGGGCTTCCCTGACATGGAAGGGCAGGAAATGGGAGGGCAGGGTAAGTTGGCCTCAAATGGGCAGAGTGTGAGTCAGTACCCACCCTTGGACCAGTTAGCTAACCAGGGGGCATGAGGTCATATGAAAACTGTTGCAACCTACAAAGTAGTTCCCAGAAGGAAGGGAGGGTACTAGATATGTAGACATCATCTTCAGAGAGATTGTGCCCATTTATAGAATCCACTGCATTTTACATAAGTTCTTACCAAGCCCTCACGATTACCTTGGGAGATGGGGTGGTTATTATTCCCATGTCTAGTTGAGGATGTAGAGGTTGAGTGCTAGGATCACTTCAGAAGTTGGCATAGCTAGAATTTACACCAGAAAGCCTGTCTGATCCCCAGGCCTATGTACTTGCTATTGTATCACTTATCTCCCATTTGCCTAGCCTTGGTTTGTTGTGAGTTTGTTATTTTCTAAATTCGGCAGCATTTAAGAACCAGCGTGCCTTGTTTCTATGTCTGGGGCTACACAGGCGAACAGAACACATTGCCTGCCTAGCAGAGTTCTGCAGCTGGTGTGGCAAACCGACATAAATATGCATAATTAAGCATATTCAGTAAAGAGATTTTAATCATGGAAATGGAGAGAAAGACCTGGACTTTCAGAAAGGTTTCCCAAGAGAGCACCGAGTAGGTATTTGCCAGGTGGCTCTGAGGAGGAAGGACATTATTGCTGGCAGAGCTGAGAAGTGCAGAGGAGAGAGGGTGGGTGCAGCATGGGGGAGTTACCTGGGAGTCACCCACAGTTCCAGAGCAGAGATCCAGGGGGCAGAGAGGTTCTGGGCAAAGTTGAGAGATGAGATGGGAAAGGGAGTCAGGGGACAGATTATAATGGACTTTGTATTCTTGCCGAAGAGTTAGAGATTTATTGTAGCATCAGTGGAGAACAGTTGAAGGTTTTTTAAATGAGGGACCTACATGACCCAGTCTAAGAAACACTGGAGTGTGGGCAGTGGATTGGAGAGGAAAGAAAGGACGTGGAGGGAACTTGTTGGAAAACTCTTGCAAGGGCCTGCAGTTGTTCAGAGGGACTAAATTTAGAGATACTAAGGAAACAAAGTATAAAACTTAATGACCAGTTAAATCTGAGAGAGCAAAGGTCAGTTAAAAATGCTGGGGTTTTTTCCTTCTGTAATTGTCTTCTCTCTGCTTTCAACACCTCCCTCATCCACAAGTATTTGTCTACTTAATTGCTATTTATCCTGTGCATGCGCACGCATACACTGTATCACATCCATTACTTCCCTGCAGTACTCAACATCCCGGAAATTATTTATTAATACTATGTCTGTCTTACTGTTTTGTAAATTCTGTAAGGACAAGAGCCTTGTCATTTCTCTTGTTCTAACACCTGGTTCAGTACTTGGCACATGGAAGATGCTCATTGAATGCTTGGTACATGAGTTTGAATACTGTGGAATTTCTGAGTGGAGATGCTTAATATAGAAGTAGATGACAGATTTGAGAATTAGGAGAAAGGTTGAAAACTTCGGAGCATTCTCCACCTAGTGGTAACTGAAGTCGGGGTGGAGAGATGGCCCTGGCAGCATACAGAGAGAGGGGAAAGAGCTCTGGAGAACCGCAGCGTCAGTGATCTGTAGTCCAGAGATGTCAGCTAAGATGCCGGAGAAGTGGCAATTAGAGAGTTAAAAGAAGAACTAAGTTGGGGAAGGAGAGTTCTAAGAAGGAGGGAGGGCCGATAAGGAAGGAAGGAAGGAAGGTGGGAGGAAAGGAAAGGCCAGCAATACCAGATGCTGTGGAAAGGTCACAGATGATAAGGATGGCAAAGTATCTGTTGACTTGGCAGCTCGCAAACTGACCGCTTTAGTGAATTAGTCCCATTGGGAAGGTAGGTCTCTGCTTCCTGGTGCTGCCATAACAGATCACCACAAATTTAGATGGCTTCAAGCAGCAGAAATTTATTGTCTTACAGTTGTGCAGGCTGAACTTGTGAAAGTCAGGTATTGGCAGGGCCATGTGCTGTCTCTGAAGGCTCTGGGTGAGGGCCCTTCCTTGCTTCTGGCTTCTGGGGGTTGCAGTCTTTGGAATCCCTTTGCATCGCTCCAGTCTCTGCCTCTGAGGTTCCGTGGTATTTTCCCTATGTCTGTATCCCTGTCCAAATTTCCCTCTTTTTATAAGGACACCAGACACTGGATTAGGGTTTGTCCTAATCCAGTATGACCTCATTTTAAATTGATTACATCTGCTAAGACCTGTTTCCAAATAAGGTGACATTCATAGGTTCCAGGAATTAGGAACATATAATTTGGTTGTTGGGGTAATGGGGTCTAGGGAAAGCACAATCCAACCCACAACTGTCTGGAAACCGAATTGTCGTATTTGGAGCCTAGAATGGAAGGGAGTACAGGAGACAAAGAAATAAGACATCAAATGTGGAAAACTGAGAAATCTCTGTAAGAAAAAAAAGTGGGAAAAAGTGGTAGATATTGGGGAACACTGGGTGGAGAAAGATTGTATGTTTTTGTTGTTGCCCTCATTGTTAGAATTCTGAAGTTGATTAAAAGTGTGGATCCTTCCTAGGCACCACTGAAGCAAAATTATACCTGTCGTGCAAATATAAAATTAACACATCAAAGATTTTATTCAACTCATTAATTAATGAAGGAATCAGTAAGAGGTTAAAATGTGTCCAAAGAGTATTTGAGAGACTAGGTGTTTAGATAGGCAGTGTTAGGCTGTAATTGCTAGATTAGATGACTAAAAGTGGGCTACTAGGGCTATAAACTGTAATATTTGGATTTATTTTTTTCAGGTGTCCAGAAATTATATGCATCTCCACAGGACAAAAATCTACAAGTTTATAGGAATAAAACTAGCATATGACCCAGCAGTCCCACTACTAGGCATATGCCCTGAGGAAACCCAAAACTGAAAAAGACATATGTACCCCAGTGTTCATTGCCGCACTATTTACAACAGCTAGGACAGGGAAGCCACCTACATGTCCATCAACAGATGAATGGATAAAGACGCTGTGGTACATATATATAATGGAATATCACTCAGCCATAAAAAGGAACCCATTTGAGTCAGTCCTAATGAGGTAGACGGATTTGTAATTTAGAGCCTGTTATACACAGTGAAGTGAGTCAGAAAGAGAAAAAAAAATATCATATACTAACACATAGATATGGAATCTAGAAAGATGGTACTGTTGAACCTATTTGCAGAGCAGCCGTGGAGACACAGACATCGAGAACAGACTTATGGACACAGCTTGAGGGGAGGAAGGAGAGGGTGGGATGTATAGAGAGAGTAACATGAACTATACATTACCATATGTAAAATAGATAACCAGTGGGAATTTGTTGTATGATTCAGGGAACTCAAAGTGGGACTCCGTAACAACCTAGAGGGGTGGGATGGGGAGGGAGGTGGGAGGGATGTTCAAATGAGAGAAGAGGGACATAGGTAAACCCTATGGCTGATCCATGTTGATGTTTGGTAGAAACCAACATGATACTATAAAGCAATTGTCCTTCAATTAAAAAATAAGTTAATTGAAAAAAATTGCAAGTTTATGTGCAACCAAGACTAGGACCTTTAGTTGATGATAAATTACAAGTCCAATTAAATACTTTGTAGTTTTGGGGCAGCTTTTGGTCTCTATGGCATTTAAAGTTTCTGCTGCTCACCCCCCCTTTTTTTTAAGCCTATTTCCAAGTTTCAGATAAGTTTTCTGCCATATTTATTATAATCTATTGAAACAGAGATGGGGGCCTGAGAACCTAATGTTCTAACGTTGACAAAATTGTGAGAAACACCGAGTGAACATACTGGTGACTTTCAATGCCCATCTGCGATCAGGATCCATTACTGTAATGACAGCTGTTCCTTAGACTGTGATTTTTTTTTTCCCAGTCATGCTTGGCTCCTGGGCAGAGAGATCATTTGATCCCAGGTGGAGGGTTCCCAGGCAGATAGATCCTCAAGAAGGCATAGGGGCCCGGAAGTGAAGGGGCCCGGAAGTGTAGGGGCCCGGAAGTGAAGGGGTCCGGAAGTGAAGGGGCCCGGAAGTGTGTAGCTCACACACTGAATGTGAGAGCCAGGCTGGGTGGGGAAAGAAGTGAGGCTAAGTGCAACATAATAGACGGGGAGAAAAGAGAGAAGGTCACAGAAACCGAGCAGTGGGTGTAAAAGAGCCGGAGGGTCAGGAGACTGACCAAAGGAGTGAGACATTAAAGATTTTGACATTTCACAAGTGGGAGGAGTCTACAGTAATAGCAAAAACAACGCCTAGGTTGTGTTTTCATGAGGCACTGAAGTGAAGTAGAGGTCATCCGGGAGAAGATTAGTGAGAATTACTTTCTCATGATTTATACTTTTCACAGGACACTGTACTCGAAGCTTTAAAGCTGCTGTAAATCTTCTGAAGTAATGAGCCATTGTTCTGATGGCTTAGTGAGGCTGTGCCAAATGCACTGGCTCTACATATGATAAGTAAAAGCCTTTCTGGTCTTTATGACTGTAATAATACCCTCAGACATTTATTGTGGATTAGGCCCTTGATAGTAGACAGGGTTTTTTGCTTTGTGTTGTTTTATCTTTTTATTTATTTACGTATTTGTTTGTTTTTGGTCATGCTGGGTGGTTGTTGCTCTCTGGGCTTCCCTCTAGTTGCTGCAAGCCGGGCTACTCTGGTTGCATCGCACGGGCTTTTCATTGCAGTGACTTCTCTTGTTGCAAAGCATGGTCTCTAGGGTGTGCGGGCTTCAGGAGTCGCAGCACGCTGGCTCAGTTGTCGTGGCTCCTGGGCTCTAGAGTTCAGGCTCGGGAGCTGTGACACAGGGTCTTAGTTGATCTGTGGCATGTGGGATCTTCCCGGGCCAGGGATCTAACACGCATCTCCTGCGTTGGCAGGCAGACTCTCTACCACTGAGCCGCTAGGGAAGCCTGATAGTAGGTGTTTTCATACAGTATCTCATTTCATTCTTCCCCTATGCGGTTTGAGATAGTAGTATACCCATCTGAAAAATAACTGACCTTTAGCAGCAGTAAACAACCTTCTCAAGATCACAGTGAGTGGTAGGGCATTTGCATTCATCGTGTGACCCCAGGGCCCATTTTGCTTAACCATTGTGTTCTATGTAGCTGTGTGTGCTTGGGGATTGAAGAGGATTTAACATCTCACTTTCGTACATGTGATTCAGTTTTGTAAATTATTGCTACAAGCAGGCAAGAGTTTGGGCTTAAAGAAGACTGAGCTGGGAGCTGTTTCTTCTCCTTAAAATTGCCACCATAACCCTCTTGCAGCTTTCGGCACTTATCCATCTTATTGCAATATTTTTTCAAAAAATGAATGAAATTAAAGTAGGGCCTTGAAGTATCTTTTTGAGATTGTCGTGATGCAGCTTTAAAAATCTTAGAGTAATAGGATTTATATAGTACTTTGTAGTCTGAAAATTCTTAGTGCTAAATAGTGCATTAAAAGTCTTCATTGAAGTCTAATGAAATAGGATATTCTGCTTAATGTGAGTCATTCTTCAGAACACTTTCCTACTCTGATGTCTCTCTTCTCCGTTTCTTATAAGATCTCACAGATGTGTTACAAGATGTGACAGAAGTGACTCTTATTGAGAGGAAGTATACAGTCAGACTCACCCGTGCACCTTGACAAAAACCCTTGAAAGTCCACTGGAAAAGTATAAGCCTCTCCTAGTTTATAATGATTGTAATGAAAGTTGCCTTGCTCTACATTTTTGGCATATTTATGCAAGTTTCCTACATTTGTGTTTGTTCTTGTTAAAGAACGTGTTTTTAGAAGTCATTTCATGTTCATGTTAATAAAATTAAGGTAATTTCTATTATTTTTAATAGTAATGTGACTACAATATGGGGTTAGCTGGAGGGTTACATAAAATCAGAATCATGAGCACATGTTTATCTAAAAACACACTTGCCGTTTAGAAAGCAGCCTAAAATAAGCATGTGTTCTTTGTTGTATTAATTCACTGCTATTTAAATTAACATTCCTTGTGTTTTCTCTTGAGATATGTAGTAAAAAAAAAATTACTCAGCTATTTTCCTGGAGCAGTATCAAAATTTGTATCTGGCTTACCACATCTGACCTGACAGTATTCAGAGGAAGTGAACACATGTTCTCTGAGTAATCCCCTAGATACATCTGCAGCCAAAGGGGCAGTGAAATCAAATTCCAGTGTTTTCTGTCCACTGAAATAAAATTAAAATTCAAAAATTGCATGAAGAGGCTTTCTACCCTTTATGGTCCACTATAGTGTGGTAGAGACCATCTAGGGAAGAAGCAGCTGACAAGCACGGGGGTGATGATGGACTTGGAGAGGGAGAAAGAGCTGGCCATGTGGAGTTACTGATGAGAGGGAGTGTATGGATTGGTCCTGCGATACCCATTTTGAAAATTATTTTTCCAGTAGTGGTTACACTCTCTGTCAATTCTACCTTGTGAAAGTGAGTAATAATAGGTGGTGTTAGCCTGGTCACAGATTATTATTCTTTCCAGTTACAAAGCTAAGCAGAAAATCTGGAGACTCTTACTTCCTGACCCTATTACCGTCCTTTTTCAAACACTCGTGTTAAGTGAGGGGCCCCGACCAAGAAAAATACTTGAGGGCTGCAGAGTAATAAGAAGAACCTTTTTTTTTCTTTCCTCTTTGGCTTAAAGAAAAATAAGCTTTCTGCTTATTTCTTTGACCTTGTGGGAAAAACTATTCCCTGGGTTGTACCCTTAGCCAGAGGAAAAGGAACTAACTCAGATCTTCTGTTGGAGACGCCCTAGCCTTTTCTCCAAGTCAGCCCATCTCAGCCTTGACTCTGTTTGACACTTTGGGTCCATCACCCTTTTATTCTTGGGGGCTGTTCTGTGCCTTGTAAGATACTTGAGCAGCATCTTTGGCCTCTACCCGCTGGATGCTAGTAGACCCTCCCCCTCCAGTGGTGACCTGTCTCTTGTTATTATTTAGTGGCTCAGTCAGGTTGGGTGGGTTGCCATGCCCTCCTCCAGGGCATGTTTCCCACCCATCTCTATGCTCTGCCAAATGAAAGGTAGAATTGCTCCAATGTCCCCCATCCCCATTTGAGAACCTCTGCTGTCCTGTGTTAGGTGATTTGTTGATAATATTTTGCCGATTTTAGTGCTATTTTAAAATATGTCGTCCCATTTCCAGTATTTTGGTGTAGACTGGGCTTCACTTTTAAGCACTGTAGACATAAACTGGAAGCACATTTTCTAATTTGGGGGCAAAAATGAGCACAAGGTCTTTCTTTGATTTGAGAATTCAACATTGTCACCTTTGGAGGCGTGGTACAGTGTTTTTTGTTGTTGTTGTTGTGCAGGTGGGGACCCTTTGGTGGGTCAGGAATATATATTTAAAACCATATTGAGTCGCAGTGTAAAATACATTTCTTACTTTGTAATAACAGAGAAAAACATTTGAAAACTGCTGGCGTAGTGTCCCTTCCAACTGGAATATTCTAAACATGTTCTCCATAGCAGTAGGTATTTGATCAGTCCAGCTAAACTATTTATCAAGTCAGGTTAAACTTATCAGATAGACCTGGAAATATGAAACATTCAGGCTTGTGCATTGCAGTAGATTTGAGACTTCCTTTTAACTTGAGTTTCTGGTGCATATCATCTTGTTTGCAAGAGGAGAAAAGCTCTGAACTCCATCACATATTTTAGAACATTCTTGGCACATAACTTGTGGACTGTTCATGCCCTCCCCCTCCACAAGATACTGAAAAAAAGACAGCTCCATTTTAATTGTTTTCTTCATCAGCACATGTGCAAAAATCCTGTTTTTCATTCGTTAGTATTTGTTTTGTTAACTTTTGTAAGAACTACACTGCATAGAGGAAAAGGCAAAGAGACGTCTTGTGTGTTTATGAAGAATCAAACAAATATGAACATAAAGATATCTAAAAATTGATATCTAAAAAAGATATCTCCTCACACTCTGCTTGTAATCTTTTTGAAAAATTCATTTTTACATGACAACCTTAGGTTAAATAATAGCCTGTGGGGAATACATGAAATGCCACAATCTGCCATTACTAAGTTCTGACTTCAGCTGTTAATAACAAAATTCTTGGCTTTCTGAAATCCATCAACACTTTTAATCACTTAAAAAACTGCCTTAGTTTTATACATACTAAAGAAAATACACTTATATTTTGAATTACTTCATTTATTCAGGGTTACTTTTTAAAGATTGAAACACTTCCAGAAAGCTCAGTTTCATCTTTTCAGTGGTAAGAGTACATTTCTGACTAGTTTCATATTGCTATTAATAGACGTTCTCTTAGGATGGTTGTCTTTTTCTCTAAGGAAAAATGTTGGTGATTATTCAAAAGTTATTTAAATTATAATTCATTTATTTTCACAAGGGAGGTTTTTGTATCCCTGTGTTTTTAATTTAGGTGATATCCAGAAGCGATATTAAAGGTATTTTCATGGTAGTTTCAGGGGGAAATTTGTGGTTATTTTCTATTCCTCTGAGTTGTATAACGTTCTAAATTTTATATTTGTAAAAGGTCAGTGGATGTATTACAAAAACTCACAGGTTTATTTAATGGTGCCTTTCTGTATTATGATATCATTGAGCTACAATGCCTCATTTTTGTGTGTGGAGTGAAGGCAGGTGTAGAAGACAAATGAAGTCCGGGTGGGTCAGATGGTAAAGAATCTGCCCGCAATGAGGGAGACATGGGTTCGATCCCTGGGCTGGGAAGATCCCCTGGAGGAGGGCATGGCAACCCACTCCAGAATTCTTGTCTGGAGAATCCCCATGGACAGAGGAACCTGGCGGGCTGCAGTCCATGGGGTCACAAAGAGTCAAACACGACTGAGTGACTAAGCACAATGGTGGTTAAAAGCTACCAACAGAGAGAGATTGATTTAAGAGGCCAGATGTTGGCATTGACCTCAGTAGATTAAGTAACAATACTAATGTGGATTTGAGAGTAAAATTTCTTTATTAGCAAGATACTAAGTATTGTCCTCAGAATCTAGGTACAGAGTTGTTGTTCCTTCCTTGAAGCTAGTTTTGGGACTAGTTAGAGATAACTTTTTCATAGGTTAATGTACAGTTTCTTTATTCATTCAGTTCAGTTCAGTTGTTCAGTCATGTCCAACTCTTTGCGACCCCTATGGACTGCAGCACGCCAGGCCTCTCTGTCCATCACCAGCTCCAGGAGTTTACTCAAACTCATGTCCATGGAGTTGGTGATGCCATCCAACCATCTCATCCTCTGTCATCCCCTTCTCCTGCCCTCAATCTTTCCCAACATCAGGGTCTTTTCGAATGAGTCAGCTCTTCGCTTCAGGTGGCCACAGTATTCCAGTTTCAGCTTCAGCATCAGTCCTTCTAAAGAATATTCAGGACTGATTTCCTTTAGGATGGACTGGTTGGATCTCCTTGCAAATAAACATTTATTTTACAACTGCTACTTGTTAGATACTATGTTCTTATTCATAGACTTTTAAAACTCTGTTCTAATAAATAAAATCAGCCCTGCATTGTTCTTAAAAATAAAAAATCAAGATAATAGAAAATTTTCTTAAATTTATCTGTATTCATATTGAGGTTAAAACTCAGAAGTGTCACTTTTAATAGTGTTTTTTTCCCCTAAGATCTAAACTGTTCCAAAAGGTGATTATAAACAGCTCTTTTGAAGGAGAAAATACTGTCATTTTGAATGGATGTATTCATTTTCCTATTAGGCATTTATTTGAATCTCATCATTAAGGAATGCTAAATGATACAATTGGAGCAGCATCTGAAACTTTTTAATCAGTATTGTTGTCTCTTTCCAGGTGCTCAGTGAAATAGCACATTTTATGATAAAGGGAAGAATGCAGATATTGGAGTTTTACAATGTGTTAAGTTAGCTAGGTTTCCATATTCATTTGCTGAGGGAATTTCTGGAACAAATAATGCAGCTCCCAAGATGTGAAGGGTTGCTGTGCCCTCCTCCAGGGGATCTTCCCCACCCAGGGGTCGAACCCCCATCCCTTAAGTCTGCATTGGCAGGCAGGTTCTTCTACCACTTGTGCCACCTGGGAAGCCCCAGTCTTTTGTATAGCTTAAGTATTTTTAGAAATCATTCAACTTCTTACAGAGATTTTAGAAGAGGCTTGTGGTGTTTGTAAGTAAATAGATGAATCTGATCATGTAGATTTATTTTTATAGTTTTATTTATTTTGAACAATTACTGTGAATTAATAATCTTAAAGATTGGATTTATTATGATATGTATATATAAATATGGTATAATTGTTACTAAGTTATGTTTACTTCTGTTTATTCTGATTGGAAAGTTCTTTGAGCTCATAAAGCTCAAAGATTGTTTTGATTGTTTTGATTGTTTTGACCTAACCTGGCTTCTCCTGGCTCACACAAGTATATTTACCAAGAACCATGTCATCTAGTTTATCTTGTGTATGGGAGGTATTGGTGGTTGGTATAAAATATCTGATGTCATACATATTTTAAAATACTCACAAAACCCTGATTATTTATAGTGTAAGTTAAAGATGTAAAGAATAATATATCACTTCTTTAACTTTTTTTTTTTAAGGTGATGGATGTGGACATACTGTACTAGGCCCTGAAAGCGGAACCCTGACGTCTATAAACTACCCACACACCTACCCTAACAGCACTGTTTGCGAATGGGAGATCCGTGTAAAGACGGGAGAGAGAGTGCGCATCAAATTTGGTGACTTTGACATCGAAGATTCTGATTCTTGCCACTTTAATTACTTGAGAATTTACAACGGAATTGGAGTTAGTAGAACTGAAATAGGTAGGACATTTTCAATATATCCGTGCCCAGAGTTTTAAAACTGAAGCCATATTAGATGCTTAACACTGATTAACTGTGCTCCATAGGATATGTGGGAAATTACTGAAATGTCTGGAAATCTTAAATTTGAATCTTCTTTTGGGAAGAGAAGATTCTTCTCTGTCTTGTCCACTTTTCTAATAAGCTTCTGTTGGTTCCTTTGTAACAAGATACCACTCTACTGCTTCTAAGGAGGAGGAAGTTAATTATCTTTTTGTATTGGTTTTTTTCTTTGATAATTTTATCTGCAGTTAAATATAAGTCATGCTTAGGAGTCAGTATATCATGGTAATTAAGAGTACGGGTTTTGGATTCAAACTTCCTGTTAGTAAAGTACTAACTCTGCTTTTAGCTTGCTCTGTGTCCTCAGGAAAGTTACCTGATCTCTCTTTCCTCAGCTGTTATATAGCAAATGAGACTAGTACATGTGAAGTGCTTAGAATGGTACCTGACACAGAGTATTTGCTTAGTAAATACTAGCTGCTGTTGTCTTTATTTTTAGCTAAGAACAGTGGTTCTCAATTACAGCTGCATTTTAGAGTCACCTGGGTAGACTTTTAAATAATACCAGACCTCTGGTCCCCAACCTACAGCAGTTGAATCAGATTGGGTGGGACCCACACCTTGGGATTTTTAAAGCTTCCCAGGAGAATATACTTTGAGGTCCAGTTGAGAACCTTTGGCTTAGAGATCAGCACCTTTCTCTTTAGCAGGAAAGGTAGAAAAATTCCTAAGACTGTCTTGGTGAATTAACATCATAAAATTAACGACTCTAAAATTCTCTGTGACTTTATTTGGAAAGACTTACTGACACAGGTGTGTAAAATGTCTTTTAAAACTATAACTGGAATTGAGTATCTTGTTCTTTTGAGCATCGTGTTCATCTCCTGGGCTCCTCTCCATCTCGAGTCGAACCCTTCATCTCTTCCCCACTTTTCAACCTACCAAGAGGAACAGTACCTGGTCTGTTGAGTGATAACCACTGTTGTCTCCTGTTGAGTAGAATTTGCCCCTGGTTTTTGTTGTAGGGGACCTGGGGGGGTCCCCTGTTTGGAGTTTCCCGGAATAGGTTTTCCATCAATATCAAATTTAAATTTACAACTTTTGGCCCAGTGCATTCTTCTACGGCAGCGAGGGCAAATTTTTTTGGTATTATTAGCCTTTTTAGGGCAGTCTCTTTTTAAATGATTTTTATCTCCACAATTAAAGCATCCTTCATTTCCCTTTTTAAAGGTAGTAGCCATTGCCTCAATCAGCATTTGCATCTTTTGAGTTTCTGATCCTAGATTGCGATAAGCTTTTAAATAATCAATAATAGTCCTAGTCTCACAAATTGCAGCTATAGCTCTTTGACATTTCTGATTTGCATTCTCATAAGCAAGTAATTTCTCTAGCTGTTTTTTGGTTTCTTCTCTGATTACAGTACGGGAAATAGCAGCTTCTAATCTAGCTTAAAAATTAGCATAACTTTTCATTAGGTTCCAACAAAGGAGAGACTTTTGGAGTTGTGACTGTTGGCAGAGGAGAAGCATTTGGAGCAGCCGGGGCAGGGCTAGTAAGAAAATTTTGAGCTATTTTGTATTGTTTTAATTGGGCCTTTTGTAAAGTTTAATCATTTAACTTATATTTATGTAATAAGTGTCCTGTCTGTTGCTGAATATTGGAAGGGCTAGAATGTACCTTGAAATGGCACAGAATTATAGCTTTAATAAGAGCCCATAGGGGCTAGAGATCAATTGGAATATTTTTTCCTTGTTTGGCTGCTCATTTAACATTTTCTTTGACCTGGAGCCAAATTTCTAAATCAAAACTGCATTTATCAGGAAACTAAGGATTATGTTCAACTACTGTTTGAAGGCAAGCCTCTATTCATTGCCGTGAAGCCAGAAGTCCCTGAAATTTAAACAAATGGTGAAGTAAAGTAGAAAAATAATGGGGCTGGCCAGCCGTTTAACCCATGCCTTAGTACTTACCGACCTCAATAGGTCCCTGAGTCACTCCGCCCGATATGCCATGTGTACCAGTGTCCCTGTTCGGGCGCCATTTGTTGGGGTCCTTTAATGGACCGGAACCTTGTAGTACAGAGTCGACGATAAGAAAGTGAAAGAGAGAAAGAGAGAGAGAGAAAGAGAGAGAGAGAGAGACAAAAAAGACCCGGGGACCTAAGCTCTGGTGGAGCAAAGGTGCTTTAATGATTTTTCTATGAGTATATATAGACTGCAGTACAAGAAACTTCTTTCGGGAATGATAGAGATCAGAAAACCAAATGTACAGCAACCGTTACCAAGGGAACAAGGGGTAACGTTAGTCACAAGGTCAGGAGACAATCTATATCTCAAGTAAGGGGAAGGAGATTAAGCTGTTTTGTCCTAAGGAGAATGTTTACTAAAGGAGACTCATGCTTGCCTCACACAATGACCTCAGTCCCTGGGAGCAGCGTGCTGTTCCGCTTGAAGAGGGCCAAAGGACTCACGAGAGACAGCACGTAGGAATCCTCCCGTCAAACATTCCCTGACAGTCTCCCAGGCAGCTCTCAATTAATCTGGGTTCTTGATCACCATGTGCATATTGCCTTGAATATATGGTCTTGGATAAGCTTTTAGAAACTCAAATCGCCTGAGGAACTAGCTATCACTGTAACAGTAATAGAAGGCGTCTGGATATTAACTGCCTCCTGAGGTGATGCAGTAGGGAGTCAGCAGTCCACCTGAGCAGCTTTGAGACAGCGATGAAAAAAGTGAACCACGATCTGATCAAGCCCTTAGCAGTTTATAGGAAATAAAGGAGCTAGAGAAACACATTCTATCAACCATAAAGACTACATGTAAGTGGCATTTTTTAAAAAAGAAAAGGAAGGAGATCAAGATAACTGGCATGCATTAGACAGATACGTCTTCCAAAAGTAATGTGTGGACCTTGTGATTTTGTTTGGATCTTGATCCAAATTGATTGCAAGAAGACATTTTTAAGATAAGCAGAGAAGTTTTAGGGTAAGATAAGAGTAATTGGGCATACAGCAATACTCAGGAATAATTTTTTGAGGGTATGGTAATGTTATATTGGTTTGTTCAAGATCTGGTTTGTTAGAGACATTCTGAAGTTCAAACAAAATGTCTTGGATTTGTTTTTAAATAGGTCAAAAAAAAAGTGGTAGGAAGAGGGCAGGTGAAACCAGGAGGGCTCACTGGGCACATGGGAGTGCATCTCTCTACTTTGAGGTTTTTTTGAAAATTTCCATAATGAAAGTGCTTTTTATTAAAAAAAGAACGCAAGAGGATTATGTATTTGGACAATAGGGTCATGCTGCTAGAGAGAGGAAGAGTGACATGGGAAAGAAATGGAGCATAGGTTTTAAATCACTCACCAGGTTCTCATCCCAGTTCTAGGACCTACTTGCTGGGAATCCTTTCTACAGGGCAGAGTCATCACCTGTACTGTAGGAAGATTAAATGAAGCACTTCACAGTGCTCAGCTCTCCCTTATTTCCGTGGGCTTTGTTTTCCCTTGCTATCTCTTCACACAGGTGAGTGGGAAGATGCAGAAAGGTCAAGGGGACTGAGTGATGATGATTCCTGTTGGACTTGAGTTCTGCTCCACCCCACCTCCCAACCCATCCCATCTCCACCTGCCATATGTCCTCTGGTCCTCCATTTGAGGAGCTGTTTGAGGTGCGGGGGTAGAAAAGTAACTTTCCTGATTGGCAGAGAAATAAAGGTCATTCAAGAATAACTGTTTAATATTCTGACTAGGTAGATGTGCCAGGAATTACAGGATAGAAACAAATACACGTAGGCATAAGATTCCAGTGACAATGGTAAAGAGTCCTGTTTTCTGTGTTACCTTTTCTCAGGGTCCCTTTTGAACAGAGGCAGCTTCAAATGAGCTGCATTTTCCTATAAATATGGTTCCTACTTTGGTATAAAGCTTAGATTTTTTTCCCCCCTGTAGGTGTTAATTTTAGGGACTTTTCTCCCCTAAGAGATGGTATTAAGGAATAATCAAGAAAAGAAAGCGAAAGGAATGCTTTCTCAAGGAATCACTTTTTAAATTGTAAATCATTAGAATGTGACTTAATTGATTAAAGCACTTTTGTTTTACATGGTTATTTTCTATTTTATTTAAAGAGTGGGCAGTAATATGTAATATTATTTAAACATATGAGTTTATTACGATACTATATAACAACTTTCTAAGTAGCTAGACTGTCCAGAAATCTTTGTGAAATTAGTGTAGTGGTACTCATTTTCACTGACAAAAAGAATGTGTTTAATGATAGAGTTAAGACTGGCTTTCCAGATCTGTTCCTTTTATAGGCAGATTTTGTTGGAATGAGAAATTTTCATTGTGGCTTTTCCATTTTGATTATTCTTTAATCATTGATATCTGAAACATAGTGGTTGCTTTATAGTTGCCCCACAATCATAGAGGTGAAAATTAAATTCATTTGTTGTTAATCTTAACTTTTATACATATATAAATATATAACGCCAATGTTTTATTTTGGTCCATAGACATCTACTAGCATCATTTCCCTGATGGATATTGTTGATAATTAGTCCAAACGTGAAATTTAAAAACAAATATTTAAAAGAAAAACCTTTGCTTACTTGTAACCTTTTCCCTCTCTATTGTATATTTTCTTCCTGGATTTTGCTTAAAATTTCCATTTTAAATGAACTTCCGGGGAGATGAAGGAGTTTGTGGGTAGATCTCTAAAAGAGAAGGTAAATATTTTAAAACCAAGTAGCTGTTAAAGGAAAATGCATTTTGTAGAAGAAATATAAATATGTGTCTATGTGTTCAAAGGTATATTTAAAGATATATATTCTGTCTTAAACCTTCATCCAAAGTATCTTTAAAAATTGTGTCTCTTAGATTCTTCAAATGATATTTACAAAGAGGGAAACTGAAGCCTCAGGGCTTCATCTCATAAATGATTCTGTGTCTATTACATTTTCAGAGAAGTTTCTCTTTCTGTATTGTTTGTCTCCTTTCTCTCTAAGATGCTTAGGTCTTCCTTGTTTAAGAGAAAAAGTAAATATATTTTCTTTCTCTTTACCATCAAACCTCTTGAAAAAGCTGTAGTGATGATACTAGGTATGCAATGATAATAATGATTTCTAATATTTTCTGATTTGTTATTCTGTAGAGGCTCAGTTTAATAATGAAAATAACTACCATGCATGCAGTGCTTGCTATGTGCGAGGAACTATTCAAATCACTTTTGTCAATTAACTTATGTAGTCTTCACAAGAACTCTTGAGATAGGTGCTTTTATCACCCCATTTACTGATGAGAGAACTGCGGCCCAGAGAGGCCCAAGGTCACACAGCTGGCGGATTGCTGTGTGGAGATCAAACCTAAGCAACCTGGCTCCAGAATTGGTGTCACTTACTCTAAGCCCTTGGCATGCTTGATTGTATTGAGTCCTGCAAGAATCCTGCTCATTATTCCCATAAAACAGATAAATAGAAGATTTTAAAAAGGTAAGCAACTTGCCCAAAGTCATATAGGCAGAGTTGGGACTTGAATTAAGGTCTGGCTAACAGCAAAGTCCGTAACCTCAACCACTAGGCCATAGAGTAATAGATACCAGCTATTAGTAGGTATCTATTGGCAGGTATTAACAGGTATCCAGCCAGTACACGAGACACGAGACATGGTTTCCATCCCTGGGTTGGGAAAATCCCCTGGCATAGGAAATTGCAAGCCTGCTCCAGTGTTTCTTGCCTGGAAAATTCCATTAACAGAGGAGCCTGGCAGGCTACAGTCCATGGGATTGCAAAGAGTAGGACCTGACTGAGCGTACACGCATGGCAGTGGTGACATTACTCCTTAATTTTTTTACTACGTGGTCCACTTACCCTAGACTGTTGAAACTAGCAGCTTTCTAGTAAACATTAACTTTTTCCTTTTAGCTATCTATTTTGAAATAACCTTGTCTTTTGGGCCAGGTGGCAGCTTGTAAGATCTCATTTCCCTGATCAGGGACTAAATCTGGGCCACAAGAGTGAAAGCCCAGAATCCTAACAACTAGGCCACCAGGGAACTCCCTATTTTGACATTATTTTTTCTTTACAGCCAGTATTAAAATATTTAATAGTAGTTTCAACATAGGTATTCAACAATCAAAACAAATGTCAGCCCTGAAAAATCTGTTTTTCTACAGTGACTAAAATATGTTAACTGATGCACATATGTAAGAGAGACAAACTTTTTATACAACAAACACAACTTATATGAAAGCTAACCACCCAGAGGTAATATCTGCCTTCATTAACTCTCTCGGATTTCTATTACAAATTATCCTAATCCTTACCTTTCTCTCTCTATAAATCCTAGCTGGACCTGTAACTCTTGTATTTAGCTTCAGCCTCATGCTTAATTTAACTCTCTAAACCTCAGTCAACTGACTTTTCTTTTTGAGAGCTTTGTCATTTTCTCTTTGGACAGTGTTCTCAAAAGTTTGGCGTTTTTGCCTTCCAAGGGGACACTGGAGATGTCTGGAGACATTTTTGGTTGTCCCACTGTGGGAGAAGGCAGTGTTACTGGCATCTAGGAGGTGCTGTTATGTGCCCTAGAGTACATAGGACAGGCCCCAAAAGTACTGTCCGAGCCAAGTTCTCAACGGTGCTGCTTTATATTGAGAGTATCAGCTCACTGCCTCTAAGTTGATCCTCAGGTGGTTAGTATTAAAAGCATATTGTACACATACTGTTAATGTTAATAGTTTTTTAGTTTTATTGCATTGTGCTTAGAAAACTTGTAATATTCTACTTTATGGAACTTGCTTTTATTTTATGTATAACCTAAGATATCTTTTTTGTGACTGTCTCATGTATGCTTGAGAGGAAGGTTTATTCTCTAATAGTAAGATATAAAGTTTAATATGCCTCCAAAATATCTTATTATGCTGTTTAGGTTTTCATATCTTTATTTTTATCTACTTGATCTGTTTCTAGTGTCTTTTTTCTTTTGGCATATCTTTGGGTTTTTACTTTTATAAAGGTGATTGCAATGTTGTTGCATAGCTATTCATAATTATAATGTCTTCATTTTAAATCGTGACTTCTAGCATTAAAAAGTTTCTCCTTTGTCATATTTAGTACTTTTGAGTTTGCATTTTTCTTTGTCTGATATTAGTATCACATAGACACCTTCCTCCTTATCTCTTTTTACATTCATTAGCTTGGCATTCCTGTCTTTGCTCATTCCTTTCCTTTTAGCCTTGCTGAATCATTTTGTTTGGGATGTATTTCTTACATATAACATACTTGAGGGTCTCATTTTATGAACCAAATTGAAAATATTTTTTTAAAATAATTAAAGCTAAGACCTGTTTTATCTGTTTATAAAACTGTAATTTTTTTTGTCTTAATCATGTTATTTTAAGGTATAATCAGTCATGTGTTTTATATTTGCTGTGTTTATCTCTCTGTATTGTTTTCTTTTCATCTATATTTAAACTCATAAGCTTTGTAGTTTTAAGTATTACCTTCCAATTTTGCTTTTTTTTTTTTTTCAATTTTATGTTCTTAAATGCCTCTAATCCCATTGACTTCGTCTTTTATCTGATTTGTCTATTTTTCATGGTGTCTTTTCATTCCTACCAGTTGCCTGTAACTCCTGTCTTTTATTCATATAACATTCAGTGAACTGTTCTATTACGTTGGTGCAAAAGTAATTGTGATTTTTGCCTTGTTGACATTTACCATTTGATATTGAATACATTCTTAAATAAATAAATATGGTTATGTTATACCTCATCTTACTACATGTCTTTCTCTGTGTGTTTTTTGTTTTCTTTTGGCTAATGACTTATTGCTTGCTGTGTATTTTATATGTATTTTAGACTGTGGAAGTGATGTTAGACAAAAAAGCAAATTTAAGTGGTTTTCTTATATTTGAGTTCAAAATGGGTCGTAAAGCAGCAGAGGGACAACTTGCAACATCAACAACGCGTTTGGCCCGGGAACTGCTAACAAACATAGAGCGCAGTGGTGCTTCAGGAAGTTTCGCAAAGAAGACAAGAGCCTTGAGGATGAGCGTAGTGGCCAGCCATCAGAGGTTGAAAATGACCAATTGAGAGCATCACGGAAGCTGATCCTCTATAATTATACGAGAAGTTGCCGAAGAACTCAATGTCGACCATTCTATGGTCATTTGGCATTTGAAGCAAATTGGAAAGGTGAAAAAGTGGGCGCCTTGTGAGCTGACCACAAATCCGAAAAATCGTCGTCGTGAAGTGTCGTCTTCCTTATTCTGTGCAACAATAAGGAACCATTTCTTGATCAGATTGTGACTTGCAAAGTGGCTTTCAGACAACAGCCGGCGATCACCAGCCCAGTGGTTGGACTGGGAAGAAGCTCCAAAGCACTTCCTAAAGCCAAACTTGCAGCAGAAAAAGCTCATGGTCACTGTTTGGTGGTCTGTCGCTGGTCTGATCCACTACAGCCTTCTGAATCCTGGCAAAACCAAGTATGCTCAGCAAATCGATGAGATGCACCGAAAACTGCAGTGCCTGCAGCCGGCATCGGTCAGCAGAAAGGGCCCACTTCCTCTCCATGACCAAGCCCGACCACATGGCGCACACCAAGGCTTCGAAAGTTGAACGAATTGGGCTGCAAAGTTTTGCCTCATTCACCGTTTTCGCCTGACCTCTCATCAGCCGACTACCACTTCTTCAAGCATCTGGACAACTTTTTGCGGGGAAAATGCTTCCACAACCAGCAGGAGGCAGAAAATGCTTTCCAAGAGTTTATCAAATCCTGAAGCAGTAATTTTTATGCTACAAGAATAAGCAAGCATATTTCTCATTGGCAAAAATGTGCTGATTGTAATGGTTCCTATTTTGATTAATAAAGATGTGTTGGAGCCTATTTATAATGATATAAAATTCACTGTCCGAAACCGTAATTACATTTGTACCAACCTAATTCTTTCCTCTTTCCCGCCTGCTTCTTTCTTCATTTCTACTCTGACAGAACAAAATTCATAACACATAGTCTGTATCATATAATATCTTAATCTTCAACTCATCCAACTTTTATCACTGTTTAAATATATTAAATGCTCACCGGCAGTCTTTTTACTTAAGTTCTGCCAATTATATCTTAAATGAATGAAGTTCATCTTTGAATAGATTGGTTCTTTAAAAGAGGCTTGAGTACAGTTATCTTACATGTTCAGAGCTGCTTAATTTAAAATTTTTTCTTACCTTGAGTATCAGTTTGATTTTATATGTAAGGTTTTGGTTCATGTGTTCATTCTCTGAGGGTTTTGTGTTTTTTTTTTTCATTCTTTGAGTTTGGGGAAAAAAAATGCTCTTCCATTATTGCCTGACTTTTTTATGTTATTGTTGTTGTCTTTCGAGAAGTTTGATACTAATTGAATTCTCTTGCCCTTATAAGATATTTAATCTTTGTATTGAAGCTGTAAAGATTCCTTTAAAGTCAAACAGTTTTACAAGGATATGTATTGAAGTTTATCATTGGGTTAGTTTTCACTGTATCCAATGAGCACTTTCACTATTTAGATTCTAGAAAACTTTCTTGAATTATAGTTTAATGTTATTTCTGTTCCATTTGTCTTGTGTATCTTTTTAGAATACCTTAATTGTAAGAAAACAGCCTTCTTTGCTGTTTCAGTCACATTCATTTAAGCCACGTTCTCACTGATCCTTTTTACTTTTTTCAGTTTCCTTTTCATTGTATTTGTTCTTTTCTTCAACATTTATTATCATATTTTCATTAGAATATTATTCCTTGTGCACCTTGTAATATTTCTGACATAATTTTGTCACTGTTTTGTATTTCTTTTCTGAGATCAGCCAACTCTTTTTCTTCCCTGCTTTTTGTCCATTTCTGTTCTTAGTTTTTGAGTTTCTGTTTCGCGGTGTTTTGCCATATCCCCAGTTGCTTGTTTGAGGACATTTAATTAAGTTTAGTGTTGTGTTCCAGTTTCCTTCTGTTTTACCATCATTTGGGGGGATTAGGGGGGTTCCATAAACTGAATCGCTGAGATTCTCATTTTTTTTCTACTTTTTTTGTTTAAATAGGTAAAGACAATGCCTAAGTATTTCTGTGGACAGTGCTGGCAGTTTGCAGTGGTTTACAAGTTTTGTAGTTTATCATAAGTTCATGATAGCCCTCTTCTGTTAGTGTAGTAAATTTTTCTTTCCTACCTTTTTTTTTTGCCCTCAAGAGAAGAGGCTGTAGAAGGGAAGGGATTGTATATCCCTTTTTTTAAAAAATATATATATATCTTGCAAGATCCTAAATTTCCTGCTCTTATTTGACTTCATCCCCATCTTTGCCGTACAGTTTCCATATCTCTCTGCTACTTTTAACCTACTTCTTCCACCAAAGTGTTTCCTTTCCAAAATTGCCCCATTCAGGATTTCTTTGCTTTTGAGTTCCTCCTCTGAGGTCAGTCGTCTTACTTACCAGTGGATTTAGTTTTCAGTATTTTCTAGCTATGCATAGGATATCTTAGGTGTCTTTGTCTTCCCTGATTGGTCTTTCATTAACCTTTGCCAGTTAAGTTACTTTTAGACTCCATGAAATCTCTTGATATGTTTTAGGGATTTGTGACCCTGATAAAAATAAAATAAATTTCATTCTTGGAGTTTCTTTTAAAGTTCTGTTTGTCAAAAAAATTATTATTTTACAACAGTTTAAAGTATAAATTATTTCATTTCATTTGAAAGAAGTGTTATTACAATAAATCATCACTAATATTTTACTTATGGGCAGGAATTAAAGAAGTGATCTTTAATCTTAATGATTATGGGTATTTTCCATAGTAGATTTAAGAGCCATGTAAGAATTTCACGTGAGATAAAGTCCTGGTCTGTGAAAACATGATCTCAGGAAGGCTAAAGTCATCTCATATCTGTTTACCACAAAAATACATTGATTACTGTGAATTTTTTTTTCATTAGAAGCTGGATGGGTACCCACATTTAACTTAGATTTGTTCCTAATGCAGAAGCATCATATGAGGTTGGTTGTTGCATTGGAAAGTACAGAAGCCACATGCATTTCAAAAAACCTTAGTGAATCTTTGTACCCTAAAATGGTCAAGCTGGTTTGTGGACTAGAACAGAGAAATGCTAAAGCTTTGTCTCTGTAAATGGTGTCCTTCAGAATGTTTTTTCTAATGTTTTGAGACAGGTTAGTGAGGAATTGACCCCTGTCTCATTTCTCATTGTCATTCAACTGGATAAACCTAGGCCATGTGATGCCGACCCTACCTAAGAACTCCTATTTGTAAACCCTTACAGGAAATATTAAAAAGTCTTTGACATCTTATAAGTGGTGAAAAGTTTACTTTTCCAGAAAATCTTTGAAAGAAATTCCTTGGTATGCTGTGTGTGTCTCACCTGTGATGCTTGGCAGCACTTGTGGTTTTGCTGAAGTCCATGCAGTTATGACTCACTGCTCTTCACACTAGTGTACCTGGTGTGAGAAAACTCTGCCCGCTGTCCTGAAAGAAGCTGCCAACTTACTAAGAGCCAGGGCCTTGAGTCGTTTACCTTTTCTGAGTATGGAGCTTTCCTCTATCCAGAAATGTGCTGCTTTTCCAGAGAAAAAGTCTTGTAGTCCTCAGTTCGGGTAGAAAGTTTCACAAAAGAGAAGGAAAGCCTACTTAGAAAAATTTGATGAGGAAGGTTGGTATTGCTTTGCAGACATTTTGATCCACATGATTGCAATAAAATTTTCAGTCAGGACCCTTTAAGGGTCACCATCATGGGAACTGATAAAAACTTGGGTGCTCTTTTGTCCATGCTGCCATTATGAAAGAGAATATTGGAGGAGGCAACTTTTCTTATAATCAGAGAAATGTAAAAGTTTTAGAACTAAGTATATGACCTCCCTTACTCTTGGATTGGTTGAAAACATAGCTTTTAATATAGTGCTGTGATGAAATTTGTCATTTTTTTAATATTGAGGCTGTAATAACTGGCATAGCTCACTTAAGTAGCAGTGTGGAAGCAAATGTTAAAAATCACTCTAAAAAATCACTCTTAAATATTTTTTTTTTCTCTCTTTTTTTTTTCACTCTTAAATATTTTAAAAGATAGAAGTTATGTTAGGAAAATGTTTATTGCAATATTATTCACTGTGTAGAAAAATCAGAAGCAAGCAAACTTCTGACAATAAGGAAATTAAGATATATCCACTATATGAATAACCCTTTTTGGCTGTTATTAATTGTTTGCTGTGAATGTTCTCTCACCTATCTTTTGGTGAACATTAATGCACATTTCTGTATCTAGGAAAGGAATTGCTTGTTCCCTGAGTGTCCATATGGTCAGCTTTGGTAGATATTGCCAAGAGCCTCTGTGGTAGTGCCATTCCACACCCACCGCCAATGTGGGAGAGTTCTACTTATTACTGTCTATTTTTTTCTTTTATCACACTTCTAGTGTGTATAAACTGATATCAGGTTGTAGCTTTGCCTTATCTAATGGCTAATGATATTGTTCTCTCTTCATGTGTTTATTAGCCATTGGGTATCTTCTGTGAAGAATCTTGAAGTTTTTAATGCATTTTTTCTATTGGATGATTATTTTATTTGTAGGGGTTCTTTTATATATTCTGGTTATGGGTTCTTTTTAGATATAAATGTTACAAATATTCTCCCTTTCTATAGCTTTCCTTTTTATTCCTTTATATTGGTATCTTTTGATAAGCAAACATTAATTTTAACTTAATTTTAACATTCACATTAATTTTTTTTCATGAGTAGTATTAATACTTTTTGCATTCGCTTTTAAAATCTTTGCCCTCTTACAGGTTATGAAGATGTTCTCAGGGTTTGCCTCTAAATGCTTTAATTTTTCCCTTCTGCACATTTAAACCCTCAATCCATCCAGATAGTTCTTTGTGAATGTGTGAAGGAAGATAAAGGTCTCACGGTCCATTTTCTCACATGAACCTTATTCATCTTAAAATGTGCAGATACTGGATCTGTCATTTATTCATGAACAAAATAATGCTGGAATAGCTACTTTTCCCTGAAATCAAAATGAACAATGACTAAGTAGTCCTAATCTTTCCTTCTTTAGAAGGAAAGGCAAATCCATTCTTGGTGATATTACTGAGTCCCTTTTAAACAGTAATTTGTCCCTCCCCACCTCTCTCTCTCCCCTTTGGTAACCATAGTTTGTTTACTGTGTCTGTGAGTCTATTTTGTAATGAATTCATTTGTATTATTTTTTAGATTCCCTGTATAAATGAGACCATATATTTGTCTTTGTCTGACTTAGTTCTCTAGGTCCATCTATGTTGCTGCAAATGGCAATGTTTTGCTTTTTATGGCTGAGTACTATTCCATTATGTATGTCTGTGTGTGTGTGTGTGTGTGTGTGTATATATGTATGTATATGTGTATGTATATGTATATATACCACATCTTTCTTTTATCCTTTCATTTGTTGATGGATAGTTAGATTGCTTCTGTATCTTGATTGTTGTAAATAGTGCTTTGTGAACACAGGGCGGGGTGGGTACACATGTCTTTTCAAGTTAGAGTTTTTGTCTTTTATGGATATATTACCAGGAGTGGGATTGCTGGATCGTACGATAGCTTTATTTTACCGTTTTCCATAGCAGCTACACCAGTTTACATTCCCATCAGCAATGTAGGCGAGTTCCCTTTTCTTCATGCCCTCTCCAGCATTTATTATTTGTAGAATTTTGCTGATAGCATTCTGACAGGTGTGAGATGATACCTCATTTCTCTAGTCATTAGCAGTGTTGAGCATCTTTTCATGTGCCTGTTGGCCATCGGAATGTCTTCTTTAGAGAAATGCCTGTTTAGGTCTTCTGTCCATTTTGATTAGGTTATTTTTCACAATTGACTTCTGTATATCAACCTTGTGACCTTAGCTCCCTTACCAGTTCTGGTTTGGGTGGTGGTGGTGGTGATAGAGGTGAATTATTTAGCATTTTCTACTCACATGATAATGTATAGTCTATGGAAGTACACATTACTCTTATTAAAGTGATTTGGTGGTGACTTAGTCACTAAGTCATGTCCGACTCTTGCGACCCCATGGACTGTAGTCCCCCAGGCTCCAGGCCAGAATACTGGAGTGGGTTGCCATTTCCTTCTCCAGGGGATCTTCCTTACCCAGGAACTGAACCTGGGTCTCCTGCGTTGCAGGCAGATTCTTTCCCAACTGAGGTATAAGGGAAGCCCATGGAGTGATATTGCTCAACTTAAAATATTTTTAGAACTTTTTATTCAGAATTTGTTAAAGTTACCGTGCGCATAAGAAAAACTCATTTTTATTTTTATTAGTTGTTGGTGCAGTATCTTTTCTTTCAATTATTTTCTTTTCTTCCCTTTTATCTTAATAAACTTAGATCTGTTCTGAGGGAAGATCTGTTATTTTTTACATGTCTGTTAGACCTTAAAGAGTAAAACTTGCTAGGCAGTTAGATACATGCTTCTGAAGTTCAAGGAAAAGGCTATATAGAGGCGTGAATGTGAATGGTCATGTCATAGTTAAAACTGTGGGACTGAACATGACAGAAGGGGTTGACAGAAGTCCAGCAATTCTTGGAAGAAAACTTGAGAAGATCTGTAAAAGTTTGGAGGGGTCCCTGTGCTCAGGAATCTAGGGGCACCCTATGGGAAACATGTTAAGAATACCACCGATTAACTATTGGTTCATTTATGAGCCACTTGCCTACATGAAATACTTTAAGTTAATTTTTTTTTAAATTCCTTGTCACTGTTTTAATTCCTTGTCACTTGTGTTTCACAGGAAATTGAGTCATTATAAGGTCAGTGATGTCTGAATACACTGTTTTTCCCTTTGCATCATATGAACAGTTTATTACTTGCTGTTTTTGTTTTTTTTTTTTTCTCTCCAGAGTAATATTCTAGTCACCATTTTAGATTAATGTAATACCTAGTTTGTTCAGCTTGGTGTGCTATTATGATTCTGTTAACCTACATCGTAAATAATGTTGACTTTATGAATCATACCAAATATCTGCTTTTCTTTCATCCTAGGCAAATACTGTGGTCTGGGGTTGCAAATGAACCATTCAATTGAATCAAAAAGCAATGAAATCACAGTGCTGTTCATGAGTGGAATTCACGTTTCTGGACGAGGATTTTTGGCTTCATACTCAATTATAGAAAAGCAAGGTAATTTTCACCTTATATGATGATTCTCACGTTTTACAAATTCTGAAAACAGAAATACGGTATTTTCTTTGAGTACCTGTTATCTGAGATTGGAATAGCGTAGGAAGATTGAACAGTTTATAACACATACATAAACCTGACAGATAAATCAATTTCAGAATTTTAAAAATTAAGTATATTAACTTTTTATAAAGTCCTTTTATATACTTACCTTTCCTTAGCAGAAGAAATACTGATTTTTCGACTTTTATAAGATTGGAGCACAAGCAATAACTTTTTAAAAATCTGTCAGTTGCTGAAATGATCAATTTAAAGCTTTATTATCCACAGGTTGCCGCTTCATCTTACTGTGTTAAAAACCATATTACCATTCTTTCCTAAGAAGCGTGTTGCATACCAGCAGGGGTAATGGGGAAAGTGCTCTCTGAGACACCGCAACATAAGCATGAGATGTTTTCTAAATTGTTGATGTTTACAGTATGAAGGGGGAATTAAAAACAAGACTATTAAGTGGGACAGAATGGAAAATTAACTCAAATCTCTATAAGCTAAAATGCAGGACTTGAATGAAATCTCTCCCAAGTTTTGGTCACTGTAGCATTCGTTCATTCCCCTCTGCCATTGGGTTCTTGTGGTGAGAAAAAATTTTTTAATTTTATTAATACAAGGGCATATGAAAGAAATCATTTGAAGTAGAAAATTGATAATTATTTTGATATTCAACAATGACTTAACTATGTTGGCCATTTAAAATTAAAAATTAGCCTCTACTTTATGTTGTGTAAATGAGAAAGTTGTTGAGAACCTCCTTGGTGTGAGAATGTCTGGGAATGAATGGGCCTGGGAATGATTCAGGGCGGTGCCAACTGTTCCTTCTCTGCTGCGGTGGGTTTGAGATACACTCTGTGCCTCATTAAAAGTTGCGTTAAGAGGATAAGAGAGGGGAGCGGCTGTGTGTAAAGGAAGGTCTGCTTCCCCTTAATCTCTAAGCTATGGGAAAAGGTGTGATAGAATCCCTCAGAGTGAAAAAGAAAGCTCATTTGAATGGAATAATGGGAAGAAATGAGCTGGAAGTGTTGTGCTAAATAAACAGTTAATGTATTTGACAGAACAAGGAGACTAAGGCAGTGGGGTGTTGTAGAAGGGGCATTGGGCATCTGGAATCAGAGCTTGTCTGTGCCAGGTACCAGCCAGGGGACCTCTGACTGGTCATGTCACCACGGTGAGCTTCATCTGCAAGTGGGTTAGTTGTGAGGACTAAATCTAATAATGTATGTTTAGTGTTTTAGGCCCACATCACAGTAGGCAGAAAACATGTTAGTTTCACCCTTTCATTACTGTACAAACAGGTATCTCGTTTTTTCCCACTGTCCACCCTCCCACTATCAAGAGAGTAAGGTGGAAAACAGAGTGAAATGATAAGCTTCCTATCCTTTTCAGTTTTACTTTGTGAAAGTCTTGGGTTATTGGGTGAGAGGATAGAAGATAATTAGCTGCTTATTCTCCTTAAGTTTCTTGTTGCAGGGTCAGTTTGAATTATTTATTCTGCATTTTCCTGTTTTCCCCTTTCTCTGTTATTCATTGAATTAAAAGTTTCTGGAAAATAAGTATCTCCTCTTAAAAAAAAAAAAGTTTCTTACATTGGATATTTAAATTATGGAGCTTTTGATCCAAAGGGACCTGAATGTCCTACGTTAGAGTTTCTTAAGAACTTGCAGTCGTCTCAGATACCAGAAGCAGTGTCTTATAGACATGTATACATCTGTGCTAAACTTCAAATAGCTGTGTCACTATTTTAGATGAATGTTCAGTTCCAAAGACTTTTTGAAATATCCACCATAATCTGGAACTTCTTTATAGTAGCACTGTCCAAAGTCATAATCATCTTGGGAAATCCTCATTTCACAGCTCACTCCTGGACTTTTTCTTAATGTTTTTTGTGCGTTCTTGCCCATCCATCAAGCATTTGTTTTATTTGAAGTGAATTGGCTAAATTCAAGAGAGCACTGGTTGAATCTCATATTACTTCTTCTTGGGTGGCCTTTCAGACATAATTTCTTGTAATGACTTGTTCATTTGAAGGCTGGTTGGCTTTCGTTTAGAGTCTCAGTTTGTTTCCATCCAGGAAACCTAGCTGCCACACTGAATTCCATGAATATTTTCAAGGAACATCACATGTGCCAGCTTGATAACCTGGTTGAAGGTTGAGAGTATTTGGGAATGCAAAAGTGGTAAAGACCTTGCTTTACTGGCTTCCTCATGTGTTAAAGTGTCACAAAGACTTGTTAATGTTATAGTGTGATATGTTATTGATAGAGTCATGATTTTGTATGAGATAGATTACTTTTCGTTACTTCTTACAGGAGCCCATTGCAAAATTATATTCCCTTTAGTGCCTTTTTTCCTGCCATATTCCTGGCACTGGGAAGACAGCAGTAAATGAGACAGAGGCAATCACACCTTCATAGGATTTGCAGTACAGGGTTGGAAAAAGGCATTAGACATGTGGTTGTTTAATTGCAGTTACAATAAGTGTGATGAAGGAAACATTCAAACAATAAGAGGCCAGAGGGTACAGGTAGTAGGAGACAGATGAAGATTAAAGCTCTCTTGAAGAAACCACTCCTGAGCCCAGAACCAAAGGATTAATTGGAGATTCCAGACAAACAAGGACGAACACTGTAGGGAGAACAGCAGATGCAAAGGCCTTAGGGGGGGAAGGAACTTTGAGGGAACTGGAGAAACAGCCAGCTCAGCTGAGGTGAAGTGAATGAATAGAAGGCCCGTCACATTATTCAGAACCTTGTGGCAGATGTAAGGGTTAGAGTTTTATCCCCAAAAAAATTGCATGGAAGCTATTAGAGCAGAGGAGTGATATGATTGGATTTATGTTTTTGCATTTCCTTGATCAGTAAAGAATGGGCCAAAGAGAAGGAAAAATAATTGTAAAGAGGCCAGTTAAAAGGCTGTTCAGAGGAGTCTGGATCAGAGATGATCAAATTAAGAGATCTTGTTTGGGAAGATCCCCTGAAGGAGGGCATGGCAACCCATTCCAGTATTCTTGCCTAGAGAATCCCATGGACAGAGGAGCCTGGCGGGCTGTGGTCCATGGGGTCACAAAGAGTCAGCCTAGAAGGAAGTGATTTAGCATGCATGCATATGATGCATGTTATAAAAGTAGCTCCGGGATTAGGCCAGATTCTAATCTAATTCTTTTTAAAGACTTTTGAACCAGGCGTGTCTTTTCCAGGGAAACATTTCAAAGAGTTAGTATTTGGTCTGCACAAGTTCATGTTGAAGTAAGAGGCTCTGGACACAAAGAAGCCTCTGGGGTAAGGTGCTGAGTTGCTGTGGTGTCTTGGGCTCTGCACCTGGTGTCCTCTTCCCTTCAGGGTCTAATTTTTATAACTTTATGGTCTTATTCCTCCTTGTTATTTTTAAAATCTTTCAGCAGAAGTTTCCAGTCTTTCCCATTACCAGTTACCACTTTTAATTTTCACCTGTAAGTGTCATTGTTTGAAAGATTTTATCTACCAATGAAAGGAAGTTTCCCTGTTTCCACTGAGTAACATAAAAAGACAGAAAAATATATGAATCAGCACTTCAGTGATAATTGGAAGATCGGTGGTTCTACTCTGACTTGGCGTGTATGTTAAGTCACTTCAGTCGTGTTCGACTCTTTGCAACCCTGTGGACTGTAGTCCGCCAGGCTCCTCTGTCCATGGGATTCTCCAGGCCAGGATACTGGAGTGGGTTGCCGTTTCCTCTTCCAGGGGATCGTCCCAACCTAGGGATTGAACTAGACTTTCTGAAATTGAAATTCTTATCTGACAATTGAAGGGACTCCCTGGTTGCTCAGGCAGTGAAGAATCTGCCTGCAGTGCAGGAGACCAGGTTTCAATCCCAGGTCTACAAGATCCCCCGGAGAAGGAAATGGCAACCCACTCCAGTATTCTGGCCTGGAGGATTCCATGGACGGAGGAGCCTGGTGGGCTACAGTCCATGGGGTTGCAAAGAGTCAGACATGACTGAGCAACTAACACTTTTTCCTTTTCTGACAGTTGAAGATGTTCATGGATTCTGAGGTATCCTGGGGTTAGAAGTTCTGTAGAGAGAACTCCTTACTACTGCTGGTCTTACCGAGAGAAGCACAGCCAGCCTTGCACAGGTCCAGATGCACTTAGATCTTTTAATCCAGAATGATAAATGATGCTGACATTTTTATCCTAAAATGTAAATGTAAAAAACAACATTTACCACAGGACTTGAAAATAAAATAAATTTTATAGATGAGTGCTCTCAATTCCTGGTTTTGAATCTGTTCAACATTAGCCGGTTTCTAAGTAAAGCTCAACATTTCTGGGATGACTCTGGGCAATAATTTTTTAGGTAATTTTAGTTACTGAATAATGAGCTGAGAAGACATACCCACATTTGCATCAATAACTTCACGTCTTTTAAGGCAGCCTCTCTTTGTTATGTGCCATCAATTAGCTGTCTGTGTGTGTGACTTTGTGTGTACACATATCTAGGTACATGGCCAGCTGAAAAGTGATAGTCTGATATTCCTTTTTTAGAACGTGAATTATCATGTAAAAAGTAATGTTAAAGCTTATTACTTCAGATTTCATCAATCCAGAGTTTTATAGTGGTCAAAGTTTGCCTTTTTTTTTTTCTTAGAAACAGGAGCTAGTTTAAAATTTCATGTGAAATAAAGTAATCCAATGAAGATATATTAACATATTCCTTAAGTGGAATTCATAAACACTTGTTTGTTCATTGTCCGCCAACACCTTCGAATCTGATGACACTGTGCATAAGGCTTGGGAACAGCTGAGCCTGGCAAATATTCCCACTTGACAGGGTTATTGTTGCTATATGTTAGATTATTTTTAGAATTAACAGCAATTGTATAAGAAGTTTTAATTGCTACATTCTTTAACTACATTTTTTTTTTGCAGATATTTTCCATTTCTTCCATCTTACATCAGATTATATTAACTTATAAATAAAACATAGGGGCAGAATAGAGAGCTCCTTTCTAACAGAGTCCAGATTTCTGTAACTGGTTGTTGTTGTTTTTTTTTTTTCCTGCTTGGCATCTTTTTGGTTTTGAAAATAGAGCATGAATTCCTTGGATTGTTTGCTACCTTAACTGCACAGTAATTTTATAGGATCCTTTCTGTTTTGAGGACTGTGTTAGCTGCGTTTCTGTTTTTAGTTTTTCTGTTGTGTACCTAGTTTTTGTTGTATCTGGCAAGCAGTTTAAAACTTTTAAACTATTCAGTAAGATTTTATTAATGAAGTCTCAATTTACATGCATATTTTAAACTTTGTCCTTGTACACAAATCAGTGTGCATGGTGTTTGTGTGTACACATGCAGAAAAATACATGTATTTTGTTGTCAGTTTGTAGAACAAAGGTGCTGATGAATAAAGTTTTTACCAGTTTCGCAGAGAAAGAGCATTTATAAACAGAATTAGTTTGTTAAGATGGTGTAACCCAAAGAGGCAGTTTATCTTTGTAAGATAAAGTTTATTTCAAGCTGACAGATAACCTGAAGAGCACCTTGATGATTTTAAGTGTTTTCTAGGTGGTTTGGGTTTTGTTTTTGTTTTTTTCTTTTTAGTAAGTTAGAAGTGCTTTGAAGGGGCTGCACATATATTTGTGCTGACTTGTGCCATCCAGGGGACAAATTCATTCACTACTACTCTTACTAGATATTATGAGTATCCTCGATACTAGATTACAAAAGAATTTTAATGTCTTATAATTTTTAATATTTTTAAATGTCTTTTATATTTTAATATACAATGTCTTATGTTATTTTAACATGTCTTATAATGTCTTTTAATATGTCTTATATTTCATTTTTTAGTATAGAGGCATTTAGGTGTGAAGAGGATTTGATTTATCCATAAGTAGTTTGTGGTCTGTTCGACTGTATCACTTACTGCTTAGGCAACTGAGCCATGCCTACATTGTCTGTTTAAAAACTTTCTTTTTTTTTAATATTTCCATCTGAGAAAATTTTCCCTGAGCTCCTGTTGTGGATTCAGCTTCCATAGATGGTAATGTATTAATAATCTTTCTAGGAGAAACATAAGATTTACTCTACTCTCAGTATGCTAAAGGAAATTAGATGTAAAATACTACATGAGTTATCTCCCACTTAGTAAATATTAGTTACTAATGTCAGACTCTCAATCACGATAAATTACATTTTATTATACATGTAAATTTCCCTGACACTGCATTGCAGATGGTACAAATCAGTGCCAGGTTCCTATTGTGGAAAGAAGGAATCATGCCCAAGGTCACCCAATAATCCTGACATGAGAATCTAGTAGAAAGGTGAACCTTGTCCCTGGTCCTGTGGCTCTTGAATGAAGTGACTGTCTGCACACCTACAATGCAAGGTTGCTGACTGAGCGAGAGATGGAAAGCATGGTGTCACGTCCCTTCAGGCTCTGGGGGGTTTGTTATTTAAAAGAATTTCAGAGCAAATAAAGGAGGAGAATCTGTAGGTCTACACTGTCTTACTTCATGTATTTTTTTCCTTCTGGTAAATAAATATAATTAGTTATAGTGCTTTATGCTTTGTTGAAAGAAAAGTGGAAGTGTTAGTCAATCAGTCATGTCCAACTCTTTGTGACCCCAGGGACTACAGCCCGCCAGGCTCCTCTGTTCATGGGATTTCCCAGGCAAGAATACTGGAGTGAGTTACCATTTCCTACTCCATGCATTCTTGAGTTAGAATAAATACAGGCAGTCAAGTATCCCTTCCCTCAGGAGTAAATGGCTTCAAATGGACAAAACTTATACCCTGCAGCTAATGTAGTTCACATTATACTCGTGATAGATACTAACACCGTTGAGAGTCTTTTCCAATATATTCAATATCACAAAGCTGACTATTAATTGGAGGAAAATCTATATCTCTTTCATAGTCTGTAGTCTCAGGAATAACCAGTGCTGTCAATCAAAAATATTTCTAAGTTGGTAACCAATATGCTGATATGTTTGATTGTATATGAACTTATAAAATATTTATCATATTTTCACAGTATTTTATGTGGATTAGCATTAGATATCATGTTTTTAAAAAATATTTCATGAAATAATTATGAAGCTCCCAAGCCTATTCAGTTATTATGTATTGGGAAAATTTTAATTGTACGTTAAAGAAAGGCCTGTGCATAGGATATCAATTGTGGCTCATAGTGATATTGCTAACTAAGTCAGAGCTGTCTTAGGAAATCTGATGTTGATGTCTTCGTTAAGAAAACCCAGAATCTGTCATCCTGTTATTGAATATTGGCTCACCTTTTTATTTTATTTTTTAATTTTCTCATGCTCTTCCTCACAATCACATTATCCTCCCTTCAAAACCCCACTGACCCTTTCCTCCTCTGTAAAGCCTTCTGAGGTTAAGGAAGGCAGATGTTACAGCAGCTGTTCGTGTAGACATTATGATCACACTCACTTTGGGGTAGACCCTGCTGCTAAGACCAGTGTAGAGTCTGCCCTGTAGATCCCACCTGTCCCTTGGGCCCTGCAAGGAAAAGAGGGATTGAGTGCTGTGGGCTTTGGAAGAACCCCATGGGCATCCTCCTTGCTACTGCTGCTCCTCTGTTGTCCAGAGCACCAAGATGAAGTACGCCAGATGTTTGGTGTTTTGTGTAGTAATGTGTATGTTACAAATATTCTTTTGTATGTATTAAGGATTAAAATTACCAAAAAAAAAAAAAATTTCCCATGCAGAAGCTCTTAGTGAACAGAGTGAATTATATCCTGCTGTTCACTGTGAACATGCTACTGATTTTCTGGTGTTGTCAGACATGGTAAAGTGGATCCAGCATAATTGATCTGACAATGAGTGCTTTATTAGTGCTTCTTCTTACAATCATTATTGCCTAACTGTTATGTGTGTGTACTCAGTCGTGTCTGACTCTTTGTGACCCCATGGGCACAAGAGATACCTGGAGTAACAGTCACATTTGACCTTGGAGTACAAGATGAAGCAGGCAAAGGCTAACAGAGTTCTGCCAAGAGAATGCATTGGTCAGAGCCAACACACTCTTCCAACAACACCAGGGACGACTCTACACATGGACATCACCAGAAAGTCAATACCAAAATCAAATTGATTATGTTTGCAGCCAAAGATGAAGAAGCTCTATACAGTCAGCAAAACAAGACCAGGAGCTGATTGTGGCTCAGGTCATGAATTCCTTATTGCCAAATTTAGACTTAAATTGAAGAAAGTGGGGAAAACCACTAGACCATTCAGGTATGACCTAAATTGAATACCTTATGACTATACAGTGAAAGTGACAAATAGATTCCAGGGATTAGATCTGATAGAGTGCCTGAAGAACCATGGACGGCGGTTCGTGACACTATACAGGAGGCAGTGATCAAGACCATTCCCAAGAGGAAGAAATGCAAAAAGGCAAAATGGTTGTCTGAGAAAGCCTTACAGATAGCTGAGAAAAGAAGAGAAGCGAAAGGCAATGGGGAAAAGTAAAGATATACCCATCTGAATGGAGAGTTCCAAAGAATAGCAAGGAGAGATAAGAAAGCCTTCCTAAGTGATCTGTGCAAAGAAATAGAGGAAAACAATAGAATGGGAAAGACTAGAGGTCTCTTCAAGAAAATTAAAGATACCAAGGGAACATTTCATGCAAAGATGGGCTCAATAAAGGACAGAAATGCTATGGACCTAATAGAAGCAGAAGATATTAAGAAGAGGTGTCAAGAATACACAGAGGAACTATACAAAAAAGATCTTCATGACCCAGATAACCATGATGGTGTGATCACTCTCCAAGAGCCAGACATGCTGGAATGTGAAATCAAGTAGGTCTTAGGAAGCATCACCACGAACAAAGCTAGAGGAGGTGATGGAATTCCCATTGAGCTTTTTCAAATTCTCAGAGATGATGCTGTGAAAGTGCTGCACTCAATATGCCAGCAAATTTGGAAAGCCCAACAGTGGCTGCAGGACTGGAAAAGGTCAATTTTCATTCCAATCCCAAAGAAAAACAACGCCAAAGAATGTTCAAACTACTGCACAACTACCCTCATCTCACATGCTAGCAAAGTAATGCTCAGAATTCTCCAAGCTAGACATCAAAACACTACATGAACTGTGAACTTCCAGATGTTCAAGCTGAATTTAGAAAAGGCAGAGGAACCAGACATCAAATTGCCAACATCTGCTGGATCATCAAAAAAGCAAGAGGATTCCAGAAAAAATGTCTGCTTCCACTTATAGATACTCCAAAGCCTTTGACTGTGTGGATCACAGCAAACTGTGGAAAATTCTTCAAGAGATGGCAATACCAGACCATCTGACCTGCCTCCTGAGAAATCTGTATGCAGGTCAAGAAGCAACAGTCAGAACCAGACATCGAACAACAGGCTGGTTCCAAATTGAAAAAGGAGTACATCAAGGCTGTATATTGTCACTCTGCTTATTTAACTTATATGCAGAGTACATCATGCAAAATGCCGAGCTGGATGAAGCACAGGCTGGAATCAAGATTGCCAGAAGAAATATCAATAACCTCAGAAATGCAGATGACACTACCCTTATGGCAGAAAGTGAAGAAGAACTAAAGAGCCTCTTGATGAAAGTGAAAGAGGAGAGTGAAAAAGCTGGCTTAAAACTCAACATTCAAAACACAAAGATCATGACATCCAGCCCCATCACTTTATGGCAAATAGATGGGGAAACACTGAAAACAGTGGCAGACTTTATTTTGGGGGGGCAGCTCCAAAATCACTGCAGATGATGACGGCAGCCATGAAATTAAAAGACGCTTGCTCCTTGGAAGAAAAGCTATGACCAACCTATACAGCATATTAAAAAGCAGAGACATTACTTTGCCAACAAAGGTCCCTAGTCAATGCTATGGTTTTTCCATTAGTCGTATGTGAATGTGAGAGTTGGACCATATAGAAAGCTGAGCACTAAAGAATTGGTACTTTTTTTTTTTAATTGATAATTTTGAACTGTGGTGTTGAAGAAGACTTGAGAGTCCCTTGGACTGCAAGGATCAAAGCAGTCAATCCTAAAGGATATCAGATCTGAATATTCATTGGAAGGACTGATGCTGAAGCTGAAGTTCCAGTACTTTAGCCACCTGGTGTGAAGAACTGACTCATTCGAAAAGACCCTGATGCTGGGAAAGATTGAAGGCAGAAGGAGAAGAAGAGAACAGAGGATGAGATGGTTGGATGGCATCACCACCAACTTAGTGGATATGAGTTTGAGCTAGCTTTGGAAGTTGGTGATGGACAGGGAAGCCTGGTGTGCTGCAGTGCATGGGGTCGCAGAGTTGGACATGACTGAGGGACTGAACTGAACTGATTATGCATGTGTGTTCAGTCATGTCAGTCTCTTTTTGACCCCTTGGACTGTAACCTGCCAGTCTCTGTCCGTGGGATTCTCCAGGCAAGAATACTGGAGTGGGTTGTCATTTCCTCCTCCAGGGGAGCTTCCCAACCCAAGGATGGAACCTGCGTCTTCTTGCATCTCTGGCATTGGCAGGCGGATTCTTTTACCACTATGCCACCTGGGAAACCCACTGCCCATATGCTGTACTTGGAATGCATACCTTTAATTAGCACAGTTCAGAAGCCTTCAAGTTATCTTTGACTGTTTGTCTCAAACCTCACAACCGTCAACCACCTCTCTGAATATATATGTACATATTTATCAGAATCAGACCTTACTGTGATTTTTATTTTTATATCCCTGATAGCTAATCATGTTGAATGTCTTTTTAGGTGCTCATTGGAAAAACGTCTATTCAGATCCTTTGATCCTTTTAAAATTGAGTTTTCTTTTTAATGTCTAGTTGTAACAATTCCTTGTGTATTCTGAATAATAGATTCTTACCAGATACATGATTTACAAATATTTTCTGTTATTCTTTGACTTATCTTTCTTTTTCAGGATAGCATTCTTTGAAGCATAACAGTTTCAAATTTTGGTGAAATCAGTTTATTTGCTTATGCTTTTGGTGTCATGTCTAAGAAGCCATTGCTTAAGGCAAAATTAAGATCTATACCTATATCTCCTTCTAAGTATTTTATATTTTGAGGTCTTGAATTTGACTCCACCTTGAGTTAACTTCTGTGTATGATCTGAGATAGGGGTTTCGTTTCCTTCTTTTGTATGTGGATATCCAGTTGTCCTAGCACCATTTCTTTAAGACATTTTTGCCCCCATTAAGTTTTCTTGGCACCCTTGTTGGAATCAATTGACTATAAATTTGAAGATTTATTTCTGGACCCTCAGTTCTAGTTCTGTTCCATTCATTATGATAACTTCCTACATTGCTATGTGAAGTCTTTCCTGAGTCAGATGGTTTTCTTTGAGCTATATTCATCTTGCCCAGGCTGCATACTTATTAACTAGGAGCCTTAGAGTAATAGTGATTTTCTGGAATGCTCTTTACTTGGGAAATGCTTTCTAGAAAAACACATTTTAAAACTTACCAGTTCTCTGCTTCATTGATATTTTCTTTGCATTTGTGGAGTTGTAAAGGTCAAAATCTCTAAATCAGACTTTCTTTGTCTGTTTTCTTGACTCTGCTTATAGCTTTCTGTTCTGAATTCATGTTTTCCTCCTAGGGAGCTCTTTTGAGCCCCCAGGGAATTGGAGAGTGAGATCACGTGAGTTACATACATTTGAGCATAATCTGGACTTTCAGCACTGCATGGACTTTTACTATAATAAAGCCCAGCTTTGATCAAGTATATCCATCGTTGACTAGCATCCTGGCATGTGGCCTGAAGCTAACAGGGCCAGCTGGCAGTCTTCTTGTGACTTGAATACCATGCTGGACCACACAGGTACCTTTTCATCCCAGACTATTAATCTTAGAAGTTCACTTTCTAATCTTAGAAGCTGGAAACTCTCTTGGTGGAGCAGGAAAGTGGAAAATAAATTTCTTGTTGAGGCTGTGTAAAGATTGCCTTGAATAGCTATAAAGTACAGGTAATTCAATTTGTCAGCTTTTCCCAGTCAGTCAACCAGGTGGTCGTGAAACTCCAACCAGGCATGTATCCTCTCAAACTCCTTAAACACAGATTCAACTTAATCGTTATTCAAGTACCTCTGGTATGTAAATACTAATCCATGTACTCACTCTCAAAATACCACTTTCCTGTTAGTTTAACAGTTAATACGCTCTAGTTCCTTCAAGATACATAGCAGTTGGATAATAAATACATAATTTTTCTTCAGAATTGTAAAATAGAATACTCGGTTATTTTGTGCTCTCTACTGATTTAACAGATATCTGTACCCCTTCATTGTGCTGGGAAGCATGTGAAGCATTACTTCTGTCAGTGTTTTGGGTGACCTCATCATTCATATTGTATGTGAAATCTCACCTTTTTGATTGGCTTACGACCGTCTTCTAGGTTTTCCTCCTGCAGGTTAGTCTTATGATTGGACTTAGCCAAACATGTTAGCAGTCAAACATTTATTTTTCCATTTATTCAGTAAATGTTGGTAGAAAGCCTCCTCTTGAAACGCTGTATGCTCTGGTAGTTGCTGACGATACAAAGATAGAGACCAACAGCCTTAGTCTCTACACATAAGATGATGTTGCTTCTACCTCTAGAATTACAACAGACCATTCTTAACATAAGACTGTGAGAATGTATATAGTCGTCCATTCGTTAAATCAGAAAACCTGTAAGTGCCTACTACGTGCTACCACAGTTGGACTTGCAAAGATCAGGAACAGCTTTTGAGAGGATGTGATGGTTGAGCTGAGCTCTGGAGAGGGTCAGCCAGGTGAAGGGATAGTGGGAAAGCCTTCCTGGCCAAGAGAGCACCGAGGCACAGAAAGAAGGCTCATATGGCAAGAAGGCAAGACGGGGACAGAACCAGACCTTGAGATGTTGTTCCTTGAGGTGGGACCTTGCGGGCCATGTTGAGAATTTTGCCCTCTGTCTTAAGAGCTGAAGGAAACCCCTGAAATGTTTGAACCAGAAGCCTCTTACACACAGCATGTGACTTAGTTCTTAATTGGACACGGTTAGCTGTTACACAGATTTGATTTTGAGATAGAAAATGTTAAAACTTTTATGCTTCATCTTTTGCAGAGTGTGCTTTAGAATTACCTGCAGGACTTGCTAAAGCAAATTTCGGGGCCCCACTCCCAGAGATTCTGTAGCTATGGATGGTGTTCAAGAATGTGAATTCCTAGTAACACCCCAGAAGACGCTGCTGCTGGTCCTACCCGTGGACCAGATTTTAAATAGCAATTGTTAGCGCCATGGAACTAACTCACCTCTCTTTTCTTACTGTTTTCCTCATGTGTAACCAGCAAAGGATCATTTTTAGTCATGTAATAACAAGAAACATTTTTTGTTTCAGGAGCTGTATATTATAGAAGCTACTTCCGGGCTATAAATTATACTTTTTCTGTGTACCATCCATGTGTATGATATGTGATTCTGTGAGGTGATGTGACAGTATTTAGTACGGGGTAGACATAGCCCCAGAAATCAGGATACTTAAAATCAGAAATAAATCGTGATTAGCAAAAACTTTTTAAAAAGTTAAAGTACATCCTTGACAGCTGTTAAGATTTTGAAGTTTAAAACAATATGATTTGGGTTTGGAAAAACAGTTGGTGTTTCTGCAAGAGTAAACCTACTTTTATTGAATCAGGTTTTTTTTGCTTGTTTTTCTAGATCTAATTACTTGTTTAGACACTGCATCCAGTTTTTTGGAACCTGAGTTCAGGTATGACTATATTTGTGACTTTTTTTCCTTAAATGTCACTGTTCATTTACTTCATCCTCATCTTATGCACTTGATTATATAATGCACTTTGTATGACTCATAACCGTTGTTCTAAAACATCAATAAATCAGAGCTTATTTAAAGCCACTCAGTTGTCATGTTTAAATTTTGCTTAACTCGTAGCATGTGAATCTTCTCCACAGTGGAAATATAATTTGGATATACTTTAAAAGTAGAACTAGTCAGTCTTCAAAATCTAGTAAAAACTCCTTGGAAAGATAGAAGAGCTGTTTATTTTTGCTCAAAAAGAGTTAGGTAGACAGTTGAGGCTGTTAGAGGAGAATTCTCTGTTCTTAGTCTGGCGGCATTTTTACTATCATTTCCCTGCATTACGCCCTTGACTCTTGCCTGGACTAGGATGAACTCATAATTGGTTTCCCATTTCTCACCTTGCTGGCTTTTTTCTGCCATTCACATTCTGCCAGGTTATTTTCTAAAATCTGTGTTCTATCACTCCTCTGCTTTGAAATATTATTTCAAAACTTACTATGACAAAACACCATCCCTACTCCTTAGCCTGGTTTTCAGGTTTTCACAAATAGCCTGTAGGCCATTTTTCTAGTCTTACATTGAAACGTCTCTGGATTATTTATACTGCTCTGAGCTCTCAGAACTTTTGTCTGGAATCACTTTACTCTTCGCTGCTTAGTCAATTCATTCTCGTCTTCAAAGACCCATCTCACTTACTTCCCCCAGCTTGCTACTACTCCCCAAAGAAACTTCATTTTATCTTCAAGAGTGAGTCTCTCTGTGTGAGCTGGGGGAGCTCTTCAGCCCTCCAGGGGATCCTGGTCAGCAGAGGTAGTCCTGGTGTCACTGTGTGTCAAGTAGCCCTCCCAGAGGGTCAGCTGTCTTGAACCCCCCATGCACCAGCTCCATCTTCACCACCCAAGTGCACACTGCCATCCTCTCTTGCCTGGACTACCTAACAGTGTCTTATCCTCCACTCATGCTCCTTACACTCTCTTTTCTTTCCAGGAGCCAGAAGAACTTAAAAAACAAAAAGCAAAATAAAGCACAATCAGGTTATGTGTAGACACCATTAAAATCCTTTAATGACTTCCTCTTTTAGAAATACACCCCCAAGTCTCCTCCCCACAAACCCCCCAGCTTCTGTGTGATCTGATCCCTGGCTCCTGTTCCAGGCTTCTTTCAGACTAGCCGCGCCTTTCTCACTGCACTCGGCCTGCATGGTTTGTCCTTGGTCCAGACCCACACGAGCCACCCTGCCCAGGGAGAGGCTGTTTCTCCTGGTTGGAGCGCATGTCCCTGCTGTCTCCAGTGATGGTCTCCGGCTCCCTGCTGAGGCTTCGCTTCCTCAGAGCCCCATCCCCTGGCCGAGGCAGTGGCCAGAGCCCCACATATGAACACAGAAACTGGAGCCCAGCTGCCTCGGCACGGCTGTGTGACCTGGAAACGCAGCTCTCCGGTGTCCTCATCTGTAAAATGAGGATAATGATGGTACCTAGCATGTAGGGTTTTTACGTGGATGACCTGAGTGTAACTCAGAATGCTGCTTGGCGCATAGAGGGTTTGTCAAACGTTCATAATCCTTTTGTGAAGTTAGAGTCCTTCTGATTATTTCACAGAGTACCTTTTCTTTACAGCAGAAACATAATCCCATCCTTTGGTTTCATGAAGTATTGGATTAATATTTAATACTTCTCCTACCATGGGCATATAAACCCAGAGAGGACCGCCACCATTTGCCTGGTTGACATTCATGAACCCCACCCCTTGCTCAGCCCAGCACTTAACAAACAGTGTTACAGACATACATACATGTAAATATGTGGAGTGTGTAGGTGGATGAGTGAGTAAGTGAATGAAAGCCAAACATTTTTTTAAAATCACCTTAAATTTGATCAATAGAGTATGGGTGAAACAAATTATAGTTCATCCACAAAATTAAGTATTATGTAGCTACTAAGTATTTTGAATTGCTTTTACAGCAGAAATATGTCCGCCATTCATTATGAAATAAAATAATCAAATCAACATGTAGAATATGAGGTAATTTTTGTATATATGTGGGTGAAGACATGTGTAGATGGATGGAAGAAAGTCTTAAGGACCTTTTAGAAGTGGTGGTTCTCTCAGGGTGGTGAGATAATGGTATTTACATTGAACTAAAAAAGGGTAAGTTATTTTTTGGTTTTTTCCCCAGAAAGTACAGCAATGTATACCATTTAACTTGTTTTTATTTCACAGCAAGTACTGCCCAGCCGGTTGTCTGCTCCCCTTTGCTGAGATATCAGGAGCCATCCCTCATGGATACAGAGATGTAAGTTGGTTGTAGACTTAAGTTAAAGTGATGCCAAAACTTCTCATAGACAGATGTGTAACCTATTGTTTATCTTTATTGTGACTTTTATTTTCTGACAATTACTTCTTTTTAGTAATATGTAATGTTTTGTTCTTTTTCTTCTGCTACAAATCAATTCTATGTTGTATCACCAGTCACCTACCCCCTCTTTATTAAGAAAACTGCCCAGATCAAATAATTTCTAGAGGAAGTGTAAGTGTCTTGTTTATGAATTATCAAAAGAAAATGTGGACCTCATCTTGTCCCTTTCCTTCCTGAAGTCCTCCCCGTTGTGCATGGCCGGTGTGCATGCAGGCGTCGTGTCAAACACTTTGGGCGGCCAGATCAGCGTCGTAATCAGTAAGGGCATCCCATACTATGAAAGCTCTCTGGCTAACAACGTAACGTCCGTGGTGTAAGTACACGTGCTGTTTATAATAAATGTGCTGCGTGGGGTGGGGTAGGGCCGAATGACACCTGAGCAGTATCGCTGGTGATGGTGTTCATGAGATAACGCTTGTACGATAAGGACTCACGTGCGTGTCCGATGTCTGAGTGGCTTATTCTCCAGCTGACAGGGCGGTGGTCATTTGGGGGGAGTAATTTGTTTCTTCTTTCTGAGCATAGAAAGAGCCCAGAATGAGCCTGGAAGTTTATGGCCAAATCTTTACTTCATTTTAAAGATGAGAAGGCATAACTAACTACTCTGTTCCTGATGCCTGTGTGGCCCAAGGTGGATTAAGATAATTGAAATACACTGACTAGAAGTCAAATTTTGACATAAGTCAGAGATAATACTATTATGAATCCCTGCCATCCCGAGAGAATATTGTAGGAATGTGTTTTCATTGTATTTATGATCTACTGTTTCACAAAATCTAAACAAGGTATCCAAAGTGGGAGGAGTTGAAACCCCGAGTAGAAACATAGTATGGGTGATCTGTCTGTAAACCTTACATCTCAGACATGCCCGGTCCTGCAGTATAATTGAAACCAGCTTCTCTTTAGGTCCTGGGCCAGTCTCCTTCAGAAGCCCAGAGCTCCACACTCAGGACAGTGGAGAGTTTTACTGTAGAAAGCCAGTATCTCAGTCGCTTACTCTCTTTCATTTTATTTACAACTTTTTAACCATGTAAAAACCATTCTAAGCTTTCTGATCACACAAAGCAGGCGACGCCTGGACTGTCATTGGTCCATCCCTGCTATAGACAGAGTCAGCTACCTTTTCCCCTCTGGTTTCTTCTGGATGATTTTATGCAAGTTGTTTCATTCCTTTCCTCTGTTCTGCTTTTAGAAAGAATTTTTTTTTCATGAGTTCTTTCTTTTTTTTTTTCAATAAAGGACAAGTCGCATCCACTTGTAATGGTTTGAATGTTGTGCTGAAGGCAGACGTATACACTGCTGATTTAGATGGTTTTATCCCTCCAAGTTCCTCAGGGCCCCTTGACCTGCCATGTGGTGAACTAATCACTTGTCCCACCCATGTGCTCTCCCCAGGCACCTATCCTGCCAGTTACAAAACCCAAATGCAATGCTACCTTGTAGCCCTGAAACACTGATTTCCTATAACAAATGCAGTCTCTTCTTAGTAGTCAGCTTTTCTTCTGTTTGCCCCTGGAAGCTTGAGCCTCTTTCTCCAAGAAGATCACCTTTTGTTTTATAGTCCAAAAAAGCAATTGCTGTAGAAACATTTTAGAAATATGTTAATCTCATGAGAAAGAAACAGAATACGTACTTATTAAAGGTTGCATGGATACACTTGCATAATTATGTATGAAACTAGGCACTAGATACTTGAAGACAAAATTATTTATGCTGATTTCAGAAGTTGTTCTGCTTAATTAGAAATGTGACTTTTTTGCTAGGAACAATAGCAGTTGTCTAATATATAGCCATAGACTATTCTTAGTAAAATAAAAACAAGAAAGTTTTGCTAAGACAAATATGAGGAAGTCATGTGTTGTATGAATGTCACCAAAAAAAACCTTTCTCTCTTTCAGGGGACACTTATCTACAAGTCTTTTTACATTTAAGACAAGTGGTAAGCCTCTCATGGACTTCATAACTTATATGATTTATATAATAGCCATTATTTTTTGAACACCGTATGTTAGGCACTTTGCCAGTTTCTAGGTTTTGTTTTTTTGTTGTGGTTTTTTTGTTTTTTGGGTTCTTTTTTTTGCACTTCCTCATTTAGTACCACAAATAACTCTAGGAGAGAAAATAGATTGTAGTTGTTGTTTAGTCACTCAGTCGTGTCCAGCTCTTTGTGACCCCAGGGACCGGAGCACACCAGGTTTCCCTGGCCTCCACCATCTCCCACAGATTGCTCACACTCCTGTCTATTGAGTTGGGGGTGCCATCCAACCATCCCATCCTCTGTCACTCACTTCTCCTGCCTTCGATCTTCTCCTGCATCAGGGTCTTTTCCAGTGGGTCAGTTCTTCGCATCAGGTGGCCATATTATTGGAGCTTCAGCATCAGTCCTTCCTATGAATATTCAGTCCTTCCCAAATCAATTCAGGGTTGATTTCCTTTAGGATAAAATAGATACTTAATAATTTAATGAATAGAATAAACTGGAGGTTTTTTATTAATAGAGAAATGATCAAGTGACCATGGAAGTTTCCTAAGTAAAAGGGATTTTTTTTTTAATATGTCTGAAGAAATTAATTAATCAACAGAGAATAATGAGTGCCTTTTTTCATTTGTCAGACACTCTTCAGGTGCTAGTGAAACAAAAGTGAGCAGAATTTCCATTCTGGTAGTGAGATATGGACAATGAACAGTGGATAAGTAAATGAATGTTTACAATGTACTGTCTATAACATTATAAAAGATGTAGGAAATAAGGCAAGGAGTGAGGACAGGCACTGGCGGAGGGACTGGTTGGGAGTTTGAAGTGGGTTGGGGCCGGCCTCATGGAGAAGGTGACGTCTGAGCAACACCTGGAGGAGGTCGGGGAGCCTGTTGCCCACCGAGGAAGGTGTCCCAGGGAGAGGGTAAGGTGTCGCCAGTGACTAGTGGTCATTGCTGTGAATGGGCTTCTCAGGTGGCTCAGTGGTAAATAATCTGCCTGCCAATGCAGGAGATATAGGAGATGCAGGTTCAACCCCTGGGTCAGGAAGAACCTCTGGAGGAGGAAACAGCAACCCACTCCAGTATTCTTGCCTGGAGAATGCCATGGACAGAGGAGCCTGGCGGGCTACAGTCCATGGCATAGCAAAGAGTCGGACACAGCTGAGCACACTCACATGCATTGCTGTGAATACATACGTCTGTGTGTTCTCTGATGAAACACAAAGACAGACCCAGGAAGCATTTGCCTGCTTTTGAAATCCTCTAGTATGGGCTATTGTCAGCACAGCGAATGTTAATTAAAGGTACAATTCAGAGTTTCCAATGAATAAGTATTTATAGCTTTCTGAGTTTATGTCTGGAAACTAAATTACTTTCTTCTGTGTTTCAGGTTGTTATGGAACGCTGGGCATGGAATCTGGCGTGATCGCTGATGCTCAGATAACCGCATCCTCTGTGCTGGAGTGGACAGACCACACGGGACAGGAGAACAGCTGGAAACCCGAAAAGGCCAGGCTGAAAAAACCGGGACCTCCCTGGGCTGCTTTTGCCACTGATGAGTATCAGTGGTTGCAAGTAGATCTGAATAAGGAAAAGAAGATCACAGGTAAAAGAGACAGAAGTTTCTAGATGATTTACAATGCTGATTTCATTTGAAAATCTGGTGACATGTAAGAATTTCATAGAAAATTTGGTCACTGCCAATTTAATTATATGATTTTAAGTTTAGTTCTGGAGAAGGAAATGGCAACCCACGCCAGTATTCTTGCCTGGAGAATGCCACGGACAGAGGAGCCTAGCAGCCTACAGTCCGTGGGGTCACAGGAGTCGCACACGACTCAGCAACTACACCGCCACCAAGTTTAGTTTACTGGTATTTATATGACCGAAGAAGGTTTTATAAAGCATTGCAAAGGAGAGAAGTTAGTATTTGATTCTTATTGGTTTTTCTTTTCATTGTAGTAAGTTTTTTTTTTAGGGTAGTACTAGAGTAAAGGGATCTTGAGGCATCTGAAATAACCATCTCCTACAGTCATTAAGTGGAGAAGGAAATGGCAACCCACTTCAGTGTTCTTGCCTGGAGAATCCCATGGACAGAGGAGCCTGCAGGGCTACAATCCCTGGAGTCACAGAGAGTCAGACACGACTTAGTGACCAAATAGCAACAACAGTCATTAAGAGAAGTTTGTGTTCAATGAGTCCATGTTAAGTGCTGCAAATAATATCCCACATGTATAAGAATATCCCACGAGAATAAATTTAATTATTTAGAGCAACTTAACAAATGGCCAGAATATTTGGTTAGGATTGCTTTAGGTAATTTTGTTAAGATTTATTTTGCTTTGGTACTAAAAATAATGCCAGTAATCTTTATTCATCCCCAGGAAGGCATTCTCTTTCGGTAAGTGAGCAGTATTTTGCAGTGACATGAGTACAGGCTGCCAAAATACAATAGTCCGTTCCTTATATGTGGTCATAATTCTTCCTGTCCCTCCAAGGGAACGAAGCCAAGGAGCAGTTCCTATTAGGATGAAACCTAGCACTTAGGTATGGTCCTGTGCCATAGACAAAACTGTTTGAACAGTGCATGTTAGGTGTTAATGCTTCAGTGATGAACAAGCTTCAAGGATCCGACTGTGAGCTCTAATGAATGACCTTCCTGTTCCTAGGCATTGTGACTACTGGCTCCACCATGGTGGAGCACAATTACTACGTGTCGGCCTACAAGATTTTGTACAGTGCCGATGGGCAGAGGTGGACTGTGTACAGAGAGCCTGGTGTGGACCAGGATAAGGTAAAATGATCACTAAAGTATTTCTAAAGAGCATTTTTAAAAGTGGGTGATGGGTAGGTGTGGCCTCTGCCGTGAGCCACGGAAGCTCTTCCTATGTGATACTGAAAATTAAATATCACTTGGTTTTGCTCTGCCCTCTCCTGGTTGTTTTAGGTAGTGTTGGTTACCGGGCTTCCCTGGTGGCTCAGATGGTCAGGAATCCACCTACTATGCGGGAGACCGGAGTTTGATCTCTGGGTTGGGAAGCTCCCCTGGAGGAGGGCGTGGGAATCCCCTCAGTATTCTTGCCTGGAGCATGGAGGGCTACAGTCCACAGGGTCACAGAGAGTCGCAGACGATTGAAGGACTAAGCGTAGCACACACGGTTACTGGCCTTCCCCTTCTAGCACGGTTAGGGGACTCTCAGGGCTCCTGGGTCCTTTTTGATGGTTCTAAGGGTAAGAGCTTTCTTAATTTCTTTTTCCAGTATTAATTAAATTGTTTAAATAATTCATTATTTACTGTAAATAATTTCTTATCTTTAAAAAACCTCTCTTATCAATCCACAGAATGGTGGAGATCCTAATTTGTTCCTAGATTTCTGCTCTCTAGGCAAGTTGAGGGGGGGTGCAGAGGACAAGGCAGAAGGGTGTTAAATTATAGGATATTATAGAAAGATCATTTCAAGATCACCTCACCAACGTTTGTTGTAAAAAAAACAACTATTTTTTTTTCTACCTGGAGAATTTCCCTATCGTATTTTTCAGTTAGCCAAAAAATGACAGTGCTGTAATGTGCCAGAACAGAGGCTAAGGGGTAGAGAGAGAGTAGCAGAGGTGGCCCTCAGCTGGAGGTCAGTGTCTTTCACCTGGGCTCCCGGTCTGGATCCACCTACCGCAAGGGGCCCCTGTCCCCAGGGACGGTGGATGCCTCTCATCTGGAATTGAATTATGAGCACATTTTGTCAGTGAAACCTCCCCGTGAGTTTTGTTTTGATTTTATGATACTATCAGTTCTCTGTCATATATATGGTATGCTAATATTTTCACTTGCCACTTATCTCTCCGTTCAAAAAACTCCAGGGGTTCCTTTTACTCTTTCATCTGGATCTAAACTCTTCAGCTGTTATTCAAGGCCTTTCTTCTTCTCTTCTAGTTGATATCACATGAACTTCACCTTTAGTGAGCCTCCACCCCTTGAAGCAAATAACAGTATTTTCTCTGTATGTAACTTATTTCTGCTTAATGCCCCCAAACTTGACTACTTTTTATTATTAGCACATCCATATTTATTTGTATAGTAATACTTGTTATACTTGTGCAATAATGTTTATAATCATAAGTATTATCAATGCTTACATTTTGAAAACAGCTTAACAAATTTCTGAAAAAATATTCTTGGGTTCTTTTTTGAAAGATAATTTCACTGAGTTTAGACTTCAAGGTTGGGACTTCCCACATGGCTCAGTGGGAAAGAATCTACCTGCCAATGCAGGAGACGCAGGATACATTCTTTAAATTCCTCGGTCGGGAAGATCCCTGTAGTAGGAAATGGCAACCTACTCCAGTATTCTTGCCTGGGAAAGCCCATGGACAGAGGAGCCTGGTGGGCTACAGTCGATGGGGTGGCAAAGAGTTGGACATGAGTTAGTGACTAAACCCCCACCTATAGGGTCAGAGTTCTTACCTGTAAAATGAGGAAGGGGTCTGGCTTATCAGTTCTGATCTGCTTTTCTGCTGTGACACACACAGCTATTCTGGGATGCAGTTAGGTTACTTGGAAATCATGTGATCTTTTCAAGGCTTACATTTTTGTGTTGTTAGGCAAGACCTGAGCAGCTTTAGTTCTCATCTTTCCCGACTACTGAGACAGTATTGTTCTAAGAACTCAACCCAGTATCCTTTGTCTATGAGGCTTCCCCCCTCTCTGCTGGCAGAGAAATGGGAACTGTATTTATACAGTTTCTCCAGTAGGTGGAGATATATATCCCTATGTTTATTAGTGTGTTCACTTTCAATTTATTGACATAAAAATTATGAAAAGTACACAGTAAAGCATTTCCTCTAAGACCTCAAATGTTCAATTATGCTTTACTTTAAAAATAAATTTATTTAAATGGCTGATGTTTCCACAGGAATTATTAATACAATATACTGTGCACTGCAATTAAAACCTTCTCCTCAAATTACCGTTCAACTTTTGTTATGTTTAAGTCATTTAAAATGATTTTTATATTCAGTATTTCCTTTTCTGAAATTTTTATGAGGAATGTGCAGCTTCTTAATAGTTTTTCCAAATTTTCATACAAATTAATGCTTATTGTCATACTTTGCAGAGCTCTTTTAAGGCCCAGAGCAAAACCCAAAAGCATGTTTCAGTGGAGCAGTTTAGCCCTGGCCTTTGTTGATGTAAAGTATCAATTTTTTGTTGTTTTTTAAAGATATTTCAAGGAAACAAAGATTATCACCAGGATGTGCGTAATAACTTTTTGCCACCAATTATTGCACGTTTTATTAGAGTGAATCCTACCCAATGGCAGCAGAAAATTGCCATGAAAATGGAACTGCTTGGATGTCAGTTTATTCCGAAAGGTAATTCAGCAATATGTTTAAGGCATCTTGTTTTCACTGCATTAATTAAAAATGACTTCGCTGTTTTCTGAGAAACTAATAATAATGTGCTTATCCTGTGGTTATCATATCTTCTTAAAGGGATTTTAAAAAAGAAATAGTTATCCCTATTAACTATCATATTAGATATCAAACTGGTTTCTAAAATTACAGGTGGAAGAAGAAAGAGCATCACTGATGAGACAAAGAGTTGGATTTCCAAATGTAATCTCAGCCTTAATCATTTATAATCAGGTCTCATGTAGTAGAATATTTCTATCATTTAAGCACTGATGATTGTAACAGTCATCTTAGCCTAAGTACATTTTACTTTGAATAAATTAAAAGTAGGCATAAGTTCCATCAAAATTATGTAATATTTTAATACTTTGTTTACTGTTATATCCCCAAAAACTACCATAGTGCCTGACACATAGTAGGCCCTCCATAAATATTTATTAAATGAGTTGAATGAGTAGTAAGTATATATATATTGTGACAACATTTTTATAGCTTTATCCTTTCAACATCCTCTATCCTTTCAATATCATCTGGTATTCTCCTTCCTAAGAAGATTCTTTTCGGACAATTTGATTATTTAAAAACTCAGAAATCTCAGTATATTTGTGCATTTACTGCAGATTACATTTATCATTCTGACATCTTTCTCTTAGATTTAAAGTTACTGTGTAAAACTAAGTGCTGTGGGAAATGTTAAACACATTTAAAATTACTATTTTTTAACTATGATTTTTATAAGCAAAATGTAGAAACTTTTCTAAACTATTTTTCAAGGTCGTCCTCCAAAACTTACTCAACCTCCACCTCCTCGGAGCAGCAATGACCTCAGAAACACTACAACCCCTCCAAAAATAGCCAAAGGTATGCCTCCTTTAAAAGTGAGCATTCAGTATTCCCTAGTTTTTTGGTATAATTTTCCATAAATATGTTGAAAGCATTATAAAGTAACTATTTTAGTCAAGTTGGTGTAGATAAAAGAATAAAGAGTTTTTAAAATTTCTTTCAAGGTCGTGCCCCCAAATTTACTCAACCACTACAACCTCGAAGTAGCAATGATTTTCCTACACAGACAGAGCAGACAACTGCCACTCCTGAAATCAAAAATACTACCGTAACTCCAAATGTGACCAAAGGTATGCAAACCCAAAAATTAATACCTGTTAATAGGAGTGAATTTTTTTGTTCTTAACAAGTTTTCAGGAACATCTCCAGCTTTTAAACCCTCAAGGTTCCCCCCCCCCACCTTTTTTTAAGTATAGCAAAAAGTTCAGCTCCATACCTTATAGAAAACTGGCTGCATTGCTAAGTTCTGTTATCTGTTACAATGTAAAATCATTCTTTAAATATTTAGAGATGGCTGCTGTATTCTAGGCTTCCTTTTGTGATTTTTTTTCCCTTCTATAGCTAAATACATGGAGCCTCAGCCTTAGAAAGAAAATTTTTCTAGAAATAACTAAAACCATAGCAAGAAGCAAGCTTTTTTCTGATTATATATTAATTTGTTAGATAGGGATTTGGTAGCAAAAAGGGAAGAAAAAAAAAAAAAAGGTTTGGTGAAAATTAACATACTTTTTTAAAAAAATAGATACTCTGTTAACATTTATTTTAAAAATGTGGTCTCTGTCTTTTAAATGTTTATAGTTACTTTTTCAGATGACACTTTCCAATTTACTTTCAAGCTTGTTATTTATTATTGTTATATAAAATGTTAATATATATAAACATACTAGTTTTTTATTTTACTAGTTGAAAACAAAATTTCAGTTGAATTCAGGAACAAAAGAATCAGTGTCATTAAGGAATTAATTTCAGTGTTGACAGATGAAAAGCACACTAATTTTCAAGACAATGCAGAGAAGACAAAGCATCCATTCAGAGTGACTTAATAAAATTTTAATCATTCTCATTTTCTGAAAATTTGTCTGGATTCAGATAGCTTTCTACAACTTTCCACATCAGTTTCCTTCGTATCTTCTAAAATATTCCCAAAGAGACCTGTGTCTTTCTCATGTTGCAGGAAAGGCTAGTGTTGATTGGAAAAAAAAAAAAAGCTTACAGCCTGAAAATTGAGAATTGTGTTTTAGCCAGGTTCTTACCGAGGATTGTAGTCTGGGATACAGCCTCTCAGATAGCTCTATGAAACTGTTCTAAAGACATAAGGGAGGAGCTGGGATATATAGGAATTTTTGCTGGGGAAAAAAGATAAAAAACAAGGCTAATCTAAAGTTAATGATTTTAATGCTTTTCTATGTAGGGGAAGATGCAAGAGTCTGCGCTCACTGAAATTATTCATTAATATGTATCTTGACTGTTTAGAGTCAGTATTCGGCTTTTCTCCATCCTGAACTCCTCTCGGGGTACATGGTCATGGGTGGGGGTCATGGCTGAGAACTTGAGGCAACACTGAAATGGCAGGCAACATTTATTTTGTCCACGTTAGAAAGAAGCCAGAGTTGACAGAGACAAGAAATTTCAGCATCCCACAAAGAGCTTCAGTTTACAAAAAGCATGCGTTTGGGTGGGATCCCAGACCACATACCATATGGAAGAGCAGTCATTTTAAAGTGTTGCTCATCTTAAAATCTGATTATAGAATTTTAAAATCTTAGGACTAAAAGTGTTCTAAAAGCATTTTATTCTGGAACTAGGATCCATGTAATCTTTAAAAGACTAACAAAGAGCGTACAGGTCTTTTTGATTGAAGACCTCCCTGTCTCCTTTTCTTTGAAATAGTACTGTATAGAATTTATTATTTTTTGAACCTAAGCATATATTGTGTTAATAATACCTCTGATTAAGTCAGACAGTATCCATCTGAACATGACTATTTTCTCTACAGTTTCCCACATTTTAGGGATAAAGCACTTTTGCTTTTCTAATTTCTTAGTCCTTTCTATCCTGAGTCACTATTTCTGTTGGACGCCCTTCTCCTTTCTCCATTTTTACATCCAGTCTAAGGGTGATGCTGGTGAAAATCATATCATGGCCAGATTTGTGGTGCTCTAAATAACATCAGGGTCCTCCCTCAGTACCAGCTGGTGGTCTTTCTGTTTCCCTGGTTAGTTCTTCTGTCTGTTCCCAATAGTAGCTCTTAGAAACATTCTCTGTATTTTTCAAACCCTTGACCCAGAGATCCTCACTCTGTCTCAGTTACACCTTCAGCTTCACAAAGTAGAAGCCACTTGAAGGGCACTTCAGTGGAAGCTTTTTCTGGAACCTGCATACTCATCTATTTCCCATCCATCCTACTTTCTCGGAGGCCTGGTGTTCTGGATTATCCTCTCCCTTCCTGGATCTTCAGGCTCGCTCTTTCTTTGGGCTATGATGATATGGAGTAAAGGAGATGCAGGTCTGGAGCTTCCCACCCAGCAAGTATCAGCAGCTGTTGCTGTTGTCATTGTCATGGCCAAGAGGAGGTTAAGGAGTGGAGGAAGAAACCAGCTTCCCAGATGACCTTCGCTGTTGTTCAGTTGGCCAGTCATTTTTGACTCTCTGCGACCCCAAGGTCTGCAGCCTGCCAGGCTTCCCTGTCCTTCACTATCTCCCGGAGTTTGCTCAAACTCATGTTTGCTGAGTCAGTGATGCCACCCAGCCATCTCATGCTCTGTTATCCCCTCCTCCTCCTGCCCTCAATCTTTCCCAGCATCAGGGTCTTTTCCAGTGAGTTGGCTTTTCACGTCAGGTGGTCAAAGTATTGGAGCTCCAGGTTCAGCATCAGTCCTTCCAGTGAATATTCAGGGTTGATTTCTTTTATGATTGACTGATTCAATCTCCTTGATTCTCGATCTCCAAGGGAGTCTTAAGAATTTTCTCCAGCACCACAATTCAAAAGCATCAACTCTTTGGTGCTCAGCCTTCTTTATGGTCCAACTCTCAACATCCATACATGACTACTGGGAAAACCATAGCTTTGACTATCAAACCTTTGTCAAGAAAGTGATGTCTCTGCTTTTTAATATGCTATCTAGTTTTGTCACAACTTTGCTTCCAAGGAGCAAGCATTTTTAATTTTGTAGCTGCACTCACTGTTCACAGTAATTTTGGAGCCCAAGAAATAAAATCTGCCACTGTTTCCATTTTTTCCCCATCTATTTGCCATGAAGTGATGGGACCAGATGTCTTGCCATCATCTTACTCGTTTTTTGAACATTGAGTTTTAAGCCAGATTTTTCATTTTCCTATTTCATCTTCATCAAGAGGCTCTTTAGTTCCTTTTTGCTTTCTTCCATAAGGGTGGTGTCATCTGCATACCTGAGGTTGTTGATATTTCTCCTGTTAATCTTGATTCCAGCTTGTGATTCATCCAACCCAGCGTTTTGCATGATGTACTCTGCATACAGGTTAAATAAGCAGGGTGACAATATATAGCCTTGACATACTCCTTTCCCAATTTTGAACCAGATGACCTTGTTGTTCAGTTGCCCAGTCATCTCCAACTCTTTGTGACTCCATAGACTGCAGCACTCCAGGCCTCCCTGTCCCTCACCATCTCCCAGAGTTTGCCCAAGTTCATGTTCACCATCTCATCCTCTGATGCCCTCTTCTCCTGCCCTCAGTCTTCCCCAGCATCAGAAACTTTTCCAATGAGTCATGTGTTCACATCAGATGACCAATATACTGGAGCTTCAGCTTCAGTATCAGTCCTTCCAGTGAATAATATTCAAGGTTGATCTCTCTTAAGATTGACTGGTTTGATCTCCTTGCTGCCTGCAGGACTTTCAGAAGTCTTCTCCAGTACCACAGTTTGAAGGCATCAATTCTCTGGCATTCTGCTTTCTTTACGGTCCAGCTCTCAAAACTGTACCTGACCACTGGGAAGACTATAGCCTTGACTATGTGGACCTTTGTCGGCAGAGTAATGTGTCTGCTTTTCAACACACTGTCTAGGTTTGTCATCATTTTCCTGCCAAGAAGCAATTGTCTTCTGATTTCATAGCTGGACCCACCGTCTGCGCTGATTTTGGAGCCCAAGATGAGGAAATCTGTCACTATTTCTACCTTTTCCCCTTCTGTTTGCCATGTAGTATTGGGGCCAGACACCATGATCTTATTTTTTTTTTTTAATATTTAGTCTTAAGCAGGCTCTTTCACTCTCCTCCTTCACCCTCATCAAGGGGCTCTTTAGTTCCTCTTCGCTTTTTGCCGTTAGAGTGGTATCATGTGCTTATCATGAGGTTGTTGATGTTTCTCCCGCCTGTTTTGGTTTTAGCTTGTCACTCATCCAGCCTGGCATTTCTCATGATGTGCTCAGTGTATAGCTTAAACAAACGGCAACAGCAGACAGCCCTGTCCTACTCCTTTCTTGATCTTTAACCAATCAGTTGTTCCATACAGATGACCTTAAGCAGGCCATTTTCTACCCAGGATTCCTTATCTGTGGAGTGAGGTCACTTAATCCCCTTATTAAGTGATAAGTGATTAAGTGATCTCCAAATTCCCAGAGGCTCCAGCATTGTGTTGGTTTCTGCCTTGTTCATGCGTGCATTTGGTTTCAATACTTAATACTATATGCAGAGTACATCATGTCAAATGCCAGTCTGGATGAATCAAGCTGGAATCAAGATTGCCAGGAGAAATATCAATAACCTCAGAAATACAGATGGCACCACCCTTATGGCAGAAAGCAAAGAGACATTAAAAAGCCTCTTGATGAAGGTGAAAGAGGAGAGTAAAAAAGCTGGCTTAAAACTCAACATTCAAAAAATGAAGATCTTGGCATCTGGTCACATCACTTCATGGCACATAGATGGGGAAACAGTAGAAGCAGTGATAGACTTTATTTTCAGGGGCTCCAAAATCACTGTGGATGGTGACTGCAGCCATGAAATTAAAAGATGTTTGCTCCTTGGAAGAAACACAATGACAAACCTAGACAGTGTATTAAAAAACAGAGATGTTACTTTGCCTACAAAGATGTGTATAGTCAAAGCTATGGTTTTTCCAGTAGACATGTACAGGTGTGAGAGCTGGACAGTAAAAGGCTAAGTGCCAAAGAATTGATGCTTTTAAACTGTGGTGTTGGAGAAAACTCTCGAGAGTCCCTTGGACAGCAAGGAGATCCAACCAGTCAATCCTAAAGGAAAAGAACCCTGAATATTCATTGGAAAGACTGATGCTGACACTCCAATACTTTGGCCATCTGATATAAAGAGCCAACTCATTGGAAAAGACCCTGATGCTGGGAAAGATTGGAGGCAAGAGGAGAAATGGGTAACAGCGGATGAGATGGTTGGATGGCATCACCGACTCAATGGCCATGAGTTTGAACAAGCTCCAGGAGATGGTGAAGAACAGGGGAGCCTGGTGGGCTGCAGTCCATGGGGTGACAGAGAGTGGGACACAACTTAGCAACTGAGAACAGCCACAACTTGGTACTATGATGTTATCTTTTCACATCTGTGACTATTCTGCCGTCACTTCCAGTATCTAGGTAATATTTTATTATGAGGAGGATACGGTGATTTACTTCCTCCCCCTCACTGTTGAGCATTTGGATTACTTCCTGGTTTTCACTCTTCTGCAGATACAGTAGCAAAGATCTTTAAAGGTACATCTTTGAATGTCATCATAATTTTCTCCTAAGAATCGTTCTGCATAGAGAATTGCCAAGTAACACCTTTGTATTACTTGGCAAATTTTGCCCCCAAATGCCGATCAGAATGATAGTTATAGTCCCATCAAAATACCTATTTCTTGAGACCCTCTTCAGCAATTAGTTGTTCTTTTAAATATTTGCCAGTTTGATAAGCAAAAATAGCATCTTATTCTTGTCTGAGCTCTACTTCTCTGATTACTAGTGAGGTGAACATGTTTAATGCTCACTTTTTTTTTTTTCCTGCTTGTTCAATAAGTTTATTATTGTCTTTATCTGAAAAATTTTGATAGCAAATTGTGGTTTGGTTTATTAACTCTCGGCAGCCTGTTCCTGAACTTGAGGGAAGCTGATCTTTCTTCTGAGCAAGTGACATTTTGGGACAGTTCCACCTCTTCTTTTTAACTTCTTTCTTAGGCGTCTTCTCATACGCTGGATTTTCTCGTATTGCAGCGTGAGCTTTCTTATACATCTCCTCCATCATGTCTGGAGTTACACTGTCCTTTATGTACTGAGAGAATTGTTTCTTGTAAGCATCCTCATCTTCTTCAATCAGGTAACGCATGTAATCTGCAGCATCCTGCTCCACAATATGCTCTCAGTGTACCTCAGCGTTGAATTCTTTGCCTCTTAATGCATTGCTTTTTCATCTCTGCTGACCTGTTTTTTTACTGTAAATTCTGTAATAGATTAACTATTATTAACCTCTTATCACATATGCAGAAAATATTTCCCGGCTTATCATTTGTCTTTTAATCTGTCTTGGTGTTTTAAAAACATACAGTGGTGGAGCAAATAATGCAACAAATTTCCATGTATCTGTGAAATCTCTACAGTTACCACTTGTGCCCACTCTCATGGCATAAATTATGGGGTGTTTTTTTTGAGCTAGAAAAACTTTGAATGATGATACAGTTAATCTTTACTCTTCTCCTTGATGATTCTTTCTTTGGTGTTAACATCTTTGTCTGTTTCTGTGTTTTAGATGTAGCCTTGGCCGCAGTCCTCGTCCCCGTGCTGGTCATGCTGCTCACCACTCTGATTCTCATACTGGTGTGTGCTTGGCATTGGAGAAACAGGTTAGTGCAAGACCAGTTCATCTGACTGGTCCTGGAGGGGATGTTTCCAAATGTGAAATAGAACTAAATATAGAAGATGAACCCTTTTGAGAGGAAGAGTTAAGGTGGCCATTAAAATAAAAACATGTACATGTCTCCTTTATTCCCGTAAAAAATGAGTAACTTCAATCCCGTAGTAAGTTATTGAGTACCTTTATTATATCAAACTTTGTGTTACACACTGGGTTACACACAGTAGTAAGGTAAATAGATCCTGAGTAACATTTACTGAGAGAATGAAACGCCATTCTTATCTCCAGATTGTCTGGCCGATTGACCACTATACTTTGGCTTGATGAGTTGTACGTGAAGTGCAGAGGAACACAGATGCAAGAACCTTGAGAGTTACCTGAAACCTTTTTCCCAGAAAAGAGTAATCCTCATATTTGACAAGTTTTCCCGTAAAGGGGGAGTTGATTTTAGCTAGACAGAGGAAGAAAGAACGGCCCAGACTGAGTGCATGGCTCGGCAGAAGGCACGGAGATGTGGAATGCAGGCAGAATAGTGAGTTGTCTCACGGGGGCTTGGCATGGGGGAGCACTGGGAGACTCACAGAGGTGCAGCCTGGGTCTGGACCAGGAAGGGCTTTCTGTAGATGGGGAAGACATTGAGCAGTGTTCAGCGGGCAGGTGATATTATCAGGTGACTGTAGGAAAATGGTGGCAGCCGTTTGTGAGGGTGGATTGAAGAGACATGAGACTAGAAAAGACAGAGAGATGAGTTAGGAAACTGCTAAGGCCAGGCAAGAACATAACACAGCAGTTCTAGGAGACGGGGGAGACATGAGGCAGAGAGGTTTGCCAGTGGTGTTGGGGGGGGACTTGATGGGCTGCCTGCCAGAGGAGGAGGAGGATCTAGGATTCACTCCAGCTTCTTGCCTGTGCAGTTAGACCAGTAGGGATAACAGAGCTGTGGGGACAGCTTTGGTGACTAACAGGTTTGGAAGGAGTTCATTTGTTCAGCCATTAAATATTTGCGCTCTGACTCTGTACCAAGTATGTCAGCCGTCTGGCGGGAGTCCTCTGGTGAGCCCCAAAGTCTGTCCAGTGGGAGAGAATACATTGCAGAGAACCCTCCACCATGGAACCTGCTTGTCATAGGGCCGAGCTCTCAGGGCAGGTAGGAATCACAAAGATTGGAGTGGCCAGTATTCAATAAGGCACTGGGTTTATTACACGTAATTAGCACAGAACCCAGGTTGGGCAGAGTAGGGGGTGTGGGGTAACGAACCACTCCAAGGAGCAGTCTGGAAGGAGGCGCCTCGGCACCAGCAGCAGTCTCTGGTCCGGCTGCAGGCCTTGGCCCCAGCAGGGCCACAGGCAGCGTCCATGTGCATGGGTCAGGGCCCTCAGCCAGCAGCCTTCAGGTCACTCAGCTCAGTGGTCTCCTCTTAAGGAGTAACTGTTCCCCCGGGGAGGAGGCCTGACTCCTTTGGTCTGTCTGTCTGTTCCTGTGCTGTACACGGCCCATCAAACTTCTGAACTAAAGTAATGTTCTCAGTTTACCGCTCTAAGACCCTGGCAGCCCAATAGCAGATGTTTCAAAACACCTCTTAGGAGAGTTCACCGTGGCCACTGGGACTCCCATTTTGAACTAGGTAGCAAGTCGTGCGGGCTTCCCTGGTAGCTCAGTTGGTAAAGAATCTGCCTGTAATGCCGGAGATCTGGGTTCAGTTCCTAGATTGGGAAGATCTCCTGGAGGAGGGAATGGCAACCCACTCCAGTATGCTTGCCTGGAGAATACCACGGGCAGAGGAGCCTGCTGGGCTACAGTCCATGCGGTCGCAAAGAGCTGGATACAGCTGAGCAACTAACGCGCATACATACATACACACACACACACACACATCATAAATAGCTTAAATCCTGTAAGTTTCACACAAGAGGAGTAGGAATCGTTAACACAAATCCCATCAAAACAGGACTGACTACAGTGTGTTCCGGGAGGAAGGACCCTGTCTGCGGGACTGACAGCAAGGCGGGGGAGGGTGCGGAGGAGGAGGGAACAGGCTCCAGGAGGGTCCAGGAAGGGAAGCTCAGGCCGCTGCCGGCCAGTGGGCAGCAGCAGTGGTGGTGGTGACAGGAGCACCAATGGCAGAGCTTTATACAAAACAGAGTGAAATGCTGGCTGTGCGCATTGTTCTAAACGCCTTACATGTTTAACGCATTTAACCAGTTTGTAAAGCAGGTATTGTTACAAATCCCCTTTTACAGAAGAGGAAAGTGAGACAGAGGGCGCACAAGTAACTTGCCGAGGTCACCTGGTCAGCACCTGGCAGGGTGGGGATTTGGTCCGGGCCTCTGACAGTCAGCCGATCAGGTCTGCTCATCTGCGGTTAAAACCCTGGGCTGGGCGGTGAGGAACGGGGAGCAGAACTGTTGCGAGCCCGGAGGCAAGTCCTGAGATGAGTTTGGGGTGGTATCTAGAGGACTCTGCACGTTCAGACTCCAGAGAGGTAGTTGGAACATGAGCCTGTTCAGGACAGAAGGTCTGAGCTGCAGAGTTAAGGTTACTTTTAAGAACTTAGTGGATGCAATTGCGGACAGCTGGCTTTGGGACAAGGAGCAAAGAGGAACTGCCGTTAAGGGGCTTACGGAAGATAGCCAGGAGAAAAGTAGTAATAAAAACAGCCGCCACTCACTGAATCCCTGACCCAGGCTGGGCACTGTTCTAAGTACTTTACATGTCATGAGTAAACAACCTGAAGCTTTTTCATTTGAGATCAAGAATATGCAATCCTTTATAGTACAACCATTGGGCAACTTCAGCAGCTACCTTCTTATCCACAAATTTTACACTATACTTACTTGAAATAATGAAGTATTATATTTTAAATACAGCTATACTTTTAAATGAGGAAGCTTTTAGTATCAATAGTAAAAACAGTCTTATACTGGAGAAGACTGTTTCCAAGTAGGAAAGGCACATACCTTGGGCTCTTTGAGGAAGCCTCATTTGTAATGGTGAGCAAATCACATAACCCTCTTGGGCTCATTTATAATGATGGAACAGCTTCTTTCTCTTTAGCTTGCAGCACATCACTTTAATTAGATTTACTTTCTTGAACCAGAAAATGTCCTTTCGTGTGCTTGATATTTTTCTCTGTAGATAGCAGTTCTTAATGCCGGGGAGAGACGGAAGTTTCTCCAGGGAAAGACATTCTGAATTCTGAGGAGCAGGCTGCGGAGAACCTTCTCCACAGCCCGAGTGGCCCTCAGCTCTCTCACTGTGTGTGATGGTGTTGGCTTGTCCTGGGCAGGGTGGAGGAATCAGGTCTTCGCAGTTAAGGGTATGTGTGACAGTTTAAACTTCTCAGGTGCAAAGGACCGTAAGGAAAAAACAATAAGTTGAGAAAATAATAACAATGCAGAAGAAAATGTGAGGGTTCTGTTATTCTTGTTGTCCTGTGAACTTGATGAATCAACAGATTTGTGAAATTTGTATTTGAAACCGAAACGAACCTAACAGGATTTCCCCATCTTAATCCACACATCAGGGTTGGGTCTTTGGTTTGATTCAGCTTTTTTATTTACAGAATCAGTCCTTTTTAAAAAAAAAAAAAAATCTCTATCCATTTTGAGTGGGAAATAGTTGGGTAACAAAATAACTCTGTCAGCAGATAGTTGCTTAATATTTATTGAGAGTCCAGAGTTCAGCCATGGCAACCTTGAAAGTCAAATGAAAAAGAGGTCTCCCCTGGGTAGAACAGCAAGTAGCAGTGTGTACTCTTGACTAATTATTAACTTTTGAGTGTTTATCTTACTGTTTCAGAGCTTTCTTACTAGTGAATTCACTCTATTTGCTTTTTTTTTTCTTCCCCTGTATTTTTCCAGAAAGAAAAAAACGAAAGGCACCTATGACTTGCCATACTGGGACCGAGCAGGTAATTTACAGCTTCGTATCTCTCTCTATCAGAGGGAAGCCCTGCCCTGTAAGGGGCGACAGGAGGAGAGGAAAGCCATTTTCAGGCCCACATCAACTCCCTGGCACCATTAGAAAAATGGCATTCCTCTTCTGATCATTTTTTTTCTTTTCTGTAAAAATCTCCTGTAGTCTCTAAGTAATGAAATGGAATTTCATTATAAGAATTTCTCATAACACACGCTTTGCTCTTTTCCTCCTGGAAACCTTGTCTGATTTGCCTCCACGTACGTCTCTGTCCTGAGACCAGCTTTCTGTGTGGTGTGCGTGAGCACCGGGTACGAGGCAGGGGGCTGCGGCTCTGGTGACAGCGTGGTCGCTCTGCTGTGGCCGTTTGGCCCCGTGGGGTTGGTCTGCCGTCTCTGCCTCGAGTTGTCGTTCCTTCCGAGTCCTGCTGTGTGTGGCCGGGGGCGGCAGGGCCCTTCTGCGGGTCTCCCACCTCCCCAGCCTCACTGGGGTGACTGTTTGGAGCCCAGAGAGCTCACTGCGAGCAGGGCGGAAAAGAGCAGTGGTGTGGTCAGATCCTGTGCTGCTGTCCCCCCCAAGCTCCCCCCCCAACAGGGTGAATCTTAGAATTCTTTGAACTTATTAATGTATTAAAACCCACTGCTCTAACTGTCCGGCTGCCCTGGAACAGCAGTGGTTTGCTTCAGTATATTGCTTTTGATAGAGATTTGTACTGTGTTCTGCTTTGCATTGGATAGTCTATCAAAGCAGAAAATAAGCTGGGACAACTTAAGGAACTAGAAAAAGAACAAGCTAAACCCAGAGCTACTGGGAAGAAGTAAATAGTAAAGATTAGACAAGAGAAAATAGAGAATAGGAGGAAAACAGAAAATGGCAAGTGTTGGCAAGGATGTGAAGAAATTGGAACCATTGTGCACTGTTGATGGGAATGTAAAATGGTTCAGCTTCTTTGGCAAGTAGATTTTTTTTTTTTTTTGGTCAGTTCCTCAGAGTTAAAAATACAATTACTGTATGATCCAGCAATTCCACTTCTAGGTGTATACCCAAAAGAATTGAAAACAGTCTTGGACAAATGTTTCTACATCCATGTTCATAGCAGTGTTATTCAAAACAGTTAAAACATGGAAGCAACCCAAGTATCGATCCACTAATGTATGAATAAGCAAAATGCAGTATACACATAAAATGGAATGTTAAGCCATGAAAAAGGAAATTCTGCAGTATATACTGCAGTGTGGATGAACCTTGAGGACTTTATGCTAAGTGAAATAAGCCAGTCACAAAAAGAAAAATAACATACGACTCCGTTTATACGAGGTACTACTCATATGTAGTAGTCTAAAGACAAAGTAGAGTGCTGGTTGCCAGGGGCTGAGGGGAAGAGACAAGCAGGAGTTACTGCTTCATGGATATGAAATCTCAAGTTTCACAAGACGGAGATATCTGGAGTGAGGGTTGCCCAGCAATGTGAACATATGTAGTATCACTGAGCTGCTTAATTAAAAATGGTTCGGGAAGTTCCCTGGTGCCGTGGTGAGGGTTCCAGGCTTTCATTGCTACTGGACTCAATCCCTGGTCAGGAAACTGAGATCCTGGAAGCCGTGTGGGTGCAGCCAAAAAAAAAGGGGTAAGATAGAAAATTCCATGTATTTTACCACATTTTTTAAAAAAAAGTCTTGAACATCAAGGCTCATTTTATAGATATTTGTTACAGAAATGGCTTAAATGCAGCAGGATTTCTCCCTTCATATAGTGTTATCATTTCAAACATAGCTTTCTCCTTAATGGTCTCTCTTGCTTATGATCACAATGAAGGCTGGTGGAAAGGAATGAAGCAGTTTCTCCCTGCCAAATCCGTGGAGCACGAGGAAACCCCAGTTCGCTACAGCAGCAGCGAGGTGAACCACTTGAGTCCAAGAGAAGTCACCGCCGTGCTGCAGACTGACTCTGCAGGTAATTCTAGCGCGGCCCGAGCCCAAGGAGAGACGCTGTGCTTGCCGCAGAGCGTGTTGGTGTTTACAGTATTTACCTTTTTCACGTGTAGGAGATGAGCTAGTTTCCACATGTAGATCCACTTTTTTAAAAAGACCTCGAGAGAGTCATTTCTGTGTCTCAGATGTTCTATCCATAAAATTGGGGTATTCATTTCTAAAAACTTTGGGCATGTCTGCTTATCTGGAATTTCATTTGGTTTTATTGGGAGTTTGAGGGTAGTAAAAGGAGAACAGGAAAGACACAGTGGCCTCGGTATTTATCCTATTAACCCAGTGTATATTTTAAACATTTCCAAATATTTGAAAAACATGAAATTATTTTCCAAGATCAATATTATTTCAGTAATGGACTATTTTCAAATGAAATAGTTATCTGTAAATCTGAAGAACACGTATACTCTTTATGCAGAATTCCACGAATGAAGCTTTCTGGCACATTGACATATTACCTTGAGATAACATCTTTAATTTTAATTTTTGAAGCTGATTCTTGCAGGAAAATCCATCCGTCTCCCTGATAGCACAGGTGCCATAAAGATGTGTGTGTTTTCAGGGTAAGCCTGTGGCATTAACGAGAGAACTTTTCTGTTTGTGTTTTGCGACACCCAGAGTATGCACAGCCACTTGTGGGAGGAATCGTGGGCCCCCTCCATCAGAGGTCTACCTTTAAACCCGAAGAAGGAAAAGAAGCAGGGTATGCTGACCTCGATCCTTACAGCTCCCCAGTGCAAGAAGTTTACCACGCCTATGCAGAACCGCTGCCAGTGACCGGGCCTGAGTACGCAACCCCGATCGTCATGGACATGTCCGGGCACCCCTCGGCTGCAGCTGGCCTGCCCTCCACGTCCACTTTCAAAGTTGCAGGGAACCAACCGCCCCCCTCAGTGGGAACATACAACACTCTCCTCTCCAGGACCGACAGCTGCCCCTCGGCACAGGCCCAGTATGATACCCCGAAAGGTGGGAAGCCGGGCCCGAGCGCCCCGGACGAACTGGTGTACCAGGTGCCGCAGAGCTCACAGGAGGTGTCAGAAGCAGGGAGGGAGGGTGAGGGTGACGTTTTTAAAGAAGTCCTTTGAAGGTGATGCTGCTTTTTACAAAGCATCATTTTAAAGCACATGGCCTTTTTTGTTGTTGTACTAGTGGTAGAACGTATTACATATCTGTCACGGATGTGGTTGGGGGAAGTGTGATGACCGAGGTACAAAAAACTACTAGTCTTACCATCTTGCTTTTAAAGGGGTACTGTGGCACAATTACTGCTTGCCTATGAAATTTCAAACATCTTGTTTGTTACTACTGTAAAACACTATTTTATACAGAAAAGGCTCCCTACTATGCACTTCAAAGAAATTTAAAATCACTGAGTATTTATTACCGATGCTGCAGGTACATTGATGAACTCGAGATGGCTCTGTAAGCCTTTCTGGCAATAACGCATGGTACTGTTCTTAAAAATGTCTAATGGCTTGAAATTCAGCAATTTATGAAAGGTGGGTACTATTGTGATTTCTTCCTCTTCTATTCCTGTATTGCTTTCTGAATTTAAAAAATATATATTGATATAATCATTGTTTTGATTGCAGCATTATGTATTTATCCATCTTTCCTTAGGAAGAGCTGTAGCTGGGAAACTGACCTGTAGTGAGCAGAGTGATTTTTCACTTTCTGACACTCTAATGAACTTAAGCATCTCATAGTACACGACCTGGGCTCATCCCTTGCTTATTCCACCTGGGGCCCTTGGTGGCCTGCCCCATTCTCATGCTTATGAATGCCTGGGTTTTTTTAATGGGTGATGCTTGCTATATCAGTCTCATTAATTTAGATCCCCTAGTGTCTCCATGCGGAAACAGGAACAATTTTATAAATTTAAAAAGCTATAAAGGAGATCCTCTGCTCCAAACTCTATTTGCAATGGAATTCTTCCTAGGAGAGTGTGAAAAGTTAAGGGCTTCTAAACAAGAACACTGTAAACAATACCCACTTAATATTTATCATCAACGTGAAAGGCAAAATTATTCCTCAGGAATCATGTAAATTACCTCCCCTCCACAAAAGTAACCAAATTGCTTTGGTTTTATATACAGACTGTTCTTTGAATCTCAAGGTATTTATTGTTTTTAGTGAAATAAAGAAATGTTTTTCCACAGTAAGAAATGTAAAGCCAGCATGTATTCTTCAGCTCTCTGATTATGCCATCTATGTGGTCGGGGGGTGTGAGTAGTCTCGTGTATCACTAGGGAACAGAGGGAACAAATGTTTTAGCATCCTAGCAAAGGAAAATTCCTGTCTTGCTTTTGATACCTCTGGGCAACTTCGGTCACCCAGAAGTAGTTTAAATGACCGAAAATAGAAGTCATCTGCAGTTTACTAGCCTTAGTGTAGAAACCATCTTTAGAAGTCTATAGATTGGTAAGATGATATGAGAAGCTAACCATATGATTAAAATATATGAATTTTACATCCCCTAGTTTATAGTTAATGTTGAAATGTACTTCCCCAGCAGGTTCTAGTCATTTCTTTTAGCCTGTACCGCCAGATGATGGCAGAATTTGCTAAAATTTGACCAACTATATAGTGTTCATTTTGCTTGCTTCCATGAGTCTTTCAGTATTGTAAAACGTTGCTCCAAAACAGAACTGCCAAATTCTACAGCCTCCCTGTGTTCTAGTTGTATGATTTTGTTGGTCTTATTTTCAGATGCTTTTCCTTTTTCCAACAGGCTTTTGAGGCATAATTTTATTCACTGAAAAGCCAATACACATTTTGTTTCAAAATATTTGAAACAAAAAGCACAGATGTTGAACTTTTATTAAAACAGGTATGAATGTGTAAAGCACATATATTAATGCAGTCATCCCCCTCCAGGTGGGAAGAGAGTAAACCAATTGCTTTATTTTTTTATTCATCCTTAGTATACAAAAATCTTTCTAAAATCATATGCCTATTTGAAGCTTTAAGAGAAATGAGTTCAGTAACTATTTCTTTTTTCCAAAGATGCTTGCTATTTTTAATTGTGCGTACCTGATTGTTTTCCCATAGAACTTTTTTTTTTTGAAGCAAATGTTCTCTTAATGCATGTTTTAAGACTTGATTCATGTATTGCCACTGTGCTGTCCCTGAACTACCAATAATTTTTACAAAATGTCTAGTTTTTAACTACTATTATATATTTTACTTTCCAAATGAAGAGCTGAGCCTGATACAAAAGGTTAGTCTGGTTTGTACTTTTTAATTCATTTTCATATTAGAGTTTTTTTTTTTGTACGTTACTATGTCTGATATATATACAGCTTTGGAGACAATCAAGTAACAACTGAGAATGTGAAGGAAACCATTTTTTACAAAATTCCCTTGATTTTTTATTCTTTGCTTGAAACATGTAGGAAAAAAAAGTCACTGTGACTTACTGGGTTAAATTTTTTCCTGTTAATGCAGTTATAAAAATAGAATCAGACCGTGGTACAGGAAATATGGCCCTTAAGGTTTCATAAAATTACACTGACTTCGCTGTTACTTGATTTTAGGAACCAGCACAGTTAAAGGTAAGATATTGTGAATGCTGACTTATATTGTATTAAAAGCTGTAAATCTAAAGAGATCCTATTGTGTATGCAGGGTCTAGCCCAGTTATTTAAGTTCACGTTTCGCTATTTGCACTTTGCATTGAACAATGGGTTTATTTGCTGTTGAAATGGTTCGAGTAAAAGATTTATACAGTAATTGAAATTATGTATACATTTGCCCTTCTCCCTCCCGCCCACAAGAGGGAGCAGAAAATGAGCTTATTTAAATATGAATGTGGCCATAATTCTGTGGAATGTAATAAAGCTTGAACCTCTTTCCCTGGGCTCCACATTGTTACCTGGAGAGCAAGAGGATTATAGAAAAACACCATGTCAGATAATAGGATTAGAAAGAACAACTAGATTAGGTGGGATAATAAAAGCTTTTCAACCCTCTTAAGAGAAATCAGTGAAATTGTTTATTTAAAAAAAAAAAAAGTTACCTACTGGCTATGCCTTTTGGTTCTGAACTTGAAATCCCTAAACTGCAATATCTAAGAGTTGGATATTTTTAGGTCAACTGTGGCATCAGTTCTCATATAATCCAACTTGTAACTAGTTTCTTCTTCTCTCCTCCTCTTCTTTTTTGGCACTGGGAAAGGTAGAAACAAAACATATTGAAATACGTATTGGAAATAAAAATGGCTTTGAGTGTCAGTGATATTCTCCCAGAATGTACTTTTCTTACCTCGGCATGTACTGTAGTCACTCAATATTTGTATATGTTGCTAGAATTTGATTGTATAAATAGTGAGATTTTAATGTGTTCATGTGTTTTTAATAAATTGTATATATGTGTCTTGTTCCTTTTTTTTTCCCCTTAAACCTTGAGGTTTGTAACCGTTCTCGTACTATACAAAACACCAGATTCCTCAATTTTAAGATCAGTCAGAAATGTTATGGCCAGTGTTTATAGTGTTCTCAAATTTGAGAACATTTGAAAATGCCACCATTAGTGTTTGACTTTTAACTCTTTCTGTAGACAGCACCATCCTTTCTGAAACCAGACTCAGCATCCACAGTCTTAGCTGTGGCCCCTGGCTGTGTGGTGTGAGGGAATGATCAACTCTGCCTTTTCCACCTGAGTTATCAGAAGGATCAAACGAGACTGGTATGTGGGAACATATGCTGGGATTAACAGCACAGAGTCCATATTCAGCATGTGGGTCTGAGTTCAATCAGCTACTAGTTCTCTCCCCCAACATCACTTTCAAGTATATCATTTATTCCTGTTTCTGACCCAATATTTATACACGCTCTTTAGATAGGCAGGTTGTCAGTGATACCAATTCTTTCTACACATACCTCTTCTGACAGCTTTTGATTCTCGCCAAGTAACGTCTACTGCTCTCCTCACCCACTGTCCCCCTCCCTCCCCATAACCTTTGGTTATAGTCATCAAAGTAAAAAGGGAGACTGGCTCACCACTTTAGTCCACCTGGCTTGTCTGCATCCCACAAGTCTTTTCTGGCGCACCCTAGGTAAGCTTTCCATTTGAAGATGTGACTGACTCATGTGGACAGCTGGTCTTGTCATGAAAGTGCCACTGAAATCCAGAAACAGCTCGACTCTTAAAGGTTAACTCATTCTTGTCTTCTTTGTTTCTTGTCTTTTTTACTTTACTTCAAATAAGCTTCGAAAACGTAATGAATTAATAAGCCAGGCAAAAAATACCGCTTAAAAGTTTTCTTCTTGAGCTTGCCTACTTCAGCTTCTTTAAACTTTATTTCTTTAAAATAATGAAGTCACCAGACTTGAAGAATTGCAGTCTTTGGTTATTTACTTATCCAGAGTTTCATGTTTATCCTGTTTCTTTTGACTTGGGAAAAAAAAAAATCTTCATTCTACCAAACTACTGATCATAATCATGGTTTACTTAACTGCAGGAGAAAAATGGTTAATTCAGTCAGTATGATCTTAGATTTCCATAACCAATCATGCCTCAGGTCTGGTTTAAGATTCCAGTCCGGCTCCTCGGGTATAACTAAAAGGGACTAGAGTTAGACACCTGAAGTGGGTCTAGTACACTACCTCAAGGAACTGCCACACACCAGTTCCTAACAGTTTACAGTAGCCAGATGAACCTCCCAAAATGTCCTGTTACATTCAAAATTTGTCGTAGTAAACTTAAACCCCCTTACTTACTAGGAAGTCACAGCCCTTCAGAAGTCTAAGATGAACGAACTATAGTTAAAAACACCTCAGAAAACTAGCTTATTTTTAAACAATGCAATGAAAAGTTCACTTTCCCTGATATCTTAACGTCTTGGTTTCCATAAATTAAATATATTCACAGAAATTAAGCTGGTGGTTATGAATCACCAGGCAGCAAGAGACTTAATACACATAATTTCTTGACAAGTACATCCAACATATTTAAAAATAAACTAAAAATTGCAGTATAAAAATAAAAATACTGTTAGCATTATCTTCTGAGTCTGTAGGGTTACTGTTGGGTCAAGTCAGTTACAAAGTTTTTTTCTATAATGTCCTTCAGAAAGAGCTGCTCCGCAGTGACATTGTGATATTCATTCTAAAGAAGAAAAACAAAAGTCACCGTCTGTCCCAATATGAAGATATCAACAGCAGCAGCAATGGAATATATCAAAAAAAAAAAATCAAGTAGCAAGTGACATGGACTTGAACTTTTTTTACCTAATTGTTTTTCGTTTCTCATTCTTTTGCCAGAGCCCTCCCTAAAAGCCCACTCTTTCCACTTAAACCATCAGTTAAGTAAGGGGTTCCCTCACATCATCTTCTGGTCTACTGAATTATGGTGTAAATCTAGAAACCAAAATTGACAAGATCTAACCTGAATAAATTCCACTTGTTCAGCTTACATAGTATTTAGGGATAAGGATTTAAGGGGACTGGTTTCATTTCATGGGATATAGCCATATACTTAACAATAAATCCCTCACTGTTCAATGTTAAAATGTACATGTAATATTTTAACTCCTATCACTTGTGCCACTAATCTAAGTTATTAGGAAAATAGGAAATTCTTTCCCATTCACAGTAAAAATTTAAGGATCAAATCTACCATTATTAATCCCCATTCAAGGGAAAAATGATCTAGTATAAAAGTTTACAACTTTTCTGACCATGAAGATTCTTTCATGAGGTTAAAAAGTTATAGACCTTCCCATCTACTTAACTGAAAAACTCCATGAAAAGAATTAGTATGATCATGGCCATGCTTTTGGGTGAATCTGTCATATCTCAAACAACAGGTTTCGAATATCTTTTCAAACAGTGCATCAAATATAGCATCTAAGGTAAGGCTTGGTTCCTATGTAGGTTTGATAAGATTCTTCCAAGGGTCTGAGGCCAACAGATTGAGAGCTGCTGCTATAGTGAGAACTCTGGACCCCACTCCTAATTTCAGCACATGCTATCTGTGTAAACCCTTATTAAGCCATCAACTTCTCAAAACCTGTTCCCTAAGTAAAATGACAGGGTGAAATGGCAGAATATATAAGCTTACCTCACTCATCAAAGACATGGTGGCATTCCCATAGTAGTGCAAAGGACTCTTGAGGTCAGAAAAGTTGTACTTAAAGCCAGCAAGATGAACTTCATGACATATGTGAAATGCCAAGGTAATGGCAATAATGCCTGTGGTTGGGTGTTTGGGTTTCTGGGGGAGGAAATGAAAATTTAGGGGAAAAAGTACACACAAGATACTTGCTTCCAAAGCCTATTTGGGTGATTCATCTTACAGCATCTTCTGAGCATTTCATCAAGACAAAAACTTAAGTTCAACCTTCATCATGCCCCAAGGCTCAAGTGCCAAGTTAATATCCTAACTCTATAAAGTGTTGGTTGTAATCTTAGAAAGTCTTTCAAGTAAAACCTAACTGCAGTACTAGTCCAGAAGACAACTATCAGATGCAGCCTTGAGGAAAAGGATGCTGCCGCCTTATTTAAAAAACACATCAAGTCTGGCAACTTGTGGAAAAAGCAAAGTCTGAGAATATTAAACCCATGTATGAAATGTAAGAACTGCTTAATTCACTAACAGATAGAATCATGCTAAAAGGCTTCAAATCATTTAGCCAGAAAATAGTTCTGTTTCATAATGCTGATAATTCAGCTTTAGGGAAAGATGGCTTTAATTGAGTAACTTCAATAACAAACTGCCAAGGTGAGGATCTGACTAGAAAATGAAGATTCCAGATGTATATACATAGTAAAGTCACACTCAGTTTTGTTTTTAAATTGATAAAATTTTAACAACAAGAAACCAAGCATCCCCTTCACATGTACATATACCCTAAAAAGTACTATCATAGATGTCTGACTGAAGGGTCTTGGCATTCTAAGCTTTAATTCTCGTAGGATAGCCTTCAAAAGCGAAAACAAAATATATCTTTGTTTTTTTTTTTTTAAAACAAAAATTCAAGGAGATTTTCTTTTGATTAAATGTTTCCTACAGATCCCATGGAAATTACATATGATTAATTATGGTTTCAAGAAAAATCAGAGCAGCATAATAAAATCAGGTAAACTCCAGGAAGCAAATTTGTCTGAAAGCCTAACAGCCTTCTACCTAAGTTCTTCTTTACCCCTCACACAACTGTGACTCCACCACAGCTTCTCCATCTGCTGTGAAAGGAAGTTAATGGTTGGGTTAAAAACCTAGGGGTCATCCCAGCTCACCGATGACATCGCATTTCAAGTTTTCTCTTTCCCTTCTTCACACCGTAGAGTTTCCCATTCACCATGACAGGCATTCCCTTATGGAGGCCTTCAATTACCTTTGGCACCCACCACCCACAGAACCTATATTGTCCCTGACAGAATCTTAACCCTGGTTAAGGTCAGAGAAAACGGCATACTTGACTGGTCACAGATTACATTTGTGACCATCTCAAGTGGGCATTCAGTCATGTCCAACAACCCAGTTACACTCCCCTAGTAAACTTCCATTTGTACTCTGTAAGATGGCAATCTCATACCTTTCTATCCAACAGCTCTACCTTCCTTCCTACTTTAAACTGTCAGTTTAATCCTCATTTTTCTTGGAAAACAGAATCGCTCAGACAAGAGCTACATCACCTTCCCAATTCCAAACCTCCCTTTGCCTTTACCCGTATTTCCGGTGTTCACTCCTATGTGGATGAGCTGTCCCTGTTCCTCCCGAAAGCCAGCCTCTCCACTCATGCACTCCATTGTCCCTGTCTTTTTTCTCAACAATTTTGCTTCTACAAGTATCCCCTATCTGTCATCATCAGTATTTCCCTCTAATGAATTATCCCTTCAGCATACAAACACATCTACCTAAAAAGCCATGACAACAAAAAGAACCCTTCCTTGAGCCTGTGTCTTCGAGTCATTCCTCTGCTTTCTTTTCTTGCAAAACTCCACTGAAGATTTGCCTCCATTCACTCATGTCCCACGTTCTTCCTCTTTCTATACTTGTCCCTAACAGTGTGACCTCTGTCCAGGACGGCATCTGACACAGTTGACCTCTGAAATACAGCTGTGTCCCTCACTTGGCTTCTAGGACACTGCCCTAGTGGAATTTCAGTGCACTTAAAACTAGTTCTAGTACCATCTCTAAGTAAGACCAGAGGCTTCCTGTGTACTACCTAAAGCAAAAATCAAGGGATAAATCTGATCTTACCTCACTTAGGAAAGTAACAGCTGAAAATTCACAAAATATACATTCAGAAGCTGTCCTTTCCCCTCAAAATTAGCAAGACAGAACTTAATATTTATGCTTTTTTGACTTCGGGATTCCACTTCCAGGTGTCTTTCCTACAGAAATCACCCAAGTGTGCAGAAAATCCCTATAAGCACATGCATTTCTACATTACCCATAGAGGGAAAAAAGCTGGCTATAAAACTAAAGGTCTACAAATAGGGGAAGAGTTAATTAGAGAGGAGAAACAGCAGAACAATATAGTATAATCAGAAATTACACTCAACAAAAAAAAAGTGCTTGTGTTTGTAATTGACTAGACAAAAGTTGATGCAAACAATAAGTGCTGGAGAGGATGTAGAGAAAAGGGAACTGTACCTTTGGTGGGAATGTAAATTGGTACAGCTACTGTGGAGAAGGAGTATGCAGATTACTTAAAAAACTAAAAACAGAACTACCATATAACCCAGCAATCTCACTCCTGGGCGTATACCTGGAGAAAACCATAGTTCAAAAAGAATACATGCACCTCAATGTTCATTGCAGCACTATTTAAAATATCCAGGACATGGAAGCAGCCTAGATGTCCACTGACAGAAACGGATAAAGAAGATGTGGTACATACAGACAGTGGAATATTACTCAGCTGTAAAAGGGAATGAAATAGTGCCCTTTGCAGACATGGATGGACCTAGAGACTATCATACAGACAGAAGTCAGAAAGAAAAATATTGCTTGTATGTAGACTCTGGAAAAAATGGTATAGATGAACTTATATAGGAATAGAGACACAGATAAACTTATAGATGCCAAGGAGAGAGGAGGGATGGGATGAATGGAGAGATCGGGATTGACAGGTATACTCTAGCGGCACGATGTATAGCAGAGATAACTAATGAGCAACCTACCGGACAGGGCAGGCAACGCTACCCAGTGCCCTGTGGGACCTACAGGAGAAGGCGGTCTAAGGAAGGGGTATCGGGACACGTCTAAGTGATTCACTTTGCTATACAGCAGAAACGAACACAACATTATAAAGAAACTATACTCCAATAAAATTAAATTGTATTTGTGTTTGTAAATGCACAAAGAGTCTAGAAGGATATAAAATGCAAAAGAGCTTGGCAGATAATCTGAATTATACAGAGAAAAAAAAGGATGATTTCCTTTTTTAAAAAAATATTCCTTTGTAAAAGCTGTTTAAGCATGTACTATTTCAGAATTTTTTTATTGTGCCTTTTATTTCATGAAAAGGTACAAAATACAAGTTTATTTCTTTGGATTTTTCCCCGTTACAAAAACAAAAGCCTCCTTTCAGCTGAGATATCACATTACACATTTACTCAAGCTTCAAATGAAAAATACAACCTGTCACTGTATGGATCTAAGCTACCTTTTTCCTAGGGAATGTAGACAAACAGGGCTACAAGAGTCGAAGTCAATGAGATTCCTTGTAATTAAAAAGAATTAAAGAATCCTGCTGTCTGCACACAGCCTGCCCGTCAGCGCTACACACCCCCTCCCCCTTCCCCCATCAATACTCTCCTCCCTGCAGAGCAGTGAAGAGGAGGTGATGAGAGGTGGGCCACCTGGACATCTAAAAGGAGACCCCAGAAGGGCCCTGCAAGGGCAGGAAAAACACTGCACTTAAAAGGTTGTTTTCCCTGCAATCTGAACAACATGCAGATAAAATCCACAGATAACCTAATCTCACTAACTCAGATGTGGCCCTCACAAGTCACCTCATGAGTCATGGTTCTCACCCAGTTTCTAAGGCTCCCAGGAACTCCTCTATTCCACCCCAGTCATGTCTTTAGTTTGAAACTGTGTGAAGGAAAATACATACCTCATTTTTGGGAAACACTTTCGGGAAATGAAGCAGTTCATAAGCTGCCATTCTGGTGATGTAAGGATCTAATATTCTGATTTGATAAGGTTTATAGATCAGATTTAAAGCTGGTTCCTTCCAAAAACCATTAGGGTTCTGAAATAAAGTAAGAATATAGAAAATACAACTTGTTGTTGTCTTTCTTTAAAATATTAAAAAAAAAAAAACTGAGGAAAAAAAAAACTGAAGGAAATCAGAAAACAGATCGATTTTGCCAACTTACTATTTTGCCACCTGTCAACAATTCCCACAGCCACTTTAAATCAAGAGGCTTAAAAGCAGTGAGAATCACCGTAGTATTAGGGTCATTGTGATCAGGATCTGAAAAAACAGATTCTGGATAAAAAAGTCGGAAGGTAGTCCTTCTTCCAACTTCCTCTTCATGTCCTAAAACAGGACCATTATTCATTCTGTGGGTAGTAAACACACAAGACATGTAGACCAAGAGCAGTCAGGGTCATTTCCATCACAGTTCTCAGAGATTTCAGAGCCAGACAAACGTTGTCAGCCACGTAGCTGGGCCCTAAAGCCATGTGGCAATCCATCAAGTCTTTCACAGCCAAGGAAATAACTCCCTTTCCTGAAACAGCTGCTTGATCAAAGGCAGAAACATTTGTGTTTGAAAATTAACTGTGGGGCCACCAATAGTTCCTTCTTACCTCCAGAAAAACTGAAGACACAATGAAACAAATGGGAACATAAAACCCCAGAATACTCAAAACAGACCTTGGATGTCATCTCGATAAAACCCCGTGTGCTTGTAGATAAGGGCCCTGACATCCATAGAGATAAAGTTACTTGCCCAAGGTTACACCATCATGGAGCACGCGGATGTGTGCCTAAGTGACTAACAGGCAAGAGTCAAGCTGATTTGAAGACCCATCAAAATTGACGCGCTCTGAAGTAAAGAAACAACAAAACTGCTATATTTATACCTAGGCATAACCAAGAGTAACTATTGCTGGGATGAACGAAAGAACCACAAATGATCCAGTGTTGGATTTGCGGATGCTCAAAATAAGCCAAGGTTAGACGTGCACTATTTATGCACACACCATGAAGGTGTGCTATGAAAAGGAATGCTTTGTTGCCAAAATAGTGTCCCCTAGGAGACAAATACTGTTTGACCCTCTGGCACTGTGTAATATAAAGCAGCCTTAATAACACCTGAAATGACTTTCATAATGTCTTGCCAGGGGCATTTTCCCACAAGGGCCCGGTGTGGTTCTAGGGACCAGATTTTACACCATTACAAAGAAATCTGTGAGTGCTTGAACATTGTTTTGTGGATAAATCTTCACAGCTTCCTTAAAATGGATAACCGCCAGAAAATGCAGTGACCACACTGTGCAGAAACCCTTGGCAACTTGTAACCCAGCAAAATGCCCAAGCACTGCCAGGCCATCCTAATGCACTGCCCAGCAGGAAGTTTCCCCACTCTTCAGAAGACTGTTCACAGCCATTCCCAACACATACACACTTCATGACCCACTACTAGGTCTATGGGACTCTCGGTAGCTGTGACCACAACCCCAACTTTCCCTTCCCCTGCAGAGATAACCACGCTGTGCTCCGGGCCCCGTGCCCTCTCTCGTTACCATACCAATCTCTTTATTCATGTCCATCTGTTTACTAAGGTTTTAGAATCTCCTATCTTTATAAAAGGAAACAAAACAGAAAATCTCCTTTAGGAGTCCAGAATTATCTCCAGTGACCATCTTATGTCTCAACTCCACAGTGAAATTTCTCCAAAGAGTGGTTTATACTAGTTTACTAGTTTCTCTGCTTTCTTACCTGTTATTCCCTCAAACCGCTCCACTTGCCCAAGGTTACACCATCATGGAGCCTCCAAGTCTTCTGTCAAGAGTATCAGTGAGTTTCAACTTGCCAGTCCAATGTGAACTCTGTCCCCATCTTACAGGACCTCTCACCAGCATCTGTCATGGTTGAAACCTCCCTGTCTTACAACATTGTGCTGGCTTGGCGTTTATAATCACCTTTTCCTGACTTTCTTCCTACTTCGGGGGCAGATCCTCTCCTTTACTCCTTTCTCTTTGCACAACCTTTAACTTTTAAGTACTTCAAAGCTCAGGCCTGAGCCCTCTTTGTCTGCTCCTGGGAAATCTTACCCAGTCCATGGTCTAAATACAACTTATAAGATTTAACCTCTTTATCTAACTGCCTACTTGATTTATATACTATAAATCTAATAAGCATCTCAAACGTGGTATGTTCATACCAAAATCTTGATTCTCCCCTAAACCTATTCCTACCCTAGTCTTCCCCAACTCAATGAATGGTATCACTATCCAGCCAGCCTATTAAGCCGAAAACCTGGAAGTATCCTGTATTCCTTTATTCCCACCTCTGCTCACATCTAATAAAAAGCAGATCCTGATAACTGTAACTCTAATACATGCCTCAGTCTAGTCCCTTATCTCGGTCCCTGCCCTGACAATCCTACTGCAAGCCACCATTCCCTACCCAAATGCAGCAGCCTGACTGGACTCTTCATTTCCACCCTTGCCCTTCATGTTTTATTGTCCATACCAGCACCAGGGTATTTTAAAGATAAAACCAGGGCTTCCCTGGTGGTCCAGTGGTTAAGAATCTGCCTGCCAATGCAGCGGACACGGGTTTGGTCCCTGCTCTGGGAAGATCCCACATGCCATGAGGCAACTAAGCCCACGCATCCCAACTGCTGAACCCGCACACTTCAGAGCCTGTGCTCCACAACAAGAGAAGCCGTCTCAACGAGAAACCCGTGCAGCGCAGCTAGAGGGTAGCCCCTGCTCACTGCAACTAGAGAAAGCCTGCGTGAAGCAACAAGGACCCAGTGCAGTCATAAATTTTTTTTCAAAAAAGACATAACCAGATAGAGTTGCATTCTCGCTGAATGATTTTCAAAACTTTTCTGTTACACTTAAAACACGAGCCCAAATCCTAGTTGACAAAATCCTACAAAGCCCACTCCTTAACAACATCTTCAGCTGCCGACTGCACCCCTCTCCCAGTCTGCTGCCCTCCAACCTCACTGGGTTTCTTTTCTGCTGCTCTCAAACCCAGCATCATACCTTCCGGAGGACCTTCAGTCAACATTTTCTCTGCCTGCATTGCTCTTCCCTAGTCTTCATATGGCCAGTACTGTGTGGTCACTTAGGTCCAGTTTAAGATGTCTCTGCCTTAGCATTGCCATCCATTCAAAACCAGCCATTCATTCTTGATGATTTAATTATTTTGATTGTTTACCTGACATTTATTATATTTCTTTTCTTAATTTTCTTCTTCCCATTAGAATGTAAGCTCCACAGAGAGAGACAGAACATTATTCTTATTCACTGCAATAGCCCCCTGGGGCTAGAACTGTGCCCAGAATGTTCAGGGGATTTCATAAAATATTCACTAAATGAATGACCCGAAATCTACTCCGAAGTCTACTCCAGCCAACAACTTGAGTAATATGTAACGTACTTAAACATACTAAAGCAACTCCACTTCCTTTTAAAAATCGTCATACTAAAGCAGGAAACTATGTTCTTTTAAAACAGTTCCATGTTAGCAAATAGAAAACATATTTACCTTATTATTATATCATATGAGTCAATTTTTTCTCCTAATGTCTTATTCTTCAAAATTCCTCCATTACCAACCACCACACACTTCTTACACGGCACACTGTTGAACAAATAGACAAGTGAAGATTGAGACATCTTTTACAAAACTGGCTGATTCCAACAACTTGTTCATACTTTGAGGAACCCAGAAAAAAGAATCAATTGTAACTCACAGGTCTAGGGATATAGTAAGACTCAAGAAATCATGTTCCATAGGAACTATATCATTGTTAGCAACTATTAATGCTTATCAGTTCATATACATCCCCTCATTATGCTTCTCATAACCACCCATGGAGATAAGTAAGCCTGATATTTCAATTTTACAGAAGAAAAGATATTAAAAAATGTTTAGGTAACATTTCAAAGTCATACTGCAAAGAGGTAGAACTAGGATTGAGTCCAGACCTCGACTACAAAGATACCCCTCAACATAAAGATTCTCCATGTTAATATTAATACAAGTGGGTTCTATACTAGATGTGTATGTATTTTCCATCAGTGTTAGCCATTCCCCTGAGATTCCAGCTTTGAATTATGGCTATGCATTATAAGTGTCGAGACAGACAGTATAGAACCTGGTGGGCAAAGTGCGGCTTCTTTGTACCTGCCCATGCTCACTTCAATTCCCCAAACAGGTACTGATCCTTAAAGTTTAGCCAGTATACAAACGAAAAGTTTACTCTGTATTCCTGCCAAAGAGCTTTAAAGTAGGACATGAAGTGGAACTTCCTGTTGCTGGCCGGAATCAGGCTCAGCCAGTGAATTATCTATTGTTCAGCTCTCAGCCAACAGGACCTGGCCTTCAACATAATAAAGGCCATATATGACAAACCCACAGCAAATGTCATTCTCAATGGTAGAAAGGAAAAACTGAAAACACTTCCTCTAGGATCAGGAACAAGACAAGGATGTCCACACAAAGCTATTTAATATAGCTTTGAAAGTCCTAGCCACAGAAATCAGAGAAGAAAAAGAAATAAAAGGAATGTAAATTGAAAAAGAAGTAAAACTTTCACTGCTTACAGATGACATGACACTATACATAGAAAGTCCTAAAGATCTACCAAAAAACTACTAGAGCTCATTAATGAATTTGATCAAGTTGAAAGATACAAGATTAACATGCAGAAAATCTCTTGCATTTCTATACACTAACAATGAAAGATGAGAAAAGAGACATTAAAGGAAAAAATTCCATTTACCATCACATCAAAAAGAATAAATTACCTAGGAATAAACCTACCTAAGGAAATAAAGACCTGTACCCAGAAAACTACAAGATTCCGAAAAAGGAAACCAAAGATGACACACACAGATGGATATGCCATGTTCTTGGATTGGAAGAATCAATATTGTGAAAATGCCTATGCTACCCAAAGTAATCTATAGATTCAACGCAGTCCCTATCAAATTACCAATAGCATTTTTCACAGAATTATGACAAAATTTTTTTACAATTTGTATGGAAACATAAAAGACCTTGAATAGCTAAAGCCATCTTTTTAAAAAATATATTTATTTTAATTGGAGGGTAATTACAATATTTTGATGGTTGTTGCCATATATCAACATGAATCAGCCATGGATATACATGTGGCCTCTATCCTGCGCTCCCCTCCCCCCTCCCTCCCCAGCCTATCCCGCTGGGTTGTCCCAGAGCACTGGCTTTGGGTACCCTGCTTTATGCATCAAACTTGCACTGGTCATGCATTTTACATATGTTAATATACATGTTTCAATGCTATTCTCTCAGGCCATCCCACTCTCACCTTCCCCCACAGAATCCAAAAGTCTGTTCTTTATATCTGTGTCTCTTTTGCTGCCTTGCATGTTGGATCAGCATTATCGTCTTTCTAAATTCCATATATATGCATTAATATACAATATTTGTTTTTCTCTTTTTTACTTATTTCACTCTGTATAGGCTCCAGTTTCATCCACCTCATTAGAACTGACTCAAATGCATTCCTTCTTACCACTGAGTAATACTCCATTGTATATATGCACCACAACTTCCTTATCCACTCATCTGCCAATGGACATCTAGGTTGCTTCCATGTACCAGCTATAGTAAACAGTACCACAGTGAACATTGGAGTACATGTGTCTCTTTCAATTCTGGTTTCCTCGGGGTATATGTCCAGGGATGGGATTGCTGGGTCACATGGCAGTACTATTCTCAGCTTTTTAAGGAATCTCCACACTGTTCTCCATAGTGGCTGTACCAGTTTGCATTCCCACCAACAGTGTAAGAATGTTCCCTTTTCTCCACATCCTCTCCAGCATTTATTGATTGTAGACTTTTTGATGACAGCCATTCTGACCAGCATGAAAACTGTGGTTCTGATTTGCATTTCTCTAATAATGAGTGATGTTGAGCATCTTTTCATGTGCTTTTCATGTGGAGGTTGATTCCTCCAGTTTCATTCTTTTTTCTCAAGATAGCCAAAGCAATATTGAGAAAGAAAAACAAGAGCTGCAGAAATCAGGCTTCCTGACTTCAGACTATACTAAAAAGCTACAGTAACCAAAAAATCAAAACAGTATGGTATTGGCACAAAAACAGAAATATAGGCCAATGAAACAGTATAGAAGGCCCAGAGATAAACCCACGCACCTATAGTCAGCTAATCTATCACAAAGAAGAAATAAGCGGTATAGAGAAAACAGGACAGCTACATGTAAGATAATAAAATTAGAACATTTCCTAACACCATACATAAAAATAAACTCAAAATGGATTAAAGACCTAATTGTAAGGCCCAGTACTATAAAATTTTTAGAGGAAAAGATAGGCAAAGCACTCACTGACATAAATCACAGCAATATCTTTTTTGATCCACCTCCTAAAGTAATGAAAACAAAAACAAACAAACGGGACCTAATTAAAATTTAAAGCTTTTGCACAGCAAATAAACCGTGAAGAAAACAAAAAGAAGGATTAATCTCCAAAATACACAAACAGTTCATGCAACCCAATATCAAAAAACAAACAAACAAAAAAACCAATCAAACAATGGGCAAAAGACTTAAACAGACATTTCTCCAAAGAGGACATACAGATAGCAAACAGTCACATGAGATACTAAACATCACTAATTATTAGAGAAAGGATCAGAGCGACGATGAGGAATCACCTCATGCCAGCCACAATGGCCATCATCAAAATATCTACAAACAACGAATGCTGGAGAGGATATGGACAAAAGGGAACCCTCTTACTCTGTTGGTGGGAATGTAAATTGGTACATACTATGGAGAATAGTATGGCGGTTTCTTAAAAACTAAAAATAGAGCTACTGTTATGATTCAGCAACCCCACTCTTAGGCATATATCTGGAGAAAACCATAATTTGAAAAGATACATGCAGCCCAATGTTCACTGCAGCACCATTTACAAGAGCCAGGATATGGAAGCAACTTAAATGTCCATCAACAGCGAAATGGATGAAGACAATATGGTGCATACATACAATGGAATTTTAATCAACCAAAAAAAAAAAAAGAAATAATTTCATTTGTGGCAACAGGGAGGGACCTAGAAATTGTCTCTGAGTGAAGTAAGTCGCTGTAAGACAAATATCAGATGACAGCACTCATATATGGAATCTAAAGAAACGGTACAAATGAACCTATTTATAAAACAGAAATAGAGACACAGATGTAGAAAACAATCTATGGACAGAAGGGGGAAATACTGGAAGCAAAAGAGTCAGACATGACTTAGAGACTGACCACCACCAACGTATAACCACTAAGGGCGTCCTGTATAGTACAGGGAACTCTATTCAACACCCTGCAATGACCTATACGGGAGCAGAATCTAAGAACAGAGGATATCTGGTAAACAGATTCAACTCACAACATGGTCAATCAAGTACACTCCAGTAAAAACTAATTAAAAACAAACCAACAGACAAAAAAAACATGGCCTGGCCCAATCCAGCTCCAAGCGCTCACCACCACTCAGCTAGGCCTAGAGAAATAACAAAAGATAACGTCCTTCTTCTCCCAGGGGCAAAGCTACAGAGGGTAAGGCTGTTGAGATTGTCCTTGCAGGGCCCTCATGATGTGGAAACAGGAGGAAAAAACTGTTTCTCTAAGAACCATGAGATCAGCAGACCAGATGAACTCCAGATCCTAAGGGCTTTAGGAAACTAATGAGCAGCAAAGCTGCACAGAATTCTTAAGCATAGAGAACACAGAAGTACAGGATCTACTGAAAGGCGCCAGGCATTGGCCCTGTTGGGTTAAGAAGAGACAAGACACACATTCCTATACATGTGAATGTACTGTTTTAATTTAGAATTTGTTTAGTTCATCTATTTATATTTGATGGTTTTACAACCTTAAACTTTCTAGAGATGTTTCTTTTCTAAATCTGCTTGCCTTTAACTACGAAAGTAACATTTCTAGTTGCTCTAATATACAAGTTTGACATAAACCCCAATCCCAGGAAACTACTCTGTCCACCACGCTCTGCAGCCAGGTGGCCTGGGAGAAGATGGGATTGCTCGCTGGTCAACCCTGTCCTCCCTGGGTCTGTGACCCTGACCATCCTCCCCAGCAGATCTAGCCCATGAGGGCTCCATGGCAGGGAGCAGCTCCTACACTCATAGCTCGTATGGCTTTTCCTCCCATAACCTCAGGGCCAGTAATGCAAGTGAGACGCTGAAACTCCAGACACTGGCTTCACCTCCCCATGAGAACCCTAAGCAAGGCTGGGCACCAGGGAGGGAGTAGCTAGGAACGGACAGGATGGGAATAACAGCTCTGTTCCCTCGAGGTCACCTCTGTGGAGGTGAAGGAAGAATATCTATCATTTACGGCATCTAGACTAACCCTCTTTCCTTCAAAGAAGGCTGCAGGCCACTCCCTTCCCCAGTCATTTCTTCTACCCAGTCTTCTCAGCCTCTTCCCACTTGGGAAAAATGGAAAGAAATCATGGACACTGCCTCACCCAAGAGAACTCCAGTTCCAAAGACGCTTTATACTGCCAAGGTCACACATTTTAGAAATCTCACTGTTTTCTTCTCTGTTGGCTTGGCAGAGGGCAGGTGAGATGGGCAAGGTCCTTCACCATGGGAAAAGTTTACTGATGTCTTTAAAAGCAAACCTTATCAATGGAATTTTCCTTTTTCTCCCAGCAAGGGATACAGCAAAGATCCACACTTTTTTTTTTCCCCGGAATATTGTATCATATCTAACACTAGAAACTTCTTTAGGGATATGCCTAAGACTACTCTTTGGCAATAACACCTTCTCTGCAGCAGAGACTGACAATGCCCCCGTGATGCTAGGAAATGCATGATGAACAGATACGGTCTGACCCACCCACCTCGTTACTCTCTGCTCCCCTCTCTCCCCAGAAGGGACCCTCATGTTACCAAAGGAGTGATTCACCCTCCCCGTGGCTTCATCCCCTGGCCTGGGCTCCTGGCCTCCCTTGTTTCCGTGGCATGAAATCAATAATTTTCAGTGTTCGTTGGGTGACTCTATAACTTTACGCTATTTAATTAACACAGGCGTCCCAGGTTGTGCGGGTGGTTAAAAAATCCACCTGCCAGTGCAGGAGATGCAAGAGATGGTGGTTAAATCCCTGGGTCAGGAAGATTCTGGAGGAGGAAATGGCAACCCACTCCAGTATTCTTGCCTGGAGAATCCCATGGCCAGAGGAGCCTGGCAGGCTGCAGGCACAAACAGCTGCAGTGACCTGTGAATCCCTAAAGGGCAAGAACAGTATCATTTATATTTCTGCATCTGCTAATCTGGAATTTCCTGATTCACAAGTTGTACATTTTAGAAACTGCTTCGGTTGTCACTTTGTGACTTTGTATCTGGAGAAATCTGTTCTTCCTTCCTCTATCCTGAAAACAGAGGGATCCATGTACCTCAAATTGCTTACCCAGAAAACAAAATAATTCCCGACTGCCTGAACCTATTAATGAAAAATCTAGAAAACTGCTGAGATAGTAATGGTAAGAGCTTACACTTCCTGTAGGTAAAAGACATATTTCTCAATCAGTCAGGGAAATCCAGAAAAGTTACTAACTTAGGCAGTAAAACATCAGCAATCAATATAGGGGAAGTAAATCTGAAGTAAATTTGTCCACTTCCAATGATCTATGATCTGTCTTTTCTGAATCCTTTACGATATTCATTTGTCCCTTCAGCAGCATCATATAGGTGAAAATGTATCATTCCATCTTGAAAGTAACAATCTTTGGCAGATCCCACTTGTCACATTCCCATTACCCCTGTGCCTGCTGGCAGAGCCTTGCTTTCACAAGCTTAACAGTGGTGAGTATTTTCTTGTGCCAAGGTTGGTTTAGATGTGGCCATGTGACCCATCCTTGGGCAATCAGATATTAGGGAAACCCTTTACCCTCAGGAAGAGAAAGGTTTGAAAAGAACACTTTTGTTTTAGCCATCCCTTCCTTTCTGCTTAGATATTGACACATGATGACAAGGTTAGGGCAGCTTCACACCTGAGGGGGAAAGACAGAGAGACCCACCAAGAGCTGCCCTGACATCACTGAGCCACTAATTCAATCCTGTAACCAGAGCCAGTCCACACAGATGTAAGGTGGTACACAGTCCAAATACAAAGGTACCATCCAGACAACTACATGTGCACATCAGCACCCCCTGGGTTTGTGCAATCCAGTCTGTGCAGCCATACGTGGCTGCCCTATGAGCCGGATCCACAAATCTGCGGATGTAAACCCATACATCTTTAGATGTGGGATATAATAAACATCCGCTGACTTCAGATCACTCTCAGGAAGAGTGTCACCTGTAGCCTGCAGATTCTAAAACCCTGGGCAATGGACCGGAGTGGGGGGCTCACTGCTAACTCTGGCTCCCCCAGGCAGCATCTCTGGGACCCTGGTCATGTGACCGAACCTCTTGGGTCTCCGTATGCCCTTTTATGAAGTAAGGACATCACTGAGGTCTGCATGCACGTTTAATCTCTAGTTGAGTCCAACTCTTCGTGACCCCATGGATGTAGCCCACCAGACTTCTCTATCCATGGAGTTTTCCAGGCAAGAATACTGGAGTGGGTTGCCATTTCCTCCTCCAAGGGATCTTCCCTATCCAGGGATTGAACCCACATCTTCTGCACCTCCTGCACTGGTAGGCGGATTCTTTACCTCTAGTGCACCAGGGAAGCCCCCTTACTGAGGTCTGGAATGTTGCTGATCGATGCTGCATGGAGCCATTTCCCCCAGCATGTGTACCATGGTTTCTGTATCTCTCTCTATCCAACATCCGACCACAGTAGCTGCTATAAAACACACTTATGTTTCTCTTTGCCATGTATGGTTCACTTTGTTAAAGCAGAATATCAACCTCCCCTCAGCCTCAAGTCTTCCTCCTGGCTGAAAATGCTGCCATGTAAAGATACTGTGCGACTGGAAGGTGTCCAGAGCAGTGAAGCAGACACTGATATTTCTTATAGAGCTTGGGCTATTTTTTTTTTAAATAAAGACACTGCTGACATCTTAAGTTGTCAAAGGCCATGCTCCTGTACTGGCTGACTGCCAATCTAACCCAGCTCTGCTGATGCTGACATAATGCATTCTGCCTGAGTGAGCAACGAGGCAACTTTCCCAAATCCCCCATCCATTTAACAAGCAACTGACTTAACACAGTGCTTCCATTAAGTGAGATACTTATGTTGAATTACTCTATAACCACCTGTGTAGGACTTGGGCACTCTTTACAGAATCTGGCATGGTTGCAGAATGCCACAGTGATGGTTGGGAGTGGAGAGCTGGCTCATGTATTTTAAGTGAGGGCTAAGAGTCTGTGATTCGGGGTTTCCACTGCTCTGGCTGCGGAAGCAGGCACTCCCACTGAGGAAAAGGGAACAGCCCTCAGGGCCAGGGTTCAAGCGGGTGCTAAAGCACTCCACGGACAGCCAGGAAGGATCAGGACCACATTACATGGGCACATTCTAAATACCGCTTCTCTGTGATGCAATTCCCTTAAAATATCTTCAATCACTGACATTTATGAAAATATAAATATATAAATATATGTTTATATATATGGCCACCCTGCACAAGCTGTGCCTTGGAGAATAATGAGGAATGTGAGTCCTGAGAAAGCAAGTAACAGCACAGGGCAAACATGGCAAGAGAACTAGGGTGTGCTATTCCGAAACATCCATTCTAATTGGGTCATCGCTGTGCCCTCTGAACAAAGCAACTGGAAAGGAAACTAGAGGATACCTCAACCCTCCCCCCTCCTTTTTAAAACTGTTTTTTTTTTTTAATTGAAATGTAATTTGCATGCCATAAAATTCACCTTTTGAAATAATAAAATTCAGCAGGTTTTTAGCAATTTCACAGAGCTGTGCCACAATCACCATTATCCAACCCAGGACATTTTCATCTCCCCAAAGAGACATCCCAGAGCCGGTAGGGGTCACTCCACTGCCCCCCTCACCCCTGTCTGTGGCTCAACTAATCTACTTTCCATCTACAACTGATCTGTTTATTCTGGCCATTTTCTGGACAGTAGACATGTTGACATGCTCTTGAGCTCGGTCATGTCCAGCTCTTTGCAACCCCGTGGACTGTAGCCTGTCAGGCTCCTCTGTCCATGGGATGTTCCAGGCAAGAATACTGGAGTGGGCTGCCATTTCCTATTCAGCGGATCTTCCCAACCCAGGGATCAAACCCTTGTCTCTTTGCATCTCCTGTATTGGCAGGCGGATTCTTCACCACGGCACCACCTGGAAATGGTACTCATGTACAGTAAATGGAGTCTTACAAATATGTGGTCTTTTGTGACTGATTTCCTTCATTGAACTGAGCAAAATGTTCTCAAGGTTCATTCGCACTATAGCATGAATCAGTACTACACTGCTTGTTATGACTGAATTACATTCCATCATGTGGATGTACATTTAATTTATCCATTCAGCAGAGGCTGAACATTTTGACTGTTTCCACGCTGGGGCTATTATGAACGATGCTGCTATGAACATTCATGTACAAGTTTCAGGTGGTCATCTGTTTTCAATTTAAGCTTTCTATTTTGAAATAATTCTAGACTCACAGGAAGTTGCAAAAATAGTGCTGAGAAGTCCTGTGTACCCTTTACCCACTTTCTCCCAGTGGTTACACTGACTTAACTATTGCATGATGGCCACCCTCACTTAACTATTAACTAGCAAAACTGATTCTGGTTTAATGTGCATATGCAGTTCTGCCTCCTCTTTTACAAGAAACCAAGGTTCAGAAATTCAGAAATCTGCCCAAGATCACAAAACAGTTACAACTGACCTGCTGGCTTTAGCAATTTTTCACTATGCTGTCTCCTCTGTTTTAGATGGCCCATGCCCACTGCCTGCCCTCCCCTCTCCCTCACAAAAGAATAAAACAATCTAACCTATCCTGTTCTGTCCTTATCATCACTGCTCTGCTGCCGAGGTTCTAGTCAGACAGCTAGTTTGACTAGCTGACATAAAAGGAGGAACATGAAAAAAGAAAACAAACACAAAAGGTTACTCTAATAATTGTTTTAAAATGGTTTGCCTTTTTGGAACTAGCTAGAGGTGGTGGCTGCATAATATTGTGACTACTAAATGCCACTGAACTGTTCTCTTTAAAATGGTTAGTTTATCTTCTGTAAATTACATCTGAAGGAAAAAAAAATGGTTTCTCAACACTTCTTTGAGACTGTTTTTTTTCTTTCCCACATTTAGGATCCTTTGGCTGGAGGTGAAATTACAGAGAAGGCCAACTGATACTGTGCATGATCTTCAGGATGACAGCTGAGAAAACTTTTTCAGTAGTATCTATTCAGAGAAGATTCTATCCAGATCATTTATCTTTAAGAGGAAAAAATTTGAATATAGTTCTATTTCAATGAATCTACACATGCAACATCAGTTCAGACACTCAGTTGTGTCCAACTCTTTGCAATTCCATGGACTACAGCACACCAGGCTTCCCTGTCCATCACCAACTCCCAGAGCTTGCTCAAACTCATGTCCATCACGTCAGGGATGACATCCAATCATCTCATCCCCTGTCATCCCCTTCTCCTCCTGCCTTCAATCTTTCCCAGCATCAGGGTCTTTTCCAATGAGTCAGTTCTTTGCATCAGGTGGCCAAAGTATTGGACTTTCAGCTTCAGCATCAGTCCTTCCAATGAATATTCAGGACTGATTTCCTTTAGGATGGACTAGTTGGATCTCCTTGCAGTCCAAGGGACTCGCAAGAATCTTCTCCAACACCACAGTTCAAAAGCATCAATTCTTCAGTGCTCAGCTTTCTTTATAGTCCAACTCTCACATCCACACATGACTAATGGAAAAACCAAAGCTTTGACTAGATGGACTTTTGTCAGCAAAGTAATATCTCTGCTTTTTAATATGCTGTCTAGGTTGGTCATAGCTTTTCTTCCAAGGAACAAGCATCTTTTAATTTCATGGCTACAGTCACCAAGTGAAGTGATTTTGGAGCCCCAAAAAACAAAGTCATTCACTTTTCCACTGTTTCCCGATTTATTTACTATGAAGTGATGAGACCAGATGCCATGGTCTTAGTTTTCTGAATGTTGAGTTTTAAGCTAGCTTTGTCTGTCTCCTCTTTCACTGTTATCAAGAGGTGCTTTAGTTCTTCTTCACATTCTGCAAAACGCACTGGTCACAAAAAACACCCTCTTCCAACAACACAAGAGACTACTCTACACGTGAACATTACCAAATGGTCAATACCGAAATCAGATTGATTATATTCTTTGCAGCCAGATATGGAGAAGCTCCTTACAGTCAGCAAAAACAAGACCGGGAGCTGACTGGGGCTCAGATCATGAACTCTTTATTGCAAAATTCAGACTTAAATTGAAGAGAAAACCACTAGACCATTCAGGTATGACTTCAATCAAATCCCTTGTGATTATATACATATAACATAGAGATGTTTTAGTTTAACCCTATGAAAGTATTAAAAAATAGTTTGAGGTCAGGACTTCCCTGGTGGTCCAGTGGTTAAGAATCTGCCTTGAAATGCAGGGGACACAGGTTCAATTACCTGGTCAAGGGAACTAAGATCCCACATGCCATGGAGCAACTAAGCATGAATGCTACAATCACTAAGCCCACTCTCTGGAGCCCCGAACTACAACCAGAGAGCTTGTGCACCACAACAGAAGATCCTGCATGATGCAAGAAGACCTCACATGCTGCAACTAAGACCCAATGCAGTCTTAAGTATTTTTTTTTAATGGTTTGAGGTTAAGGATAAAGCAAAAGCCACATTAAATAATGGTGGGGGGTTGCTTACAGCCCTGGAAATTCTAAAGAATATATCAAACAGAATTCACAGTTACAGTGTTTTCTTTTCCTTACCTCTTCAGATGATGCTCAATCTAAGACATTCATTGTGGAGTCTTCTGTTTTTTCTCTGCTTGTTAAAATGCAGAGGGAGGAAATAGAGAGGAGTGCAAGTCTAGAGACCTGCTAACCTCTAATGGACCTCAGTCCTCTCATCTTCATGAGGGAACTGGACTAGTGATCCCCATCCTTCCTGCCTCTGACCCACTCTGTGACTTTACCATGCTTTTGGGTCTGGCTCCCAGTCCACAGGCTTCCCAGGGGGCACTAGTGGTAAAGAACCCACTTGCTAGAGCAGGAGATGCAAGAGACACAGGTTCGATCCCTGGGTGGGAAAGATCCCCTGGAAGAAGGCATGACCACCCACTCCAGTATTCTTGCCTGGAGAATCCCCATGGACAGAGGAGCCTGGTGGGCTCCAGTCCACGGGGCTGCAAAGTCAGACAGGACTGAGGTGACTTATCACAGCACAGACCCAGTCCACGCAACTGAACAGGAACGGGAGCTCAGGTAACCGGGATTCTTTAGGGAATGGTTCAGAAGCCTCAACCTTCACCCCATCCCAACCTGCTGGACCACTGCTCAGGAGAGAAACCCAGAAGGAATATAGAGGGAAAAGTCTAAGATTACTAACCTTCCATTAAAAACACATACCTCAAGGATCGAACCAAGAAGAAGATATAACAATTACAAATATTTATGCACCCAACAATAGGAGAACCTCAATACATATGACAAATGCTAATAACCATAAAAGGAGACATCAACAGTGACACAATAATAGTGAAGGACTTTAGCACCCCCCTTACACCAATGGACAGATCATCCATACAAAATAAATAAGGAAATACAAGCTTTAAGAAACTCAAGACCAGATAGATTTAATTGATAATTTTGGACATTCCACCCAAAAGCGGTGAATACACTTCTTCTCTAGTACCATGGAACATTCTCCAGGATAGACTATATCTTGGGTCGCAAATCAAGTCTCAGAAGATTTAATAAAACTGAAACAGTATCAAGCATCTTTTCTGACCACAATGCTATGAGACAGAAATTAATCAAAGGAACAAAACTATAAAAAATACAAAAACATGGAGGCTAAACAATGCACTGCTAAATAACCAAGTGATTACTACAGAAATTAAAGAGGAAATAAAAATACATAGAAATAAATGACAACAAAAACAATGACCAAAAACCTATGGGACACAGCAAAAACAGTTCTAATTTACAGCAATTCAATCCTTAAGAAACAAGAAAACTCTCACATAAACAATCTAATCTTACACCTAAAGTGACTAGAGAAAGAACAAAGAAAACCCAAAGTTAGTAAAAAGCAATGAAATCATAAAGATCATAGCAGAAATAAATGAAGTAGAAATGAAGAAAACAACAGCATCAATAAGAGTTGTTTCTTATTAAAAAAAAATTTGATAAACCTTAGCCAGACTCAAGAAAAGGGAGAGGACTCAATAAAGTTAGAAATGAAAAAGGTGAAATCACTACTGACACTGTAGAAATACAAAGGATCATAACTGACTACTTCAAGCAACCATATGCCTATAAAATGGACAAACTGGAAGAAATAGACAAATTCTTAGAAAGGGATAACCTTCCAAGGCTGAACCAGGAAGAATTAGAAAATATAAACAGACCAATCACAAGTAATGCAATTGAAACAAATTAAAAATCTTCCAACAAACAAAAGTCCAGAACCAGATGGCTTCACAGGTGAATTCTATCAAATATTTCAAGTAGAGCTAACACCTATCCTTCTAAAACCTTCCCCAAAAACTGCAGAGGGAAGAACACTCCCAAATTTGTTCTATGAGACCACCACCCTGATACCTAAACCAGACAAAGCTATCACAAAAAAAGAAAATTATAGACCAATATCACTGATGAACAAAGACGCAAAAATCCTCAACAAAAAACCAGCAAACAAAATCCAACAACACATTAAAATGATCATACACTATGATCAAGTGGGATTTATCACAGTAATACAAGGATTCTTCAAAATACACAAAATCATGATATACCATATTAACAAATTAGAGAATAAAAATTATATGATCATCTCAACAGATACAGAAAAAGCTTTTGACAAAATTCAACACCCATTTCTGATTTAAAAAAAAAAACTCCAGAAAAACGGGCATATAGGGAACCTATATAATAAAGGCAACATAATAAAGGCAATATATGATAAGCCCAGGGTTCCCAGGTGGTGCTATGTCAGGAAGCATTTAACAGGAGGCTTCCTGTGTGCTGTTTTGGAGCTGTCATGAATCCTCTGTTATTAATTCCTGAATATCCAGAAATTGAGAGGAGAGGCAAGCCTCTCCCAGGACTGAGGAATACATGCATTTCCTTCATTAGTTTTTCCATACAGTGAAAAGTAACTACTTACAACCCTCTTTTGATATGGATCGCCTTTTGGCCTTATGGCTGCTATTGCTCCTTGCTTCCTTGGTAAACTTGTAAAGTCTGATCTCTTGATCTTTATCTAAAGAAGCTACTGGTATATATACTCTTACAGAAATCAGTAAAGCACCCTTGTTCCATCAGAGCTTGGGTCCCCGTGTCTTTCTTTCTCTCTCTCTATTTCTGGCTTATTCCCTGGAGTGTGAAGGCTGGCTGCGTAACCCAGGGAGTATTAGCCTCTTTCCTTCTTTCACTTTCTCATCGTTGACTCTAGACCACCAGGTTCTGGTCCATTAAAGGACCCCAACATGTGGCACCCAGAACAGGGCCTAGTACACGTGGCAGATTCAGACAGAGTGACCTCAGGGCCTATTGAGGCCGGTGAGTCAACTGGCTGGAAAGTCCCCGCACATTTCTACTTCACTTTATCATTTATTTAAACTTCAGGGACTTTCAGTTTTGCACGGGCAAATAAAGGCTTGCCTTCAGACAGTGGTTGAATGTAACCCTCAGTTCCCTGATGAAGGTAGTTTTAATTTGGCATCAGGTCAAAGAGAATGTTGAACTAGCTGCCAGACAGGGAAAAAAATATTCCGATAGATTTCTGGCCCCTATGGGCTCTCATTAAAGCTGTGATTCTGCCATTTCAAGGTAATTCTAGCCCTCCTGACATTCGGCAACAGGAAGAACACTTACCACATGACTATGAATTAGATGATGAAAACTTACAAAAGGCCCAATTAAAAAAATATAAGATATTTCAAAATTTTCCTACTAACCCTGCCCTGGTTGCTCCAAGCGCTCCTCCCCTGACAGCGGGCACAAATCCCAAAATCTCTCCCTTGATAGAACCTGATGATTCTGGCAATGACTCCCTTAAGACACCTTTTAACATTAAAACCTACAACACCTTTCTGAATAACAATAATCTACCTCTTTCACGACAGAGGCTCTCTGAATTGCTGGCTTTGCAATTGCAAGTCTCTGAAACCGAAGGTTTCTCCGCCTTTCCAGTTTAAGAAATGTTGACACTCAAGGGCAAATAATATCTCAATATGAAGGTATTAACCTTTTTCACATGCAACAAATGAAAAAGGCTGTAACTATGTATGGCCCACATTCACCTTTTACTAGAGAGATTCTAAATGCTATGGCATCGTCTATTGAAACCTTTATTCCCTATGATTGGTGAATTTTAATAAAAGCTCTCCTTAAACCAGGAGAGTACCTTCAGTGGACAATGTGGTTTCAAGATATAGCCAGAGATCATGCTAACAAAAACGCTTGAGCTGGCGCTACCCCAAAACTAAATTACTTTTGAAATGTTAACTGACACCGGACAATTTGACGCTATAAAAGCTCAAATACAATGCCCTCCTTTGTTGCATCGACAATTAAAAACAGTGGCCTTAAAGCTTGAGACAAAATTACTCCTCAAGAAAAACCTACAGGTAGCTACACTAGAATATTGCAAGGACCTAGAGAAAATTATGCTGATTTTTTAGCAAGATTAGAAACTGCTATTTCCTGCACTGTAATCGGAGAAAAAGCTAAAAGACAACTAGAGAAATTACTTGCTTATGAAAATACAAATCAGGCAATGTCAAAAGGCTGTAGCCCCAATTCGTGAGACAGAGACTATTATTGATTATTTGAAGGCTTGCTGCAATCTAGGATCAAAAACTCAAAAAATGCAAATGCTAGCTGAAACAATGGCTACTTGCTTTAAAAAGGAAAATGAGAGATGTTTTATATGCGAGGATAAAAACCATTTAAAAAGGGATTGCCCTAAGAAAGCTTATTAAAAAAACCTCCAAAAGTCTGCCCTTGGTGCCGTAGAGGAATGCACTGGGCCAAAGATTGTAAATCTAAATTTGATATTAAAGGAAAACCTATTCTGGGAAACTCCAAGCAGGGGACACCCCAGGTCCCCTTCAACAAAAACCAGGGGCAAATTCCGTCTTTTCCCTCAAACCCTCAACATCCGGCAGTGCTGCCATCGATATCTCCTTTACCCTCAAGCAGTCCCCTCTAGAATACCTACCGGACTTTTTGGGCCCCTGCCCCCACAAACCTTCGGTCTTTTATTTGGCCAATCTAGTTTGACTTCTAAAGGGATTACTGTTCACCCTGGAGTAATTGATTCAGATTATAAAGGAGAAATTCACATTATGATGTCATCTCAGATTTTATGGCAATTTTAAAAGGGGGATAAAATCGCTCAATTACTCCTTCTACCTTACATTTGTATTAACTCCTCTAATAATGTACGGATGGGCAGATCCGGCAGTACAGATCAAAAACAGTCCTTATGGACATCACTGGTATCTAAATTTGCCCAACCGAATATAAATATCAAAATTAGTGGTAAAAGATTTTCTGGTCTCCTAGATACTGGATCTGATATTACTATTATATCCAAACATTTAGGGCCCAAATCCTGGCCTATACAAAAAAATCTCTTGCCAAATTGCAGAAATTTCTCAAACCAAAGTACAAGAGGCTTATCAGAGTACTCAAGTTTATCCATGTGAGAGACCAGAAGGCCAACCTACAACATTAAGACCTTATGTGATAGATACACCCCTTAATCTAATAGGAAGGGACTTACTTATGCAATGGCAAACTCAGATATACATTCCACATTTTTCCTAGGGGCCACTGCTCATTTAACAAACAACTATTAAAATAACTTGGAAGAATGACGAGCCTATTTGGACAGAGCAGTGGCCCCTCACGAAAGAGAAATTACAGGTGGCTAAGGAATGTGTGCCACTATTCATACCCAACTCTGTACGTGTATACCTGATATGAACACTGATGTTACTCATTCTACTAAACATACGAACAAGATGATTGGGGCTACAAATACTCCTGAAGCCTCAACTGCATTACTCTGGGAGATGTTACCTAGTTCCCCATGGTGAAAAACTATCTTAATTACAATCATTCTGACTGTTTTGTTTTTGCTCTTTGCTCCCTGCATCTGTAACTGCGTAACTGGATTTGTTTCTAGTTACATGAAAGCTTTTAAGTTACACATGGTTGCTCAAACTCCTGCTACTGCGGCAGCTTCTCCCAACTACTACCTGGGGCCCCTGGATCAAAAATCCTCAGTATGAGGATTAGAAGAATATGTTGCCTCACCAATTTAGGGACAACGCCCCTTGTCAGCTCCAAAGCAGTTATAAAACGAGAAGGATGCCCCTTTTCCCTAGGCAACATAATTCTAAAAGAAAAGGTGGGGATGAGAGGGTAACAGGCAGGAAGGCCAGCAGTTTCCAATAGGCTGCAAGTGTCAGACATTTTTATCTATCTTAAGCAGCAGGAGAAAACAAACTAGCAATATTTTTTTTCCTTCTCTATACAAATTTCAAAGGTTTCTCTTAAAATACTGTGTTGCCATAATGACACCTGGTTTCACTTGAAGTTAACTATTCTCAAACCTTGAGTTAACCAATGCATTTTTCTTATGGAAATGCTTGTCTTAAGCTATGTTAATGTCCTATGCATTTACCCCAGACTCTGTCTTCAAGTCGGCTCTGCCTAATGGCTCAGAACCTACATGACAAACCAGTATGTTATACTCAGATAGTGTTCCCCTAATCTATGTAAAAGAAACTATTTGTATGGTAATCTGTCCTTCTACAAGATTCAAGTCAATCGTTTTATGGCCTGGGATGAATCATCTGGTGCCAAGATTATCCCAAAATGCATCTTATGGATGAGGGGCCTGGTGCCATTCTGAGTTTTAAGACATTCCTTTCTTTTCATTAACAGACTGCTAGTGACTATATAACATACAGCTAAAGACTAGGAGGGGGGTACTCTTTCTGCCCCCTTTTGATGCCTATGTCAGAAGCTTTCTCTATCTCCTTTATACTTTAATAAAACTTTATTACAAATAAATCTCAATTTGTGAACACATTACAAACTTCTACCAATTTCCAAATAGCTTTTCTAAAATATTTTGGAGAAATTTCATTTCATTATCCTTCTGGTAAGCTGTGAAATTTCTTCAGAAATACTGAATTTATTATTTCCCACATTATCAGCTCACAGCCTGTATACCACGAGCTGAGGTTTTTTATATAGATGGGACTAAAAACACCAAAGCTTCATTCTGGTCTCTTAAAGAATATAAAATCTTTTACACTAAATTCCATTCTGCTCAACAAAATGAATTATATGCTCTTATTCAAGTTATTTGCCTACATCCTTACCCCATTAATATAGTCTCTGACTCTATATATTCAGTTTTTGTATTAAAAAATATAAAAACCTCCACCATAACTCCAATCAACCTATTATTCAACAACTCTTTTTGAACTACAATCTGTTATTAAAAGTCGCACTTCTCCCCTTTATATTACACATATGCGAGCACATCACACACTAAAGTTGCAATTAAAAAAATTAAAGAAGGGAGAATACACAGGAACACTACTGTCTTCCTTATCTAAAGCAGACTTTACTAGATTCCAACATAAGATATTTTCTAAACCTATAACTATTGTTAATACAGCTTTATTTGTTTTAAAATTTTAATTGTTAATACAGCTTTATTTGTCTTAAATTTTTTAAACTTGCCCCAAGGAGATATCTTGACAAGAAAAGAAATACATTTCCAGGAATTGAAGGACACCTCTCTTCCTCTGCCCATTTGGTATCAAGACGGGTTCAATAAACAATGGAAATCTGGGAAACTAATCTTACAGGGAAAGGGATATGCTTGTATTTCCCCAGATGGAGCCAACAAACTCACATGGCTTCCTCTCCAAAAGATTCGACCCAAGGGGGCCCCCGGCATTCAAAATGGAGATGAAACAACAAGAACCCCAGGAGGAAGAAATTCCAATATGGGCCATGGTGGCTCTAAAGATCTTCAGGAAGTGCTGCCCTCAGTGGCATCAACCCTATGATCTCCCCACTTGGGGACAAATAAAAATCTTTACTAACCAAGCTGAAAATTTGGTCTCTCAACAGGGAATGCCTCAGAGTCCTGAAAATCTTCTTATCGCTATACTGACCTGTGCGACCCCGCTCGAGCCAGATTCACAAATCAGACTTAACTGGGCTTACTTACCCAACCCCCCTTTATTACAGGTCATAAAATGGATGGAGAAAAGACGGATCGAACGTATCAACCAATGACTCTACTCATATGCCTCCTCCCTGGAACCCTCACACCCAGGGGAGGAGGGAAAACTAACATTTCTTTAGGCTATGAAGTCTTTCTATTGTGCCTGGGCCCAGAAAAATTATGCATAAACATCAGCCAACAAACTTGGGTTTTCATCCTGCCTCCAAAAGAAGATCTTTGGACACTGTTTAGGCTATTTACTGTGAACCATGTTTATACTACTAAAACTTTAGGGAAAGAGTTAGGGAAAGAACAAAAAACATTATGTATTATGCTACTTAAGTGGCTTAAAAGGTTACTAACGCTATGATGAAACATTACCATGACAAAGGACTTCTTGGCTGGCTTGATGGTGAAATGGCATCCCCTCATCCTAGAATCATCCTCAATAAACAGAGTAGGCCTGAACAATGGGACATCTGGGAACTTGCTGCCAGCACCAAAGAACTTGGGACTTGGACCGGACATTTCACAGGGACCTGTGGTGGTCATAGTCATAACTATTTCATTTGCTACAATCAGTCATATTTTATACAGGCCTGTGTCCCACTTCCTTTCGTTACAGACATAGGAAATTTACAATTTAATAAGGCTTTACATTCTGTAACTTGTATTAATTGCCAATTTTGTGTTACTCCTGTTCATTTCAATCATAGTACCTATAACTGGGAACAAATCAAATTTCATTTACATGATAATGCCTCTCTGAATGTATAATTACTGCAAAAGGAAATCTTTGAAACTTTTTCTAAATGTCTGCCCTCTCCCACTAATTTGAAAACTTTAGCTAAACAACTTGCTGATCAATTATCTGGGCCAGACCCATGAAGATGGTTTCAAAGTATTACCCACAACATCAGGTCTGGGACTGTAACTTTGGTGATTGTCTTGGTGATTATATTTTTTGTTTATCATTGCCTTTCTATAAGGTTGGCTAATACTAACCAAACTCATTTGGTCAGGACCTCTTCTACAAATATAATGAAATAGGGGGAATTGTCAGGAAGCATTTAACAGGAGGCTTCCTGTGTGCTGTTTTGGAGCTGTCATGAATCTTCTGTTCCTTATTAATTCCTGAATATTCAGGAATTAAGAGGAGAGGCAAGCCTTTCCTGGGACTGACAAATCCATGCATTTCCTTCATTAGTTTTTCCATACAGTGAAAAGTAACTATTTATGACCCTCTTCTGATATGGATCGCCTTTTGGCCTTATGGCCTCTATTGCTCCTTGATTCCTTGGTAAACTTGTAAAGTCTGGTCTCTTGATCTTTATCTAAAGAAGCTACTGGTATATATACTCTTACCAAAATCAATAAAGCACCCTTGTTCCATCAGAGCTTGGGTCCCCATGTCTGTCTTTCTCTCTCTCTCTATTTCTGGCTTATTCCCTGGAGCGCGAAGGCCGGCTGCGTAACCCAGGGAGTATTAGCCTCTTTCCTTCTTTCACTTTCTCATTGTTGACTCCAGACCACCAGGTTCCAGTCCATTAAAGGACCCCAACAGTGCTAGTGGTAACGAATCTGCCTGCAATGCAGGAGACCAGGAGACCTGGGTTCAATCCCTAGGTGGGGAAGATACCCTGGAGGAGGGCATGGCAATCCACTCTAGTATTCTTGCCTAGAGAATCCCCATGGACAGAGGAGCCTGGTGGGCCACAGTCCATAGTGTCACAAAGAGTTGGACACAACTGAAGCAACTTAGCACACACGCACTGTTTGCTGTGACAAACCCACAGCGAACATCATTCTTAATGGTGAAAAACTGAGAGCATTTCCCCTAAGACCAGGGACAAGAAAAGGATGCTCACTCTCTCCACTCTTATTCAACATAGTTCTGGAAGTCCTCACCAAGGCAATCAGAGAAGAAAAAGAAATACAAATTGGAAAAGAGAAAGTAAAACTGTCACTGTTTGCAATGACACATTACCATCCATAGAAACTCCTAAAGATTCCACCAGAAACCTACTAGACTTAATGAATTTGGTAAAGTTACAGGACACAAAATTAATGCACAGAAATCTTTTGCATTCTTATATGCTAACAATGAAAGATCAGAAACAGAAATTAAGAAAACAATCCATTTACCATCACAACAAAAAGAATAAAATATCAAGGAATAAATCTACCTAAGAAAGCAAAAGACCCATATTCAGAAAACTATAAAACACTGATGAAAGAAATCAAAGAGGACACAGATGGGAAAATATACCATGTTCTTGGATTGGAAGAATCAATATAGTGAAAATGAATACACTACCCAAAACAATCTACAGATTCAATGCAATCTGTATCAAATTACCATAGCATTCATCATGGTATTCGAACACTACCATTTGTATGGAAACACAAAAGACCCCAAATAATCAAAGTAATCTTGAGGAAGAAAACAGAGCTGTAGGAATCAGGCTCCCTGAGTTCAGACTATATGAAAAAGCTATGCAGTCAAAACACTACAGTACTCACAAAAAGAAAAAAACAGAAATATAGACCTATGAAATAGGTACAGAATAAAAAGCCCAGAGATAAACCCACACACCTATGGTCACCTAATCTATGACAAAGGAGGAAAGAATATACAATGGAGAAAAGACTGTCTCTTCAATAAGTGATGCTGAGAAAACTGGACAGCTACATGTAAGAGTGAAATTAGAATACTAATACCATACACAGAAATAAACTCAAAATTAATTAAATATCTAAATGTAAGGCTGGAAACTATAAAACTCTTAGAGAAAAACAGGCAGAACACTCTTTGACATAAATTGCAGCAAAATCCTCTTTGACGCACCTCCTAGAGTAATGGAAATAAAAACAAAAATTTAAAAATGGGACCTGGTTAAACTTAGAAGTTTTTGCACCATCAACAAGATGAAAAGATAACCCTCAGAACTGGAGTGTGTGCAAGTGTAGTCACTCAGTCGTGTCTGACTCTTTGAAGCCTCATGGACTGTAGCCCACCAGGCTCCTCTGTCCATGGGATTACTCAGGCAAGAATACTGGAAGGGTTGCCATTTCCTTCTCCAGGGGAATCTTCTCAACCCAGGGATCAAACCCACTTCTCTTGCATCTCCTGCATTAGAAGGCATGGATTCTTTACCACCAGTGCCACCTGGGAAGCCCATCAGAATGGGAGAAATATTTGCAAATGAAGTAACAAAGGATTAATCTCCAAAATATACAAACAGCTTATGGAGCTCAATATCAAAAAACAAGCAATCCAATCAAAAATGGGTGGAAGATCTAAATAGATCTCTCTCCAAAGACAACATACAGATAGCCAAGAGGCAAATGAAAAGATACTCAACATCACTAATTACCAGAGAAATGCAAATCAAAAATACAGTATGGTATCACCTCACACTGGCCAGAAAGTCCATCACCAAAAAAATTTACAAACAATAAATGCTGGAGAGGGTGTGAAGAAAAGGGAACCCTTTTACACTGTTGCTGGGAATGCAAATTGGTACAGCCACTGTGGAGAACACTATTGAGGCTCCCTGAAAAACTAAACATAGAACCTAGCAATCCCACTACTGGGCATACACCCTGAGATAACCACAACTCAAAATGACACAGGTTTATTACAGCACTATTTACAATAGCCAAGATATGGAAGCAGCCTAGATGTCCATCAACAGATGAGTGAATAAAAAAGATGCAGTACACACACACACACACACAGGAATATTACTCAGCCATAAAAAGGAATGAAGTTGAGTCAGTGGAAGTGATATGGATGAACCTAGAGTCTCTCAGACAGAATGAATTAAGTCACAGAAAAACAAACATCATATATTAACACATACATACGGATTCTAGAAAAATGGTACTGATGAACACACTTGCAGGGCAGGAACAGACGTGCAGACGTAGAAAACAAACCTGTGGCCACAGCAAGGGGGTGGGGGGGACATTGACAGATTGTGTTGACATATATACAGTACTATGTATAAAACTGATAGCTAGTGGGAGGCTGCTATATAACACAGGGAGCTCGGCTCACTGCTCTGTGATGACCTAGAGAGACAGGATAGGGGAGAGGGTGGGAGGGAGACTCAAGAGGAAGGGGATATATGTGTACATACAGCTGATTCACAATACTGTGCAGCAGAAACACTGTAAAGCAATTATATTTCAATAAAAAAACAACATACTGAAAAGATAAACAAATAAAATAATAAAAATGGGGGATGCAAAAATGGCCTATTGTGTGTTCTCCTCTTTTCACAGGGAAAACGGAGAACTCCTGTCACAAAATTATGGAGAAAGGAAAATTTCCAGAATGAATACTTTTCATATAATGGAAATATAACAGGTGTAATTACAAGTGAAAGTGAAATTGCTCAGTCGTGTACGACTCTTTGCGACCCCATGGACTGTAGCCCACCAGGCTCCTACATCCATGGGATTCTCCAGGCAAGAGTACTGGAGTGGGTTGCCATATCCTTCTCCAGGGGATCTTCCCAATCCAGGGATTGAACACAGGTCTCCTGCATTGCAGGCAGACGCTTTGACCTCTGAGCCACCAAGGAAGCCCATTGTAATTACAAGAGGAGAGGCCAATTATTACAATTTTTGCTAAGTAACCAAAAACTCTGAAAAAGAACAGGTTGGTGGGGAGCAGTGTGGGTGATGGGGGCAAAGGGGTTAGGGAAGCATGGAGGTAGAAAGAAGAACAAGGATGGAATTGTTACAACTCCAGGGCTCTTCCATACAGAGTTATGGCCAAACACACACTCCTGTTCCCTCCCCTCTAATTCTGGCCCAAGTTCTTCAGGGTACTAACTTTAGAAAAAGGCTGATCTGCCTCCCTGAGTTACTTTACTCACATTACCTACAAAGATGGCATAAACAAGACCTCTGTAAGAAACTCCACCTCAGAATGATCTGCCAGACCAACATTTTTCAACCACTTTCATCTCCAAGAGACAAACCACCACTGGCTGCTTCACGTGAACGAGGTTGGTGTAGTGTTACATAACTGACTTTAGAATCTTGACTATTTCCAGGCACAGAAAAAGAAAATGGTAGACAACACTGACAAAGACTGTTACTGGCCACTCAATAATTATGTTTCACTAAGTAGGCACACGGCCACCTAGAACAGAGGCTACACTTTCCAGTCCACATCCCAGAGAGGTGTGGCGCTGTGATTATACGTCTAGCCAGTGGGATATAATTGGTGGCTGCTAGCACGTCTTTTTTTTAACAATTAGTCCTCTTTGGGAGACAGGGAGATGATGGGGAGCCTTGGTTTGTAGCATTGCCATTTTCCATGGTATACATTCCCATCACGGCTAACTTCAACCTTCCACCTTGATGGCACTGAACACAGAGTTGGGAAGAGCAGCAGCTCTCTCACAAGTTGGTACCAGCTGGCTTCAGCACATCACTGGATGTAATAATGGGTTGTATGTAACTTCTGGGAAATGGCCTTAAAGGAGGAGGCAAGTCTCAATGGCTGGGGACATGCCCTTCCTCCTTTGTCCCCTCTGCTGGCTAGAATATACATATGACTGGTCAAAGTCCAACCATCAGAGTGGACCAGAGGGAGGAATAGGAGTCACAAGAGAGAAGCCGTGGTCACTGAGCTGCTCTGAGAACGCTTATATGCAGACTTCATTTACATGACAATTGTCAGAAAGAGGAAAATTTGTATCTTATAAATGGAACTGATATTTGGAGTTTTCTCATCCACAGTGTAATCTATCTCAGGACGTCCCTAGGACAGTATTTGCACTGCAGAGGGTGAAAGTTCGATCCCTCCTTGGGGAACTAAACTCCTGCAAGCCAGGTAGAGCAGCGCCCCCCCAAAAAAAGAAGAACTCTACACCAACTAAGAGATCATGCTTGCTACATAGGATAAGTAAAGAATTCAGATCTGAAAGAATGAAAAAATATCTTAAGTTTTCTGGGAGGACAAAGAGGACAGAGGGTGAAGAGAAAAGTCAAAGGGGGAAGGGACTTGAAAAGGAGGTTCTTGCCTCTCTCCACCTGAGCCCGTCTCCCTGCTGACCCACAGAATCCTACAAAGAGTGCACCCACAGACCCCTCCTAAAGCACGTGGGCCGCAGCTCCCAGATCCACACAGCAGGCTTGGGGAGGACTCCTCAACTAAGGGGGGTCCAGATCCTCAGCCTGAGAAGACCGACTGTTCTCAGACCTCATTCTTCTAGAGCATTTTCCCAGGTAAAGAGGAGAAATGAGAACCATATAAAGGTCACTCGGGGGACAGACTAAGGGGACTCTGAGGCAGCAGCTGGCAGTTTGGTGTATTCTGCTTTGCTGGAGTTTACTTAAAATATAAACTTGGGCATGGGCTGAGGCCTGCTATTATCTTGGGGTTGTACTGTGGTTTTCAGACAAATGTAGAAGGACGTACGTAGAATGTAGGTCAAATTTATTATTACATGTCAACTCCTCCTAAAAGTCAATATATAAATGAAGATAATTTTGTCACAAGTATATTCTTATTTACTTTCAAAACGCTCTTTCTGACATCTCTAGGGACCAACTTTGGACGCATCAACAAGCAACGGAGCAGTGCTGAGTGGCCAGCGCATCACCGTGCTCGCTCTGGGAGGCTCCAACAGGGATATTCGCCATTCACTCCACACCTGAATGGTTTCTGTCTGTACACTGATGTGACTTCCATCTCTTAACAAGTTCAGATCCAAGAACCCTTGTACCACCAGCATGATTTTCAATCCTTCATCACCACCCACACCCACCTCCCTCCCAGTGCTGGTGACAGTAAGAACCTGACGTGGGTTGGTGGTGGGTGTAGGGGGCACTCCCTATGAGAAAGGAGGAGGTGTGGGGAAGAGCCAGACCAAGTCGGCAAGAAGAGAGGAAGTAGCCTGGCTGAGGTACATACAGATGATGAACACTTGTGTAGAGAGTGGCTCTGAAAGCAACTAAATAAAGCATAGATAGTTTTAAGCTATGACAAACCTAGACAGTGTATGTTAAAGAGCAGAGGCATCACTTTGCCAACAAAGGTCTGTATAGTCAAAGCTATGGTTTTTCCAGTAGTCATGTAGAGATGTGAGAGTTGGACCATAAAGAAGGCTGAGCACCAAAGAATCGGTGCTTTCAAACTGTGGTGTTGGAGAAGACTTTTGAGAGTCCCTTGGAAAGTAAGGAGATCAAACCAGTCAATCCTAAAGGAAAAGGGCCCTGAATATTCATTGGAAGGACTGATGCTGAAGTTGAAGCACCAATATTCTGGCCACCTGATGAGAAGAGCCAACTCATTGGAAAAGACCCTGATGCTGGAAAAGATTGAAGACAAAAGGAGAAGAGGGTGGCAGAGGATGAGATGGTTAGATACCATCACCAACTCAATAAACATGAGTTTGAGCAAACTTCAGGGGCTAGTGAAGGACAGGGAAGCCTGGCATGCTGCAGCCCATGGGGTCACAAAGAGTCGGATATGACTGAGCATCTAAACCACAACAACAGTTTTGAGACAGAAACCAGGCCAGAACAAAACCTCCAGTCATGTACCGTCTAGAATCTTGACAGTGTCTCACATTTACAGGGCCAAAGAGTTTTTCAAAGATTTGCAGATACTTGCTACAATTATTTAAGACATAACCACTATCACTCTTAAACATCCAGCCCTGGATAGACCCACCCAGGTTCACATGTTGGCTCTGACATTCACCAACTATAACAAACGACATGGATTTGCCTAGCCTCAGTTTCTCGATTTAAAAAATGAAGATCACCAAGCATACTTTGCTGGGTGCTTGTAAAAATTGGAGAGAACTGATAAAAAGTACACATGCCAAAGGTCGGCATAAAACGATACAGATGAGAGTTATACAAACTTCAGGAAGGAATATATATGGCTGCTGTGGATATGCAATAAAAATTGAAAGTGATTAGGTTGATGGCAGAGCTTTAAATTATAAAAAGTATAATCTGAAATGAATCAACATTATTACATAAATTACACCTCAATAACCTGGGTCCCTGACAGAGAAAAGCGAGATAAATTCAGACAAAATCTGTCACCGCTCCTCCGACTCTGTCTTGTGAACTATCTCCAATTTCACACTTTTGTTCGCTACCATCATTGCGGTATGTATCAAAAAGCGCCTCTATTCTCCTGGATAAGAGGGGAATTCTGCCCATTTTCCTTTTTAATGGAGGTCTCACATCTGCCAGTCACTCTTTTCATCCCACTGGACAACCAGCCAAATTCCAAAATTCAATTTAAAACTGTGGGAAATAAGTCCATCTCTGAAAAATAAGTTGACTTGCTAAGAAGTCTGTCTGTGGCAACTCAGTTCCTAAGAGGTAACAGAATACCAAAATTTTCTAAAAACTAAACTGCCTTTTGTTGCCAGAAATGTGTGTCTAAGCACGCCGTTCACCTCCCTCAAATATAATTCTGAATAAAAGGAAGAGAGCTGTTTCTGAAATCCAATATTCAAGTGAAACAGAAAAGATTCTCATGATCGAGCAATTGAGAGCTTGTATGGGAAGGTATGGGAACCATGGAGGGAGGCTGTGAGCTGATCAACAGGGAGTGTGAATTAATTCTTCAGTAACAACAACTTAGAAAAGATGACTGTGGGTTAAAAACGTCCTGACTTGACACTAGCATGGTGTGTCATCAAGACTGTCTGCAATTTTGAGCCAACAATTATGCAATGTCTAAATTATATTTGTAGTGTGTTACTTCAAGTGCCACAGAAATAACTCCTAGGCATTTTAGTTATGCACAAAAGCTATGGTATCTTCCCAAGTGAATATATGTTACACTGAAGTACATATTTTGTACTAAAACTTAGCTAAAACTAAAAGTAAAACAGAAGCAAGAAAACAAACTCACTTGTCAAACTCATCAAAGAGACCACAATTCTGCAGTTTCGAAAGAGCAAGTCGAAAGTATGTGGCTAGAAAACAAGAGGAGTGTTAGGAATAAAAGCAATCATGACTTCTTAGGTACATGGGAAACCACTTTATCCTCTGCCCTCCCCCAAATCCACTTCAAACTGGCATGATTACTTATGATTTATTCTGTGGTGAAAATTCATGATACGACTGCAACTAGTCAGCCCTACTTAACAGGGGCATCTAAAATGTAAATGCTCTAAAGATACTTTCCAAAAATCCCAGGAAAATAATATGTTAATCTGAAAATAATCATAACCCAAAATTAACCATATCAGATGATTCAGAAAATGACAGGTATAGAACTCAATATTCTGCCAGTTTAAATTTATCAAACTCTGTACAATATATTCTAAATACACACACAGCATCAGCTGAATAAGGAAAATCTAACTCAGGAAACTATAGACTTGTCACCTAAAAGGCTTTCAGGGTTTCTCAAAAATCTAGCATGTAAAGCAAAGCAGTGGTCAGTAAGCAGAGGGAAAATCATTTCATCATTAGTAGATGGAGCAATTCTCTCTAAATTTAGCAAAAACAAAACATCCTCTGATTAAATTAGAAGACTGACCACAGATTTAGAACTTGCTGATGACATAAAATTCCTAAGAGGCAAAATGGGAGAACAGGAGGAAGTTAACCCACAGAATTGTCTTGCTAATTCTCAACTGGAGTAAAGTAAAGCATCGAACTCACGAATAATATGGTGGTAAAACAAAAGTGAAGAACAGTTTCTCAACAGCAAAAAAAATCTGCCTTTCTTCATTCTTTTATTCTACACTGACTCAAAACGAGTGGGGATTTACATACTAAAATATAATTCCTTTTACCCAATCTCAAAAATCACATCTTTAGGAATCACTATGAAACAAAAAGATTAAAAAACCTTAAAATTATAGAAAAACACATGGTTCACATCAAACACCATCATAGTATTAGGGCAAGGTAAGAATAATATTACTGACCTGATGCTCTTATCCCATAGGGCAAATCAAACTTATCGCTACCGTAGAAGGAAACAGTATTTTTAAAATCAGCTGCACACAGAAAAGGGTGAAACTGATGATACCTGGAAGAAAAGGATAAAGAATGACTTTCCCAAATGTGTACAGTATTTGCAGGTTTTTAAAATCACAACTGTAAAAAGCTGTAGTATGTCATTCCTATCGTTAGATTGACTATAAATGAGCATATAATTATTTTTAAGATTCTTTCAAAATCATCTTAAACACCACTTAAATGCTAGATAGAATAGGATAGGCAATGGAACTACACACTCAGAATGGAAATGCTTTCCAGGTAGTAAAACCAAAACCATGTAACAGCCTGGGGAAGCGGACACAAAGTTTAAATACAAGTGAACCGCAAAGGTAGCCATCTACAGGAAGAATCAAAAGAACAAATGAGGGAAAATAAAAGTACAAATGCTGATCCACTCCCCAAAGAAAAGATGCCATATATATATAAAGCTGTTGTCAGCAGTGAAAATTAAAATACACTAAAAGCTAGATGAACTCTCTCCTGATATCATTAAATTAAAATATACTCAAGAAGGACGGGTGTCTTCTTGCCTCCCTGCCCTGCTTCTACACTCAGGTACTCTCTCAGACAAGAATGTTTCATGAGACAGCTCTGTTTTTTTTTATGGTCCCTTCTTTCCACCCTTACCAGTTTTGTTCTTCCTAAATAAATAAACTGCAGGTGGAGATCAGAGTGCCCCTGGGGTTTCAGAAGCCATGTGACAAAATGGAAATAAGAAGCACTAGAGTAGGAATGAGGGCTTCCCCAACGGCTCAGTGGTAAAGAGTCGCCTTCAAGTGCAGGAGGTGCGGTTCAATCCCTGGGCTGGGAAGATCCCCTGGAGGAGGGCCGGGCAACCCACTCCAGTATTCTTGCCTGGAGAATCCCATGGACAGAAGAGCCTGGTGGGCTACAGTCCATCGGGGTCACAAGAGTCGGACACAACTGAAGCGACTGAGCAAGCATGAATAAGGATGAATTAGCTTCAGCTTTATCCTTGTTTTGCTACTCAGGAACTACTAACCTGGGCAAGTCACAGGAGCTCAAGATCTCCAGAGCTGAGCTGAGAACTTACACCATATTCAGACTAAGCAAAGAGGTGACAGACCACCCCTTCCTACTTGAGAAGAGTGTGTATGTCAGATTCAGTTGTGACAAGTGTTAGCAGCCTGGGGAAGGGGATTCCAGCCAATTTCAAAAGGTCATTATCTGTATCAGGGTTGATCTCTAAGCTCGGGATCTGCTCTGGGAAGAGAAGTGTCAGGGATCCTGACTTAAAATTTCTAAATGAAATAATTGTTCAACACTGTGGGCAAAGAATGTGGCCTGCCATTTCAGTAAACAAAGGATATTGAAGCCTTTAAGCCTTCAACTACTCCATTTGAACCCCAATTGCACTCTGTCGGGAATTCAGGAAGAAAAACAAAAACAGGATACAGGCCCCAGATAGCTATGGTGCATATCCAAAGAGTAATTTCAATAATCCAGTCTCTTGCATCTTCCCACACATAGAAAAGGGCTGAATTCATTATCTTGAGATGTCTGTTTAGTTTAATTAGCACTAATCTTTTGATGTTTGACTCCCTGATATTGGTTTGTTGTTTTTGCAAAAACTCCTGTAAATCCTGGCTTCTCCTATACCTCTTTGGAACAGTCCCTCAGAGCTATCCGAGAGGCTGTAACCCCGGCTTAAGTCCTCAGTAACGCCCCAAATAAAACATAATGCTCAACTTGTAGGTTGTGGGTTTTTTCTTTTTTTTTCCAGTCGACAGCACCATGTCTCACACAAAGTTGGGGCTCAATAAGTTTCAGCCTTATCTATAATAACTATACTTGACATTGTATTATATTACAGTAGGTTATATTACATTATAATGATCATATTTCATATCTGCTGTTGGTACTCCTACAAAAGCCTGGAAAGTAAATTCTACTAGTCAATTTAGACTGTCGACAAAAAAGGTAACCTGCCATTTCAGTAAAAAAAGGATGCTAAGGCCAGCAAGCCTTCAGCCACTACAGCTGCCCCAGAGGGAAATTCACAATGGAGGAAAACAGAATACTGGCCTTAGACAGTGCCCTAGACGGTTATGGTACATAACAAAAGAATAATTTCAATAAACTCAGACTCCTGCATCTTCCTATCTATAGAAAAGCGTGAAAATCAAGAACTTGAGATGTCTGTTTTTGTGATTCAGTTCAGTCACTCAGTCATGTGCAACTCTTTGCGACCCCATGAATCGCAGCACGCCAGGCCTCCCTGTCCATCACAAACTCCCAGAGTTTACCAAACTCATGCCCATTGAGTCGGTGATGCCATCCAGCCATCTCATCCTCTGTCGCCCCCTTCTCCTCCTGTCCCCAGTCCCTTCCAGCATCAGGGTCTTTTCCAATGAGTCAGCTCTTCGCATGAGGTGGCCAAAGTATTGGAGTTTCATCTTCAGCATCAGTCCTTCCAATGAACACCCAGGACTGATCTCCTTCAAGATGGACTGGTTGGATCTCCTTGCAGTCCAAGGGACGCTCAAGAGTCTTCTCCAACACCATAATTCAAAAGCATCAATTTTTCGGCACTCAGCTTTCCTCACAGTCCAACCCTCACATCCATACATGACCACTGGAAAAACCATAGCCTTGACTAGACGGACCTTTGTTGGCAAAGTAATGTCTCTGCTTTTTAATATGCTGTCTAGGTTGGTCATAACTTTCTTTCCAAGGAGTAAGCGTCTTTTAATTTCTTGGCTGCAGTCACCATCTGCAGTGATTTTGGAGTCAAAAAAAATAAAGTCTGACAATGTTTCCACTGTCTACCCATCTATTTTCCATGAGGTGATGGGACCAGATGCCATGATCTTAGTTTTCTGAATGTTAAGCTTTAAGCCAACTTTTTCACTCTTCTCTTTCACTTTCACCAAGAGGCTCTTTAGTTCCTCTTCACTTTCTGCCATAAGGGTGGTGTCATCTGCATATCTGAGGGTATTGATATTTCTCCCAGCAATCTTGATTCCAGCTTGTGCTTCTTCCAGCCCAGCGTTTCTCATGATATACTCTGCATATAAGTTAAATAAGCAGGGTGACAATATACAGCCTTGATGTACTCCTTTCCCTATTTGGAACCAGTCTGTTGTTCCATGTTCAGTTCTAACTGTTGCTTCCTGACCTGCAAACAGGTTTCTCAAGAGGCAGGTCAGGTGGTCTGGTATTCCCATCTCCTTCAGAATTTTCCACAGTTTATTGTGATCCACACAGTCGAAGGCTTTGGCGTAGTCAATAAAGCAGAAATAGATGTTTTTCTGGAACTCTCTTGCTTTTTCGATGATCCAGCGGATGTTGGAAATTTGATCTCTGGTTCCTCTGCCTTTTCTAAAACCAGCTTGAACATCTGGAAGTTCTCGGTTCATGTATTGCTGAAGCCTGGCTTGGAGAATTTTGAGCATTACCTTACTAGCGTGTGAGATGAGTGCAATTGTGCAGTAGTTTGAGCATTCTTTGGGATTGCCTTTCTTTGGGATTGGAATGAAAACGGACCTTTCCCAGCCCTGTGGACACTGCTGAGTTTTCCAAATTTGCTGGCATATTGAGTGCAACACTTTCCCAGCATCATCTTTCAGGATTTGAAATAGCTCAACTGGAATTCCATCACCTCCACTAGCTTTCTTAGTAGTGATGCTTTCTAAGGCCCACTTGACTTCACATTCCAGGATGTCTGGCTCTAGGTGAGTGATCACACCATTGTGATTATCTGGGTCGTGAAGATCTTTTTTGTACAGTTCTTCTGTGTATTCTTGCCACCTCTTCTTAATATCTTCTGCTTCTGTTAGGTCCATACCATTTCTGTCCTTTATTGAGCCCATTTTTGCATGAAATGTTCCCTTGGTATCTCTAATTTTCTTGCAGAGATCTCTAGTCTTTCCCATTCTGTTGTTTTTTGTTTGACAACACGTCTGTCTTTTTCAGTAAAAACGACTCTATATCCTGGCTCCTCCCTTCCCTCTTTGGAAGCATTCCTCAGAGCTGTCTGAGAGGCTGCCATCCCAGGCTTCAGTCCTTAGTGTTTGGGCTCTGCTCTATAGCTCGGTCGTGTCCGACTCTTTGTGACCCCACAGACTTCAGCCCACCAGGTTCCTCTGTCCATGGATTTTTTTAAGCAATAATACTGGAGTGGGTTGCCATTTCCTCCTCCAAGGGATCTTTCCGACCCAGGGATTGAACCCACATCTCCTGTGTCTGCTACACTGCAGGTGGATTCTTTACCTGCTGAGCCATAGTAAGGTAATAAGGTTCCCAAGTAAAACATTCTTAACTTTTAGGTTGTGCTTTTTTTTTTTTTTAAATTCAGTTGACAAGACAAAGAAACTGAAGCTATAAAAAAAGTGAAGTAACTCTTATCTGGAGCCACTAACCCATTTGTTTCAGCTTTAAAAGCTGAAACCACGCCTAATCTCAACACTAGGGAAAGGTGTCCAGTCCTAGCACATTCACCGATGGTAATACTGCCAGGTTTCCCAGCAGAGCTTCTCCCAAAGGCTACTGACAAAGGATGGCCCTGCCTCCAAAGTGTGCAGACTTACACATCTGCTGAGCAGTCTTTCATAAATACTTTAACCCCTGTGGGTTTTCTCAGAAAGGAAATACCTTTCTTCTCTAAAGCTAAAGAGTACCTTGATTCTAGAGAAGCGTCCCAAACCTGCTGTCTGCAACCGTTCGTGGCTCATGAAGTCAATTTTGCAAGCCAAGATCAGCTCATTTTTAAAAAGTGAATAGAACAGATTATAGGGTATCTGGAGTAGAAGAGGTAAAAACTGTTTATTTTTTTATTATAAATAAACTTAGTACAAACACTAAGTCCCAAGGCAAGATATACTTCTTACTATGGGTCATGGTAAACAAAAAAATTTTAACCACTCTTCTAGTTTTGCAATGGCCCTAACTGGACACACACCCATGGATTGACTACAAGCAGCCATGGTACAGCCATAGTTAGACATAAAAATATTTTGTGTTTCTAAAGCATTCCAGAGTTGGCTGATTTTAAACGGATCTGTAGCCTCAAAAGATTAAGAATCAGTCACGGAAAGGTCCTGAGAAGTGGAATATTTCCTGCCATACCAGTAAATAATGTCTCAGTCATCAGTGATTGTAGCCACCACTGATGGTGAACTGGTAAGCCCTGAGGGAACTCAGGATGTGAAAACACAGGACATTAGCCCCAGATAGCTAAGGTGCATATCAAAGGAATGATTTCAGTGGGCCCAGACTCTTGCGTCTTCCCATACATAGAAAAGCACTAAATTCCTTAACTTGAGATATCTGGGTTTCCTTTAATTAACAATAATCTGTTAATATTCAGACTACCTGCCCTTTAATTGCAAAACTTCTATATAACCTAGCTCCCCTACTTTCCCTCCTTGAAGCAGTTCTCTCAGGGTTACTTGAGATGCTGCCTCCTGGACTTGAAGTCCTAAAAATGCCCACCACATAAAGCATAATTCTCAACTTTTAGGCTGTGAATATTTTTTAAGTTGGCAGGACAGTACAATGATATAAGGGAAAAAAGACGATGTGAATTTTAGATCCTTAACAGATAAAAATGCTGAAAAGTTTCTATGTGTTTACACAATTCAACATGCCCAGACCTGATTGTCATTTATTTATGGAAGCATTTTGACCAGCACTTTGTCAAAGCTGTGGTGACAAATGAAAAGAATATTTGTGGATGGAACAGTAAATTCTTTTCAAGTCCTGACAACCATAATCAACAATCAGTTACATCCTATGAAGTTCATTAAAAGTTTGTGAAAGGAAAATTTCTGCTGTACACTTTAACCTAGAGGTAAGGCAGAAGAAACCACAAAATAAAAAGGGTGGAAAAATAACATGGGAACGAGGGTGGGAAAATAAAATCCTGAAAGGACAGTGCACTCTTATGATCAAACACAACCAGACCTCTCTAATCTCACCTGTGTGAAAAGAAAACTGGTCTGACTGAGTTCTTCATTGCCTTTTCTTAAAATATATGCAGAGTTCTGACTAAAAGCACAAAAAGACATAGGACAGTCAAGCTCTTCCTTAAATGCAGGGTATCCATTTTACATTGCTAAGATTTGCACAGAAAAAAAGCAAACAAGTGTGGAGAACAATGACAAACACATTTTTGAACATTTTGTGGGCCGCGGTTTCTTTTGAATGTTTACCTCAGGAGAGAGGCAAAAGCTGGCTTTGATGAACAAGGCTGGATCTTACTCCTTTGCTTCATGTCCATAGGTGTCACCCTAGGAGACAAAACAAGTGTCCGTCAGAAAGCAGAACTGGGCAGCCAGCCCGAAGGGAAGCAAGCACCCTGGGAACCCAGCGGGACCCCCAGGGAGAGGCTTCTCAGACGGGGGATATGGATCCTCACTGTAGCCCCTGAGGTAGGACAGAAACTTCTCCTAGTCCGGGACATGTCTGAGGATTCATGGATATAAAGCAAGAGAGAGTGGAAAAAAGGGTGAGGTGACAAGTGACCCAGAAGGGCCAGAGAGCAGCGACTCAAAGGACCCTTCGAGAAGAATTGGGAAAAAATAAAGAAAGAAGAACTAGGACTCCCACACTATGGAAGCCATGACCTGCCTCATAGTTTAGAAGTTCCTGAATGCCTGAGAAATGCACACGGCTGTCAAGGTCCTCCACGCCACCTGCATGGATACCTATGGGCAGTAAATGCCAGAGAGACACTGCCCTGAGCAGGTTCCAGAGCCCCTGCCTGGGACCTGGGGACCCCACCGTCCCACTACTTGGCATTATAGCGAACTCTCCTCTGTTCTTGGCACAGGTTAGGTGCTTGTGTGTCTCCTGAAAGGAGCACTGTCTCCACCATTTGAAAGGGTTTTGTGAGGGACTTCCCTGGTAGTCCAGTGGCTAAGACTCTGTGCTCCCAATGCAGGGGGCCAGGGTTCAATCCCTGGTCAGGGAACTTGATCCCACATGCTGCAGCTAAGGCCGGGAACAGCCAAATAAATAAATAAAAAAAATAAATAAATATATTTTTAAAAAGAAAGGGTTTTGTGAAACCAGACAGAGCATGACAATGAAGACAGATGAAGGGGACGGGGCGGCAGGGTCCAGACTCAGCCGGGAAAGAGGAAAACAGCCTCACGTGAGAAACTAGGAATGATCATCAGTGGTATGGAGAATTAACCTAAAAAAGAAAACCAACCAGTTTTCTTCAGGAATCACCAGATTCAAACAGAAATAGCCTAACCCCTTCAGGGAGTGACTCAATTTTAAAATTTTTTAGTACAAAATTCCCAGTTAACACTCTAGGTTTCTGTACTATGAGGCTAGTTGAAGAGACTCATCTTTGGTAAATACCCCGAATGGCAAAAACCTCTTGATTTACTTGTAAGGAAGATACATAAATATGGTAGGATATGACACCAAGCCATGAAAATCAAATTATAGTCAGAGGACAAAATAAAGTATAAAATATTACTTGGCTTCCAAGTCTATTAAAATAGAAAACAAACTATTTGAGGGTATTGTGAAGCCAAACTTTGTTTCTTTTAAAAGACAATTATTCGTCTTAAATAGTTAAGTAAGCAAGTTCACAGCATCTGAGGTAATTTCATGATATTTTCTGTGGAGTAAAGTGTTCGTTTAGGAGTGACATGAGCATGCCTCAAATTCTAATGACAAAAAAAATGTGCTGAATTTGGACCCTTTTCATTGTCTTCTTTATCATTTCCCCTGTGAGCCAGGATATGATTTCTTGGGAATCAGCTATTGAGCCAACTTTGTACTTTCTCTTCTGTTCTTATCTCCCATTACTAAGTATGGAACAGAGGCAGGAAGGTACAAAGGTACAGGGAGAGATGCTGGGAGTAGGAGCCTCACGGGGTGCATGATCAGACTTCTAAGATCTCTGACTCATTGGTGATTGGTGGTTTAGTCACCAAGTCATGTCCAACTCTTGTGACCCCATGGACTGTAGCCCGCCAGACTCCTCCGTCCATGGGGATTCTCCAGGCAAGAATACTGGAGTAGGTTGCCATTTCCTTCTCCAGGGGATCTTCCCCACCCAGGGATGGAGGCCGGGTTGTCCAAAAACCTCAAAACTTACAGCCAAACGCACGCACCTGGCACTGGATTTCTCCAGTGACCATAAAGAGCATGATAATGATTTGCTAACTTCCTTCCATAAAGAGCACTACAATGATTTTTCAATCAACCAGTAATGAAATCAAATGCAGAAGCAGCATTTTTTTTTAATTTAGTAAAACAAAACCTAGAAACATGATCTACCATCTACTATTCAAACACTGGTAAAAAATACTGGACTTCTATCTAAGTGAAGACGTTTTTTGTGGTTTATTTGACATCATATAATACTACCCATTCAGAATTTAAAGGTCATTAAAACTCGATTCCTTGCCAAAGGACTGGCAATAGGAAGAAAGGATACCTCGAGACTATCAGACAGCTGTCCTCCAGGACTACATTATACATTTACAAGCTCAGTAATTGGGTTTTCCAACCTGCTGTCCACATCACAATTTTTCTGCTCTCGTCATCTGCAGAAGAGGTGTTTTTTTTTAAACATTTGTACTAAACAGTAGGCAATTTCTGAGCAGAACTCTGGGAAACTCAAGCAGAGTAATTCCAAAAGTATCAGACTTCTGAGTTCTGAGTTTTAAAGATATATTTTGAGGAGAAAAAGACATAATCTATTTTGATGCTTTCATTTTAGTATTTTTGAATCACCCATCCTCAGTGTTAAAAAAAAAAACTGTTTTGCGTAACTGAGGATACTTTTGGTTCAAACCATGTTACTTTACATGGTTTGTTGCAAACATTGCAAAATAAAGCAACATGTATATTAACTTTTCTATTTATCTTTATTATAGAAAATATTCTAGAATGTTCTCCATAGACTAGCATAGTTATCAATGGTCTCAAACTCTTGGTGGGAATGATAGTTAAGCAAAGTATAGCTCAAGAATTTGGAAAGTTAGAAAGAGAGAGCCTCTCTTCCCACCCCTATCTAAATGTGAAATTTGGTAAATTAGAATACTTTATAAAAAACAAATTCATATTAATCACCATTATAAGAGGTGTTTGTTTTTAACTACATTGAAGACAATCAGGAAAGTTTTTTTCCCTTAACGTTTCTCCCTAGGGTAGCATCATAACAAAAACTTAATGCTAAGAAACATTTTATATGCTATAAAATGTTTAATACACAGTTTAAACTAGATTATCTGTTTCTTCTCCCACAATAACTAATCTGTTTTTAGTATCAGCAACATTTGGCAAGTTTATTTTTTAGATATAAACTGTGGTTCATCTGTTCACTGTTTCAAGTAAAAAAAAATCATTTCCAGGAGAAAAAGCAGAAAAAGCATCAATTAACAAGAAGGACAAGTGACTTTGTTTGTTTTTAGAAAAAGAAATGCTTAATTAACTATCTTGTATTCGGACTTATTCAGGTGTTAAGACATTGAGGGAGGTATAAAAGGTTAAATGACAGCAATGCTCTGTTTTTAACCTAACAGCCCAGCCTTAACTGTGAACTTGAATCCAAAAAGGACAGTTGTCATAGAGCGACTCAAGGAAATGTCTGGTTGGCATTGATAAGCACCAGCAATAGTCAAATGGAGAGACATACTTGCATGATCAATTTAGTCTCTAATTCCAATAAGTTCTTTGCTTTTAGAAGCACCTCTCTTTTTTTTTAAACACACCACAAGGAAAGTATAGACAGTTGCCCTACATCACATGCTCTGTGACTTACAGAAATCAGTACACTTTCAGATTAGACAGATCATTTTTTAATCTTTGGATTTGTTTTGCTTTAGTTTGAAAAGTTGTATTGTAATTAATCAACTCTAGCAAGATTTTGTACATGGTAGTATAGCGTTAATTTATCCTGTGACAATGCTGCTCTGAATTTTCTTCTGTTTTTTAAAAAAACAAAACCTGTTGCTTAGAAGCCATGAACCATTTTACTCTACTTCAACTTGTCAAAATTTCCTTGTTTTAAAAAATGATCATGTGGGTTCACTCAGGAAATTCATGTCCGGAAGCTTGTATTTAAGTTGACTACTTGTGATAGACTAGGAACTGCTGTTACTCCTTTTTCAAAGAAATATAAATGATTTTGAAGCTTTCTCAATTGTCACATGCTCTGCAACTAGTGCAAGGAAATCAAGTCCTGTGTTGTATCTGTTCCAGTCATTTCTATTCAGGTCACATATTGTAGATAATTTTTATTTGTAATTTGTTTATTCAAATGAAGTAAATACTTTTCAAAACAGAAAAGGGAAAAGGATAAAAAGCTTAATATAGGAGTTTTCTCTGTAATAAAGCTACCTGTGCCTCTCCAAATTTTGTATGTGATATTTCAAGTCAAAGTCATTTCAAATTCTGCCTGTGTCATTATTCAGCAAATATTTTTAAACAAAGGAAACCATATATAGTGTCCACATTTATCAACAATCTTTATCCCAGTATTTTAGACTCAAGACTCGAATGCCACTGAGTCTAAGAAGTACTCCATCAATTCAAAAAGATGAATTACATACATCAGAATCCCAAAGATTGTCAAGACCACTGCTTCACTGAAAAGTAAAAAAAAAAAAAACACAAACACCGATGTTGCTTACCAATATTTAAATGGTTATGTGTAATGTATAAGATATTAGAATGGTAAAACTCTAATCTATAATGGAAAAGCTAGAAAAGGCTCAAAGTGTTACAGGATTTGTGTGTTTTGTGATAGGTCCTTCTAATACCATTTGTGTGTCCATGTGAAAGACCAGTTGGGGGGTCATTTTTAAGCAGCAAAAATAAGACTTACCCGTAGTCATTTGTTCTCCACAATATACAATGCAGCACATAATACAGGAAGACGGCACTCAGCAAGATGGCCACAAGGTACCCTCTCATGGCTGGCCCACCTGGAACACAGGGAACGATGCCAAGGGAAAGGCAAGGTCATTACACAGACGCTCTACACAATGACCTGCCTACAAGCATCAGTGAATGAAGAAACATACAGAGGGAAGAACAGAAGAGACTGATGTCAGCCTATCATTTTGGAAACACCCACTAAATTTGCAGAAGGAGAATATTTTTTTTCTGTCTCTCACCCTCTTTAATCAACACAACACGATTCATGTCTAGAACAATACTTTCCCTTATTAAAGAAGTAAAAAATTCATTCAGAACAAAATTTTACACATCTATTTAATACTCATTTTTTCAAAAAATACCTATTTTCTCTCTCTCAAGAGAAGTGAATATGTATCTTAAGATGTAATAAAAACCTTTTGTTTCATCAGTGCTCAAAATGACTTTTAAATGCTATATAAACTAAAAGTCATTTCCTCACTTGAAAAGACTGGGAAAAAAACTACTAAAAAATATTTACCATATCCTCAATTTTTTACACACTTTTATATGCACCATGTCACAGCATAGGTAAATTTAGCCCCTTTACAAAATAGATTTTTTTTAAAGCCTAAAACATTTTCTTTAGTTTCCACTTCTGCTTCATAGGCAGATATGAACATGGTCTCACTTCTACATGGAAGTAAATGTGAAAGACAAATTTAAAAATGTCTGTATTTCAGTGCCTCTTTCCATCTCCTACCAGGTTTCTGGCTCACCTAGACTTGAATGTCCCACTCCACTCATTCTTGTCCAAAGTGTGAAAGTGTTCACTCAGTCATGTCCGACTCTGCAATCCCATGAACTATAGCCTGCCAGGCTCCTCTGTCCATGGGATTCTCCATGGCAAGAATATTGGAGTAGGTATGGAAGTGGCTACTTCCCTCTAGAGGGAATCTGCCCAGCCCAGCGATCGAACCCAGGTCTCCTACACTGGCAGGTGGACTGTTTACCCTCTGAGCCACCAAGGAAGCTAACCTCAATTAGGGTGATGCAGTGTAGAACATGTGAGTCTAGTTAGATTCTTTTTTTTTTCTTTTTTTGTAATTTTATTGAAATATATTTGATTGGTTAGATTCTTAAAGAGCTCACTGCCTTTATGGGTATAATGGACTAAACATAAAAGAAGCTGTTCTTGATAATGTGAGGTCATCATAACAAACGTCATTCGTTGTTCTGGGCACAGAGTTGAGACTCTCAGGAGCTCCTGAGGGTGTGGGGCTGTTTGGAAGTGATCCTCCACTGTAGGGATGATCCCATGGAGATTGCTAGGCAGGCCCCCCTTGCTGTCAGCTGTTGCTTCTCACTGCAATTAATGCAGCCACCACCCCCACACGCCACTATTATAAACTAATTAGAAGTGAAGGCTGAGTCAGGAGGAAGCAAATGAACGCCTTAAATGAGCAAACTTTAGTTTATCCATATGTCCAATTTAGCAACAAAATCCCCAATCAACACCAGTTGGAAATCAGAAGACAGAAATCATGGCCCAACTCCACGTAATTCCTGGCCTGGGGGTGGGGCAGGGCTTAGGTAAATCAGTCTCCCTTTTCCAACCTGACTGTTCTCACTTGTTGAGGAGTAAGAACACACAACTACCTCTTTGGACTATTAAGCCCGATTGGCCAAAATGATGGGCCTCTGGCATAACCCAGGACACAAAAGGACAGGCTGAGTAAGTTTGTATATTTTATGGTTGTTTGTTTTCTAAAACTAAAGCCAGCTGTGCGTTTTGTTTCTTACATAGTAAAGTGCATGGGTTTGAGAAAGCCAAAGGGAGACTTGGCCCACCCACTGCGCAGCCTGAGCCGTATCCCACTGGACTGAAGGCAAGACTCAACTGGGCATGGCCATGGCACAGAGGCCGCGTCCCCTGCGGGAAGAGAGACCAGAGCAAGCAAGGGCACAGACCGTCTCGGGCCCAGGCCTCCCTGCCCACTGTATTCTGTCCTCCTCGCCCCTCTGTAATATATGCCTTGACATATCATGCATTATTTTAGAAATCATCTTAAGTTTTTGGTAAAAAGCAAGAAATGAATTGCATGATCATCCAGTGGGTTAAAAAAAAAAAAAGTATGGGTCTGGGTTTCTTGAAAAATAATTGACAAAAAAATCCAAGGAATGGAAAGGACTCAGGTTTGGGATGATCAGAGTGAAAGCCCAAGAAAATGAGGCACTGAAGATGGTGGATGCATCACTGACCTAGTTAACTGAGGAAACAAGGACAGCAAGACAGTGAGCCCACAGCCTGACCTTTAGGACACGTGCAGCAGATGCCGGCTCCACGTCTTCCCCTTCCTGCGTGAGACAATAATGTGTGCTCAGTCGTGTCCAACTCTTGGCGGCCCCGTGGACTGTAGCCTGCCAGGCTCCTCTGCCCATGGAATTTTCCAGGCAAGAATACTGGAGTGGGTTGCCATTTCCTCCTCCAGGGGGGTCTTCCAGGCCCTGGGATCGAACCCGTGTCTTTTGCGTCTCCCGCATTGGCAGGTGGATTCTTAACCACTCGCACTACCTGGGAAGCCCATGTGAGAGAAGTGATAATGTTAAACACTTTAGCCAGAGGCCATGAGCCATGCTTCATGCTGACAGGATACAGGGAGCTGGCGCGGACTGGCCTTGGCTCATGCCTTGCACTGAACTGGCTCTGGCAAATGTTTTTGTTTTTTTCATGCATCACACAAACATGAATGTAGGATAAATATAAAAGACTCCAAAGAACACTGAGGAATTCTTTATATACCCTGTGACTTATCTAAAAATACACTGCAACTAAGCCTTTTTGTTGTACATCTGATGGTTTCAGTTATCAGGGATGTTTAGCAACTAAGTTCTAAAATGCACAAATTAGACTTGGACCAAGAAAGTTTTAGAAATTACTGATACCAGGCTTAAGACTGTCCTGGAAGGCATTTTACCATGGGCCAAAATAACCACCAAACAATTTGCTTAAATACTCAAATATTTAAGACTCCATCCAAACTAACATCAGTTATGCAAACACCCAACAAGGATGCCACTTACCAGTAACGGGAGTTTTTTACAAAACATATTTAGGGCTTCCCTGGGGGCTGAGTGGTAAAGAACCCTCCTGCCAACGCAGGAGACATGGGGTTCGACCCCTGATCTGGGAAGGTCCCACATGCTGCAGAGCAACTAAGCCCATGCGCCACAACTATTGCGCTTGTGTTGTGGCTCCCAGGAGCCGCAACTACTGAAGTCCAAGCCAGCCCGCCCTCCACAACAAAAGAAGCCCCTGCAATCAGAAAGCTGAACACTGCAAGAGAGGAGCCTGCACAGCACAGTCAAATATAATGAAAATCAATCCCCCAAAATCTGCATCTAAGGTAAGGCGGCACATTACAGTCTAAAGGAAGAACTCGGGATTTTCAGTTCAGTTTGCTCACCTGTCCCTCAAAGCACATTCCTCGGAAAATTTACCTATTACTTTACATTACAAGGAAGTACAAGTAAGTGAGATTGTTGTTTTTGCCTCACCAGTTCATGGTTTAGCTGAAAACGAGGAAGGGTGAGAAACATTTTTTTCCTTCAAAACGTAAAATGAATCTACTCGTGAAGGGTCATGTGTACAAAACGTAAAATGAATCTACTCGTGAAGGGTCACTGTGTACACCACCTGAGAAAAATTTGGGAAGCTTTGTCACTCTCTCACATGTCACGGGCAACACACAGCACCCACACTCAAGCTGCGAAGCAAACTGGGGCCAGCCAGGATATCCGTGTGATAAGCATGTCGAGATCTTCTGCTTGATCACAGGAAAAAACTTGCAGAAATAAATGAAGTCTCTAAGTCTATAAAGGAAACAACCATTTTGCTTTGAGCCAAAGATTCAAAGCAACACCGGTTAGGATTTAACACAGAGTGCCTGGTTTACAGGGGAACAAAGCCCTTCAATATAGCTCCAAGAACCAAAATAAGTTTCAACATCCTGACAGTAAACAATACATACCAGCTTTCTTGGCTGCAGACGCCACTATTAATAAGACCAGGGTCCCTAAAACACCCTTATAATTGAATAAATCAATTATTCACCTGGAGTGTGAGTAGAGTTTCAAGGGAGAGCAGGAATCGCTGGCAGAGATCAAATGCTTATTTCTTCTCAAATTGTGATACGTAACTGAATAGATGAATAATCTACATATGCCAAAGGCTTCCCTGGTGGCTCAATGGTAAAGTATCCATCTGCCAATACAGGAGGCTGGGTTTTGATCCCTGGGTTGGGAAGATCCCTTGGAATAGGAAGCAGCAACCCACTGCAGTGTTCTTGCCTGGGAAATCCCATGGACTGAGGAGCCTGGTGGTCTAGAGTCCATGGGGTCGCAAAGAGTCAGACAGGACTGAGTGACTAAGCAGGCACTACATATACCAAAGTGGGCTCAACCCTGGCAACAGGTTCTCCTTCTCTTTAATGATTAAAGTATATTTTTTAAGTTCATAAAAAGCTTGTAAGTCTATCACTTCACTTAAGGCTCAAAACGAGCTTGATAAATGGATGTGCGGGTATCATTTCCTTGATGAAGGAAGGAACTGAAAGTTCCTCGGGGTCAGCAATCAGCCCAGCTCACACAGTGTAAGAAACAGAAGCAGGCTAAGTGTGGTCATTGCTTCCCACAGTTCTATTCCTATCTATCAAGACAAAATGCATGAGGGGAACCCAAAAGAGAAAATTCTAACAGACAACTTCCTGAGAGTGCTCCGTTGGTGGGCAGAGTTCCAAAAGTGCAAATTCAGACACAGTGGACGGGAGAGGGCTGCAGGCAGGCTCCCCAACGTGATGTGGCAGGTTCAAGCGTCTGCACCAGCCGACGACTTGTTAACATGCACATTCCTCACCGCCTGCTACACCAGAGTTTCTGGGGCTTGGGGACATGTATTGAAACAAGCGCCCTCCAGTCTGATTCTTATGCTGACCCAAATTAAAATTGGAGAATCATTGCTCTAGGATTCTCAAGGGAACCATGGAGGACACCAATAACAAATGTACTGAAATACAGAGAGCGTAACAGATATTACAATGACGACCCCACTAGCTGGCAAGACCCATGAGAGCAGGACTCGTCCATCATTTTATTTCCATGCATGTATCTGCATCTAACAAAACATGTTACACAGAAGACGCTACGTAGACAGCCATTGAATGGAGTTCCAGATCTTATAACTAGATGTTCTGTATTAATTTTTTACCCAAAATGCCCAGCACATGGGCCAATGCCCAGTGAATAATGGCTCATTAGAATCATTAAGATAAATGTGTATTATACATGTGTCAAGGCCCCTGATAAAATGCTTTTGGTGTATTATCTAATGTAATCTTCACATCCACCTTGTGAGGCCTATAGTAAACTCGTAATTACCATTTCAGAGATAAGCATACTGAAGCTCAGAGAAACAGTAACTTTCCTGAGCCGATAAACTGCAGAACAGGTCTCAAACCCATATCCATCAGACCAGAGTCCACACACTGCACTGTTGCTCTCCAGATGTGAGCTTTTACGGATGGGTGCAGGTCTATTCTTCTGATACCAGACTAAGCATTACACAATGTCTAATCTGTCCATCCTGCCAGCCCCCTAAGCAGTAACAATCCTAGGAACTGGTGAAATGGAGATCAAGTTCGCAGTCAAATGCTGTGCTAAAATACAACTCTACTACTCACAACCTTGTTCTTCCCTACCCCATTCTTCTGGATTTCAGTAAATCTGTTATTTTTTTTTTCTCCGAGTGTCCTAGAGCAGTGATTCTCAAACTTCAGTATGTTTAAGATTCAAACTGGAGGCTCGGAGCCTTGAGCCCCAGAGAACCATAACAGTGTTGCCTATGAAAACTAAACAAAAACCCTATGGAATGACACTTGAAAATGTCAGATTCTTTTCTTAGACTCTCCTAATGCTTTTTTGAATATACAGCGGCTGGTTTTTTTCAACCACCAGTTAGAAAAAAGCACATTCAGCAATAATTCTGGAAACATCATTCTATTCCCTAGGTACAAAAGCCCTGCGGGTATCTCAATCATTATAGGACATCAGGGAAGAAGCACGCTTCCCCACGTGGGTGGGCCCAGCCTGTCTGGCTTCTCTACACCCAGCGCCCTTCCAGGCCCAGCTGCAGACACACCCCACAGCCCGTCTGCAGGCTCAGCCCCACCCCAACCTCTGATACTGATTCTGGCCCAAAGGACAGGAAGCTTCAGAAGCCTTCAGCAGCAGCTCAACAGTTTGGTCAGGTTCTTACTAATCCCCCGCTGACCTTGAACATGTCATTCACCAGGCCTGAGTTCCTATTGCCAGGTCCCTAAATTACATCCTAATTTTCCAGGGTCTGCATTCTTCTCTCTCTCACAACCAACCCAGCAGCCCGGCAACCAAACTTCCAATTTTAAGTAACTAGCATCCTAAACCGCGTCGTCATCCACTCTCGTCCCCTGATACCCCGTTTCGCCAGTGACCAATGTCTTGCTCTGCTGAGGCTCTGTCTCCTCTCTCCCCCAGCATACTGATGCTCAACAAAAACACTCAACCACTTGCATCTTTGTGCAAGTTAGAAAAGGACATCCCTTCTGGCCCCGCAGAACCCTGTGCGGACAGAATTTCAACCACAAGTTTCCTCTCAGCCGCCTGCCCCTGTTACAAGGTTCACCTCCACAATCTTACCAAGCGGCCCTGCTCTGAGCCTGCGTCTGTCCAACCCGGGGAGAGGTCCTTCTGCACTCAGGGCTCCACCAGACCCCAGCTCATGATGACACACACCCAAGACCGTCTCAACTTGGCAACAGATCTTACATCCTGCCTTCCTTCCTCTTTGTGTTTACTGCCTGCTCAGTCTGTGACTCCTCTGCAGTTACGTGTCCCTGGGAGCCTGAGCAGCGGCTCTAGCTCTGCGCTCACGTCTAGGTCTCCGACTCCAGCCCCACGGGTCCCCGAAGCCTCCTAGATCAGCCATCTCCACAGAGTCCGAGCCTTAAAGGAGACACACAGGACTCGGTATGGGTGCAAAGGCCTCAGTTCTCTTTAACTCATTTACTGCCCATCTTTCATGTAACGGTCCTTATCACGAATGGCACAATCCAAATGTGTCCCCTCATTTATATACCAATGAGCTCCACCCTTTGGGGCTGATGATGGTGTAAATAACAGCACCCTTCATTAAGTACTTCCCTGGTGGTTCAGATGGTAAAGAATCTGCCTACAATGCAGGAGACCTGGGTTCGATCCCTGGGTCAGGAAGATCCCCCAGAGAAGGAAATGGCTACTCACTCCAGTATTCTTGCCTAGAGAATCCCATGGACAGAAGAGCCTGATGGGTTCCTGTAGTCCATGGGGTTGCAAAGAGTCGGACACGACTAGCACTTCCACTTTTATTAAGTACTTACAAAATGCCAAGCCTTGCACCAAGCTCTTTCCACACACGATGATGAAAGCAGGGGTGTCAGCATTCCCACTCAAGAGATCTTTCTATACATTATGGGAAACTTGTAAATTGTACATTCTGAAAAACTATAATTACTGTATTTTATAACTATAACAGCATGAACTAAATACAGTCACTTAACTTTTTAAGCAAGGGAATGATAAAGTATGCATCTATTAAAATATACTTACTTAGAAATAACATAATATGAAAAACTGTTCAATTCACAACTAAAGAGATAAATCTTAAGGAATTAGTAAGTCTGGCTGATCAGATTTCTACTAGAAGGATCTGAAATCTTCCAACAGGCCATAATTTTAAAATAAAGAATAATACATATAAAATTAAGTAATAAGTAATATTGTGAAGTGAAGTCGCTCAGTCGTGTCCGACTCTTTGCAACCCCAAGTAATATTATACCACCTTAAAAAGCTAAACTGAAATCTGAAGTTCTGAGCTACTGTTATTTAAAACAAATTAAGGGGGGGGGGGCGGAAATCTGATATTATTGAGTAATATCAAAATAGATATTTTCAATATAGAAAATTATAGAAAAATAGAAAATTATCATTTCATTTACGCACACTTCCCCCTACAAAAGATTTGTATAGTTTCAACAAATTGGACCAACTGTATACACTTGGCTGATTTCTAAACAGCACATTGTACATAGCAGAAGAAGAATATGTATCATTTTCTTTCTCTTTTTCCCCTCGGTTCTTCTGCCATACAATGCTATGCAGCTATTTCCTATATGCGTACACATACCTCCTCTTTGAATCTTTCAAGAAAGCCAATGCTTTTCCCAGATTTCATCCTTGGGATGTAGAGACATATCTTTTTACCCAATAAAAGCTAAGCCCTCAGTGCCAAAGCAGATGACCAAATCCTGCCCCCTAAACTGGGTATGCTCTCTGCCAAGAATATAAAAAGAAATGACTTATCAGCAGAATTTTGGTGTTTTTCATAGCATAACAGGACACACCAAAATCATTCAGCTAATAGTCCACTATACTAGACGTTAAAAATGAATGAACTGAACCTCCTATTTTCAAGATTTCTCCCTTGAGCCTCAGCTTCATTGAAAATAAACAAAGGAGTTTTTAAAGGAACTTCTTATGTTCCTACTGTTCATTCATATTTTCTCCCAGAGACCCATTTCTTCTGCCAGAGTGGAAATTTTCTCTACTTCTTAGATTAATGCCCCACTGACTAAGTAGACTCTCTGAGTAAGAGGTACTGTTAACAGGTTAATGATGTGGCCAATTTTTAAGGTTAACTGTGTAGAGGGAAAAAATTATAATAAAATCCACCACTTTTAAGTGTACAATTTCATGAGCTTCGACAAACCTGTAAGGTCGTGTAACAATCACCAAAATCATACTAAACATTTCCAGCAAGTGTGAAAGTTCTTGTGTCCCTCTTGGCAGGCAATTCTCTTCCCCCCGTTTCTGGCCCCTGACCCGTTCACCTCTGTAGTTTCACTTTCTCTAAAAGGCCATATAAATGGAATCATACAGTCCATGTCTTATTTCTGGCTTATATACATTAGCATAATGCTTTTGAAAAAAATTATCCATGTCATTATTTCTACCAGGAATTCCTTCCTTTTTCTTATTGGGAGGGAAAAAATGTTGCTTGCCATTCCAATAAACAACAGGGTTGCCCACCATCAAACCATCAGCCATTGCAGCTGCTTCCCCCACTCCCTCCACCACCCCTAAACCTCTGACAGCACACTCTGAGATGGAGAAAACAGGATATGGGTCCTCGACAGTTAAGATGTCTATCAAAGGAGTAATTTCAATGAGCCCAGACTTTGCATCTTCCCACACACAGAAAAGCACCAAAATCATTAACTCAAGATGTCTCTTTCGTGATTAGCAGTAATTTTCTGATGTTCAACTATGTTTGTTTGTTTAGCAAAGCAAGCATTAGTTGCTCAGTCACGTCTGACTCTTTGTGACCCCGTGGACTATAGCCCACCAGGCTCCCCTGTCCATGGAATTCTCCAGGCAAGGTCAGCGATCTTCCTGACCCAGGGATCAATCCTGCATGGCAGGCAGATTCTTTACCATCTGAGCCACCAGGGAAGCCCTTTAATTTAGCAAAAACTCCTCTATACCCTAGCTCCTCCCTAGCCTCTTTGGAACAGGTCCTCAGAGCTATCTGAGAGGCTGTCTCTCCAGTTACAGTCCTCAGAAAGGCCACCAATAAAACATAATTCTCAACTTCTAGGTTGTACACTTTTTAAATTAGTTGACATCGCTAAGTAGTATTCCATCTTATGTCTATACCATAATCACAGTTTATCAACTCACCAGTTAACAGACATTTGGTTACTATTATATAAATACAGCTACTGAAATCAAGCAAGACCCTGTGGGGCTCCTGGGCACAGCGGCCTTTCTGTGCCCCCCCACCCCTTTCCTCGTTTGTAGGGAATAGCTTCCAGCCTCCAAGGTCTTCCCTGAGTTTTGAAGAGCAGATTCAAACAGTTGCTAATCAGGGAAGGAAGGGGATGCAAATACAAAGGAGACCCTGAGGCCAGATTAAAGGAGCAAATGGCCTGCACACACCTAGATCCTCATCAGCAACCATGCCTTTGGGCCACTGCTATAAAATTCCTCACCAAACCCTTCCGGGAGGGGATACACAGTTTTTCAGCACACAAGACTGCTATGTTCCCCTTTGCCTAGCAAAGTAATAAAGCTATTCCTTTCAACTCCACCCAAAACTCTCTCCGAGATTCACTTTGACACCGGTGCACAGAGACTTCAGCTTTCAGAATCACTACACCGAAAATTCTAATACAAGGATTTGGGTATACACATGTTATCATGGGTCACATAGTGTATTTTTTAACTTACATGAAGGTTATTACATTTGCTTCAATCTCTCAGTTAAAAGGAAAATCCTCTATCTATAAACAATTCAAATTACTGATGCCACTGAACCATACAAATCGCTGACCCGGGTAAGAACGGATTACTCTATGACTACTGAACACTTAATACGGGTGTGTGCTCTACTTCAAGATATGGTGAACAGAGCTCCTGGTCTGGTGAGGGCAGTTACATTGTTCCAAAAGGAGTCTGATTGATTACCTGCTGTGGTAAGTAGAATGAAACATTTTAGACCCCAGCTCCTCAGAGTGTGGTTCAAAAACCAGGAGGACCCAGTGGGACCCTCCCTGGTATACATCCTTCCTGTGTGCCCCACAGGAAACCTGTATGCAGGTCAGGAAGCAACAGTTAGAATTGGACATGGAACAACAGACTGGTTCCAAATTGGGAAAGGAGTACGTCAAGGCTGTATATTGTCACCCTGCTTATTTAACTTATATGCAGAGTACATCATGAGAAACGCTGGGCTGGAAGAAGCACAAGCTGGAATCAAGATTGCTGGGAGAAATATCAATAACCTCAGATATGCAGATGACACCACCCTTATGGCAGAAAGTGAAGAAGAACTAAAGAGCCTCTTGATGAAAGTGAAAGAGAAGAGTGAAAAAGTTGGCTTAAAGCTCAGCATTCAGAAAACTAAGATCATGGCATCCAGTCCCATCACTTCATGGCAAATAGATGGGGAAACAGTGTCAGACTTTATTTTTGGGGGCTCCCAAATCACTGCAGATGGTGACTGCAGCCATGAAATTAAAAGACGCTTGCTCCTTGGAAGGAAAGTTATGACCAACCTAGACAGCATATTAAAAAGCAGAGACATCACTTTGCCAACAAAGGTCCATCTAGTCAAGGCTATGGTTTTTCCATATTCATTGGAAGGACTGATGTTGAAGTTGAAACTCCAATACTTTGACCACTTGATGTGAAGAACAGACTCATTTGAAAAGACCCTGATGCTGGGAAAGATTGAAGGTGGGAGGAGAAGGGGACGACATAGGATGAGATGGTTGGATGGCATCACCAACTCAATGGACATGAGTTTGATTAGACTCCAGGAATTGGTGATGGACAGAGAGGCCTGGCGTGCTGCAGTCCACGGGGTTGCAAAGAGTCGGACACGACTAAGCAACTAAACCGAACTGAACTGATGCATGTTTGAGTGCTTCTGTAGAAACTACAGCATCCCACCCACGTCTAAGATGATAACTCCAGGCTCAGCACAAGATTCCTGTAACATACCCTGTTACCTCACCACCAACCAATCAGAACAAAGTCACATACCCTGCATCCCTCATCCCATATTTTGCCATAACAACTTCTCACCCCAAATCACCTGAGAGGTGTCAGGGGTTTTGAGCACAAGCCACCCACTCTCCTGGCTTGGCCCTGCAATAAACCTTTCTCTGCTCCAAAATCTGACATTTAGCTGTCTGGCCTCACTGCAGGCTCACTGACCTGCACTGGGTAACAGTCCCAGCATTGCCTCGGAACCTGGTAGAGATGCAGAATCTCAGCTCCCCACACCTTGATCCACGGAGTCAAATACACAGTTTAACACGATCCCCAGTGATCTGCATGTTTGCAAAGCACTGCTAGAGAAGGTCCAAGGAAAAAGGAATTAGATCCCATGGAGAGGATCAGGGCTTCACAAAAAACAGTCTGAAAGGAACTGGAAGCTCATTTTAAGTTCCATACTACCCCTTTTAAGAGTTCTTTGGGCTTGATCTTTTAAAATTTCCAATCAACAGAATTTTGTCTGAACAAACTAGTAGGACTCTCTTTGAAAATAAATGGCTTTGAGAAAAACTTCGCTCAGCATTCCAGGGGATGTTTGCAGTCTCTTTGTAAATTCCCAGACATTTTCTCTCCTATATTGTTTACAGCCTCAGAGAAAATATATAGGATTCCTCTCAGATTACACCTAAGGGACACACACTTCATTCTCCATCACCTTCTTATTTACCTAAAAAGGCCAACTGAATTGCCAAACAATCACAACAACATTTCCAATGATTGCTATTCACAACTGGGACCCAGGTATTATGGATCATAGAGCTAGAAAAACTGAAAGAGTTCAGGGCATTCAGACAGAATAAGGTCCTATGTCACCACATCACAAAAGCAGCAGACAGGATTTAGAAAAAAAAGCAAAGACTTGCCAAAAGTGACCTCACTCATAAGTAGCAGAGTCGGCAGCTCAGGAGAACATTTTTATGTGGGTTTTCCTCCAGCCTGACTCCAGGCTCGTCGTGGGTACACAGTAATAACCCTGAAGTCTTCACTTCATTCCAGGCCTCTTCACTCTCTACAGTTTTCAATCCCTAAAACGCGCCTTGGGCGGCACAGGGTCTCACCCCTGTTGCCTGAGCTTCTAACTCCTTTCTTCCTCACCACACCTAAATACAGGTGTTCTCAGGGTCTTATCTTCATCCTGTTTTCTAAACCCACATTCTCATTACTTCTCAAACCACAAGCAATGATCTCTAAGCTATCTTCCCTTTAAACCAACCCACGTGCTCACTGGCATAAACTCCCCAAAGGCCAGCTCTTATTTTGTCACCTGCCCCACAGGAAAACCTTCATGGCATTCCATTGTCTGCAAAATAAACATAAAATCACTTAGCCTGGCATTTAAGAATCTTTAAGTTGGTTCTTCCATCTTCCTTCTCATCTTCTTCATACAATTCAGGCCTCGTAGCGAGCAGCACAATTGGTTAAGATTGCCTGTGTGGTGATCAGACCCCTGGGTCTGAGTTTCAGTTCTCTGTCTAGTGATATGACCCTAGGAAGTTTCTTAATCTCTTTATACCTCATCTGTAAAATAGGAATAAAGATAGTACCTAATAGAGCTATGTACGTTGTAAATATAAAGCACTTAGAAAAATGCCTGGCACAGGGTAAGGACTTTCCTAATCTTGTTTTTAATTCTTCTTTTAAAACTAATAAAGTATCAGCTGCTCATACACCAAGACTTCATGAAAAAACTAACTCATAACATCCTGGTAATTATACCACAGAACTCATGACATTGTACAACAAAAGCCAAAAAAAAAAAAATTAAGCTTCCATTACTGTATGCTAGCTATTATTTCTCCACATTCATTAAAATATTTCAAAGTATCTGTATTGGAAAGCCTCACTCATCAGCTTATAAAATAAAAGGCATTTAAGATAACAGTAATTCATTAGCAAAACTCAGACCATATTTCTGGCTATAGAAGCCATATCTTTTTATGCCTTTCATAATAAAACTGCTCTGAGCCCTAGTAAAACCAAACAGCCTAGATGTGTAATCAGCATATCAAATATATGTCTTGAAGCAAGAAATGAAATCAAGAGCTTTACAAATAATCTGACTTGGAAAAAAGTTTTCCTCTTACACTCTGATTTGGACCCATTACAATGTTGAGGATTCAAATACTATGTTTGAGGCTCAGAAGCAAATGCTGGGGTCAATTAGCAACACCTAACACCTTCATAGTTAGAACTGGACATGGAACAACGGACTAGTTCCAAATAGGAAAAGGAGTACGTCAAGGCTATATATTGTTACCCTGCTTATTTAACTTATATGCAGAGTACATCATGAGAAATGCTGGGCTGGAAGAAGCACAAGCTGGAATCAAGACTGCCGGGAGAAATACCAATAACCTCAGATACGCAGATGACACCACCCTTATGACAGAAAGTGAAGATGAACTAAAAAGCCTCTTGATGAAAGTGAAAGAGGAGAGTGAAAAAGTTGGCTTAAAGCTCAACATTCATTCAGAAAACTAAGATCATGGCATCTGGTCCCATCACTTCATGGAAAATAGATGGGGAGACAGTGGAAACAGTGTCAGACTTTATTTTTTGGGGCTCCAAAATCACTGCAGATGGTGACAGCAGTCATGAAATTAAAAGACGCTTACTCCTTGGAAGGAAAGTTATGACCAACCTAGACAGCATATTAAAAAGCAGAGACATTATTTTGCCAACAAAGGTCCTTCCGATCAAGGTTATGGTTTTTCCAGTGGTCATGTATGGATGTGAGAGTTGGACTGTGAGGAAAGCTGAGTGCCGAAAAATTGATGCTTTTGAACTATGGTGTTGGAGAAGACTCTTGAGAGTCCCTTGGGCTGCAAGGAGATCCAACCAGTCCATCCTGAAGGAGATCAGTCCTGGGTGTTCATTGGAAGGACTGATGCTGAAGCTGAAACTCCAATACTTTGGCCACCTCATGCGAAGAGCTGACTCGTTGGAAAAGACCCTGATGCTGGGAGGGATTGGAGGCAGGAGGAGAAGGGGATGACAGAGGATGAGATGGTTGGATGGCATCACCGACTCGATGGACATGAGTTTGAGTAAACTCTGGGAGTTGGTGATGGACAGGGAGGCCTGGCGTGCTGCGATTCATGGGGTCGCAAAGAGTCGGACATGACTGAGCGACTGAACTAAACTGAACTGAACACCTTCATCCTAACAAGGTAAGGATGAAGAGCTGAATATATGTCAGCCCTAGACTAGGGAATGGAGGAAGAAGAAGAAACAATGCAACAAAGGGCAAGAAAACTAAATGCTTTGGGTATATAACTCTTTTAATCCTCAAAACCACCCCTTAAGAAAGGTCATCCTATCATACAGATGAAGACACTAAAGCACAGAGAAGTTATAACGTGCCCACAGATGCTCAAATCGTAAGTGGCAGCACTGGAATTTGAACCCAGGCACACACCAGAATCTCTGCTCTTCACTATTAGGTTATAAAGACTCAAAATATTTCCATCTTCTTGATGGAAGGAGATATATAGATTGACAGGAAAGGCAATTCCACAAATCACCAAGATGATTACAGCCCAGCAGTGGTGGTTTAGTTGCTGAGTCATGTCGGACTCTTGCAACCCCATGGACTGTAGCCCACCAGGCTCCTCTGTCCACGGAATTCTCCAGACAAGAATACTGGAGTGGGTTGCCATTTCCTTTTCCGGGGGGTCTTCCTGACTCAGTGATTGAACCCATGTCTCCTGCATTGCAGATGGATTCTTTACCGCTGAGCCACAAGGGAAGCCCTTTAAAGCCCAGATTTCATTCAGTTAAGACGTTTCTGAGGCTTTCCTGCTGGTCCAGTGGTTAAGAATCACCTGCCAATGCAGGCGACACAGGTTTGATCCCTGCTCCAGGAAGACTCCACATGCCTTGAGGCAACGAAGCTCACGCAGCACCACTACTGAGCCTTCATGCTCTGGAGCCCATGCTCCGCAACGAGAAGCCATTGCAATGAGAAACCCTGCTCAATGTAACTACAGAAAGCCCAAGGGCAGCAACAAAGACCCAGTGCAGCCAAACATAAATATTCTGGCAGGAAGAAACTGAAGACCCAGCCCTACCTCCAGCCTATGTTCACGATGCTCAAGAGCTCTGCAAGCCCAGTGGCTTGGGACACTAGGGATAAGCTTTGAATCCACTCATAATTTTGGTGTGAACAATGAAGATCTCCAGAGATTCCCAAGGACTAAATCCCCAAACCATTGTCAATGCCCAGACTCCCCAGTACCCATAAAGCACAATGCTGTCAGTCAATAACTGTCCTTCACACAATGATTTGTAAACAAAGTGATGACAAATTTGAGAGATGACTAACAGTTCTCTGACAAATCTCAACATATCAGAAAGATGATGGATTCATGGGTAAAACATAGAGGTAATTCCTAGTAGACATTTGAGCTCCAGAGCTTTCTCAGAATAAATTTATAAGTTGGTGTATATTTGTACATGGGATTCTAGGAATGTAATGAGAATATACCTACAAACTATATTAAAATACTTCAGTGAATATTATTAATTGTAGCATAAAGGCAGAGAGGGAACTAGAGTTCATTCTAACACAGCTGGTGAATGGCACTTGTGATACACATAATATTCTAGTTGTAACTTCAGTTTACTTACTCTTTCACTCTGATGTTGGTTTACAACAGTCCCAAAGAAGGCCATTAAGATTGAGAATAAAAATAATAACTAAAGCTTTCATAGTTCAATTTTGAGATATGCTAGAGAACTGACTCATTTGAAAAGACCCTGATGCTGGGAAAGATTGAAGGCGGGAGGAGAAGGGGACGACAGAGGATGAGACGGTTGGATGGCATCACCGACTCGATGGACGTGAGTTTGAGTAAGCTCCAGGAGTTGGTGATGGACAGGGAGGCGTGGAGTGCTACAGTCCATGGAGTCGCAAAGGGTCGGACATGACTGAACTGGGCTGAACTGAATTGTAAGAGTCATTGGTTACATAATAACACAGTTTCAAAGGCCCTCTGGCTACATGTTAAACTAGTGAGAGATAAATTAACAGGCAGCTGTATACAGAGAAGGAAAGGGTGTTTTAAAGTCACCAGCCAGCAGAAAACTTGTCACCGGTCAGCTCGGCGCCCTGTGCTGACCTGGAGGGGCGGGATGGAGGGTGGGGTGGGATGGAGGGTGGGGTGAGAGGGAGGTTCACGGAAAGCTATATGTAGACTTATAGCTGGATCACACTGTGACGCAAGCAGAAATGAACACAACATTGTAAAGCAATTATATAGCAATAAAGTTAGTTTAACTGAAGGAGAATTGTAACAGAACATTTCAAGTGTTCAAACTTCACATCTAAGAAGTCTGAGATGACAGTCCCGGGGCTTTTGCTCACCTACACTGTGAGGAATCTGTTCCCCAGGGGTCCTCTCTGTCCTTGAGGGTGCAGAATGTGGTCAGGGCGCCGGAGGCCCAGCAGGCTGCTGCTATATTGTCCACTAGAAATTATCCAAGGCAAAGAGGTGTGCTGGTGCTTCACTTGCAAGTGCTGAAACAAAACACACATTCAGCATGCTTATAAGGATGGCTCAGCAACCCAAGAAAAATCTTAAGGCGTTAAAAAGAAAAGTCTTAATGAAAACACTACTTTAGTAAAGGCACTACAGACCCCTCCCTAAATTCTCCACTGGATGACATGATTACCAAAAACAAAGAAATCCAAGAGCAAAACCAGAAATCCAAGAGCAAAACCGGCTGCATGTACTACAAGACTGTAGCTCATGACTGGTTATCCACGGGACCCAGCTCAGTCTCCTTGAAAAAAATAACAGATCCAACTCAATTAATCTGGAGCAACCTGGTAATGAAAGAACCATCTGTCTCCTTTTTCAGCTCCTCTCTACACATACACACAGCTTTATTGTTCAATGCAGAGGTGAGGGGAGGAGCTGCTGGAAAACTCTGAAGAGCAAGGGGAGGGAGGGAGACAGAAGGAGGAGAGATCAAGAACAAAAACATCCAGAAGGAAGGGTGGGAGGTTAGTGTGAACAGCAACTGCTTTAACAATGTGTGGTAGGCTACTTTCTCCAAAAAACTTTGGAAGAAAAAAAAAATCTCAAATTGCTCCTGCTACCGTTTTTCTTACACAAGACTAAAAACTCTGATACAGAAACAAATAAAACATAAAACCCCGCATGTTCTATATTTCTTGTGTTAGTAGAAAGTGTTTTTTTAAAAAATAAAAATGAAACAAATATCATAAACAAAAAACCACCAAAAATGGGGCAAATATTTATTTCAGAACACATTTATGACTCTAATGTCCTACAATAAGAAAATGATTACGCTTAATTATGAACATCATAGAGTAACATGAAAACTATTTAGATTCTACCAAATAAAGTTTTAAAAAGCTGAGTACATTTCCATACGTGAGATGCATGAGTGGTGACACATGACTGCAAGACAGAGAAAAAAGAAATCAGTTGATAGGCTGAGCTGTGGACTGCATGGGATTTCTTTTCTCTAAAGTTCAAAATTTATGGAGAAACAGAAAATGCTTATTTTCATATATTTCAATATACATTTCACATGTGAAGTGCTAAGCAGTTTGTGCATTTAGAAATTAGAACAAAGGCAGAATGGTGCTCTTTAGTGGCAATTACAATAGAAGACTTCTACTCTGTTCTATTAGGGAATTCCCTGGTAGCTCAGTTGGTAAAGAATATGCCTGCAGTGCAGGAGACCAGGGTTCAATCCCTGGGTCGGAACGATCCCCTGGATCTCCTGCCTCCAGGACTCTTGCCTGGAAAATCCCACGGACAAAGGAGACGGGCAGGCTACTGTCCATGGGTTGCAAGAATCAGACACAACTTAGCAACTAAACAACCAGCATTCTATTCTGTTCTAATTCTATGATAATAGATGTCTCCACCGTGAGACAGAATTTTGAACCTAAGTAAATTGCAGATAATGATAAACTTGCGCCTCAGAATCATTCTCCCTAATTGGATAGAAAGCACAACTCCTGGGTTTCCATCGTCTTCAACCTATACTAGTTACTGTCTGCTAGAACAAGAAGAGATCACAAATCTGAAGCTGGAAGGTTAGCAGAGAAACCTCAAACAATGCTAGAGGATGGGGGTTTAGTTACACCTGGAGAAGCTTACATCGTGGAGGGCAAACAAGATGGCCATTCTCAAGTCTGAATGGCCTTCATGAAAAAGAGGCATAGCCTGGTTCTGAAGGCTAGCAGGGGTTAAGCCAAGGCCAGTGAATGCAAAATTCAAGGAATTAACAACTTTGAAGTTGGCATGGAAGAACATGCTTAGGTTACCTAAAGATAATACAGGTTCCATTTCTGGACAATGAGTCACTGATTACTAAAGATACTCTGTTTTAAAAAACCACTTGGGATGGATTTGTAGAGTAGTCCTCAAAAAACTTTAATGTCCATTATCATCACCTGAGCATCTTGTTAAACTGTTGATTCCTATCAGGTCGGGGGGTCATGAGATTCTGCATTTCTTGCAAGCTCCCAGGTGATGTCCATGCTAATGCAGTGTGGTTACAAGCATTAGAATGTTACTTAAACCAGTATTTCCCAAAGTTTTCTAACAACATGACTTCAAAAGTACTCTCCAACCCTGATTTGGGGGCAGATGATTAATAAATTTTACATATTAAGTAGTTCTTAGTGGAATTTTGCATGCACACACCTTCAAATGTTAAAAAATAAATAATATATAATAAATATATTGATTTTATTAATATATATTAATTCTTATATTAATGTATTTTATATTATAACTAATATAATATTAATATTAATATATTAAATAAAATAAATAAATATATAAATAAATAAAGCTATCCCCCCAGCTGATACTTTTAAATAATAACCAATTTTGCCCGATTTTAAACAATACTTTCTTTTTACTTCTATTAAAAAAAAAGAACTAAAAAATTACAATTTTACTCCAAGTTTGGCAAAGTAAGTGTGTCCCGGTGAATGAATGAATGAATAAGCATGCTAAGCATTTGAAATGCAGTTACTTACGATTTCCGTATACAACAGTTAACAGAGAAGTAGGATAAGACCAAACACAGCTATAACTTTTCTTCCTGGTGATTTGTGTTACAAATCATGTGTCTCCAAAGGTGAGGGTATGCGGGCAGAAGACTCCCAAGGTGACATTTGTAGTTTTCTTTTTCCATGTAGGGCTCTGCCTCCTTTTCCGAGCCCTGACATTTCACCTCTCCTCCACCCCATTTGGGTGGTAAAATCCCTTCCAATGCTTTGAAAGTTTCCTTCTTGCTCACATTTTGCTCAGCCCGCTACTTATCTAAGAAACTTGGGCTTTTAGTCAGTTCAAAATCGTAAGTGACGTCTTTCCTGGAGAAATATGCTAGTATCTGAACACACAGCCCTTCCTCAAATTTTAAATCCTTCTTAGGTTTCTCTCCCAGAATAAATAAGCCAACAGCTAATAGGGAACTGGCTTCCTGTCTTTCCTCCTACTCCATAAGTCCCCTTTCCAAAGGGTTTATTGTTTTATAGTTTGCTTAAAAGTTATAAGCAACATTCCATCTGATTTACAAAAGCCCTTTTTCTCAAGCTACTTATTACATCAGTGTATTCTGAATGAATGCAAGCTTATTCTGCTCCCTGAGAAGCATCATTTCCTGCTTAATTCCCCTTTTGCTATTTTTAAAAGAAAAAAAGCGAGTAAGCTTGAGGATAAACAATCAGCAGAGCATATATCAAGTCTTAAGGTTAAAGTACTGGAAATGTTCCAGCTTACTATCCATCAGAGGATCCTCCAAAATCAAATTATAAATATGATGCTAAGCTTAACTTGGGGTATAATTATTGTTACAAAGAAACCATCATACATGTGATATATATTTTTATTAAATCATATATAATCCTAGATTTACTTCTGAATGCAAGCTAAATTAATCCTCTAGGCAAAGGGAGTTAATTCATTTCCTGGTAAAATTAACTATGGAAGTTTTCACCTCTACTATAACTTTGCTGATTTGGGTAATAACCAAATTTCTGGGCTTTCCTGGTATTTCAGTGGTGAAGAATCTGCCTGCCAATGCAGGAGACACAGGTTGGATCCCTGATCCATAAAGATCCCACATTCTAAGGAGTACCTGAGCCAATGAGTCAGAACTGTCGAGCCTGTGCTCTAAAGACCAGGAGCTGAATTACTGAAGCCCACAGGCCCTGGAGCCTGTGCTCCGCACCAAGAGAAGCCAGCTCAGTGAGAAGCTCACAAAAAGCAATGAAGAAGAGCCCCCGCTCACCACAACTACAGAAAAGCCTGCGCAGCAGCGAAGACCCAGAACAGCCAAAAATAAATTTTAGAAAGCAAAAGAAAAACCAACTTCCCAACGCCAGACCTTGTTCCAGGCACCAAAGACACAGTAGTGAAGAAGAACATCCGTTTACAATCCAGGAAGAGAGGGAGAAATTAACAAGCAGTTGTTATTACTATTCAGTAATACTATTCGGTGTTATTATGACGTAGCAATTATTGAATTACAACTGTGATCTGACGAGGCACTGCCCTAAAAGAGGAGGACAGAGAGCCTCAGAGGAATTTGAGAGAATTCAGAGAACTCCTCTGAGGAGTAAACAGATGAAATCAGGGTAAAAATGAAAAGCATTCCAGGCAAAGGAAATGGCATTTGTGACTGAGGCTGCTGCTAATAGAAGTGAGCATGAAAAAAAATGGAAAAAAAAAAAAAGTGAGCATGAAAGTAAGAGCTAATCTTGGTTGCATGGCTACTACATGCATGAACTCACAGAATCCTCACAACAGTGCTGAGTTGGGCCTGTTTTTCTAATTCTGTAAATGATGAGGCTGAGAGACATAGAGAAGTTAACTTGTCCAGGGTGTCTCAAAGCTAGATGTTGAGCCAGGGTTGGGCTAGGTAATCTGCTGCTGGTCTATTTATTCTGAACCCATCAGCTACTCTAGCTTTCCAGGAACGAGATCAACTTGAAGCCTGCCTCATCTTCAAGATTCACTCTGCCAATTTTCATTTTTCACAGAATGACATAGTGAAAAATAGATGTATTGGAAAATCTTCAGTCTCATTCCCAGAGTCTTGATAAATGTAAGATTCCTAGGTTGAAACCTATTATATTGGGAAATATTACATGAAATTTTTTCATTACAGAAGCATTAACAGAAGTCTGAACGTTAATATAACAAATGCTCACAAACCCATTAACCAAAATAACCATTATATTCTCAGGGATTCTTTTTTAATGGAGATTTGTGTTCCTCTCCCTACCCTCCTCTTTTTCTCTGGGATCCAACCACAATCATGAATTTGCCTACTTTTTATTCACACGTACACACATATGTGGTATATGATGCTGTTTTAGGTAATAGTTTAACATTCACATATGAAATACAGAATATTTTGAAATTTGAATTTTTTCACTCTACACTTCAGGCTTAGAGATCCATCCATACTGATGCATAAAGGTCTGGTTCATTCAAATTCTGTACAGTATCCTATTAACCAATTGCATCACAAATCTTTCCATTTCCTATCAGCAGATATTTAGGCTATTTTCAGAGAACTACTGATCTAAACATCATTTTAGAGCCAAATCTCTTTTTTTCCAATCTAAAAAAAAAAAAGCAGCTTACTAGGATAATCTTACCAACAACTCTGTGACCACATGGAGGCCAGAATACTGGAGTGGGTAGCCTTTCCTTTCTCCAGGGTATCTTCCCAACCCAGGAATGGAACTGGTATCTCCGGTATTGCAGGTGGATTCTTTACCAACTGAGCTATCAGGGAATCCCTACAAACTGCTAGGAATACTTTACAATTGAAATTTCATTTCCACATAGTCTTTTTTCTAAAGCATAAACTTTGATAACTCAAGCTGTTTAAAAATACCTAGATATTTAACATACCAGGTATGACTCTTTCACTTATGCCAAAGCCTTCGACTGTGTGGATCACCACAAACTGGAAAATTCTGAAAGAGATGGGAATACCAGACCACCTGACCTGCCTCTTGACAAACCTGTATGCAGGTCAGGAAGCAACAGTTAGAACTGGACATGGAACAACAGACTGGTTCCAAATAAGAAAAGGAGTATGTCAAGTCTGTATATTGTCACCCTGCTTATTTAACTGATATGCAGAGTACATCATGAGAAACGCTGGGCTGGAAGAAGCACAAGCTGGAATCAAGAATGCCGGGAGAAATATCAATACCCTCAGATATGCAGATGACGCCACCCTTATGGCAGAAAGTGAAGAAGAACTAAACAGCCTCTTGATGAAAGTGAAAGAGGAGAGTGAAAAAGTTGGCTTAAAGCTCAGCATTCAGAAAACTAAGATCATGCCATCTGGTCCCACCACTTCAGAGGCAAATAGATGTGGAAACAGCAGCAGACTTTATTTTCGGGGGGCTTCAAAATCACTGCAGATTGTGACTGCAGCCATGAAATTAAGTCGTTTGCTCCTTGGAAGGAAAGTTATGACCAATCTAGATAGCATATTAAAAAGAAGAGACATTACTTTGTCAACAAAGGTCCATCTAGTCAAAGCTACGGTTTTTCCAGTAGTCGTGTATGGATGTGAGAGTTGGACTATAAAGAAAGCTGAGCGCCGAAGAATTGATGCTTTTGAACTGCGGTATTGGAAAAGACTCTTGAGAGTCCCTTGGACTGCAAGGAGAGCCAACCAGTCCATCCTAAAGGAAATCAGTCCTGAATATTCATTGGAAGGACTGATGCTGAAGCTGAAACTCTAATACTTTGGCCACCTGATGTAAAGAACTGACTCATTTGAAAAAACCCTGATGCTGGGAAAGATTAAAGGTGGGAGGAGAAGGGGACGACAGAGGATGAGATGGCTGGATGGCCTCACCAACTCAATGGACATGAGTTTGAGTAGACTCCAGAAGTTGGTAATGGACAGCGAGGCCTGGCGTGCCACTGTTCATGGGGTCGCAGAGTCAGACACAACTGAGCAACTGAACTGAACTGATGACTCTGTGAAAACACAAAGTTAATAGTATTTTAAATGAGAAAATACATTTCTAGGTAAAGTAAATCTACAATCATTCTGTTGAAAACAAAACATACTGAAGAAAAAGTGTATGCAGAAAGTCTTCTTATAACCACTTTCTTTTTCTGATAACCACACTGACTAGGCAGAAAACTCTGAGTGCTTGAGCAAGTAGATAAACAAACCACAGGTTTCCCTGGAATGCTTTGTTGAGTGTTTTAGCCAGAAAATAATCCAAGGCACTACCCCACAGAAAGATAATCAAATTTCTCTTTAGAATTGAGTGATTAGGAAGTACTCCCATGTACCAGAGTCAATGATGGATAAAGTGGACAACAAAGCAAAGTAATAAAATACCAAGTCTTTCACCCTGAAGTCTTTAGACCCATAAACAGTGTGACCACACACAATGACCTATTTACATTAATGGAAATGTTTAGCTCAAGGACATTGTAACAAAGTTTACTATCCAGGCCAAACCGAAGTCAAGTCTACAAATAAGTGAAGGCTTATCAATGGCATTCCTATACTTTTAATATCACTTTCTATAAAGAATCTGAGAAAACCTCAAAAGGTAGATGTTTTAAAATATGAATAAACATTTACTAACGGCTGCATTCTTTACAGGCTAAAATAACCTAGTCTCGGGAGTTCCCTGGTGGCCCCAGTGGTGAGGACTCTGCGCTTTGACTGCTGTGGACCAAGTTCAATCCTTGGGAACTAAGATTCCACAAGGCTAGGTTAGCCAAAAACAAACAAGCTACCCTAGTCTAGAAGATGTAAAAGAAATTCGAAAAAGAGTATTTTCTCTGAAGAGAGGGGGGAGAAATGTCTCCTCTCTTAGCAGATTTCCAAGAAGTGTTCAACATTCCTAAGAAGGTAAACAAAACTGGGTTTCCAATGAAAGAAGTAACTCCACTGCACTGGGGATCACAGTGGGGTCAGCTCCCTGGTCACAATCAGCCAAAATGTTTTAGCACATTTCACAGACCAGAGCCAAGGGGATATCACTTCTAGATTCCTGGTCTCCAGTCCAAGAAATCCCCCTGGGCTTAGGAAAACCTACCCAGGCTTCAGGAGGCAGCTCAAAACTCAACTGAAATTCATCCTACCAGTAGTTCAGTGAAATAACTGGCCAAGCAAATGGAGAAACTCCATTATCCATTTATCCATCCAAGACAGACACCTATTGCCCATCCTATCACATGGCACAAAATCTCAGGGAAAAAGAGAACTCTGTCTAAGAGCACAGATGCTCTAAAGGCAAGTCCACAAAAACACAGACATACTAAACATAACCTTTGCCCCATGCCGACCTCTTAACTATAGCTTCGGGCTTAGTTGCTCAGCCGTGTCTGACTCTTAGAAACCCCATGGACTGTAGCTCACCAGGCTCCCCTGACCCCTGACCGTGAGATTTTTCAGGCAAGCATACAGGTGTGGGTTGCCATTTCCTTTTCCAAACTATAACTTCAAAGTGCCCTACCTTCTTGTTTTTCAATTAAGTAACAAGTATCTTATAGAGAAAACACAGAAGCCTAAAACATGCGACTTTTTTGCATTCCCCCTCCAAGGGGCAAAATATATTATTGTATGAACAGCAGAAACTAGTTATAAAGAGAATAAGAATCAGCAACAGGCCAGAAACCAAAATTAGAACTGCTTAAACTTTTCAAACTTCCCCACGTTGGTGATTTTTCTAAATGTCTGGTGACTTCCCCTGGTGTTAGCAGCAGTAAGCAGTGACTTCTGAACAGAAAGCAGGGGCCGTGAGAGGCACATGCCCTCTGCAACCACGCTAGGCTGTGGACATGTAAGGTGAAGGGCGAGTCTGTGCCGAGCATTCCAGACAAACATCCCCAGCAAATCTCCGGGTCCTAAAGGAAGAGTACGAAAGAAGGGCAAAGCAAGCGGCCCGAGCATGTGAAGTCTCCCTGGGGACTTCCAAACAGTATGGTTCTTACCATTCCCCTTACCCTAGAAACTCAGCCCAGAATAAGCGAAGTTACTGTCAGGCAGTCTAAACCCAATCCTTTGCTGAAGAAAAAAGTACTCTGTCATCTGCTACCCTCTGCGTAGTTCCTTCTTACTAACTGAAGCCTAACTGTTGGACTGTTTTTGGATCTGAGGGCTTTTTTAACTCTCTGAAACGAGAACTGGCCTTTGATATGTCAAAGTAGAGCAAAATGAAGCCTTTATTTACAGCATGCCGTAGTATTCCCAAATAGAGATTTCATTTAAAGAATAAAGTTCTATTTTTTTCCCCTATCAACGATGATCATGAATCAGAGTAACTGGGGACGACTTGCCAAAGGAGGTGGCTCAGCCCAGGTCTGGGAGAACGGGCCAAGGACACCTCCGCAGAGGCCAGAGAGGCGCCGGCGGGGGAAGCGGAGAGACGACGCGCGAAGCTTGGTCTGGGATATGCCAGGAAACCAAACTGCTCCGGTCTGAAAACACGAGGGAAGAACAGCGTGGAGAAATAAAGAAAAAGCCCTATCACTGCCATGAAACCTCTGTCCTCCTACGGGGCACAGGCAGACATGCAGCGGCCAGGGGCAAGACAGGGAAAATTCCAGAACCAAAGACGAGGGGGAATCTGGGGAATGGAGATAGGAGGGTTCGGACACCAGGCCCACAGACACTCTGTGTTCATTCCCCAGGGCTGCAACAGCAAAGTCCCACAAACACGGCGGCTTACCATAACAGAAGGGTATTATGTCACAGTCCCGGAGGCCAGAAGTCCAAACGCCAAGTGTGGGCAGGGCCGTGCTCCCTCCGAACCTGGTAGGGGAGGGTACTTCCTTGCCTCACGCTAGTTCCTGGTGGTCTGCTGGCCTCCTTAGCGTCCCCGGGCTTGTAGATGCCATCCCTCCAACCTGCTGTCTTCACACGGCGCTCTCCCCGTGTCTCTGTCCTCACACACATGCTTCTTATAAGGACCAGGGGGCCACCCTACTCCAGTGTGACTTCATCCTAACCCCTACATCTCCATGACCCTAGTTTCAAATGAAGTCACATTCTGAGGTCCTGGGAGTTGTAACCTCAACATGTCTTTTTAGGGAGACACGACTCAACCTATAACACATCTCTTGATGCCCAGTCCTTACTCTGAGCCAGAGGGACTCTGATTCTCTGCATGCATGCTAAGCCACTCAGTCGTGTCTGACTCTCTGCAACCCTGTGGACTGTAGCCCACCAAGCTCCTCTGGCCATGGGATTCTCCAAGCATGAATACTGGAGTGGGTTGCCATGCCCTCCTCCAGGGGATCTTCCCGACCCAGAGATTCAAATCCGTGTCTCTTAGGTCTCCTGCACTGGCAGGATTCTTTACCACTAGCATCACCGGGGAAGCCCTTCTGACATCCTAGACTCATTCAGAATATGTGGGTGTCATTTAGAATTAAAGAGAAAGAGAAAAAAAAAAAATAGCCTACAGTGATGAAAGTCAGAGCAGTGGTTTCATTGCTGGAGAGGAGCGGTGATCAGGAGAGAGGGTATCGTGCACTCCTGGAAGGCAGGTTATGTTCCACCTCTTCACCTGGAGGCAGGTTACACAGGCGTGCTTCTCGGGAGGAAATGTATTGAACCATATGTACATGGGCTTCCCTCATGGCTCAACAGGTACAGAATCCACCTGCAATGCAGGTGACCTGGGTTCAATCCCTGGGTTTGGAAGATCCCCTGGAGAAGGAAACGGCTACCCACTCCAGTATTCTGGCCTGGAGAATTCCATGGACTGTATAGTCCACGGGGTCGCAAAGAGCTGGACACGACTGAGCGACCTTCACTTTCACTTCACATGTACATGGTTTGTATGCCCCTCTGCATGGATGATGAATTTCCTGTAAGAACTTTACTTTTAGAGAACCTGGTGCGGTCCAAGAAATAAAGGTGTTGACAGCCCAGGTGTAACTTCAGAAAGGAGCTTTTCCTGGGAGAAGCCCCAACCCAAGAGTCAACCACTCAGCCTTGCTGGTTCAGACATTTGAGGGGTCCATTTACCTGAGATGTTCAACTCCCAGGGGCTGGTGTATAAATGGAAATACCCAAGTAACACACTTACAATGAGAAAAATGTAAGGGCCAAGGAGTACATATATTTGAACTAAAAGATTGACAATTTCTAGAGGCAAATTTCTGGATGACTTTAAAAAAAAAAAAAAGTTGTTTGATAACCACAGACCCACAATAAGGGCACAGGCTTCCCAAAACAGTGCCAGAAATGAGCTACAACAGTTTTTGCTCTGCCCTGTTTTTCTAGCCTTCTTGTGGACCTCTGCCCCACACTCCATTTTCAGGTTAATCACAGCTCACGTATATTTCAGTGTTTTTTCTTTCACATCTAATTCTCCTCCGGGAATTTTAAACTCATGGTTAGGGAGTTTTCCATCCTATTGCCTAATTTCTAAGCAAAAGAGATCAACACCAAAAGACAAGAGTTAAAATACACTGGACCCCACTCAGACTTGGTAGAAAATATATTTCTGCAGTAAAAATACATAGGATTTCCTAGAATTAAATATAAGTCAGACAGTTAACATCAGATATTGCATAAGCTCAGTTGTAGAAGTGTCTGGTGATGGAAGCAAAATCTGATGCTGTAAAGAACAATATTTCGTAGGAACCTGGAATTCCATGAATCAAAGTAAATTGGACATGGTCATTCAGGAGATGGCAAGAGTAAACATGGACATCTTAGGAAACAGTGAACTAAAATGGACAGGAATGGGTGAATTTAATTCAGATGACCCTTATACCTACTACTGTGGGCAAGAATCCCATAGGAGAAATGGAGTAGCCCTCAGAATCAACAAAACAGTCTGAAATGCAATAGTTAGCTGCAACCTTAAAAACGACAGAATGATCTTGGTTTGTTTCCAAGGCAAACATCACAGCACTCCAAGTCTATGCCCCAACCACTGATGCCAAAGAAGCTGAAGTTTATCAGTTCCATGAAAACCTAGAAGACCTTCTAGAACTAACACCAAAAAAAGATGTCCCTTTCATCACAGGGGACTGGAATGCAAAAGTAGGAAGTCAAGAGATACCTGGACTAACAGGCAAGTTTGGCCTTGGGAGTACAAAATGAAGAAGGCAAAGGCCAACAGAATTCTACCAAGAGAACACACCTGTCATAGCAGACACCCTTTTTAAACAACACAAGAAACAATTTTACACATGAACATCACCAGATGGTCAATACCGAAATCAGACTGATTATATTCTTTGTAGTCAAAGATGGAGAAGCTCTATACAGGCAGCATAAACAAGGCCTGGAGCTGACTGTGGCTCAGATCATCAGCTCCTCATGTTAAAATTCAGGCTGGCAGTGAGCAAAGAGGAACTAAAGAGTATCTTGATGAGGATGAAGGAAGAGAGTGAAAAAGCCAGCTTAAATCTCAATATTAAAAAAACTAAGATCATGGCATCCAGTCCCATCACTTCATGGCAAATAGCAGGGGAAAAGGTGGAAGCAGTGACAGATTTCCTCTTCTTGGGCTCTAAACTCACTGGGGATGGTGACAACAGCCATGAAATTAGAAGACAATTGCTTCTTGGCAGGAAAGCTATGACAAACCTAGACAGTATGTTAAAAATCAGAGCCATCACTTTGCCAACAGAGGTCTGTATAGACAAGGCTATGGTTTTTTTCCAGTGGTCATATACAGATGTGAGAGCTGCACCATAAAGAAGGCAGGGCACTGAAGAACTGATGCTTTCAAACTGTTGTGCTGGAGAAGTCTCTTGAGACTCCTTTGGACAGCAAGGAGATCAAACCAGTCAATCCTAAAGGAAATCAGTCCTGAATATTCACTGGAAGGACTGATACTGAAGCTCCAATACTGTGGCCACCTGATGCGAAGAGCTGACTCACTGGAAAAGACCCTGATGCTGGGAAAGATTGAGGGCAGGAGGAGAAGAGGGTGACAGAGGATGAGATGGTTGGATTGCACCACCAATTCATTGGACATGAACTTGGGCAAACTCTGGGAGATGGTGACGGACTGGGAGGCCTGGAGTGCTGCAGCCCATGGGGTGGTGAAGAGTCAGACACAACTTGGTGACTGAACAACAACAATTGCATAAGCTCTGAATAACATATTGATGTGTTAAAAATTGAATGATGTCTTAAAAATGGGAGTGGGGAGGAGAAGAAGAAAGGGGAGCAAAGAAGAGGAAAGGAAGCCAAACTTTAACTGCAAAGGAACCAAATAAAACTCAAATCTTAATCAAACTGTACATAAAAATTATTAAGCACATAATTATAGAAGAGGAATCTGTGGCTTTCTTGAGTGTGAAATGTAATAGGAAGGTACTGGAAGTCTCAAGGCTATGAATTTATAATAGTCCTGTGGACTGTTTTCCTGGGATATCTCTGTCCTGTTGAAGCCCCTCACCACTCTCAAATTTCATATAGAAACCCAGGTTTCAGAAGTCTCAAGTGTTCTTCACATCTCTTTTTTCTTTTTTTTGGTTGTGCCATGTGTGACTTGCAGGATCTCAGTTCCCCAACCAGGGACTGAACCTGGGCGACGGCAATGAAAGCCTGGAATCCTAACCACTAGGCCACCAGGGAACTCCCTGACATTTCTTTCAAACACTTAGGTTATTAAAAATGAGAGATTAAATATCAAATATATATTATGTTAAATAATGTTCATCATTTTCTCATGGAATGTTTTCATCATCTTCTCATGAAAACAGCAAATGGAAGAAATGCATTCCATGCCACTTTAAAACCCAAGTCCAACTTTAAAAGCAACGAGCAGACTTTGACCATTATAAACTGTCTCTGTAGATCTACCATTCCAAGTGCATACATAGCCTTATAGGGAGATGCAAACATACAGTCCATAGGTCTCTGGGTCTCATTTAACTGACTCCTACATCCTCTCCTGCATCAACTCCCAAAATGCTTGACTTTGACCATCATGCACCAAACTTTCCACAATTCTCCATTCTACTCAACACTATCCCGTGCCTCAGTGCCTTTGATGACACTGTTCCTACAGCCTAGAATGTTCCCTCCTATCCTTTACCTTCCTGCCATAGGAAGGTAAAGGATAGGAGGCAGCTAGTGGGATTCTGCTCTTCAAGAAAGTCTTCGTTCTCTACTTCTACCCGTGTTTAGATGAGGACAGAGAAGATTTTAAGAAAGAAAATATATGTAAAGTGTTTCAAGAACATATGTTTCAAGATATAACTATCATGTTTTTTAAACGACAGAAAAAGATGAACAGATGTTAATGTTTTTAATGGACATCTGAACACAGTAGTTTTTATCTCAACCCTAGTTTATTCTGAAAAATCACAGTGCCATTAAATCAATAGATTTTCATCTCCCAACTCCACCTGAAGCATGCGTACATGCACATGCACACACACACACACACACACACACTGCATCCCTCCACTGTATGCCCATGGATCTCTCTATACTATAGTTAGTACTGTGCCTGGCACATGAAAGGTGTCCAAATATTTATTACTGTTCAATGAAAACTAAAGAATACAACAACATGAGTAGATAAATAGAGTCCAAAGTGAAGTCACAGGATGAGATGGTTGGATGGCATCACCGACTCAATGGACATGAGCTTGAGTAAACTCGGGAGTTGGTGATGGACAGGGAGGCCTCGCGTGCTGCAGTCCATGGGGTCGCAAAGAGTCAGACATGACTGAGCAACTGAACTGAACTGAAAGTGAAGTGAGGTTCTAACAGGACTCAGACTGGTTTAAAAAAAAAAAAAAATTAGAGCCAGAGAAGGCCAAACAGAAGGACTTTCTGGAGAAAGTCAAATTTTAACTATCCAATGAACATGAGTTATGATAATAGCTATAATAAGTTATAATAATAATAATCTAACAGTATCGATTAAATGTTAGGTATTTGGCAGGCCCTATACTGAACTGTTTGCATGTGTTTTCTTTTTTAATTATCATAACTGGGATGTGGGCATTATTTCAAGTTTAGAGGTGAAGAAAGTGATCTTCACAGGAGTTAGGCATGTTCAGAGTCAGGCAGTTTATCAGCCGTGAAGCTGGAAAACGAACGCAGGTTATCATCTAGCTTGAATGGGGGTGGGTGGGGAGTGGAGAGAAAGGCACTAGTTCTAAAGGCCTTCACAACCTGCAGCACGGGGAGGCTTGCAGTGACTGCAGGGGCAAATGGGACAGTAAAAAGAAAATGAGCAACAGGAGAGAGCAGAAAACTTCAAAGACCTGTGGGAGGAATTCTCTGGATTTTTGAGCAGAAAAAAATTTCTGTAATAAAAACCACGCTTGAGGAATGTTATTATAAAAGGTGCATGGACAGGAATATTGGTGGTCATAGGTGGAGACTGTGGGTAGAAGCTTTGTAAGAAGAATATAATTGCATTATTTATGGTTAAAGCAGAGGAGGCCTACACACCAACTCTAAAAATAGAGGCAAGCTTTTCAGTTTTTTTGCAGTAGATGGGCCCATTTTGTCCTCCAAAAATATTCCAGGCCTGTAAAACTTTTACAGATATTTCAATCATCAGAAATTATACATATCCCTTAACATCCTGCTTAAGAAAAAAATCCAATTACTTCTAATCTAATTGTAACACAGCTGGGATCAAACAAGAGTGATTAGCTAACTTACTCTGACATTTACTTGAGATATTAGCTTCAACTATCAAATGGATCTTGACAGCAGTATTCTTTATCTCACCAAAATCATTCACCAAAAAAAAGTCCTATAACTTGCAGAGTCTGTCCATTAAATAAAATTATGAATTAAATTACTTACTGTTGCTGAAAAGCAGTTAGAAATCCATCTGGAACCTGATCAACTCATTGCTCTTGTCTAAATGCAACAAGATAATCCATTTCTCCATTTTAAGCGCAGTCTATAACTTTATTATACTACAATAGTTACATATTACATGATCTAATCTTATATCAGCTTTATATTATCCATAAAAACAAATCAGAAAACAAACAAACAAATCAGGGAATTTTTTTTAAAAAACTGATTTTTTTAATTCTTTGGCTCTGTGCTCAACATAGACTATGCGCATATTCCCTATCTTTGCCTCTTCTATCCCTTAAGACATGAAGGACTCTTACACACTAAAGGGTTGCACAGATTTTAATAAAAGCATTTCATTTTATTACACTTTGTACTGTATTTTTTTTTTTTAATAAAAGCAGCACCTTCTATGGCGCTGGCCTAAATATTTGCAATAGAATATTTCTTAACAAGAAGACTCCTCTAAGCTATCAGAAACACTGGGCTGACAACGTCTCTGAGGACTAAAATCTTATTGGGGAGGGAGACTCCCCAATAAAATCAGCTCAAAGACAAGAAGACTGTTTATATTGCTTATATTATAGCAGCATGTCCTTGAGGAATGGGGGGGGGGGGGGGAAATCTAAAAGGTAGAATCTTTAAAATATGTATACAGAATATCTCTACTAACCAGGAAGATGCCCTCTAAAGACATCATTCTTTGTGAGAAACTTAGTCACTATGCGTTTCAGCAAGAGCCCACAACTGGGCCCTTCTCAGTTCCCTCCACCAGGCAGGGACTCCCTCTCAGCTCTGGCCCTGATGAGAAGAGCTCTTTATCCCCAGGGCATTTGTTTGTGTCTCCAGCTAGGTTAGATGATATCTAACAGAAACCTAAGACATATCATAATAAGCAATGGAATTCAAGTGGTGCTTACTAAAGGGCATGAAATCATAGATGTGAGGTGCTGGGCTGTTAAAGAGAGAAATGATTTTGTTATCTACTCTCTTGGCACACTTATTTCCTCACTAATGTAACTACAAACCCAACTCAAATTATCATAAATTATGAACCTGAAAATTTGTTGTTGTTCAGTCTCTAAGTTGCATCTGACTCTTTGCAACCCCGTGGACTATGGCAAGCCAGGCTCCCCTGTCCTTCACTGCCTCCTGGAGGTGGTCAAATTCATGTTCATGGAGTCAGGGATGCTACCTGACCATCTCTGAAAGTTTATTGTACATGAAAACAAATTTGAGAATAGTCATCTGATAATATTCACATACCAGTCTCTTACATGTCAGCCTAATAATTTTCAAAAAGAAAAAAAAGGCTCCAAGCCAGAAAAGTTTTAATTTAGACAAATCCACAGGAATGAATGCACCCTTCACCTATCTTCTCCAATGGGTCAAGTTTTTGAGATGATACATTAATGATCCTAATAGTTACAAAGACGAAGCCTAAGAATTATAAAGATGTTACAGCTGAGCTAATATATTCACACTGTGAGTTAATCCATGGGCACGGATGGAGACGCCTGGCAAACATCCGTTCTATCTATAACGTTCTGACCACCGCACCAGGTGGAGGACACAGGGGCAAACAAGATAAGACATCATTGCTGCCTGCTCAAACCGAAACATGTTCCAGATTTTACGTCAGCACACCGGCCATAAAGAAACAGATACCAAAAGCTGAAAGATAACTGATATATCTATCAGTTCAGTATGTGAATTAATAAACAAGCAGGGCATCTGGCTAAATAATCTCAAAAGTCATTTTCTAAGAGTATACCAAGTTTCCCCAGAGAGTTGGATACTGGAGATGACGAGCTATCTTGGAATCAAAGGATACCTGATAAAATGCCTCTGTTCATTTCTGATAAACCAGTGCTACTAGGAAGTACTGCCTTGGACATAAATTTTCATGACTTAAGTGCTACTCTAAGACTGAGAAGATTATCTATGAAGAACAATAGAAACAAAATTTCTAAGGCATAGTATAGTCCCATGGCACCAATTACAAGAGTTCATTTCCACTGAAACTGTAACTTCCTGCATAGCCTGGGGGGAAGGGGGCTGGCGTCAAGAAAAGGGAAGACTTTCCCATTATATAGAATATCCCCTCTTCGGACAATCATTGTCCTTTTGGTTGATGTCATCTGAAACTACATGGGAAAAATTAAGTTAATCATCTACTCAAATCAATCACACTCGCAAATGATACCAACTGTGATCGATTTGAGTAGATGATCAACTTAATTTTTCCCATCTAGTTTCAGACGCCACCAGCCAACCCAGAGACTTAGAGACAACTAGATATTCAGCCTAGAGAGAGGCTGAGCAATCAGAGCTAGTGGTGGAGAGTTTCAGGCTTGAGTGAGTACAAGGATTTATTTCAGTGAGTAAGAGGAACACTGTCCACAGTCCTCTGAGGACGGCTTCTCACTGTGGACATGCCTATGCCCCGGCCTAGAGCAAGGAAGGGGAAAATCAGTGATGGCCAATCAACGGGGAAGAGAAAAATGTGAAGAATGAAAACGTGTGAGAGAGAGAGAGAGCAAGAAAGAGACCAAGAGGAAAGTCCATCGCCCACCAGGTAAAGAACTGAATGTCTAAATCAACCTCCAGTGGCTTCTTATTCTAATTAAACCACAATTCAAACTCCTCCTTAAGACTTGAAGGTGTCTCATAAGCAGTCTTCTGCTTACTTCACTGACTTCCTCTCTTCTAGCTTGCCCTTTTGCACTCTTCACCATCTACAAATTCTTCAAACATCCCCCATTCATTTATGCCTCAGGGCCTCTGCAGCTGCAGTTTCCTCTGTCTAGAACGCTCTTCACTTGACTGGCTTCTTCTCATCATTCCTATCTTTCTTCATACACCCACTCCTCATGACAGCTCTCTGATTGCCCTAAACCAGCTTCCCTCACATTCTGGCACACCCCCACAATGAACTGTCTTCATAACACTCATTCTATCTGAAAAGTGTTTTCCCATATATGTGTGTCTGATTTATTTATTCCATTTCCCACAGAAACATAAGCTCTGTAAGAGCGGAGAACATGTTTTGTTCAATGCTACACACCCACCTAGAACATCTCCTGTACATGGTAGGGATGCAATAAATATTGGTTGAATCTCAAGTTCTACCATATAGATGACTGCAGAAAGTCACCCAAGAGCCACTGCAAAACCACTCTCTGCCCCTTTTTGTTGCCCCATCAAAGCACAGTGACCATGACCCACAATCACACCAATTCCAGACACGCCACGGGGGGTGAAAATAACATTGCTTCCCTTGGAGAAATCGCCAGCTTCCTTGCCATTTCCTCTCCTGGAGGCTTTATTCTCTCATCTCCCACAGATCTTTCCATCCCCAATCACATAAAAAGTAAGTCAATGTTTAAAGAATTCTTCAAAAACCAGCATTACTCTGTGCAACTGGAAGAAATGATGCCCCTAGCACACTGCATCTCAGGAATAAGGGGGAAGAAGAGAAATACAGAAGAAGAGACTCTTCACTCAGCTTTCTAGTGTTTATGATGAAAAAATCACCTAAAGGCTGGGTGCTTTCTCCTTTTTCCCAATGGTCCAGGAAGGTGAAAACCCTGGTCAGATGCAGAAGGTTGTGGTAGTAAGTGGTAAGCTGCCCATTCCTCCTGGGATGACCAAAAGATCTCCAAAAACAAAAAAAGAAATATGGACACAGGGAAGAGACTGAGATCCTACTGCTCCTCACTCTCTTTTATCCTCATATCCTCACCCACAAAATATCATTGCTTCTTAGCCCAACCACCTGTCTGGCAGCCAAGTTCCTGACCAATTTAGTCCCCATCGGGAGAAAAAAAACCTGCTACCCCACTACAGTGAGAACTGTGCTTCTGACACCCTGACATGGAACCATAAATACAGCTTTCTACAAAAACAGTTATGTCCAATGCACACATCCTGTTCCATACATCAAGTGCACTCCAAATTAAACACTTTAATTCATCAGGGTTCAATTGGAAACTGTGGTGTATGCTGTTATCCACTGTAGTTAGGATAAACAGGAGAGAGATTCATTTCAACAGTGACAGTGAGGATGTAGCCCTGGGAAGATTTCTTCCAGGCAAAAGGAACTTCCCTGAAAATATATTCAGAATGAAAAGAACATTCAGAACATAAGCTATTGGCAATAACAGGGCCCTGTAAACCTGGCCAGACACAACCCACCCAAGGGGCATGTCAAAGATGAGGAGAAGATAGAAGATAACTGTTGAAAGGCTGAAACTAGCAAGAGGAAAGACAAAGTATCAGAGCCCCTGCTCAGGAAGCCAAGCCTGAGGGGTAATTAAGAAGGTGTGTCCAGATGGGAGAGGCGGATACAAGTGAGGGTGTGGAAGGCACTGGAGAAAGCCATGCAAATAGTGGAAGAACCTGTGAGGAACATCTGCTGCAGAGGCTTCCTGGGACCCCTGCAAGGCAGAAGTGAAGCGACCCTCCTGTGATCCAATCCAAGTCACTTAACCTTGGGCAGTCTCAAGTGTGTGGTTTTTTTTAAATTATAAAATAAGGTCAAGCATTCCTGTCTCCTAGGGTGGTTGTGAAGATTACATAAACTAGCACAGGTGAACTCACTGGGGATCATAGTGGGAACCACCTGAGTTTTCTGCTTTCCTCTCCTCCTTGATAAGCAATCCCTAGAATGCCCTTAGACAGGTCACAGGTCCCCAGTCTGAATGCAATTACAATGGAAAAAAGCCTATTGGTAATCTGCATGGTTAGCAGATGCTGCTTATCAGTGAAACATGGGAAGCACAGCATTACTTCTCTCTCATAACATTCCATGTGACATGGAACACAGAAATATCTCCAACAGAAGCAAACAACTGCCACTATTATTTAAAATGAGAAAAATTGAAAATTACAATTTTCACAAAAGACTGATTTTTTTAAATGCTATGTCTCGTAAAGTCATTCTTCTGCCAACATTATTTCTATTCCTTTTGACCTTCAAGGATTTGTATTGATTTGGGGCATGAGAACAAATTGAGTATTTCCAACAAATCTACTGAAACAATCAAAACAGCAATCTCATTCTATTACACCATAATACGGAGACACGGTCCAACCCGAAACTGACAAACCAAAGAGGGATTTGGTGAAAATATTGCTCAAGGCCTCCCCTCCCCCTCCACGATTAAGGAACGCTTGATGCCAGAACAGAAACACAGTTTCTAGAAAAGTTCTCTTCTCATAAACCAAAGTTGCCATTATCTAAAGTGCTTCCGGGCCAATCAGCCTCATTCGGAGACGACAGACTAGATCATCTAAGAGTGGCTCTATACAGATCTTCTTACTAAAAGTCGGCGGCGAGACTAAAAGGAAGGGAAAACAAATCAATTTACAAATGTCAAATCATCATGCTTCAAATGTAAAATAGCCTGGCAACCTGACCAGATCTTCCCCAATATGTAACATCTCCATATAAGTCAAAAGATAATTTCTCAGCCGGCAGCCGGGACAGGAAGTTTTAACACTGGAAAGTCAAATATCAAAGCTAGCCTTGTAAAAGCAGCTATCAGAAACCACGAGACTAGCGTGAACATGGTGCCAGAGGGCTAGGAGCTTCTCCTAGATTCGCAGTTTCTTAACCATCTACCTAATTACAGTTCTCAGGTGGCGGGCCTCTTAAAGCACGTTTTACTTTTGGATTTAGAATCTGCGGCTTCTGTAGTTTCTGATACGTTGGCATTCAAGGTGTCTTTTTCATCACCACTCCCAAGCACCGTTTTTAAACAGCAACCCCACCCTCAACCTGGTCCCCAACCTCTCTCCCGCCCTTCGACTGAAGACCTGCCCCTCCTCCCCGCCCCCCCAAAAAAGGTGCTTTGGGTTTGTTTTTAGTTTCTGAAAACCCGCCTTTCATAGATTCTCTTTCAAGCCCAAATAACAGCACACAAGGGGCTGAGATCGCCAGGGAGCTCGGTAGCATTCGGCCTCAAAAACCACAAGTTTCTTCTCCCCTTTCCCCCAAACTAACGGCAGGCCAAGTCCCTGCAATTTTCTCGCTGCCGCACTTTGCGCCAAATCGCCTCGGAGCTGGTTTCTTTAGGTCTAGTTCCACTGTGGCCGCCGGAAGAAGGGTTTTCTCGTAAATTTTTTCTAAGGTGAAACGAGAGAACCTTCCAGACCTCTCGCCCCCGCTCGCGTACATCCCCTTTTACAAGGAAACAATAGTGAGGAACCCGTCACCCCCCCCCCCCCGGCCGCCCCTACCCGGGGAGCACCCGGGTCCGCGCGCCCCCCACTGCCTGACCCCGGGGCGCGGGGCAAGCGCTCGCAGGCTCCTGGGGGTGGGAGGGTGCCTGGAGGCGCGCCCCCCGGCCCCTGATCCTGTCTCAGAGGCAAAACCCGCGGATCTCCCCGCACCCCCAACCTCCCTCCCCCGGGCGATGCCAACCCTCAGCGAAGCGGGCCGGGGAGAGTTACCCGCCGAGGCCCAGGCGCGAAGACCGCAGGAGCGCGCGGGGCTCCGGGGCCGGGAGCTCGCCCGCAGCCGCTCGCTCCAGCCGGGTGCTGCCTCTCCCGCGGAGCCCGCAGCATCGAGCCGGCGGAAACCGGAGGACGGTGGCGCGGATCTGAGGCGGCCCGGGAAGGAGGCAGTCTCCCCGGACCCGGCGGGGGACCGGCCAGGGCGCGCCGGCGCCGCCCGGGGTCCGAGGCGCCCGGCGGCGCGTGCGCTGCCCACCGCGCCCGGGGCCGGATCCTCGGCGACTGCGCCGAGCGCCTCCGCAGCCGCGGGGAAGCTCCTCCCGCGGCAGCGGCTGCGGCCGCCCCCGAGTGCGCGGAGGAAGGTGCGGGGCAGTGAGACAGCCGCTGGGGCCTCGCGGCCCCGGGCAGGCGAGGCTGGAGCGCAGCCGGGCCCCTACCTTTCCTGCTGGCGGGACTCCAGCCGCGCGCCCTCCCCGGGCGTCCCGGACAGGAAAATCACCGGGGGAGGGCCCGGGGAAAGCGGCGGGTGGCTTTGGACGAGGCAGGAGGATCAGGTTCCACAGCCAAGGAGACACTCCCTTCCCGCCCCGGTTTTTTTGGAAAGCTGCAGGGGCGAAAGAGAGGGGCGGCTAGGGCGCTGCCTCCTCCCCCCGGGCTGGCAGGCGGCAGAAGTAAACACTTTTTGCTTGGCTCGGCGGGCACTTCTGTGACACGAGGCGGGGCAGGCGGTTTGGTCCCCAGCAGAAAGGGCGGGGGTGTCCAGAGAGACCAGAATTGCTGGGCTCTGCCCTTCAAGGACAAATGTGTTAGTGCTTTTTCTCTTTTGGAGGAAACGATACGTTAGGGGGAAGGAAGATGAGATGTGTAGTTTCTTGTTAAAATAGGTCTGCCTTGAGAAAAGCGTATACTATAGTGATGATACTTGGACAGCTGTGTTTTTTAAATGTCAGTGTTTGTGAAATAAATCATATGCCATCAAATGATCCCTGGGAGAAGAGCCACAGACTTGGGTGCAGTTCAGAGTGAGTAACGTGTCAGGCAACTGAAACAAAGTCCCTTGTGATGGAACTTCTGGTGTTGCTGTTAATTTTAACAACGGCCCTAGGAGGCAGCACTTGTTATTTTCCCAATTTTATCAAAGAATCGGACACGACTGAGCACACACACACACACACAGTCAAAAAACCCAGAGAGTTCAGGAAGTCCCCAGTCTTACCGTTTCTACAAATTGCTTCTGTAGTAACCCACACAGATTTTGTAATTATAAAGGTGGTACCTCAGACATCTGAGCGGTAGTGGTGGATTAGTTCCTAAACTGTGTCTGACTCTTTGAGACTCCATGGATTGTAGACCTCCAGGCTCCTCTGTCCATGGAATTTCCAGGCAAGAATACTGAAGTGGGTTACTATACTGAAGATCCCCAGGGGGTCTTCCCCACCTCACCCAGGAAATGAACCTGGGCCTCCTGCATTTCAGGTGGCCTTCTGCATTGCAGGCAAGTTCTCTACCGACTGAACCACAGGAAGAGGGTATTTGTCCAACTGGGCCCATTTTTCTTGAAGTTACTTTGCTCTTTTAGGTTCTTTTGAGTTTATTACCCTTCTTGTGTTCATCATCTTCAGAATTAAAGCAGTGATTTTACCTCCCACTCTCTAGCTTTCCTAGGAATTTTTTTTTTTTTAAATGTGGACCATTTTTTGTCAGTCTCTATGGAATTTGTTACAATATTGCTTCTATTTTATGTTTGGTATTTTGTCCCCAGGGCATGTGAGACCTTAACTCCCTGACCAGGCATTGGAACGTGAAGTCTTAACCAATGGACTGCCAGAGAAGTCTCTTTCCTAGGATTCTTGAATCTGCAAAGTCACGTGCTAAGGGAAGAGGCAGTCCACTATTCTTGGGTGACATTTGTGGTTCTTCATAGTCAGTAGTGGCCAAGAAGACGCTATTCACCATAACCAAGTTCAAATTCCACTTCCTCCTCTGGCCTGTGTGACCTTGAACAACTGACTTAACCTCAATGTGCTTCCTTTTGATCACCTGTAAATTGAGAGAGTACAACCTCTCTTCTGGGGTTGTGATGAGGATTAAAATAGATGATGAAGTAGAGAGTTCTTGGCACAACGCTTATCACAAAAAAACATCAATCAGGAAGTACAGATATTAACTACCAGTTCTTTCCTACCATGAGTCAACTACCCTTCATGTATCATGTCTGTTCCTCCCATTCATCCTGCAAACCAGAATAATCTCATCCCAGAAATGACGAAACAGAGTCAGGAGGTTACATAATATGCCCAAGATCATACCTACCTATTTTGGAGCTGTGATTTGAATCAAAGTACCTAGAACTAAAATAATTTTTTTTTCCAGAATGCCTTACCTGTTATGTAACTATGCGGGCAGGTGCTTTTGACATGTCAAAGATTTTTTTTTTTAATGCAGAATACATTATTTCTTGGGCACATGATTGCAACTATGTAAAATTTTTGAATTCTTGTGGAAGGTGGTAAAGAATTAAGCAAGGTAAATTTGTAGCATTCTCTGGGCTACAATGTTTTCACAGTGTAAAGATAATGAACTCAACCTTTGTGTAGAAGATTTATTCTATTAAAATGGGTGGGGGGGGGGCCAGGAAATAAGAGAGAACTATTGGGACATGCAGGGTCTTTTAAAGGTCCTTGAAATCATAATATTTAGGCAGTGTACATATAGGGTTGGCCCAGTTTGCTAGGTTTGTTTTTTGATTATAGATGGTGTGATCTCTTTGAATTAAAATGACATTGTTTGATGGGATGTGTCTCAGGGTATCCAGGGACCGGTGAAAGCCAGGTTCCCCACACCACCCTGGAGTGCCATTTAGTACACTGGAGAATCACAGTCTAGAGTAAAGTTCAAGAAAGTAGTATTTCTTCCTGACCCCAGTATATGACCTGCCTTCCAAATTCTCACACCCTAGCCAAAGCACAGGCTTTCTTGGCATGATTGACGTAGAACTGTCTACTCTATGCAGAAGAGACCTACTTGTAGGGGCATGCTCTCAGCAGGTCACATCAGAGCATAGTAGATGAACCTCAGGACTGCAGATACAAAGCGACAAGAGACCTCTTTCACACAATATCCTCTTTTAAGTTTATGGGGGGTGGGGGAGTGGGAATGTTTTCTTTAACATTCTCAATATGCCAGCAAATTTGGAAAACTCAGTAGGGTCACAGAACTGGAAAAGTTCAGTTTTCATTCCAATCCCAAAGAAAGGCAATGCCAAAGAATTCTAAAACTACCACATAGTTGCAAAAATAAATAAATGAAACTACCACATAGTTGCGCTCATCTCACATGCTACCAAAGTAATGCTCAAAATTCTCCAAGCCAGGCTTCAATAGTACGTGAACCGTGAACTTCCAAATCAAGCTGGATTTAGAAAAGGCAAAGGAACCAGAGATCAAATTGCCAACATCCACTGGATCGTCAAAAAAGCAAGAGAGTTTCAGAAAACCATCTATTTCTGCTTCATTGACTATGCCAAAGCATTTGACTCTGTGGATCACAATAAACTGGAAAATTCTGAAAGAAATGAGAATACCAGACCACCTGACCTGCCTCCTGAGAAACCTGCATGCAGGTCAGGAAGCAACAGTTAGAACTGCACATGGAACAAGAGACTGGTTCCAAATAGGGAAAGGAGTACATCAAGGCTGTATATTGTCACCCTGCTTATTTAACTTATACGCAGAGTACATCATGAGAAATGCTGGGCTGGATGAAAGCACAAACTGGAATCAAGATTGCTGGGAGAAATATCAATAACCTCAGATATGCAGATGACACCACCCTTATGGCAGAAAGTGAAGAAAAACTAAAGAGCTTCTTGATGAAAGTGAAAGAGGAGAGTGAAAAAGTTGGCTTAAACTCAACGTTCAGAAAACTAAGATCATGGCATCCAGTCCCATCACTTCATGGCAAATAGATGGGGACACAGTGGAAACAGTGACAGACTATTTTTTGGTCTCCAAAATCATTGCAGATGGTGACTGCAGCCATGAAATTAAAAGACGCTTGCTCCTTGGAAGAAAAGTTATGACCAACCGAAATAGCATATTAAAAAGCAGAGACATTACTTTGCCAACAAAGGTCCATCTAGTCAGAGCTATGGTTTTTCCAGTGGTCATGTATGGATGTGAAGGTTGGACAATAAGGAAAGCTGAGCACCGAAGAATTGATGCTTTTGAACTGTGGTGTTGGAGAAGACTCTTGAGAGTCCCTTGGACTGCAAGGAGATCCAACTGGTCTATCCTAAAGGGGATCAGTCCTGGGGAGTTGGTGATGGACAGGGAGGCCTGGTGTGCTGCAATCCATGGGATCGCAGAGAGTAGGACACAACTGAGCTACTGAACTGAGCTGAACTGAACGTTCTCAAGGCTTGCGGGATTCAGTTTTAAACAGTACCTGGCTGGAGACTGAACTTGACCAACATACAGTCCTTCCTCCAACTCTAGGTAGAGATCCTGCCAGCTCTGTCTTCTGATTATCTTGTGGTTTTATCTCCTACGAGCAATTATTTGTCACAGTGGCAAAAAATCCACCTACCAGTGCGGGAGATGTAAGAGACACAGGTTCCACCCCTGGATTGGGAAGATCCCCTGGAGCAGGTAATGGCACCCTACCCCAGTATTCTTGCCTGGAGACTTCCGTGGACAGAGGAGCCTGGTGGACTACAGTCTATGGGGACTCAAAGAGTCAGAGCTGACCAAGTGACTGAGCGCAGGGAACTAAGACCTATCACACTGCCTGGTGCAGCCAAAAAGATAAAAAATTCAAGGGTATGTGGATCTCAAAAACAACAAACCAGTGTGTAAGGAATGCAAATATTAACTTAGAGCTATGACTCTGCCAGCAATGTAGAAAACGGCAGTCAGTACTCTCAAGCAGACCCCTGACTTCTCCAACATCTCCATTCCAGAGCAGGGTATCAGCTACGTGTTTGCATACATAAATAAGCAGTGTATTGTTTTCCCCAGAATTGCGAGTGCGTGAAAAAGGAATTCAAGTCTACCAGAAAGCTTATTTGCCACTTCATAAATGATAGTGTCTCCTGATTGTGCTAGTCCTGTCAAGGTTTCAGAGGTCTTAGTGGCCCAGTAGTTATCAGGGACTGCATTTTCTCTCCTTCCACAAGCTAGCAGAGGTGGGTGGAACTGGGGCTCAAAGTGTCCTAAGCACAGGAGCATGTCAGTATCTACATGATGGGAGGCAAAATTAAGACAGCTGATGGAAAATGATTGCAATATTATTAAAAATGGTTAATATCCAGAATAAATTAAGAATTCCTATGGATCAATAAAAAGGACAACCCATTTGAAAATAGAACACAGGATATCATCAAGCAATTCACTGAAGAGATACAAATTATCCAAAAACATGCAAAAATTTTAGTGTCTTTTTTTATAACAACACTATGTGAGAGAATCTAGATAGTAGTGAGAAATCAGATAAGCAAAAAAAAGGGGGGGTGGGGGCAGTGAGAGAGTTAATGAGAGCTCCGCTAGCTATCCAGTGGTTAAGAATCTTCCTGCCAGTGCAGGGGACATGGGTTTCACAACCGTGGAGCCCAGATGCTGTAACTACTGGGACTCAACTGCTCCAGAGTCCGTGCTCCATGACAAGAGAAGCCACCACAAGGAGAAGCCCAAACACCGCAACAAAGACCCAGCACGGCCAAAAATAAAATAAACAAATCTTTTATTCTTTTTTAAGTGAGTTAATGAGTTTCTGGCAAAGGTGGCAAGGAATCTATTCAAATAAGTGTAAAGAACTACTTCCTTTTTAGAGGGCAATTTGGTGGTTGCTATCAGATCAGGAAAGGAATATGTCAGGCTGTGTCACCCTGCTTATTTAACTTATATGCAGAGTACATCATGAGAGATGCTGGGATGGATGAAGCACAAGCTGGAATCAAGATTGCAGGAGAAATATCAATAACCTCAGATATGCAGATGACACCACCCTTATGGCAGAAAGCAAAGAAGAACTAAAGAGCCCCTTGATGAAAATGAAAGAGGAGAGTGAAAAAGTTGGCTTAAACTCAACATTCAGAAAACTAAGATCATGGCATCTGGTCCTATCACTTCATGGCAAATAGATGGGGAACAATGGAAACTGTGAGAGACTTTATTTTGGGGGGCTCCAAAATCACTGCAGATGGTGACTGCAACCATGAAATTAAAAGACGCTTGCTCCTTGGAATAAAAGCTATGACCAACTTAGAGAGCTTATTAAAAAGCAGAGACATTACTTTGCCAACAAAGGTCCATCTAGTCAAAGCTATGGTTTTTCCAGTAGTCATATATGGATGTGAGTGTTGGACTATAAAGAAAGCTGAGCTCCAAAAAATCGATGCTTTTGAACTGTGGTGTTGGAGAAGACTCTTTAGAGCCCCTTGGACTGCAAAGAGATCCAACCAGTCCATCCTAAAGGAAATCAGTCCTGAATATTCATTGGAAGAACTGATGCTGAAGCTGAAACTCCAATACTTTGGTCACCTGATGCAAAGAACTGACTCATTTGAAAAGACCCTGGTGCTGGGAAAGATTGAAGGCGGGAGAAGGGGACGGCAGAGGATGGGATGGTTGGATGGTATCACGGACATGAGTTTGAATAACCTCTGGGAGTTGGTGATGGATAGGGAGGCCTGGTGTGCTGCAGTCCATAGAGTCGCAAAGAGTCGGACAGGACTGAACGACTGAACTAAACTGATCAGATGTAAAAGGTTGTTTGGAATTTGAATTTCAAAACCCTCATTAAAGTTCCTTGACTTTTCTCCCTGGGAGATAGTTCTGGTTTCAAGCCAAGTGATTTAGGAATGAGGATCAGAAGAGACAGGACCTGAGATCTCTCAACCAACTCCCAGTTACCCCATCAATGAAGAGGGTGGCCTTCCTGGTTGCTGGGTAGCTCCCTTCACAGTACACCCTGGTGGTAGGACAGACCCTCCCCCAAGATAGTAGGACACCGCCCGGAGTTGTATGGGGGTATTGCCCAAAGCTGCTTTATCTTGGAGCAGCTTGCTCAGAGCTCTTGCTCAATTCTGAGAAGTATTCAATGCCTGGGCCACTGTCCTAGCAGATATGCCCCCTCCCCATCCGTCTATGAAGATGCTCTGCTAATTTTCAGTCCTGTGACTGATAATTCAAGCAAAATATACAGGTCACTTCACTCAGAGCGCTCAGCCCACTAATGATAAAAATGATGACATTTTTATCTAACACCTTTCTCTCATAACTGGTTTACAGAGCTGAACTTTTGCTACTTCATTTCCTGGGAGTGTTGCTATAGGCTGCTGCTGCTGCTAAGTCGCTTCAGTCGGGTCCGACTCTGTGTGACCCCATGGACGGCAGCCCACCAGGCTCTGCCGTCCCTGGGATTCTCCAGGCAAGAACACTGGAGTGGGTTGTCATTTCCTTCTCCAATGCATGAAAGTGAAAAGTGAAAGTCGTGTCTGACTCTTCGCAATCCCATGGGCAAGAGTACTGGAGTGGGTTGCCATTGCCTGCTCCATTGCTATAGGATGGATCCCTAAAAGTGGAATTGCTGGGCAAAGTGTACATAAACCTACACTCAAATAATTAACTATATTTTTATGTTCAAAAATTTATGCTTAGAAGAAAATATTTTCCATAGCACTCCTGAAGCAGAGTGCAAGGTGGAGTCATTACAGTGGGCTATGAGTGGCACAAGGCTTCTCTGTGTTTCCCAAATTCTAGTCTGCTGTAAATGCATGTTCATTTCAAATCATCAGCTGCATGCTTTGGGACTCCATCCTGCAGAGATTGCATAGGAACACAAAAATATGTATGGGGTTGGTCACAGGAGCATTGCTTGTAATGTTTAAAAACAGGAAAATAATAGAAAGAATAGAAAGCGATTAATTAGATTATGGTAGTATATCCTGGGCTTCTCTGATAGCTCAGTTGGTAAAGAATCTGTGGGCAATGCAGGAGACCCTAGTTTGATTCCTGGGTTGGGAAGAGCCACTGGAGAAGGGATAGGCTACCCACCCCAATATTCTTGGGCTTCCCTGGTGGTTCAGTTGGTAAAGAATTTGCCTGCAATGTGGGAGACCTGGATTCGATCCCTGGGTTGGGGAGATACCCTGGAGAAGGGAACAGCTATCCACTCCTGTATTCTGGCCTGGAAAAATGAGTGCAACTGTTGCTAAGCTATTAGAAATCTGCATATACATACACTAATATGATGACAGCTATTATATTGGCTTAGGAAGTCCTACATTCATAAAACACATATGGTGCCATTCATTTATATCAAGCAGAAAAAAATAAAGGATCACTGATGTGTGTGTAATTATTTGTAAGTACTTAAGAAAAAGTCCTAAAGACTGCACAACAAAATGCTAACAGATTTCTTCTAGAATTACAGGGGCAGAGAAAGGAAGGGAAGGAGGATTTTTTGCTGTATGCTCTAAATGTTTCTAACTTGTGGTATTTATAATGTATATGAGTAATGTTTGTCATTTTTAAAAAGACACTAACAGAATTATTTGTTGGTGTTTGGGAAAGAGAGTAAAAAAATGTCGAATAAAAATGCATCCGTGTTTAGGTGCAAATTTGAACCCTTTAACTTGGTGATTCCTTCCCTGTGTGCTCCTTATTCTATACAATGTTTCTCCAATCAATAGAGACCAGATAAAAATATCAGATGAAAACAAAAATAAAACCCTTAAGCCCACGTTGAAAAAACAAGAGGAAAATCTATGTGAATCTTGTTTTCATTTTGAAGTGGGAAAAACTAGGCATGAAGGAAGCTTGAAGAAAAAGGTTAATACATTTGACTTCACAAAAATGTAGTTTCTAAAGACAAAATACACCAAAAAATAAAAAGACAAGCTGGAAAAAATACTTGCAGCACTTATCAAATGGGTACTCTTCTTCTTATGCCAAGAGCTCTTAGGAGGCAAAAAAAAAAAAAAAATCAAGACTTTAGTAGAAAAATAGGCAAGCTACATGGAAAAAACAGCACTCTGAGGAGAAAAATAAACATTACTTAATTAAACAAATATGTATGCCTACTTTGTGCCAGATACCATTCTAAACAGGTATATATTAATAGCAGTGAAGGAAACAGACAATAATTTCTGCCCCTTTGAGTCTTACATTCTAGTAAATTTGAAAAGAGTTTTGACTTCACTAATCAAATTTAAAGTTATGTATCATTTGCACTTATTGGTGGAAATCATGATTATTAAAACTTAGTGTGAAGATAATTTCTCGTGCTTTTGGTGCAAATGCAAACTGGTGAGGTCTTTCCAAAAGATATTTTATTAAAGTCAATTATAATTTTAAACATGTATACTTTACTGTTGAATATATACTTTATGTATACATTGTATACTCTATATATACAATGTATACTTTATTGTAGAAGTTCCACTGATAGAAACTTCTGTTGTAGATACCTTACATAATTATGCAAAGTTATGTTTAAGAATTGCCATTCAGATATTGCTTATTAATGGCAGCCCACTCCAGTACTCTTGCCTGGAAAATCCCATGGACAGAGGAGCCTGGTAGGCTACAGTCCATGGGGTCGCAAAGAGTTGGACACAACTGAGCGACTTCACTTTCTTCTTTCTTATTGCTTATTAAATATAGTGAAGAGATACCAGAATGACCCAAACAGCCATTGGTAAGGGATTGGAGTTGTAGGGATCACATATACAAGAATTCTGTTTATTCACTAAAACCATGAGCTAGTCCTGCATCTAATGACTTGGAATAATGTCCAAGATATTGCTAAATTTAAACAGCAAGTTGCTAAACAGGTTGCCTAGTAGGATCCTGTTATTGTGAGATGTAAAAAAAAAAAAAAAGTAATAGAAATAACGATGGTTATAATAAAGCTTATGTAAGAACACTAACAGAAGGTGTCAAAGGGGATACACACCAGCCATGGACATGAGCCACCTCTGGAGGATGTATTCATGGAGGACTTTTCTTTCTAAATTATAAATTTCTAAATGTTTGGTTTTCATAATAAGCATCTATTTATTTGTAACCAAAATTTCAAAACATTTTATGTTTTAGGATTTTTTACATGCAGTAGGAACTTGCTTAGAAGCATATCAAAATACTTGGAATACTTGACCCTCCTCCAGGGGTTTCTCTGAGAAGTGATGATAAAAACTCTGTTGTAAAGGATGATTGTACAACATTTTAATCAGAACCCTGATAGTGACAGTGTTTTGGGATTTCTATTATTCTCAATTTTTGAATTAAAAGGGACTCAGCTAGTGGAAGTGATGGAGTTCCACCAAAGCTATTTAAAATCCTAAAAGATGATGCTATTAAAGTGTTGCACTCAATATGTTAGCAAATTTGGAAAACCCAGCAGTGGCCACAGGACTGGAGAAGATCAATCTTCATCCCAATTCCCAAGAAGGACAGGACTATAGAATGTTCAAACTACCAGACTGTTGTACTCACTTCCCCTGCTAGTAAGGTTATGCTCAAAATCCTTCAAGCTAGACTACAGCAGTACTTGAATCAAGAACTTCCAGATATACAAACTGGGTTTAGAAAAGGCAGAGGAACCAGAGATTAAATTGCCAACATTTGCTGGATCATTAAGAGAGCAAGGGAATTCCAGGAAACATCTGCTTTCTGTTTCATTGACTATGCTAAAGCCTTTGACTCTGTGAATCATAACAAACTGTGGAAAACTCTTAAAGAGATGGGACAATCAGATCATCTTACCTGTTTCCTGAGAAACCTGTTTGCGGCTCAAGAAGCAACAGTTAGAACCTCACATGAAACAATTTACTGGTTCAAGACTGAGAAAGGAGTAAGTCAAGGCTGTTTATTGTCACCCTGTTTATTTAACTTATATGCAGAGCACATCATGCAAAATGCCAGGCTGGATGAGTTACAAGCTGGAACCAAGACTGCCAGGAGAAATATCTCAGATATGCAGATGATATCACTTTAATGGCAGAAAGCAAAGAGGATCTAAACAGCCTCTTGATGAAGGTGAAAAGGAGAGTGGAAAAGCTGGCTTAAAACTCAATATTAAAAAAACTAAGATCACAGCATCTAGTCCCATCACATATTGGCAAATAGAAGGGAGAAAGGTGGAAGCAGTGACAGATTTCCTCTCTTTGGGCTCTAAAATCACTGCAGATGGTGACCATAGTCATGAAATTAAAAGATGATTGCTTCTTGGAAGGAAAACTATGACAAACATAGTTTTGTCATAGAGAATTAAAAATAAAGGATTAAAAATAAAAGACATCACTTTGCCAACAAAGGACCATCTAGTTAAAACTATGGTTTTCCCAGTGATCATGTATGGATGTGAGAGCTGGACCATAACGAAGGCAGAGCATGGGAGAATTGATACTTTTGAACTTTGGTGTTGGAGAAGACTCTTGAGAGTCACTTGGACTGCAAGGAGATCACACCAGTCAATTCTGATGCTGGGAAAGATTGAGGGCATGAAGAGGAGGGGTGGCAGAGGATGAGATGGTTTAGATGGTATCCCTGACTCAGTGGACATGAGTTTGAGCAAATCCCGGGAGAAAGTGAAGGACAGGGAAGCCTGGCATACTGCAGTTCATGGGGTTCGCAAAGAGTTGGACATGGCAGCAAGTGAACAATCAGGGTTTCATTGATTTATTCATTTATAGGTTTATTGAGAAACTACTGTATGCCCAGCACAACGGCAGTTGAGGCATTAAACATACAGAATCCTAGACACTGGAGTTCCTGCCTTGAGAAGTGATACGAGGGAAATAGGCTCATAAGTTTCAGACTACAAACACTTTCTGAGATTCTGTGTCATACATTGGCTAAGTTCAAAGAACACAGTGGTGAATGGACAAAGTTCCCAACTTGATGATGATTGCAAATGAGCAGACATGTAGACTAACACTGCTTATCAGGGTATTGTAACTGCTGGACATAAACAGCCTGGTGGAAACAACTTCCTGGGAGAACTTGGAAAGATAACTTTGGAAATTTGCTTTATGCAAAAAATAATCTTCCTGGTCTATTTTTTCCTAAAGATTTTTCTTTTCTAGTTTTTGCTTAAAATGACATGCACATACTTAGAATTTGCCAGAAGACAATCTTACCCAAGTTTCTTAGCCACTGAAATATGAATGGCTTTTCCTAAAAGAGCTTTACAATTCTTACACTCTGACCCCAGTCACCTAACATAGCTCAATAGCCTAATTATTGCTCCAGATTGTCACCCCCACCTCAGGGTTTCTAATTCTGTGGGACTAGAGTGTGGCCTGAGAATTTTTATTTCTAATAGGTTTCCAGAAGTAGCTGATGCCACTTCAAAAACGGTTTAGGGAATTAAATATACCGACTTCCCAAGTTAAAGACTTTATTAAAGGGCTGTGAGACAGATGATATCTCTGATTCATAGGAGGAATAACAAGGTTCTTAAAAAAACACAAATGTAGATAGGTAGGCAAGACACAATAATAAATATTTTCATTTCAGTTCAGTCGCTCAGTCGTGTCCGACTCTTTGCAACCCCATGGACTGCGGCACAGCAGGCCTCCCTGTCCATCACCAACTCCCGGAGTTTACCCAAACTCATGTCCATTGAGTCAGTGATGCCATCCAATAAATATTTTATATCCTATTTAATAAATGAAAGGATCTATTAACTTGAGGTCAGAAATTTCCTTCTATCGCTGATTGTCAGGATTCGAAATACTGTAAAGGTGCTTCATGGCTCAACTTCACATAAATTTTCTTTTTCTCTCCCATACACAGATGTTTTAGAAATTTAGATTAAAAACAATTTCTAACTACATCCAAATGCATTATGTTAGATTTTGTGATGGGAACACAGTCCCAAGGCTGTGGGGGAATTTGTTTTTTCTTGTGAATGGGCCTCTTGGGAAACAAACTTCTAAGGGAGCAGCATCAATGAGTGCAAACAACAGGCATAGGATGGTGGTGACCATCCAGAAGGTTTGAGCAACATGAGGGGGGCAGATGCCAATTAAGAGCCTCTAAAAAATGAGAAGAGAGAATCTGTATTTGTAGATGAATCTGTCTGTAGTCTGAAAACTCACGTGCCTAACATCAAGAGGGCTGGATGACTGCTAGCTGTCATGAGTGAGTGACTTTAGTCATGTCTGACTCTTTGCTACCCCATGGACTGTAAGCACAATATTCACAGTTTCTGGGGATCAGGATATAGACAATTTTGGGAGGGAGCATTATCTGGCTTCCCACATGTGCCACTTATTTTGTTCTGGTCAAAAACCACTTGGAGCAGTGTTTTCAATACCCGGCATCACATAATGAGTGATATTCTACAGAAGAGAAAAATCATCAATCATTCATTTAGCAAACATTTGTAAGGTGTTCACTATGTTCCAGGCACTTGGTGAGAAGAGCTCTGGAGATGAGAGCATAGGTGGTTGTAGAATCTAATGCTCATGAGCCAGGACCCTGGAGTCTAACCATCTGGTTTTGAATCCGGGTCTCACCGTTTATATACTGTGTGACCTCACAAATGACTTAACCTCTCTGTGCCTCAGCGTTGTCACTTATGAAACTGAGGTAAAACGTTAACTGTCCCATAGGGTTCCTGTGAAGGCTACGTGAGACTCTCGATGAAGCCTCTGGCATAATGACTGCATGTTGAGTTCAGTGTCTGTCGGTACTGAGGAGGCATGAGCGGACAACAACAGAGTAGGGGGTGCAGAATGACCACAAGGAATTCGAAAAGGCTTTCCGGAGGTAAGTCTTGAAAGTTGAGTTTCTCCTAGTTCATCAACGAGAAATGCAGAATGTGTAATGAGAAGACTTAGTGAAGGGTTTGGAAACCACAAGGACTGGCTGAGCAGGTTGAGGGATGTAAGCTTAATAGCTTTAGGAATAGGGATCAGAGTCACATGAGCGCTGCATTTAAATCCTCTTGCAGATAAAGCAACAGAAAGAAATTACTTATTTTACTTCTATCCAGCAAAATAGCCAAGCCTAAGTGAAAATGACAAAAGCAACGTTCATCTCATTGTTTGAAAGAACTTGTGAATAATAAGGATTCCTTTTTGTAATGGGGTGGGAGAAAGTGAAAGGAGCTCAGTTGTGTCCCACTCTTTGTAACCGCATGGAATGCTCCAGGCCAGAATACTGGAGTGGGTAGCCGTTCCCTTCTCCAGGGCATCTTCCCAACCCAGGAATCAAATTGGGGTCTCCTGCGTTGCAGGCGGATTCTTTACCAACTGAGCCATCAGAGAGAAGCTGATATAAATGGTGGGAGAGGGAGTGATACAAACCCTTCTTGTGCCCCACTGATTGTCAGACACACTGCCTTCTTGATGGAATGGTTGGTCTTAAATCCATTTTCCCCAGCTCTCTTGTCAATAGAAACCTAAGTATTTTGAGAACTCAATGGGCCATAAACTTTAAGGGACATTGGGCTTTTTCCAGCCCCAAGGGTGTAAATCAGGATTGGCTTGAACCAACCATGGTAACCACCATGGTTGAGGAGGTCAAGAACAGGCATGCCCTTTTAAAATTTTCCTTATCTCTTCAGAAGGTAAATGAAAAAAGTGAGTGTTCTCTCTTTCTTGAAGTGAAGAAAGAAGTGACTTTCTTCCAGGAATGAGCCATCAAGTTAACATCTGGAGATGGAAGAACAAGAGGACAGAAAGGATGGATCCTTCATGAGGTGGATCAGCTGCTAAATTATCCAACTCTGGAATTGTTGTAAAGCTAATTTACTGAATTGTGCATGCCATTTATTATATTAATATGTAATATATTAAAATACACTCAGTGTTAAAGTCAGTCACATTTTGCATCTTACAGCCTGAAAAGCATCTTGCAGTACAACTAGCACTTTAGTATGCTGACAATCCAGGCTGTCATCAGAAAATAAACATGGACCCTCTGTGAGTGAGTGAGTGAGTGAGTGAAAGTCGCTCACTCGTGTCCAACTCTTTGCGACCCCATGAGTCCATGGAATTCTCTAGGCCAGAAGACTGCAGTGAGTAGCCTTTCCCTTCATGGACCCTCTGTAGAGTTTATAAAAATGCAGGCTTTGAGAACTAATTTTAAATCAAGATTACTGACTTGATTTCCAGGTGGAAAATTCTGTTAGACATGTTTCTTGGTTCATTTTTTCTCTACTTATCTTTAATTTTATCTTTTGGACCAAACCATATTATTAAAGGGGCTGCCCAGGTGGCACTAGTGGTAAAGAACACACCTGCCAATGTAGGAGATGTAAGAGACTGCAGGTTCGATCCCTGGGTCAGGAAGATCCCCTGGAGAAGGGCATGGCAACCCACTCCAGTATTCCTGGCTGGAGAATCCCACAGATAGAGGAGCCTGGCAGACTACAGACGATGTGGAGGCAAAGAGTCGGACACAACTGAAGCGACTTAGCACACACACGTATCTTTAAAGGGCAGTGTACTTATCCAGCCATTCAAATTAACACCACGTGGCGTCTAGTGATGGAATAACTTGACTGTATTAACAATGTAACTGTTTTCAGAATCAATCCTGCATATATGTAGGATTAATTTTCTGATTCCTAAAGTATATATGTCTAAGAGTCTATGATATCAACATTTCTAAGCAATGCACTAAACCCACTATATATTGATAAACTGATTCTTCTGCTATTTTGAAAATTCAACCAAGATATACTCAGAAAAATATGCCAACAGCAGCAAAAGATGATTTCCCTCATGTGGAAAAGAGAATTGTCCCTCCAATTTCTGATAAATGTCCTTTTGGGACCATATGTTCCTAAACACCCTTACAATCTCCTTAAGCCTCTCACTTCTCCATTTTGTTTTATTCCATCCATCTCATTCTCCTTTTCAATTGAGATGAGTTGAAACAGTTTACTGGCCCAGTTTTAGGTTCTGGAGAGGATCAGCTCACCAGTGATAACAGTGCATACTTTTCTCTTCTCACATAGCTTTTCTTCAACTATTTTACAGGTCCTATGTCTGCATTTACAGCTGAATAGAGTAGTTTCATTCTGAGCCACCTCCTTGCCAAAGTTTACTAAGAATATCTGTAGACTACAACACATTTACAAGAATCTTTTCTTTTAAAAGAACCTGGACAGAGCAAGAAAATTTGGTCTGTCAACCCCAAGTCTAAGGAAGAATGTCAAGTCAAATTTTAATTACAGAGTCTAAGACAATGGAAAAAAACAAGGTGTTTCCACTTCTCTCAGGCACACTTCCAGTTAGAAAGTGAAGATTTCCAGAAATCTGCAGCTATGTTTCAATCATCTTTTGGGAGTTTACAAGACTAAACAAAATAAACTATATTTTCTTATATTTTCTGTACTTTTGATGCTCTTGCATTTGGGGCCTCACTGACTAGTGTGACATTGTGATTTATAACAAGAAATATATATCTAGTCTCAGTACCCATTTCTGGCACAAATTTCTTAAGTGATGAGAGTGACAAAGGCATCTTTTGTTGTTAAGGAAGTGAGTTTTGCACTTAAATGAAGGACGGGGGCTGGTTGCCAGGGGAACCAACTCTGTGGTTCAGTTCAGTTCAGTTCAGTCGCTCAGTCGTGTCCGACTGTTTGCAACCCCATGAACTGCAGCACGCCAGGCCTCTCTGTCCATCACCAACTCCCAGAGTTTACCCAAACTCACGTCCATTGAGTCAAAGATGCCATCCAACCATCTCATCCTCTGTTGTCCCCTTCTCCCGCCTTCAATCTTTCCCAGCATCAGGGTCTTTTCCAATGAGTCAGCTCTCCACATCAGGTGGACAAAATATTGGAGTTTCAGCTTCAGGATCTGTCCTTCCAATGAATATTCAGGACTGATTTCCTTTAGGATAGACTGGTTGGATCTCCTTGCAGTCCAAGGGACTCTCAAGAGTCTTCTCCAGCACCACAGTTCAAAAGCATCAATTCTTCGGTGCTCACCTTTCATTATAGTCCAACTCTCACATCCATACATGACTACTGGAAAAACCACAGTGTTGACTAGATGGACCTTTGTTGGCAAACTGATGTCTCTGCTTTTTAATATGCTGTCTAGGTTGGTCATACAAAGATGGAAATGGCAACCCACTTCAGTATTCTTGCCTGGAGAATCCCAGGGATGGAGGAGCCTGGTGGACTGCCGTCTATGGGGTCACACAGAGTCAGACACGTCTGAAGCGACTTAGCAGCAGCAGCAGCAGCAGATTGGTAATAACTTTCCTGCCAAGGAGCAAGCATCTTTTAATTTCATGGCTGCAGTCACCATCTGCAGTGATTTTGGAGCCAAAAAAAAAATAAAGTCTCTCACTATTTCTACTGTTTCCCCATCTATTTGTCATGAAATGATGGGACCAGATGTCATGATCTTAGTTTTCTGAATGTTGAGCTTTAAGCCAACTTTTTCACTTTTCACTTTCATCAAGAGGCTCTTTAGTTCTTCTTCACTTTCTACCAAAAGGGTAGTATCATCTGCATATCTGAGGTTATTGATGTTTCTCCCAGCAATCTTGATTCCAGCTTGTGCTTCATCTAGCTCAGAGTTTCTCAAGATGTACTCTACATATCAGCTAAATAAGCAGGGTGACAATATACAGCCTTGGCGTACTCCTTTCTCTATTTGAAACCAGTCTGTTGTTCCATGTCCAGTTTTAACTATTTCTTCCTGACCTGCATACAGGTTTGTCAAGAGGCAGGTCAGGTGGTCTGGTGTTTCCATTTCCTGAAGAATTTTCTGCAGTTTATTGTGATCCACACAGTCAAATGCTTTGGCATAGTCAATAAAGCAGAAGTAGATGTTTTTCTGGAACTTTCTTGCATTTTTGATGATCAAGCAGATGTTGGCAATTTGATCTCTGGTTCCTCTGCCTCTTCTAAATCCATCTTGAACATCTGGAAGTTCACAGTTCATGTACTGTTGAAGCCTGGCTTGCAGAATTTTGAGCATTACTTTGGTAGCGTGTGAGACGAGTGCAATTGTGTGGTAGTTTGAGCATTCTTAGGCATTGTGTTTCTTAGGGACTGGAATGAAAACTGACCTTTTCCAGTCCTGTGGCCACTGCTGAGTTCTCCAAATTTGCTGACATATTGAGTGCAGCACTTTCACAGCATCGTCTTTTAGGATTTGAAATAGCTCAACTGGAATTCCATCACCTCCACTAGCTTTGTTCATACTGATGCTTCCTAAGGCCTACTTGACTTCACATTCCAGGATGTCTGGCTCTAGGTGAGTGATCACACCATCATGATTATCTGGGTCACGAAGATCTTTTTTATATAGTTCTTCTGCTTATTCTTGCCACCTCTTTTTAATATTGTCTGCTTCTGTTAGGTCCATACAATTTCTGTCCTTTATTGAGCCCATTTTTGCATGAATGTTTCCTTGGTATCTCTAATTTTCTTGAAGAGATCTCTAGTCTTTCCCATTCTATTGTTTTCCTCTATTTCTTTGCACTGATCACTGAGGAAGGCTTTCTTATCTCTCCTTGCTACTCTTCGGAATTCTGCATTCAAATGGGAATATCTTTCTTTTTCTCCTTTGCATTTCACTTCTCATTTTTTCAACAGCTCTTTGTAAGGCCTCCTCAGACAGTCATTTTGCCTTTTTGCATTTCTTTTTTTGGGGGATGGTCTTGATCCCTGTCTCCTGTACAATGTCACAAACCTCTGTCCATAGATCATCAGGCAGTCTGTCTATCAGATATAGTCCCTTAAATCTATTTCTCACTCCCACTGTATAATCATAAGGGATTTGATTTAGGTCATACCTGAATGGTCTAGTGGTTTTCCCTACCGTCTTCAGTTTAAGTCTGAATTTGGCAATAAACAGTCATGATCTGAGCCACAGTCAGCTCCCAGTCTTGTTTTTGCTGACTGTATAGAGCTTCTCTATCTTTGGTTGCAAAGAATATAATCAATCTGATTTCGGTGTTAACCATCTGGTGATGTCCATGTGTAGAGTTTTCTCTTGTGTTGTTGGAAGAGGGTGTTTGACTCTGTGGTTAGAGGGATGGAACTTTCGGATTCATTCCCAGACCTCCCCAAAGGAGAGAGGGACTGGAGGTTGAATTAAGTCACCATTGGCCAATGATGTAATCAATCTACATTAAAAGTGAAGTGAAGTCGCTCAGTCGTGTCCGACTCTTTGCGACCCCGTGGATTGTAGCCCACCAGGCTTCTCTGTCCATGGGATTCTCCAGGCAAGAATACTGGAGTGGGTTGCCAGTTCCTTCTCCAGGGGGTCTTCCCGACCCAGGGATCGAACCCAGGTCTCCCGCATTGCGGGCAGACACTTTAACCTCTGAGCCAGCAGGGAAGCCCAATCTGTAAAAGCCCAATAAGATAGGGTTCAGAGAGCTTTCTGGTTGTTGAACACATGAAGATTTGGGGAGAGCAGTGTGTTCTTCAACATGGGACCAGATAATAATATCTGCCCAATTTATCTTCAAAATGTTTTGGAAGACAAATATATTAAATATATACCAGTGCCAGGTTAAAACCTTTAGAGACCCAAAGGCCCCACATGCTACAGAGCTCATTTTCAATACATAATTCAATATAAAAATAATTCTAAGCCATAATATAAGTGGAAGAGACCAGCAAGAGCCTTTTTTTTTTTTTTGCAATTGACTTCTAAAATTTAAAAATATAATTATATGCCAACCTCTATTAAAAAGAAAAATAGGGTACCTCTTCTTCTGGCACCCTAAGAATGTACTTAATTTACCTTTGGATAATCTATCAAGAATTCTAACTGAACACTTACCATGCAAAGCCCGGTGCTCTGCGCTACATGAAAATTGAGTGATACAACAGTGAATGAGTGGTGGGCTTCTGACTTAAATTCTTAAGATTATTATAAAAGGTTCTCTGAGAAGGGAACTTTTAAGTTGAAGCTCCAGTAATGAAGAGAACCCAGCTATGTAAAGATCAGCGGAGGGAGCAAGTCAGGAAGAGGAAGTCAAAAGGAAACAGCATCCTGGACATGAAGTAGCTCCCAGATAGTCAGGGAGACAGAAATAAAACCAGCTAATTTTAACACACACCCTGGTTCCTGCTGTACTGTCCACGAGAGCCGTGTGCTCTGAGAAACCAGAGGGAGTGATTAATCAGAAGTGAGACACGCGGTGGGGCTGTGCCAAGCCGGGCATATAAAGACGGAGACGCTCACTGGGAAGATTTAAACCCTGCCTTCATCAGAGAGAGATGTCTGTTGAAAACAGATTCCTGGACTTCACTCCACGTTTACTCAGTCAGGATCTCTGAGCTGGCTGCCTGGAAATCTCTGCTCCTGACAAGCACTCTGCTGATAGGAAGATATTTTGAAACCCTTTGGTTCAGAGAGCAGACCTTGGAGTTAGAGAAACAACTTGGACACAAGGCTGAAGTCTTGCTTTCTTCTTCGATGAAACGAGGATAATAATACAGTCTTCCTCACTGGGGAACTCTGAGGATGCAACGAGGGAGTATTTGTAAAGCGTCATCTGTCATAGCCATTGTAAGAAAAGCATAGCTTTGCTCATAAGTGAGCGAAGAACTGATTGAGTTGTACCAGAGCTCATGCACGTATCCCAGGATGTCACCTTGCAGGGGAAATGACAGTGGGCTGCTCAGAGCTATCCGACAAGTGAGGGAGGCTGGAGAAGCAGCAGGCAAGGCCAGGGCGAAAGCCAGTTTCCACTGGTTCCAAAGTACAGTGAACAGCTGCAAGTTATCAAGGTTCTGTAGGAAGCAGCTGCCTTTGCCACAACATTGGTTTTTGTTTCTTTTTTTTTTTTTTCACTTCCTCATTTCAAATGCAAATTGTTTAAAGTCTTTTCCTCCCTAAGACCCCAGCCTAGTCCTAGGCTAAATCAAAACAAAGACATCTTGTTAAAGAAAGAAAACCCCAAGGGAAATTAGAGTGTTAGTCAGAAAGAAGTTTGGCAGAGGGACGTCAGGTCTGGAAAATAATGGATTGACTCAAATTCCTTCTACAGTTTCTACAGCCTGAAAATAACTGTCTGCAACCGACAAGCTCATTTCTTCCAACTGGTCTGACGAGCCTGAGGAGGGGGTTTAACTCTAACCCTAACCCCTTAACTATAAAATTATTCATCCCTTCCTAAACCAACCACCCATAAACCAAACACAACCAAACAAAACCACTCACTTCCAGATAACCACCAAAGAATTATTTCTAGGAAATGGTTTACCAGGGTCGCTGTTAACTGCAGATATACAAAAAACCACCTGCCTTTCTAGACTCCAATTTGCCCCAAATATTCTTGAGATGGTGGAAATTTCTTTTGGGGTGATGATTTCTTTTAAGCTCTCCCTTTCTTCTGTGGTTCTAGTAGAGCGACAAATTGGGCTCCCAATATTCCATGAGAAGGGGAATAGGTTATAGGTTTTGTACTTTGTGGTAGGAGGGGATGGCAGCCGGACATGTTAGAAGGATCATTCCCACACTGCACCCTGCAATGGTAAAACGATCGCGGGCTTTAGGTGCGAGCTCTTAGGGCTTTAGTCAGTCAGGCCTAGGTCCAAATTCCTGCTGGCCTCAGTACTAGCTGGGTCCTGGGGAAGATGCCTCTGATCTTGCAGTTTTCTTATCTGTTTCATGACAGACACTCTTCTCTGATCTGGCAGCTGCAATAAATGATCATTCTCTTGCCCTCAACATTTAACCTGTGATCTGTTATCAAACCATCTAAAGTACTGGAGGCCCAGATGGCTCTTTGTATTGTGAAAGCAAGTAAGGTTTCCTCACAACTGATGCTTTTAACTAAAGTATCTCTCAGTCCAAAGCAAAGAAGCCTCTTTACTTTTGATGACTGGGAGATATACATTAATACAGCGAGTGCTACTGTATATTTTTAATGGTACGAAAATTTAACTTTCAGCATTTAGTGAGTGCTCAAGGGCTGGTTCTAAAAAGATAATGTTTCCTATATTTTAAAGTGTGATTCTTATACAAGTGTACAGAATAATTTCAGTGTAAAATAGCAAAGAGGTTTCCCTGGTGGCTCAGTCAGTAAAGAATCCACCTACAAGGCAGGAGACCCAAGTTCTATCCCTGGGTTGAGTGAGAAGATCCCCTGGAGAAGGAAATGGCAACCCACTCCAGTATTCTGGCCTGGGAAATGTCATGGACAGAGGAGCCTGGCAGGCTACAGTCCATGGGGTTGCAAGGGTCGGGCATGACTTGGTGATTAAACCACCACAAAATAGCAAACATGTCAGAAAAAAAAATCTCCAGACAAAGAAAGAAAACATATAACCTCCATAGGTTATGACTATCACTGAAGTAAGGGCACAGGGATTATGGCAAGATTAAATGGTGGGATTGATTGATGAATGATCCCAGTGGGATGTGAGGGCCAGGAAATTTTCTAAAGAACACATCAGGCTGACCGGGTGATAGTTATCCTCTCTAGCTAGGTATGTGACGTGCACACACACAACCTTTAGTAGGGGTGTGACCATCAGGGGCCGCAAGAACAAAACAATTATAGTAATGGCCACACTTCACTGAGTATCTACATTGTGTTACAATGACAGGTACTTTATATATTTTCAGTATACTACTTATTACTTTTCCAAAACTCTCACAGAAAACAGATGCTGAAAGGTTAAATAATTTACCTAAGGGACTATATCTAGCACACCAGAGAATAGATCCCAGGTTTCCCTCTTTCTATTAGACTAAGAAGTTTTGGTTGGGAAGGAATGTAACATAGTGAAGTGGATTGGCCCAGCAGACAGTTTTCATCCAGGAGTTCTACAGACCTGCCTATGTCATGTCAGACCCTGACATCTTAGTGCTGGGGAAGCAAGGATGAATAACAGATCTCTGCCATTTCAGAGTTCATGCTCCAGACACATAAGTGAATTTAATAGAAATTCACGCTACAAAAGAGGCACAGATGTCCTTCTCTATAAATACAAGAAGCAGAAGGGTGAATAACCATAACAGAAGGCGGGGAGGTGGTTGTGGGCAGGTTTCGGAGGTCATGGTCCACTGAGGTATCATTTCACTGGTAGACAACACTGGCTGGGAGTGAAGAAGAAGAGAGAGAAAGACCTGAGTGTTGTGTGGCATTAGAAAGAACGGTGAACCCCTTGTGTGGCCCATGAGAGCAAGGGGAGAGTCCATGAAGGGAGATGACAGCAGATGATCAGTTTCTCGGCATAATGAGGACCCATGAATAATGAATAGAGAATTTGAAGATTCTTGCTAAAATGGTAGCTTTAAAAGGTGTAAGTAAAGGAAAGAGTTTATTCTAATCTGTTTTCAGTAACTTGATAAACAGCCTTTAGTTCATCAGGGGAAGGTTAGATGTTTTGAAGATGTGAAACAGAATCAAGAAAGCCCCTAGCAACCCAGTACAAGGTCGTTCCCAGGAGGTTATATATTCAGAAGCTCAGGATAGAACCACACTTCATTTAGAGACTGTGACCAAAGGCTGACTTTACCAGTGAAAGAAAACTGTGAAGATCTGACTAGCACATAAATGAAACTCTTCTAGATTTTGTCTGTTTTGACTCATTAACAAAGAAACCTTGAGTGAGGAAGGTTTTTCCTTTTTTTGCTGTTATGAAATCCTTTATATAAAAATTTTTGCGGATTAAAATGCCAGTTTCTATATGCATGTTTAAGTGTGCAAGCATTTCCTAATTAATATGAACTTTTAGCTAATGACTTTGGACCAAAACAGAAAAAAAATAAAAAGTAAAATTTGTCTATATATTTTGTCTGGAGAAAATGAAAACCCTTCCCATTTATACTGGCCACTTTATCCCTAACTTGGATGAACGAAGAAATTGTATTATCCTTTTTATGTGACTACTGTGCTGTGGATTTCTTGAATTATAGAAGACTGAAGTAAAAATTTCCCAGTTTGGGCCTCTAATAAACTCTGTGATCTTAGATAACTCATCTAGCTTGTCTAAATCCCAGTTTTGGGAATTCCCTGATGGCCCCGTAGTCAGTACAACACTAGGAGCTTTCACTGAGGGGGACTAGTCTCAATCCCTGGTGAGGGAACTAAGATCCTGCAGAGCAGCTAAATTAAAAAAAAAAAAACAAAAATCCAAATTTCCTTAGGTACAAAATGGAATTGATGACATGTGCTTGATATAAGCACTCATTTTCTAATATTTACTCTGTCCATATTAAGGGAAATAGTATTAGTAGGGATTGAGAGCATAATGAATTCATCTTCTGGGTCTAATAACTACTTGTTATGTGACCTCTGTGAGTTCTGAGAGGGAACTTTACTTTTGTGAACCTTAGTTTCTCCATTTACAAAATGGAAATATGAATGCCTACCTTAATAAGGCTGAGAATTAAATCTGGTGATATCTGTAAAGAGCTTAGGACAGTGCCTGTTGCATATATTTAATACTTATGTGTGAATGTGTGTGTATTATACATCATGTTCTTGGATTGGAAGAATCAATGTTGTGAAAATGACACTACTACCCAAAGTGAAAGTGAAAGCCACTCAGTCGTGTCTGACTCTTTGCGACCCCATGGACTATACAGTTCTTGGAATTCTTCAGGCCAGAATATTGGAGTGGGTGGCCTTTCCCTTCTCCAGGGGATCTTCCCAACCCAGGGATGAAATCCAGGTCTTCTGCATTGCAGGTAGACTCTTTACCAGCTGAGCCACAAGGGAAGCCCAAGAATACTGGAGTGGGTAGCCTATCCCTTCTCCAGTGGATCTTCCCGACCCAGGAATCTAACCAGGGTCTCCTGCCTTGTAGGTGGATTTCTTACTAGCTGAGCTACCAGAAAATTCACCCAAAGCAATCTACAAATTCAATGTAATTCCTATCAAATTACCAATGGCATTTTTCACAGAACTAGAATGAAAAATTTCACAATTTCTATGGAAACACAAAAGCTCCTGAATAGCCAAAGCAATCTTGAGAAAGAAAAATGGAACTGGAGGAATCAACCTTCCTGGCTTCACACTATACTACAAAGCTACAGTCATTAAGTATGGTACTGGCACAAAAATAGAAATATAGACCAATGGAACAAGAGAGAAAGCCCAGAGATAAACCCAGGCACCTATAGTCACCTTACCTTTGACAAAGGAGTTAAGAATATACAATGGCAAAAAGACAGCCTCTTCAGTAAGTGGTGCTGGGAAAACGGGACAGCTATGTGTAAAAGAATGAAATTAGGACACTTCCTAACACCATACACAAAAATAAATTCAAAATGGATTAAAGACCCAAATGTAAAGCCAGAAACTATTAAACAGAGGAAAACATAGGTAGAATACTGTTTGGCTTAAATCATAGGAAGATCCTCTTTGACCCACCTCCTATTGTAATGGAAATAAAAGCAAAAATAAACAAATAGGACCTAAATTAAATTTAAAAGCTTTTGCACAGCAAAGCAAACTATAAACAAGATGAAAAGACAACTCTCAGAATGGGAGAAAATAATTGCAAACGAAGTGGCTGACAAAGGCTCAGTCTCCGAAATACACAAGCAGCTTATGCAGAGCTACAGTCCATTGTGTTGCAAAGGGCTGGACACGACTGCGCGCACACACACACCAGTCTAGGTATAGTCTTATTCATAAAAGCACAGATCAAATATCCATTAGGTGTAAGAATGGAGTTGAGTTTTAATTTTCATGCTTTTAGAAATGCATTAAGGTTGATTTTTTTAACCCTCCCCAGTAACAACTCTCTTACCTTTTCCCACTTATGTGGTACCTGCACCACTCTAGCACTTTCCATTTACTCTAAATTTCCAAAATTGTTTTCTGTCTTTATTTTGAAGATAATATCTTTTCTTTCTCCTCCCATAGCTCAGGTTCTACCTTTATTGCCACCTTTCAACAGCAATTCCATAAACTGGTTTGACAAGGACAGAGAAGATACTCCCTGGGTGGCTGGATTCCTGGAGGAGAGAAACGTAGGAGTCTGAGGCATCAACCCACTTCTGTGCGGGAAGGAAAATACCAGAATCTTGTATGTGCTCTATCGCACATGTGTTAGTTTGTGAGCTCCTTCCTGGTAAGAGCTAGCGTGGAAGCAGGAGAACAAAAAAATCATAACAGTTGGGTCTTGATGAGATGTGAGGGTGTTAAGAAACTACACTCCGATAGGGTTCTGCAGATTAGCTCTGCGGGATATAAGGCTGCCAGGGCTCAGGATTAGTTCCTGAGTACTTAGCAAGGGATAGAAGTCAAGGGTAAGGGCATTAAGGAGGAATATAATTTGCTGTTTCTTAGCTTTGGATAAAGCCAATGTTATGTTCTCTTGGTTGCATCCTATCTTCAGCTCTTTTCTCCCCAACACTGAGTCCTTTGCAACCCAGCCAGTTAATTTAGCTTTGCTTCAAATGTTTTTGAAGTAACTACACACAGCCACCATAAAAGCTTTTCTTTAGCAAAATTGTTCTAAAACACAGGACAGAACTCTGAAAGGAGAATATTAAACTCTGAGGTTACTGCCGTAGTAGCAAATGCTTGTGGAGTTTAAAGGAGATGAAAAGACTGCTCGTGTGGAAGCAGTAGCCCTTTAGAAAAAGAGACAGAAGCAGTACTGGGCTCTCACTCTGGGAACTTATGGGTCTGTTGCATTTGCTATATGTACAGTGTGCCCCCAAAATAACCCTCATTATTCGTATTTTGAATGCCATGAAGTTAGAATCATTGGTAGTGGGTCCTCTGCACCTGCCTATACAGAGGGCTGTCAGAGACTGTCTTATATAAAGGACTTGAATATCTGCAGATCCGGTATCTTCTGGGCTCTTGGAGCCAATCCCTCTCAGACACCAAGGTACCACTGTACTTCACTTATAAAACCCACTTCTTCCGCTTAGGGCAGAAGAACAAAGCATCCGAAAGACTAGGAAGGAACCGACTTCAGACAAGGGCATCTATTTCTACTTATGGCTTTGAATTCAGCAGAAGGACTGAAGTCATTTTCATGTTTCATGCTTATGGTGAGGCAGCTCTTTCTTTTTCAGTAAATGTAATTGTTGAAGAAACTTGCCTTGATTTTCCCAGAGGCAAATAACATGTTTCATTTGATTAAATCCAATTCAAGAAGTTAAGAGTCTGTTTGTTAAAGTCCTGAGTGGGTTGAATATGTTAGTGTTTCATTTTTAACATTTATTATAGGAATTATTCTGTCATCTCCATAGCCAATTTCCCACACAACAATCCTATTTTGAAAATGTTTAATCCTTTTTGAAAATGTTCTGGAAATATATTATCCCTTTAGGGTTTGTATTACTTTTCTATTGCTATTGTAACAAATAATCACCAACTTCATGGTTTATAAAGTCACAGTTCTGGAGGTCAGAAATCTGAAATGAGCCTCATTGAGGTAAACTCAAGATATCAGCAGGGCTACACTGCTTCTGTCTGTGTGAGAGAATCTGTTTTCTTGCCTGTTCCAGCTTCTAGAGGCCATAGACATTCCTTGAGTCATAGCCCTTTCCTCTGTCTTTGAAGTCAGCAGCATAGCATTTTCAAATCTGTTTCTGACTCCATATTCTGTCTCCCTCTTCCACATTTAAAAGGCCCTTGTGATTACACTGGATCCACTGGATTAGCTAGGATAATCTACCTTCAAGTAGGCTGACTAGCAATTTTAATTCCTGCTGCAGCCTTAGTTCCTTTTTGCCATGTAACAATTTACTCACAGGTTTAGGAGACTGGCATGGACATCTTTGGAGGGCCATTATTTGCCCACAGGGCCTAGGAAATGCAGGGTGTGATCCAACTAAACTCTCAATCTTGGAGGTCCCTGAGCATTGTTATCTGTCACCAGAATTAACCAGACATGAAAACTGAAACTCAAAGCCACCAGGGTTTCTGGAGATGGCCTCAGAAAAGTGCTAGGTTTTGTTCTTGGTTACCACTTAGGTTTTCCACTTTTACTTTCTCAAAGTCGCTCAGGTGTGTCCAACTCTTTGCGACCCCATTGACTATACAGTCCACAGAATTCTCTAGGCCAGAATACTGGAGTGGGTAGCCTTTCCCTCCTCCAGGGGAATCTTCCCAATCCAGGGATAAGAACCCAGGTCTCCTGCCTTGCAGGCGGATTCTTTACTAACTGAGCTATCAGGGAAGCCCATTTTTACTTTTACTGTGATGTTGGTTTTTATGGATACCTTAGTTTCCTTGACATCACAGAGAAACATGAAATATATCTTATGCTTAATTTCATAAAGTTTTAAATTGTTTTTAAATTTCACAAATTTTTAAATTATTTTTCAAATATCATATTAATTCATATATATGGAATCTAGAAAAATGGTACTGACGAACCTATTTGCAAGGGAGGAATAGAGATGCAGACATAGAGAACACATTTATGGACACAGTAGGGGCAGGAGATGGTGGGATGAATTGAGAGAGTAGCATTAAGATATACCCATTACCATATGTAAAACAGATAACTAATGGAAAGTTTCTGTATACAAAAAGGAGCTCAACCTGTTGCACTGTGACAATCTAGAGGGGTGGGATGGGGTGGGAGGGGACATATGTATGGTTGATTCATACTGATATATGGCAGAAAACAACATGACGTTGTAAAGCAATTTCCTCCAATTAAGAATAAATAAAAATTTTTAAAAAGCTTACATTGTTTTTGTTTTAATTGAAGTATAGTTGATTTACAATATTGTGTTAATTTGGGGTGTACAAAAAAGTGACTTAATTATATATACATATAGTTTTTTCAGATTATTTTCCATTATAGGTTATTATAAGATATTGAATATAGTTCCTTAGGCTACACAGTAAATCCTTGTTGTTTACCTAAATGATATATCGTAGTTTAATCACACATTCCTAATTTTTCCCTTCCTCCTCCCTTTCTCCTTTGATAACCATAAGTTTGCTTTCTATGTCTGTGAGTTTGTTTCTGTTTGTATATAGATTCGTTTGTATGATTTTTTTAGATTACATGTAAGTAATAGCATATATCTTTGTCTGACTTACTTCACTTAGTTATATAATAATCTCTAGGTCCATTTATGTTGTAACAAATGGCAATATTTCATTCCTTTTTATGGCTGAGTAATAGTCCATTGCGTGTGTGTGTATGTATCACACATATATATATATCTCACATCTTCTTACACTAGTTGTTTGTTGATGGGCATTTGGGTTGTTTCCATGTCTCAGCTGTTGTAAATAGCACTGCTATGAACATCAAGGTGCATGTATCTTCCAAAATTAGTTTTCATCTTTTCCAGATACATGCCCAGAAGTTTATGTCTCTTTGGAGAAATGTCTATTTTGGCCATCTGCCCAAGTTTTAACTTTGTTTTTAAATTTCTTTGTTGTTGAGTTTTATGAGTTGTTTGTCTATTTTGGATGTTAAGCCCTTGTTGGTCACATCATTTGCAAATATGTTCTCCTATTCTGTAGGTGGTCTTTTCATTATGGTTATGAAATGAAAAGTGCCTAGGCCTTATATTGGTGTGGTATCAATTCTGTTGCACACGAATGGTGAAATAAGTCATAATATCTGTCTAGATTCAAAGGGTGGAAAAATAGACCTCTCCTGATGGAAGAAGCTACAATGTATTATAGCCACTTTTGCAATCTAGCAGTCTATCCTTTGGAAAAAAATTTTACCATTTCATCCACTGTAAGATCCCCCAAATCTCATCTCATTATGGCATCAGGCTAGTGTGGAATCTTGTGATCTAAATCAGACCAGATGAGGCTCCTCAGGGCTTGTGGCTTCTTAGATCATACATTGCTTGTTCTGGCAACATATGACCTAAAAGAGACTGATTATCTGCCCTCAGCACACTCAGTAATATACATGATTGGGCAGACAGGATCGCTATAGGAAACACTGCCATCACAAAGGGCATGTATCTGAAACACATGGCAGCCACTGGTTTACAGAAATTCTGAGATCTAATAGGACATTTGTGACTAGGTCTTCCCATTCTGGGGGTGGGAAATATTTCTGGATTAAGTCTAGTTTCATCTCCCTGCATCATTGTCCTCCAAGTCTCTTAGCTCTATCTTCTAAGCTCTTGGCTGTCTTCTGAGACTTTGTTCCTTTACTATAAGACTCATATTTTGTAATTTGAGCAATCTAATTTCTTTGACCCAAGTACGTGGCTCATTAGTACAACTCTAAAAACTTTGTGGTTTGTCTCTGAATCTGACTGGAGTCTATTCAGTGCAAGGAAAGCCACACCCACGATTCTTTAGAAGTTGAATTATGTGGGTGTGTCAGTGTGTTGTGGGATAGCAGCCTTAAAATTCTTAGACACGCTCCACCCCCCCCCACCCCCCCACTTTTCACAGTTAAGAGGATCAACTAGATGCCTTCAAACTAGATTCTTTCAAATATCGTATTAAAGCTTTAATGGTCACACTGTGATATGATCTTTGATCTCAGGTTTCTTTCACTTGGAGGATTTTACTGGTTAAAGTGATGAGAAATTCTTATTTCCTGTATATTCCATCTAAATTCTTTCTTCAGCTCTTTTCTGTCTTCCTGGCAGCTAAGTGAAATCAACCAACACTTTCAATATTTTGCCAGGAAATCATTTTTACAAGGTCCATAAATTCATTAGCAATATGTATTTTTAAAAATCTTCCAAGTTTCTGCAGGCAACCACTGGGCCAATTGTTTTTAAGTACATGTTGCCATATCTCTGGACTGCTATAGCAATTTCCTCACTGTTTTTCCAGCGACCATTAATAGTTTGCTCATCCTTTCTAGTTTTTGCTACCAGGTTCTTAATGTTCTTCAGTCTCTGCCCAATTCAGAGACCCAGGGCCACATGTTTTAGGTTTTCATCACAATAGCAACCCTCTTTTAGGTACTAATTTCTCTATCAGTTAGTTTCTTTTACTGTATAACTCACCATTCCAAAACTAACTTGCCTGAAATAGCAGTCTTTCACTTGCCAACTCCTGATACTGTGGGTTAGCATGTTGGACTGGACTCAGCTTCAAAGTTCTGCTCTGGAATCAGGTGGTCTTGCCTATGCTTTCCTGGTCAGCTGGCGGTCAGTGGCCTCACTCACATACCTGTCAGTTAGCTGGCTCTGCGATGGGGACTGGGTCACACCTCATCATCCGCCAGGCTAACTTAGGCTTATTTACATGCAGGGGCCTCACGGTTCCAAAGAGCAGCAAGGGAACAATCCCCAATGGACAACCACTTTTTAAGTCTCTCCTTGTGCAATTATTTCTACCATCCCATTGTCTGCAGTGCAGATTCAATGGATAGAAGAATAGACTTTCCATCTTCATGGGAGTAACTGTAGTCATGTTGCAAAGGAACATGTGTACAGAATGGATACAATTTGTGGCCACTTTTGCAATCAATTGATAAAATGAAATAGTTAGTAGTCCTTATGTTAACCACACAACATAATGCTAATCACACAGCATCATGCTAAATTGATATTTCAATATTTTTGATAAAGTGCCCGACAAGTATGTGCTGCGAATGAGTGTTAGCTCTACACCTCGACAGTTTTCTCCTTGTTCATTTGCGCACGCGGTACTCACCCTTTCACCTAGTTGCCAGGATACGTTGTTTTGAGTCATCTGTTCATTTTGTGAGTGTTAGTTTGAAATCAGAACCAGGATATATCAATCCACTGAACCAGCACACGTGGTCTAACACACACAGGAAACCAACAAGAAGATTGTCAACCCCTGGGCCTTCGACACCTTTCACTCCTTCCTAGGTCCACTTTCATACCGTGTGTGACAAATGATTGGTAGATAATCACCAGGACAAATGTAGATATGAATAGTTTAGATGTTTATATTTTTTTTAATTTTTTTTCATTTATTTTTATTAGTTGGAGGCTAATTACTTTACAATGTTGTAGTGGGTTTTGTTATACATTGACATGAATCAGCCATGGATTTACATGTATTCCCCATCCCGATCCCCCCACCTACCTCCCTCTCCACCCGATTCCTCTGGGTCTTCCCAGTGCACCAGGCCCGAGCACTTGTCTCATGCATCCCACCTGGACTGGTGATCTGTTTCACTATAGATAATATACATGTTTCGATGCTGTTCTCTAGAAACATCCCACCCTCGCCTTCTCCCACAGAGTCCAGAAGTCTGTTCTGTACATCTGTGTCTCTTTTTCTGTTTTGCATATAGGGTTATCATTACCATCTTTCTAAATCCCATATATATCTGTTAGTATGCTGTAATGTTCTTTATCTTTCTGGCTTACTTCACTCTGTATAATGGGCTCCAGTTTCATCCATCTCATTAGAACTGATTCAAATGAATCCTTTTTAATGGCTGAGTAATATTCCATGGTGTATATGTACCACAGCTTTCTTATCCATTCATCTGCTGATGGGCATCTAGGTTGCTTCCATGTCCTGGCTATTATAAACAGTGCTGCGATGAACATTGGGGTGCATGTGTCTCTTTCAGATCTGGTTTCCTCAGTGTGTATGCCCAGAAGTGGTATTGCTGGGTCATATGGCAGTTCTGTTTCCAGTTTTTTAAGGAATCTCCACACTGTTCTCCATAGTGGCTGTACTAGTTTGCATTCCCACCAACAGTGTAAGAGGGTTCCCTTTTCTCCACACCCTCTCCTGCATTTATTGCTTGTAGACTTTTGGATAGCAGCTATCCTGACTGGTGTGTAATGGTACCTCATTGTGGTTTTGATTTGCATTTCTCTGATAATGAGTGATGTTGAGCATCTTTTCATATGTTAGCTATCTATATGTCTTCTTTGGAGAAATGTCTGTTTAGTTCTTTGGCCCATTTTTTGATTGGGTCATTTATTTTTCTGGACTTGAGCTGCAGGAGTTGCATGTATATTTTTGAGATTAAGCCTTTGTCTGTTTCTTCATTTGCTATTATTTTCTCCCAATCTGAGGGCTGTCTTTTCACCTTGCTTATAGTTTCCTTTGTTGTGCAAAAGCTTTTAAGTTTCATTAGGTCCCATTTGTTTATTTTTAGACATTTATTTTAAACTAAAACTACATACTCACTCTCATTAGAGATTTAATAGGTTCTGATATTTTCTACCTGCACCCCAGTGGATTGTCTGATATTATCCCCTGCTTTAGATAATTTATCACCAGGGCTACCTATCACATTCTGGGAGAAATCACACCACTTTAATTTTAACTTGTTTCAATTTAATTTTAAACCACTGTGCATAACTTGTGTGTGTGTGTGTGTGTGTGTGTTTCAGGCAGGAGGTAGGGAGAGTTACGGTTCTAGTCATTGTCCTTTTGGAAAACAAAGAAGTCTGAATGCTTTGTCCTAGTTTGCCCTATTTCCAGCTCAGACTTGGGTAGACGGTAGAGCTATTTCTAATTCTCTCAGATAGATAGAATACTTACATGTAGAAACACATCATTTTATTTGAAAATCTTGATGAATCTCTTTTTTTGTTTGGTTTACCTTCAGGTTTTAGGAGGAAGAGGCTAATTGCAAGTGAAGCTATTAATAATAGTCAAGATTTACTTACGACACCAAATTTTCAGTTATGTCCAGTGGTCAGTACAGAATTTGGCCCAATGCCTTGTATATCTTTAGCCCTTAAGCAGGAACTTCAAATGTTCCAACTCATGATCCCCAAGGTACCATAAAAATATCTTCCATCTTTTATGAAAAAGTATGTATTTATTTATGTAATGATGGCCAACTTCATGTCAACGTGTGTAGGCCATGGTGCCCAGATATGTAGATGTAATCAGACATTATTCTGGATGTATTTGTGAGGGTGTCTTTCAATTAGATTAACATTTAAAGTGGCTGACTTTGAGTAAGGCAGATTACCCTCTGTAGTGTGAGCGGGCCTCATGCAATCAGCTAAAGGCCTGAAAAGAACAAAAGACTGACCTCCTCAGATCTAATCAGGGTTCTACCGGCAGAAGGCCTTTGCTCTTGAACTGGTACATGGATTCTTTGCTGGGTCTTCAGCCTGACAGTCTCAACCTATAGGTTTTAGACTTACCAGCCTGAGTAATTGCATGAGCCAATTCTTTAAAATAAAGGAATTTTATTTTATGTTTTTTTTTCACCAGCTCTTTGACATTGGGTAAGTGAATTCATCTCTCTCACTTCATTTTTTTGTCTATGAAATGAAGACATTTATATCTACCCCATAGGTCTGTTGTAAGGATTAAATGAATTAATTATAAAATGTTTTGAACAGTGTCTGACACATAGTAGAGAAAGGATATGTAAATTCTTTTATTCTTCTCTTTAATTTTAACTGAGCTTATTTGTTTCTTGTCGAGATATTTTCAGTCTTTCTGCATACTTATTACTTTGTCTGATTCTTGAGAGGAAAAGCATTGTAAAATCCCTTAGTGCGTGGCAAAAGAATTGGCCAGAGAGATACAGAAGAATAGTTTCCATAGAGACGGTAAATCACACCCTGGATTTGTATTAGATAGCCAAGAAGGAACATGATTCATGAGTCATTTGAAAATACTTTAAAAATTGCAAATGTGTTTCATCAACCGCTTCTAAAGGTAAGACACAAGATGAAAAGTCTAGGTTTGAAGTTTTTCCTATGGGGTTTTGATTCCATGTGGAATTTCAAATGGGGAATTTGTATTTTCAAGTTATTCTTGGTATTTGATACAGTATCTACCTCTTTGATAAGCAGGAGCAGGAAGGAGGTTGGGAATTCTTACTTACTTCATACAATTTTGATGGTTCTTTTATTGAATGTGAATAAGCCTGGGAAAATTTGCCCATGTAAAATACTTTTGTAATCATCATGATAAGTATAAAGTGGCAACAAAGTGTTAGGGATTTATAAGAGAGTTTTATGGAAAGGTTAATTCTAATATGAGCTCTTAAAAGAATTTTTGTTTTTGAAAGAGAGTTTGGACTAGTTCTCAGAGGATTAGTAGGACTTTGTCTGGAACACCCCTAAAAGTGTTATCAGGTAGATGTTAGTCATTTTTTAAGTAGAAAAATATAAATTATTATTTTTACATAATTAACCTCAAGCCAGATCTATTTCTTACTCCCCAGAATACCTAGAAAATTCTAGGAGAAGGCCTGCCTAACAGAAAACCCTAGTCCATTTTTACTTCATTTTTTTCCTTAACAATCATATTTTTATAACCAGAAAAACACAATCACTTAATCAAATCATGAGCTTGTAACATTCTTTTATTGTTCTATGTGAACTAGCATTAATATCCCCAACTAGTTTATAAACTCTTTGAGGGTTTTATACTCAAAATGCATTTGTTTTAATGCGTCAATGCATTTGTCTATTATTTCAAAAACTTTAAAAAAAAACTTAAAAATCTTTTGGTGGTGATTGGTTAAAGAGAGAGGAAAGTGAACTAGTATTTCTGCTTGATCACTCTATGTCTTACACTTCATAGACATTAGACATCCTCTCTTATCAAACATAACATCCCTATGAGGTAGAAACCATCACCTTCACTTCAATGATGAAGAAATTGAATGATGCTTGAAGGAGTTAGCCAACTTATCCTAAGCCACTCTGCTAGGGCACATAGAAGGCAGAATAAAAATCAGATCTGTATTTATCAAAAGTCTATCTTTTAATAAATTTATAAAATTTACTTATTAATCAATATGCATATCAACAAGATGTATTTTTCATGTCTTCATTCACTCATCACTTTTTCCTCTCAAGTAACACTAAATTTGTAGCACTGGATTATTATAACAAGATACTAAGTAACCACACTGGTAATCTAGAATGAAGAAAAGATAAAACCAACACTTTCCTAAGTTAGTCACACAGATCAAACCACAGCAAATTCTTGAATTTCTTTCTCCCTCCCAGAGGCTTACACTGCTGCTGCTGCTAAGTCACTTCAGTCATGTCCGACCCTGTGCGACCCCATAGACGGCAGCCCACCAGGCTCCCCCATCCCTGGGATTCTCCAGGCGAGAACACTGGAGTGGGTTGCCATTTCCTTCTCCAATGCATGAAAGTCAAAAGTGAAAGTGAAGTGGCTCCGTCGTGTCCGACTCTTAGCGACCCCATGGACTGCAGCCTACCAGGCTCCTCCGTCCGTGGGATTTTCCAGGCAAGAAAATCCTGGAATCACTGGAGTGGGGTGCCATTGCCTTCTCTGGAGGCTTACACTAGGATAGAGCAAAAAAACAAAAAAAACCACCAGGAAGATTAATTCAATACCTTATCAGACAAACTGAGAACTTTTTGATTCATTCACCCGAAAGCAGCCTGGGTAACTAGGCCAGGGGGCAAAGCAGTGCGGCTGGGTGGATCTGTGAGTTCCTCTAAGGGACTGCGTTCCCATCTGCTGGTCAGCACTTTTCAGTAAGCGTCTGGCCTCACAGGTGAAGCGGCCAGGATCATTTCCTATTTGGCTCTGCCGTGTGGAGTCCTGAGGAAACTTGTTTCTGTCAACTTTGACCTGGAACCACCCTCACCAAAGGCCAAGAGGGCGAGTGGGGAGGGGAAGGAAGCACGTGGAGGCAGGGCCTGAACATGGAAAGGCAGCGGCGTATGGGAAAGCTCCCGCTGCACCTCCCCGGAGGGAGTAGGGAAATGAGTCAAATCACGCAAAGTGCCTGAAACTGGACAGGGAGTATGTTGTGATGCAGAGTTCAAGTGCCCGGATGGGAGGGGAGGAGGGTGTATGCTCAGAGAAGGTAAACTGCGGTGATGCAATCAGCGACAAAGTTGACTCTGGGTTAATCTCTACTAGTCCCACTGGTTGCCCAGAAACACTTGCCCTGTGCTGTTTTGCAGTTTGCCCTAGAATTCATTGTTGCAGCAAAACTGACAATAACTATGGCACTGTCTGCTCTTCCCTTCCGTTGCCCTATATGTTCATTTCTTCCTTCTTTCTTTCTCTGCTTTCCCCACTTCTTATTTTTCCTTTTTTATTCAGGTATTCCCTTTAAATGACTGACACCTCCAGATGCTGTTTATAGTGTTTGCAGAAGAAAAACACTGTCACCTGTTTGAGGATATGGACCAAGACTTTTATAGGAAGTACCCACCTATATAGATGTATTAATATAAACTTTACTTGTTAATCTTATTTTACATACTTTTGTCTATATCTCTCTACAAGTATCTGCATATCTTGTTCACAGAATTTTACATTGGATAAGGAAATTTATTTTGCTAAAGAGAGTCAAACCAGGAATTTTTGTTATTGGTACTATAAAAGACTGAACTGAACTTTAAGAATGTTGGAGAATATGACTAATTGCATGTGCTAGATGAACTGTCAGGGCAACTGTACGAAGTACTGTTAAAGAATTATGAAGGATGAAGCATCAGAGTAAGCCTTACCAAGAATTGTGAAACATAAGATGTCAGAGTAAGTTCAATGTAACTATTGATACAAATTGAATAACTGCTGATGGTTTACTAAAAGCAAGATGATACATTCATTGTAGCTTTAATTCTATTTAAATAGAGCTGAATAGCCTTTGTCCAGTAAGTTTTAAACTCCGAGTTAGTTTCCTGTTTTGGGATGATGATAGCTTCCTTGCAGGATTGTTCTAAGCATTAGAGGTACTTGTGTAAATCTTCTGGTATATAGTGCTCTTTACCCAGTGTTGTTCCAAAAATAAAAAGAATGCTGCTTATTATAAATTATTTAGGATATACTCTTCTTGCATGGAATATCATGTCATCATTTAAAATAAATCTCCAAAGACTATTACTGTGGAACAAATTCTTATGGTAAAATATAAAGACAGGTTACAAAACCTGATATTCAATATGATTTAAACAAAGTAGATTAAAACTCCACAAGAAAGAAATGTTTGGGAGGACACATACCAACACAGAAGAGTGAGTGTGTATTGCCCTTTGCACTGGAAAAGGCAGGTGCTGCTTTGCAAGGAAAACGCCTTGCAACTGGGGAACTGGTAGGCGATTCATTTCTGGCCAGTGGAAAATAAGAAGTCTAGGGAAGAATTTCCTCTATTAAAAGAAAAATGACATATGGGAGAAATAATCGTTTTGGGGGTCCAAATATTGTCATATTAACCTGTGATGCCTGGAACATGGGAGGCCATTATGTAAGCATGAAGGCATTGAGCCAATGACCGAGGCTGGTGGTTGGAGAGTTTGCCACTTAATGCAATTGTTGAGCTGCTCTAAGAAATCTGGGAACATTTCCCTCCAGACTTCTTGAATGTAAAGCAACAAATTTCTATTTTTAAGCCACTTTAAGTAGTAGTGTATGTGTTGCTTGAAGCCAAATACACACTAAGTGATTTGAAAAATATAGCTACTTAAAATTTTAATTAAAATTTTTTCTCACGGTTTCCACTTTTGAAGAGTTTGAAATCTTTCAACTGAGAAAAAGTATCATAAATAGTAAGTGATACAATCTTAATATTGTGATTTATTAGTGCGATTTGACCTTAATTGAAGGATGGTTTCCAAGGGCTATTGAGTAATTATTTTCCTTCCTCCATGTCCCTGTGACAGACTGTGACTGGGTGTCAACACTCTGATTGCTACTATGTATATCAGTAAAATGCATGCAATTATCTCAGGTTTGACCAAACCGCTGGCTGTGGCATATCTTAACCATATTATTACTAAATGATAAAGGTGAATGGCATTCACCAAATTGGTATTAGCATTCACTAAATTGGTGGCTTATTATTATTATTATTTTGGTTTAGTGTTATCACCTACCAGTAGTATGTCTTATTTTTTTCTACCAGTTTTATTGAGCTGTAATTAACACATAGTGCTCTATGAGTTTAAGGTGTCCAGCATGAGGATTTGATTTACATACATCGTGAAATTACTCTCATAAAGTTAGTGAGCATCTATTATATCACATATGAAATGTGGTGGCTGGATGGCATCTCTGATGCAATAGACACAAACTTGGGCAAATTTTAGGAGACGGTGAGGGATAGGGAGGTCTGGTGTGCTGCAATCCATGGGGTTGCAAAGAGTCGGACATGACTGGGCAACTGAAAAACAACATTATCTCACATAGATACAAAATTAAAGAAATAGAAAAAATTTTTCTTTGTGATAAGAACTTTTAGGATTTACTCTCAGCTTTTATACATAACACAGCAGTGTTAATTATAATGATTATGCTGTATGTTACATCCTTAGTACTTATTTAAAACCAGAAGTTGTGACTGCCTTTGTCCAATCTCCCGCATCCTCTGTAACCAAAACTATGATCTTTTTTCTATTTGTCTATTTTTGAAGTATAATTGACCTACAATATGATGTTAGTTCCTGATATATAATCAGTTCCTAATTCAATAATTCTACACATTTTAAACTGATCACCATGATGAGACTAGTTCTCATTTGTCACCATACAAAGTTATCACATAGTTATTGACTGTATTTCCCATATTGCACATTTCATACCCGTGACTCATTTATTTTGCAACTGGAAGTTTGTACATATTAACTCCCTCATTTATTTCTTAACTTCCCACATCTCCACTCCCCTCTGGCAATCAACTCTTACTCCTCTAATCTATTACTCTGTTTCTATTTTGTTATGTTTGGTCATTTGCTTTGTTTTTAGGTTCAACATGTAAGTGAAATCATGAGGATTCTGTCTGGCTTATTTCACTCAGCATAATCCCCTCTAGGTCCAACCATGTTTCTGCAAACAGCAAGGTTTCATTCTTCTTATGGTTTAATTCTATTATTTTGTGTATGTGTATATATATACTGCATCTTCTTGATTCATTCATCTATTTGGTTGCATATCTTGGCTATTGTAAATAGTGCTGCAATGAACACAGGGGTGCATATATCTTCTTGAGTTACTGTTTTTCTTTTCTTTGGATAAATACTGAGGAGTAGAATTGCTTAATCATATGGTACTTCTCTTTTTAATTTTTTGAGGAATCTCCCCATATTGTTTTCCATAGTAGCTGCACCAATTTATATTCTCAGCAACAGTGTATGGGGAATCTCTTTTCTCCATATCCTTGCCAACACTTGTTATTTGGTGTCTGATAATAGCCATTCTAACAGGTGTGAGGTGATATCTCACAGTGCTTTTTATTTACATTTCCCTAATCATTAGTGAGTGTGAGCATCTTTTCCTGTGTCCATTGGCCACCTGTGTGTCTTCTTCGTAAAGATGTCTACTCAGATCCTCCACCTATTTTTGAATCATGTTTCTTTTTTTTATGTTGAGTTGTATCACTTCTTTGTATATTTTGGATATATTAAACCCTTCTCAGATAGACTGTTTGCAAATATCCTCTCTTATTCAGCAGGTGGCCTTTTTGTTTTATTGATAGCTTCCTTCACCGCGCAAGAGCTTTTTTTTTTTTTTTTTTTTTTTTTTTTTATTTTTTTTTTTTTTTTTGAGCTTTTTAGTGTGATGTGGTATCATTTGTCTATTTCTGCTTTTGTTTCCCTTCCCTGAAGAGATATTTCCAAAAAAATATCGTTAAGACCAGTGTCCAAGAGTGTAGTGCCTCTGTTTTCTTCATTTATGTGTGTTCAGTCTCTCAGTCATGTCCGGCTCTTTTCGACCCCATGGACTGTAGCCTGCCAGGCTTCTCTGTCCATGGAATTTTCCAGGCAAGAATATTGGAGTATGTTGCCATTTCCTCCTCCAGGGGATCTTCCTGACCCATATCTCCTGCATTGTAGGCAGATTCTTTACCAGTGAGCCACCAGGGAAGTCCTTCTTCATTTATGGCACCAAATAGAAGCCAACAGTCATGATTAAATACATGAAAAAAAATGCTAAAGAAGTATTAGAGGCATTAAAATATTAGTTTCTGAGTTCTTCTTGTTCTAATTCTAATCACAAGAGAGCTCCCTGCCCTGTTTTTTTTACAAGCTAAACAGTCATAGATTTTTCCAAACATATTGCCTAAAGCTTTATTTTACAAAACAGAAAACTAAGACCTTTGGGCTTCCCAGGTGGCTAGGTGGGAAAGAATCCATCTGCCAATGCCGGAGACACGGGTTTGATCCCTGATCTGGGAAGATCCTAGTCTTGGATGACCACCATGGTGTGGTCACTCACCTAGAGCCAGACATCCTGGAGCGCAAAGTCAAGTGGGCCTTAGGAAGCATCACCACAAACAAAGGTAGTGAAGGTGATGGAATTTAAGCTGAGCTATTTGCGATTCTAAAAGATGATGCTGTGAAAGTGCTGCACTCAATATGTCAGCAAATCTGGAAAACTCAGCAGTGGCCACAGGACTGGGAAAGGCCAGTTTTCATTCCAATCCCCCCAAAAGGGCAATGCCAAAGAATGTTCAAACTACTGTACAATTGTGCTCATTTCACAAGCTAGCAAGGTCATGCTCAAAAATCCTTCAAACTAGGCTTCAGCAGTATGTGAATTGAGAACTTCTAGATGTACAAGCTGGGCTTACAAAAGGCAGAAGAACCAGGGATCAAATTGCCAACATTCACTGGATCATGGTCAGAAAGCAAAGGAATTCCAGGGAACATCTACTTCTGCTTCACTGATTATGCTAAAGCCTTGGACTGTGTTGATCACAACAAACTGGAAAATTCTCAGAGGTGGAATACCAGACCACCTTACCTGTCTCCTGAGAAACCTATATTTGGGTGAAGAAGCAACAGTTGGAATTGGACAGGGAACAATAGACTGGTTCCAAATTGGGAAAGGAGTGTGTCAAGGCTGTATATTGTCACCCTGCTTATTTAACTTCTGTGCAGAGTACATCATGAGAACAACAACCAGGAGGATCCCACATGCTGCAGAGCGACTAAGCCCGTGAATCACGATGACTGAGTCTATGCTGCAGGGTCTGAAGTCGGTGTGCGCTAGAGCCCGTGATATATGACAAGCGAAGTCATCACCATGAGAAGCCCACACACACCCACAAGAGAGGAGCCTCCCCTTGCTGCAAGGATAGGAAAAACCCGTGTATCAGTGAAGACCCAGGACAGCCAAAAATAAATAAATAAATACAATTATGCAAAAGAAGAAAACCAAGACCTTGGGAAGTTAGGGACGAGGTCAAAGATTGCCCGATGGACAGACCACAAGCTATAACCTAGATCTGGACTCTCTATCAATCCAGAACCCTTTTATCCAAATATTGAGGGAAGTGTAAAACTTCACAGCAGACAGTTTTCCCGTTCAGCTGTTAATAGGAAATCTCCTTCTTAAGTGAGCAGCAATATAGAGGTCCAGCACTTATGGTGATGACAATAGAATTCTGGGGCCAAAACATAATTTTGTTTCATTTGGTGCTTTTCAGAAAAGTATTCTATGATTTTTCTCTTTATGCTTTAGTAAAATTTTTTGTGTAATAAATTTGCAAATATATAATGTCTTAGAATTAATGACAATTTATAGTTGGGAAATTAGGAACATGGTATTATTGTTAGATCTTGGCATGTCTCCTCGTATTAAATTATTTAAAGCCTTATTAAGCCTACTTGATTTAGAGGATTATAGAAAATAATGTCAGTATAGAAGATGTAAAACAAAGAGAAGGTATTCTGCTCATTTATTTTATAATGTGGGAAGATGGGACATCACACCCTAAGAAGATAAATCAGTCTAAAGTGAGGCTCAATGAGATAGGATATATCTCATGAAAAAGATGTAATATTTTATCTGGGGGGAAATCACTTAAACCTTGAAAATCTTAGTTTTCTCATCTGTTAAATTGTCGTTGTTTAGTCTCTTAAGTGATGCCTCACTCTTTGCGACCCCATGGACTGCAGCCTGCCGGCTCCTCTGCCCTTGGGATTTCTCAGACGAGAATATTGGAGTGGGTTACCATTTCCTTTTCCATGGGATCTTCCCCACCCAGGGATCAAACCCACGTCTTCTGCATTGGCATGTGGGTTCTTTACACTGAGCCACCCAAGAAGCCCCGTCTGTTAAACATGGAAATAGAATACCAGTTTCAGAGGGCTGATGTAAAAATTAAAAGAGATAGTTCTGGCAAAATACTTAGCAGGAGGCCTGGCATGTGCAGCATTAATTGATCTTTGTAGATGCCATGCTTCCAATTATTTGCTTCATCATCCCCTTTTCTCTTTCCTCCAGTTAATCTCTATAATACTTTCTTTTTCCATTCCTGCCCTCTTTTCCCTCTTTTATGCTTCTCTTGCTCATCATTTTTCTTTCCGAATAATTTTTCATTCTTTTCTACCCAGATTATAACCTTAGCCAATGAGGGCTAGCTCCCATAGCTAAAGAGTTATTGACTTCGAATCCCTTACAATCCTCTGCCTAGTACTCATTATAAGTCTTCTTGCTCTGTTTCAGTTACACATTATATTAAAAAAGGAGGCAAGCACTTTTAGTAAATTATGTGGTTCCTTTAATAGATCCATATACTCCTTTAAGACCCTTGCCTTTGAATATAGATTTTTTTATTTGTACTTTTTGTAAACAAAATGACTTTTATTTAGCATTTACTTTTTAAAATTCTGAACTAAGTTGATTAGTCAATTTTAATACTCTAATGCTTACTTGATCAAAGATTATTGAAGGTTCTCCTGCTTCTCTCACTGGTTTATGTTAAAATTTAAATGACAGGGACTTCCCTGGTGGTCTAGTGGTTTAGAATCCAGCTGCCGATGCAGAGAACATGAGTTCAATCCCTGGTCCAGTAAGTTTCCACATGGTGCAGAGCAACTAAGCTGTTGTTCCATACTACTGAGCCCAAGCTCTGGAGCCCATGAGCCACAACTATAGATGCCTGCATGCCTAGAACCCATGCTCCGCAGCGAGAAGCCACAAGTCTGTGCATCGCAGCCAGAGAGTAGCCCACACACAGCAGTGAAGACCCAGCATAGCCAAAAACTAATAAATAAATGAATAAAATTTTTTTAAATTGAATGATATCATGACTGAAAAGGTATTTTTTAAACCTTAACTGTAAATTTTGGGGGGCTTCCCAGGTGGTGTTAGTGGTAAAGGATCCACCTGCCAACACAGGAGACACAGAGAGGTGGGTTTGATCCCTGGGTCAGGAAGATCCCCTGAAGAAGGAAATGGCAACCCACTGGCAACCCAGTATTCTTGCCTGGAGAATCCCTTGGACTGAGGAGCCTGGTGGGCTACAGTCCACGGGGCCGCAAAGAGTCGGACACAATTGAAGCAACTTAGCACGCAGGGCATAGATATTTTAAAATTGCAGTTAACCAAAAGCTGAATTTAATTTCCCGTGTAGTATACATAATAACTAGCCTTTATTGAGAACAGACTATGTGCTAAGTCCTGTACTATGCATTTCATGTTTATTTACTGACCTATTGCCTAGAATAGCCTAGCATATGTATTTTACCTGGGAGAGCACAACATCTGAAAAAGCAGGTTTTTTAAAGTTTTTTGAAAAAAGTTATATGTCCAGTAAATAAAATGAAGACAGCACAGATAAGCACAGAAAATTAGCTCATACCCATAATTCTATGATTCATAATTGGTTAGCACTTTAGTGTATATCATCATACATGCAGATATATTTTATAGACATATAATTGAGATCATACTGCACACAGTTTTTTAACTGCATACACAATTTTGTGATAAAATATTTCTTGATGGTGTGATGGGGCCTGTACATTAGCAGGGAACCACAGTCATGCATGTTCCCTTCATTGAAGAAAGGCCCTCTTCTCTTTGGAAAAATCACCATTTCCCATTGGTCACAAATGTTCAAATTGCTGTGGCAAGGACGACCCATGAAGGAGACAAATGAAAGACTGGGAGGAAGTAGAGAAAGGTTATTATCCTAAAATGTTCACAGTAAACTTGCTGGGGTTTTTTTTTTTTTTTTTTGCAGAAAGCTAATGAAACATTTTTGGATATCCATGACTTGTATCATTAAGTGTGCATCTATTACCATTCTTCAAAGGGTGGTATTTTTCTAAAGAGAGGCATCTAAGGCACTCTCAGAAGATAACAAGTAGAAGAGAAGACCTTTATTTAACATTCCTAATAGAGCTCCTTACACTATACTTCCTGTTTTCAATATTACATAAAAGTACAGAACAGATACAACAGTAAATTTCTGCAAGAAGGTTTCATTAGGAACCAAAATCTTTGGTCTAACTTGGACAAGGCTAAAAATTTCAGGGTTCATATACATCAGCAGTGTTTTAGAACAACAACTGGTGAGGAGATGCTAAAATTCTTTTTTTTTAATAGCCTTTATTGAATTTGTTACAATACTGCTTCTGTTTTATGTTTTGGTTTTTTGGCCGGGAGTCATATAGGATCTTAGCTGCCCCAACAGGGATCAAGTCTCTCCCCCGGCATTGAAAGACAAAGTCTTAACCACTGGACTGCCAGCGAAGTCCCTGAAATTTTTAGAGCATGTCACAAGGAGTTGAGTCACACACTGAAGTTAAGACCAGAGATATGTCTGAAAAAGGAAGGAGAGATAAAAATTAGTATGAGCTGAGTTTTTGCAGCAGAGCCAATTAACACAGAGTAAATATGTAACAAACCACTTGTGAACCCTCAGCTTTGGAGATGATGTGATTGGCATATTGTGTACCCTTCTCTTATGGCCTGGCCCATGGTGAGTGCTTTAGTGAGGATGGGGATTTCCATTAAATGAGTAATATAGTCTGTGACTAATCTGAGGAAATCCGGGTAAGATGACTTTGAAAACATCAGCTGAATTTACCTGAGAAGTTAATACAGAGACGAGGGGGGATTTACAACTAACGGATGAGAACCTGGCTTCTTGGTGTCCCGCAAGTTTTACTCTGAGGCTAAAGTCAACTCACTTTTTAGCCATATTTGGGTGTCAGCCGTGCCTGTAGTTAACATTGTTAAGATCTTTAAAGGATCCATGATAGTGCTTAGTCGTGTCCAACTCTTTGGACTGCAGCCCACCAGGCTCTTCTGTCCACTTAATTTTCCAGGCAAGAATACTGGAGTGGGTTGCCATTTCCTCCTCCAGGGAATCTTCCCAATTCAGGGACCAAACCCATGTCTCCTGTGTCTCCTGCATTGCAGGTGGATTCTTTACCCACTCAACCATCCAGGAAGCACCTTTTAAAAGATAGCAAGGAGTTTTGTTTTTGTTTTTTAAAGTTTTCTAATAATGTAGAGTAGTTGGTTACAGACTAAACCTTCCCCTGACAATCAGAAATTCTGGACAATACATAAAACCATTGCTTAAAGACATTTGAAACTTATGATACCACCAAGGGCTTTGAGAGAACAAGATTCCTAGAAGGTGCATTGGATAAATTGAGGAACCTCCTTAAATCTTCAAGGTCCTATCAGTTCCCCAGGTCCTCAAACTTACCATGGACATGAAGTCACAACCATTTCAGGCTCTGCAGGGTGCTTGCATTTCCTCCAAGGTGAGTGCTAGTCTCGAGCACAGATTGCATTGCTCCTGAAGCGTGAGGAGCTGCTGCAGCTATGTACCAGGTCCCACCATATCCATAAGGATCTGATTTCTTTCATTAGATCTGAAGTTAGAGGAAGTAACATGTTGTAGGGTATGGGATTCTGTTTCCTTGTTGGGTCTGAAGAGGTCAGTTGAAACATCAGGAATGCATTGATGTTAATGTCTTACAGGGTAAATGTTGACCAATGAAAGTTAAGTCAATCAACAGAGGGAGCCATTGAATAAATTCCTGTCTTTTTCTTCCTCTAACAGACTGTTCCAAGACAAAGTGCTTCTACATAGTGAGCTTCTCTGCATGAAGCTGTGGTCATCTGCCGACTAACCTACATCTCCTTTTCCTCCTTTTCTACCAGCTTTATTTTCCTTTTCCTTTTACTATCTCAGAGTTGTTCAGTTCAGTTCAGTTCAGTCTCTCAGTTGTGTCTGACTCTTGGTGACCCCATGGACTGCAGCATGCCAGGCCTCCCTGTCTGTCACCAGCTCCCAGAGCGTACTCAAATTCATGTCCATTGAGTCAGGGAGGCCATCCAACCATCTCATTTTCTGTCATCCCCTTCTCCTCCTGCCTTCAATCTTTTCCAGCATCAGGGTTTTTTCAAATGAGTCAGTTCTTCACATCAGGTGGCCAAAGTATTGGAGTTTCAGCTTCAACATCAGTCTTTCCAATGAATATTCAGGACTGATTTGCTTTAGGATGCACAGGTTGGATCTTCTTGCAGTCCAAGGGACTCTCAAGAGTCTTCTCCAACACCACAGTTCAAGCATAAATTCTTTGGCGCTCAGCTTTCTTTATAGTCCAACTCTCACATCCATACATGACTACTGGAAAAACCATAGCTTTGACTAGACGGACCTTTGTTGGCAAAGTAATGTCTCTGCTTTTTAATATGCTGTCTAGGTTGGTCATAGCTTTTCTTCCAAGGAGTAAGTGTCTTTTAATTTCATAGCTGCAATCACCATCTGCAGTGATTTGGGAACCTAAAAAGATACAGTCTGTCACTGTTTCCATTGTTTCTCCATCTATTTGCCATGAAATGATGGGACTGGATGCCATGATCTTAGGTTTCTGAATATTGAATTTTAAGCCAGCTTTTTCACTCTCTTCTTTCACTTTCATCAAGAGGCTCTTTAGTTCTTTTTCACTTTCTGCAATAAGTGTGGTGTTATCTGCATTTCTGAGGTTACTGATATTTCTCCCAGCAATCTTGATTCCGGCTTGTGTTTCATCCAGCCCGGAATTTCTCATGATGTACTCTGCATGTAAGTTAAATAAGCAGGGTGACAATATACAGCTTGCTGTGATCCACACAGTTGAATGATTTGGCATAGTCAATAAAGCAGAAATAGATGTTTTTCTGGAACTCTCTTGCTTTTTCGATGATCCAGCAAATGTTTGCAATTTGATCTCTGCCTTTTCTAAATCCAGCTTGAACATCTGGAAGTTCATGGTTCATGTATTGTTGAAGCCTGGCTTGGAGAATTTTGAACATTATTTTGCTAGCATGTGAGATGAGTGCAGTTGTGTGGTTGTTTGAGCATTCTTTGGCATTGTCTTTCTTCAGGATTGGAATGAAAACTGACTTTTTCCAGTCTTGTGGCCACTGCTGAGTTTTCCAAATTTGCTGGCATATTGAGTGCAGCACTTTCACAGCATCATCTTTTAGGATTTGAAATAGCTCAACTGGAATTCCATCACCACCACTAGCTTTGAGCGTAGTGATGTTTCCTAAGGCCCACTTGACTTCGCATTCCAGGATGCTTGGCTCTAGGTGAGTGATCACACCATCGTGATTTTCTGGGTCATGAAGATATTTTTTGTATAGTTCTTCTGCATATTCTTGCCACCTCTTCTTAATATCTTTTGCTTCTGTTAGGTCCATACCATTTCTGTCCTTTATTGAGCCCATCTTTGCATGAAATGTTCCCTTGGCATCTCTAATTTTTTTGAAGAGAACTCTAGTCTCCCCCATTCTGTTTTCCTCTATTTCTTTGCATTGATCACTGAGGAAAGCTTTCTTATCTCTCCTTGCTACTCTTTGGAATTATGCATTCAAATGGGTATATCTTTCCTTTTCTTCTTTGCCTTTCACTTCTCTTCTTTTCAACAGTTATTTGTAAGACCTCCTCAGACAACCATTTTGCCTTTTTGCATTTCTTTCTCTTGGGAATGGTCTCGATCCATCTCCTATACAATGTCATGAACCTCTGTCCATAGTTCATCAGGCACTCTGACTATCTAGTCCCTTGAATCTATTTCTCACTTCTACTGTAGAATCATAAGGGATTTTATTTAGGTCATACATGACTGGTCTAATGGCTTTCCCTACCTTCTTCAACTTAAGTCTGAATTTGGCAATAAGGAGTTCATGATCTGAGCCACAGTCAGCTCCCAGTCTTGTTTTTGCTGACTGTATAGACCTTCTCCGTCTTTGGCTGCAAAGAAGATAATCAGTCTGATTTTGGTGTTGACCATCTGGTGATGTCCATGTGTAGAGTCTTCTCTTGTGTTGTTGTGTTGTGTATACTTCCTAGTGAGAAATTAGCACTTAACCTTTACCTCAGGATCCATTTTCTAAGGAACTTAGGCTAAGACAGAATGAAAATTTAGAGAAGTGAGCCCAATTTGACCCTAATGTCTCGCTTTAGCCATTTGTCTGTTTATGAGTAGAAGCCAGGAAGCTAAGAAGCTGAGCAGAGTTTCCAACATTCTTACAGTGCTTGTGGTCAAAAATGAAGACTTCAGGCTGACCAAGGAGAGACTCAGGCAAACTCCAGTTTTAACTTACAACTCTACAAGGGCTAGACAGTAAATCATTGAAATCCTTGATTTAATGAAACTTAATCCTTTAGCTAACTGCTAAACTGCCAAGCAAAAATGAATGCTCTCTGTAAGGTATTATCTAGAATTTTAAAATATCTCTACAATTTATCATATATACAATATCATATATATTGCACACATACAATTATCATATATATTGCATATATACGATTATCATAGATATTGTCTAACTGCCAACCAGAAACTCCCAGGTATACCAGAAGGTGAGAGCACCTGATTGAAAACAAGAGGAAACAGATTATAGAAATATACTCATTGGGAGATCCAAATATCGGAATTATTATACGTGATCTTTAAGATAACCTGTTAATATGTTCCAGAAATAAGATGACAAAATGGAAAATCTCAGTATAAAACTAAAAAGTATAAAAGTCTTCAAATGGAAATTATAGAACTGAAAAAAATAACTAAAATGAAGAGGCAATAGTAGCAGATTAGGAGCGATTTAGGAGAGAGGGAAAGAGAAAAAGAAGGAGGTAGGGAGAAGGGCTGGTGAACATACGAAGCAACTAGAATTTATACGGTAGGAATGTAAAATGGTATAATCAATTTGGAAAACAGTTTGGTAGTTATTTATTAAGTACCATTTCACTTAGCAATTTCACACTGACCAGGAGGAATGGAAACATATGTGCATAGAAAGACATTTATGCATATGTATTTACAAGTATTTGTGCCCACTTTACTCAAAATTGCCCCAAACCAAGGAAATCCAAATGCCAGGAACAGGTGAATGGATTAAAGACGTGGTATCCATACTGTAGAATTACTAAAACAAAATAAAAAGATTAACAGTAAAACAGACAACCCAATTTTAAAAATGCTCAATAAAACTTTTAAACAAGGCCTTCACAAAAGAGGATATCCAAGTAAGTAGCAAATTTATGAAAAAGCTTTTCAACCTTGTAAGTTATCAAGGGCATCTAAATCAAACCACAGTGAGATAACCTATCCCGAAAAGAAAGTCTACATGAAAAAAGAAAAGACTGTCAATACCAGGTACAAAGATAAAAAAACAGGAACACGCATACTTCTTGTGAGAGAGGAAATTGGCACAGCCACCTGAGAAAATTGTTTGGCAGTCCATGTGAAAGCTGTTTGTATCCATACCGTATGACACAGCAACCTGGCCCGTATACGTCCTCCTAACAGAAATGCATACACAAGAATGCAAATTGTCACAGCACCACTCATAACGGCCCTAATCTGGAAACAACACAAACGCTAGCTCACATAAGAATGGATATACATAGTGTGGTGTGGTCAAACAATGGGAGAATTCTTCAGCAATGATCACGAATAAATATGAATGAATTTCATCAATATGGTAAGTTAAAGAAGCCAGATACAAACTGACATGTACCGCATGATTCAATGTGTGTTAAGTTTAAAAATCATCCAAGTTTAATAATGATATTAATCAACAGGCATAAGGTGTCCGTTAAATAAGATGAATAAGCTCTAGAGATCTGCTGTACAGCACTGGCCCTGTAGTCAACAACAATGTATACTTAAAGTTTAAGAGGATCACAAAAAAAAGTTAAAAGAAAAATACAACTCCCCAAACTAAATGATGGTGTTAGAGGTCAGGATAGCAGTTACATTAGTGGGGGAGATAAAGGGGGTAACAAATTGGGAGAGAAGGAGGGGCTTCCTTGACTTGGTTATGTTCTATTTCTTGACCTCATGGTAACTATAAAGGTGTATTCTTGTAACTATAAAGGTGTACCATTCTCATGGTAACGATAAAGGTGATAATTCATGAAATGCTATGCTTTTGGTGTACCGTTCTGTATATTACATACTAATAAAGTTTATTTAAAAATAAAGGCGATCAGGGTTTCCTGGTGGTCTAGTGGTTACGAATCTACCTCCCAGTGCGGGGGAAACATGCTCTAGAGCCTGTGAGTTGCAGCTGCTGAAGCCCGTGCGCCTAGAGCATGCGCTCCGCAACAAGAGAAGCCACTGCAATAAGAAGCCCATGCGTCCCAGCAAGACAAAGCCAAAAAGCATCAGTGAAGACCCTGCACAGCCAAAAATAAATACATCTTTTAAAAAATAAAAGGAAGGAGATCAAAAGAAGCCAAGTGTGGTTATAACGGAAAATAAAATGAGCATTTATTGAAGGATTTGTGCTGTTGAATATATATTCGTTTTCTTCCTCACTATAACTTGTTGGAAAAAATACTTACTGTATCTTTATTTTACAGATGAAAATACCAAGCCTAAGAGGAAGTAGGCAAATTGTCCAAGTTCTGACAGCATGTTTTTCTGTCTCTAAAACTTTTGTTTTTTGCACAGTATTTATCTTCTCTGGTAGTTTCCTTCCAAATTCACAAGTTGCCTTGTCCGACAATACATTTAAATAATCTAGATGGTTGAATCTAATAATGTAAATTAAATTCCAAAGAATAATAATCTATCACATATAAATATACAAATCTGTTTTTGCTTTGCAGATAATCTCTTGCAAATACAACTTCTCAAGGTAACAGAGAATTTAATAGAATTTCTCAACAATATGCCTAAGAATACCTGCCAGAGCCCTTCCAGTTAAATGCAGCCGAAGTGGGAGAGTAACCAACATGATATATCCCACTCATTCAAAATGAAAGAAATGTAAATTTTTTTTTCCTAAATCAAATCAATCTGTCTCCCCATACACTTCCATCCAGCTTGGGAGACAATCTAGGTTTGATCTGACAGAAAACCTAATTTTATTCATGGAGTGGGTGGGTGAAACCCTTTTCCTATCTCACAATTCTATAAGGAATTCTGGGGAAATTATTGGAAATTTGAGATGGAACCTTGACCTTGACTCTGATTGTCACAGTCAAAACTGTTTACTGTTCAAGTTAAACAGTGTATTCCGCCCACAACCGCAGTCAGGAACCTCACCGTCGTGCAGTCAGGCAGGTATGCCTCGTGTGAGAAGGGGGCAGCCCACTGGTGTCAGTCTTTTCCACCACCCCTGTCCCTCAAGTCTAGGCCTCTCCACTCTATTTCCATCCTGGAACCCTGATCTTTTCAGACAACTGACCTCAGAGACTCTGCTCCAGGTTTTTGAAAACAAAGCCTCGGAGACTCTGCTCCAGGTTTTTGTAAACATCTTTCCTGGCAACAGTGAAGCGCAGGCTCTCAGAATACAAAACCTTGCCTACCCTCTTTAGAACAGGAAGAAATCTTTCTGAGCCCACATGTAAGAACACACACATATACACAGAATTACAGGAACGCTGTTGAAAGAACCCGAGGGATCTATAACCAAAATATTTTGGGCAGCACTTTGGGCACATCTCAAAAATATTTGGATCACAATTTAAGCAGGTTTGTATCTGCACAGGTACAGAATATTATTGCAAATAGGTTGGTGAGGCTGCTGCCAACATAGCAGAACTTTCAGTTTACTTTACAGTCAAAGGCTGATGTGACTGGGTTATTCCTCCGATAAGACCATCGTTTGGAATTTCCCAAAAGCTACAGTTGGGAGTAAAGCAGAGTCACGTATCTGGATGAGCGGCTGGCCCTTTGGGGCAGGTTATAAGTGCAGGAGGAAGACTGGTGCTGGAGGTGCTGTAGCTACGGAACAGTTCCACGGATCTGCATGCACACACATGCAGAAGAACAGGGTGGCTAGGCCCCTCCTTTCTGGAATGGCACATAGCCTGAGTGTTGGCGCAGAGGAGCACCCCAGGAAATGGGAGGGGTGCTGAAAAATTCCTTAGGAGCAACTCACGTCCTTAATTGTTTTACTCATGGTTGGTCAGTCTGAGAAACAAGACTTGTTTGTGGTTATTTGGGTCTATACTAACATAATAGGAGTAATAATGGTAGTAATTATACCAGTGAATGAACCTCACCAGTTTGTATCCTTCATGTCAGTTACCACCCTGAAAGAAAATGCCATTAGCCCCATTCTGCAGATGAAGTAATTGGGCAAGTGAGGCCAAGATTAGATGATAAACTGCAGGACTGTTCATAAACAGAAAGTCTAAATTCAAAGCCTAATATGTTTACCACATTTATTCCTGAGAATAAGGCCTCCTATCAGTGCAGAATGCACTAGAGACTGGCGTCCCTGTATTTGACAGTAGACAAAGTGGATTTAAACTTGCAAGGACCAGACTACATAAACCTTATGTAAGCTGAAAAATAAAGAGGTAATTTACTATCAGCAGTGTATTTGGATTTTTAAGAAAGTCTTATTGGATTGCCTGGACATCTATTTAGATATTAAATGGAAATTATGTTCATTGCCTGGGTATAGCAGCAACAAGTTTTCAAAAGATCTTAAACAAATAGATCTTAAATCAAAATGTGACTCCTCTTTCTTTGTCCCAGGCAATTAGATCTACTGATCTTATCTTTTAAAAAAAAAAAAAGAAAGGAAAAGTTTAATAATTCTAAAAAATAAGCACTGTATACATATATTTAAAACCTTTGAATGGTAAACTTTAAACAGATGAGTCTCATGATGTATTTACTATATTGGGTTGGCCAAAAACTTTGTTCGAGTTTTTCCACAAGATGTTATGGAAAAACCCCTGAGTGAACTTTCTGGCCAACCCAGTATCTCTCTACACCATTTAATATAAAAGTATGCTTTCATACTGGACAGTTATTTATGTCTTTGCACCATTCCTTCTGTTACACGTATGCATACTTTTATTTCACCTGATCATAGTTACTTTGCACTTAAAGTAGCTTTGCATTCACTTTTTGGCAGCTGTCTGTTTGTGTTGTTAGTGGGTGCACAGATTCCCTCATTGCTCAGTTAGCCATTGTGTAGCTGCTGCACCAGTAAATTGTTTTTAGCACTCTGCTTTTGCAAATACTGTTTTACAAAGGTATGTACACATAACTTTTAATCTATATTCCCAACAGTGGGATTACAGGTCAAAAGCCCTGACTCTTTTAGGGTTCTTGTTATACGTTGCTAGAACTACTACATCAATTTTAAGGCTACTAACAACTCAGTTTTCACACATATCTTATTGGTCTTTCTAGCCTCTTCCTTTATTTAAGTATTTGATTAGTTAACATCATAATGTATTCTATAATTTTGGAAAAACTCAAATAGTATTCTTTCTAAACTGCATTCTAAGAGGATTCTGCAAGTAAGAAAATAAATTGGGGAGGTGGGGATGGTTGTGCTGCATGGCTTCCAGATTTTAATTCCCTGACGAGGGATCAAACCCAGTCCCTGGGTAGTGGAAGTGCCAAGTCCTAACTACTGGACTGCAAGGGAATTCCCTGCAAGTAAATATTTAAAAGATGAAGCAATGCTAACTCTCAGTTAAACCAAATGAAACACATTTTTAGTATTTTTTTCTAAATTGAAAAAATAATAAAAACAATAAATTGCTTCCCTAACTTTTCTTTCATCCTTTCTTCCCTTTATGTAGTACGATTCTCTCTTTATTGTAAAGCTACTTGTTGATTCTCCAAGCAACTGGGACAATATTGAAGACTTTCAAATCATGCACATCCATTTCCTAAATGAGGTCACATATTCTGCAGAATGTTGGTGCAAATGTGGGACTTCCCTAGTAATGTGCAGTGGATCAGAACCCACCTGCCAATGCAGGGGACACAGGTTTGATCCCTGGTTCAAAGAGCCCACATGCTGCAGAGAAACTAAGCCTGTGCCCTGCGAATACTCAGCCCAAGGCCTAGGGCCCATTAACCGGAACTGCTGAGCATGTGGACTTCCCCTGTGGCTCAGCTGGTAAATCCGCCTGCAATGCGGGAGATCTGGTTCCGTCCCTGGGTTGGGAAAATCCCCTGGAGAAGGGAAAAGCTACCCACTGCAGTGTTCTGGCCTGGAAAATTCCATGGGCTGTATATAGTCCACAGGGTTGCAAAGAGCCAGACACAACTGAGTGACTTTCACTTTCACTGAGCCCGTGGGCCCGAACTACTGAAGTCTGTGTGCCTAAAGCCTATGCGCCACAACAGGAGAAGCAATGAGAAGCCACAGCAATGAGAAGCCCACACAATGCAACGAAGTTTAGCCCCCGCTTGTTGCAACTAAAGAAAGCCTGTGCAAAGCAGTGTAGACCCAGTACAGACAAAAAAAAATTTTTTTAGAAATGTCCAACTGTGTTTGTTATTTAGCTATTACTTTTATTCTCTGTATTTCAGTAAGAATTAGCTATAAAAGAAAAGTTGGCTTGAAACGCAGCATTCAAAAACTCAGATCATGGCATTTCATCCCATCACTTCATGGCAAATAGATGGGGAAAAAGTGGAAGCAGGAACAGACTTTATTGTCTTGGGCTCCAAAGTCACTGCGGACAGTGACTGCAGCCATGAAATTATAAGGTGCTTGCTCCTTGGAAGCAAGGAAGCAGTGACAAACCTAGACAGTGTATTAAAAAGGAGAGACATCACTTTGCGAAAAAAAGGTCCATATAGTCAGAGCTATGGCTTTTCCACTAGCCATGTATGGATGTGAGAGTTGGACCATAAAGAAGGCAGAGCACTGAAGAATTGATGCTTTTGAATTGTGGTGCTGGAGAAGACTCGAGAGTCCTTTGGACAGCAAAGAGATCAAACCAGTAAATTCTAAATCAACCCTGATTATTCATTGGAAGGACTGATGCTGAAGTTCCAATACTTTGATGGCTCGATTTGAAGAACCAACTCATTGGAGAAAATCCTGATGATGGGAAAGGTTGAAGGAAAAAGGAGAAGGGGATGGCAGAAAATGAGATAATAGTATCACTGACTCAATGGATGTGAATTTGAGCAAACTCTGGAAGATAGTGAACAGAGGAGCCTGGCATGCTGCAGTCCATGGAGTCAGACATGACTTAGTGACTGAACAACAAAAAAGGAAAAAAAAGAAGGGGAAATTAATGTAACTTTTGCATTAGGCACTGAGGAGTTTAAGATTCCAGAGTAAACTATGGCAATCATACTACAAGAAAATTGAAAGCAAAAGAGTATCTCATTCTTATCCTGAATTTTCCAAAATACCTAGTAGTTAACAGGCAGTTCTCAAATTAGATTATATTTTCAGTTTTGAGCAATTTCCATGACTAGTCAGTAGGAAGAAATTTCAGATATGTCATGAAGACTGATTTTATCTATGAATAGATAAAATCCATGAACAGATAAAATAGACTGATTTTATCTATGCAGAATAAGCATTTGTCCTCATTCAACAATATATCAGTTATTGAGAAGTTACTCATTTCTCTTGTATTTACTGCAGTTCTTAGAGATATAGCTGATTGCCAGTGATTACATGGGATGAACCTTAAATTTCAGAAGTCAGGTGACTTGCCTGACATCACACAGTGAGCAGCAGAATTAGGATCAAAGTCTTTTGCTCCAAATATTAGATTTTCATCATCATACCCAAGCTAGGGCATTATTAACAAGTTCAAGATTTTGGAGGAAGTATATATATGGGCACCTTTAAAGGGAATATCTTGCTTAGAGGCAAAGGAAGACAAATTTTAGGAGAGCCAGTCCTGAACTACAGATTTCTACTTTTCTTTTGCCCCTTCAAGTCAGAGCTGCAGGTTACTGGCAAGGGCCTGAGAGCAATCAGGGGTAGGCAGACAGGCAGCTAATGGCAAAAAGCAGAAGGAAATTATTTTCTATTGCTCCAGGGCTAATTTGAAAAAACATAGCCTTGTAATATGAAATCTTGCTTTACTTTATATCTGCTAGATTTTTAATTCAGTGAAGTACTGTAGAGATATGTTAAGATTGGTCTTTTTTTCTTGAAACTATTTGTAAATTTTAAAATAAGTTCAAAAAAAAAATAAAAAAAAAATAAATAAAATAAAATAAGTTCGAGAAATAGGGATTTCTCTGGTGATCCAGTGGCTAAGACTCCCTGATCTCAATGCAGGAGCCCTGGGTTCAATCCCTAGTCAGGGAACTAGATCCCACATACTGGCATGAAGATGGAAGATCCTACAAGCCACAACTAAGACCTGGTGCAGTCAAATAAATAAATAAAAATACTTAAAAAGTAAAAAAATTAAGATAAACAAAGGTTGAAAAATTCACAAATAAAATTTATTTTAAAATGCTTAGATTTCCTGATAGGTTTCAAAACCACATTACTCTCTCTATATAAAGTGGTTAGATAAATTACCTACCAACGTTACTTCCCTTGCTCAAGTGTAATTTGAAACATTTAGCCATTATGACTTTTGTTGTTGTTGTTCCAATCCAAAAGACAAGTAAAAATTCAGATTGGACTTAATTTTATTCTAATCTAGATACACACACACACACACACAAGAGAAGTAAATGGCAACCCACTCCAGTATTCTTGCCTGGGAAATCCTATGGACAGAGGAGCCTGGCGGGCTACAGTCCATGGGGTCACAAAGAGTTGGACAAGACTGAACAACTAACACACACACACACACACGAATATATATATATCCCCTTGCAAACTGTGGGACTTTTTAGTTTTCTAATCAAATGAACCAGTTTATCAAAGAAAATCTTAAAAAATACATAGCTGATACCAGATATACCATCTATATATGATTTTTTGTTGCTTTTCCGTTTCTAAGTAATGTCTGACTCTCTGTGACCCCATGGACTGTAGCACACAGGCTTCCCTGTCCGTCCCTATTTCTTGGGGTTTGCTTAAATTTGTGTCCATTCAATTGGTGATGCTATCTAACCATCTCATCCTTTGCTGCCCCCTCTCCTCTTGCCCTCAATCTTTCCCAGCATCAGGGTCTTTTCCAAAGATCGCTCTCTTCGCATCAGGTGGCCAAACTATTGGAGCATATAGATCTGATATCAGATATATTTGCAGGCTGGAGATGTATGAGAGCTGGTGGTATGATTCAGTCTAAGTCCAAAGACCTGAGTTCCAGGAGAACTGATGGTAGTCTTTCTGAGGGCAGTAGAAGACCAGTGTTCAGCTCAAGTAGTTAGGCAGAAAGGGTCAATTCTCCCTTCTTCTGCCTTTTATGTTATTCAGGCCTTCAAGGCCTTCAGTGAATTGGATGAGGAAGGCAGTCTGCTTTACTGAGTCCACATTAAGAAAGCTTTGCTGAGTCCACTGATTCAAATGCTAATGTAATCCTGAAACATTCTTACAGACACACTCAGAAAAAAAATGTTAACTAAATATCCGGGCACTGTATGACTCCATCAAGCTGACAGACAAAATTAACTGTAAGTCCAACCCTTATTAACTTGGCACCATACCATCTCCTTCAACCACGCTTAATCTCAAAATAAAGACAACGACAACGTCATTATTCTGCCTAACATGATACAACTATTCTGTATATAATCAAAAAAGCACTTGGGACTTCCCTGGAGGTCTAGCAGAAAAGACTCAACACTTTCATTGGAGGGGGTATGGGTTTGATCCCTGCTTGGGGAACAAAGATCCCACATTTCTCATGGTGTAGCCAAGGGGGAAAAAAAGCACTAATCACTTCCCCAGAAGAGAAGGTACAGGCCTTGAGTGATGTTTACTCTTCTCCTTAAAATCCTATAACTTAAATACTATTATCTTAAATTAAAAAGTGACCATGATATAAGTCAATACATCTATGTTACATGGTAAGGGAATAAAAGAGGAAAGAAAACAAAGATACACAGTTGACCCTTGACCAACAGCGGGGTTAAGGGCATTGACCCTCCTTGCAGTTGAAAATCTGTCTGTAACGTATAGTTGACTCTCCGTATCCGCAGTCCCCCATATCTTCAGTTCTGCATCAGTGGATTCAACCAACCATGGATCGTGTAGTTCTGTAGGATTTACTACTGAAAAAAATTCATGTATGAGGGGACCCGTGCAGTTTCAACCTGAGTTGTTCAAGGGTCAACTGTTTATATATCAACATATATATACAAACCTATTCATAATAAAATTGGAAGAAATGCTCCTTATTAATATTCCTTAATAATAAGGAGTAAGTACTCATAGCCAATATAGTCCTCATTTCTGACTGGTTATGTGATGGTAGCTGGTAATTATAACTATCTTCTTTTACTACCCACTATGTATTCTTTTGCCTTCCGCAAGCACCTCAGTTAGTTATAGTTAGTCATAGTTCCTTGTTTTGTGGGTGACCCATACCTTCATTCCTGAAGGGTAGAGGTTCATAGTAATCCTGCCTGGGTTGGGTTGTTGTAGTTGTCCATTTCCTTGTTTTTGGAATAGAGGACATCATAATTTACTCCAGTTTTCAGTACTTCTTATTGTGGCCAATATTTGTTTCCAGTTGTACTGAAATATAATTAAAATAGAACTACATAATTTTAGGGTTTTCGGCATAATGTGTTGATTTAAAACACATCATGAAATTATTATCCAAAACTTTAGTGACCATCCATCATTTCACACAGACACAAAATTGAAGAAATAGTAAAAAATAATTTGTGTGATGAAAACTTTTGGGATTTACTCTCACCATACAGCCACGTTTATTATAGCTACCATGTTGTACATTATAGCCCTAGTATTTATTTGTCTTGTAACTGGAAGTTTGTATCTTTTGACTGCCTTCACCCAATTCCTCCTCCCTGCATGCCCCCCACCTCTGATAACCACAAATTTGATCTCTTTTTCTATGAGTGTGATTGCACTCAATTTTGAAGTACAATTAGCTACACTACCTTGGTTCCTGTTACATAACGTAGTGATTTTTTTTCCCCCATACATTTCAAAATGATCATCATGGTAAGTCTATTTATGATATGTCACCATACAAAGATATTACATAATTATTGATTATATTCCCCTCACTTATACTTGTGACTCACTTGTTTTGCAACTGGAAGTCTGTCCCTCATAACCTTTCTCATCTATTTCTTTCTTCCCCCTACCTCCCTCTACTCTGGCAACCACTTTTGGTCCCTGTATCTGTAGCTGTTTCTGGTTTTTAAATGTTTGTTCGTTTTCATTTGTTTTGTTTTTTGGATGCCACATATAAGTGAAATCACGCAGTATTTGTCTTTCTGTAACTTACTTCACATAGCAAAATACCCCTTAGAATGTTATCCCAAATGTAAGATTTCATTCTTTTTTTTTAAAAAAAATTCTATCACACGTATCGTTTTTATTCTTTTAGTGTTCTGTGACATCTGCCTTTGTCATCTGGTAGAAGTTAACCCTTCCGGCTGACCACAAGTATCGTAAGATTTTGTGGAGTGCCTACAGAATAAAAACTTCAGCTCATCTATGCTTTGTGAAGGCATAAACATACTGAATAAATAGCATTGAATCCCAGGCTGATACATATACATTCTAAGTAAATCAATAGCTCCAAATGTTACATACACTCTTAATACTTGTTACTCCACTAAAAGGAAATAAAATTCATTTGCTGGATTCTAAGTCTTAAATTTATTTTTATTTATTTATTTGGCTGCACCAGCTTAGTTGTGGCATATGAACTCTTAGTCATGTCATGTGAGATCTAGTCCCCTGACCAGGGATTGAACCCAAGACCCCTGCACGGGGGGCACAGTCCTAGCCTCTGGACCACCACGGAAGTCCCCATTTGCTGGATTCCTAATCTGACCCCCAGACTGCTACATTATAGATCCTCATAGTATTTTAAAACAGAACAAAACCCAAATATTCAGCTCAACTTAGCACCTTATTTAGGAATTGTCCCTCTGGGTCTAAGTGGAGGAGAAGAAGACAAAAGCAGAAATCTAGGAAAACTTGGTGGGTGGTGCCTGTGATCTGGACATCTCCCCCTTGTCCCTGAAACTCTGGAAACATCCCTGAACACCGTGTGGAATGACACAGCCAGGTCTGTTTCCGCTGTGGCTGTGTGACCGTCTTCATTATTGTCCCCTTCTTTCCTTTGGGAGCTCTCCTGCTGCTCATTTTCCAAGGAGATACTTGCACAAGGGATCTTAAGTCCTGTGTGTTAGTTTCCTGAATGTCTTACTTAGCTCTCTCCAGGAGGTGACACATTACTCTTAAGTGAGAGATTGCATGAAGTGTCAGAATCAGGCGCTGCAGCTGGGGCTCAGCTTAGTCTTTATCAAAATTCCCATGCACAGAGCCCAGGGCACTGCACCAGCTGCAAAGGAAAGTGCTGCCTGTCTTTTATACATGGGAGCAATAACCCAGGAGAAAAACACCACCAATTCACGTGTGTGTGTGTGTGTGTGTGTGTGTGTGTGTACATGCTAAGTCGGCTCAGTCATGTCTGACTCTGCATCCCCGTGGACTGTAGCCCGCCAGGTTCCTCTGTCCATGGGATTCTCCAGGCAAGAATACTGGAGGGGGTTGCCATGCCCTCCTCCAGAGGATCTTCCTGATCCAGGGATCGAACCCACATCTCTTATGTCTACCTGCACTGGCAGGTGGACTCTTTACCCCTGAGCCACCAGGGAAGCCCCCACCAATTGGTAACAACTATTAAATGAATTATCATCTGTAAAATGCTGAGAACTGTACCTGCCATAGAGTCAGTATTTGATAAAAGTAGAACAAATCAATTTAGAGGCAATAAGTAGGGGTGTTATGGTGTCAGTGGCAAAGACGCTTTATGGATCTTTTGGTGGGTTGGATGAGGTCCCCCTAAATTCATATCTACCCAGAAACTCAAAATGAGATCTTATTTGCAATAAGAGTCTTTTCAGATATAATTAGAATAAGGATCAAAATGAAATCATGCTGAGTTAGGGTGAGCCCTAAATCCAATGCACATGTCCTTACAGGAGACAGGAGAGGGGAAAGACAGGGAGAAGGCAATGTGAAGATAGAGACAGAGGTTGCAGGGATGCTTCCACAAGCCAAGGAATGCCAAGAGTTGCCAGCAACCACCAGAAGTTAGGAGAGAGGCATGAAACGTTTTCTCCCTTAGAGTCTCAAGGAGGAACCAGCCATGCTAACCCCTTGATTTTGGACCTTGGCCTACAGGACTGCGGGAGAATGAATTTCTGTTCTTATAAGCCACTTAGTCTGTTGCGGTGGCTCCAGAGAGTGAACCCAGATTGCTGCTGTAAGTCTATATAGATTCTGTATTTGTCAGGCCATGGAAGAATACAAGCAAGCATTGCTCTGGAACGGGCTGAAAGAGTGTGTCTGTCTAAAAACATTCTTGTGACCTTCATCCAAACAGACTTGTACATGCAAAAGATACCAATGCAGTGAATACATTACCCCAGCCTAATAATAGATGTATTTGGGTCTTTTCTGCCAACCCATACACCCATACGTCTCTAAAAATGAATTTCAGAACTAGTGAACTCTGACAGCCATATTTATAGTGTATGAGCTTGTTTTACTCCCATAGCCGCTACCTTTGTCCCCGGGGGAAGGGACCCCTGACTGCCAAGGCTAACTGAAGTCTTTCTCACAGTACTTTGGAATTGAAATTCAAAGTTAGTGGTCAGTTTTTGCTGGTTGCTTAAATGAAGGACATACCAAATTGAGAGGACTCAGTTGACTACGAGCTGGCAACGTAGAGAAACTGGAAAAAGGAAAAGAAAGAAGCAGGTGCACATATAGAGACAGGACAGAACAGGATATAGCTCTGGAGAACAAGGAACCAAGAGATTACCTGCCTTTGTTTTGAATTCAAATCACTTAGGATCCTCGTAACAGACTCACTGCCACGGGGCAGGGCTTCCCTGAAGGCTCAATGGGTGAAGAATCCGCCTGCGATGCAGGAAACACAGGAGACTTGGGTTCAATCTCTGTGTCAGGAAGATCTTCCAGAAGAGGAAAACAGCAATCCACTCCAGCATTCTTGCCTGAAAAATTCATGGAGAGAAGAGCCTGGTAAGCTGCAGTCCAAAGGGTCACGAAGAGTTGCAAATAAATGAACAGGCAAGGATCACTGGCTTAAGAGTAACTCACTAGAATGACTTGCTGATTACTTAGCCCCTCAGTTTCCTCACTGTAGTTGGGACTAATATCAGTACTTCCTGCAAAGAGTGTTCCTTGCATTAACTCTGAAGAACCATTTAGGATGATTAAGGTAATCAAGTGCACCAGTGTGAAGCATTTAGAAGTATAACATCACACGCCCTCGGGAAATATTAACTTTTATGGTCATCACCCCAACTCCAGAAGGTAGTTTTTAAAATGTGTCATGCGTCTACATCATTTTATGCTTATTAGTAAGTAGCACTTTTAAGCTGCTTTTCCATGAATGTTTATAATTTCAGCTTCACCATAGGTCAGCTTACCACAAACAAAAGCAAAATTTAGTCACAGTACAAGGTCATTTTTCCCATTCCAGATGGTATTTTAAGACAATACACCTCCTAAAACATAAAGTAAATAGTAAAAATCTACATAGTTTCTGGGTATATTTATTGTGGATATATTTGCTCCCAACTAGGTGTTCTTTTTCTATGTGCATAATTGATCATCTTATTTTTATTTTCTTTCAATGTGTGAGGGAAGTCATAGTGCCTACTGTCGTTTAAGGAGGAATATTGTGAAAGGAAAATAGAAAAACTTTATTGTAAAAGCTTGTTATCCTGGAAGGTAAGCACCAGTTGGAGCTTGTTAGCTTGGAGGAAAGCAGAATTCCTATTGGAGAGACAGCTACACATTTGTTCAGTAAAACACATGAGCAGATTTTGGCCCTCTGGGTCAGGTTCAGACAAAGAAGAGTTTAGGGCTTTCATATTAAAGAAGGAATAATTTTTAGATTCTTCACTTGTCCATGATGGAGATCCAAATGCTGAGATGTTGGAGAAAGCCTAGAACAGAGAGGTGTGGACCCACAATATTCTGGTTGATTCTGAAGAGAAGATGGCTAGAGATGGCAGGATGGCTGAGAGGCTTTGGGGCAGTGAAACGGCTAGTATTCTATTTACGTGTTGCCTTTTTTGTCCTTTGTGTAATTTTCATTTATTACTTCTAACGCCTCAGGAAAATCTGCAATGCACTCACATGCAGGCGTAAGATGAAGCTAGTGAGAACTCAGTCATGGCAGCCGCATGGACTACGCACAGGGAGACCACTTGAGTAGATGTTAAGTGAGACCCTTTTGCTTTGTTGTGAAAGTCAGGGACGTCAAGGATAAAATGGTTTGGAGATCATTTTTGGAAACCCTTCTGTCCTAAAGAAAAACTAGGCAGAAAAGAGCACTCTTAAAATAGTCCAGTAATTTACTGGTGGCAATCTGCACTGTGCTTTACTCGAGGAAACAGGAAACCAGACATCCTTGGGTCCAGTGATAACTGTAGCAACTTGAAAGGGACTACATGACTAGTTCTCCAAACTCTGACCTCTTTGAGACTTCCCTGATGGTCTAGCAGTTAGGAATCCCTCTGCCAACGCAGGGGACATGGGTTCAATCCCTGGCCAGGGAGGACCCTACTTGCCTCAGAGCAGCCAAGCCCCGTACCCCACAATTACTGAGCCTGCGCTAGAACCTGTCTCCTCAACCAAGAAGCCACCGCACCACAAGGACGAGAAGCCCCCATTCGTGGCAACTAGGCAAAGCCACACAGCACCGGAGACCCAGCACAGTTATAAACAAATAAATTAATAAAAATTAAAAAGACCTCTGACCTCTCCGTAAAGCACAACAAGGTGGACATTAATGTAATGATGGTTAGTCAGAGAGCTCTGTGAAGGAAAGGTGGACACCTGGGCAAGAAATTCAGGGTGCCAATATCAGCACCCAGAGATTGTGGTGAACTGACCTTCCCCTGTTCTGAATCAGATATTAAAGAAATAAAATTGCCCTTCAAAAGCAACTTTAAAAAGTTATTTTTGAAAAGTATACAGTATAGTGTAATAAACCCCCAAGGATCCCATCACCCAGTTTCAACAATAACCAATCTTGTTTCATCGTTACCCCATTCTCTTTTCTCCCTTTAAAATTTCATCATTTCATTTATAAATATTTTAATTTCTATTTCTAAAATGTACCTGTAAAGATTCTTATTTTATACATAATCATAATATAATGATCACACTGAAAATAATTGATAATGGTTCCTTAATATCAAATATTATATCAATGTTCAGATTTTACTGGTTGTCTCATAAACTTTATGAGACAAAATTCTTTAAAGTTTTAGAAATTTGATTTAATCAGGATCAAAGGCCACACGCCTCTTTTCTCCTTCTTCTCTCCATATAATTTGTTGGAGAACTTGAGACATTTGTTCAATAGTTTCTCACATTCTGGATTTTGTTGATTACATTTCTGCTGTTCTTCAATAGACACCTCTCTCCCATATTTCCTAAAGGGGGAAGTGAAACCTTGAGGCTTGGTATGATGTAGTTTCACCTTTTCTTTTCAAAATGACTTCATAAGTAGCAGTGTGTGATTTTGTTAGCAGGCACAAAATGCCTGAGTGGTTTTCCTTCTGTTGATAGCCATTGATGATCATTGCGAAGTTATTTTCAAAGACTGGCAAAAGGGCAAATTTCACACTGTATTATTTTCTAGCAAGAAAAACGTTCCCTTATAACTATTTGATTATTCTAAGGTAGTTCATGTAGGAAAGACAGGTTAAAATAAATCTTTGATTCTTTCTTTTACCAGTTTCCAGTTCAGTTGGCACTCAGTCATGTCTGATTCTTTGCAACCCCATGAACGGCAACACGCTCAGCCTCCCTGTCCATCACCAACTCCCAGAGTTCACCCATACTCATGTCCATTGAATTGGTGATGCCATCCAACCATCTCATCCTCTGTCGTCCCCTTCTCCTGCCCTCAATCTTTCCCAGCACCAGGGTTTTGTCAAATGAGTCAACTCTTCACATCAGGTGGCCAAAGTATTGGACTTTCAGCTTCAGCATCAGTCCTTCCAATGAACACCCAGGACTGATCTCCTTTATGATGGACTGGTTGGATCTCCTTGCAGTCCAAGGGACTCTCAAGAGTCTTCTGCAACACCACAGTTCAAAAGCATCAATTCTTTAGTGCTCAGCTTTCTTTATAGTCCAACTCTCACATCCATACATGACCACTGGAAAAACCATAGCCTTGATTAGATGGACCATTGTTGACAAAGTAATGTCTCTGCTTTTTAATATGCTGTCTAGGTTGGTCATAACACTCCTTCCAAGGAGTAAGCATCTTTTAATTTCATGGCTGCAATCACCATCTGCAGTGATTTTGGAGCCCCCCAAAATAAAGTCTGTCACTGTTTCCACTCTTTCCCCATCTATTTCCCATGAAGTGATGGGACTGGATGCCGTGATCTTAGTTTGCTGAATGTTGAGCTTTAAGCCAACTTTTCCACTATCCTCTTTCACTTTCATCAAGAGGCTCTTTAGTTCTTCTTCACTTTTTGCCATAAGGGTGGTGTCATCTGCGGTTATAGATATTTCTCCTGGCAATCTTGATTCCAGCTTGTGCTTCTTCCAGCCCAGTGTTTCTCATGATGTACTCTGCATATAAGTTAAATAAGCAGGGTGACAATATACATTTTTCAGTTAGGTCTCTACTATCCTCCAATGGTGACTACTATTTTTTAGTATCATTTATTATAATCATTAAATAGTAACAATTATTAATAATTTATTATTATTTAATATTTTATTCATAAATTCAAGCATATGGTATGTCTTAGTCCACTGCTTCCCAGGTGGGGCTAGTGGTAAAGAATCCACTTGCCAATACAGGAGATACAAGACAGACACATGGGTTTGATCTGTGGGTTGAGAAGATCCCCTGGAGGAAGATATGGCAACCCACTCCAGTATTCTTGCCTGGAGAATCCCCATGGACAGAGGAGCCTGGCAGGCTACAGTCCATAGGGTTGGGTTGCAAAAAGTCGGACATTATTGAAGTGACTTAGCAGGCATGTAGTCCACTGCAGTTATTTTTTCTCAAAGTGGCTAACCTTACCCAAAGGAAGCCTCTTCAAGTTTGCTCTGAGTTCTTTATTTTTTTTTACAATTAAAAATTTTTTAAATATAATTTTTAAAGATTACACTCCATTTACAGTTATGACAAATACTGGCTATATTCCCCGTGTTGAACAACACATCCTTGTAGCCCATCTTACACTAGATTCTTTGTACCTCCTGCTCCCCACCTGGCCTATATTGCCCCTCCTCACTGGTGACCACTAGTTTGCTCTGTTCTGACTTCTTTTTGACAGCTTTGATTTCTAATATGACAACATGTTTCAGGATTATTTAATATATTTCCTGACTCAGAACTACAACCATTTCTCAAAGGAGCCCTTGTTCCTTTTACTGACAAAAAGGTATTCAGAGACCAAAATGAGGTTGGCCGGGTGCCCCTTGCTACTTGCTTCTAAGTCTTTTCAGTGGACAGTTAAGAATTTTCTTTAAAAGATAACTATATCATGAGCTCATTCTGATATTTACAATGAAACATCTATAGGATTTTTACTTCATCTCCTTGATCCTACATTTTCATTTCACACAGAAAATCTCCATTCTCAAAAACACCAATATAAATAGTTATTTGTTTTATCACATAATACAGACAGCAATGTCAGAATAAAAACACCATCAGCTACTGTTCTACCACGGTTATTGTTCTAAACTGCAAATCTGATCAAGTCATAAACTGACCAAGTTTATCAAGTCATGAACTTTGTCTAAACAGCTTGTTTCGATCCCACCCTCTGAAGAACAAAATTAAGGGATGTTAACATGCTGTAAAACACCTCAGCATCTGAACTTATGCCACTGGCTAAGCCTGAAGTTTCTATTCTGCTTTCCCATCCCACTGAACCCTGAGTCATCTGCTCATGTGCACATCAGATGCTTTTTTTATGCTGCATCCTCCTTGGTGTGGCCGCTGCTGTTTAGTCACTAAGTCATGTCCGACTCTTGTGACCCCGTGAACTATAGCCTGCCAGGCTCCTCTGTCCATGGGATCTCCAAAGCACGAATACCTAAGTGGGTTGCTATTTCCTTCTCCAGGGGACTTTCCTGACCCAGGGATCAAACCTGAGTCTCCTGCTTGGCAGGCAGATTCCTTACCATTGAGCCACCTGGGAAGCCCTGTGCTCCCCTTACATTGACACAAATGGTCACTCTTTCTCTGTTTTCTACTCTGCCTCACATAGGCCTTTATTGGTGCATTTACCACATTGAATTCTAATTATTTACATAACTATGCATCCTTCACTAGATAGTGCACATCTTGATGGCAAAGCTCATTCAATTTTGTATTCCCAGCATCCGAACAAAGTCCATGATAAATAGAAGGTACTCTATAGGTACTTGTTTCATTGAGCTGACTGATTATGACTTGAAGAGATACAAAATCTAGCAGTTTTGTCTTCTAATGTTTGAGGAGATTTCTCTGCACTGTTTTTAAGAAGAAAATTTTTTTTTCTACTGGTAACATCATATTGCTAGGAATTAAAGAGGCGTGGATAAATTATTTGCATAGGCATAATTGCTCTTTCATCTTTCAGGATTCAAGAAAACAAAACAGGACTTCCTGGTGGTCCAGTGGTTAAGAATCTGCCTGTCAGTGCAGGAGACACAATTTCAACCCCAGTTCCAGGAAGATCCCGCATACTGCAGGGCAACTAAGCCCCTGTGCTACAAATACTGAGTTCGCATGCTCTAGCGCCTGAGAGCCGCAACTACTGAGCCCACTTCCTGCACCTACTAAAGCCTGCACGCCTTAGAACCCTAGCTCCATGACAAGTGATGCCACTTCAGATGCAATGAGATGCGATGAGAAGCCTGTGCACAGCTAGAGAGGGCCCACACACAGCAACAAAGACCCATCACAGCCAAAAATAAATGAATAAACAAAAAATAAAATACAGGCATAACAATATTGGTAATAATAGTATCTGTGAGCATCAGCAAACCTCCATGCAGTGACCCAGTATTCATACCTCTAATGCTAACAGGCAGGATCCTAGAGAGCCTTACGTGTCTGTATGCTTCCATTCTAGTAGACTGCATTTGTAATATTCCTCTTAATCAGACTCAGTTCTGCTCCTTCAAAGAACCAGGGCAGAAGGTTAAGTTATTCTCCATTATTATTTTGTAACAGTTTTAAACATTTACTTTTCATAGTCATCAGGGAAATGCAAATGAAAACTACAATAGGATGTACTGTATACCCACTAGAATAGCTAAAATTAAAATGTTTGATCACAGTTTTCAACTATTCCATATCAAAGTAGTCCTCATATGTTAATCAGCTATGGTTTATTTCCCTTCCTTTTTCTCTAATAGCATCTACATATCAGTTCCCCACTAAGCCCTTTCTTCTTTTGTATTGATCATTGTTATTTGAGATGGGGATTTCTAAATCATTCATTTTTAAGAATTTCCTGTAGGTGAGAAATGACCTGGATGGTCATCTAGGCTAAGTGATTTTGCTACTTTTTTCTAAAGCAGTATCTCTATTTTCTGTAGTCACAAAATTAACTGGCTTCCTCCAATCTAGGTTGCCTTCATGATTCTTTATGAGGGCTTGCCATTTTGCATTTATGTACCTAAAGTTTCCAAAAAGACCTTCTGTTAGCATAGCCCTATTACTGAAACCTCATTAGCAGACAAATGGTATGATTTTTGGACTTAAGAAATATTCCTCATTTTTAGGAAGTAAACATTTTAGCGTGTGTGCTTTATGACACATACTCTATTATTACTGGATTTTTTTCTCCTCATTCTCTTCCTTTAAGTATCCTAGATGATAACTGTTTGGAGCATCTGAAGTCATAGGCTTTAGTTCAGAAAGCCACAACAGTGCTGCAGGTGTTTCTGAGAACAGGATTTGCAAAAGTGGTAGGTGTCAGAAATCAAGAGTAAATATTCACTCCCAAAAGGATGAGGCCCCATTATCAGTGAGAACTTCTGTGATCAAAGAGGGTTAGTGCAACAAGAGAGTTGGAGTTAGAAGTAGAATACGTTTGGATGAGGAGTCACACAGAGGTGGCAGATTCAAGAAAATAGAACTAATGGCATTTTTCATAAGACTATAATAACTTTAAACTTTGTATGGAAACATAAAAGACCCCAAATGGTCAAAACAATCTAGAAAAAGAAGAACAGAGCTAGGAGAATCATATTCCCTGCCTTCAGACTATACCACAAAGCCACAGTAATCAAAATAGTATGGCACTGGCACAAAAACAGATACATTAATCAATGGAATAGGAAAGAAAGCCCAGAAATAAACCCATGTACTTATGATTAATTAATCTATGACAAAGGGGGCAAGAATATACAATGGAGAAAAGATAGTCTCTTCAATAAGTGGTGCTAGGAAAACTAGATAGACACATATAAAAGAATGAAATGAAAGTATTCTCTAACACCATATGCAAAAAACAACTCAAAATGGATTAAAGACCTAAATGTAAGAGCAGATACTATAAAACTCCTTGAGGAATACATAGGCAGAACACTCTGTGACAGAAATCGTAGCAATATTTTTTTTGGATCCCTCTCCCAAAGCAAAGGAAACAAAAGAACAAATAAACAAATGGGACCTAGTTAAACTTAAAAGCTTTTGCACAGCAAAGGGAACCATCAACAAAACAAAAAGAGAGTCTACTGAATGGGAGAAAATATTTGCAAGTGACATGACTAATAAGGGGTTAATATTCAACATATATAAATAGCTCATACAACTCAACATCAAAAAAACAAACAATCCATTTAAAAGATGGGCAGAAGAACTGAATACATATTTTTCAAAGAGGAAATGCAGATGGTCAAAAGGCACATAAAAAGATGCTCAACATCACTAATCATCAAAGAAATGCAAATCAAAACCACAATGTGAATATCACCTCACAGTGGTCAGAATGGTTATCATCAAAAAGAACACAAATAGGAGACCTCCTTGGCAGTCTGTTGGTTAAGACTCCATACTTCCAGTTCAGGGGCCTCAGCTTCCATCTTTGGTGGGGGAACTAAGATTCTACATGCCATGAAGTGAAACATAAATAAATAAATAAGTATAAAAAGAACAATCCAAAGTCACATTTTTAAAAAAGAGCAGAAATAAATGTTGGTGAGGATGTGTAGAAAAGGGAACTCTCCTAAAGTGTTGGTGGGAATGTAAATTGGTGCAGCCACTGTGGAAAGCAGTATGGAGGCTTCCCCAAAAACTAAAAACAGAAATACCACATGGCCCAGCAACTTCATTCCTAGGTAAATTTTGAAAAGAACAAAAACACTAATTCCCAAAGATACATGTGCCCCAACATTCACAGCAGCATTAGTTACAATTGCCCAAGTATGGAAGCAACCTAAGAATCCATCAGCAGATGAATGGATAAAGATGTAGTATGTGTATACAATAGAATATTGCTTAGCCACAAAAGAGAATGACATTTTTGTTACAACTGGAGAAGGCTCTATCTAGTAGTCAGAGGTCAGGGAAGCTCCTGGACACCTTACAATGTGAAGGAATACTCCCTAAAACGATGGGTCATTAGCCTCAAAATATTAATAGTACTGAGGTTGAGGGCTTCTTTGGTGGCTCAGTGGTAAAGAATCTGCCTGCCAATGCAGGAGGCATGGGTTCAATTCCTTTTCTAGGAGGATCCCACATGCCATGGAGCAACTAAGCCCTTGTGCCATAACTATTGATCCTGTGCGCTAGAGCCTGGCACTTGAAACTACTAGGTCCATGTGCTGCAACTACTGAAGCCCATGTGCCTTAGAGCCTGTGTCCCACGACAAGAGGAAGCGCCAACCCACAGTGAGAAGCCTGTGCACCACAACCAGAGAGGAGCCCCCCACTCGCCACAACTAGAGAAAAGCCCGCTCAGCAGTGAGGACCCAGCACAGCCAAAAATAAATATATAAAAATAAAATTATAAAAAAATTAGTCCCAGGGATGTAATATATAGAATGGGGAATATCATCAATTAAAAAAAAAAATAGTACTGAGGTTGAGAAATGCTGTTTGAGAACATTCAGAACACAAGTAGTGCTGAGGATAAGGTGGTCTTGTCTTATTCTCCATTTACTGTGAATTTCTATCATTCACTAATAAGTATAAAATTAATATAAATTAGTAATTGTAGAAGCGAGAACTTTATTCAAGAAGGCTTTGTACACTAGTATTTCTCCAGTGGTGACAAGCTTCCCATGGCGATGATTTTCAAGATGTGTGACTTGTAGAAAAGGTAGGAAAAATCCACAATGTGGTTGACTATTCCCTGGGGGCATACCCTTTCCCATTAGGATTGCTCCAGCATAGCACACTTATATTAATATCAGCCAGTTTACTTTGAATCTGCCCATAGAAGCCCATGCCCTTACATTTTACTGTTGAAGCAGTGATATTGTTCACAGTAAAGGTCTTTGGGTTAAAAGCTTCTGATAAGTTTAGTGTATACCTGCATTGGTCTATTCTATCCTAGGTCTATTAATTTCCCCCTCCAGTGTTTGGAAGACGTTTTTCTTATTTCTGCTTCTAATATTGGTGAAAAAGCTGTTATTAATACATCAGTTTTCCTTGAATGATGACTTAATGGCAAACTTTTTCATCCTTGATGCTTTAAAATTTCACTATAATAAATCTCTTGATTTCCTTCCTGTCAAAACTCTAATTAGATCTTTTATTGCAACTCCATGTTTTAACTTTTAAAGACCATTTCTTTATTCTTTTGCCAGAGAACTTCTTAGCTTACTTCCAGATCACTTGTTTGGTTAGCTGTGTTTATTTGAATATTCAGCCCATTTGTTAACTTCAGTTTTTCCAAGATATATAGTTGGTTCTTTCTCATGATCACTTATCCTTGTTTCAAACAAGATAATTCTAAGATTAAACATTTTAAGATTCTGGCTTAATTTCAGTGATTTGTTTTCTTACCGTCAGTACTTCTGATATGTACTGGCTTTCCACATGTTTAAGCAGTGGCACTATTTATTGTACAAATAACATTATCTGAGCAGGTACTGTTTTTAGATACTTTATATAATCCTTTAATCCTTTTATTTGGACATGACTAACCAAATAAGCACAGCACAATCCTTTTATTAACTTTATGAACTAAGTAATAGTAATCCCACTTTACAGATGATTAAACTGCATCAATGAGTAAGGCAGATAAAAACTTATTCAAAGCCATTGAGTTAGTTTTCAAGTCAGGACACAATCCTATAGAGCAGTGGTCTCCAATCTTCTGGCACCAGTGACCGGTTTCAAGGAAGATATTTTTCTACCAACCAGGAGTTGGGGATGGTTTCAGGATGACTCAAGTACATTTATTGCACACTTTATTTCTATTATTGTTATATCAACTCCACCTCAGATCATCAGACATTAGATCCCAGAGTTTAGGTGCCCTTTATAGACCCCTCCTTTACCTAGGTGGTACTAGCCACCTGAGGCCCTTGGGTATGATCCAAGATTGCATGCTCATTCTTTGCTCCTGAAAGCAACTCCCCCAGTAGCTGCTGGCTAGCCCACAGTGGAGCGGGTAGGGCCATCCTGACACTTGTCTATCGTGTCTTAGTTACCTGTGTCCCCGTTCTCTGCGCCTGCCTCCAGCACTGGAAGGGCATGTGGGTTGTAGCTGCCTATTCACTGTATATCTTTCAAGTGAAGTCCTCTTTTCTAGACCAAGAGCTCTTGTTTAAGTTTAGCTTTGCATTTATTAGAAAACCCTACTATTTTGTAAATTTAATATAATTTAAGTGGAGAAAGAAATGGCAACCCACTCCAGTGTTCTTGCCTAGAGAATCCTGTGGACAGAGGAGCCTGGTGGGCAGCTGTCCATAGGGTCGCACAGAGTTGGACATGACTGAGGCGACTTAGCAGCAGCAACAATATATTAAGTTGTGGGGAGGAGAATTAGCAAGACATTAGGTTTCGCTACTTAATTTCATCTGTATCCACTTGGACTAACTGAATTTGCTAGAACCTGATTCTACATCTGGGTGTTGAGGGAATTTTTTTTTAAGTCTAATGCATCCACGGTACCTCAGGAAGCTTTCAAACTCCCATTTATGAACCTAACCGTTCTTATGCTCCAATAGCGATCTCTCCACACATAATCATAATGCAAAACGCATTTATTTGCATGTACAACAAGGAGGATTAGGATCTGAGATGAAAAGAAAAGCATACTTCTGTCAAATGGAGATCAGGATTCTTAAGGAGCTGGCTTTGGGATCTTCTGGGCAGGAGGACTCGGAGAGTTGCCGGCAGATTCTGTCTTTTGACCTGATGCTCCAGATGGTCCGGCGACATTTTCAGGCTGTCCTTCACTCTGGGCTGACGTTTCCAACTCCTTCTGATAGTTAAGCTGGTATTCCAGATAGCTTATGTTCCTGGTCTGTTCATCCAGGTACTTTTTCATGAAGCGTAAGAGCTACAGAAATAAAAACAAGAAAAAATTCATTAAGGACCTTGTCTGTAGCAGGAGACAATCTAATCTCCTACCCAAATTATAGTTCATGGACCAGCAGCTCTAGGAGTTTGTCAGAAATACAGAATCTCAAATCTCTTCCACGCCTACTAAATCAAAATCTGTTTTAAGAAGGGACTAGATGATTTACATGCATAATGAAGTTCAAAGGCATCAATCTCTGACATTCAAGACCTCCAGATGAATACAAACATCCACTTTTTAAAGATTTATTTATTAGAGTATAGTTGGTTTCAATGTTATCTTTTCTTAAAATTATTTAGTTGGAGGATAATTACTTTGCAATATTGTGATGGTTTTTGCCATACATCAACATGAATTTGCCACAGGTATACATGTGTCCCCCTCCATCCGGAACCCCCCTCCCACCAAACATCCACTTTCAATGAGTATGAGTGTTAAGGCATCTCATCAAAAGCACAGATTAATTTAATAAGCTACTCCTGTAATGGTTGTTCACCCTATTTGAATCATAGGTTAAGTGTCAAGTAAGCTCCCAGACCTCATTCCCAAGCACTGAAATTTTAGGGTTCTGGTGTAAGGCTCAGGCATTTGATAGTTTTCAGGGCTCTACAGTGAGTCCAATATGCAGCAAGTTTGATAGCTTTCCTACTAGATCATTTTCTTCAACTTCCAGAGAAACTAAGAACTTTGGTGAGAAATTTTATCACTGCAATAGAGTGTTCACCATTAACCAAAGAACACTTCAGAGAAGTCTACAGAATAGGTCACCATTGACATTCACTTTTGTAGGGGTAGTCTAGGATAGCGACTCTCAAGATGGGTTTATTTAAATATTCAGAGTGCAGATTATTCCTGAAAAGTCTTCATCTTGTATCGAGTTGCCTTTCTCCTTACCAGGGCCCCTGCTCCTCCCACCTCCCAATTACTCTAAGAAATAAGTTCATATACTCCCTTTAGAGGAAATAAGCACATTAGATGATCCATTGCCTTGGGTTCATTTCCTAGAAGCAAGCCATCATCTAGAAGTGAAAGGAGCTGTTTGCTACTTACATTGGTTTCTCTATTCCTAGAAGCTGAGGCCTTCAGGTCTTGCAGGAGCGTGTTTAACACATTCTCCAACTCCAGAGCAGACAGTATAGCTTGTTTACCAGTTCCCCAGTTATCTATATCAGGCCTCTGTTGGAGAGAAAGAGGGAGTCACTCTCCTAGTTGAGGCGCAGCTTAGTTACACCCTACTTCCTGGGCAGATTTAAAGGTTTGCAGAGACCAGTAGTTTCCATGCTTTGTGGCATGATGGAATCAGTGGAGCCCCTTAAATACTGGTGTCTGGCTGTCAGCTGCAGACGTTCTGACTTAATTGGTACCGAGGAGCAGGGCTTTTAAAAGCTCTCCAGGTGACTTTAATGTTCTGCAAAGCATGGATACCACTAGCAGTTATGTGCACTCTTCCATTAGCTTTGGAATTTCTTTAGCTTTGGAGAGTAGTTCAGTTCAATTACCACCAGACATTTAGTTGTCTTTAGAGACCTGGAGTTAAAAAGAACCCCTCAGATAAGGAGGGATATTTCCAAATGTAATAGCTTCAACTAAGGTTTAGATTGCTTCTTTAGAGTATATCAAAAACATTAGGAGTAAATCAACTTTAGATTGTTGCTTTTTTCTGTTTCCTGGTTTTAGAACATAAATATATATGGCTGTGTTAGTCGCTCAGTTGTGTCCGACTCTTTGAGACCCCATGGACTGTAGCCCACCAGGCTCCTGTCTCCTCTGGATTCTCCAGGCAAGAGTACTGGAGTGGGTTGCCAGTCCCTCCTCCAGGGGAATCTTCCCGCCCCAGGGATCAAACCCAGGTCTCCTACATTGCAGGCAGATTCTTTACCATCTGAGCCATGGGGGGAAGCCCTTTTAGAACATAAATACCTATTCTCTATCATTTGGGTGAGTCCCTATTCATCATGTTTAAGTTGGTAATAGTAATTATTCCTAAGAAAGAGGAAATAAGAGACAAGTATGTAGCAATAGGGCCTCCCTTGTGGCTCAGCATTAAAGACTCTGCCTGCATTGCAGGAGACCCAGGTTCAATCCCTGGATTGGGAAGATCCCCTGGAGGAGAGCATGGCAACCCACTCTTTCACTCTTGCCTAGAGAGTCCCATGGACGGAGGAGCTTGGCAGGCTGCGGTCCATAGCGTCGCACAGAGTCGATGCAGCTGAGGCAGCAGCAGCAATTAGAATGTACAACTCTACAAATGTAGAGTCTGTTCCAGTGGGAAAAAAAGTTTATTTTAGTAAATACATTGAAGAGGCAGCTGTATTAAATGCCTGAGTGTGTGTCTGAATTAAAGAGCTAACATAAGATACAAACCACTCTAGAAGAGAACAGATCTTCTCAAACTATACAGAGGATTAGAATCATCTGGAGAGCTTGTTAAGCTCTTTAGCTCCTTGGGCCCCACCCTTAGAGAGGGTGACTCAGTTTCTTAGAGTGGGCCCCATGAATTTGCATTTCTAATAAGGTCCCAGGTGATGCTGGTGCTGCTGGTCCAGAGGTCACACTTTGTATCACTCTTTCAGAAAAGAAAAACTAAGATTTAATGACTGAAATTTACTCAAAATGATATGAAGAGGTTACAGACAAGATACATGCTTACCCTCAGTCAGCTGCTATAATCCCATGTAGGAACATGAGTAATGGAACAAGTCAGAAAACAACTAATAACTTAGTTTTCTAGACCCAGCAAGGGCCCTATAGAGATCATCATAACAAAGCTACATCGTCACCTTAATCACCGGAAGGCAGATTTTGCATTTATATTTTCTTAGATATTTTATGAACTGCTTTGCATGCTCCCTCTTCACATCAGCTTGGTCTTGGAAGAATGAATGAAAAGTAGGCGCTTCTGAATCTTCAATGTGATAACAGGCCTGGAGCAGAGATAAGAATGGGGAGAGACTGCAGGTAAGAGGAGTTGGTGTTTAGGGCAGGAATCTCACACAAACTCACTTTATCTCTATGGCTGTCCAAAAGAGGCCTTCTTTGTTCATGCCAGGGTTCTCAGTCTGCTCTTTGACTTCCAGAAGGCCCCAACTGCCTTCTGAAACCCAGGCTACCTCAAAGAGAAGCGACCCAGGTTTTAACATGCTGGTGCCTAGCATTTGGCCATTAGACCTCTTTAAGGGTCAGGTTTATGAACGCTATATGCTAGCACCATAACCAGTGTTTATGTTGACAACTGGCAGAAGTCCAGCGTAAAGTAAGTGACATTCAAAAGTCAATCTTGGGACTTCTCTGATGGTCCAGTGGTTAAGAATCTGTCCACCAAGGCAAAGGAAACCGGTTTGATTCCTGGTCCAGGAAGATCCCACATACGGTGGGGCAACTAAGCCTGTGTGCCACAACTACTAGCCCAAGTGCCCTAGAGCCTGTGCTCTGCAATAAGAGAAGCCCCCGCAATGAGAAGCCCATGCACCGCAACTAGAGTGTTCCCACTCACCGTAACTAAAGAAAACACACACACAGCCATGAAGACCCAGTGCAGCCAATAAGTCAATAAACTTAAGAAAATGTTTAAAACCACTGAACTCTACAAAAGTCAAACTATTTCATTAACCCTACCATATCAACACTTGCAGATGGGTGAAAAAATTATTTATAACAGTGTCGGATGCCTGCGCAAGTTTTGGGAATACTCTGGAAAAGAATTATTCTCCCAACTATTCACCCACAGTTTGCAATCATAGCGCTAAATCACTGGGCCTCAGAGCAGCAAAATCCCAGCCACTAAATTGTTGTTTCCTCTGGTATCAAACAACAAACATGGCCACAACAAAAATGAGGAAGGCTTTGTAAGATACATTATCTGGACCAGATCTGAAACCTCCCTGACAGTAACTCCAGGACACATACTAACCATAGATAAATAAGCATCACTGACATGCAGCTCGTAAGATGCTACTTTATTGAGAGCATCCCTACATTCTTCAGAAAGAAGGCCCTTTGCCTGGGTTGCCATCTCAGCTTTAGGAAAAACCAGGCATAAAAAGTGCTACCTGCCAAGGTAAGAGACCTCTTAAATACTAACAGGCTTAAATATATATATGTGTGTAGCCAGCCCACTTCTATTCAGCTGTAAACAAGATGATATGCTATTCAGCTGAGATTAACAGCTACTAACCTACCAATGAGGATGTTGTTTTGCATGAAAGAACCAATCTGATAGAGAAAAAGGTGGGAAAAGCTAAATCCTCCTAACTATCCCAGCCAGTGTTTTGCATTTGCCCTCATGTTCTCTGACTATGATTTGAGAAGGCTGATTTAAACACTTCCTGAATGGGGAAGCATTAACAGAATAGACTCATTACCTTTAACTGTTTCCTTTTTTTTCAAAAAAAGGCATCATGCTAGGTCCTATGGAGAATCTAAGAAAACTGACTAAAATACACTTTTTACCTATAAGGGACATATTCCCTTCTCACAAGACTTCAACATACACAATTTTAAGCCAGGGTATGATGGGAGTTCTGACTTGTCAGAGTTTCACAGATGGCTCAAGTGGTAAAGAATCCGCTTGCCAACTCAGGCGATGCAAGAGACGCGGGTTCCATCCCTAGGTCGGGAAGATCCCCTGGAGGAGGAAATGGCAACCCATTCCAGCATTCTTCCCTGTAAAATTCCACAGACAGAGAACCTTGTGAGCTACAATCCACGGGGTTGCAAAGAGTCAGACATGACTGAACACACACAAGCTTCTGGATTGTTAAAGGCATATTTATAGGAGGGGATTACAGCCGATTACATTGATAAACTGGCATCTGAAATTGGCCTTGGAGCGTGGGTAAGAATGTAGAAAAATAGAACTGGAAGAGGGTGTTTCACCTGGAGGAAGGACACAGACAGGCTGTAAGGTCAAGATATAAGGCTGGTTTCTCCAAGCTACAGTGACTCTTCCATGTGGGAACCTTTTGGTTCTTTCTCCACTAGGAAATAATAGGTGCTGAATCAATATTTGTTAGAAAAAAAAAATTATTTTACATGTATAAGATCTCCCATAGTGTGGTAGATTCTTATTTTGAGCCTAAGTCACGTCTTGTTGCAATGAAATAGAAGTGACAGGTCACCAAAAGTCTCTCTCGGTGAGGCAGTGAAGAGTGAGGGGTTCCTGAGGGAGAGTGCATCCTAGGAGAAGGGGCCATCTAGCCTACGTTTGGCCGAGTCATAAAGACAAGGTCTTCAAAGAGAAGAAATCATTATAAAAGGGCCTATTATCTGCTACTTTTGTTTTCTGACCCAACACTGCCCTTGTCCCAAATGAATTCTTGTCGTAGCCTCAGAATGTGTCTTGAGTAGGTGTTCCCCAGACCATCACTTGTATATGAATCACCTGGGACTCTTCTTAAAAGGCAGGTTCTGATACACAGCGCCTGAGAGTCTGCATTTCTAACAATTCTGCCCAATGATGCTGGTCCACGGACCACATTTTGAGTAGAAAGTGTCCCAAGACATGGGACATGCTGGTGAACCTCTCCAATAGGAGAGGAGAAGGGGACATTCTGTGCTTCCTTTTGTTTAAAAAAATTTATTATATTATTTAAAAAATTTATTTTTAATTGATGATTGCTTTATAATACTGCTTTGGTTTCTGTCACAGATCAACATAAATAGGTCTGAATTGAGGCACTGGGGATCTTCATTGTGACACTCAGGGCTTAGTCACCCTGCAGCATGCGGGATCTTAGTTCCCTGACCTGGGACTGAATCCATGTCCCCTGCATTGGAAGGCAGATTCTCAACCACCAGGGAAGTGCAGTCTATGTTTCTGCACACACCGCAGCACTGTTTTGGCATTTCCAGGATGTCTGTGGCAGCATCCTGGGGAAGGCAGTGTCTCCAGGAAACTCAGCAACATCTAGCCCATGATGGTTAGAGCTGAGATGAGGGAAGAAAACAGGTGACTAGACAGGTAACTGGTTTTACTTATAGCACAAGTGAAACATTATCTGAAGTCCCAGAAAAATTTGGGGGACCTTTTCAGGAGATTAGGGTCCTATGTGAGAAGTGAGGACAGTTCAGTTCAGTTCAGTTCAGTCACACAGTCGTGTCCAAATCTTTGAGACCCCATAGACTGCAGCATGCCAGGCCTCCCTGTCCATCACCAACTCCTGGAGTTTACTCAAACTCATGTCCATTCAGTCGGTGATGCCATCCAACCATCTCATCCTCTGTTGTCCCCTTCTCCTCCCTTCAATCTTTCCCAGCATCAGGGTCTTTTCAAAAGAGTCAGTTCTTCAAATCAAGTGGCCAAGTATTGGAGTTGAAGCTTCAGCATCAGTCCTTCCAATGAATATTCAGGACTGATTTCCTTTAGGATGGACTGGTTGAATCTCTTTGCAGTCCAAGGGACTCTCAAGAGTCTTCTCCAACATCATAGTTCAAAAGCATCAATTCTTCAGCACTCAGCTTTCTTTATAGTCCAACTCTCACATCCATACATGACTACTGGAAAAACCATAGCTTTGACTAGATAGAACTTTGTTGGCAAAGTGATGTCTCTACTTTTTAATATGTTGTCTAGGTTGGTCATAGCTTTTCTTCCAAGGAGCAAGTGTCTTTTAATTTCATGGCTGCAATCACCATCTGCAGTGATTTTGGAGCCCCCCCAAAATAAAGTCTGTCACTGTTCCCACTGTTTCCCCATCTATTTGCCATGAAGTGATGGGACCAGATGCCATGATCTTAGTTTTCTGAATGTTGAGTTTTAAGCCAGCTTTTTCACTCTCCTCTTTCACTTTCATCAAGAGGCTCTGTAGTTCTTCGCTTTCTGCCCTAAGAGTGGTGTCATCTGCATATCTGAGGTTATTGATATTTCTCCCAGCAATCTTGATTCCAGCCTGTGCTTTATCCAGCACTTCTCATGATGTTCTCCGCATAGAAGTTAAATAAGCAGGGTGACAATATACAGCCTTGACGTACTCCTTTCCCTATTGGGAACCAGTCTGTTGTTCCATGTCCAGTTCTAACTGTTGCTTCCTGACCTGCATACAGATTTCTCAGGAGGCAGGTCAGGTGGTCTGGTATTCCCATCTCTTTAAGAATTTTCCACAATTTGTTGTGATCCACACAGTCAAGGGTTTGACATAGTCAATAAAGCAGAAGTAGATGTTTTTCTGGAACTCTCTTACTTTTTCGATGATCCAGCAGATGTTGGCAATTTGATCTCTGGTTCCTCTGCCTTTTCTAAATCCAGCTTGAACATCTGGAAGTTCATAGTTCACGTACTGTTGAAGCCTGGCTTGGAGAATTTTGATCAATACTTTGTTAGTGTGTGAGATGAGTGCAATTGTATGGTAGTTTGAGCTTTCTCTGGCATTGCCATTCTTTGAGACTGGAATGAAAACTGACCTTTTCCAGTCCTGTGGCCACTGCTGAGTTTTCCAAATTTGCTGGCATATTGAATATAGCACTTTCACAGCATTATCTTTTAGGATTTGAAATAGCTCAACTGGAATTTCATCACCTCCACTAGCTTTGTTCATAGTGATGCTTCATAAGTCCCACTTGACTTCACATTCCAGGATGTCTGGCTCTAGGTGAGTGATCACACCATCCTGGTTATCTGGAGTATGAAGATCTTTTTTATATAGTTCTGTGTATTCTTGCCACCTCTTCTTAATATCTTCTGCTACTGTTAGGTCCATATCATTTCTGTCCTTCATTGTGCCCATCTTTGCATGAAATGTTCCGTTGGTATCTCTAATTTTCTAGAAGAGATCTCTAGTCTTTCCCATTCTATTGTTTTCCTCTATTTCTTTGCACTGATCACTGAGGAAGGCTTTCTTATGTCTCCTTGCTATGCTTTGGAACTCTGCATTCAAATGGGTATATCTTTCCTTTCGCCTTTGTTTTTCACTTCTCTTCTTTTCACAGCTATTTGTAAGGCCTCCTCAGACAGCCATTTTGCTTTTTTTCATTTCTTTTTCTTGGGGATGGCCCTGATCCCTGCCTCCTGTACAATGTCATGAACCTCTGTTCATGACAAGTGTCAATAAAATCTGGATTATTGCTGTTAATATGACTCCATCTACAAAGTAGTAAATCTGGAAGATAATGGTTTTACCTAGTGTGAGATGATAATTAGAGTTTGAATATTTCAGGATAATCTATAAGATATTTTCATGCATATATTCCATGATTCTACCTTTCCATCTGGGCTAAAAACACAGAACTGTGTACATGTGAAGAAAATGTTCCTATTCCTGTGGGTTAAATATTATTAAGAAATATTCTCTCTCAATCCCAAACTCCCAATTTATCCCTCACCACACTTCATTCTCCCTCTGGCAACCATACATTTGTTTTCTAAGTCTGTGAACCTATTTCTGTTTTGTAAATACAAGTTCGTTTATGTATTTTATTTAGATTCTGCATAAAAGTGGTATCATATGATGTTTGTCTTTCTCTGACTTACTTCACTTAGTATGATAATTTCTAAGTCCATTCATGTTGCTGCAAATAGCATTATTTCATTCTTTTTAATGGCTGAGTAATATTCCATTATATATATATATATATGTATATATATATATATATACACCGCATCGTATTTATCCATTCTTCTATTGATGAACATTTAGGTTGCTTACATGTATTGACTATTGTAAACAGTGCTGCAACAAACATTGGTGTGACATGCTACTATATTTATTTTTTTATTTTATTTTTTTTTACACTACTATATTTAAAATAGACAACCAGCAAGGACTCATTGTATAGCACAGGGAACTCTACTCAATATTCTATAATAACCTAAATGGGAAAAGAATTTGAAAAAAGAATAAACACATGTATAGCTGGTAAAGAATCTGCCTGCAATGCAGGAGACCCCAGTTTGATTCCTGGATTGGGAAGGTCCCTTGGAGAAGGGATAGACTACCCACTCCAATATTCTTGGGCTTCCCTGGTGCCTCAGCTGGTAAAGAATCTGCCTGCAATGCAGGAGAACTAGGTTCGATCCCTGGTTTAGGAAGATCCCTGGAGAAGGGAAAGGCTACCCACTCCAGTATTCTGGCCTGGAGAATTCCATGGACTGTATAGTCCATGGGGCCACAAAGAATCAGATATGACTGAGTAATTTTCACTTTCATATATATATATATACATATATATATATATATATATATATATATATATATATATAAACCTGAATCACTTTGCTGTATACTTGAAACTAACAACATTGTTAATCAACTATACTTCAATATAAAATATAAATAAATAAACTATGACACAAACGAACTTATCCATAAGCAGAAGCAGACTCACAGGACACAGAGAACAGATTCGTGATTGCCAAAAAGGAGGGGGGCTGGGGAAGAATGCACTGGGAGTTTGGGATAAACAAATGCAAACTATTACATGCATGTATAACTGAATTATCTGCTCTACACCAGAAACTAACATAACATTGTAAGTCAGCCATACTTCAATAAGACAAATTAAAATTTTAAAATGAACTGTTGCTATCTAATCACTTAAAAACAACCTCATCAATGTGTAGAAAAAACAAGAGGAAAAAACACATCTTAAAAAACAACTGAGTTAGTGTAGTAGCTTTATAGGTAATTATTTTCTTTTTTCTGTAGTTTTTCAACTTTTATAATTATATATATATTTCATTTTGAAAAAGAAAGCTAACACATACCTTTCTGGAGAATTAGCACAATGTATTTTCCTAATTGGGCTTCCCAGGTGGCGCTGGTGGTGAAGAACCCACCTGCCAATGCAGGAGACATAAGAGGTGAATGTTCAATCTGGGTCAGGAAGATCCCCTGGAGTAGGAAAGGGCAACCCATTCCAGGATTTCTTGCCTGGAAAATTCCATGGACAGAGGAGCCTTGTGGGCTACAGTCCATAGAGTTGCAAAGAGTCAGACATGACTGAAGCGACTTAGCACTCACATTCATTTTCCTAATTGAAGCTCCATATATGTATTTACAAATGTATTTTTTCCTAATTAAAAAAGTAATGCATTATCATTACTAAAAAGTATTCCAAAATTACAGAAATACATAATGTAGAATGTGAAAGCCCAGGGGTAACACTGAAATTTCAATACTTATTTTAAAATCTAATTTGATCCATAATACCACTATTAAATTTTGTTAATCTAATGAACTGACTTCTGAATTATTGGATACAATCAGACTGGTACAGGCACCCTTTCCTCTGGGATGTATTGAAAACAAAAATAGTTTTAAAAAAATTACACAATGCCTCTCAAAAATGTTTTGACCTAATCTAGACTTTCTGCCCTAATCTTATCAACTCTCTAATGATTCAGGAAAAAACAAGCAGTGCTCTTCTGAATTTAATTAAAACTAAGAAATTCTTATCTTTAAACATAAAATATCTTTAGTAGAGCATCTATTATCCTCTATATCCTGTTCTTTGTGCACATTTCCCTTATTAGTTTATAAGCTTCATGAGGAAGCTTAGTCATCTTTGTATATCTCTCAGAGCTCATAGTATGGTGTCTTGTCCATAGCAAGCACTCAATAAATTACACTGAGCAATTTCAAAGTAAAAAGGAACCTAAAAATTTAAAGTCATTTGTTGTCAAGGAAGAAACAGTAGCAAGAGTCAAATGAGTACTTTGCATTTTGGAAAAGCAGGTTAAGTTTCCCCAAATTATGGGGGAGGGTGAAAGCAGGGAATTCCTTGCATGTTTAAAATGAGTCTTAGGGACTTCCCTGGTGGTCTAGTAGCTAAGACTTCATGCTTCCAATGAAGGTTTGATCCCTGGTCAGGGAAATAGATCCCACAAGCCACAACTAAAAAAGATTCTGTGACTCAATGTAGATCGAAGAACCCACGTGCTACAGCTAAGAGAAAATAAGTAAATAAAAATAAATATTAAACAATGAGCCTTAAAAAGAAAAGACCACACTTATTGTGGTCCTGGTACTGAGTGGGTCCTTAAACATTTTTATTAATGAAAGACTGAGAAGTCATTTATCAAGATAGCTCAAGAGGAAACCTTAAAAGTTAAGATGTCAGAAGTGGTTCTGATGACAAAAAAAGAGATGACATCTCCAGAAATCCATGTGCCTGCACACAAGTCCTGCAGCCTCTTCTTCTGGCCTTAGAATGGCTATCTTATCTGCCAGACTATCTTATCTGCCAGACTATCTTATCTGCCAGACTATCTTATCTGCCAGACTATCTTATCTGACTTTCACAGTCTGGGTTTGGTATCCCCACCTCCGTGCTCCTTGGTCGTAGTCATTCTTTCCACATCTTTGTAACTTCCTCCTTATCTGTATGAATTCTCTACTAGTTCATGAGCTCTTTGAAGGTGCTTGCTGGGTCATGACTTTGTATTACCATCATCTAGCATAGACCTGGATGTTGCAGGTCGTCAATAGATATTCCTCCACTAAGAGTAAATAAGTAAATGGTCAAATATTGGGAGGGCAAAAACAGACACATGGAAGACAAATATATGGGGGGGGGGAATGAAAATGTAAAAGAAATATCAGGCAATATAAACTTTCTTATCTATTCATATGTTTAAAGCTAACAGCAACAAAGATTTGAGGCAAGAAGTACATGGCAGGGTTAGGAGATGGAGATGTTTTTGGCCCAAAAGAACAAAGTAGAGAAATTCCCTGGTGGTCCAGTGGTTAAGAATCTGCCTTCCAGTTCAGGGGACAAGGCTTTGACCCCTGGTGCAGGAAGATTCCGCATGCCTCAGGACAGCTAAGCCCATGCATCACAACTACTGAAGCCTGTGCATCTGGAGCCCGCGCTCTGAAACGAGAGAAGCCCCAGCAATGAGAAGTCCAAGCCCCGCAACTAGAGAGTAGCCCCCGCCTGCCGAAACTAGAGAAAGTCTGCGCACAGCAATGAAGACCCAGAATAGCCAAAAATAAATAAAATTAAATTAAAAAAAAGAACAAAGTAGAGAGAAAGAGACACACTAATGGGACAAAAATTGAAGTTAGGCAAAGACAGAGAGAAAGCAGAATAACTGAAGTGGTATATAAAAGAGAAATATGTAGATAAACCAAATCTCAAATATTAATAGAGAAATATTAGTAGTAGGGAAGTAGGAAGTAGTGTGTGTGTGTTAGTCACTGAGTTGTGTCCGACTCTTTGTGACCCCGTGGGCTATAGCCCACCAGACTCCTCTGTCCATGGGATTCTCCAGGCAAGAATACTGAAGTCAATTGCCATTCCTTTCTCCGGGGGATCTTCCCAACCAAGGGATCAAACCTAAGTCTCCTGCATTGCAGGCAGATTTTTTTTTTACTGTCTGATCCACCCAAGAAGCCTGAAGGAAGTCCAGATAGAGTAGTAGGGAATAAAGGTACCTAGATTATTTAAATCTAGGTAGAACACATCCAGGTCTAGATGAGCTTCATTCTTTGGTTGGAATAATGACTTCTGTAAGTGATTATAGGAAGTATTTTGGTAATGTTTAAAGAATATTGGAGAGAAATGCCAGAATACAACTAAAGACATTTATATCTTGGTGGAAAAGATGTAGAAATATGTACCAGATGATAGTACATGTAGTTACACTAGCAGCCATCTGAAAATCAGAGTAGCCATTTATTGGTTTGGGAACACCTTAGCACAAGGCTCTAGTGACATGTTACAAGGCATTATTTTGTCTTCTTTTTAATCTATATTTCTTAAGTCAATAATTTTAATGAATAGAGTTTTATTGTTCATTGTTGCTGTTCAGTCCCTCAGTCGTGTCTGACTCTTTGCAACCCCATGGACTGTAGCACGCCAGGCTTCCCTGTCCTTCGCTGTCTTCCAGCGTTTGCTCAAATTCACGTCCATTGAGTCAGTTACACTATCTAGCCATTTCGTCCTCTGCCACTTCTTTCTCCTGTTGCCTTTGATCTTTCCCAGCATCAGGGTCTTTTCCAGTGAGTTGGCTCTTCCCATCAGATGGCCAAAGTATTGGAGCTTCAGCTTCAGCATTAGTCCTTTCAATGAATGTTCAGGGTTGATTTTCTTTAGGATTCATTGGTTTGCTCTCCTTTCAATCCAAGGGACTCTCAAGAGTCTTCTCCAGCACCACAATTCCAAAGCATTAATTCTGTGGTGCTCACCCTTATGATCCAGCTCTCACATCTGTATATGACAGTGAAAATCCATTACTTTGACTAGATAGACCTTTGTTAGCAAAGTGATGTCTCTGCTTTTTAACATGCTGCCTAGGTTTGTCATAGCTTTCCTTCCAAGGAACAAGTGTCTTTTAATTACATGGCTGCAGTCACTGCAGTGAATTTTGAGTTCAAGAAAATAAAATATGTCACCGCTTCTAGTTTTCCCCTTTTTATTTGCCATGAAGTGATAAGACTGGATGCCATGATCTTAGTTTTTTAAAAAAAAGTTTTATGACTGAATAAAAAAACACTATATATGAACTTCTAGGGAAAATATAAATGATTTATTTTAATAGGCTCAAGGAAATAATAATAAGCAGTCATTATGATTTGATATGAAAACGGATATGCACATATAGTTCATAGAAAGTAAAATGTACAAAGAGTAGTAATATATTATTATTTTAGACTGTATAGTTTCTTTGGAGACATTATCACAAGCATCAAAACCTTGGGAGTTTGGGATGGACATGTACACACTGCTATATTTAAAATGGTTAACCAACAAGGACCTACTGTATAGCACAGGGAACTCTACTCAATATTTTGTAACAATGTGAATGGGAAAAGAATTTGAAAAAGAATATATATATATATATATATATATATATATATAAGTTAATCAATTTACTATATACTTGAAACTAACACGACATTGTTGATCTACACCAATATAAAATAAAAAAATAAATAAAGTCCTTTTAACAGTCACTTCCATAGCTTCATTTGACCAATGTTGACTTATGGTTCATTTAAATGCCCATTTCATTAAAAAAAATGAATACTACTTTTCAACAATTTCCCTTGACCACCAAAAACATCATCCAACAGAAAAAAAAATTGTGATCTCTCAGAAGAGACTTTATTGTACAAAATTATACTGCAATCATTTTTTCTTAAAATGGGAGCACATTGTTGCATGAACTTTTCTACACTGGTTTTAAACATACACACACACACATCATCACCACCAGCAGCAACGAAAAATTTCCAAGCAATGATCTGTAGTCTGGACAATTCTTGGTCAACATCTTAAAGTTGTGTGCTAGAACTCTTGAACTGCTGGGGGGAGAATGTTTGGTATTTAGCGTGAAAGTTTTGGCTGTTTCTTAGAGGAACATGTGTTTGGTTTTGATTTCAGTTTAATTTGATTCAGTGGCTAGAAACACAACTGCTGAACCAACAGTCAACACGAACATGTCTTTCAGTTGAGAGAGGGTCTTGGGAAAAGGGTTATGAGGTGGCTTTCCATGATCTGGCTAGTTCATTGGCAAGGGCTAAAATGCTGGCTTGCAAAGACGGGAATATGATCCTAAACAAACCTGTGGGGAAGAAAAGTATTTGAAAACATTCTTTTGGCCTTTGGTTTCTCCCATCCCCTTTTCTTCTAAGAAATTTAGATGAATGGATAACATTTTTAAATGTATCTTTATTTTTTTTAATAAAAACTTATTTTTTTAATTAAAAAATAATTTTAATTTTTCTGTGCTTTTATTATCTTCATTGTTATACCCTGGATCTGAATAGGAGATTTTAAGTGAATAACATTATGAGCTGTTCTGTGTTATGGTTAAGAATGCAAGATTTGTCAAAGGCAGAGTGGGTGTGAATCTTATTTTGCCACTTTATTCAATGAAGAGGCACTTTTCCAGGCAGTGGGAATGTAGCAGTCAATAAAACAGACAACAGTCCCTGCCATCACAAACCGTGCCTACTACACAGTTAACTACATTAACTATACTGTGATTCAGTTTCCTTCCCCAGGGATTACAAAGGCATCTTGCTTGCTTGCTAAATCGCTTCAGTCAAGTCTGACTCTTTTGCAACCCCATGGACTGTAGCCTGCCAGGCTCCTCTGTCCGTGGGATTTTCCAGGCAAGAATACTGGAGTGGGTTGCCATGCCCTTCTCCAGGGGATCTTCCCGACCCAGGGATTGAACTTGGGTCTCCTGCATTGCAAGCAGATTCTTTACCGTCTAAGCCACCAGGGAAGCCCATAAAGGCATCTACTTCTGGGCATGTCTGAGGTGTTAACTGAGTTGATTCGCATAAAATGCTTAGAACAGAGTTTAGCACATAGAAAGCATTGAATAAATGTTAGCTATTACATTGAAGACTTTTGTTTTTATTGGTGTTAACTTGTTTTATTGTGAAGCCTAACACACGACCGATCCCTGGAAGCTCCTGTATCAAGCCTTTTTCTCAGGTTCTGCTTTCAGGGGAACCCAAACTTTGACACAGGCCTTCACTGATCATGTGTGTTGCCTGTACCTTTTCCCACTCTGTGGCTTGCATTTTCATTATTTTTAGATTTTGATGAAAAACTCTTAACTTTAATCTAGATCAATTTCTCAATCTTAGGTATTTTTGTGTGTGTGTGTGTGTGTTCTGGTCATGAAATCCTTCACTACCGCAATATCATGAAGACATTTTTCTATATTTTCTTCCAAAAGTTTAATTTTTCAAACTCTCACATGTAGAGTTATGGCCCATTTGGAATTGATTTTGTATTTGGTGAGTGGTAAAGGAAGTTTTCTTATATTCTTACAAAGAGTTTCTAGTTGACTGTGGTAGGCAGAATGAGGACCCCACAAAGATGTCCTGGTCCTGATCCCTGGAGCCTCATAATATGTTACCTTCTGCTGCAAAGAGGACCTTGCAGATACGACTCTGGGATGACCAGTTTATCCTGTATTATCTGACTGAGCCCAACCTAACCAAATAGAGCTCTAAAGTAGAATCTTTCCAGGCTGCAGTCAAAGGGAAATTTAATTAGGGAAGAACAGCCAGAGAGATGCAACACTGTTAATCTTGAAGACTGAGGAAAAGGTGCCACAAGCCAAAGTAGAATAGGGAATGTGGGTGGTTTTAGGAATCTGGACATGGCAAGGAAATTAATTCCCTCCTAGAGCCTCCAGAAAAGAATGTTTCTGCCTATCGTTTATTTTATTCTAATGAGGTTTATGTTGGGCTGCTGACTTAGATAATGGTAAGATAATAAATGTGTTGCTTTAAGCCACTACATTTGTGGTTATTTGTTATGGTAGCTACAGAAAATTTACACATTGATCCAACACTATTTATTGAAAAGACTGTCTTTTACCCACTTCTCTGTGGCTCCACTTTTGTCATAATTGCGTATCCATCTATTCATGGCCTGTTTCCACATGTTCTTTTCTGTTTTAGTGGTCTTTTGGTCCAGTTATTGTACTCCAGTTATTGTACAGCCAATATTGTACTCCTTTGTATTCATTGGGACAGACCCTGATGCTGGGAAAGATTGAGGGCAGCAGGAGAAGTGGGCAACAGAGGACAAGATGGTTGAGTAGCATCACCAAGTCAATGGGCGTGAGTTTGAGCAAACTCCAGGAGACAGTGAAGGACAAGGGAGCCTGGCATGCTATGGGCCATGGGGTTGCGACTAAGAGTCATATATGACTTAGCAACTGAACAACAACAAATTGTACTCCTTTAACATCTCTAAGATTTTAATATTTTTAATATTTAAATTATTTATTTAAATTTATTAATATTTAATATTTTAATATTTAATATTTTAATATTTTAAGTAGTTCTGTTAACTAATTCTCAGAGCAAAATTTCCCATGATTTTTTAAAAATTAATTTATTTGGCTGCACTGGGTCTCAGTTGTGGCACACAAGATCTTCTTTGTGGCAGGTTCTTTTTTTCAGTTGCGGCATATGTGAACTTAGCCGCGGATGTGGCATCTAGTTCCGGGCAAAGGACCAAACTTGGGCCGCCTGCATTGGAAGTGTGACGCCTTAGCCCCTGGATGACCAGGGAAGTCCTTCCCATGATGTTCTTTAATAGTAGTTTGTCTTTCCTTACCTCTCTACATTTCAACATAAATTACAAAACCACTTGTCAATTTCAGAAAAGGCAATAACAAAAATTCATTGGGATTTTGATCAGTATTGCACCTGCTCCATAGATTAACTCAGGAACTTGACCACTTTATAATATGGGTATTTAAAACATCTGTGGTATATGACCGAGGATGAAATGGTTGGATGGCATCATTGACTCGATGGACATGAGTTTGAGTAAACTCCTGGAGATGGTGAAGGATAGGGAAGCCTGGCATGCTTCAGCCCATGGGATCACAAAGAGTTGGACATGACTGAGCGACTGAACAGCAAGCAGTTTTCCTAATAATGCTAATAGTTTTCTGTGTAGAGGCCTTGCATATCTTTTGGTAGATTTATTCATGTGTTTAATTTTATTTTAAATGGAGTATTTTAAATATTTTGGGGTTCTTTTGGCTAACGTTACAATTGATTTTTGAAAACTATAATACAGTCTTGTACATTGACTTTTCCTGTAGCCTTGCTAATACACGTATTAATTCTGAAATCTAGCTGTACTTCCTTTTGGAATTTTACTTATGCAACCATCTGACCTGTGACTAATAACAATTTTAGTTCTTTTCCTGCCCTTATAACTTAGGTTTATTTATTTATTTTTCATTATTCTGTGGCTAGAACCTTTAATACAGTGCCGAATAAAAATGGGGGAAAGCAGGCATTTGTCTTATTCTTAATATTCAAGAAAAGCTTTCAATATTTTCCCCAAAAGTATGTTTGTTATATGCCTTTTAGAACTACTGTTGATCAGATTTGGAAGTTCTCATCTATAACTAGTTTTTTAGGAGAAGTTTTTTAAATTAAAGTTTTCTTTTGAGGTAACTTAAAGATTAACATGCAGTTGTGAGAAATAATCCTGAGAAAGTCTGTACCACCTACTCGTTTTTTTCACATGGTACCATCTTGCAGAGATATAGTGTAATGTTACAATCAGGACCTTGACATTACAATCCCATGATCTTATTCAGACCTCTCCCATTTTACTTATACTCATGTGTATTTGGTTCTATGTGATTTCATCACATGTAAGTTGACCATAGTAAAAATATAGAACATTTTCATCACCACAAAGATTGCTCATGTGGCCCTTTTGTATGCACATCTCTTTCCCTAACTCCTAGGAAGCACTAATCTGTTCTTAATTTCTAAAATTTCAACTCTAAAAATTTTATACAAATCAAATAGATCATGTAGTATGCAATCTTCAGAAACTGTTTTCTTCTTCTTCTTTTTTTTTTTTTTACTCAATATAATTCCCTGGAGATTCATCCAAGTTGTTTCACAGACAAAGAGTTCATTCTTTTTTACTGCTTTCCTTATGGTGGCTATATCACACTTTGTGCAAACATTCACCCATTGAAAGACATCTGGGTTGTTTCAGTTTGGGGCTATACAAATAAAGCTGCTCTGGAAATTTATGTATAGATTTTTGTGTGAATGTAAGTTTTCACTTCTCTGGGATAAATGTCCATGAGTGAAAATTGCTGTGGTTTCATGTTTAGTTTTATAAGGAAGTGCTGAACTATTTCCCAGTGTGGCTATACCACGGAGGTTTTTAAACCACGAATAAATGTTGAAGTTTATCAAATGCCTTTATCATCGCCTGTTTAGTTCTTATGTTGTTGTTGTTGTTTTTCCTTTATTCTGTTACAGTGGTGAATTACACTGGTTAATCTTTGATTTAAAGGAAACATTCTCAGCTGAGTTTTGCTTGTCCTCCTTTTTCTAGTCCCTTCAGGTGTATGTTTAGATTGTTTGAGATTTTTCTTACTTCCTTAGGGAAGGGTTGTATTGCTGTCACCTTCCCTCCTGGCATTGCTTTTGCTGCATCCCACAGATTTTTGGATCAGGGTTTTCATTTTCATTTGTCTTCAGGTGTTTTTTTTTTTTTTTAATTTCCTCTTTGATATCTTCATTGATCCATTGGTTGGTTGTGTGTTCTCAGTTGGTCAGTAGCGTCTGACTCTGTGACCCTATGGATCAGTTTTCATGCCCACCAGTTTTCTCTGTCCATGGAATTTTCCAGGCAAAAATACTGGAGCAGCTTGCCATTTCCTACTCCAGGGGATCTTTCTGATCCAGGGATTGAACCCATGTCTCCTGAGTCTCCTGCCTTGGCAAGCAGATTCTTTACTTCTACATCATATGGGAAGCCCCAGTGGTTGTTTAGTAGCATGTTATTTGGCCTCTGTGTGTTTGTGGTTTTCCACAATTTTTTTTCCCTTATACTTGATTTCTAGTTCTATATTGTTGTTGGAAAAGATGCTTGATATAGTTTCAGTCTTCTTAAATTTACTGAGATGGGTTTTGTGGTCTAACATACCACATATATGTATATAAAACCCCCACTGGCCTTCCAAGCCAACTGTTTCGGTGGCTTATCCTCCCAGTGGTGGATTCTTTAGGCCTAGAGCTCTGTATTGGGCTCAGACTCCTAGCTCCTTTGGGAGAATGTCTGCAATTATCTTTTTGTTTGTGTCATCTGCCTGGGAATGTGGGTCTCACGTATCTCACATCTCTGCCCCTCTTACCCATCTTTATTGTAGTGTTCTTCTTCATATCTTTAGCTGTAGAGGATCTCAGCTAGTCTTCACATCCTTCTCATAATAGTTGCTCTGGAAATAGTTGTAATTTTGATATGCCTGTGGGAGGTGAGCTTAGGTTCTTCCTACTCCACAACTGTCTATTTTAAATGGTGAATTGCATAATATGTGAATTATAGCTCAATAAAGCTACTATATATATATGTAATATATATATATAAAATACAAGTTACAAAGTGTCATGGGCTTTCCCGGTGGCCCAGCAGTAAAGAATCCACCTGTCAATGCAAGAGATGTGGGTTCAATCCCTGGGTCAGGAAGATCTTCTGGAGAAGGAAATGGCAACCCACTCCAGGATTCTTGCCTGGGAAATCCCATGGACAGAGGAGCCTGGCGGGCTACAGTCCATGAGGTCTCAAAGAGCCAGACATGACTGAACACGCATGCACGCACAGGATACACTCATTTCCTGGATTAATTTTTGAGTATTCTGATTTTCTCATAGTCTCAAACATTCGGTTATAACTTTAGGGTTAAATTTTTCTCTTAGTAAGCTTTAGGGAGAATCAGTTTGTTCCAAAAATTTTCATATGGTTAATGGAAAATTCACTTCCTCTACCTTTTAAAACATGATGTGAAAATTAAGAGGCTGAATAAAAAAGACTATCCACTGATAAATGCTCAAGTTGCATTTACTATATCTGTGTACCCACATCATCATCCATCAAGAAAACATTATTTTTTTCACAAGTGTTTCTTAGCAAATGACTACTCTGGGGAGCCCTCATAAAACCAAATGACTATGAACTCTCTGGGACTCATTTTTGTCCTCTGTAAAATGGAAGAACTTGTTTAATCATGACTTTCAGACTTTGTTCCTTTAGTTAAGTCCTGGGTATTCAAAGAATTAATTCACAAAATAGGGTGTTGGAGATGTGACAAACATAGAGGCATTGCCCAGCCAGAAATCCCTTTCAATAAAAGCAGCTCTGCTTTCTATTCACATATTATTTGAACTTCTTCACCCGATTTCATCTGAAGGGATCAGATACTAAAACGAACTTGCAAACCATTGGATTAGATTCTTTTCTAGCTCTAAGCAGTCTAAGATTGATTCTGCAATCTTAACAGAGGGAAGATTTGTTTTATCTTTTTATATTTTGCGTGTTTTCAGAGACTCAGATATGTTTCTAAGGAACTTAGTGACTACGTACATGGGTGATACAAGAGGCTTGGCTGAGGGAACAAGTAGGAATTGATCCTATCAGAGGGGGCCGCAGGGATGGATTCTTTTCTCATAAGATCATTCATAGACAGTCCTCAGGAACTAGAGAAAAGACTCATGTATTGTAGCTATTTCCCCAAGCACTGTTGCCTCCGCTAATTCGATGACGGCAGAGCAGTGTTGGTGAATTCAGGGTAAAGCCAATGCGGAGACTGTGACTTCAGCTTCCCCTCCTCCTCCACCACTTCCTCCTGTCCCCTGACGGCTCCTCCCATTTTCGCTGGGGTGTGATAGAGCAGAACTGAAGTTTATTTTAATGTGTCTGAGGTCAGACCCTTCAAAGCTGCCACAGTTCCTGGAAATCGACCCCAACCTCGACAGGCTCACCAGTTGAGACACAGAATGTGGTCCTTTCATAGCCTCTGGTATCGTGGAAAGCAGTCCCGTTTTTCCTTGATGACTGCATAGCTAATGAGTCTTCTCTGCAGGACTGGCTGCCTCAAAACTTAGGGAGGATGCCTGCCGGGCACTGCGTACGCTCCAGTGTGTAAAAACATCGGGTTGGGTTGGCACAGAGTGCTTCATTACAAACTCCACTCTATTTTCACCCAAGAAGAAAAGATTTACAAGGTTCAAATTGTTAATACTAGAATCACTAATGTGGATAATTGCAATGCTTTCTGGAGACCGTTCCCTGGGCTGGAAAAGGAGAAGCGTTGCATCTTCCCGAGCTCCCTCACCCATCTGCCTCCAGTATAACCCCACACATTCCAATTCCCACTCTGCTTGCAGAGTAATCCATCTCAAATATAGACCTGATTATGCCATCTTCTGCCTCAATGGCTGAGATGAATTTCCATTGACTCCTGACTAAAGTAAAAACTGTTTGGCAGAACAGACGCACACCAGCGTTACCCGGTACCTTTGATTCTTCCCATTCTGTGATCACTGTAGCTGGGGGTCAGAACCTGAAGTTTTAGCCCAGCTGGGTAGAATGTTGAGAATATCTTCTTTTTTCTTTTTAAAATAGTCTTGTGTTGCTCATGAGTAGCTCTCAAGTCTTCTTGCAACAAAATCAATGTGCATCTTTATTAAAAAGATACTTCTAAGCACCTAAACCTGAAAACTGCTGTTCTTGTTGAGTCACTAAGTCATGTTTGACTCTGCAATCCCATGGACTGTAGCCCCCCAGACTCCTACGTCCATGGGATTCCCCAGGCAAGGATTCTAGAGTGGGTTGCCATTTCATTCTCCAGGGCATCTTCCTGACCCAGGGATCTGACTTGAGTCTCCTGCATTGGCAGGTGGATTCCTTATCATTGAGCCCCTAGGGAAGCCCGCTGTTCCTTATCTGTAGTTTAAACAAAGGTGCTAGTACCAAGTGGATTTCAATGCCTTTGGGAGGCTGTGGCCTTGCCCCTCAAAATGAATTTGAAGGTTCTGCACCTCTGGTAGCCAGTGCCTGCTGGGGACAGAGGCTGTGGCCGTTGGGTCCCTGAGTGCCCTCTTCCCCTACATGTGATGGGAGGTTTGGGGGAATGTACACATGTACCATGCCCTGTCTCAATCCCCGCAGACAGAGATGTGGGTGCCTGAGCACACTGAATACAGATCATGAAGGTGGAGGAGGCCACGGTCAGCAAGTGCCGCTGACCAGGAGTCAAGCAGTTCCGCTACTCCAAGATCCACTTCTCCCTGCCCCATCAGGCCCTGTGTTGCTAGCACAAGCCACACTTCGCCAACAAGAGGCCCCAACACCTTATTTTATGTGCAGGCCCTCCCAGTCCCCGGGGCTGCCCAAATAAAACTCTTTGGGTAAACCAAAAACCAAAACCACAAACAAACAAAAAACTTTTAATAAAAGAGTGAATATTTACTGCCAGGCATTACATTGTATGTTCTAGGTTAACTCTCTTAATCTTTTCAACAACCTAAGACATAGGTGCTATTCCTGACTCCACCTGGTGGATAAGGAAGCTTAGGTAAAGAGAGATTAAATAATTATCCAAGTTCACAAGTGTCAAAGCCAGGTTTCAATCCTGATAGTCAAGCTTCACAAGCCATCCTCTTAACCATGGTCCCTTATAATAAGCTCTTACTAAAAATGCAGATTCACAGGGTTCCTTTACAGTATAAAAGTATACATTTTAAACAAGATTCTAAGGTAATTCTTAAATAGGCTTGTTTGAAACCATTTTGCTCAACTAGAAATCAATAGGTGAGTGCCCTCTAGTGCATCTAGTGCATATACACAAGTGTTACGTATTAAATTGACTTGAATTGAAATTGCGACTCCATGGACTAACGAACACAGTCCATGAAACTCTCCAGGCCAGAATACTGGAGTGGGTAGCCTTTTCCTTCTCCAGGGGATCTTCGAAACCCAGGAATCGAACCCAAGTCTCCTGCATTGCAGGCGGATTCTTTACCAGCTGAGGCACAAAGGAAGTGTTATGCATTTGTTCATGTTAAATCAGATCTTAAAAAGATCTGTTGCTTGACTTCCCTAGTGGCTCAGATGGTAAAGTGTCTGCCTATAATGTGGGAGACCTGGGTTCAATCCCTGGGCCAGGAAGATCTCCTAGAGAAGGAAATGGCAACCCACTTCAGTATTCTTGCCAGGAAAATCCCATGGACGGAGGAGCCTGGTGGGCTATAGTCCAAGGGGTCCCAAAGAGTCAGACATGACTGAGCCACTTCACTTACTGAAGAGTCATATTTCATGATGCACAAATTTTAAGAACTGCATTAGGATAAAGTATTTCCATGTCAACGACTTAACTGATTAACACTATATTAAATTTATTTTGCCACAAAAATTATGTAATTATTCCAGTAACTGTCTCTCATCAGATTTTAGCAGCTCTTAGAAATTTAATTATTGGAAGCCTCCATCCCAGCATGTCTGGTGACTAGAAATAGAGGTTCATAGCCTTAGTGCACAGTAACTGCTAAATGTGAAACATGAAATGCACTCTGCAGAGGGACAGATCTTACTCATCCTATCTGTGGTGGCTTCATGACATCATTAATTGTCTTCAACAGGGTCTGCTCAATTTATTTTCTCAGAAGAGGATTACACTTAGAACCTTCTGTTTTTTCTTGTCCTCTTTAAGTTAGAGCTGGAAGAGAGGAGAATCAATTAACTCTTCAGTGTGATATAAATATATGTAAATCCCCTGTATTATTGTGTTACACTATTGCTTATTGCCAAACAGGAAACCATCCATTAGTTAGAATTAAATGTCTATAACAAGAAGATCCCAAAATGTAGTGGCTAAAGCAAGATTGACGTTTATTCTCTCTAATATAACTATTCAGAGATAGTAGCTCTGACAGCTACACTCAACATACAAATTCCATTTGGGGTTCAGAATAGCTGATCCACTTCCATCTGTATCCTAACCAATGGGAAAATGGCCAGGGAAGAACACATCCTTTCCTTTTAATGACAAACTCAGAAGTGGCATGCAACAATTTTGCTCACATCCCATAGGCCAGAATTTGGCCATAATCTTCAAGGGAGGGTGGGAATGTAGTCTTTAGTGAGAGAGCTATATGCCGCAAGAAAACTTTGACTTTCATAATTCAAGGAAGAATTGGAGAATGGATTTTCAGTGGACAAATAGCTGTCTGTACCACAAACCACCTTCTGTATTTGAACATTTTTATGTGATTTTCTAAGCAGCCAGCTATTCACGGAAAATAGGCAAGAAAGCAACTATCAGGTATTTCAAAAATAACAGTTAATGAAATGATACAACTTTTACATAGGTGCTGCTGATTCAGTTGAGAACCTGTTTTCTTATCCATTATAGTTGTTGTTCAGTTGCTCAGTCGTGTATGACTCTTTGAAACCCCATGGACTGCAGCATGCCAGGCTTCCCTGTCCTTTACTATCTCCTAGAGTTTGCTCAAACTCATGTCCATTGAGTGGGTGATGTCATCCAACCATCTCATCCTCTGTTGCCCCCTTCTCCTCCTGCGCTCAAGCTTTATCAGGGTCTTTCCCAATGGGTCAGCTTTTTGAATCAGGTGGCCACAGTATTGGAGCTCCAGCTTCAGCATCAGTCCTTTCAATGAATAGTCGGGGTTGATTTTCTTTACTAGTTTGATCTGGTTTGATCTGTTTTGATCTGGTTGATTGACTGGTTTGATCTCTTTGCTGTCCAAGGGACTGTCCTTCATAGTAGAGATTTATGGACCTAGACAATCAGTTCAAAAGTAAATAGAAGCAGTCCTTGTGTTGCATGGCTTCAGTATGCATACATTTAAGTTAGTTACTGTGTTTTAGTTAAATATGACTGGTTGCCCAACCACACAGTTCAAATTTCAGTTACTACACTCACACACCCACCCACACACACACGTGTATAAGTGGTAGACAGAGATAGAGATGGATATATAAAGTACAAACTTGGTGCTAGCTCTTCAGTCCACAGATCACTACACAGATAACAGACGCACATGCTATTCACTGACATTACTTTTTTTGAAAGTCTGTTGGTGGCAACCTAAATGTCCATTGACAGAGGAATGGATAAAAACGATGTAGTACATATATATAATGGAATATTACTCAGCCATAAAAAATGAAATAATGCCATTTGCAGCAACTTGGGTGTACCTAGAAATGATCATACTAAGTGCAATATGTCCGACAAAGACAGATGCCATATGATATCACTTATATGTGGGATTTTAAAAATGATACAAACAAACTTATACTGAAAATAGAAACAGACTCACAGACTTCAAAAACAAACTTATGCTTACCAAAGAGGAAATGGGGCTGGGGGAGGGATACATTGGGAGGTTGGGATTACCACATATACACTACTATATATAAAATAAATAATTAGGACTTTCCTGGCAGCACAATGGATGGAGATCTGCCTGCCAATGCAGGGGACACAGGTTGGATCCCTGGTCCAGGAAGATCCCGCATGCCGTGGAACAGCTGAGCCCATGCAACACAACTGCCGAGCCTGAGTGTTGCAACTACTGAAGCCTGTGTGCCTAGAGCTTGTGCTCTGCAATGAGAGAAGTCACCACAATAAGAAGCCCACGCGTGGCAATGAAGAGTAGCCCCTGCTCACTGCAGCTAGAGAAAGCCGGCATGCAGCAACAAAGATCCAGTGCGACTAAAAATAAATAAGATGGATTATTTTTAAAAACAGGTAATCAATGAGGACCTAATGCGTAGCTCTGGGAATTCTACTCAATATTCTTTAATAACCTATATGGGAAGGGAACTTGAAAAAGAATTGGGTCATAGATGTATGCATATCAATATAACTGAATCACTTTGCCGTGCACCCAAAACTAACACAACATTGTCAATCAACTATACTCCAATATAAAATAAAAATTAAAAAAAGAAGGGTTGTTGGTGACTGGCCACTGCACATCTGCTGCTCAGTTTACATACAGAGAGCAAAGTGTGTAGCTACGTTGTTTCTTTGTCTACCAGTGATAAACCCATGTGACATTTTACAAAAATGATAATTGGACAGTAGAGATGAAAGTGGAGTAAAGAAACAAAAAGTGAAATTCTAATCGAATATAAATGGAATTAGAAAAAGCTGATCAAGGAAATGTCATCACTGCCACTGTTCGAGACACAGATGCTTAGCTAGAGGAACTGTTAGTCCATGTTCTCCAGAGAAACAGAATAAATAGGACGTGCATACACACACACACACACATACACACACACACACACATAGTGAGAGACGTATTTTAAAGAGTTGGCTCAAGTGACTATGGAGGCTGACAAGTGAAAATGTGCTGAGTGAACCAGTGTACTGGGGACCTAGGTGAAAGCTGATGGTGCAATTCAAGAATGTGACTAAATATCTGGACACAGTGGCCCAACCAAGTTGACACATAACATTAAGCATCACAGGAACTTCGTGAAGGTTAACTTATTGACATAGATGAAAAAAGTGGTTATGACAAGCCAGATAAAGACGTCCCAGAGGAAATGTTGGTGGTAAACAAAGAAACAAACAAGATATCTTCACATTACAGAACTCTTGGAATATGTGAAAATACCAAAAGTGCAAGGGTAAAATAAAGGAAGCTAATACAAACTTAGAAAGGAGACTGACAATTCACCAAGGAATAGAAAAGATGCTTGTTTCATATTGCAAGATATACAACAAAAAAGGCAGGTTTTTTTTTTTTTTTTTTTTTTTTTTTTTTTGGCTACATCTCACTGCTTGCAATATCTTAGTTTCCCAGCCAGGGACTGAACCCATGTGCAGTGATATCCCTAACCACTGGATAGCCAGGCAATTCCCAAAACTATTCTTGATAAGTACAAAGAAATAAAACACTTTACTTCTGAATGTTTCTAATGTTTTAAATTGAAGGGTACTAAGTAAATATTAGTTTTGATATTTTTTTATTTATAACTTACAGTAACCAAATCTTTAATGTTTTGACAAAATATTTTAAAGATTACAGAACAGTCAGTTCTTTTTTCACATTGACTGTTAAGATTGATTTGTTAGGCTTCTGTTCACATGGTCATTTTTATGATCCCAAAGTACCATGCAAAATGGGTACTGACTGTGTGATATTTCATTTAAGGAGATTGTCTGGTGGCTCAAATGGAATTTCTTTCTAGGAGAGTGGGAGAGGGTACTAGCTCCTTTGTGTACTCTGAAGTTTCTAGCAAGATGTAGGGATTTAGAAAACATTGGTCTCATTGTTTTAGTAGAATGGCTCTGAATCAGATAGTAAAGTAATGTTAAAACATCAGAAACAAACTCCACGCTTGCTCTATGTCTAAACCTAAGCTTCAGTTTCTTGATCCATCATGTGAAGGTAGTAACAGTGGCTCTTTCTTTTATGGGGTTGTTTTCAACATAGCACATAGAAGGTGCTAAATAAATGTCTATAGGAAGAATGAATGATCAGGACTCAGTATGACTGAGAATAGTTATCCCACAAAGTTCTCATAACCTCTTGATTACAGTGGAGACTAGGACAGGCTGCCTCAGAACTGGTTGGAATGAGGGGGACAGGGGGCAGTCAAATATTTAGAGCAAGAAAGCCTGATCCCTTGAAGCTACATATATTAGGACCAAAAGTATTTAATCTTTTCCCTCCGTCCTCATTCCTATTCCCCTTGACCTTTGTGCTGTCTTACTGGAGGTTGAATGGTTCAATTTGGGAAAAGGAGCAAAGGAATTAAACCTTGGGTCTGGCCATGGGGTCTCCTGATGGTGCCTATTCTTGCATTTTTAGTTCTCTCTGTTGCCTCACTCTTCTCAGCAAAAAACAAAAGCATGCTCAAGTCTTCCAACTCAGACAAAAGATCAGGCTTATAAGTGCCTACCCCAGCTACTATTGTTCTATGCCTTCTTTTAAATTACCTGCCCTCTCCTCTGGTTTTCTGAAGCTCTTGTCGCAAAGGAATCGAGTGATTTCATAATTTCTAGTATCCAGGACTCAGCACTGAGCTCTCTGGTCAGAAGGTGCAGCTTTCTATCCACTGGCCACACTTTCCTCCTTGGCTCCCCATTGCATGCTTCTAGGACGTAAGACTTCTTGTTTCTTTTGTCCCTAAATGTGTCTGGTGCCCTGTCATCTAACTTTGAGCCCTTCATCCCTCTGTTTCAAAGTTATTCTGTGAACTTTTCATCACTTTAGCTATGGGCATCTCATAAATCTACCCTTTCAGTCCTTATGCCTCTCTAGACCCACATTTCAGTTTACACAGACCACCAGGATCTTAAGTTCAATGTGTCCGTAATGAGGGAAGTGTTTCAAATATACTTCTCTCTCCCTCCACACTCATTCAACCCCATCACTTCTAGAAGCAGCTCCTGGTCTGAGTTAAACAAATAGATACGAGAGAAAAGTTCACTCTAGATAGAGGCTGAGAACAAAGGAAACTGATTCTTGACTCCTAAACTTACTAAAATGTTTGGGTTTAATGGGTTTAAGTTAAAAGACTTTAAATGTATATTTTTCTGAAAGGTTGCTGCTGAGCCAGGAAAGATGCCTGGATTTTTGGCCTCCGGAGGAGAGGAATTCGATCCAGGGCCGGTGACAAGGCTTGATCACTCAGAGTTTTTGTGTAGTAAAGTTTTATTAAACTGTAAAAGAGAGAAAGCTTCTGACACAGACCATCAGAAGGGGGCAGAAAGAGTGCCCCATTGCTAGTTTTTAGCCAGGAGTTATATACCCATCAGCAGGCTCTCTAATTATAGAGAAAGGAAATGTCTCAAAACTCAGTGGCATCAGGCCCCTTTCCCACAACATTCATTTTGAGATAACAATGGCACAATGGTAAGTCATCCTGGGCCATAAAATGATCGACTTGAATCTTGAAGAAAGACAGGTTTCCAAGCAAATACATAGGCTCATTAACATAGCTTAAGAGAACATTTCCATCGGTAAAACACACTGGTTTGTTGAGCCATTATAGGTTCTGAATCTTAGGCAGAACTGACTTGAAGAAAGAGTCTAGGGTAAACACATAATTCATTAACATAGCTTAAGAAGAATATTTCCATAGAAAAACACATTGGTTAGCTCAAGGTTTGAGAAAAGTTAAGTTCTGGTGGAACTAGGTACCGTCATGGCAAGACAGAATTCTGAAAGAAACCTCCTTTTAATTTTGTATAGAGAAGGGAAAAAAAATCTGACACTTGTAGCTTTTTTCGTCCTGCCACTTAAGAGAGAGATAAAAAAACATCTGACCCTTGCAGCCTAGTTCCTCCTTTTGGGGGCCCCTAGCCTTCCTGCCTGTTACCCTCTCCTTTCCCAAGACAGTATTCTAGTCCATTGGAGAAGGCAATGGCAACTCACTCCAGTACTCTTGCCTGGAAAATCCCATGGATGGAGGAGCCTGGTAGGCTGCAGTCCATGGGGTTGCAAAGAGTTGAACATGACTGAGTGACTTCCCTTTCACTTTTCACTTTCATGCATTGGAGAAGGAAATGGCAAGCCACTCCAGTACTCTTGCCTGGAAAATCCCATGGATGGAGGAGCCTGGTGGACTGTCGTCTATGGGGTTGCACAGAGTCAGACACGACTGAACCAACTTAGCAGCAGCAGCAGCATTCTAGTCCATCCACCACCTGAGAAGAATTCTCCATGACATAAATGGGAGGAGCAGCTTTCATCTCTTATGCAAAAACCACGCCTTGCAAGTGTCATGAAGTCATCATGGAGGCAGGTACCCAGGAGCAATGTCATTGTTATTCTCATTTCTGTCTGCTCTTTAGGATTGCTCAATAGCAATCTAATGCCCATTGTTCCTTGACTGCCTAACAGAATGGACACTTGCATATGTCACACTTTTTTCCTAACATTTTCCAAAATGACTCCCCAACCCCCGTCTTTTCAGTTGACCCATGATATTTTTAATGAATGTTGAGAACATAGTATAGTGAAGGGGTGGGTGGAAAGAAGTGGAACTCCTGCATTCACACAAATGAACATCCGGAGAGCTTCAGCTAAGCTGGTGGAAACAACTCTTTCAATAACTGTCTGGATCAAAGTGATTACCTCCTGTCTCCTCTCTTTCTGAATTTAATATTTTTGTTAATTTTAGATCTACACTGGCTCAATAGCTGGAATCATCTTCAAAAACTTCTCTCTAAAGTAGGCATTTATAATATCATTTGCTTATCATATTTCCCCTTTTCTAGAAATGACATCCCACACTCACCACCCATTCTCTTCTACACTAATTACAGAGGGAGGGTCCCTGTGTCTTAACACGATCCTATCTCCTACCCTTAGCTATTGTTGATTGCTTCCAGGGTGGGCATCTGAGCAAAGGAGGAATAATTAGAATATTAGAAAGACTTAAGCTTCAAGTAAAAGAAAATCTGACAACTAGTACCTTATTTACTATTTTTTAGTACCTTATTTATTTATTTTTTCCTGTATAACAACTACTACAAAGGGAGGCAGCCCAAGGCTGGTGCATCTGCTCAAGAATGTCATCAGGAGCCAGGCTCCTTCAATATTACTGCTCTGTAATATTGAAGGAGAAATACATTTCTCATGGGACTTTCTTAATCTTGGTCACAAAATGATTGCTGCAACTCCAGATATCACATACGTATTACTATAGGGAAGAATTACAAAGGCGCTAAAGACAGAACATGAAAGACTTAAGGGGCTGGTACCATGGTTTTATTTTATAAAAATTTTCCAGAATACTTGGTAGTATCTATACTTCTATGAAAAATGAATTTTGAAATTACTTCAGTAAAGAAAAAGAACAAGTCAGCAACACTGAATTGGATATTTAGCTTTAAAAACCATTTTAATGATTCATGTAACTATTTGCCTCTAAAGACCTAAAAGTTTAGAATGCAAATTCTCAATCAAAAATAGAGTAAAAATCTCAAAAATTCCACTTCTTCGATAAACTCACTGCTATCAGCCTACGTTTGCGCATACTAACCTGCTTTAGTCATGTCTGATTCTGTGCAACCCGATGGATTGTAGCCCTCCAGGCTCCTCTGTCCATGGGATTCTCCAGGCAAGAATACTGGAGTGCGTTGCTGTGCCCTCCTCCAGGGGATCTTCCTAACCCAGGGATAGAACCCGAGCCTCTTATGTCTCCTGCACTGGGTTCTTTACCACTAGCAACATCTGAGAAGCCCTATAAACCAACAACCACCCCCATTAGAATTTCTGATAAATTAGCCTAAGTAAGCCAAGGCAAACATATCTGTTTGGCAATACAGTTCTTTGCTAATAATTAGCCTGACTTTCTGTAGCGAGCTGAAAGTAACCAAACTGAGTCACTTGAATAATACATTTCTGAAGTTTGGCTCTCCAAATTTGGGAATTCGTGAAAATAGAACAATTTAGTAAATGCAGTGGTGTTATGACTGTGTATGTGTTGTTAGAAGGCAGGACAGTTACCAGTGGGCTGTCAGGGTCTCTTCTAATTCTCTCTACAAAAGGGCAGACTCCTATATTATTGGCAGGCCTGAAGTCAGTTATGTTCCACAGCGCTTTGATAAATGGGGTATTTCCTGCCGTATCAGTAAACAAAGCTATCACAGTCATCAGAGATTGCAGCCACCACCGAGCAGTGAGCTAGTGAGTCCTGAGGGAACTCAGGTTGTGAAATCACAGGATACTGGCCCCAGATAGGTGAGGTGCATATCAAAGGAATGATTTCAGTCAGCCCAGGCTCCTCCACCTTCTCATGCATAGAAAAAGCACTAAATTCCTTAACTTGAGCTACCTGGTTTTCTTTATTGTTAATAACCTTTTGACTTCCGACTACCTGCCCTTTGTTGCAAAATTTCTATATATCCTGACTCCCCACCACCACCCCTCACCTTCTCCAAACAGTTCTCTCAGGATTACTTGAGATGCTGCCTCCTAAAAATTGACATCAAATGAAACATAACTCTTTTTTTTTTTGAGCTGTCCTTCCCTTTATTTATTTATTTTTCCATTTCTTTCTTTCTTTTTTTTTTTATTAGTTGGAGGCTAATTACTTCACAACATTTCAGTGGGTTTTGTCATACATTGATATGAATGAGCCATAGAGTTACACGTATTCCCCATCCCGATCCCCCCTCCCACCTCCCTCTCCACCCGATTCCTCTGGGTCTTCCCAGTGCACCAGGCCCGAGCACTTGTCTCATGCATCCCACCTGGGCTGGTGATCTGTTTCACCATAGATAGTATACATGCTGTTCTTTCGAAACATCCCACCCTCACCTTCTCCCACAGAGTTCAAAAGTCTGTTCTGTACTTCTGTGTCTCTTTTTCTGTTTTGCATATAGGGTTATCGTTACCATCTTTCTAAATTCCATATATATGTGTTAGTATGCTGTAATGTTCTTTATCTTTCTGGCTTACTTCACTCTGTATAATGGGCTCCAGTTTCATCCATCTTATTAGAACTGATTCAAATGAATTCTTTTTAACGGCTGAGTAATAGTCCATGGTGTATATGTACCACAGCTTCCTTATCCATTCATCTGCTGATGGGCATCTAGGTTGCTTCCATGTCCTGGCTATTATAAACAGTGCTGCGATGAACATTGGGGTGCACGTGTCTCTTTCAGATCTGGTTTCCTCAGTGTGTATGCCCAGCAGTGGGATTGCTGGGTCATATGGCAGTTCTATTTCCAGTTTTTTAAGAAATCTCCACACTGTTTCCCATAGTGGCTGTACTAGTTTGTATTCCCACCAACAGTGTAAGAGGGTTCCCTTTTCTCCACACCCTCTCCAGCATTTATTGCTTGTAGACTTTTGGATAGCAGCCATCCTGACTGGCGTGTAATGGTACCTCATTGTGGTTTTGATTTGCATTTCTCTAATAATGAGTGATGTTGAGCATCTTTTCATGTGTTTGTTAGCCATCTGTATGTCTTCTTTGGAGAAATGTCTGTTTAGTTCTTTGGCCCATTTTTTGATTGGGTCATTTATTTTTCTGGAATTGAGCTGCAGGAGTTGCTTGTATATTTTTGAGATTAATCCTTTGTCTGTTTCTTCATTTGCTATTATTTTCTCCCAATCTGAGGGCTGTCTTTTCACCTTGCTTATAGTTTCCTTTGTAGTGCAAAAGCTTTTAAGTTTCATTAGGTCCCATTTGTTTAGTTTTGCTTTTATTTCCAATATTCTGGGAGGTGGGTCATAGAGGATCTTGCTGTGATTTATGTCAGAGAGTGTTTTGCCTATGTTCTCCTCTAGGAGTTTTATAGTTTCTGGTCTTACATTTAGATCTTTAATCCATTTTGAGTTTATTTTTGTGTATGGTGTTAGAAAGTGTTCTAGTTTCATTCTTTTACAAGTGGTTGACCAGTTTTCCCAGCACCACTTGTTAAAGAGGTTGTCTTTTTTCCATTGTATATCCTTGCCTCCTTTGTCGAAGATAAGGTGTCCATAGGTATGTGGATTTATCTCTGGGCTTTCTATTCTGTTCGATTGATCTATATTTCTGTCTTTGTGCCAGTACCATACTGTCTTTATGACTGTGCTTTGTAGTAGAGCCTGAAGTCAGGCAGGTTGATTCCTCCAGTTCCATTCTTCTTTCTCAAGATTACTTTGGCTATTCAGGTTTTTTTTGTATTTCCATACAAATTGTGAAATTATTTGTTCTAGTTCTATGAAAAATACCGTTGGTAGCTTGATAGGGATTGCATTGAATCTATAGATTGCTTTGGGTAGTATAGCCATTTTGACAATATTGATTTTTCCAACCCATGAACACGGTATGTTTCTCCATCTGTTTGTGTCCTCTTTGATTTCTTTCGTCAGTGTTTTATAGTTTTCTATGTATAGGTCTTTTGTTTCTTTAGGTAGATATACTCCTAAGTATTTTATTCTTTTTGTTGCAATGGTGAATGGTATTGTTTCCTTAATTTCTCTTTCTGTTTTTTCATTGTTAGTATATAGGAATGCAAGGGATTTCTGTGTGTTAATTTTATATCCTGCAACTTTACTATATTCATTGATTAGCTCTAGTAATTTTCTGGAAGAGTCTTTAGGGTTTTCTATGTAGAGGATCATGTCATCTGCAAACAGCGAGAGTTTCACTTCTTCTTTTCCTATCTGGATTCCTTTTACTTCTTTTTCTGCTCTGATTGCTGTGGCCAAAACTTCCAACACTATGTTGAATAGTAGTGGTGAGAGTGGGCGCCCTTGTCTTGTTCCTGATTTCAGGGGAAATGCTTTCAATTTTTCACCATTGAGGGTGATGCTTGCTGTGGGTTTGTCATATATAGCTTTTATTATGTTGAGGTATGTTCCTTCTATTCCTGCTTTTTGGAGAGTTTTAATCATAAATGAGTGTTGAATTTTGTCAAAGGCTTTCTCTGCATCTATTGAGATAATCATATGGTTTTTATCTTTCAATTTGTTAATGTGGTGTATTACATTGATTGACTTGCGGATATTAAAGAATCCTTGCATTCCTGGGATAAAGCCCACTTGGTTGTGGTGTATGATTTTTTTAATATGTTGTTGGATTCTGTTTGCTAGAATTTTGTTAAGGATTTTTGCATCTATGTTCATCAGTGATATTGGCCTGTAGTTTTCTTTTTTTGTGGCATCTTTGTCTGGTTTTGGAGTTAGGGTGATGGTGGCCTCATAGAATGAGTTTGGAAGCTAACCTTCTTCTGCAATTTTCTGGAAGAGTTTGAGTAAGGTAGGTGTTAGCTCTTCTCTAAATTTTTGGTAGAATTCAGCTGTGAAGCCATCTGGTCCTGGGCTTTTGTTTGCTGGAAGATTTTTGATTACAGTTTCGATTTCCTTGCTTGTGATGGGTCTGTTAAGATCTTCTATTTCTTCCTGGTTCAGTTTTGGAAAGTTATACTTTTCTAAGAATTTGTCCATTTCATCCAAGTTGTCCATTTTATTGGCATAGAGCTGCTGGTAGTAGTCTCTTATGATCCTTTGTATTTCAGTGTTGTCTGTTGTGATCTCTCCATTTTCATTTCTAATTTTGTTAATTTGGTTCTTCTCTCTTTGTTTCTTAATGAGTCTTGCTAATGGTTTGTCAATTTTGTTTATTTTTTCAAAAAACCAGCTTTTAGCTTTGTTGATTTTTGCTATGGTCTCTTTAGTTTCTTTTGCATTTATTTCTGCCCTGATTTTTAAGATTTGTTTCCTTCTGCTAACCCTGGGGTTCTTCATTTCTTCCTTCTCTAATTGCTTTAGGTGTAGAGTTAGGTTATTTATTTGGCTTTTTTCTTGTTTCTTGATGTAAGCCTGTAATGCTATGAACCTTCCCCTTAGCACTGCTTTTACAGTGTCCCATAGGTTTTGGGTTGTTGTGTTTTTATTTTCATTCATTTCTATACATATTTTGATTTCTTTTTTGATTTCTTCTATTATTTGTTGGTTATTCAGAAGTGTGTTATTTAGCCTCCATATGTTTGAATTTTTAACAATTTTTTTTCCTGTAATTGAGATCTAATCTTACTGCACTGTGGTCAGAAAAGATGACTGGAATGATTTCAATTTTTTTGAATTTTCCAAGACCAGATTTATGGCCCAGGATGTGATCTATTCATTTTTCCATTTATTTTTATTAGTTGGAGGCTAATTACTTAACAATATTGTAGCGGTTTTTGCCATACATTGATATGAATCAGCCATGGATTTAAATGTGTTCCCCATCCCGAACCCCCCTCCCACCTCCCTCCCTACCAGATCCCTCTAGGCCTTCCCAGTGCACCAGTCCTGAGCACTTGTCTGATGCATCCAACCTGGGCTGGTGATCTGTGAAACATAACTCTTAACATTTAGGTTGTGAAATATTTTTTTAGTTGACAACTTTAGGGCATAGAGGAGGGGAAGACCATAAGGATTCTGGGAAGCATGTGGATTTGGAAAACTGATAATGTACCTATCCCTTGTGACCTTGAATAAGGCTAGTCAGATGAGAACCTCTACCTTACACCTGACGTCTTACTACTTACTGTAAGCTTAAAAGATTTTATCCCCATCAACTTTCTGATGCTTGAAATTGCTTGATTAGGGCTTGTCTTTTACTCCACACTGACAAATAAAACTTACATACTAGTGTCTGCCCTGAAGACCATTTGAATCCCTAGGAATTGTGGTTAAAATTCACACTGATCAGGCTGTTAAGGTCTTTTTCAAGCATAGCATAACAAGCTGAGGGTAGGGAAGGCATTGGAAACCAGAGGAAGAAATGAGAGAAGCCCCGTGCACAGAAAGGCAAAGGATGCGGAGTGGTGGAAATCTGGAAACTACAAGACAGCTGGGCTCAAGACCAGCCTATCTGCCTGGACAAATGTTCAAAACAGCCTGTGTCTGCTTATCTTTTACTAACTTTATGGGTATTCCCAGAATTAAGGCACTAATGGGCCAGAGAGTTTCCTTTTTATTAATGAAGTTCATTCATCACAACCAGGCTCAGTCAAATTCCATCACAGGCATCTGGAAAAGGCAAAGAAACCCTTTCTTGAGTTACAGTTCTTTTTCTGTTTTTTTTTTTTTTTTTTTTTTAATTAAGGTATAATTGACCTATAATATTAAATTGATTTTAGGTGTACAACATAATGATTTTATAAACATGTATCTATTGCAGAATGATGGTTGCAATAAGCTAGTTGACATCCATCACCATACAGAGTTAACATTTTTTTCTTGTGATAAGAACTTTTAAGACCTACTCCTTTAGCAACTTTCAAATATACAATATAGTATTGTTAACTATAGTCAACATGCTGTAGCTTACAGCCCCAGAATTTATTTTATAACTGAAAGTTTGCATCTTTTAACTCCCTTCATTCATTTTGTCCCCCTACCCCCATTTCACTGTCTCACAACACTCTTCTTGACTCCTTCGGAACACCTGGCCATTTCTCCAGTCTAGTCTGCCCTCTGTTCATTCATTTTCTAAACATTCAGGGCCAACTACATTCTGGGCACTGTGGTAGGTGCTGGGGATACAAAGACCCCACTCTAATAAAGCTCACAGTCTGGTAGGGTAAACAGACATTGTTGTCTGTAGGACAAGTATTAGGTAGAGGTGAGCACAGGGGCCGAGGGGAGGAGAAGATGCTATCCAAGGCAACCTGGGAGTGTCAGGGATGGCATCATGGGAGGCGAGGCCAGAGCCCAGTTCTGAAAGGCACACAAGAGTTGGTCAGGTGAAGAGAGGGGCGGCAGCAATGGGATTAGCAGTGATTAGTGACTGTGGGCTGGTGCACTGGCCTGGAATCCAGGATGCAGCAAGAGTATCCCTGATGCGGTTGAGGACCCTGCCTGCCCAGTGGATCTTTCTTCTCTGAACACAGACACCATCTGCCCTTCACCGCCTCTTTTACATCTTGAGGTATTCTTTCCAATGGTCTAGACCACCCAAGAAGGGTTAACACCCAACTAACGTTTCTTTAGGGCTTCCCTGGTGGCTCAGTGGTAAAGAATGTGCCTGCCAATGCAGGAGACACAGGTTCCATCCCTGGGTTGGGAAGATCCCCTGGAGAAGGAAATTGCAACCCACTCCAGTATTCTTGCCGGGAAAACCCCATGGACAGAGGAGCCTGGTGGGCTACAGTCTATAGGGTCACAAAGAGTTGGACATGACTTAGCAACTAAGTCGACTTCGGCAACAGCATTTCTTTATCCTCGCCCGCGCGGCCCCCAGACGCTCCCTGTCCCTGCTGAGGGCCAAACCGCCTTAAGCTTCTTCAGCTCTGCTTCTCTTCCGCCAAAAGGCCTACCGGGTTTCCAGGTTTGGCTGGGTGCCCTCCTGGTGCTCACTCGGCCCCCACGTTCCCTGCAGTGGGTCACGTTATACAGTAATAGTTATCTTTCTCTTCCTTTGCCAACTCAGCCTCCCAGCAAGTTATAACGTGGCTAAAACTTCCCCTAATGTAGTTTATCCACTTCTTAATCCAGGCATCTAACACTCATTGAATCTGCTAGGAAGTCAAGCACACTCACCCAGCCAAGAATGGTCTTTGTGTGAGAGCCACTGGATGCAGTTATCTATGGATGATAAAATATCTGCCTTGAACATCTGTTTTGACCTGTAGCCATGGAAGTGCCATTGCTACATCTAGCCACAAAGAAAAAAATGTACAGACCACAACCAATGGCTTAATTATCTACTACTAGAAATTAAAATCATCTTGGAGATTTACGGGACAAATTAGCCCATGACAGTCTTTCTTAAAGTTTTATTTTTCTTTTTCTTTTGGCTTCATGGCCTGGCTCTAGGACCTTAGTTTCACCCCTGGAGATCCAACTAGGGCCCACAGCAGTGAAAGGGCGGCCTTTAACCACTGGAGTGCCAGGGAAGTCCTTCCTTCTTACACTTACATGTCCAGACATAATGGAACTGTGGCATGGATACAAGAACAAAAAATAATCTATCAAATCTCTGTTAGCTTCTTTCCTTATTTCTCTAAAGTGAGTGAGTGTGAGTGAGTGAGAGAGAGAGAGAGAGAGAGAGAGAGAGAGTGTGAGAGAGAGAGAGAGAGAGTGTGTGTGTGTGTGTGTGTGTGTGTGTGTGTGTGTGTGTGTGTGTGTGTGTGTGTGTGTGTGTGTGTGTGTGTGTGTGTGTGTGTGTGTGTGTGTGTGTGTGTGTGTGTGTGTGTGTGTGTGTGTGTGTGTGTGTGTGTAGGGGGTAGGCAAATGTTCTGCCTAGTTAACAGGAGTTGTTCGAAGCGTGAAAAATACTTGGCAGGATCCTACAACTGAAGGACAAGTATTTTTAAATCTCTATTCCTTGATCACTCAAACACACCATGTCACGAGTTTTATGCAATTTTAGTACGGTTAGGTAGTTAGAATAGGAAAAAGGAGTCCAGAATGGCAGTGGCTAAAAGACAAGGAAAGGAAAAGCCCGTGAAAATAAAACAAAGGAAGGTCTGAGGACGAGAGTGAGGACCTCAGGTAAAACAAACAGCACTCCTGGCTAGCCTAATTTACATAGGGCAGGCCCGAGGGGAGGAGAAAAACATATAAAAAGAGGAGCCAAAATTGAGCTGGGGGCCTCTCTTTGGGTCTTTTGAGTCAGCAAACCCTCACAGCTTGAGGATGTCTTTTCCTTTACTATCTAAATAAAACTCAGGTGTAACACAGAGCTGAAACACTAGTCCAACCCAGGGCTGTGACACTCCTCTGTCCAACGGCCATAACGCTGGTCTGTCTGTCGCTTCAATTGTTTGTTGTGAGGAGACAGAACCCGAAGAAATTACACACACACACACACACACACCCCGCAACAGGGCAATACTTTGCTTTTCTTATTTGTAAAATAATTGAGTGGGCACTGTCTAGACAAGGCCCGGGAAGATTTTAATTGCTAGACCTGTGCTATGTAGTTGATCCCAGAGATTCTTTTCCTAGAATTTTCTTATGAGCCCTTTAACTGTTATAGATTTTCTTACTCCCTTTAAAAACTAGTCCGTTGGTAAGGAGTTTCCCAGGCTCCCCCCCACAATCGTCCAAGCTCTGGAAGCCTTTGAGGACTAGAAGTGGGGACAAAGGGAAACACAAGAGTCAGAATTTGCAACTCGGTTTAAAAATAAAAGTCGGGGCAGGGGTCTCTGGCCATATTTCTGCTCTGTTTAGCCCTCGGCGCGGCCAGCCCTATTTTGCCTTCTCCCTGTGATTGGTTGAACCGACAGAGGTTGTACGTGACTAGAAGGTCTCTCTTATCTAGGCCTTCGCTTTCCCTGCCCGCTCCTACCCGGCGCCCCAGCTCTCCTCCCATGGGACCCGCCCTTCTGGGGACGCTGGATTCTTTTATCTCGCCGGCGCGCCCCTGCAGGCGGCGATAGGAGCCGGGACTACAGATCCCGGCATCCCCCGCTTCCCGCCCGCCGCCGCCGCCGCCGCCGCCGCCGCCGGGGACCGACCCGGTAGTATCTCTTCTCCAGCAAAGGTTCCCAGTACCGGCGCCACTTGCCGCCTGGGATCTCGGGGGACTCAGGGGCCGGCCTGCGGGAGGCGGGCACTGCTCGCGGTGACAGCGCGAGAGCATGGCCGTGCATCTGCGCTGGCTGAGCGCGGGTCCCTGCTGGCGCGCGGTGCGGGGCGCTTGCGGGGAGCTGCACGCCTGCGGGGAGCTGCGCGCTTGGTCCCCGCGCTGCGCAGCCGGACGCCTGTGCCGCACCCCCGGTACCGCTTGCCGCGAGCAGAGCCGCGGCCTGGGGTACGGTCCCCGGGTGGGAGGCGGCTCCCGGCTGAGGACTCGGCTAGCTGCGGGGCTGGCGGGGCTGGTGGGACTGGCCGCCGCCGCCTTCGGGCACGTGGAGCGGGCGGAGATGGTGCGCAAGAGCTCCGGGGCGCAGAGCGCGTCGCCCGGCAGGCCCGAGGAGGAGGAGGACGATGAGCTGGCCCGCCGCTGCCGCTGCTTCATGGCCCCGCCGGTGACCGACCTGCGCGAGCTGCGGAGGCGGCCGGACGACATGAAAAGCAAGATGGAGCTGCTGATACTGGAGACCCAGGCCCAGGTGTGCCAGGCGCTGGCACAGGTGGACGGGGGCGCCCGCTTTTCTGTGGACCGGTGGGAGAGGAAGGAAGGTGAGGAGGTCGGCCCCTAGCGGGAGGTGGAGATGGGGAAGAGAGGTCGGGCTTTAGTTTGCGGGGAGAAAATGACTCAGAATAAGAAATGGGAGTAGAGAACGGGTACCTACATAGCGGCTGCCAGGTTAAAAGGTTCACCTTTGAAACGGTTGACGCTGACAGGGCCGTCAGCCCTCAGCTTGCAAGTGTGGACCCAGACCTGCTGTCACTCTAGTCCTGGACATTTCACAACTCTTTTGCAATTTTATATGGCACTCTTCACTTCAAAGAAGTCTTAAGGTCAGTTTTAACGCACAGGCAAGGATGCCCAAGGTTGTAATTGAGCATAGATTTGTCTCTACATTTCACCTCTCCCTCCGGGTTCTTTTACCCATTTTCCTTCTCTGGAGATGGAAAAAGAAAGTGTGTCCTTACTGTCAGCTAGACTCCTCCCGCTGAGGGTGTTGTGCCCTTGTGTCTTTTCCCCAGGTTTCGCAAGAAATGGCTTGTAGTTCAGCCAAGTGCACCCATCATATTTCCTGCTAGAAGAATCTTTACTTCCGTTGGCAAAATACTTGAGTATTAAAACCCAGTTCTTATGGAGTCGTATATTCATGTTATTACCTATACAGTGAAACCCTGTATCTTGGTCATTAACTTAAAGGATTTTTGATCCTTCTTACCTGGGAACACTACAGCAACTTATCCGCTGGTTTGGGATGGTGATATTGACGCATTGATTTTAAGTGAAACTAAATCTGGTTTTCTTAGTGTTTTCCATCTTGTAGCTTTTTTTTAAGCCTTTTTTTTTTTTTTTTTTTTTTCCCTCCTGGCCTTGCCTCGTGGCTTGTGGGACCTTAGTTCCTTGATCGGGGACTGAACCTTGGCCCTCAGCAGTTACGGCTCAGAGTCCTAACCACTGGACTGCCAGGGAATTCCGTATCTTGTAATGTTTTTAAGTGAAGACTGTTGATTCAGGAGACAACCTGGACTGGCTGTGTGACCTTCCAAAGTTACTTTTTTGTGCCTCTTGTTTCCTCATCTATGAAATTAAATTATATATGGGGGGTATTGTAAGGATAAAATAACATGAATATATATGAACTGCTGCAGATACTGCTTGATGCTTAGAAGGCACTGAGACAGATTGTTTGGGCCATTTGCTAGTTCTGTGTTTCTGGAGATGGTGTTTTGCTTTCTGGGCCTCAGTTTTCTCATTTGAAATATGCAAGGGTTGTTGTACCTTGTATATCCAGCTCTAAAAATTCTTAGAAATAAAACAAGCCAAACATGAAACTTCAGGAAACAATTCATGCTAGTGTCCTAAAAAACAAACTTAACAGCTACTGGGAGTAAAGCTCATATTGACTCTTTGCAACCCCATGGACTGTAGCCCTCCAGACTCCTCTGCCCAAGGAATTCTCCAGGCAAGAATATTGGAGTGGATTGCCATTTCCTTCTCCAGGGGATCTTCCCCACAAAGGGATTGAACCCGCTTCTCTAACATTTGCTGCATTGGCAGGTGGGTTCTTTACCACTAGCACCGCCTGAGAAGCCTTAAAGGTCATATACCTAAATGCTAATGTGTGTCTTAGTTTAAGCCTCTGAATCCCTTAAGCGTTCAGATATCTACTGTTTTTTAATTACCTGTAAGCAAAATTAAAAGGCAAACAGCACACTGAGAGAAAAACAATTGAAACAATATGGAACTCTTAAATTTGGTATAATATATTCTTCAAATATATTCATTCCAGTTTTTAATCTTCGTTTTCTCACATACCATAACAAATAGATGCTGTTCTGAATGGTCTTATTTGAAGGGAAACTATTTCAGTGATTTATTTTAGAGGATGATGTAAGGATGTAGGGGCTTCCCAAGTGTCTCAGTGGTAAAGAATCTATGTGCTAATGCAGGAGATGTGGATTCCAAGCCTGGGTCGGGAAAATCCCCTAGAAAAGGAAATGGCAACTCACTCCAGTATTCTTGCCTGGAAAGTCCCATGAACAGAGAAGCCTAGCGGGCTACAGTCCATGGGGTTGCAGAGTCAGACAGGACTTAGCAACTAAACAACAACAAACAATGACAGAAGAAATAGTGATGTGAAGAGTTAAAATATTTGCTTATAGTCAGTAGCAAATATCATAGAGCTAAGCTGGTTATCTAATTTTATTGTACTTAACAATTATAAATATATTGATATTATGGAAGATTTGGAAAGTAGAGAAGGAAAATAACTCCTAATCCCACCATCTTCTTGCAGCAGTAGTTTTCAGCTTTGCACATACCCTTACATTCTCTCTTCATTTTACATTTCTGTTCACAGGAGGCGGTGGCATCAGCTGTGTACTTCAAGATGGGCATGTTTTTGAAAAGGCTGGGGTTAGCATTTCTGTCGTTCATGGAAATCTTTCTGAGGAAGCGGCAAAACAAATGAGAAGCAGAGGAAAACTGCTGAAGGCGAAAGATGGTAAATCAGACAATCTCAGTTCAGTTCAGTTCAGTCACTGAGTTGTGTCTGACTGTTCGCGACCTCATGGACCACAGCACGCCAGGCCTCCCTGTCCATCACCAACTCCTGGAGTTTACTCAAACTCATCTCCAATGAGTCAGTGATGCCATCCAACCATCTCATCCTCTGTCGTCCCCTTCTCCTCCTGCCCTCAATCTTTCCCGGCATTAGGGTCTTTTCAAATGAGTCAGCTCTTCGCATCAGGTGGCCTAAGTATTGGAGTTTCATCTTCAACATCAGTCCTTCCAATGAATACTCAGGACTGATCTCCTTTAGGATGGACTGGTTGGATCTCCTTGCAGTCTCAGGGACTCTCAAGAGTTTTCTCCAACACCACAGTTCAAAAGCATCAATTCTTCAGTGCTCAGCTTTCTTTATAGTCCAGCTCTCACATCCATACATGACTACTGAAAAAACCATAGCCTTGACGAGACGGACGTTTGTTGGCAAAGTAATGTCTCTGCTTTTTAATATGCAGACAATCTCAGTAGCCTTTAATAGTTCCTGCAAATCTTTTCTCCCCATAAGTTTTATTTGTAAAATTAACATTACTTCTGTAAAATTCCATTCGGGTGCATATACCAGATGAGCCTGTTCACAGTTACTTTTTTTTTTATGACAACCCACTCCAGTATTCTTGCTTGAAGAATTCCATTGACAGAGGAACCTTGCAGGCAACAGTCCATGGGGTCACAAAGAGTTGGACATGACTGATCAACTAGGCACACACACAAACATATGTAGGTATATATATATATACACACACACACATTTGCACATAGGCACGTGTGCTAAAATGTTAAGTTGTTTGTTTGTCTTTTGACCTTGAGGTATGTGGGATCTTAGTTCCTTGACCAGGGATTGAACTGCTGGCTTTTGGCAGTCAGAGAGAGGAGTCCTAAGCTCTGGACCACCTGGGGATTCCTCACAATTATTTTTTAGAAAGTATGTTTGAAGAGAGAAATTAAAAAACAACCTTTGAAGATTGATTCAGAAACCATATTGGAATTAATTTGCATCAAGCCAGGTATTCAAGTGCAGTTCTCTGTATTCCTTTCCAGGTAAATTGCCATTTTCTGCCATGGGCGTGAGCTCTGTCATTCACCCCAAGAATCCTCATACTCCTACTATCCACTTCAACTACAGATACTTTGAGGTGGAAGAAGCTGATGGTAAGCGTCTCAAGCTGTGGAAAGTATTATTGTGCAAAATGAGTGTTTTAAAACAGGTTACTAGGCATAACATCTAAAGTCAAGAAAAAGTAAGTACAGTCTTAATTGTTTCAGGAGGCACGGGAAGGCTTACTCCTTGGCTGGTGCAGTGGATTATATACCCTAGACACGAAAAGTGAAAGCAGTGTTGGCTGGACTCTGATGTCCCCATATTTCCTCCAACACACAAGGAATGGTGTAATGAACCTGAACTAAAAGTGCACATAGGGTTCTTTGCAAATACTAATTTATTACAAACAAAGGGAAACATGTGCAGTGTTAAGTTGCCATTGAGAACTTGCTTTTGGAAATTATTTTCCACATGCGTAGCTTTGCTGGTCCTCAGTGCATTATCAGTGGCTTTAAGATGGGGTACAGTCCGGCTCTGTGGCGCAATGGATAGCGCATTGGACTTCTAAGATGGGGTACAGTTGATCATGCCTCATGATGTAAATGTAGTTCCAGCCTACGTGTGCCATTAGTTGGGCTGACTGTTAGCCTGCCCCAAGCTCCCGAGCAGTGCATGCCACTGCTGTGCGTGTCTCTGCAGGTGGTGGCATTTAAAGCAATGTATCTGACTTTTCCTTTTGAGCAGCATCCACTTGAATCACGTGTCTTGATTTGGTAGGTAACACGCTGTGGTGGTTTGGCGGTGGATGTGACCTTACCCCAACATACTTGAACCAAGAGGATGCAGTCCATTTTCACAGGACTCTCAAAGAGGCGTGTGACCAGCATGGTCCAGATCTCTATCCCAAATTTAAAAAGTGGTAGGTAAAGTTATTGAACTTCTCATGATCCCTACATGTTTCCCCTTCCTTCTATAGCTCCTGAAGGCACTACTGTGTCATACATACTGTGCTTCCTTTCGCAGCTTAGGAAGGTTGAGCTGTTTTCTTTGCCCAGCAGAAGTGAGATACCAGTTTTACATGGTTTGAACGTTAAACCAGATGATTAGTATATAAACTTGAAGGTGATCTATGCCTGAGAATCAGAGGCTTTTTAATCCTAAGGTGGGATACAGTAAGTCCCCTGCAAATAAACAAGTTCCATTCCAAGAGTGCGTTCATAAGTCCAGTTTGTTCATAAGTCCAACAAAGTTAGCCTAGGTACCCAGGTAATCCAATCGGTCATATAGTATTGTATGGGGATAGATTTACAATGCTTTTCACACAAATAATATATAAATAGACAAACACAGGAAATAAAACATTTTTAATCTTGCAGTACAGTACCTTGAAAAGTACAGTGGAGTACCAGCTACAGACTGCCGTTTTTATGCTTGCTTCTGAGCATCCTGGGCTTGGGATAAGGATACTGTACACTTGTAGTACCGTACTGTGAAGTGCACGGAAGCACGTGTACTTGCAGAGGATGCGTGCGTGTGGCAGTGTACACCAGACATGTGAACTAGCTTAGGAGGTTGGACATGCGCAACTGTAGAGTCTGAAAATTTGCAACTTGAAGGTTCGTATGTAAGGGACTTGCTGTGTTAAATCCTCACCCCACATGAGGACTAGCATCGTTGTTGCCATAGAAATGTGTTAGCGCATGGGAAGAGTTGGAGAACCATCAGGAGAGGTGCAGATGTACTGAGATTGGGTACAAGGAGAACACTGGGATTGGAAACTTTGTGAAAGAAACTGTAATAGTGAAGAAAAGAGTTCCCCAGGGTATTTGCTAGGTATGAAATGGAATCTCTGCATGAGTTATCTGGAATAAGAATAACGTACTCATCACTGCTTAGAACTAAATGCCGTTCTAAGCAAAAGGAGGAACAGAAAGGGTTTGGGGTGGGTTGTTTTTTGCTTTGTTTTTAGTGCTAATATTTGTTGAATCTTGCTGTTATTTATGTAAGAATGTGGAGTGCAGTTTTAAAATCCTCAGAAAAGGTAACACATTTACATAACCTCTTTTTGATTTGACATTACCGCTGAGCACTGCACAGCCGTGGACACAGAGGTGTGAGAATTGGTTTTTTGTTACATATTAGCTTCCTTCCAGCAGGAGGATGGGGTATTCTCTTTTTTTTTTGGTTTCCTTTTATTCCTGTTGCTGGAGAACTTTATCTGAGTCGTATTAAGAAAATATCTTGGATGCAGGCTAGTTAAAAAGTTTTTAGTGTATTTAGTTAAATCTCTTAATTTCATAATCCCATGAAGAGAGATGTGGAAATAATATGATTTCATTCAAGCTGGCTTTGCAGCCTTGCTCAGGCTGTTCTTTAACTCTGTTAATAAAATGTATGTGTGAAAAAAAGTCAAGAAGTTGCAGTCAAGGGGAATTAAACCAGTGCATCAGTTCTAGAGATTTGTGTCTTCTGCCCACCCCCCCCCCCTTTTTAAAAAAATTTTAAACTATTAAGACTTGTCACAATAACCTTTTCAATAGTTTTTAGTTTTTGTTTGTACAATTTTTCCTGTTTACAAACCCTGATTATTATCGAGATAATGGAAAGAAGTCAACTATTTCCACGAAGCCAACTGTACCACAGATTTAGCAATTAAGAAGTGACTTAGGAAATGTGCTCTAGTAGGCACAGATGGGGAAAACTCTAGAACAAATTGATAGTCTCATGTGCCAGCTCACAAGGGCAACCTTTAACGTTCTGAGGACTCTTATCCTCTGAACATTTCTTTCCACCATCCCTCCCCTGAGTCACGCGTGCTGTAGAGTCATCACGTTTTATTGCTGAGAGAGACCTTAGAGGTAATTTACTATACCTTCCTTTGGTGAATAAGAACTGATTCAGGCAGCTTCGGGGTTAGCACCTGGTCATGGACTTGGTTGGCGTCATTGTTGGTGGAGGGTTCCTGCCTCCTGCGAAAGGAGCAATTCTACTGAGGGCAGCAGCATCACTTGTTTTAAGAAACACGAGTGTTAAGGGTGGACTCTTTGTTTTTCTTTTCAGTAACAGTCTTACAATGCCACTTTAGATAGACATGTATTCACTTGCCTACTTGATTTGTAGGTAAAAGCGTAAGCATTTTCTACATTGGTAATAACTGCAGGAAATCTAAAACTAGTTTCATTTCAGATGTGGACAAAAAGAAAGGGCACTGTGCTGGCGTTAGTCAGGGATGGAGCTGGAATGCTCACACTGATTTTCACGTCCGTCTCTCTTTCCTTCTGTGGTCTTGCTGTGTTTTCCAGGTGTGACGATTACTTTTTCATAGCCCACCGTGGGGAGCGGAGGGGCATCGGGGGTATCTTTTTTGATGACCTCGACTCTCCATCCAAGGAGGAGGTGTTTCGCTTTGTGCAGAGCTGTACCCAGGCCATCATTCCTTCTTATGTCCCCCTCGTGAAGAAGCACTGTAACGACGCCTTCACTCCCCAGGAGAAGCTGTGGCAGCAGCTCCGAAGAGGACGGTGAGTGAGCGATGGGAGCATGGACCCTCTCATGTCAGAAGAAGTGGGAGTGGGAGGGTGGGGTGGAGCAACTGCAATAATAGTGGATGACGGTCATCTTGGGCAGTGCTTTGTCAGAGCTGTGTTAATGCTCACTCTGATTTCTTTTCATAACTAGATAAATAACAAAAGTGAATTAAAAAAATACTGTGAAATAGTATTATAAAAATTAAAAAAACACTGTGAAATAGTATTATAAAAAGAGCAAAGTCTGTTTAATCTGTCTGTACATTAGAGACTCATTAGGCTTATGGTAAGTACTTGTTGAATTTAATTCAGCTGATTTCTTTTAGTTTGTCTTCGAGCAATACCTTCCAACCTTCTGCCAAGGTAGGAGAATCATGTAATGTTTTTGCTGCTTTGTAAATTCTGAATCATACCTTTTTTTTGTTTAACTTCAGGTTTCCATGGAAGTCATTATAATGAAAATGATTGTTTTAGAAATTGTTCGTTATGGAACTGTAATGATATTTGTTTGTTATGGAACTGTTCATATGTGCTGGCCAGTAGGTTAGGCAGTTTGCATCTAATTTTCTTCACAAACCTGTGGAATTGGTATAACTATTCATCGTTTTACAGATGATAAAACTTAGTCTCAGCGAAGTAAGTCCCTTGCCCAAGTTTACACAGCTGGTAAATCAAAGACCGCAGATGTGGAACCAGGTCACTGAGGCTTTAAAACCTGCAGACCTTCTCCGGGGGAATGGTTAGCAGTTAGTGATTTCCAGCCACGATGCCCACCTTGGCCCCCCTGCTTTGTGCGTTGAGTTGGTGAGCTCAGCTGGATGACCCGCAGGAGGGCATCTTCAGCCAGGGTGTGATGGTGAATCTGCTGCAGGTTAGCACCCTAACTCACGGTGGTTTCTCAGTCCCGGCTTAACTGCGTGTGTCCTACCGGTCCATGCCTCCAAAAATGGATTTCCTCATTTATATTAATTCTGTTTTGGGCATATGAAGCTTTGGGAACTTAAGGAGATAAGGCTAATGCCCTGAAAACGTTCACCTAGATATTGTTCCAAGTCTAAAGATAAATGTTTGTTGTTTACTCTTGCTTAGAACTGCCTGTGCCTGCCTGCTCCCCATGTATAAAACTTGGGAAAATGAGAATTGTGTTCTCGTCAAACATTTATTAAACAGGGGCATTTTTTTTTAAGGACTGGTGTGTTTTTTGGTCCTATGATTTCCCAGATACACCCTTACTCCTCCTCCCCTTTCTCTTGACATTTATCTTATGCCCCCACGGCTAGGGCCCATGCTGGGCAGAGATGTTCACAGTTTAGTGGGGAAGACCATCCCTAGAGGGTAAATTAAAACTCTGGAAAAAATTTTTAAAAAACAAACAAAAGTGAAACAAAACAACAAAAAAAGAGAAACTAAAAATTAACAAATAAATAAACCGAACTCTGTGGAAAGTGCAGTGTTCTAGTTTTACATGAGATTTCTTAATGCGAAGCCAGCAGGGTTTGTGACTACTCATGAGGTGAAGCCTTTAAAACTTTTTGGACATAGGAACAATGTCTTATTCTGTTTGTTTTATTATTGTTATTAATTGACAACATATTTTGAGAGTTCCATCTATGTGTGTCATCGCATGTCGTGTTTTTTGAATTTGGCAGAAGTGCGGGGTGTTAGGTTAGTTTTCGGTGGTGTGGTGGCTGACTGTACTCGCAAAGAGAGACCCCTTCTACCTCTGGGCCTTAAAGTGGCAGTCGGCTCTGGGACTTAGGATAACCCCAGCTCTTTCGTGCGGTTATGAGCCCTGACGTCACTTTCGTACATGGCATTCATAACCCATTATCTGTATTACTCTTCCCCACTTCCTGTCGCCCCAAATACAACTTTCTCCTGTGGTGGTCAGGCTGCTTGTCTTTTGACTTTACCGCCTCTTCTTTGGCAATCTCATTCGGTCTTGTGGTGGTGCACTGGTAAAGAACCTGCCTGCCAGTGCAGGAGACGCGGGCTGGATCCCTAGGCCGGGAAGATCCCCTGGAGGAGGAAATGGAAACCCACTCCATTATTCTTGTCTGGGAAGTCCCATGGACAGAGAAGTCTGGCAGGCTGCAGTCCACGGGGTCGCAAAGAGCTAGACACGACTGAGCACACGTGCTTGGCCTGTGACTTCTGTGGTCTCCCCAGACCTTGGACCTCCAGGCTTGAGAGGTGCTTTTCTAGTTTCTTTTTCAGAGAAACTAAATGTCTGTAACTTGTTTTGTTGTATTTTGGGACAGGGAAGCAGGATACAATGTAGACATCAGTTAAATTGAAGGGAATGGCTGAGGTTCATAGTTTACAGATATCTCGGAGAGGATAATTGTATGGAGAGGATCGGAAAGATCAGGTCTAAGCAAAACCTGGTGAAAGTCAGGTTAATACACAGGAAGGGACATTGTTCACTCAAACAGGAAGGCAGCACAAGGATTCGCTCATGAGCACAAGAGGCTCATTTGGGAGCTCCTTACAAGGGTCTCTGAACAAGACATTAGTACAAATAGAGAATCACAGCCATTCCTTAAGTATCACGTTTCAGAAAGATAACATCAGGGGTGAGAAAGGGATTTGAGAGACTGATTTTTTTTTTCTGTGGTCTTAGGAAGAAGTTAAGAAGATTCACTTAAGTTATCTTTTGAAACAGACTAAAGAAGGTATCGGAGAAGGCAATGGCACCCCACTCCAGTACTCTTGCCTGGAAAACCCCATGGACGGAGGAGCCTGGTAGGCTGCAGTCCATGGGGTCGCGAAGAGTCTGACATGACTGAGTGACTTCACTTTCACTTTTCACTTTTATGCATTGGAGAAGGAAATGGCAACCCACTCCAGTGTTCTTGCCTGGAGAATCCCAGGGACGGGGTCTCACAGAGTCGGACATGACTGAAGTGACTTAGCAGCAGCAGCAGCAGCAGAGAAAGTATTAGTTATTAGTGCACAAAACTCAATCGGTGATAAATGATGAGAAGTAGAAAGGGGTCCATGAATGTAATTTATTTAAATTTTCTCAGAGCCATTGGCAAGTTTCCGCAGTGAAGGGTGCTTTCTAAAAATTGAAGCACTGTCAGAATCTAGAGAGTATGTTTTTTTTTTTAAGTTGTGATTAAATTACAGTAACCAGTGCATTAATGATAATATCTGAGGGAAGTTTGGACCAAGAGAGTAGTTTTTGAAGGAGTTGAGAAATGATTTGAAGGGGGAACTGTTTATTGAAATTTTCAGCTTTATGAGTCATGTTCAATTCTTTTGGCTAGTAGAAATGATCTTTTTGAAATATCTCCAAGAAGTTAGAGAGAAAAAACCCTTTTATTTATTTATTTATTTTGAAAAAAACCCTTTTATAAAGAATCTTTTGATGTTAAAGGAAATCACAGATTTTTAAGCCAGACAGAGTTTAGATATGACTCTGTGGCAGTTAATGGAAGACTTATACCCTGAACCAGGTTTTAGGTGATGTTAAGGATATTTTTCTAAGAAAATAAAGCTAATCACCGCAATGCAAATCACTACTACCTTTCATTATGACTTTTGTCATCAATCTGCAGCAAGACAGAATTGTATGACTGCTTATTAATGCTGTAAACTACTTTAAGGAAAGGAAATATCTGGGATATATTGGTAACTATAGATAGAGTTCTGTTAACTGTTCTTGGCTTTTCAGTTACAAGAACTTTACACTGTCTTAGCTCGTGTGAGTTATTAGCAGTGGAATGAAGTCTTCGACTCAAACATCTCAGACTCTAGGGGAGGCCCAGAGAGAGCTGCTCTATCCTGATAACGGGTGCCGTTTGCTCTTCTTAATTGTTTTTGTGGCTTCAAGTTCTTAGCTTTGTGTTGATCCTGTTTATTAATTGGAAAACATAACCTTATTGTTCTGTAGCTGCTCTGTGCTGGGCCTGAATCTATATCCTCTTGTTTGCTGGATAGAATACCCTTTTCTTTATGCCTGTCCGGATGGAGAAAAGTCAGCTGATGAGATTGGTGTTTCCTGTGCCAGTTACAGCTGATGGGTTGGTAGAGGGGGCGGGTGGGAAGTTGCCCACCAACCCCCACACCGCCCCCCCCAACACATCTCCCCCCATGAAGTACTTATTATGGACTAATTGTAAGACTTTACTCACCAGCTCTTAATCTTATTTGATGTCTTCATCTCAGGTATGTAGAATTTAACCTGTTGTACGATCGCGGTACAAAGTTTGGCCTCTTCACTCCGGGATCCAGGATCGAAAGCATCTTGATGTCTTTACCTCTCACTGCCCGGTAAGAATAACTCATGAGAATGATAGTTATTCCCCACCCCCCGCCCCAGTCCTCTGACACCTACAAAGCCTGAACATTGATACCACAAATAGCTTTCCTAAAGACTTCATTGGTTTTGACTTTGCTGTCTTTATAAGAAAATCACAGGCAAAAAAGGAACAGGCAACAGACCGCAATATGTATGTGACCCCAAGAGCCCAAGATATTTATTATTCAACCCTTTACAGGGAAAGTTTGCTAAGTCGTGTCCGACTCTTTGCAACCCCATAGACTGTAGCCTGCCAGGCTCCTCTGTCCATGGCATTTCCCAGGCAAGAATACTGGAGTAGGTTGCCATTTCCTTCTTCAGGGGATCTTCCCGATCCAGGGATTGAACCTGTGTCTTCTACCATCAGTGAAGCCCAAAGTTTGCTAGCCCCCAGTCTAAACCAGTGTTTACCAGACTTCATACTACAGTTTAGCCATTTTCACCATTGTTTATATATTTGTATATAATCTGACATATTATTTGCTTAAATTTTATACTCATTTTTTTCAGAGAGAAAATTAAAGGCAAGCCAACATTTTTGTCATAAATAGAAATGAACACATTAAAATAAAAGCAAAAGTACTAAGCTGAAAAAAAAAAAAGTTTGCCCATGGATCACCTGAGGTTCTATACTTTACAAAACCCTCGATTGTAGTAAAAGTGTGTTTTGGCTCTGGAATATTCATATTAGCTAGACTATGCTCCAGGAATTATTAAGAAACTTTATTTCTTTAGCAGCAAATATTTTTTGAAAGCTTAGTGGAGACAAAGGGTGATAGGACTTTTTATTACCCTTAGAATTTTGTTTAGTTTAGATAAAGAGGTGTGTATGTTGTTCATTTATTTTTTATTGTTACTACATGTTTTTGCTTCTGTTTTAAACCTCCATAGATGGGAGTACATGCATTCACCCTCAGAGAACTCCAAAGAAGCTGAAATTCTGGAAGTTTTGCGCCACCCAAGGGACTGGGTACCTTGATGCAGACAGAGCAGCCTTCCTGGGGCCTGGGGGATCTCAGCACCCATCCTGTTCCACTGGCCAACACCCCCCCATGTGGCACTTGGTCACCTGTGTCTTAGAGCTCCGGTCTTCTTTCTCTACCCTGGAGTCCGCCTCCTTGACAGGTGGTGAAATGTGTTTTAAGCACCAGAAGCTTCCACCAGATGCTGTTGGTGATGGGTGGTGAGGTGGCAGCTTGTCAACTGGTTGACGTAAAAACTCATTTGTACCTTAGAATCATTTTATATGACAAGTTTACAAACAACAATGTTGTATTTCTGAGAATTGGTTAAGGGGATCTAACTCTTATAATTTGTTTCAGGAAACCTCTCATGTTACTTTTACTTCATGTATTTTTTAAAGATTTAGTTTCTGCCACAGAAATCTGTTTTGGGATAAATTTTATTTTCGTTAATTCAATAAGATTTAGAATGGTAATTTTAGAAAGCTGCTGGAAATGAAGGTAAAAATTTTACTTTGTCATTGCTGAAGTTTCTTAGATCATAATCTTTATATCTTTAGAGACCATAATTTGGTAAAATATTCATTTTTATAATGATAGATATTTAGAAACACTGGAAATTTTCTTAATCTCTGCATGTGTTACAATTCAGTGATTACCTACAGTTAACTGTAAAGTGACATCACTGTTATTTAAACAAGAAAAATTGAAGTGACAGTTTTGATTTTTGTCAATGTTGAAAGTCTATGCACTTTTCAGCGTGAAAGCTTATATCCTTGAATTCTGATATTTGCACACTTCTATTCCAGACACTTCTATACAGAGGTTTAGACTAAGAACAATCTGGGGGATGTTGTGAATTTAGGGAATGTTTCTCATTTAAGAAGTGAGAAACATTTTCCTTCTCTAATTAGAGCAGGCTTAACTAATGTAAGAAGCATGTAGGCATCTTATAAACATATTTCTTAGAAGATGGACTAATTGAAATCACCCTCTTTTTAAATTAGATTCTGAAAGTCTTACTTTTGCTCCTAGGAGAAAATCACAACAGAGTTTCTGAGACTTCTTTGTTCAAATAATAATATGAATGTATTTTATTCATAATATATTGTAGTTTATAAGGAATGGTATCTTCCTACACATTATTAAGCATTATTTTGGAATTGAATGTATGGTTGTGTGTGACTCTTCAGAGCTTGAAGATGTATGACTTCTTCAGTTCTCTTCCCACAGTATGCTGATAAATTTTGTTAAGAAGTATAACTAAGGAAGGTTTCTATTTTTCATTTTTTCTAGGATAGTTGATTTAGGAAAGATGAATTTTTCTTGGTACTAAAACCATAATTCCTCATTCCTGAATATTTTAGCCAAGAAAAATGTAAGTTTTGTACTTGAGTTTTCATAGTAGCTTTATTCTCAATAGCCATTTGGAAATAACACAAATGCCCATCAACAGGTAAATGGATAACCAGGTTATAAGATACCCTTATGTTAAAATACGACTCCACAATGACAGGAAAAGTCTGCTGATAAATGCAGCAACATGGGTGAATATCAGAAAATGGCTATGCTAAGTAAAAGAAACCAGACACAAAAGAACACACTCACTGTATGACTGCATTACATGAAAACCTAGAAAAGTCAAAACTCTTACAAGAGAAGGCATGTCAGTGATTGCCAGGGGCTGGGTAGGGCAATTCACTGTGAAAGGGAACAAAAGAATGTTTTGAAGTGATGCAGATATTCTGTGCATTGGTGTATTGATTGTGGCGCTGATACCAGACTGTATCCAATTATCAGAGCTCATTGAGCTGGACACTTAAAATCATGGAATTTTATTTTGCTTATGACTTATAATTCAATAAAGTCGGACAAATGAAAAAAATATATTATTAGGCATATAGGAGCAAATGTTCAATATACTTCAGTTTGCCTTTTACAATAAAAAGTCCCTATCATATAGATCTGCCAACCTTGTGTTTGGGGTCATTGGGGTCTGGGCATTGGACTAAGATAAATTTCATAGATTTTCAGTACATGTCAGTTTTTTATACTCTTCAGTAATCATGTCTTTTTCTTATAGATGAGACTATAGGGGAAAAAATAGCAGAATTGCATAACTATTGGGAAATCATTCTGCTGTTATTCAGAGTGAGTTTTTGTTTCAAATGTGTATTGATAGAGCCCGCTAGAGGCCCAGGGTACACTTCTAAATGCCTTGGACACCTAACTGCTGCTGTCTTACACATTATATTGATGGTCATAAAGGGTGAAAATTTGGGCGAGGGGTATAAATGCTTTGGAGCAAATTTCTAACCTCTACTTCATGACTGTACTCTGTTCAACTGAGTAATTAATGAGATAAAAACTTCTGCATGCTAAAGAGTATCAGATTAGAAGACCAAATAGTCCTTTTTTTTTTTTAATTCTTTATCCTTCCATGAGTCATTCGCTGTTAGAATTCATCAAGGCTGGAATCGTGTTCGGGTATGTTTTGCTCACGTCTGTGCCTGGTTAGGACGACTCAAAGGTTAGGCTCAGCTCCGATGGTGAAGCTAGTGTCTGCAGGTGGCTCAGAACACTCATTCCACCCAGCAAGGCAGAGGCGGTGCCTTCTGATCTCGGCTCAGAGCTTGTGCAGTTCTTCATCTTTCAGTTACAAGTGAGTCAGTAAGAACGGCTCCTGACCCACAGGGGCGGGAATTGTACCCCGGCTCTCAGTGGGAGGCGTGTCAAGGATCTGCGATCATCTTCAAGACTGCCGCAGAGGCTTTCACTCTCAAAACCACGGAATAGATTTGGCACCCCTCCCTCATTGCCCGAGTCAAATCCTATTGCGTCCTCCTCGGAAATGTTTCTTTTCCCCACCTCCGTCCACAGCCGTCACTGCTTTGGTCCCACGTTCCCTCTGACCTGAATGTTTGCAATCCACTGCCTGCCCTTGGTCACTCCGACCTCCATCCTCTCCCTGTAATACTTCACTGAACCCCATACTTATGCCCTCCTCAGATATACTGAGCAGCCTCCCTTCTACAGAGAAGTTTCTAAACTCAATCTAATACTGAAAGCCATCCACCGTCTTTCCCCAGGTCTCTCAGCCTTACCTTCTGTCTCCACCCTCCCGTGCGTGGCCTTCTCAGACTCAGTCACCACCCCACGTTTCTCTGAGCATTCCGTAAGTTTCTGCCACCTGACCAGCTCAGGCTGCTGCTCTCTCTGCCTGGAGTCTCTCTCCTTCAGCACGGTTGGCTCATCACAGTCTGGATTCATACAGTCTCTCAATGTATACTGTACTTATTTCAAAATATTTAAGATGAGGATCCATGGGGTTCACACAGCATAGCATCCTCATTTATAACATCTACCCTTTGAATCACCTGTTCACCTTCTCCTTCCAGCCTTGTTTTGCAACATTATACTGTGGTATTGATAGCTTACGGTGAATGAGGTCCAGATTCATGATCTCTGAAGAAGATTTAACATTGGGACCAGGGACCAGGCTTGATCACTCAAGAGCTTTTGTGTAGCAGTTTTATTAAAGTGTAAAGGTGGACAGAGCGAGCTTCTGACATAGACGTCAGAAGGGGAACAGAGAACGCCCCGCTCTCTAGTCTTAGCGAGGCCTTATATACTTCGATCAGACCCACTCCCACAACATACATCTTAAATTAACAAGCTCAGAGCTAACCACAGAAAGGTCTCACCGGGCTGGCTCCCACAGTATACAAGTTTTAAGAAGGAGATTAGTCAGAAGGTTCTTGTTAAGGAGAAGCATCCTTGAGCAAGATACATTGTTACATTGACTAAGACAAAGCAATGTAGGAAAAAAAATGTCCTTTACCCCTCCTTGAGAGCCTCAGACCCCTCCTTGAGACCCTGGACTTCTTAACCTACCTAGGAATTGACTCTCAGTGTCAAGGTTTATGTTTGGCTTTCTTTATAACTGTCTCATTCCTGGTCTGTGAAGACAGAAGTTCCCAGTATACATCTTTTAAGAGCCCATTTAGAAATGGTTTTCAAGCATGTTTGTATTGTTCCTGTCAAATATTTGCTATGTATTCTAAACCCCACATTTATAGAAAGCTGCTGCTTTCCAAAGAAACACATATAAATTCCACTTTCATAATAAACCTTAAATTAGCATATTCAAGTTAGTGACGCTTAGACATTTACAATATGGCTTGACTGATTATCTTTGTGTTATGACCTAAAAGTGGCATGGGTCACACAGTGTAAACCTCTCAGACCTGTTTCTATAGGTGGTTTTACTCTACACACACCCCAGCATCCACTGGCCGAGCAAGGTGATTAAACTGTGTTTCCACCTTCCAATCAGTGTGCTTGATTTTGATTCTAGAAGTTAAACTCAATAGTATTTTAAAGTATCCTTCACTTACTAATTCCTGTTCACATTTCAAAACATGTTTGAATGTAACACTTGACATACTCGAATCCACCATAGTTTAAATCAGTTGGCACAAATGCAGTCACTTGGGAATGCAAGCTCACTTTGTGGTCATGTAAGCGTTGCATCGACTCTGTCATGAATGTATTTTCTTAAGAGATGGTTAGGGAGGTTCCAAACTAAAGTTCACAATTAAGTTGTACTAGTTGAAGTCTCTGTTATTAAACGGTAAGTGAATAATGCATTTTTAAAGTCAAAGTCCTCATAGTTGTTTATCTATGCTTGCATGTGTGTGTGCATGCTAAGTCACTTCAGTCATGTCCGATTCTGTTTGACCTTATGGACTGTAGTCTGCCAGGCTCCTCTGTCCACCGGCAAGAATACTGGAGTGGTTTGCCATGCCCTGCTCTAGGGGATCTTCCCAACCCAGGGATTGAACCCATGTCCTTTACGTCTCCTGCATTGGCAGGTGGGTTCTTTAGCACTAGCCCCACCTGGGAAGCCCTTATCTTATGCTTATGTATGATAAAATGTGCTTCTGTTTTTTGATTTGATGAGGTAGCCTGAGGCTTTTAGAATACTTCTTACCTGCTGCTTGACATCTTTCTAATTTTGTATAATATGCAAAATTTCAACCCAATTTATCCATTTCTTGTAGTTCAAGTTGTAGTTTAACTATGAAAAATAATTTGGTAGATATTCTCAACATTTAAAATAATATTGTCAACTGAAAAAAGTACACAACTCAAAGTTGAGAGTCAAAAAAAAAAAAAGTTGAGAGTCATGATTTATTTGGTGACCTTACTGAACACTATAGCCCAGGATAGCAACCTTTCAGATAGCTCTGAGAAGTAGTTTCAAAGAGGAAAGGGAGCAGCCAGGATATAGGGGAGTTTTTGCTGGGGAAATAAGGTAGTCAAACATGCATAGATTACAGTAATCACAAAAAATCCCAGGTATCTTAAGGTAGTGATTCTAGTGCTTTCCTGCATATGAGGAGATGCAAGAGTCTGGGCTCACTGAAATTATTCCTTTGACATACATCTTAACTAAGGCCAGAACTTGGTTCTTTCCCATCCTGATCTCCCTTCAGGGTGCACTGTTGGGGGCGGCTGCAGGGGCTGATACTTTATGGCCGAAACAATTCTTTGTTCACACAAGTGTAGGTTACATTGTCCATAGTATGACTACAAATTAACTTACTAACTTATGCTGAATAACTTTTAATTCTTTAATGTGTACTTGATCTTACGCTATTAAACAAGAGGATGGCTTTAAAATAATGCGAATATATTTCAAGGAAACAACTCACTTTCTTTTCATCTTCACCTCCCTCTTGTTTGATGAAGTGGGGAAGATATGGTATCTCTCTTGTAATAGCAAAAGGTGGTCTGCTCAGCTCCACCTATGTTTTCTGTCCCCTAGGACAGAATTCCTGATTCTCAGAATCTGTGAGCAGCAGAGGATGGTTGCTGCTTTATGTTACTACATTTGAGGTGGCTTCTTAATCAGCAGTGGATAACTAGAAGAAGTTGTGTGCTAAGTTGTTGAGTCATGTCTGACTCTTTGCAACCTGATGGACTATAGCCCACCAGGCTCCTCTGTCCATGGAATTCTCCAAGTAAGAATGCTGGAGTGGGTAGTCATTCTTCTCCAGAGAGCAGGTTGGATGTCATTTAAAAAATGAGAAGAGTGAGTTTGATGAGCTTGGCATGCCTGCGAGGCACCTACGCCTGTATTTGGAGATGTGAGTCTAAAGCTCAAGAGAGAGAAGTTAAGTCTAGAAATAGATATTTACCAATTGTTTGTGTGAAGGTCTTAATTGGAAAAATAGGTGAGCCATCTGGAGAAGCAAGTGTAGTGTAATAAGAAAGAGTCAAAGACTGAACTGAGGGCAGAGAAATGAGCAGGGAGAAAGGTGTCAAGAAAGGGTCCTGAGAGTAGGTCCCTGAACAAATGGAATAGGGAGGAAGGGAATCAAAAAGGACAAGTTAGGCGTGATTGTAATGAAGGGTTAAAACATTACTGTGTCTCTACATAGAATATATTAAAATAATACATGCTACAAGAAACATGTTTGATAACTTAGGAATTAAGTTCAGATTTTTAGAAATGATCTTAGTCTATAAATTACCAAGGTTTCCTCAGGTACAAAAATGTGTTAGGAAAACAGTGTGGAGATTTCTTAAAAAACTAGAAATAGAACTGCCATATGACCCAGCAATCCCACTGCTGGGCATACACACTGAGGAAACCAGATCTGAAAGAGACACGTGCACCCCAATGTTCATCGCAGCACTGTTTATAATAGCCAGGACATGGAAGCAACCTAGATGCCCATCAGCAGATGAATGGATAAGGAAGCTGTGGTACGTATACACCATGGAATATTACTCAGCCATTAAAAAGAATTCATTTGAATCAGTCCTAATGAGATGGATGAAACTGGAGCCCCTTATACAGAGTGAAGTAAGCCAGAAAGATAAAGAACATTACAGCATACTAACACATATATATGGAATTTAGAAAGATGGTAATGATAACCCTATATGCAAAACAGAAAAAGAGACACAGAAATACAGAACAGACTTTTGAACTCTGTGGGAGAAGGTGAGGGTGGGATGTTTCAAAAGAACAGCATGTATACTATCTATGGTGAAACAGATCACCAGCCCAGGTGGGATGCATGAGACAAGTGCTCGGGCCTGGTGCACTGGGAAGACCCAGAGGAATCGGGTGGAGAGGGAGGTGGGAGGGGGGATCGGGATGGGGATTACGTGTAAATCTATGGCTGATTCATATCAATGTATGACAAAACCCACTGAAATGTTGTGAAGTAATTAGCCTCCAACTAATAAAAATAAATAAATAAATAAAGTAAAAAAAAAAAAAAAAGAAAAAAAAATGCATTAACTAAAAAAAAAAAAATGTGTTAGGTAATAAAATTATTTTCATTGACATATATCAGATAGTGTCTCTAGTTTCTCATCGTATGTTAGTTGCACAGTCAAGTCCAACTCTTTGTGACCCCATGGACTGTAGCCCACCAGGCTCCTCTGTCCATGGAATTCTTCAGGCAAGAAAACTGGAGTGGTAGTCATTCCTTTCTCCAGGGGATCTTTCTGACTCAGGGATTGAATTCAGGTCTCCTTCGTTGCAGGTGGGTTGGTTCTTCACCATCTGAACCACCAGGGAAGCCCAGTTTCTCAAGTTTGTGTTTAAACAAGAAATTCCTTAAGGCTTCCCTGATAGCTCACTTGGTCAAGAATCCGCCTGCAATGTGGGATACCTGGGCTCGATCCCTGGGTTGGGAAGATCCCCTGGAGAAGGGAAAAGGCTTCCCACTCTAGTATTCTGGCCTGGAGAATTCCATAGACTGTATAGTCTGAGGGGTCACAAAGAGTCGGACATGACTGAGCGACTTTCAGTTCAGTTCAATCGCTCAGTTGTGTCCGACTCTTTGCGACCCCATGAACCGCAGCACGCCAGGCCTCCCTGTCCATCACCAACTCCCGGAGTTTACTCAAACTCAGGTCCATCGAGTCGGTGATGCCATCCAGCCATCTCATCCTCTGTCCCCTTCTCCTCCTGCCCCCAATCCCTCCCAGCATCAGGGTCTTTTCCAATGAGTCAACTCTTCGCATCAGGTGGCCAAAGTATTGGAGTTTCAGCTTCAGCGTCAGTCCTTCCAATGAACACCCAGGGTTGATCTCTTTTAGGATGGACTGTTTGGATCTCCTTGCAGTCCAAGGGACTCTCAAGAGTCTTCTCCAACACCACAGTTCAAAAGCATCAATTCTTCAGCGCTCAGCTTTCTTTATAGTCCAACTCTCACATCCATACATGACCACTGGAAAAACCATAGCCTTGAGCAGACGGACCTTTGTTGGCAAAGTAATGTCTCTGCTTTTAAATATGTTGTCTAGGTTGGTCATAACTTTCCTTCCAAAGAGTAAGCGTCTTTTAATTTCATGGCTGCAATCACCATCTGCAGTGATTCTGGAGCCCCAAAAAATAAAGTCTGAGACTGTTTCCACTGTTTCCCTGTCTATTTCCCATGAAGTGATGGGACCAGATGTCATGATCTTAGTGAGCTACTTTCACTCACATGAAATTCCTGAACGAACCAGTAGGTGGAGCCCATTGGCTCAAAAAAAAATCTAACCCTGAGTGTTGAGTTTTGTTTTTGTTTTGCTGGTGGGTGTTGAGAAATGGAAGAGAAAGGGAGAAGGATGATGAGAGAGACATAGAACAGGACAGCAAAAGAGGAGAGGGAGCCAGGAAAAGGGAGGAGGTGAGAGAGAATGAAGATCTCTCCGCTGAACTATGGTATAGTTGGAGAGTATCTAAAGGTGTTCTCACATATTTAATCAGGCACAGTTAATTCCGCGGTGATGTTTCTGTCTTATCAAATGGCTCCACCATGTTTCACGTCTCTCTTAAGGACAAAGAGATTCTGAAGTTGGCAATGTCCATAATCCCAAGAATTTTGAATGTCTAAAGCAGGGTCTTCATCTTGAGTTCCTACAGAATTCCTGAATTGTGACTTGCCTGAAATCATGAGAAAATGTGTGCCTTTTTCTTTGAGTTCATGATGTTAGCTTGAGTCAAAAGCATACATAAGCCTGAAAAGATGGAGCGCCACTCATCTGAATGGAGAGGGTGTCTATGCTCAGGGGAGGGGGTGGGGATGGATATGTGATAGTTCTGTGAGGAAAAATAAGAGAACATTCTCTTTTCAAAAGTCCTATTTTTATGTGTAATGTAATTATTTGTCCCTAATAAATTAGGACATTAACGCATATATTCACAAATAAAGATACTGGGAGAGTATTAAAATTAGTGACATCAAAAATTTCAAAACTTTCTGGTAAAAATAGTGTACATTTTTGTACTTTTAAAGGACTAAAACTGAAGTTGGAGAATTCAGAAAGAAGAATATCTTGATAAATCAAAGGAAGAAAAAGATAACAATAAAGTTTGTTTTCTTACCCCTGGCTGGAGTCACCGGGAGGAAATGAAAATATGCTAATATCTCATCAGTTTTAGAGGGACTGATGGATACTGTCTAAAAGAAATGGAGACCGTAGATGTTAAATAAAGATGCAATAGTAGAGATGTTCATTGGAATAAAAATATAAACTAGGATTATCCATAAAACTCACAAACATAATATGAGGTGAAAAAAGCAACCTGTAGAATAAAACATACAGTTTGATTCCATTTGTATAAAATTCAGAAGATGCAAAGTTAGGCCATAAACTGTATTTAGGTGATAAAGCTAATGAAAACCCAAGGACAAATACAGTTCTGGTGAGTGGGGAAAAGGATTGAGGCAAAGCTTCCAAGAGCTTCAAAGTTAGCAGTGTTCTATTTCTTAGCTGGATGCTTGTATGCAAGCAGCCATTTTAGTATACCAAGGGGATTTTCCTTAATATCCTCATATATTCTAAATATTAAAAAATAGTAAATATTTAATGATACCCTTTAAGCTAGGGCAGAAAGATTCTTTTACTTTGATACCAGCATGTATGTCCTTCTGTGAGTTTTCCTTCTGGCATCCTGATATGTGTTTCTTTAAAAATCAAGTATTTTCCCCTAATATTTAAATCAATGCCTATACTTTGTGGAAATTTTGGAAAACAGCTGTATCGAAAGGAAATAATCATCACATTTTGTACCACTGTTCAGAAATAACTATAACCACAGCCGCTCAATGTTTTGGTGTAGTTCTTTCTAGCTACCTCATGTAAATTTACATTTAGTCAAGTCCTACTGGGTATACAATTTTGTATACTAATTTTCCCCCTTAACTTTATATCTTAAACACTTCCCTCTGTTATTTAAAATGAGATGGATGAAACTGGAGCCCATTATACAGAGTGAAGTAAGCCAGAAAGATAAAGGCCAATACAGTATACTAACGCATATATATGGAATTTAGAAAGATGGTAATGATAACCCTATATGCAAAACAGAAAAAGAGACACAGATGTACAGAACAGAATTTTGGACTCTGTGGGAGAAGGCGAGGGTGGGATGTTTCGAGAGAACAGCACCGAAACATGTATATTATCTAGGGTGAAACAGATCACCAGTCTAGGCTGGATGCATGAGACAAGTGCTCGGGCCTGGTGCAATGGGAAGACCCAGAGGGATCGGGTGGAGAGGGAGGTGGGAGGGGTGATCGGGATGGGGAATACATGTAAATCCATGGCTGATTCATGTCAATGTATGACAAAAACCACTACAATATTGTAAAGAAATTAGCCTCCAACTAATAAAAATAAATGAAAAAAAAAAGAAGAAAATAAAGAAATAAATAAAATCTTCAAAAATAGAGGACAGGCTGGCACTGAAATAAGGGTTTTCTTGAAAAGTGACCTCCTGACTGAGGACTTTTCCCTCAAGGGAATTTCACCTGCAGCTGGGCAGGAAATTCAAGAGCTCTTTTCTAGAAAACAATTTCGTAGAACAGTTCTAGACAAAAAAAGAGAAAAAAGCCTTACCCCTAGGAGGGATCTTTGGCATTTTCACCATGTACAACTCTTTTCTTATCCTGCACCCTTATAACCCCCGACATCTAGAGTTTTCAGTCCAATTTTTGTTGCCTTTTTAAGATCATAGATCATCACATATTTGAGGAAAACTTCCAAATATAAGAGAGAGAAGCAGAGAAAACAGATAGCTCTCTAATTAATATTCTCAGAAAAGAGATTAAGCTGATCATTTAATAATATAGAAGTTAACAGAAGACAGATAGATCTAAAAGGTTTAAAACAAGTTGCTTTTGTAGATCAGGACTAGGGATAGATGCCCAGGGAACAGAGAATTGCTACATTTCTTTATAAACCTTTATTCCTATTTGATTTTTTTAACTGCTAACATTTATCAGATTAATAAAAAATTTAAAAGTAAAGGCCATGAATTTTTTTAAGATCTCACATTTTATTTAAGATCTCAAAACTCTTATTATGTATACTTTTCCATCATATAGTTATTTCTTTTTTTTTTTTTTGAAGTTTGAGAAGATTTATTTTATTAAAAATTTTTTTATTTTTTAAAATTTATTTTAATAGGAGGCTAATTACTTTACAATATTGTATTGGTTTTGCCATACATTGACATGAATCAGCCATGGGTGTACATGTGTTCCCCATCCTGAACCCCCCCTCCCACTTTCCTCCCCATCCCATCCCTCAGGGTTGTCCCAGTGCACCAGCCCCGAGCACCCTGTCTCATGCATCAAACCTGGACTGGTTATCTATTTCACATATGATAATACACATGTTTCAATGCTTTTCTCTCAAATCATCCCACCCTCGCCTTCTCCCACAGAGTCCAAAAGTCTGTTCTTTACATCTGTGTCTCTTTTGCTGTCTTGCCTATAGGGTCATTGTTACCATCTTTCTAAATTCCATGTATATGCATTAATATTGGTATTTTCTTGATATATTTTATTGTTTCTTGTGTATTTTATTGGTGTTTTTCTTTCTGACTTACTTCACTCTGTATAATAGGCTCCAGTTTCATCCACCTCATTAGTTACCTAATTCAAATGCATTCTTTTTAATAGTCAAGTAATATTTCATTGGGCATATGTACCACAGCTTTCTTATCCATTCATCTGCCGATGGACGTCTAGGTTGCTTCCATGTCCTGGCTACTGTAAACAGTGCTGTAATGAACATTGGGGTACGTGTGTCTCTTAATTCTTGTTTCCTCAGTGTTGATATTTTTTTTATCATGAGTTGCCATTACCTTATCAGTGTTTTAAAGACCTCTTCCTGTTTTTAACTTAATGTTAAGATTCATTAAATGCACGGAATCTTCTAACTAGTTTAAGAGATCAGATGTTCTAGGAAAGAATAATTTAACAGGTTCTAATACTCAAGATCCATAGAACTTCCAGTGTGGTACTAACGTGTCTTTTCTGTCTTTGCTAATAAGTAAAACTATTCGTCATAAAATAAACTATCACAGATTTCATATGTATCAATGTATATAGGGAAGGCATTTCAAAGGGTGGGTACTAGACAATGTCCCAGATGTGTGACCTCTTTAAAGTTTCTGCTTGGGAGATTAGAAGTTACATTGAAATCAGTGGCCATCTAACAACTTGACCACTGTTTCTGGGGTTGTGTTTTTTTAAACAAAGCCACCCTCTGGCTTAACCACAGAAGCATCTCATGAGTTATAGAGGAACTTGAGCAGAGTTGTATTTGTAAAGAAAAAAACCTAAAAAAAAAATAAACATTTCCGTTTTTATAGAACTACTTTGTTTTCTTCAAATTATGTTTTAGTGACAACTTGAAGGACTTGCTACCAGTGGCTGAAAACCTCAGCGTGGTTTCCTTGGCAATCAGTAGAATATGAAATGGAAATGAAAGGAAAGTTACCTAATGAAAAGCTCAGGACTCCTGACTGCTCCTTCTTTAGCCCCTCCAGATTAGAGGAAATTCAGTGGAAATAATGTCATCTGGTCTTCTCCCTGGACTGTCAATCAAACAATCTATATGCTGCTCCTATAGTGTTGTTAATTCATGGTTGGATGGGTGTGAGATACACCACAGGAGAGCAAGGGGATCAGATTGAAAGTGTTTTCTGTTTCGGAGAGATGAGTTGTTAGATGAGGAATGCTTCTTCCTGAAGTCTGTGGACTGACGCTCAATGTTTTTACATGGTTTGGTTTCACCCAGGCCAGATTCTCGCGTGGGCAGGTGGGTGGAGCCCTCTCATTCCTACTCTTCTTTTGTGGTATGACATTCTGAGTTCACTGTTATTTGTTCCTCATGGTTTTTAGTGTCTTTCTGTAATCACAGATATTCAGAAAAGCCCTAAAGTCCTCTTATTGACATAGCATGAAATTTTATCTGCATTTTTTTAATTTAGAAAAATATTTTAGAATAAGAAGCACACACATTTTGAAAAGCATGTGTATGAAGACAGCAAAGCAATCTTTTCATTACTTGTATTGTATCCTTGAACTCTTTAATTTTCTCACATCAGAAAATATTTTTAATTTTATAATTTTTATAAAAATTTAGGTAGGCCTACTAACAACTCATTTCCCTTTTGTTACTCATCTTTTTTAAAAAAAAAATATACAGTTTTTGGTTCTTGCTTACATATCTGTGGTTTGACATTTATCCTCTGAATTAATTTCAATTCTTTCTGTTCTTTTACCAAAATACTTTCCTTTGTACACGCACTTGGATTTCTGTATCTCCTCATCATTTTCTTCTTCAGTTAGTTCAATTCAGATCAGTCACTCAGTCGTGTCTAACTCTTTGTGACCCCATGAACTGCAGCAAGCCAGGCCTCCCTATCCATTACCAACTCCCGGAGTTTACTCAAACTTATGTCCACTGAGTCATTGATGCCATCCAACCATCTCATCCTCTGTCGTCCCCTTCTCCTCCCACCTTCAATCTTTCCCACTATCAGGGTCTTTTCAAATGAGTCAGTTCTTCGCATCAGGTGGCCAAAGTATTGGAGTTTCAGCTTCAACATCAGTCCTTCCAATGACCACCCAGGGCTGATCTCTTTTAGGATGGACTGATTGGCTCTCCTTGCTGTCCAAGGGACTCTCAAGAGTCTTCTCCAACACCACAGTTCAAAAGCATCAATTCTTCAGGGCTCAGATTTCTTTATAGTCCAACTCTCACATCCATACATGACCACTGGAAAAACCATAGCCTTGACTAGATGGACCTTTGTCAACAAAGTAATGTCTCTGCTTTTTAATATGCTGTCCAGGTTGGTCATAACACTCCTTCCAAAGAGTAAGCGTCTTTTAATTTCATGGCTGCAATCACCATCTCCAGTGATTTTGGAGCCCCCCAAAATAAAATCTGTCACTGTTTCCACTATTTCCCCATCTATTTGCCATGAAGTGATGGGACCAGATGCCATGATCTTAGTTTTCTGAATGTTGAGCTTTAAGCCAACTTTTTCACTCTCCTCTTTCACTTTCATCAAGACGCTCTTTAGTTCTTCTTTACTTTCTGCCATAAGGGTGGTGTCATCTGCATATCTGAGGTTATTGATATTTTTCCTGGCAGTCTTGATTCCAGCTTGTGCTTTATCAAGCCCAGCATTTCTCATGATGTACTCTGCATATAAGTTAAATAAGCAGGGTGACCATATACAGTCTTGATGTACTCCTTTCCTCCTTATATGTAGCAATCTAAATCTAGCCTTAAATCATGGCTTCAAATGATGAGGGTCTATTTACTTATTTATACTTCTAACATCCTAAAAAGGAATTAAGGTGATTTATAATAACACATAAAGTATAATAGGATGTATTGAATTAACAGTAAGAAAAGTTGGCAAGGAAAAGCTAATGTTGGAAAATTAAGAAGCCAAAGGTGAGATCAGTATACAAATACTTGCCAATTAGAGTCACACCTGGCTTGGTGCACAATCCCTGGTTTTTGTTCACCAACTTTAAATCCCCTCCTTGTAGGCTGAGGACTATAACCCACCTGTATGAAGGCTCTCCGGAGAAACTGAGCCTATAGGAGATACATATCTCTCTATCTCTTAACTCAAGAGATGTAATAAATTGGCTCCATAATGCCATTACGGAGGCTGACACATCTAAGCCGTTTAAGTTTTAATGCCATCAGCCTGCATACCCAGGGAAGAGACAGTGCTGTAGTTCAAGTCAAATGAAAGCTGAGACCTGTGGCTAAGACTCCATGCTCTCAGTGCAGGAGGCCCAGGTTCTATCCCTGGTCAGGGAACTAGATCCTACATGCCTTAACTAAGACCTGGTACAACTAAATAAATAAAATGAAAAACAACAAAGGCCATCTGCTGGCAGAATTTCCTCTTGCTCAGGAAGGTCAGGCTTTTGTTCTGTTTAGGTTTTCAGCTGCTTGGAAGTGGCCCACCCACATTATGGAGAGCAATCTGCTTTACTCAAACTGCACTCATTTAAATGATAGTCTCTTTTGAAAAACATGCTCATGGAAACATCTAGAATAATATTTGACTACATGACTGGGCACCATGGCCCTGCCAAGCTGATACATAAAATTAACTATCACACCACTGAAATCTTCTCCTTCCTTGCCTTTACCATCCACTTGCCTTTTTAAGGGGTTACTTTTCCCCTCCCATTTTCCCCTAAACCATGAAGTTTCTCTTCATCTGCTTTTCTTACTCCTTCCACTCATGAGACTCAGAAGTCCATAGTTCATCAGGCCATGAGTTCCTGTTTCCAGGATTGGGTGAACATTCTTTCTGGTGGCCAAGAATTGCTTACAAATAGGCTCCTAAGTTAACTTGGGCTTCCTGCTAATCTCATCTCCAACAACCCTGGTGCCCAGCCCTTTGTAAAAACTCCTTACATTGTTGCAAGTCTATTGTCATGAGCCACCACTTATGCTAAAGAGTTTTACAGTAGGAAGTAGCTTTGCCAGCCTTGGCCACATTTTCTGGGGCCAATGACGCCAATACACAGGCCTGCAGCTTTAACTATTTACTTTCATCCCTAATGAGGATAAAAAGTGAAGTGAAAGTCGTTCAGTCATGTCTGACTCTTTGCAATCCCATGGACTATACAGTTCATGGGATTCTCCAGGCCAGAATACTGGAGTGGGTAGCCTTTCCCTTCTCCAGGGGATCTTCCCAACCCAGGGGTCGAACCCAGGTCTCCCACATTGCAGGCAGATTCTTTACCAGCTGAGCCACAAGCGAAGCTATAAAGGATATGAGGATAAAGCTATGGGGATAAACAATAGGACAATTCCTGGGAAGATTTCCAAGGGCCCAGCAGTCCAGTATGTCTCTGCTTGATTCCCCTTCTTACTCACCTGAAGAATAGAGACCAGACCATAGTCAGGAGTTGTGGGAATTAGTTGCCAATCCTGGCAGGCTTCAGAAGCTTGTGAGGAAAAATAACTCTCAATAGGGAAAGCAAAAAATAAAAATAAAAAAAGAAATAAAGTAAGACAAATAAATAGCAACACAAAAAATTTATAGACAGAGACTCAAATATAAGTCTGTACTGTTTCCCCCTTTTCTTTTTTTAACCAGCAACTGACGAGGACTTTTTAAGGTATAACAATCATTTCTGAAACTTTTGTAATATTCCCATACCACCTGAGCCCAGATCTCAGACCAGTTGAAGCTGTGGGATCCAGGGAAAGTCACATAGACTCTACTCTTGTTACCACATCTGTAAAACAAAATGAGTAATGTGTTCCTCTCAAAATTACTGTGAGAGGTAACTGATACAGTACATGGGAAAGAGTTCTGTAAACTGTTAAGTGCATCCAGACAGTACGTATTTAGTAAATCTGTTAAGGCGCACTGAAGACATTAAAACAAGCCAGATATTTCATAAAAAGAAAACAAAGTAAATGATTAGTTATCATTTTAAAAGTCAGAAGAAGAGTAGATGAGATGAGTCAGGAAGAAGAGTTTAGTCATTTGCAGGTTACCCTTGCTCCCCTCCCAGTAAAAAATATAGATGTGCATGTGTTTCGATTATACAGATGGATGCCTCAGTCAATTGCTTTTCACCTTGTCAGGTCAACATCAAAAATAATAATTATTTTTAAAGCTAAGAAATTTGAGTAATCTGATGGAGGAATTAAGCTGGAAGAGTGAAAAACTATTCAGTGATAGGTATTTATTAACATGTATATCAAAATATCAATATTAAGCACATATTTTTATAGGTACATATGTTTTATTTGGGAAGGAAATAAAATGTTATTTCTTAGTGCATTTTAATTCTTTTATGTATCATTGTTTCCCACCTATTGTTTAACTTTTTGATTCTCTTCTATTTTTTTTTTTTCTTTGTGGTCAAGTGTTATATCATAGACCACCTTAGATTAGCTGAGAAAATTTTACTCGTGACAGAATTTGAAAGTATGCCACATCAAAGGTGGGCAAAAGAATCCGTTTCTTGGCTCTCCTCTCCTCGCCTTGAGAGTCTGCCCCAGTGGCCCCTACCGCTCCCACCGGTAACCATCTCACCCCACTTTGAACCCAGGTGTATTTAGTATCTTTAACTCTCATCTGATTCTCACATGCCACTCAGTAACATAACATCTCTTTGCAAATTTAGATTTACGCTTAAATGTTCCATTTCCCCTCACACCAGCTAATAGTAATAGCTAACGTTAATTGAGGATTTTCTGTGTGCCTATGTGCCAGGCAGAGTTCTAAAATTACACAAGTTAACTTATTCAGTATTTGAAAGGATCCTCCGAGGGAGGTACTATTATTTGTATTGCATCTGTGAGAAAAACTGAAGGGTGGATGAAGTATTTGCTCAACACCCCAGAGCCAAGTCTTTGGCCTCCAGAGGTCTGGTTTTGAGGCTGAACTGAACTATTGAGTTATTGGAAGCTCAGAGATGTCAGTCAAGACCTTGCCTCTCATTGCTGGTACCACCAGCACCTCACCGTGATTTGCATTCAATAAGGGACAGTAAATGTCCTATGGTTGTTGCTCTATGAAAAGAAAGCCTATTGTTATGGAAAAAATAAAGATACAAAAGGTAGGAAACTTATGTTCTACTAATGCTATTTTCTTTGTTTTCTCCTTATCTTCCTTTTCCCACACTAAACTAAAACTTTTAGATTAAGCTGATTTGTGCTGAGTTCAGAATCAAGGAATGTTAATGATATCGAGGGTTTTCTCGCACTGATTTTTTTTCTTGGTATCAGTCTGTGGTTTGGTGGTGTAACTATAGAAACATGGATAGAAACTCCCTATTATGCAACAAACCACTTCCTGTGTCTGTTTATTCATTTATCTGCCTTAGCTAAACCTTCTCTACCTGAAGGATCTTGTAATTGCAACTATCTCACTACGCGGAGCATAAACATTGCAGAGTGCTGAAGAACATGGACTTGGTACCCAGAATTTGAGGTTAGAATCTTTAGGTAAATCCTGTGTACATAATATGTACCTCACTAGGGTAGTATGAAGGATTACCTGTGTTAATCTATGTAAAGCACTTTAAACAGTGCCACACATATAATAAGCACTTAAGTGTTTGCTATCATTTTTCAGTTCAGTTCGGTTCAGTTGCTCAGTCGTGTCCAACTCTTTGCGACCTCATGAATCGCAGCACGCCAGGCCTCCCTGTCCATTGCCAACTCCCGGAGTCCACCCAAACCCATGTCCATTGAGTCGGTGATGTCATCCAGCCATCTCATCCTCTGTCATCCCCTTCTCCTCCTGCCCCAATTCCTCCTGGCATCAGGGTCTTTTCCAATGAGTCAATTCTTCGCATGGGGTGGCCAAAGTATTGGAGCTTCAACTTCAACATCAGTCCTTCCAATGAACACCCAGGACTGATCTCCTTTAGGGTGGACTGGTTGGATCTCCTTGCAGTCCAAAGGACTCTCAAGAGCCTTCTCCAACACCACGGTTCAAAAGCACCAATTCTTTGGCACTCAGCTTTCTTCAAAACCCCACAATCTCAAAAAATGTACTCTAGCCAGCCTTGTGCAATTAGAAGCTTCAAATCAATTCAACCCAAAGCATAACAAAGTGAAGCCTTTATTCTCATAGAAACACTGAAACTTAGATTTGAAATAGAACCCAATGGTATGCTGCTCACATTTGTCTGTATTATACCTAACACGGAGTAACTGTGATTCTGCTTAAACATTCCCGGTGATGGAAAGCTTACTACCATCTCAGGAAAATGTACTCCATGATTGAATAGTTTAATTCTGAATAAGCTTATGCTTGATGCCAAACAGAAATCTCCCCTTCTGTGAATTCCACTGATGGTTTCTGGTCATGGGTTAACTAAGCAGCATTCTTCTATTTCCTTGGGCAGAAGTGCTTCATGAATTCTTAAAATGTTTGATTCCATGTTTTTTTTTTTAAAGTTTATTTTTGAATTATGTGCCAAGCCAAAATTCAAAAAAAAAAGGAGGTGCATAATATCCTTGGGAAGTTTGCTTTGTTATTGTTCAGTCATCCACTTGTGTCCAGCCCTTTGTGACCCCAAGGACTGTAGCACATCAGGCCTCCCTGGCCCTCACCATCTCCCGAAGTTTTCCCAAGTTCGTGTCCATTGCATCAGTGATGCTATCCAGCCATCTCATCCTCTGATGCCCTCTTCTCCTTCTGCCCTCAATCTTTCCCAGCATTAGGGACTTTTCCAATGAGTCAGCTGTTCGCTGACTTACTAATCAGTATTATCCACCTACTAATCATATCCATTTTCCAAGTTAAAAAGTTGAGAACTGGAGAGGCTAACCAACTTTCCGAAGTATGTTATATACCTCATTTGTCAAACCGAAATTCAAAAAAAAGGGTGCATAATATCTTTGGGAGGTTTGCTTAGCCTCTCCAGTTCTCAGCTTTTTAACTTGGAAAATGGATATGACCAGTAAGTGAACAATAAGTACTTAATAAATGTCTGATCTGGAGAAGGGAATAACCCAGGCCAGTGTTCTTGTCTGGAGAATTTCATGGACAGAGGGGACTGGCAGGCTACAGTCCATGGGGTTGCAAAGAGTCGGACATGACTGAGCAACTAACAACCCCCCACCCCACCCCGCACAAATGTCAGATGCACCTTTAATAATTATTATCATCGTATTATTGGCATTTGATATAAGCTTTTAGGAGGCTCCTTTAAAACTCTGTGACTCCATTTTTCTCATGTTTCTGTAGACAATTCTCAGTTATCTTCTTTCTCAACCCAGTGGAAGATGTCTTCCAGGCTTCAAACTCCAAACTTGGCCTTATAATAAACTGACTATGGGCTTTCCTGGGCTCCAACTCATTCAAGATAATCCAGCAGGAGTGATCGCTTAACTTCCAGCAGCTGAAGATCTTCCAGGACAGGTGTTCACATGCCCCAGCGGTAGCAGATACTTTGGAAATCCACTGGAGCCAAGGTTTGCTAACATCAAGGTGTTAAGAGGCGTTCTGGGATGGTGTGACCCTGTGTCACTGTTGCCTACTGCAAACCCTACCATTCCTGCACATCTCAGCTTCCAGACGCTCCAAAGGCCCCTGTGGCCTCAGATAGGAAGTAGAACAACACATTTCTACTTTGGGGACAATTCTTGTCTCGTGTTAATCCAGGGTTGCAGAGGCTGGAGACTGGAAGACTAAGAATATTGGCAGTACTCGGTCCTCAGCTCAGTAAAACCATCTTATGTTTTCCCTGCTTATCTACTCAGCTCTTCCAAGCAGGAGCTGGAATCTGGAGGAAGTCTGCCTGAGCTTGGGTAAAATAATGTCCCCCTTTGGCTATCTGTCCTGTAATATCTGCGGAGCATATTGTTAACTAGTTTTAAAAATTATAAACGTGATATATGTGCACAGTACCATTTTCTCAAACATTTCTATTATAAGTTCAGAGCGTACAATAAAAAGCTGTATCTGCCTAACCACTATCACCCCGAGTTCCACTGCCCACTGATAGCTCTCCTTGTAAACTGTTGCAGATATTTCATGCTCCTATGCATGTAATTGTACATATATGCCTATTTTTATAAGAACATCAAGGGAATCTTATTATAAAAGTATAGACAGGTGCTTTACATACTTTATATTTTGGGCATTTTTCCATCATAGCAGAGATAGGGTGTTTTCTTCTTGTCAATGGTTCTATAACATTTTATTAAGTTAAAAAAAATCTTAACCAGTATTTTATTAATGAATATTGAGATTCTTTTTTTTTTTCCCTTGTTAGTCCAAATGGTGTTAACTAGACTCACAAGACGGCCTCCAATGAGCCTACTTCCTGGTCTTTGTACCCTCTTGTATACAGTTCCCGAACTGAATTGGGTTGACCTGTGTAACGAGGATATTGTGGAAGTGGTCAGGTAGGACTTCCAGGACTAGGTCCTGTGAAGCACTGTGGCTTCTGCTTGCTCTTTCACAGCTCGCTCACTCTGATGGAAGCCAGTTGTCCTGTGCTGGGGACACTGCAACAGTCCTACTGAGAGATCTTTGGGGTAAGAGACTAAGGTCTCCAAACCTTGTCAGCCATGAATGTGAGTCACGTTGGAACTGGATCTTCCAGCCCCAGTCAGATCTGCAGATGACTGCAGCCTCCACCCACAGCGTGACTAAAACCTCGTGAGATACCCACCCAGCTAAGCTGCTCTCCAGCTCCTGACACAGACACTGCATGAAATAATAATGTTTGGTATGATGTTAAGCTTTTAAGTTTTGGGGTAATTTCTTAGGCTGTGATACACAACTTTCATCCAAACAGTCATAACAATCATCCTTGTCTTTTGTGAGTCTATGAAAGTCTCTAAAACCAATTCCTAGAAGTAGAATTACTAAATTAAAACAAATGTGAATTTTAAATTGCACTTAATAATATCAAATTTAATTTAATCATGTCTCACAGTGAATGAATAAGCTTTCCCATATTTACCCTCATCATCACAACCCACACTAAATTTTGGCCATTGTATAGATTTAAAAATTTTTTTTTCAATTTGGATTTTTTAGTTAGGCATGAGGTTGAGCGGTTTTTTCGTGTATTTATTGGACAGTTTTATATTTCTCTTAACTGTCAATTGATGTCTTTCACTCATCTTTACACTGAATTACTCTTTTCCCTATTAATTTTTTAGTGCTCTTTGTATATTAAGAAAATTAGCCCTGTTTTATCTGTGTACATATTTTCACCCATTTTGACATTTTAACTTTGACATTACTTACAGAAGTTTTTCAGCATAGAAGGTTTTTACTTTTTGTAGTAAACTGTATTTTGGATTTTTGTAAAAAGTTTTCTCTACCATTTCTAAAATTAAGAGAAAAATACTCACATTATCTTCTGGCTCATATCTTACTTTTTTTTTTAACCTCTCAGAACTGGTGACTAGAAAATTGAATCTCAAGAAACAAAAAGAAAAGCCCTGATTTGTAATATTTGCCAATTTCTGAAGTGTAAACACCCCCACCATGATCAATTACAAGCTATCTGTGTAATTTTACTTAACACAGAGCTAGAAAAAGATGTGCACAGTTGCCTCTTGTCTGCTGGGTGTATGCCGGTTCCAGTGCATCCCTGCACCAGGAATGAATTTTGACATAAGGAATGAGGGAAATCCAGCTTTCTACCCTGCTCCCGTGTAACTTTTCCTCCATGTGTCAAGTTCATTTTTTCTATACTGAAGGGTTCAACCTGATCATATTCATGTCTTCTATATGTATTTGGTCTATTTCTATACCCTGTGGCCTCTTTCATTGATTATCTGTTCCACTACACAGTTTAATTACTAGAGGTTTATCATATTTTTTAATACTTGGCAAGGCTAGCTCTTTTAAATAGTCTTTTCTCCCAGAGTTTTCCCTGGCTCTCTTCATATATAGTTCTTACAGATGTACCCTTGGCTTAGAAAGGTTTATAGCTTTGCATTACTCATTTAAAAATTTAAGCCTATGACTACGCACAACTAAGACTGCACCATAATAATACTTATGTGATCATGTTCCTGGCAAAACTCAGGAATGCTTTTTGGTGAATTCTTTCCTTAAGGACTAGTACAATACAACTGGACAAAAACAATTGAGCTTCTTAACTTGGTCATATTTTGATAATATTTTGACATAAATGCTGTTAATACTGACTGTACATTTTTAGGCGTGTCTTAGACTTTTATGTTTATACTAAAGGATGCAAACAAGTTGTTAGCACCGTTCCAAACTTCTGATTCAGTTTAATGGAAGTAGTTCTAAACTGCAGTGTGAATTCCTGTAAAGAACCATGTGCAAATATTTGTTACTATGAATTGGATCTTAATACCATTAAACTAAATCAAAATTTAAAAAATGGACTGGATGCTGTCAGCTGAGGTTGATGCTGGGGTGCACATAAGACTATAACTTCCATTAAAATAGCCGAACGTTCATGCTCACATATATTTACATCAATTACATTCTTATTATGTATAAAAATATATGCTTTTATTTCAACATAGGTTTTCACTGTTAAAAACGTTTCAGATCCACTGAGCTGAGTCTTCAGCAAGATGTGAGGATGGGTGGGGCAGAGAAAGGTGTCTAACTTACTTATAAAGTTGCTTGAGTTTCTCTGTAGGTCTTCAGTGTCCCCACTCACATCAACCCGTGTACCTTGAGTCTAAATGCTCTTGTCTTCTGTGTTTGATTGTTCATTTGTTTTAATTTTCATTCCCCCCTCCCATCAAAAACTAATTGCACAATATAAAGATCAGTTCAGTTCAGTTCAGTTGTCAAAGGGAACTGAAGGGAGGGGAATAGGCAGAGAAGAGAGGATTTTTAGGGCAGTGAAACTACAGTGGAGGATACTATAATGGTGGATATATGTCATTATACGTTTGTCCAGACACACAAAATATAGAACACCAAGAGTGCACTCTAATGTAAACTGTGGTTTGGGGTAATAACAATGTGTTAATGTGCGTTCATCAATTGTTAACGAATGTTCCACCCTAGTAGGGGATTGTTGAAAACATCACATGGGTGGGGGCAGGGGAAGGCTGTGCATGGGCAGGTTAAGGGGTACGTGGGAAATCTCTGGACCTTCCCGTGTTCACAGGCAGGCCCTTCCTCAGGAACCGTCACACAGGTTCCTGCTGTGAACCTGAAAATACTCTAAGAAATAAGTCTATTAAAGACAAACTGGTCTCAGTCCCTTTGTCATACTAAAGTGCAAATGACGGATGAAAGATTAAAATGCTGTCTCTCGTCTTTCAGCAGGGAAACAAGCTGTAAAGTTGATGGGCTGAAGCTTCAGTTCTGGCTGCAGGTGGATGTGAGAATTTAAGAACATCACAGCCCTCTTATGAATCATAAGGAGAGGAGGGGAGCAGAGATGAAAGGCAAAGGGAAAGATTGAAAAAGCAGAAGAATTGAGGGCACAGGATTTATGCTCTGATCTTGGCTCTATAATTTCCAGGATGAGTGATCTTGAGACCACCCTGAGACTCGTTTTTCTCACCTGAGTAACAAGCCTAACAATAAGAACATCTTATCGGTGCTTTAATGAAGATGAATTCAGTTACTATAGGAGGACATGCTTCGGTAATTGAATTAATAAAAATGTTGGTTATTAGTCACAAAGAAGGCAGATGTGCTTTTGAAACATTTAGTCTCCAGATTGACAATGGGAGTCAGTTTGTCTGTTTTTCTCTCCTTTCCATTAACTATGCATCTGAACTTTATCATCTTTAAAATTGAGAGAATATTTACTTCCCCAGGATGTTTTAAAGATTAAAAATATAAGTCTGTAAAGTGTCTGTCTGTCCGCACTCCTATCCCAGTAAGTACTCCACAAATGTTTTGGTCATTTCTATTTCTTTTCCAGGGCTTCTCCTTCCCTCGTGGCTCAGTGGTAAAGAACCCATCTGCCAATGCAGGAGATGTGGGTTCAATCCCTGGGTCAGGAAGATCGCCTGGAGAAGGAAATGGCAACTCCCTCCAGCATTCTTGCCTAGAGAATCCCATGAAAAGAGGAGCTTGGTGGGCTACAGTCCATAGGGTCGAAAAGAGTCAGACATGACTTAGCATCTAAACAACAGCAAGAATTTCCTTCCCAAATCCATGAGAGAAGACATTACTGTCTGTTTCTGAAGTTCAGCTCAATCAGAAGTCAAGCCCCATTGACTCTGGAAAGAAGAATCCCACGACTTCTTTTAGGGCATTTACTACTTTTTATCTTCCCCTGCTCATTGCTTCCATTGCTCACTCCTCGGTCCTATGGGTGGGTTTGTGGCTTTTGCCCCCACCGTTCTATTAAAAGTGCACCGATTTTAGAGGAAGTAAACTATGAAGGGTTCTTTGGACAGTTAAAAGTGAAGTGATGCATTTAGAAAGGGAGAGAATTTTTAAAACACAGAGCAACGATCAATGCTATTTTAAATTGCACTATTTACAGTTAAGAGCATCGGGTCTAAATGAGAAGTAGAATAATTCTGATTGTTACTGCTGTATATACTTCTGAAAAAGATATTTATTCTTCTTTTCTTCATGTCTGTATTCTCAGTTACCACCTGCTGCTTGTATAGAATTTACTCCCTTTCTACCAAGCTGTTGGGTTTCTCAGGGAGTGGGGAGCTTCTGCACCTCGCGTGTGACTGCTTCCCTCAGTTTGGTAAAGAGATCAGTCACCAAGTCACCCTTTGCTCTCCAGTGATAGTTGCCACCTCTCGTTTTCACAAGAAATGATAAAGCAAATGAGTCAGCCCCAGGGACCCTTCAAGAATGGCACGCGATGCTCAGGCTAGCTTCAGCTTTAGCTAGAGCTGAAAAGGTTTCAAAAAAAATAAAATAAAATAAAACCTTTCAGAAACCCTTCTTTCAGACATACAGGCAGGCATCTGGCTTCCTTGATCTCTCTCTCTTTGCCTTGTATCTGTCTGTGTGGATTTCACTTAACTTAAAAAAAAAGAAAAACACAAAGATATGATTTTTAGTTTGAACAAAAAAGCAGTGATATAGTAGCCTGTGATCTTCCTCTTTAAGGTAAGATTCTGCATAATTATGTATAAAGAGAAGGTATTTGGAATGGTAGAAGAGGGCAGGCATGTTTATTCTCCTGATTTTCATTTTCTAATCAACAAGTGTAATTCTAGAAAGATCTTTTTTGCTTATGCTGCATTGTTGGTTTCCTTTTCTTCTTGAGATAAATTTTGTTTAATGACTTTTTCTTCACCAGTGTCACGTTTTATCCTCTGTTGTTTTTCTAACTATGTTTTTAAAAAAAATCATAATTTTTTGTCTGAAGTACTAGGAATGGTGTGTGCATTAAAATAATTGTCAAATAATAGGTGAAAGACAAAATATGCAGCTGAGACATTCTAAATGAAACTCATATCTAAACTACTTTTTTGAACAGCTTTGTACATGATCACTTGTATGAAAAGGAGGTGTTAATTTGTGTGGTGAAAGGGAGAAGGATTTTAGTTCCTTTGAAATGTCATTACTGTTTATGTATACTCTAGAAAGAAAACAAACCAATAGCATTTTGAAATTATTTAGTCACTTATCATAGTATCCCACAAGCATTCCTTCTTGCTTGCAGGAGTTCAGGGTCTTGTCATCAGACTGCGTAAAGTGAAGCTGTGGGGACAAGAACTTTGGGCAACAGGACAGTGGATAAAGTTGGTGGAAAAGGAAGCTTTGATATTAGAGAAACTGGTTTAGCCCAGCACAGAGCATAGAAAAAGCCAACTATATATTTTTCCAAAGCATTTGCCTTTAAAAAAAAAAAATGAAATTTTAGTCAGGTAAACAAGTGGGACTTCAGTTTGAGTGTTTATTTTTGTCTATTTATACATTCTGTGTAATAACTCAGATCAAAGGGTTTGTATTAGGTGCATTATACTTATGTAATTAAAGAAATCAAGATCCATAATAAAAACATTATTAAGTTATGGCAAATCTATGATCCACCCATCTGATTCAGACTGATTCAGGGTTAACGTGTGCAATGACCTGGTGATTGCCCTCCAGACAACTTCTGAAGTTTAGGAAGAGCCTGTAAACAATGCCGATAACAGTGCCTGGCAAATATTTGGCTCGGGAGCACTTAATATTTGCTGAACAAAGGAATGAGCCATGAAGTCCACCAGCACGTGGTTATCTATGTTCCTTTGGAGCTAATCTTAGTTTATGTTACCCATTGTACATTACAAGTTCTTTGTTTTAATTGTCTCCTATTATCTTAAAAATTACCTCTTTTAAACATCAAGAAAGGTTCCCGGCTGCCCCCCGCCCCCCCCAGCTTTGGTATTCTAGGATTTGATTTGATTGGTCTTGAAGCCTGGCATGCTGCAGTCGATGGGATTGCAAAGATCAGGACAGAGACAGCAAAGCCTAAGACCCGAGGAGTGCTATATCCCCCTCGTCGATGGTCCCCCTGCCTCAGCTGGCCCTTTTTAGTCAGAAGTTCAAGAATTCTGCCTTTGTGTATAAACAACGTTCCCCTAAGAAAACACACTGATTATCATGGTGTTTACAGCACGCTCTACCTGAAGGATAAATGTTAATTAGTTGTGACTAGTCCTTAACACCAGGGATGTTACAAGATTAAGAGAAGCAGATGAGAAAGAGAAGCATGATATCTAAGTAAGCTGGCAGAAGGGTAATTACAGGGAGTGAACTATTATTATATGGTAATGGTTTATTGCAGTGGGTCCTAACAAGGCTTTTATAGTACATGTTCGTATCATTTTGAAAATTCTGTTTCCTAAGGGAGGAAACAGAAGCAGAATTTGTTGACAGAGACACTCAGTACCATATTTTACAATTTCCAGGAATGAGAAATGGCTGATTAGTCACATCACTTGAGTGTGTATGGGAGTGAAGAGTGGAAGGAAGCGCTTTGCTATCCCAGGTTAGATATCGAATAATTTTGCTATTCTTTTGGGTAGAAATACAACTAAGAGAATTGATCCAACTGGGGTTTTAAAATAAGCATACCAGATAAAGCAGGACACAGTGAAAGATTCTCAGATTAAAGTAGCCCTATGGAAAGACTGTAGAAGTTTGACCATGGTGGCCTCCTGAAGCAATGCTGGGCCTTTGTGAGAGAGCTCTAGAGTGAATCCCCCCAGTTTTTTGTTTTTGCTTTTTCTAACTTTTGGCTGTACTGGGTCTTCACTGCTGCAGGCGGGCTTTCTCTGGTTGCAGTGAGCAGGGGCCTCTCTAGCGGCAGAGCATGGACTTCTCGTTGCGTTGGCTTCTCTTGTTAAGGAGCATGGCTTCTAGGGTGCATGGGCTCAGTAGTTGTGTCCTATGGGCTTAGTTGCCCTGCGACTTGTGGGATCTTCCCAGAACAGGGATTGAACCTCTTTCCCCTGCGTTGGCCCGCGAATTCTTAACCCCCGGAAGACCAGGGAAGTCCTCCCCCAACCAGTTTTAAGTCTAGATGTTTGATCATGGGTTAAGTATTAATATCATCACAGAGTGTATCAAAAAAAACCCCAGTCTTTCATGTATTTATTTACAAAGAATAACAAGTAGCAAACTTTTATAACTTTTTATTTTTATTTTTTACCAACTCTTTCATCTCTGGTGGAGGAACAATTTCTGGGGTTAAGGAATCGTGTTAGATACTTGTACCAATCCCACACCAAAAAATTTGCATTGCATGACCGACTCAATGAACATGAATTTGAGCAAGTTCCAGGAGTTGGTGATGGACAGGGAAGCCTGGTGTCCATGGGATCACAAAGAGTGGGACATGACTGAGCGACTGAACTGAACTGAACGGATAAGCTCTGTTGTTATCAATTCCAGGCTACTGCCCTACACCTTGTGATCTTTCTTTATTAAGCCCCTCTTAAATTATCTTAATTTGAGGTTACCATCTTTTCCCTCCTGGAATCCTGAAATATTACCTAAGATCATGAGAGAATATGAGTCATTCTCAGTGTGAGGTCAGAGTTTTGTAAGAGCAATCTGGGAAAGACAGGGAGAGACAGAGAGAGAGAGAGAGAGAGTTCACTAGTGGATCGCCAACGTGTGATGATCCCTGCTGGCCCAGTGGGACCCACTCCCTGGGAATGGCTTGGTCTGCTGCAGCTGGAAGTCTTACTTTTCTATTTCCAGGAAGGATCATTTAATACTGTAGCACTTTACTTGAGAATCTACCACAAACCTCTCCTTTGATAACATCACCATCTTTTCGGCCAGGGTTCTTCTTTTTCTTCTTAAAAATAGCCTAAGGTGTGAGGTCATTGCATCATTGTAGCACCCACGCCCTGCTCCCTTGTGAGTTTAGAATCAAAGTCATAGGATATTAGTCTGACCTTACTAGTTATCTGTTTTGTATATAGTAATGTGTATATGTCAATCCCAACTTCCCAGTTTATTCCTTCCCCCTTTTGCCCTCTGGTAACCATACGTTTGATTTTTACATCTGTGACTCTATTTCTATTTTGTAAATACGTTCATTTGTATCATTTTTTTAGATTCAACTTTTTGGATTCCATTTTTAGATATCCATATGAGTGATAGCATATGTTACCTGTTGTACGGCACAGAGAACTCCACCCAGCATTCTGTAATGACCTATATAGGAAAAGAATCTTAAAAAGATTCACGTATGTCTATGTATAACTGATTCACTTAGCTATTCAGCAGAGACTAATACAACATTGTAAGTCAGCTATATGTGTGTACGTGCTTAGTCTCTCAGCCGTGTCCGACTCTTCACAACCTCACGGGCTATAGCCCGCCAGGCTCCTCTGTCCATGGGATTCTCCAGGAAAAATCCTGGACTGGGTAGCCATTCCTTTCTCCAGAGGCTCTTCCCAACCCAAAGGTTGAACCCAGGTCTCCTGCATTGCAGACTGACTCTACAGTCTGAGCCACCAGGGAAGCCAAATCAACTATATGTCTACAAAGATTCAAACAAACAAACAAAACAAAAGAAAGCCAAAGGGTTTTCAAGTTGTCAGAGCTGTTTGAAGCCATGTGGTACCACTTCCTCCTTTGGCACTTAAGAATCTGAGGTTTCTGTAGCCAAGGTGGAAGGGGCTCCTGCAAAGCCCCACCACAGCTTGTGGTTATCCCAGTCTTAGAAACCTGCAGCCCTGTTTTCCCTGGTCTGATTTCTCTGTCCAGAGACTTTGGGCTTAACAGGTGATGCTATTCAGATTAGAGGTCTGAGGGACAAAGGCCTCCGTGGGGAGTTTTGTAGAACAAATAGGGAGAAGAGAAAATTACAAAACAGGGAAACTGTTTTTAACTCCTGGGAGAATTTTCTGAGGTATGCTCTGAGGACTGTGCTTTTCCAGAAATCCTACCACAATCCAGCCAACAAGACTTCTTGCCAATTTTTCCAATAGTGTGGATGTTTTCGGCAAATAGTCAGGGTTGTGCATGAGGCAGGGAGCTTAAGAAAGCTGTTCACTTCCTCCTTGCTTTGCTTTAGGCACGCCCAGTAAATGAGGGCTCCAGGGGAACTCAGAGGCCGTGTGTGCAAGGCTGAGCTGGAATTAAGCTCTGACCTGTTAGTTATTGAAAATGTTCCTCTGAGTGGAGCCAATGAATGTTCAAGAACTGTTATCATTCCTTGGATCCCAGGGTTATTCATTACAATTAAAATTTATTCTTAATGTAATATACCTGGTCTCTAACACTAATATTTTACTTTTAAATATGGCAGTCTGGGGACTTCCCTGGTGGTCCGGTGGTTACGACTCTATGCTTCCACTGCATGGGGCACAGGTTTGATCCCTGGTTGGGGAAGCAATACCCTATCTGCCCCCAAATAAATAAAGAGTGAAGAGTATTTTTTTTTAATCTAGCAATCTCAGAGGCAGAATATGCTTGTGACCTCCTTCAGTAAAAGAGATGCTTTCTTAACCATTTGAATAAAAATTGGAAATGCTGAAATGGCATTCTTGTCATTTTATCTCCATTGTATCATCATTTTGTGGGGTTCTTTTGTGCATAAATTTCTACTAACCTCAAAGGGCAGAACCTGAGATTTGACGAGCTATTAAAAGTTGGCAGAAAAAAGTATAGAACAGCTACTTTTAGTAATTTGGATGTTTGGAAGGACATACTTTCATACACTGTATTGGTTTCCTAGGGCTAGCATGACAAAGTACTGCAAGCTGGGTGGCTTAGAGAAACAGAAATTTATGGTCTCATAGATCTGGGGACCTGAAGTTTGAAAGCAAGGGGTCAGCAGGGCCATGGTCCTTCCGAAGGGTCTAGGAAAGTGTCTGTTTGGGGTTCTCTCCTGGCTTCTGGCATTCCTTGGCTTGTAGATGACCATTTTCTCCCTGTGTCACTTCACATCATATTCCATCTGCATGCTCATCACTTCAGTTGTGTCCGACTCTTTGTGTCCTCATGGACTGTAGCCCGCCAGGTTCCTCTGTGCATGGGATTCTTTAGGCAAGAAGACTGCAGTGGGTTGCCATGCCCTCCTCCAGGGGGTCTTCCTGAACCAGGGCTCAAACCTGCATCTCCTGCATCTTCTGCATTGTAGGCAGGTCCTTTCCTGGTGTGCCACTAGGGTCTGTGTCCAAATTTCCTCCTTTTATACTGATATCAGTCATACTGGAATAAAGCCTACCCAGTTACCCTATTTTAATTTGATTATAAAGACCTTGTCTTCAAATAAGGTCACATTCTAAGGTACTGGGGGTTAAGACTTCAACACATCTTTTTTGAGGCGGACACAACTCATACCATGACAATATAGTCTGTTGAAATTGAATGGAATTGCTTCTCAAGATTGCTGAACTACTCAGACACAAACGTTCTGATGGGGACTTTTCACCAGCTCATCTAGAGCCCACCTCTCCTTGGCGTGCTGCTTACGGCAAGTTAGGATACAACTGTGTGTTTAAAATTAGTGATCTTGAGGCACATGCTGGTGGGGCTTGCTGTTTTTCTTTCTGCCCTTTCTGAGTTGCATGTGCAAGTGAGACATTGCTTAAAAATGAATGACAGTGGGATGCTTGTCTTGTACTCCAAGTCATAAGATTGTGGCTTCAGGCAGAGCTAGAAAAGTTTAAAAATCACAAAACAAAAATGCACTTTTCTGGAAATTTGGTTAGAAGATAGACAATGTTGTGTTTTGTAATTATTATATTCTTATCCAAAGTTGCTAATAATATTTGTTTCTTTTGGATTAAGCACCCTCCTTTCTTTGAAGGAGAATGGGGCTTTCCTGGTGACTCAGATGGTAAAGTATCTGCCTGCGATGTGGGAGACCTGGGTTTGATCCCTGGGTAGAGAAGATTCCCCTGGAGAAAGGAATGGTTACCCACTCCCCTATTCTTGCCTGGAGAAACCCATGGTCAGAAGAGCCTGGTGGGCTACAGACCATGGGGTCACAAAGAGTTGGACATGACTGAATGACTAACACTTTACCTCACTTTCTTTGAAAATAAAAGATACAAAATAATTCCTAATTATATATCTTCTAACTATGTGAAAATGTCTACATTTCAAAAAAGGTTTTACATGGCTAAAATATTGGGTTGGCCAAAAAGTTTGATTTCAGTTTTTTGTAAGATGTTATGGAAAGACCAAGATGAACGTTGTGGTCAACTCAATACAAGAGGATACGAAAACGATAGTATTATTTAAGGACTCTACAGGCATTTTGATTCACTTAGCCACATTGAAATGAATGGAAACATTTACTTTTTCAGACCAGTAAAATCAGAAACACATGGATTTGCAAAATGACACGTTTCAATGTAATCAAAACTCAGTTTGCCATTTTTAAATTGTCACCTAGGCAACCCCAATACTACTGCTTTACTGCTACTAATGCTGATACTACTACTATTAATAACAGCTGATGTTTATCGAGCACACACTCCGTGTCAGGCACTGTTCCAAGTGCTTTGCGATTTGGAGGCCAGTCTGTGTAGGGCCAAAGATGTATGGGGACAAATCTATATCTGGTGTGGACAAATCTATATCTCCCACCTGATGGACTAGGGGACCTGGACATCCTGAGGGAATGAGGAGTATCACTCAAGTCTTGAGTATTGATGCTGGAGAGGTTCCCCTATGAAGAAACCTTTAAAGAACTCAGATATTGGCCCATATGAGTCACCTTCACCATCCCCCATGCCCAAAGAACATATAGTCATTCAGCAAAGTAAGAACTATAACTCCCCTTACCTTTTCTCCTTGCTTTTACTTACCATTCCTTGAAAAAAAATCAAGATCTTCAGTTAAATTTGAATTTCAGGTATACAATGAACACTTTTTATTATAAATATAAGTATATCCCATGCAATATTTGGGACATGTTTATATTAAAAAAAATATATGCCATTCATCTGAATTTCAAATATTACTAGGCATCTCATATTTTTATCTATTAAATCTGGCAACTTACCCCACCCCAGCTTTCCCCAAAGAACTGGTTATTAGGTGAATGGTGAGAAGAAAAGAACAAAGTTATTTTGTTTTCTGAATTAATGTTGTGATTTGAGATTTAAAAGTCTTCCCCTCAAAATATGTAGAAAAGTCAATAAATCTCCCAAGGTCTTCAGGCAAGGGACAATTACTGTAATGAATACATTCCAAAAAGATTAGATAAGAATAAAAAAGAAAAGTTATATTTTGAGTACACCACAAATCTTCTTTGTGAGATGATTCAGGTCTATTTTACTAGACTTTATTGAGCTGTTTCTCTCCAGGACCATAATAACTATTAACATCTCTTACAGTTCATGTTCTTTGGAACACATTTTGGGAAATTATGTTTTGTTTTATAACTTTGTGATACATTTAACTAAAGTGCTGTACTGAAGAATTCTCACAAAACTGCTGGAGGACCTTTGAGGTTTGAAATAAAACTCAACTCAAATGGGTTTAAACAACAAGAGAAAACAGCGAACGGGTTAAAGTTCAGATGACTGAAAAGTCCAGATGTAGAGAGGACCTAAGGTTCATTGATCTAGCAGCTCAGCCATGCCAGTGAAAACTCAGTTTTACCATTCTGTTTTGTGTTGCTTTGTTTTTCTGTCTTCTCTCTTAACTGTTAACCACATTAATTTTATTCTGACTGGCCCCCTTGCTGTTGATTAGGTGGTTGTAAGTTTTCATACAGCCCAGCTGGGGAGATAGCAATGCTGACCCGGCACTCTGAATAGCCCAGTTGGCTGGTCACATGCTCCCCTGTGGTGACTGTGGCAGAGGTGTGGAAGGAACTGGGGAGCTGAAGTCTAGTCAGGCTTCTCTACGGGCCTGAGAGTGGGTTCAACTGTTACCAAAACACAGGAGCTAGGGGGGAAGGAGCGGACGACTGCCTGAGGGTGGGCGTAAAGCATCTGAATGGATGCTGGCTCCATTGGCAGGTGTCCGATGCAGCTGGGAATTTTAAGTTTCGGTCATTTGACTGCAGGCAGAGGGGATGCTCACAGTTGTTTAAACAGCCTGCATCTTCATGGGCACCACTTCAGGAGGAGCCTGTCTCCCAAGGGTCTCCTGCTTACAAAGGGTTAACCCTTTAGTTGGTTGATGTTGAAGGGCCCAGGAGCTCCTAGGAAAGATGACAGAAGCCATGAGAGGTGAGCACTTAGGGTACTCAGGGGTGGCTACTTACCGCCAGCAACAGAAATGTATCACTACCTTAACAACGTTTATAATAGTACCCATGTGTATCAGCTTAAGGATTTTTTTAAAAAAACACAAAGGACTTTTGCCTCTGAATAAGACTCTACACTTAGTTTCTTCATTTGAAAAATGAGTGGGTTGAGGTAGATGACTTTACAAGTCCTTTGACAGAAATGTTTGTGTTGTATTCTATAAAAATTGCATCAATAAGCCTTTAACTCTGTCATGCACAGTGATATGTCTGTATTAACCAGAATATTATAAACAGTTGTTATACATTTTAAAATGCAGAGAACCACATTTCCATTTGAAATTTGGCACAATAAATCTAACTGAATTTGGATCTGAATTTAACTAGATTTTGACATTGAAAATTTCAAATACATTATTTCTAAAGGCCATGAGGATTTTCTCATTGTGTCTCACTCTGTATTTTATAGTAAAGCGAGGGGGAAAAACAATCATTTACCATATTAAAAACTCATGTTTTTTAACATGTTAAGACTTCTTGAGGAAAACATAGGCAGATTTATGTCTTTGACATAAATCACAGCAATATGTTTTTTTGGATCCTTCTCCTAAAGCAAAGGAAATAAAAGCAAAATAAACAAATAGGACCTAATCAAGATTCAAAGTTTTTGCACAGCAAAGGAGACCATTAACAAAACAAAAAGACAATCTACTTAATAGGAGGGGATATGGAAGAAAATCTTTGCAAATGATATGACCAATAAGGGGTTAATATTAAACATATATAAATAGCTCATACAAAAAGAGAAAAAAAAACAAAACAGTTGAAAAATGGGATACTTACCTGGCAGGGGAGATACCATGATCACGAAGGTGATTTGCCCCAGGTGAGACTTACCCATTGCACTCTGGATGTGCTGACCCCTCTGATTTCTCCAAATGTGGGAAACTTGGCTGCATAACTTGTGGTGGAGGGGGACTGCATTCACGCATTCCCCTGAGCGGAAAAAAATGGGCCAAAGAAGTAGATGTATACTTTTCCAAAGAGGAAATGCAGATTGCCAACAGGCACTTGAAAAGATTGCTAATCATCAGGGAAGTGTAAATCAAAATCACAATCAGCTGTCACTGCACATCTCTCAGAGTGGCTATTAACAAAAAGAAGACAAATGTCAAATGTTGTCAAGATGTGGAGAAAAGGAAACACTTGTACACTGTTGGGGGGAATGTAAATTGGTGTAGCCATTATGGAAACCATAATGGAGGTTTCTCAAAAAGCTAAAAATAGCACTACCATATGACCCAGCAATTCCACTCCTGGGTACATATCTGAAAAACACAGAAACACTAATTCGAAAAGATCATGCAACCCAATGTTCTTAACAGGATTGTTTACAATTGCCAAGGTATGGAAGCAACCTAAATGTCCATCAAGAGATGAATGGATTAAAGAAGATTCAAATGTATGCAGTCTATGAGGTCGCACAGAGTCAGACATGACTGAAGTGACTTGGCAGGAGCATACACATACATACAATTGAATACACACATACATGTGATAGAATACTATTCAGCCATAGAAAAGAATGAAATTTTGCCATTTGCAGCAATGTGGTTGGACATGGAGGGCATTACACTTAGAGAAATTTGTCAGACAGAGAAAGAAGAATATAATATATCACATATATGGATCTAAAAAATATAACAAACTAGTGAATAAAACAAAAGAAGCAGACTCACCCATAGAAAGAACAAACCAGTGGTTACCAGTGGGGAGAGGGAAAGGGGAGTGGCAACATAGGGTGGGAGAAAAAAAAAAACGTTATTATGAGATTGTATGAAATCATGTGCGTGAAACTTTTTCAAATTGTAAAGCCATCATAGAATTTAAAGCGTCTTTGATTCAGTTAAAAAAAATTAGTGCTGTTTTTACTTTAATGGAAAGTGGAGAGGCACAAAAACAGAAATGGTTAAAGAAAAATTGAAGATGGAAGTCATGCATTCATGTGAAGGTGGTTCAGTGGCTGAAGTAAGCCAATCATGGCAGGCTTATCCAACGGTGGAGGATATGGAGGGGGTAGTGACTCTGAGGTCATTCTCCTCTCCCCCTGGGTCAGTGTCCTCACAGGGTGGAGCTGATGTGCAGTTGGAGAAGGTGAATTTTTCTCCTAGGCTTCACCTGTCTGTTCTAACTCTCCCTGAGAAGCCTCCCCATCACTTTATGTTCTCAGCTGGCTAGTCATCTTAAATATAAAAAACCACAGAGGAGGAATTTTTCCTAAAATAAATGGAAAATCAGCAACAATTATGATGCTGTCTCCTATCTCCCACTCCCTTACTTGTCCCTCTGACAACCACACCCCCTGCTCCAAAACAGTTGTTTTTTTCCCAGAGGGCAATATTGTAAGCACCACAATTATAGGCAAGCGGGAAGAATAATATATTTCTTATTTTCTCTATACAGAGACATAAATAAAATGTTTGTGACATTTTGATCTTTGATGAAGCATTTTAAACATTTGCAGATCTATATTTGTAGGTTTTTCTGCACTTTAACTCATCAAAAATGTCAAAGCCAAGAAAGGCTTTGACTTTCAAAGAGAGAACTTCTTGCCTGTAGCTAGCACTTTCTTCTATCTTCGGAGCAAAACCGTGGCTTCGTAAATCCCAAAGTTCCTCCTTCCCTCTTTATATATAATTTCTGATAGAGTTATAGATATACATGCACAACTGTGTTAATTAACCCAGCTGAAAAACCTTACTTACAGAGACTTCTAAGGAAAGACATCTATGTCTGATCCTCTTCTTGCTTTAAAAATATTTTCTGTTATAGCACTAGCAAGAACTAAATAATAAATGTATTATAATGCTTTGAATAAAAATAGTTCTCAAGCATAGTTGATAAAATTTGTTGCCCAAGAGCTAAAATAAATTTATTAGCTGTGAGTGAGGACACTGGTATTTTGGGTCTGCCTATTTAGGTGTATATATATATTATGATTAATACACAATGTTGCATGAATACAATGTTGCATGAATATACTTCAACAACTTGATACATTTTAAGTCCTCACCATTAAATTACTAAAAATTAAAATTTGTTAAAATATATGGTTTTATGTTCATGAGTGTAGGATCAATAAATAATATAAAAACAAAATAGACATTATTTGTGTGACTTATCTCAACAACTCCATAGAAAAGTGTTATCCTCATTTAACAGGTAAAAACTTGAGGCAGAGAATGTCAATAGCTTGTCCAAATTCATACCGATGTTACTAGTGGTTTGTTATGGTTTCTAACTCAAATTTTCTGATTTTAAAGCCCTTATGTTTCCAACTATATTACACTACATTTTTGTAGTTATGCCATTATTTTGAGGCATTCTTCATTTGAATTTTCCAGGGAAGTGGGAGAAAGGTACAAGAAAACTCCAGTAATAGCTACAATATTACTTATCATTATAGAACCAAGAATTATTACCTATTACTTAAGGTGTCACTGAGGACTTTCCTTAAGCCAGATAATCAAGATACTTCTCAGAGGCACACTTTTATAATTCTCTGCTTTACATATGATTTTATATATGAAGCATGAAAATGCATAAAATGCTTGGTATTCCATTGTATAGCATGCTCTATTTTGACATGTTGGAAAGGAAAGCACTTCCCCAAAGAATTCTTGAACCTTCAGAAAATTTTATTCTCTCAGGAAAAAAAAAATTTTTTCTTCCTATGTTAGCTCTAGTTTGCAGAGAAGCAGACCTCAAGACAAGAATAGGCAAGAGATTTATTGGAAATGGAGCTAGAGAAGATAGGGAGAGACCTCTGGACTGAGATGGAGGGTCTGACTGCTATGAGAAAAGGGGAAGGGAGGAAGGTGGACTGGATTAAATTAAATGTGTAAATTCATGTGAAGCACTTTTTAGATCCTTGGTACCAAATGAGAGTTGTAGATATTTACTATCTGTCAACTTCCCTGTGCATTTTACTTGGTAACAGAGCTGTACTGTTACAACGGAAAATTGATGTTAGGCCAGTGGTTCTTCCTTGAGAGCTTAGTAAACAATATTCAGACATCAACGATGCTACAATACTTTGTAGGTAAATCCAAGTGAAGTAGAAAAATGCTAAAAGTCACCATTCATTCTTGTATGACTGCTCAAATAAAAAGTTCATTACTTGTATTTCAGAAAGTTTTCACTTGGAAATATCTGCACTATTTCCAGAAATATCATATTATTTACAAATGTTCTGAAAGAGAGCATTTTAAATTAATTGGTAAGACCTATAGTCAACTATCATTCTAATTTACACTTAATCAAAAAGTTAAAATACTTAAAAAATAATGTAAAAACTGCACCTACGTACTCAAACTAGGCTGACATTTAACTTAATGGGCAAGTCAATTTAGAAAAGGAAATTGGAATCTTTGACCAAATAATTACTTGCTGCATTTGATATGAGAACAAATATGACTTGGCTGAGCTTTAATTTGGTAAGACTTTGTCCAAAGTTAAATCGTCCCAAAGTTATGGATATGGAATTTAAAATTGAACATGACATTTAAAAAATCCCTATTTTTGACTTTAGAGGAAGATGCAAAGTTGTACTGAAATATTAATGTGTATTTTATGCCACATGTGACATTTTATTCCAGCATCTTTTATATTAAAGTTTAAAAAAGAAAATACATATTCATTATAGGAAATGTAGAATATTCATAAAATGTAAAGAAAAATAAATTAAAATTAAAAATGAATCTGTCCTTGGTTCTACTATATAAAAAAAAACATTATTAACATTTTAATATATTCCCTAAATAAAGCAAGCTGAAGTAATTATTCTTTGCTGTTAAAAATAAATAGCAGGTTTAATACTTGAGTACCATGCTCTCTTATGCTTAAAAATTATATTTTCTTTTTCCTTAATTGTGGGCCAGTAATTATTAACCTTATTATCATTTTACTTTGTAACATTCTTAATTCCCCTTCCTAAAAATGCTGCATGGTGAATATTATTTCTAATTTAATGTAAATTTAAATCAAGTTTTTACCTTATGTTTGGGGTAGTTTATAATGTTTATAAGTTTACAATGTTTACAAGAAGGCTGAGCACTGAAGAATTGATGCTTTTGAATTGTGGTGCTGGAGAAAACGCTTGCGAGTCCCTTGGACAAAGAGATCAAACCAGTCAATCCTAAAGGAAACCAGCCCTGAATATTCATTGAAAGGATTGATGCTGAAGCTAAAGCTCTAATTCTTTGGCCTCCTGTTGTGAAGAGCTGACTCAATGGAAAAGATCCTGATGCTGGGAAAGATTGAGGGCAGGAGAAGGGGGTGACAGAAGATGAGATGGTTGGATGACATCACCTATTCAATGGACATGAGTTTGAACAAATTCTGGGAGATAGTGAAGGACCAAGAAGACTGGCGTGCTACAGTTCATGGGGTTGCAGAATCAGACATGACTTAGCGACTGAACAACAACAATAATGTTCCTAATCTGAGAAACTTCCATGTTTCTCAAAACTACGTTGGAGAGTCCCTACTGAGATCAGGAAGCCATTTATACAAATGTGCCTTCTGAAAAGTGTAAGCAAAGTTCCTGAAAGACAGGAGCACTGGCTCCTGAATGTCTTCTGCACCCGGATCAGGGCAGCTTCTGGGCACAATGAATAGCACTAATAAGAAAGACGGTGAAACTTCAATTTCTGGACCAGTTGAGGCTGCTATTGCCCACACTGTCTATAGCGTGAGCTTTGGCATTAGATTTATTTTTTCTTCTTGCTATGGGTATATTCTCAGAAATCTGGGACTAGAAACATTTGAGAGATGAAGAAAATGAGACTATGCTTCTTACTTAGTACGTATTCACTATTTAAATAAGTGTTTTCCTGTGAAAGCCTCTGTCATAACGCTACTATCCTTTGGTGTGGGGTTGGGTGAGAGGGGGAGTAAAATAGATAATTGTCCATTTCTTACATGCAGCATGTATCTGTTTTTCTAGATAAGAATTTTTAGTGACTGTTGGATGGAAGATGCTGTTTCTGAAAGGTCATAATTAAGAGATCATGGGAAACATGTTACAAGAAAATGTTTTTCTTTTGAAAAAAAAAAATATTTTCAGTAAAATGGACTTCCTTCTCCCTCAGGCAATGTTAGTCAAGAACAGGCAAAGGGTTTGGTGATTTGAGAGATTTGCATTGGAAAAAATAATAAACAAGTGAAGGTTGTTAACAGAGTCTATTAAAGAGTAAGGGGATCAGAGGAAAAAAATATGGTATCATGGAAAAAGCATGAGCTTTGGAATTGCATAGGTTTCAGTTTGACTGAAATCAGGTTTCATTTTTTATTCAGTTCATTAAGAATTATGTAAAACTTGATTTCTTTGAATTCTGTTTTCTTCACCTGTAATCTAAGATGGAGTTATTTCTCAACTATTATTTATCAAGCTCTTAATATGTACCAGTCTCTTTTGCAAACAGTGCTGCAATAAAAGTGCATGAATGTATATCTTTGCATGTTGCCATAATTATGTTGCGTGGTAAAATCCTAGAAGTGGAATTCCTTTTCATAGATTTTATAAATATCCTGTAGAAAGCTTAATCAAGTTATACTCAATCAATAATCCAAGAAGTCTTGCCCACACTCCACACCTCTAATTCTGGTAAGCCTCAGTATTTAATGTTTAAATATTTGCTAACTTAATAGGTAAAATTAGATTTTTTATTTTAATTTGATCATCTTTGATTATCATGCTAAATATTTTCATAAGTTTACTGGAAGTATTTTGAGTTATATAAGTGAAACGACTGTAATTTAAAATCCTAAATTCTGTGTAAGTTATGCAATTTTGCACCGACTTCATTTTTCAATTCTTTACTAATTTTAAACTATTTTTTTATTAATGCATACAAGTCAGATCTGCATTGCATGAACATCTATTTCACTAGAAATAGAGTTACCATTTCCATCTACCTTCAGCTCCTCTAAACCTGTTTTTTTTTTTTTTTTTTTTTTTGCTTTAAACATGAAACCACGGGGGAAGTTTCGTTTCTCATTTACCACTTCTCCACCTGAGTTGTTGGTTTTGTTTTTGGTCTAAACAGAGGGTAAGAGAGAGGGCATCTCATTAAATCACAGTCTTTGGGCAAGGTTAGAGTAGATTTATCTACTTTACATATCCTTTTAAATTTGTTTGAAAATAAATTTAAACAGGAGGTGTTCTTATGTTTAAAACAATCTTTTACACCTAAAAATCCTTAAGATCAATCAAAGTATCTTCATTGGGGGATGCCAGTGATGGGGATATACATTGCTTTAAGGAAATATGGATGATATTTAGGAAATAAACATATCAAAATGGCAGTTACCTGAAGAAACTTGTGTATTGACAAATACGGGTTTTCCCCTAAGCATTGGGAAAGATTACTTAAATAAAGTGATTTGACTTGTCATTTTCTCTGCATATATCAAGTTCCTGTTGGGTGATGATACTTCATTCTTTGGTTTAAAAAATATCTAGAGGCTTGTGAACTCCATGAGGAAATAGATTTTACCTCTATCTCTTCACATTCTACAGGGTCTAGTAGAGCCACACATATATTAGATGACTGTGAGAATGAGTTACTGGTTCAATTTTAATAGGAAATTTTAATCCATTTATGTTTTTATTGTATTATTACAATACAAATTGTGTTATTACAATATAATATTGTGTTATTGTATTGTATTAGTTGATACGTTTATTTTTACATATGACATTTTCTTTTGTATTTACTGTATTTTTTCTTCGACTTATTTTTCCTTCTCTTGCATTCTATCAAGTACTTTAGACTGAATATTAGCAACAAAAGTCAGTGGGTATTTATCAGCTGTATTTGTACATCATGTGTTTGTGTGTTTGCGTGTGTGTGTGAGACAGAGAGAGAGAGAGAGATGGAGATGTGGGGTTGAAGGGAGGGGAGAGAGAGAGAGGTTTTGTGAGTGGATGACTGCAGTACGCCTGCAAAATTATAAGGAACCCATCAGTTAGAATAACAAATTTTTGGCTGTCATAATGCATTGTGTACAACACACACTTTGCATTCACAGTTTGATGTTTGAGATTGACTATTTTCCAAGAAACTCCACTGGTCTAGGCATAGAAGTATAAAAGTAAACCACTGACCTATGATGGGATGAGTAATGACTTAATTAGCAGGTCAGGCTAAACACTTAGAATTGAGATCTCAATTTTGCTTTATTCTCTCCACATCATACAGTATCTCTGAAGAAGTTAAACTTTACAAAATTTGTATGGAGCATTTTATATGTCATACTGGAATTTTCAGATTTAAGAATTTGTGAACGTTTCACAACAGACAGTTCTTACACACTGTCTATATGGGAAAAAAGCAGAGTTGTCTGCTAAAGACTCTGCCACAGAAACTTTTTTAAAAAAATTAAAAATAGTCTTTACTTACACAATTATTGATAAAAAAATTTTATTTGATCTAAGAACATCACAAGAATATCTATAGCTTCTGCAAATATAGATTATAAAGTATTCTAGCAAAAAGTACCTTTTATATTTCATTTAAACTAATAGTAATAAGGAACTAAAATCTTTCTAATCATAATTGATAGAGGCTGCTGCTGCTGCTGCTAAGTCGCCTCAGTCGTGTCTGACTCTGTGCGACCCCATAGACGGCAGCCCACCAGGCTCCTCTGTCCCTGGGATTCTCCAGGCAAGAATGCTGGAGTGGGTGGCCATTTCCTTCTCCAAGGCATGCATGCATGCTAAGTCGCATCAGTCATGTCCGACTCTGTTGATAGAGGCTAGCAGATAAAAATGCTAAATTTTCCATCAATATTGACAAACATGAAGTACTCATAGAGGAAGCCTAACTCTTGTTAATATGGGAGTGATAGTAAACTCGCTAATTATTAAATCCTCTTAATTAGAAAAGGAAAAAATCACTGAATAATGTCAGGTTGATGATATCTTAGGGTTTTGCTGATAGCTTAGTTGGTAAAGAATCCTCCTGCAATGAAGGAGACCCTGGTTCAATTCCTGGGTCAGGAAGATCCACTGGAGAAGGGATAGGCTACCCAGTCCAGTATTCTTGGGCTTCTCTTTTGACTCGGCTGGTAAAGAATCCGCCTGTGATGATATCTTTACTCGGTCTGCAGAGCATTACAAAAATAATATGAACATTGTATCATATAAATCCTTCAAATGGGCTACTTGCCTAAAACAATGACCATTCAACTTAATTACATGTGTCCAACTCAGAAAAGGTTCCACTGTAATTTTAAAGTGCCATTGGATCTTAGAAATTTGATACTCATATACATAAACCAAAAACTTTTTAGGTTAATAATGCTTGTCAAGTAACAGAATATCTCCTTCCACTTTTAGATTAATAAATGAACATTTTAGGTGAGTTCATATACTATGGTGTTTCAACTTGTCATAAGAACTTTCACTTTGCTAATAGTTTGACACATCAGATATTTAAAGTTTTAATGTTGAAGTTTAATCAATCTGAGGATGAAATTTCCACTTGTCGGATACATTTTGGAAATGTAGCTGTTAAGAAACTGACAAAGAGAAGAGACAAGAGGCACTCATCTGCAATGAAAAGTCAAAATGGAGTAGTTTTTTTCTGTCTGCTGACATGTAAAGTCTAGTCGTAACTGCTTACTCATAGCATCGATAAAAGCAAAGAATGTTGATTCAAAGAAAAGAATGGAAAATAAGAACAGGCATTTGCAAGGGATAATCCAACCTACAAGCTCTGTGGAAAGCAATTGAATCCAGTACCATTTACAAATATCCCAGTAGGTAGGATTATCCTTCTCCTTTTCCTCTGGATGGCACAGCTTTCTCTCACGGTGGAGGAATCATCTTGATAGCAGGCTCCATCAGCGGCTCTTTGAGAAACAAACTTGTAATTCTTTTACTATTGCTTGACTTTTGTGAATGAGCTCTGCAGGAAAACTGAGCCTCACTTTTCTCCGTGGCATGTGCATTTGATAAGTCATTTCTCACTTCTGATATCTCTTGGGGGAATAGAGAATGATTTGAGGAGTCAAGATGAATCACAGGAAGATTTCTTTTACTCAGCTTCCCATCATACTGTGTATTTCTGTGTCTATTTAAAAATTAACTGTGACCCCTAGTAACTTATATCTCCTTTCAGTCACGCACATAGCTTCCTTCAAGACTGTTCTTACTTGAGTGTTGTGCTCGCTCTGAGGTAATTTTGACTTGTTAGAGAGGACGAACTGTGGGACTCCCAGGAAGGTCAGGTTAGTTTTTATCTTTCTATATGGCCCAAATGGACTAAATGTGTGTTTGTGACTGTGTGTGCCTTAGTTTTTAAATTAATTATAAGTTATCAGACAACTTCTTATTCAGAGGCTTTAATGGCGAGCTTTACTGTGGCAACTTTTCATAGTGATATACCAACTAATTACATTTATAATTTTTTCTATCAGAGTTATGCTGTCTGTAAAATTATGCCTATATTCCTTCCATCGCTGGTACCTTATGAATATAAAATATGCTAAAATTTTTATAAGGCACACAGCATATCCACTTAAAGTATTTAAAAGTACGACAGTATATTTTCTTCAGTGTTAAAATGGAAAAATAAAAGGGATGATACAGAAGTAAGATAGACTCTAATATTTGTTAAATGAAAATGATTAAGAGTCATTTGATAATCTAGTTTGGAAATTTTTATGTAACATTCAATAATTAATGATAGAAACCATCATTTTACATAACTTTTTATTATTTAAGGAAACTTTTCACTTGTATTTATTAGTCTTAAAATAAACTTAAGGATGCTATGGACATGGATATTACCAATGACATTTAGATATGAAAGATTAAAATGATTTGTTCAATGTCCCAACATTAAAGGTGAAGTTAAACCAAGTAACCCAGGTTTTCTCATTTCCTAACAAATACTGCAGCTGATTGACTGGGTTGTTTTCTAAAGGTAGCATTTCTCAAAGGCATTGATGAGTTACCGTGCTTTTGTTGATTTGTTTTTGAAAAGTAAATATCTTGTATTTTGTTTTTACTTAATGCTTGGCAATCTATTTAATTATGTTGAATTCACTTTTGAAGCTTTCCAAGAAAATTTATTTCTTATGATTTACAGTCTTTTTATTTCTATATCTATGATAATTTGTTAAAACATTGTTAGGTTATCAGTGTTAATTGATCTGTTCATAGCAATTAATACAATGTAGATGAATGCTTTTATAATGAAATTATATTTTTATTTAATAAAAATTTAAGAGAAATTCATAAATTAACCAATTTATAAAACCCAAAACCTCTAAACACACTATAAGAAGATGCCCAATATTTGAGATTTCTGTTAATATTAAGGTACAGAGGATGATCCTGAATTATCTAGTCTCTGAAAAGATTTGAAGCTTTCTCTGGTTTTCAAACCTAACATTTAAAACTAAAATAGTAGTTCATTTGTGTCAACAGTAGAGGTAAAAAACCTACTTTATCTTGAATCGAAAGGCATTTTCAATAGTAGGCTTGCTGCTGCAGTCTTTTGTGGTTGCTGCTAATTATATTTTCACTTCAAATTTTTAAAAGGAATGTAGGTATGAATTGGCTCAGTAAATATTTATCAGTTGAAGGAGTTCTACAAGGTCTCTGAGTTTCAAAAAACTGCATGTAAAATATCAGTAACATTTTTGTTACAGATTTTCCCCTTTACCTGAATACTGAGCATTCTGTCTTCCTATATTATTGGATCAAATTGTGAAATTACAAACACCAAGCAAATGATGCTCTAGGGAATGTGCAGCATTAACATTTTAATTAAAATACAAAATGATAATCTGCATGAGGGTGTAGCTAAGCATTAGATGACCTCCAATTATAGTAGTAGTAACATTTTTATTTGATAACTAGATAACTGGGTAATTAAAAACATGTAATTAAAACAAAGTCATATCCTAATTTATAAAGGCTAAAAGGAAAACAAGAGCACAGTAAAACCTCATTGAAAAGTAGTTATTATACCATTATAATGAGATACATTTTAACCAATATATCTTATAAGGAAAACAGAAGTCAAAGCTTATTCTATGTCAAAATATTCTTGAAGACCAAGTGGTAAAGTAAGTCCTAAATTATAAACACAATACAAAATGATTTTTTCCCCATGAGGTTTCACCAGCCTAAAGTCACTGTGAATGGTATAGGGTGAAAGACAATGTTGGAAGGTGGTATGGAATCACCAAATTAAGTGTCAAAGATTAAGGCCAGAACCTTCATTATTCAGGAACAAGTAATTACTGAGCACAGGTATATTACAGTTTTTTAAAATCTGCATTGTCACCATATTTCTCACCAGTTACAACTGGGCGGAATCCTTTACATGCAGTCCACTCTGGAGCCCAGTATGATGGGTGGTGTGGATCAAGTTTCCTGAGAGAGGAAAAGGCTGGATTATGCATTAACACCCATGAAGAAAGGAACTGGTCCAAGCAGGAGCCTTATCTCAGAGTTCAAGATGTATAAAAGTTGTATTTTGCCCGGTGAACTTGACTGACAAGGGTCAAATAAAGCTATTCAGCTCAAACAAACAAAAAACAGCAAATAACCTAATTATATCCATGAACACTGAGACCTTCTAGATATCTCTTTAAAAATTAACACTTCCTTGTATTCATAAGCAATATGAATACTATAGCAATATTTTTCTTCTTTCTTTATCTTGGGCACAAATGAACCCTTCAACCCCATCCACAGAGCTCGAAATGTCACTGTCCTTTTCAGAGTGACACAGACCTCTTCCTCTTTCTGGCAAAATCTTCTGCATGTATGAAGTTGGAGAGAGCCTTCGTGAGGTCTGATGTCTCGGTGCTGCTCCCAAAGTCATAGTTCTTCAGGCAAGGGCACAAGCAGCGCACGATGGCCCGGCGGATGTAGCCATCAAAGACATAGTAGATGAAGGGGTTGACGCAGCTGTTTGCAAATGCCAGCGGCCCACACACCTCCATCCCCCGCTGCAGAAAAGCTGAGGACAGGTAGAGTTCTTCCTGCAACCCAGAGACGATAGCCAGGAGCTTGAACGTGTTGAAGGGCAGCCAGGAGAGGACAAACGCTGCCACAACGATAAAGATGATCTTTATGGACTTCCTCAGCTTTTTGTTATGCTTTCCTGAATGCTGGTAATGGGCACACAGCTTCCTTGTGATGCAACAGTAGCAGGTCACAATGCTCACCAAAGGGGCAAAAAAGGTAAAAATTAAGGCCACCAGGGCCCAAGTCAGTTTGCTGGGAGTGGCCCTCTCCTCTGCACAGTATGGTTTACCCTCAATCAGGGTAAGCTCCCGGGACAGAAGGGTAGGCAACCCCAGAAGGCAGGAGACAAACCAGGCACTGGCACAGACAGCATAGGCACAGTCTCTCCTCCTGACTTTCCTGGATACGGCGGGACACACGATGGCCAGGTAGCGGTCCACACTCATGCAGGTGAGCAAGAAGACATTGCAGTGCATGTTGACTGAGATCACGTAGGAGCTTCCTTTGCACAGGAAAGAGCCTGTCCTCCACAGCCCCAGAGATGCTTCTTTATCCACCCAGAGAGGCAAGGTGATGACGAAGATGAAGTCGGAGGCAGCCAGGTTGATGATAAAGATGTCAATCAGTCTTCGGCTGCCCCGTTTGAAATGCAGTGCGCTCATGAGAATGAGGTTCCCGGACACTCCAATCAGGAACACAGCTGTGTAGAAGACCGGAAGGAAGACTGATGTATAAGGAACATGGGAGTGGGTCTCTTCAATATCAGGATTGTGGCTTGTAACAAAAAAATATTCCAAGTAAACCGGGGTTGCTTCTGGGTCCATCACTGGGTCCATCAGCTGCCAAATCTGGTAAGTTTCCTAACCTAGGAAGTTTCTGTTATGTATTTTAGAAAAATTCTCAAGGCAGCTTCTTTTATACAGTGTCTGCCTCTTCCCCCTTGCCCCACCCGCTTCCTTAAAAGATCTTGGGACAAGCATAAAAACAGAGATTAAAAAACACAGTTTCTACCAACCCTCAGAGAGGGCCCACAAGGAACACCACCCTGATAGGTGCTGGGTGGTTGTGGTTATGGTTTGCTTTATTTGCATTTGCCCAGGAGGTGGCTCAGATGGTGAAGAATCTGCCTGCAATGCAGGAGACTCAGGTTCAATACGTGGGTTAGGAAGATCTCCTGGAGGAGGGTGTGGCAATCACTCCAGAAATTCTCTTGCCTAGAGAATTCCATGGGCAGAGGAGCCTGGCAGGCTACAGCCCATGGGGTCTGCAAAGAGCCAGGCATGACTGAACAACTAATACACCACACACACACACACACACACACACACACAGAAAACTGAGGTGCTCTTTGGCTTTTTCCTTCAAGGTATTCAATTTATTTCTTTAAATCCAGAAGTTAGGAGACAAATTAACTTTTTTTTCTCCTACCTACTTTAATTTAAAGACATCTTTGCTTTCTAACATTGAGAATCCTTTTGATCTAGCCTTCTGTTTCACAGACGAGATCTTGTTTTACTTTTAGAATTTTAAGGTGGTGATGCTCAAGGTACTCTTTTCAATTATATTGTTGGTGGAATATGAAGACTTTTCAATAGCCTTCCATTGCATGGAGAGTAAACTGAAATTTTCCCAAATCATACCAGTCTGCATCTATGGCAAACATTATGATTCCAACTAGTTCCTTTTCATTTATTTGACTCTTTCAGTTCATGCATAATAGATCCTGTCTTGTTCAGTAAGTTTTTAAAAATACCCAAATGCTGGGACCATGTCTTGTGTTTGTATTATTATTTAAAATGTTTTTCACTGCAATTAGCATAGTACCTTGCACCTAGTAGGTGTTTTGGAAATGTTACTTTGATCCAGTATAATTTAGCAAGGATGAATTCATTGGGGTTTAATTGCAGGCACTGTTGTTATTTATGCAGCTTACAAACACAGGTTTAAAAGCCACAAACTGCTATTTTTCTATTGTTTTCTGTTTCTGTAATTCAACCAACACAGTTTCCTTTTGTTAGCATTAATATCCTTGAATAATATCCTTGAAGGAATTCTCCTTATGAACCCTCAAATAACTATCCTCCACCAGTCTCTAGATTCCCTCTGATGTACTCCTTTTTACACTTCACTTTGATAGGACTGATTTTTTAGCTTCTGAACTTTTCGATAAGTGCCTCCACACATCAGTGAACTTCCCTTTTGGGATGACTGACTTGGCAACGGACAACCATATATTAGTTGACATTATGATGCAGTGGCCAGTATAAAAGGAAAGCACTACAGAAGGAAGATTTGAGGTTCATTCAAAACACTTGAGGGTCAGCCTAGTAGCAGAAGGATTCTATCATATTTTTCTCTCACCTGTTCCCCTTTATTTAGGAAGACCATAGTAAAACACGACAAATTCTGAAGCCGACTCCTATTTCAATTCTTTACTGGCCGAAGTAGCTCCAGGCTCCCTCCCACTCTTGTGTCCATCTCACTGTCCCTTCATCTCATGTCACCCTCAAAATTACAGTTTTGGGTTGATATTACTATTGCATAGAAGAAAATATAATTGCTAAACATTTGAAGTCCTTTCCACTGAATTTGTGTTCCTTCCGTAATGAATTAACATGTTATAAAGAACGATCCTGCCTGCTGGGTTCCCTCCTGCCATGTTTGATTGCCATGTTCTATTCTGTCTCAGGCCTGCAGTCTGGGTCAGGGAAGGGGGAGGGCTCCCCTGATCTGGGGCAGCTCCAGAAAGTCACCAGGGAGTTGATTTATGGGCCTCAGTCTGTCTTCTTTTGTGTCCTAGGCTGCTCTGCGTTGTCCCTGAGGGAGTGTGGGAGGCCATATCCTTCCCTAAGTATAGGCTGCAGAGGAGATATACTAATTAACTTTTTGACATTTCTGGGATAGAAATCTTTCCCACTGGGCAAGCCTTAAATATTTAATAGAATAACTCAGTCTGTCAGTTTGAAGTAGAACAATGTTTACTTGAAAAGGATTGATGAAGTAAACGTAAAAGATTCAAGTATTTAAACACTATCTGTGTGTGTGTTTGCATTAAAGAAGCAATTATATATGTAGATATTTTAAAGTTTACTTGTAAATGTACCTTAATTGTACTATTAGAACTTCACATTCTTCAGCCAGAAGTTCTGCTATTTAAAGAGACAATGTTGATTGTAGGCCTAAAATATTAAACAAATTTTAGATATATCTCAGGAATTCTGCATACAATTATTGTAACAATGGAAAAGAGTTTAGGCTCATACTCCAGAGGATCACATCTGGCTGTACATTTATTCTTCAGGCCTTAAATTTTCTTTCAGCATTCCAAAGTTGTTGGCCTGCTGATGTCAATTATCTCAAATAAGTCTGACTTTCTCAGTAAACTTTGAAGCAGCTGTAGGCAAAATGATTTGCTTTATCATATAGTCACTTTGGGTTATGGTAATTAGTGGTAGAATGCTGCAGTGTGAGAATACCCATCACAGATCAACAGTATCTTGGAACCTGAGTTGGAAAATTGTTTTGAGCCAAAAAAGGGAACAAATCGCATACTGTGAGCGTGCATGCTGAGTTGCTTCAGTCATGTCCAGCTGCGACCCTAAGGACCCTTCTTTCTGGTTCCTCTGTCCATGGGATTCTCCAGACAAAAATACTGGATTGGGTGGCCATGCCCTCATCCAGGAGATCTTCCAGACCCAGAGAGATCTTACCGAGTCTCCTGCAGCTCCGGCAGGACAGGCAAATTCTTTCCCGCTGAGCCACCAGGGAAGCCCAAACAGCATAGTTCTGGCCTTTTAATAACTCAAAGAGTATAAAGCTGTTATAAGTCAGAACCCACGATAAAAGCTGACTAGATAGAGTAGGGGAGGTCATAGTTCTAAATAAGTCCTGAATGACGATCATTTTTAACCTTGAAGGCCCTTTGAAATAAACATGAGGAAACCAAATAGACCAAAACTCAAAAACAACACTGGACACCATAAGCATATGAAAAGGCAGTATGAACAGGTGATCACCAGAAAAAAAACAAAACAAAAAAGAGTAAGCTATAAATATCAGTAACTGAATTACAGCACACATGTCACCTCTTAAGAATTATTTTTCCAGAAAAGATATACTCCCTCCCTCATCCTTTCGGATAACAGAGATGATTGCCTACACCTTTGTATGTTCTACCTTTCACAGTCCTACTTGTAAACTACTTATTACCTCATTTCACATGGTAAGTTGTTTTGGTGTCTGACCTTCTGAGCTGGTCATGAGCAACTTAAAGGCAGAGACCATCTGATATCGTTCCACTGGCCTCAAGCTTATAGTAATTACCCAACTGTAGTCATTTTTTTGGCCCCTTAAAGTCATTGTTTTGAATTTGTGAGTGCTAGACCACATTATCCATGTCAGAGTCCCCTGGGATACCTACTAAACTGTAGCTTTCCGAACCTTGTCCCAGAGCTATTGAATCAGTCATTAGGATTGGAGTCTAGGGCTTTAATAAGCACTCCATGATTCTTAAACACACTAAAGTTTAGGGCCACTGTTGTAATTCACACATCTTAACCATCTTTATACATTATGTTTGTTATTATTTTGGCTAATTTTTTTAAAAGTTTAAAAATCACCTCTAAGTTCGAACTTCTTAGAAGTCTTCTGGCCTGGATCTCAGAAATTTTTAGGAATTAATTTAGACTTCTAAACCCTCCCTTACTCTGTGTCCTAATTCCTGAGATATGTTCAGAACTGACTTGAATGTTAAAAACGGGGAGAAAGTAAGCTTTTGTCCACTGAGGCATCTGCCCGAGTGGATCTACTATCATCATTCAGTCATAGCTGTGATTTACAGCCTCTGCTTCATGGGTGGATTGGAGGTTTTGTGTGAATACAGCCACCCCAACTGGCACTGTGATATATTACTTCTGTTTCTTCTCTATCAAGCATTCTGACCCCCATATTAGTTAGGATTCATTACATTACGTATCAGATGGCCCAGCAGAAAGAAATCTCTTCATATATGCTGTACTGATTTGTCCCAGGGTAAATGACAAAGATCATGAAGCAAACTATTTGTTTTTCATAAATCTTATCAGATAGAGTGATTGTATATTCATCTGCTAGAAACACTTGCTTGTCCATTTCTTATTTGAGTATCATAACATGTATAACCATTTAAATAGTCCAGTTTAACAGCTCTGTTTATACTGGGTTATTTATTTATTTTTTATTCTGACAGGAGAGTTTAATGCAATATAATGTACTATATCATGCCAAATTGAGTGGTACCTATTTGCTATTATCCCCAACTTCATTTGTTGGATTTTTTTTTTCTCTTGGTATCTCATATTTACCTAAACAGCAGTGACCATAGTATTCTAGGCACCTACACTTCAGGCTTCTTCATAATTGTTGATTTAATCTGGGTTTAGGCTACGTACAGCAATTTTTGTCTCTGGTACCCAGCATATTGTCTGGCATGCAATTGGTGGTCAATAAGTGTTTGCAGAGCTGGACTGAATTCGCTTGAGTTTTGAATCATCTGAGATGAGTAAGTACTTTTCACAAACTTCTCAGACAGCTTCCATTTTCCATGATTACTGATTTTGTTGAAGCAGCAAAGGTCTGAACTGCTGTATCTTTTCTAATCAGCATGCATGCAGCTTTCATCCTTTTTCTTTGTCCATCTACATTTCCCAGTCTGTCTTCTTGTATTTTACTTCGCTGGAGGTATAGGATACATGCATTTCCCAATGAAACTGCAATGCTGTGGACCTATAGCAACCATACTTCAGAGCTACACTTTCTTCTAGCAGAATTATGATTCATAAAACTGTACAGCTTTAAGTGATATTAGTGATCATCTAGTACAACCATTTAACTAATGAGGACACTGGGACCCAGAAAGAGGTTATCTACCAAAGATTCACACTGATAATTTTAAAATAAAGGACAAATTAAACTTCTCGTTTACACATGGTCCATTCTCTGTCCTTCAGAAACATAGACATCTGGACAACTATAGTTTGTTTTTTTTCTCTGTGTAACATCCATCAGGAATTATTAAAAGGAAAGAGCTATTTTGGACACACTTTTTATTTGCCTTGTCCTTGATTAACTTTGCATTGTTCTGTAGTGAATTGGTACAAAGAAATTCAAAGACTGATACATCTTTTTGAGGATCGTTATTGATTAGAACCTAGAACTTGATATTTTTCTATTTTCCTTCTTTCTGCACTCCAAAGTTCATAATGAAAACAATCAGGACAAAACTAGATGAGAAAAATATAAGGAATATATATTTTGCTTAATATAATTTTTAATTACTTAAAAAGGTACAATTAAAAGTAATATTTAAGTATATTAGGGAGTTTTGTATTGGAGGGAATTCTCACATAAAGAGTTGTTTTGTATTGGAGGGAATTCTCGCATAAAGAGTTGTTTTTGTAAGCACATAACAAAAACAAGTTATAATATCTGCATAACTAGATTTTTGGTTTATTTAAAGTAGAGTATAATTACAATACCTTCATAACCATCCTTAACAAGTTAAGCCAGAGGACTAGCTCAACTTTGCTTTTAACTCTAAATTTCATAATCTGTACTTGGTTGCACTAAATCATCTTTATATGAAAATACATCAGGGAAGCTACTGTTCGCCAAACAGTGCAGTATGAAATGAAGACAAATTTAACTGCATGAATTTATTAAGTATTTATTTTGCTTATCCACATGAGCAGTTAGCATAGATAGAAGACAGAAACCCCAAGATGTAAAGATAGACCAGAAACATGACCGTACGCTTGGTGGTACTGGGTGTGATGGAGCGGGTCAAGTCCTCTGGGCTCAGTGGGCAGGAAGGTCCCAACCTCAAGCGTGCAGGCACTCCCAGGTCCATGCTAAAGTGCTGACTGAAATGTGTCATGTTTTCTAGGCATTCTGCAGATTTCATAGCTGAAAGCGTCATCCTCCTTTGAAGGTCTCTCCAGACACACCCATCTGCTGAATCATGAGGACTTTCATATGCTATGAGCCCAGCCCGGTAATCTCCTGAGTGAAGCTGAGCGAGGATGCCCAAAACCTGGTCCTGGCAAGTCCTTCCTAGCCATTTGGCAGTTGGTCCAGAGGTTGGAAATGGCAACTCACTCCAGTATTCTTGCCTGGGAAATCCCATGGACAAAGGAGCCGGTGGGCTACAGTCCATGGGGTCGCAGAGTCTGATGCGACCGAGCAACTAAACAACAAACAACAACCACCACCGAGGTTCCTAAACTTCCTGAAGTGAGCAGGGACCAACATAAATGGCTTACTTCCAGCCTCCAGGGGAATTGAGAGCTTTAAAGAGGTGTTTATATTGCCCCTATTCAAAGATTATAGGTGTTGAACAAATAGTTGCAAATACTAATAGTTTAGCAATTGTCTAGTATGCCCCAGGCTCTAGACTGGGTATTTTATATGTATTTTCTCATTTAATTCTCACAATGATCCCATGGAATAGGTGCTATTGTCAACATCATAATTTAGATAAAAATAAACTGAGACTTAAAGAGGTTAAGTAAATTCTCTAATGTCACAAAGCTAGTCAGCTCACCCCAATATTCAAGCTTGAAGTCAGTTATTCCCTGGGCTCAGTTTCCTTGTTTGTGAATTGAGGCGGTGTCTTCCTCTTCCTTTTTCAAACTTCTCTTTGACCTGGTTTTATTTACCATGTAACTTCTCTAGAGATATAGTTCCACTTCACTCGAGAGAGAAGGTAGGGAATTTCTAATGAAGCCAGTGGGTGAAAACATTTCCTGGTGAACAAATGCATTGAGGAGTTTTACTATGCATTAACAATTTGCCTGGGCACCTCCACCATTTTCTCTAGTTGGTGCCTTTAACAAACTTCTCCTTTGATCAGATATCCTACATGAAATTCTGGTGGTTTTGAATATTATACTTGGCTATTACCTTATTTTAATTATGTACTGGATGTGAATACCAGTTCACCAATTCTGGCAAAAGAAATATGGCTAAAAATAGAAAAACAAATGATACACCTTCAGTCTATCAGGGTGGTAGAAATTTAGTATCAGATTAGGGCTCCCACTTTTTTCCTGTGCTGTGGCCAAATTCAAAGGGATTTGGGGGATGAGGAAGTGTTTGAGAGTCCTGCTGGTCCTTGAGTTGGCTGTCTCCGTAGCTGGTGGTTGTTTAGTCGATAGGTTGAGTCTGACTTTTGAGACCCCATGGGCTGTAGATTGCCAGTCTCCTCTGTCCATGGGGTTTCCCAGGTATAAACACTGGAGTGGGTTGCCATTTCCTTCTCTAGGGGATGTTCCCAACCCAGGGACTGAACCTACATTTCCTGCATTGCATGCAGATTCTTTACCACTGAGCCATCTGGCAAGCCTGGTCTCTGTAGATATCTGTTGAGAAATCCGACATTTGCTGTTCTCAGAGCACATTCTTGGGTCCACATGGGTCACTAAAGAGATGTCACTGTTTCTTGTTTGTGGATTTCTATGCAGGACTTGAAGCCTTAGAATCCTTTCGTTGCCTCTGTGCCCTGCTTCTTCTTGTTCAGCCGCTTAAGTCATGTCCAACTCTTTGCGACCCAGTGGGCTTCAGCACCAGGCTTCCCTGTTTTTCACTATCTCCCCCAGTTTGCTCAGATTCGTGTCCACTGAGCAGATGATGCCATCCAACCATCTCATCCTCTGCCGCCCCTTGCTGTACAGCCACCTGCAATCTCTGAGGTCACTCATGACCTTACCTGCTTAATGCAATGTTCTCCAAAATTCAGTCTTTTTCATACTACATTAAAAAAGTATTCACTTTTTTGACATATCTGAGATGCTTGGTATTAATAGTTTAACCAATTTATTTAAAAAGGAAGCTTTACTACAACAAAGAGAAAATATCATTTGCCTTTAAGAGAAAGCAGCCAAAAATTATATGAAACCTGAAGAATGTCATTACATTCTATTTGGATGCCTTCTGTCAGGTTCAATTCAGTTCAGTCCGTTAGTCACGTCTAACTCTTTGTGACCCCATGGACTGCAGCACTCCAGGCCTCCCTGTCCATCACCAACTTGCAGAGTTTATTCAAACTCATGTCCATTGAGTCGGTGATGCCATCCAACCATCTCATCCTCTGTCTTCCCCTTTTCCTCCTGCCTTCAATCTTTCCCAGCATCAGGGTCTTTGCAAATGAGTCAGTTCTTCACATCAGGTGGCCAAAGTATTGGAGATTCAGCTCAGCAACAGTCCTTCCAATGAATATTCAGGATTGATTTCCTTTAGGATTGACTGGTTGGATCTCCTTGCAGTCCAAGGGACTCTGTCAGGTTACATCCTTCTTAGTCTAAACTTAAGCCATAAAACCAGAAAGACTACCTGCTGCAATGGGAGTGAGGCTGTAGGAGTTTTTAAATCATTGGGTTACTATTTTCAAAGGATAATCGCATCGTTGTTTCACAAGTAGGGTGGTGGTAGGGAAAGCACAACTGGAAAAATCTGAATCACATTAATCATAATTAATGACTCGTAGTGACCCGAAACACCTCGCCTTACTCGGTGGACCTTCGTGGTAAACTACAAGAAACAATCAGCTCAGACCTCCCTTCTGCGCACCTCGGAAGCTGAACTACATCTCCCACAATGCGCCGCGCCCGGCGCCGGGAATGCTGTCTGCCGCGCCCCGCAGCTTTTCCTCTGTCCCTCCTACAACTCCCACAAGTCCCCTCGGCTCCGGGGCCAGGCCCGGCCCGGGGTGGAGGCGGAGGCGGAGGCGCGGGAGTTATGGAGGGGGCGGGCTCTGCAGGGAAGTGCGTCAGAGGAGGCGCGGGGAGAGTAGGGTGCTGTGGTTTGAGCTTGAGGGCGAAGCTGGCGGAGCAGGAGGATGGGCGGTGAGTGAGCGGGGCCGACGTCGCTGGGCGGGGGTCGCGTAGCCGTTCGAGGTTTCCAGTAGTTTGAAGAGGGGGCCCCCTCCCTGGGCGCGGCCCGGACCATGTGGGTCCTGAGCGGGGGGCTATCGCCGGCTTTTCCCTCGGCTGATTGTTCCGGGGAGGGGCCTTCTCGGGTATTTGGGGCCCCTGGCCAGGGACCGCTCAGGGCTGCCCCGCCCCAGAGCCCGTTCGTCTCGACCACCCCCAGCCTCAGGGTGCGACCCGCGAGGTGACAGCTCCAGGCGTCCGGCCTGGGCGAACCGCCGCTCCCGGTGCTCGGGACCTTTTAAGGTCATTTGAGAGCATCAGGATGAAAAAGAATTAAAAAGAGTAAAAATACAAACCCAACTTCTGGAGTTATCATCGTTAACGATTGTGATTGCTCTGATCTCTCCTGAGTCACTTGCCATTTTCCAAACTCAGCAACCCCAGTTTGCGAGCTTGTTTTCGAGCTCCTTTTTAAGGTGTTTGGCGCGGTTCATGGTATATATTTGCAGTATTTGACTCAGCTTGATCCGCCTTGAGTCATTGTACTGCGGCCATTTACTATTGCCATTCAGCCCAGTCCACGCCTTTGGAGTGTTAATATTTGCCTAATTCAGAGTTTTCCTTCCGGCTGAGGAGGGAATCTTAGTTTCCAGATGAGGAGGTTCAAAAGTATAAGGAACGGGGCGAGTAGGTAGGAAGGAGTGAAGACTTTGACAGCGGAAGGGAGCTTGGCTTAGCTTTAATGGATTAGGAGCAGATTGGTATCTAGCATTACTGCATATTATTATTCTCTTTACTCCTCCGTGCGCCTGGAACAACCTTTCTCTCTGGGCTAACAAACATTTTCAGCTGTCTTCTAAATAGCTCCTTACTCTTTCTTTACCTTGTTTTAAAAGGTTTCCCTGTTCAGAGGAAACTGGGAGGAGCCGATTTCCTCTGCTTCCTTTTCCAATGCCTTTTTCACACTCAGACCCAGAACACTTAATGCTCTGCAGTCTGTCATTAAAAATGTATGCAAGGTACATTGCTGACTCTGGGCATGTCTACTGTTTGTATCTGTAATGTGTATGTCCATTTCAGTGTTGTCTGTTTTAGTGTGCAGGTGATAGACTAGAGAACAAGACTTCTGTCTCCGTAGCATCCTGGGTATGTGAGCATTCAATAAGTACTTTCATGATAATGAGTTTTGTTTTGAACTTAATTTAAAACATGCTTGCTTCTTTTTAAAAATAATTCATTAATGATTATGCATTACTTTAAAGAGCCATGGGATGGGGAATAGGGTAAAGGGTGATTTTGACATAATTCCTTTCAGAATCTGTACTTGTCCTAGAAGTCTAACTTTTCTTCTTTTTCAACTTCTAAACAGAGCAGTCTGAATGCCAGAATGGATAACCGTTTTGCGACAGCGTTTGTCATTGCTTGTGTACTTAGCCTCATTTCTACCATCTACATGGCAGCCTCAATTGGCACAGACTTCTGGTATGAATATCGAAGTCCAGTTCAAGAAAATTCCAGCGATTTGAACAAAAGCATCTGGAATGACTTTGCTAGTGATGAGGCAGATGAAAAGACTTACAGTGATGCACTTTTCCGATATAATGGCACAGTGGGATTGTGGAGACGGTGTATCACTATACCCCAAAACACATATTGGTATAGCCCACCAGAAAGGACAGGTATTTCTCTTATTGTAACTTTTGTCTCCTTTGTGTGTGTGTGTGTGTGTTTGCGTGTGTGTGTTTGCATGCACGCACACTCCATCGTGGGCGACTCTTTGTGACCCCGTGGACTGGAGCCCGCCACGCTCCTCTCTCCATAGTATTTTCTGGGCAAGAATACTGGAGTGGGTTCCCATTTCCTACTCTAGGGCATCTTCTCCACCCAGGAATTGAGCTCACATCTCTTGCGTCTTCTGCAGTGGCTACTCAATAATAGAGAAAGTGATACGGTGATGGCCAGTTATATACAAGAAAGTTTGTGGGTTCTTTCTCTTCCCAAAGAAATAAATCTTATGTATTTCTTTTTCCCTATCATCTTCTCTCCTCAGTTCCATTAATTACCATTGTACTCATTAATATTGGTTGGATGAGCAACTGTCCTTATTTTGGAGAAAACCATTTTAAATCTTTGTACTTATTTAGCCACACATTGAAATAGTTGTATTAATCTCACACATGTCATGAGAAAATAATTAGAAAAGTACTTTGGAAGATTTTAAATACTTGGTAATTGTTAAAAGTACTAGTATACAAAATCAAAGTTAATACATATGAATTAATAGGCATTTATATGTAGTTGTGTTTTAGTAGATATTATCATTTGCCCTCTAAATCTTGAGGATATAATTCGGCCAACTCTATGTTTATTTTTTTTTTCAACTCTGTGTTTAAATCTGCTTGTTTAAGACCGTTTTACAACCATTTTGATGGAGTTTTTAGGTTAAAAATATGCATTAGGAGAATAAAAAAAATTAAGAAACTACCTCTCAGGTTTATTTTGTAAACATTCTTAACATTGAAAAATTCTAATTTCCAGTTGTTAAGATGGAAACTTTAGAGTTCTTTGCAGGGAACATCTTTATAAATTTGTTAATATTTATGACTAGTTCTGTTGGCCTCTTGGTGGGGGATACTGTATTCAAATCACAGCACAATGGGCTTGAAATACTGTACATCAGAAGGATGATAGTTTGGTTTTATACAAAAAAGAAAGTGATTGGAAAGAGGTGAAAGTTGGTTGAATTTTATTTAAAATGTTGAGTTCTATTTATGAGAGCATAGGAGCACTTGATACTTGAATCTTAGCAATCATTTATTATTCAGTCAACAACTATTTATTTATTGCACACTTTCCTGTTCAGGGCCTAGGAGCTAGGAGTACGTTAGGGAAAAAAACAAAAATCCCTGGTCCTGGGGAGCTAACATTCTGATAAGGGCTGACTGGCAATAAACAGGTATAACAGTATAAACAGAATCAATAATTATAAGTAGAAGGTGATGTGCTATGAAAAATAGAGCAAAATAAAGGGGATTTGGAAGGACATAGGGAAGGGGATGTTGGTGGGCATATAAGTTATGTTCTTCAATAGTAAAGGCAGGATAGGCTACAGCAGGAAAACACCACTTGAGTAAAGACTTGATAAAGGTGAAGGAGTTGACCCTGTGGGTAATTGTGGAAACAGGGAGACTCATTTAGGATTGATGGAACAACTCTAAGGGCCCTGTGGGGCCTGTGGTGGGAGCATGCCTGAAATACTCAAAAACCAGCAAGGAATTCCCTAGGCTGGAAGGGAGGGGGCTGGGGGAGAGTTGGGTAGGCGGTCAGAGATATATTCTGGGAGTGGGAGTAGGGCAAATCATGCAGGATTCTCTAGGTGTGATGAGGACTTCGGATTTTACTCTTGAGTGTGATGGAGCCACTGTGGGGCTTTGTGCAGAGGAAAGATAATCTGGCCACCTAGGCAGATGTGTTGAAAACAGACAGGTACCTGGGCAAGACAGTAGCCAGGAGACTTAGGAGGCTGTTGAACCAGTTCAGGTGAAAGATGGTTACGCCTCGGATCAGGGTGGTAGTACTGAGCAGTGCCTGATCCTAGATATCCTAGATATATGTTGAAGGTAGAGCCTGCAGGATTTCCTGATGAAATGCTTATGGGCAAGAATGACTCTATAAAGTTTCTGGTCTTAGGAATGAGAAGGATAGAATTGTCGTTTACCTGAGATGGGGAACAAGACTGATGGAATAGGTTTGGGGGAGAAGATCAAAGTTACTATTTATTTTATTCTTTGTTGCCTCCTCCTTTGTAGTCGTCTTACTATCTATTCTCATTCATTTTACTCATTTTTTTTTCTTTTTTTTTTTTTTGCCTTCCTGTACCCATGTCATACACCTGCTGCTGAGAACCATTCGTCTCTTGGGCATTGGTCCATTCTGTGTGTCACTCAGGGTCAAAGAGGCTGCTCTCCTGAGAACGTTTTTCCATATCACCTTTTATTTCAGAGAATAATTACTGAAAGAGATTTTTGTTAAATGTTTAAAATTAAAACAAGCAAAAAAACAACAAGCAATCGTTGTTTTTCTTATTCCAGAGTCATTTGATATGGTCACAAAATGCATGAGTTTCACCCTAAATGAGCAGTTCATGGAGAAATTTGTTGAGCCTGGAAACCACAATAGTGGGATTGATCTGCTTCGGACCTGTGAGTACTTTGTTGGGAAAAAAAGGAAAATAACTTTATATGTCTTTTGTTGAACTCTGTTTTTGGAACAAGATGACGTTGTACATTGTGTCAACTTAAAATAAGATCTTTAATGTTATCCCAACAAACTCTGTCCTATTGATAATATATTTTAGAAGTTAGATACGTACTTACCAAATTGCAGGTATGAAGTTGAGCAGCTAATACATTGGGTGACAGAATCTATATTCACCAAAAGATGTTATCAATAGGCCTATTTTAAGAGGAAATTTAATAGGAATAAATAATAAATTTCTATATTTAACTTAAACACTTCATTTTTCTGTCTTCAGATAGGGATATGTGAAAAAAGTTGACTGCAAGCTTTACATGAGTCAACTTAAGTGTCAGGCCTCCCAAAAGTATTGATCTAGTTTTAGGTGGTGGTAACAAAAGTGTAGATGTCAAAAACGAAAGTGCTTATTAAGAGCATTCTGTTCCTCGATGCTCAGGCTGCCTGGGAAATACTATCTTCAGATTTGGACCTAGTCTCTAGGCTATTAGAATTACTGGAACCTGCCTGAAGAATGGCCGTTTCATGAGAGGGGATGTTGAATAAATGGCACATATTCTATTTTGCACTGTCAATGCATAGGAAGTTTATTACTAACAGAGTTTGAAGGGAAGTTAGAAAAAAGACGTTGATGTAGTTCCAGAAAGTAAAGCTAGCCCTAAAAGGTAAAATTTGGTTCAGAGTTGATGTTCCTACATTGATAATAATTAAAATAGTTTGAAAAGGTAATGGGGTTCTTTGTAAAGTCATCAGCTTTTTTTCCATGTTGTTGAGGGACTTTATGATAATTAAAACTGCCATTTATTGAGTGCCTGGTGTATACCAGATCCTCTGCTTTGTGCTTTGTGTATATTCTTCTAACAGGTCTTTTATAATCACTATTCATTTACTTGTTATTCCTGCCTTGAGATCCTATAAGGACTTAAATATGTATGTAGAACCAGAAGGTTTTGCTTCCAGTCTGGTTCTTCCACTTACTGTGTTACCTTGTACAAGTTATCTTCTTTCAGTTTCTTCATTTATAAAATGGAGGTAAATAGTACCTTCTTCATAGGGATGTTGGGAGGTTTAATATACAAAGCATGTATAGAACAGTGCCTGATACATAGGAAGCCCTCAGTAACAGTTCACTATAGTGTCTTTTTGCTTCTGTCAGAAGAAAGTTAGCACTGTTTTGAAAAATGTGCTTTAGGAAAAAAGCCTCAATATTAAAGCACCCCATTCTCAGTTTTTGAGAAAAGTTCTAATAGAATGTGAAAGACATTGCCATTGTGAGAAAACTGAAATCATGGTAACATTTCATTTCTCTCTCTCTCTCTTTTGAAATCAGATCTTTGGCGTTGCCAGTTTCTTTTACCTTTTGTCAGTCTAGGTTTGATGTGCTTTGGGGCTTTGATTGGACTCTGTGCTTGTATCTGCCGAAGCTTGTACCCCACCATCGCCACAGGCGTTCTCCATCTCCTTGCAGGTGTGTCTCTTCTTCAAACGTAGTTTTACCTCCTTGCCGCCTTATGGGTCACATGTCACTGCCTTGTTATGCTGCCTGGGAAGCGCTTATCGCGCTCTTATCTAGCTGTGTTGTTTTTTTTCCCCTCAATTTTCCTCCAAGGTCTGTGTACCCTGGGCTCAGTGAGTTGTTACGTTGCCGGAATTGAACTCCTCCACCAGAAGCTGGAGCCGCCCGAGAATGTGTCTGGGGAATTCGGATGGTCCTTCTGCCTGGCTTGCGTCTCAGCTCCCTTGCAGTTCATGGCTTCCGCTCTCTTCATCTGGGCCGCTCACACCAACCGGAAGGAGTACACCTTGATGAAGGCGTATCGTGTGGCATGAGTGGGAAGCCGCCTGCTTTACAGTTGCCGTTTTTATGATTTTTTTTATATTAATATTGTCCCTTATCTCCCCCTGAATTGTTTTTAATTTAACTTTTTTTTTTGTGGATATACCATTTTATCCTGAAAACCCATTTTATTTATTCATGCAGACAGTTGTTTCTCAACACAACTAAAATTTAAATGGAACCTGGGTGATTCCATCTTTTAGTCAAACTAATCTAGGTTCAGAGTCCAGACAGAAGAAATTGGGTAGACTCTTGGCACAAATTTGTGAGGAAAATTGGTAGTAGGAGGTTGACCCATAGCAAGTTCTGCTGATGTCTGTTAGACTTTTCAGTAATGTAACTGTCTGTTTAACTGGAACTTATAGTTTCTTTGGGAAACCTCTTATCATTGTCAAAACTTACATTCACTTTGCTACTTTAGACAGCCACTCAGCCAGAGATATTAGTGCTGTCTTCAAGGACTTAGGCTATCTAAAATAAGGAAATCATCTAAGATCCTTTTCCCTAAATATTGGCATATAGTTTCATCTGAAGTGAAATACTGCAGTTTTTTATCTGTACACTGTCTGTTTAAAAGAAAGGGAGTGTTTACGTGGAATTTTAACTTTGTTAACTACAAAAATTCCAGTTCAGCCAGTCAAAACGATTAACCTTATTTTACCTTTTTTTTTTTTTTAAATCTTTAATATGTCAATAGTATTTCCAATATCAGCAAACCTTTTTGGATTTTTGTTCCTTCCCTCCTCACACACCAGACTTATTACAAGAGTGCTTTCTTTTAAATAATACATTGAGGTCACCGAGTAAAATTTTCCAACTGCTGTTTATTTCAGCTAAGTACCATAAAGAAGGTTCCACCGTAATGACCCTCCAGAGCTAGGAAAACTACCACAAGACCTAAAGCTTTGGCTGGTCATTAACTTCCGACTATGGTCTTTATCTCTTGTGGTGGAATGATGTGCCTTTCCTTGCCTAATGCCCTCCTGGTGTGTTGTCAGCATTATTTAATGTCTTCTAATTCAGTCATTTTTTTATAAATATGTCTATAAACATTGAACTTAAAAAAAATCTTATTTATTTATTCCATTACTGTAGTACTTGACAGATTAAAAAAAAATGTAACAGTAATTTCTTACAAAATCCTAAATCTGTCTTTTTTAAAAAATAAAAAATGAGAAGAGACTCAGAATTGTGTATAGTGTCTGAGTTGATTAAATTTCAGTACCTTAGGATAACAAAGCACTACAGGATTCTGAATGAGGATTACTGTGATTTTCTGAGGGAGTTGCATTGTTGCTCTGAAGGCCTGTCTTTATGTCTACTGTTTGGGTTTGTTTTTTTATCTTCTAGAAAATGTGGGATGCTTCCACTAGTAAGAGACTATTTTTTACGTTTCAGTTTTAAGACATGTTTTCAAAGTATCATGTATTATGATACATACCATGTATTAAGATAGTATCATGTGTCATTGCTAACCGGGCCACTTTTTTATCTTTTGGCAGTGCCACATGGCATGTGGGATCTTAGTTCCCCTGCTAGGGATCAAACCCCTTACCCGTGGATTGGCTGCTTGAAGACACCAGGGGAGTCCCAACATGGCTAGTCTTTGTAAAGTCATTTAATGGCTGTCGATGTTTATGTTCTATATTAAATAATTAAGTCAGCATCTGACTTAAAGCCAATATTACTCTTCAGCCAATTATTGCCTGTGAAATGGCTGATTACTCAGTTTTCTGCCTCTTCCTAACTCTTGAAGTTTCACTGCCTTTCAACACTTTTTGTGGAAGGTACAAAAGCTAGGTGAACAAGCACAACACTCTTTGGGGAATGGGATTTTTAAATTAATGACCAACATGACATTTTTGGATTTGGAAGTTATTTATTTTAAACAACATCTTTGCTTCTTGTTACCCCAGAGTTATCTAACTGCTGCTCTAACACCTCATCTTTCACATGCACTGAGGAGGCTCAGTCAGAACCCAGCTCCTGAGCCTCACCAGTAGATTCCTTCCTTAATAAACCCTGGTGCTGAATATGTGTTGTCGTTTTAGTGTATTTCAGAGTAGCTAAGGTCATTCTCTCCTTCGAAGGCTTTTTTCTTTGAAATACAAAGGCTTGGATTGTTTCACTTAATGTATAAATATTACAGGTTTTCAGCTATCTAATGAGAAGGAAATGGCAACCCACTCCAGTACTCTTGCCTGGAGAATCCCAGGGACAGAGGAGCCTGGTGGGCTGCGTCTATGGGGTCGTACAGAGTCGGGGACGATTGAAGTAACTCAGCAGCAGCAGCAGCAGCTATCTAATGATTCTAATCAGGTGGAACCATATGAATTTAACTGATATTTAACCATTTTTGATTAATACACAAAATCAGTGACAAAGAATGTGCTATTAATCTCTTCTCACCTAATCTTTGAAAGCAACCCCCAACTAAAATAATTTTCAGATTTTTCAGAATGTGAGTTTTATGGCAACTTAAGAAACATGTTTTAAGATCTTAATTTTATGGTTCCTAACCTCATTTCATGATATGAATAAATGTCTTCTATATCATTTTCAGCAAAAACTCATTTTAGAAAATTTCTTAAGGATAGACAGAAACACAGTTTAAAGTTGATGCAATGAAAAGGGCAGAAGTTATTGTTCAATTAACATTGTGTGCCTACTGTCTAGGTCATGATACATTAAGGTCTCGAGAATTTGACTGTAATGTATTCAAGTTTTACCAGACCTAAGTATTAGTTGTGTGTGGGGGGGGGTGGGGGTGGCTGGAGGTTGCTCGGGAGGATGGATGGAGGTAAGTCACAGGTGAACTGATTGGTGACCCCAGTGAGAAGGAGATGACCATACGACAAATAAATAGAGTTTGTTTTTCTTTATCCCAGAGATGGCGCTAAATTGCAGACTAGCACTGTTGAAACATATAGATCCAATCATTTTCAATTACTGTAAAATAATGAGGGCATTTTAAAATTTAACCCTCATGAAGGGGCTTCCCTGGTGGCTTAGTGGTCAAGAATCTGCCTGCCAGTGTAACAGACATGGGTTCAATCCCTGGGTCGGGAAGATCCCCTGGAGAAGGAAATGGCAACCCACTCCAGTATTCTTGCCTGGAAAATTCCTTGAACAGGGGAGCTTGGCAGGCTACAGTCCATGGGGTCACGAAGAGTCAGACAATTGAGTGACGGAACAACAAGCTTTGATCAGAAATGAAAGCAACCTGTTGTCTTAAGCTGATTTTGCCAGCTGCAACACTTGGAAAAGTTTCCCAACAGCTAAAGGAGTAGGTAACGGGTACAGTTCTGAAGATGAAAATTACTATTTCACAAACTACGCCCACCTCTGTCCTGGCACAAATAGGTGGAGTCTCCTGTCCTCCTCACAGCCCTCTTCTCAAAGGAGTGATGATTCATGCTTTGAAAAGAGAAATAAGAAAACACATTTATGTATAGGAATTCTTTTTCTTTTGCTCATCAGGTGTTCCAACACACTTTTGTAATGAGCTTTTCTTTTTTCCCTTGGTTCAAATTATGTGAAAATTCTAAATTGCATAAAGAATTAGAATGATTATTTGCTCTCTTCAAGAAGAGTCATTCAAATCCTCTTCTGTGGTAAAATTTCTGTTAGCAAAATTAAAACATTGACATGTTAACATTTGCACACTTTCAGCAAACTTGTAAGATCCAATTTATATTATTTTCTATCTTTGCAGCATTTTAAAAATATGAACTAAGGAGAGAGAATTCTCTTTTGTCTTCACCTTTTAAAATATTTGAGTTTTGGGGTGATGTATCACCTTCCATCCTCAGACTCAGCGTCTCAGATGTGAACTTTTATCTCACTTCTCCAGTGTTTCAGCCTCTCCCAGTCTTCCTGCCTCTGTTCTTATTTGTCTCTTCTGCTCAGCTTATATTGTCATTGTGATGTACACAAGCAGCTTTGAGTCTCTTGTTTGCATAATCTCCCATGGCACCTTCATAGTTCTTTCTCTTATCTCCACAGCAGAACTATGCCATCCAGTTTTCTTAGTCTCAAGATACCAAGGACGGCTGCTCAAAACTATTAGGCTGATTCTGTTTAAAAAAATTGCCATTTGACCTTTGTTGCTGGCTGTTTATTTATTGCCCCATAACACATGTTTTTCAGATCTCTACAAATGTTAGTTTTTGGGAACCTGTACTCTTCCTGTTCAACTTTGTTCTCTTTAAGGAGAGTGTATTGGAACGAACCCTTTCGATTTCTCCAACACTTGCATACTTCTCTCTACAAGAGAAAAACAAACAAAAAATGTATTCTCTGATTGGAGTGATTGCTGGAAGCATGGCTTCCACAAATAGCAACAAAGTATATGATGTTTAAATATCCAGCTTAGGGGTGCTGGTGGCTTAGGCGCTAAGTCTGACTGTTGTGACCCTGTGGGCTGTAGCCCTCCAGGCTCCTCTGTCCCTGGGATTCCTCAGGCAAGAATACTAGAGTGAGTTAACATTTCTTTCTCCCAGGGATCTTCCCGACCCAGGGCTCGAACCTGGATCTCCTGCCTTGCAGGTGGATTCTTTACTGCTGAGCTGTCTGGGAATCCTATCCTGCTCAGGATTCAATATACTAAATTTGTCATCCCAGGTCTGTCACTTAGCCTTTCCAAGTCCCACTTGTCCCATCTGTGAAATGCTATGATTACCATACCTACCTCCTAGAGTTGTAATGAGGATTATGTAAATTTCTCAGCATAAATAAGTCACTCAAAAGTGCTTACGACTGGCTGCATTGAGTGGATGTGTTTGCCAATAATGACCTGAGTGGTTCTCAGCCTAGGCTGCATATTGGAATTGCCTGGAGAACTTTAGAAAATAGAGATTTGTTCTCTAGAGGTTCTGATTCAGTTGATCTGGGATGTGGCCAGGTCACTATGATTTTTTTTAAACCTTACCAAGTGATTCCAGTGAGTAGCTATGTTTGAAAACTGTGTTTGAAAGCCATATTTAAAAACAAGTTATAAGATTCTCTTCTCAGCAGATTGTTAAAAGGAGACAGTGGGCTCTGTAGAGTAAACAGACCTGGCGTGGTGCCTGCCTTCTAGAAGCTGTTTCTTTCCTGTGATTTCAGGCACTCTCTTCTGCTGATAACCAGGCTCTTTGAGATGGGCCCCAATCCATCGACCACTGCTGCCTAAGGATGTACGAAGGGTTTGCCTGCTGGCCCAAGACACTCCAGTTCAGACCTCCAGGACCTCCAGTCCAGGTCCTGAGGTTCAGATTTGGCTGGAGGTAACAGGTAGCCTCATTTCTTTTGGCTTCATTCTGAATTAGTTTCTTTAGGTCAGTACTTTCACCACCCCCACCTCCAACCCCCCACCCTACCCCCACACCCCACTCCCACCCCCAGTAGTAGTAGTGCAGGGTGATTGTGCTGTCCTCTGTTAAGTCGCTCAGTCGCGTCCAACACTTTTCAATCCCATGGACTATAGCCCGCCAGGCTCCTCTGTCCGTGGGGATGCTCCAGGAAAGAATACTGGAGTGGGTTGCCATGTCCTCCTCCAGGGGATCTTCCACCCCAGGGATCAAACTGAGGTCTCCTGCATTGCAGGTAGATTCCTTATCTTCTGAGCCACCAGGGAAGTCCATGAATACTGGAGTGAGTAGCCTATCCCTTCTCCAGGGGATTTTCTGGACCCAAGAATCAAACCGGTGTCTCCTGCATTGCAGGTGGATTCTTTACCAGCTGAGCTACCTGGGAAGCCCATAGGGTGTTTAGGCCTCCAAAGAGAAAGTGAATACTTTGATCCTTGTCTGCTTATCAGTTCACTGCATTCCTTCTCTTGTGATTAGAACCAGAAAGTACAGAGGTACGAGTGATTGACATTAACCTCTACACAAGCCAGAAATGCTTGAGGATGAAAGAGGAGAATAGACTGTTGTGCAGGTTACATATTAATAAGTAGGTACAAAGCTCCCAAGGCATAAGAGCTCAGAAACGATGAGGGTTTTGTTTGGAAACAAGGCGGCCCTCGGGGCGGAGGCAGCCTCTGCTCGGCCTGTGGGGTCAGGCTCCCGTCCGGGCAGGAGCTGGAGCTGTCCTGGCTTGTGCTGTGGCTGCATGCCAGCAGGGATGAGGGCCGGGGCTCCGCTATCAGGGCAAGTCTGGTTTCCAGTTACGGTTCATGTCAAAACATAGCACTTCATTATAGACAGGCTCTTCAACCATTCTTGCATCTCAAAATGGAAGAATTTCTAGAAGTTGTGTTTTATGCTTTTTCCCAAATAAGTCTGCACCACTGCAGGGTTTTTTTTTTTATTTTTAATTGTCTTTCAATGATTTTGCTAAACATCAGTTGGTGGTTTAAGATTAGCTGCCTCAAAAAAATCTGACTTTATCTCGTTTAAAGTGGATCCAAGTCCTTTGAGAGAACAGGAGGAACTTGGGTTCCTGTGGCATGTCCCCGGGCTCCTGAAATGAACTGCTACCACATGCAATACAGTTTGGTTTGGACGGTTCATTTTAAGTACTGAGGGTGGCAGTGGATTTCAGGGCCATACACCATAGGGCCAGTCATGGGTGTTATTCATGAACACTTACAATAAGTTGCAGAGTGGCATTTTTCTTGCTCAAGACTTAAAGGCGCATTCAAAGATACGAATGATAGGAAATTATCTAAAAAATAACCAGAATGGGCTCAACCACTTGGGATTAATACTTCTTCCAGGACCAGTTTAGGGGCAGCAGAATCCAATTTTATTATCATAACTATAAACCAACCTTGATGGCAGGGGTCCCCCTCCCTTCCCATTTGCAGTAAGAAGATGACTGGAGGCAGGAAGGAGAGGGAAAGGCCTTGAGTCTTTGAGTAGACGGCGCTGTAGTCTCTCTCTCCTTCCACCACAGAAGGTGGGTAGGAGTTCCCCACCCCAAGAACTAGACAGCCTTCTAGATAAACAAGCAGAGCTTGTTTAGTTGCTAAGTTGTGTCGGACTCTTTTGAGACCCCATGTACTGTAGTCCACCAGACTCCTCTGTCCCTGGGATTTCCCAGGCAAGAATACTGGAATGGGATGCCGTTTCCTTTTCCAGGAGATCTTCCAGACCCAGGGAGGAAACCCGAGTCTCCTGCGTTGCAGGCAGATTCTTTACTTCTGAGCCACCAGGGGCCCCGAGCAGAGCTACTCTCTAGTTAACTCATGACTTTCACATCTAAATCACATGCTTTGGATTTAGACGTTTGCTCATAACCCTAGTTCTTCTTTTTTACTGCTTGAGAAACTTTGGGAAAATTATAGCACTTCTTAGGTCTCAGTGGGATAATAGTGTCCGTTTTTCATGTTTGTTGTGAGGCTTAAGTAAGATAACACATGTAAAGCACTTAGCATGGTGTCTAGCACATCGGAAACTTTCCGAAAGTGGTAACCATAATTAACTATGTATGGTGACTGCAACCACGAAACCAAAAGACGCTTGCTCCTTGGAAGGGAAGCTATGATAAACCTAGACAAAACCAGAGACATCTTATTAAAAACCAGAGACAACACTTTGTCAACAAAGGTCTGTATACTCAGAGCTATGGTTTTTCCAGTACTCATGTATGGGTGTGAGAGTTGGACCATGAAGAAGGTTGAGCACCAAAGAATTGATGCTTTTGAACTGTGGTGTTGGAGAAGACTCTTGAGAATCCCTTGGACTGCAAAGAGATCAAACCAGTCAATCCTAAAGGAAATAAATTCTGAATATTCATTGGAAGGACTGATGTTGAAACAGAAGCTCTAATACTTTGGCCACCTGATGTGAAGAGCCGACTCATTGGAAAAACCCTGATGCTGGTAAAGATTGAGGGCAAGAGGAGAAGGGGATGACAGAGGATGAGGTGGTTGGATGGCATCATCGACTTGATGGACATCAGTTTGAGTAAACTCCAGGAGATCGTGAAGGACAGGGAAGCCTGGTGTGCTGCAGTCCGTGGGCTCGCAGAGTCGGACACAACTAAGTGACCGAACAACAGCAACGTAATTAACCAGCAGATGATTTCAGATTCTCAGTCTTGCCTTCCATCCTGTGCCTTAGGTCTAAATTTCTAACTATCTTCAAAGTAGCTCCATTTGAATATTTTCATGCTATCTAAAACTTAATATATCCAGATTGGAGCTCATCTTTCTTCTCATCATTTCTCCAGTTCCCATTTCCTTGCTGGACTTTCGGTGGTGACATCATCTTTGATTCTTCCTGTTCCCTTGCCTTAACCAACCTTTTTGATTCTACATAACGTCTATCTCACTGGAAGCCTGCTGGCCTGCCCTGGTTCAGGCTGCTGGATGGTAACAGTAGCCTTCCTGCCTCCTGTAATCCATTTTACACATTCTGCTAGTCTGATTTGCAAAAGCATAGACTTGATCACATCAACCTTTTATTAAAAACATTAAGTGACTCCTCATTGCTTATGAAGCAATGATTCTAGAAGCAACCTGGTGGTGTCTAGTTTTGGTCTCACCTCCAAACTCTAGCATTAGCTAGTTCCATCTTTGAAACATTTTCTGTTCCATTCTTTTACTTTAATCAGACTCACTGTTAACTATACCCAGTTTGCACTTTCTTAGATCCGTGCTTCTTGTTATGTTGTATTTCTGGAATAATATTCTCCACTTATTAAAATCTTGCTGAAGTTATGTCATCTCAAAAATTATGACCATTTATTTGCCAAATAGAATAAAGTTCACCTCAAATGTATTATTCTTTTGAGCATTTATATCACTCTGAGTAGCCACCTTCTGTGGCTTCTGTCACTTTCTACCTTGTTTAACATTGATTACTATACATAGTATCTTCCCTCCTGATCTTATTGCCTACTTAATCTTTGCATCTCCCAACATCTCCCATATAGCCTTGCAACAAACAGTCCCTCAGAAAGCAAGAGAGAAGGTTTTGATTGGATAACCCTTGAAATTATTAGAAAACCCTACTTTACAGTGTATACATGAAATTAGATTATCTGTGCAAGAAATTGAACCGGTAGACAAGAGCTCACGTTCAATACTTTGGAGAGAAAGCTCTGTAAGGAATCCTTCACAATAACTTTGAGATTCCCTGCCCCCCCCCCACCCCCCGCCAAGCTAACACAGGAAGAGGGTGCAGTTTTTTTTGTCAACTTAATCACTTAGGCTTTTGTGATTTTTGCACATTTCATGGGAAGTGCTGTACTAGAAAATGTTTAACATTTTTTGTTGCCTTGGTTAGAAGAACTCCTATTTGTTTTTCTAATCAAAATTTACTTAATATTTATTTCTTCAGAGAAGTTTTTCCTGACCATCTATCATGGGCTAATCTTCCCTCTTAAGTTTTCACAGCGCTCTGAATTTCTTCACCGTGGGAGGCAGTAAAGTCCAAGTTTGAGAGTGACTCTATTTATCATCGCTCTGTTTAAGCTCCACTGATCCATTCTTCCCACATGTCAATAAACTCTAGGGTAGGTTTTTGGGTTACCAGATGACACTAGTGGTAAAGAATCCACCTGCCAATGCGGGAGACGCAAGAGACATGGGTTTGATCCCTCCGTCAGGAAGATCCCTTGGAGTAGAAAATGGCAACCCACTCGAGTATTCTTGCCTGGAGAATCCCATGGACAGAGGAGCCTGGCGTGCTGCAGTCCATGGGGCCGCAAAGAGTCGGACACGACTGAGCCCCTGAGCACATACAAATAATTAATGAAGTAGTTCTTTTTGACAGCAACCCAAAGAAGTTCGGTCCAGTCTGATGATCACATCCCAGTCTAGTCAGTGAACTATGAAAGCTAAAGCGCCGTCCCAAGTTGGAACTCCATGCTCTCCTGGTGTAGCCTTGCCTCCGGCCGGGAGGAGGCTTGACGGGCCTCTTCTCTCCACCCTCAGTCACCTGTCCTCCTCAGACGGTCACTCCTCTGTGGTAAACCGTGGGAAGGGTAGACTAGGAACAAGGACAGCTTTGTGCGGCTGCCTCAGGCGTCCTCTGACCTTGGGGCTATGGAGGCCCACACACACCGCTGCTCTTTCTCTTTTAAGGGCCGCTGTGGGGAGTTTCTCAGACACCCGCCCCGCGCAGACTTTTCTGGTGCGGTTCCTTTAGCGTGAGAAGTCCGTGTCTCTCCTCCAGCTGTCTGTTCACCGCTCTCCCTTCAGAGCCTGGCTTCCTGGCAGGCTGGCTCCTCTGTGCTGGGGCCCTGGCGCTTCCGGGTTGTTTAGGAGTTCTCCTTTATTGGGACCACAGGTCAGCTCCTTCTGTGGGGAAGACATTCAGCCCTCAGGTGACGGGAACGGCTAATGGAGACCTGGACAGTGGAAATGCAGGTCTCTCCCAACTCAACCTGACTTCTCGCTGCTTCGCTGCCTCAGCCTCAGCTAGCCAAGCCCTTACAGCTTTTAACTTTTCAAGGGTGAATCAGATATTCTTTCATAGGTTCCTTAAGCTTCAGGGGACACGTGTCCCTTCTCAAGCGACTGAGCAGTGAGGGAGAGGCAAGCCCTTCCTCACCACAGTGGGTGGGGCGGGGGAAAGCCCAGAGCCTTCAGCTTAGCTCCCCAGAGATGTCTGTTTCCTATTTGTCCAAACTCGGATGACTCCCCAAGGCACTTATAGATCTTTGAGGGGACTGATGAACTAAATGCTACAAGATCTGTTTTTAGACTATCCCCTACAGCTCCTGCTCAGGGGTCTAACATCTCAGTATGGAACATGGAGCTTCTGATAAAACGAGACTGAAGTAATAGAATACATTACATTTAAATCCTCTTAAGCATTATTAAACAGTAATAATTTTGTTTAACATTTTCCTTCCTTGGATTACTTAAAACCTAAGAGAGCAGAAGCCTTGTTTGAATTAAGTCATAGTACACGCTGCTTAGCACAGTGTCTAGTATATAATAAAATGCTTAACAAATATTTATTGAATGATGCATGAATCAATAAGTAAATGTCTTATCTCTCTTGAAATATATGAACTAACCTTGTAAGTCTGGTTAACCATATTACTCATTTTTTCAGATGTGAGTACATAGAAGGACACATAATTGTTAAATTTTGAGATTTGTTTCCTCTCATCAGTCCTCAAATAAGACTTATTTTCTTAGTGTGTATTTCCTCAGGAAGAGAGTAATAAATCTGTTTCAAAAATTAGTTCCCTCTAAGTAGGGGCTACATATTTAAATATGTTTAGTTAGATAGAAGAAAAAATTGAGAGGGAAAAGTACTATGAAGAATGAAGCCCTATTTAGTTTAATATTAGTCAATTACATTAGCCAGTTAATATGAGTTAATTATGGGCTTCCCAGGTGGCAAATACCCCGCCTGTCAATGCAGGAGATGTAAGAGGCATGGAGTTTGATGCCTGGATTGGGACGATTCCCCTGGAGGAGGGCGTGGAAACCCACTCCAGTATTCTTGTCTGGAGAATCCCATGAATTAAGAAGCCTGGCAGGCTACAGTCCTTGGGGTTGCACAGAGTCGGACACGACTGAAACAACTCAGCACAGAACTCATGCGCGTTAGTTAATTTTATTTAATATTATTCAGTTTATATACTGTAAATAACCTATACCATTTTCTTTCCTTTTTTAATGTCCTAGCTGGCTTAGTCACTAAGTCGTGTCTGACTCTTGCGACCCCAAGGTCTGTAGCCCGCCATGCTCCTCTGTCCATGGGATTCTCCAGGCAAGAATACTGGAGTGGGTTGCCATTTCCTTCTCCGTTTTAGTGTCTTTCATTAGATAAATGTGTGAGGAGCAGAGCTTGTGTCTGTGTATTTCTCTTCACTGTGTGTCACTCTGTATAATTTCCGACACTAAGAGAATGTTAAACTCAGTACCTGCTTTCCTGATGATGACAGGAAGAGAGATGACATGCTTTACAGGAAGGGATGAAGAGGAGACAGTGGAGAGGGTAACAGCCCTCAGATTGCTGAGGAAATTATGCAAAAAACGTCATCTCGTTGGTGCTTATAACTTGGCCCTGCAAGACCTCTTGTCGTGATAAATTTCAGCCTTATGTTGTTTCCTGTGACAACATGAGATTCTTAAGAGAGTGCTCAGGTGACGCACTCTCTGGGCAGTCACACCGTGTGTTCAGCCAGCACAGAACTAAGACAGCTGCTTCCAGGGCCCTGCTCCCTGCCACATCCAGCCCTGACTCTTCTGTGCAGCCCCGGGCTGCCCCAGTCTTCCAGGAATCATACTTAGGGCACGGTCTTGCCTTGGTGTGTGAGAGGAACCACTTCCTAGAATTGTGCCTGATTCCTCCGCTCTGGGCTGTTTCCTGCTGAATAGTTCGTAAAATAGAGATTGAATTGATTTTACGCTACTGAGAAAACGAGTCACGCTTTCCAAGGAAGTTATTTCCATTTTAACACCTGGACTTTTAAGACCGTAATCCTAATTTTTTTGCTTCTTGTCTTTCTCCCTTCCTTCCTGCCTTTCTTCATACAGTGTTTGAGCACCTCAGCTGGTGCCAGGCATTGCAGTAGGCCCTGGGGATGCAGGGTGCGCCCCTACTTTCATGGAAGTCATGTGGAACATGGGCTGCCTCTAAACTAGGGGAGAATAGCACATTTCATTTCTGAGTCCCTGAACAGCATCCCTAATCATTCAGTCATGCTCTCACTTGCTCACTTGTCAGGAAAGATAAAATCTATTCACCATGTTTGTCTCAACATTCTAATGGTGGAATATGTCGTTGCTATGGAGATGAAGAAATATTTTGACTAGGAGAATTGTTTAGAGCCCCTCAAATTACATTTCTTTGCCTACTCACAGAGCTAATCTCTATAGAGCTAATCTTTATCCAGAGATGGATAAACCAGTTTGTCCTGTCGTCCCTAACTGTAACAACCTCAAGCAACTCTTTCAGTCTATTTGTTATGGATTTATTATAGGTTTATTATAATAATCTCCAGATTTATTGCAAACTTGCTAAATATAGCTCCAGCTTCCCCCTTTGTAGATGACGTAAGCACCTGTGCTTAGATGCCCTAGCATGCCCCTCAGTGTCACCGGATGTGTTACCTCTCATTTTCCATCTCTGGTTTTGTGAAGAACTAGTTTCACACAGATGCATATCTCTCCGTGAAATCAGAGTTTAAAAAACTCCCAGTAATTTTTTTCCTTAATAAAAATGTTTGGATTTTTATCTCAAACTTTCTATATGACACATCTATTCTTCTATCCTTATCTTCTAAAGAAAAATCTTTCAAAATATGTCTGTAAGTCATATCAGCATACAATGACTCATATCTCCAAAATAAGCATACTAATTTGATAATACACTCTTCCCCACATAAACATAAACATTCTTTCCTTCCTTTGTAAAATAGAATTTACTTTCTTGTTAATCCATTAAACAGGACTAACTAGTTTTGTTCCTTTAGTTCCTTGGGATTGATACAGATTCACTAGCAAAAACAACACATAAAGTTATTAAAAAAGCATGAAAATAATTTAAGTGAAACAGTATGCTCATATTTAATAAAAGGATAACATATACTTGCTTAAAATGAATTATGTTGACTATTGTTCCATCATATTTCTATCAAGTTCATGCCTAAAATCCTGCCCAACGAAACACTTTTTTTAAAAAAGGACTTACAGCTCAGCAGTCATCTACTGTGTAAGATTTTCCTTTTAAAAATGGAATTAATGTATTTAGCTTGTTTATTGTTGGTTATTTTGCTTTTTTTTTAAAAAAAAACACTATGTATAACCATATATTACCTAATAAATTACCCCTTCTGGGCATTTTTGTTCATTTTTTTCCTTTTTAACATTTTCACTATAAAAGGTGAAGTGAGACAGTGAGAAATTGTTCAAATCAATATTTTTTATAGTTTATAGTAGCAAGTTGGTGAATGTTTTTCCTGAAAAATTGAAATAACGAAGTATGATGAAAAGCAGTATTTTGTAATGTCTAAGTTATGCGTTCAAATGTTCAAAGAGACCAGGCAGGTGGCATAAGAAGAACTAATTATTGCCAGATCTCCCAGTTTCTCAAAGTTAACTTTTGCTTTCATAAATATCCTCCTGATTTTTAAATCTTGGAGAGTGAATAAAAAGTACCATGCTGCTCTGCACTGCATGGGTTGAACCATCAGTGTAGCCCTCAGGATGATCTTTCCTCATATCTTTCGTGTGACTTCTTACATGATGGGTGAGATGCAGGTTTTGCAGTCAGCCTGGGATTCAGAACACAAACTCTACTATGGGACCCTGAACAAGTGACTCAGCCATCCTGGGCTTCATTTTCTTACTTGTCACAGGGCGATGATAACTGTACCTCTCTTGTAGTATTTTGGCTTATTGGGAGCATGGGAGTTAGGGAACATCTGAGAAACTCCATATCTGAGAAGCTGAATTCCTTTGGTGTTGACTGCTTTGTTTTTTTATTTCACAACAGTCCTCTTTATCCGGAGAAGAACATATTTTACAAAGAATAAGTGACTAAGCAGTTCTTAATGTTTTCCCTTTAAACTAGCTGTTGATATCTTTCTTAACTCTTCCTCAAATCTTGTGGTGGTGGTGGTGGTGGTTTATTTGCTAAGTTGTGTCTGACTCTTTGCGACTCCATGGACTATAGCCTGCCAGGCTCCTCTGTCCATGGGATTCTCCAGGCAAGAATACTGGAGTGGGTTGCCATTTCCTTTTCCAGGGGATCTTCCCAACCCAGGAATCAAACCCAGGTCTCCTGCATTGCAGGCAGATTCTTTACCGACTGAGCTGTGAGGGAAGCTCTTGTAAACTGTGTAAATTGTGAAGGCCAACACCGTATATCTCATTCCACAAGCTCATCTTATAGAGTGGCATTGACATTCCGTCCCCTCTCCTTAAATGAGTAAAATGTAGTGACTGTCTCAAAGATTGCTCTTATGTGACTTCCAAAGCTGGGCCTTCAAAACGTCATGCACTCCTTCCCTGCTCTCTTGGTATATTCTTGGAACCCAATAGCCATGCTAGTCAGGAAACCCAAGTGTCTTGTTTTCTAGCACTGCCATAACAGAGCACCACGGGAAGGTGGCTTAACACAGCAGAACTGTGTCATCTCACAGGTCTGGAGGCTAGAAGTCTGAAATGAAGGTGTTGGCAGGGCCACACTCCATCCGCAACCTATGAAAAGAACCATTCGCTGCCTCCTGCTGTCTTCTGGTGGTTTGTTAGCACTCTTTGCTGTTCCTTGACTTGGGTGCATCACTCCAATTCCCCATCTTCGTAAGGCATTCTTCCTGTGCCTCTGCGCTGTCCCCCCTCTGCATATCTGTCTCTGTGTCCCCTTTTTATAAAGGACTCTGGTCATCTAGGCTTGGGGCTCATCCTAATGACCTCATTTTCACTTGATTACGTCTGTAAGGGTCCTATTGCCAGAAATTCAACCCTTAACGCTGATCACAAGGAGAGGCCACATGTTGGCTTAGATCCCATCTGACAGCTAGCATCAACGGCCAGTCATACAACTGAAGGAGCTTCTGAGACGACTGCAGCCCTACCCACCGTTTGACTGCAACTGCGTGATAAATACTGAGCAAGAGCTTGCCTGGGTGAGCACAGTCAACCCCGAACCATGGGGGATATAGTATAGTGATTGTTGTTGTTTTAAGTCATCAAGTTTTGGGGCCATGCAGCAAAAAGTGATTGGAATGTAAGTCATGGTGAGATGGTAAAGAAGTTTTATCCCCACAGGAGCCCAGCATACCCCAAAGTTGCAAATATCTCAGAATCTGTGGCTGCAAGAGGCCAGCTCTGCTTCTTGTCTAGGCCTGCCCTGGCAGTTTTCAAAGTCTTACCCTTATTAGATGCCTAAAGACTCATTTTTTACCTTTGGCCAGGAATTCTTTCATTCTTTATATGCAGCATTTAATATGTACCTTTCCTTTAGGTCCTCTCTTGGCATTTATGATGCATATTCTCTTGCCACTTTTTGTAATAATATACTTTTCCGAAGGAGTTTCTGTTAATTTTTTAAAAATTTATTTTATTGAAGTAAAGCTGATTTACAGTGTTGTGTTCATTTCCGCTATACAGCACAGTGATTCTATTATACAATCCATACATTCTTTTACTTCTCTTTTCCATAATGCTTTATCACAAGATATTGAATACAATTTCTGTGCTATACAGTAGGATCCTGTTTATCCATTCCGTATATAATAGTTTACATTCCTAACCCCAAACCCCCAGTCCATGCCTCCTCCACACCCCTTCTCCTTTGGCAGCTACAAGACTGTGCTCTATATCTGTGAATCTGCTTTTGTTTCATAAATGAGTTCATTTGTGTCATATTTTAGATTCCACGTGTTAAGTCATACCACATAAGTAAGTTATGACTTACTTCTCTTCCTCTAGTTCCATCCATGTCGCTGCAAATTTCTGAGGGACACAGAGACTGAAAAAAGCTTGGAATTTCAAATGTTTGGAACATACCCTTCTTCAAAAATGCTAATTTAATTTTCTACCATAAACATTGGAAGTGGAAAGGGGCAAAAGACTCTTTTAAAAGAATGTTACCAATGTTTTATTTTTATCAAAATAATTTGCAGCATTTCAAAAATCAGATAATTTTAAATGCCTTATAATAATAAAATAGCATCTATACCTTCACCCTAGTTTTGCCCTTCCCAACCCTCAACCAGTTTCAACTCTCCTAAATGTTTTCTAGACTCATTTTTGTATTTCTAAGTGATAGGCTTATACTGCTTTTTATAGTTTCTTAGTTCTAGATGTTTCTGTAGAGGAAGATAATAGCTGTCTCACTATGCCACAGCCTCCTCAGAGGACACTCTTTCCCTCCGCTTACCCTCTCAGTACAGTTAAATCACCACTTTGGTTAAATCAGTAGTCATTATTTTATTCATTTGAATATATATTTGTTGCTGATATCTATGCCATGTAATATATTATGATATCACTTTTCTCTTATTAAAAAAATTTCTCCTTTAGTTAATAAGGCTTTTTTTCTTACTATTTTGACACAAAATTATTTTCCAGGAGTTTAATTATTTAAAAATTTCTATTGAATAAATTTGACATGTAACTTTGTATAACAGTGTGTACTTCAATATTTATATATTGTGATGTGATTGCTATTGATCACATTCCATAATTATAGTACAATGTTATTGTCTATATTCATTATATGGTGCATAGGTCTCTATGTGCATGAGATCCCTAAAGTGTGTAGCCTTAAGCACTACCACTGTGCCTTCCCCATGCTGATCCCCTGGTAACCATCATTTCACTCTGTTTTTTACAGGATTGACTTTTTTGGATTCTGTGTAAAAGTGATAACATAGAGTATTTCTCTTTCTTTGTCTGACTTATCTCAGCGTAATGTGTTAAGTGAAGTTGCTCAGTTGTGTCCGACTGTTTGCAACCCCATGGACTGTAGCCTACCAGGCTCCTCTGTCAGTGGGATTTTCCAGGTAAGAGTACTGGAGTGGGTTGCCATTTCCTTCTCCAGGGGACCTTCCCCACCCAGGGATTGAACCTGGGTCTCCCGCATTGCAGGCAGACGCTTTACCATCTGAGCTACCAAGGGAGCCCAGTGCGTTCAAGGTCCGTCCATATTGTTGCAAATGACAATATTTTTTCTTAGGGTCAAATAATCCATTGTGTGTGTGTAACACATCTCTCTTTACTCATTCATCCATTGATGAGCACTTGATTGTCTCCATATGTTGGCTATTGTGAATAAAGCTGTAGTAAACATTACATGGTAGTGTAGGTATTTCATTAAAATCCTGTTTTCATTCCCTTTGGATATATACCCGGAAGTGGAATTGCTGGATTAGTAAACCTATTTTTAGTTTTTTGAGGAACTTCCATGGGTTTTCCACAGTGGCTGGACCAGTTTACATTTCCACCACCAATGTAAAAGAGTTGCCTTTTCAATACCATGCACATGCCAGCACCTGTTCTCTTTTGTGTTCTTGATGATAAGACTCTAACAGATGTGAGGTAATACCAGGGCTGTGGTTTCTATTTGCATTTCCCTGATGATCAGTGATGTTGAGTGTCTCTTTAAAAGCTTCAGCACACAAGAGAAACAATTAGCAAAATGAAAAGACAACCTACACAATGAGAGAACATTTTTGCAAACCATATATCCAGTAAAGGGTTAATATCTAAAATATATGAAAAACTCATAAAACAAAAAACAATCTGATTTTAAAATACCCTGAAGAACTAAATAGGTATTTTTTTCCAAAGAGGACATCAAAACGGCCAATAGGAACATTAAATATTTCAATTGAACACTTCTCTGTAGCTCTATGTCACTCTACTCCTGCTTAATCATTGTTTTCTTTTGTCTCATGATTTCACTTCACAATCATCCTGTGAATTCTTTTTGTATTTATTACTATGTAAATATTTCCCAAGCAGTATTTATTTTTTCCTATTATGTGATAAGATGAAAACAACTCCTATTATATAAACTCCTTATCTTTTTTCTTTAATCTTCAATCCTTTTTTTCTACTTTCTAAAATATTAGATTAGCTTTATCTTTTAACACAAATTGACTTTTAGAAATTTCTGCCATTGTAATTTAAATTTTTCAAGATCCTTTTGTATTTTCTTTTCCTGTTTCATTGCATTAGCTAGCATTCCAGTACAATGTTGAAAAGCTACGGTGCTTTTGCTTACTTTGCTTCTGATCTAAGTGGGAAAGTTTCAAGTTTCTCACCATTAAGTTTGATGTTAACTGTAGGTTTTGTGTAGATATTATTTACTTAGTTGAGGACATCTTTCCCCATTTTTAGTTTACTAGAATTTCTATCATGAGTGGATGCTGAATTTTATCAAATATTCTTTATGCATCTATCAAGGTGATTATGTAATTTTTCTTCTTTAACCAGCTGATGTAATAGACTACATTAATTGCTTTTTTAAATATTGAACCAGTCTTGCATACCTGAAATAAATTCCACTTGGTTATGGTGTATAACTTTTAATATATTGTTAGATTCACTTTGCTAATATTTTGCTGAAAAATTTTCATCTATGTTTATGAGAAGTATTAATCTATAGTTTTCTTGTATTGTCTTTGTCTGGTTTTGGTTTTAGAGTGATATTGGCTTAATAGAATGATTTAGAAAGCATTCCCTCAGCCACAATATTTGGAAAGAAATTATAGGAAATTGGTATAATTTCTTCCTTAAATGTTTTGTAGAAATTATTAGTTGAACCTCTCTGGGCCTGGTGCTTTTTGTTTTGGAAGGTTAATTAATTATTGATTCAACGTCTGTAATAGATATAAACTCATTCAGATAGTCTATTTCTTTTTGTATGAGTTTTGACAGATTGTATCTCTCAAGGAATTGGTCCATTTCATCTAGGTTATCAAATTTATGGACATAGAATTATTCATAATATTCCTTTATTATCCTTTTAATGTCCAAGAGATATTTGGTTTTTAAGGATTTGAAGAGTTAACCACTAAGTAGTTCTGCAAGAAATATTTTAAAACATATTATCTGATCATTATAGAGTCATAAAGAAGATTGTTACATATATTTTAAATTTCTTTAATTTCTTAAAATTTTTATTTTACCCTTAAGTATAGTTATGTTACATACATTTAAAAATTATCATTATAATTCAATTTTCTGAAGTTTAGCAAATTGTTTATCTATTACTACAAGATCCATAGAATATGAGTGAATTTTTGCTGAAACAAGTACAATGTAAATGTTTGTAGCAAAATATAACCTTTGTACTTGGGAGCTAAAGGAGATTAAATTAAGTTAAGGCTGTACCTATTAATTATTTACACATGAAATATTTTTGAATTTAGTTACTATGCTATGCTATATCGTATATTTATGTTGTTTTTGTATCACAGCCTACTTCGTCTCCTACTTCATATACCCAGTGTGTACTACCGATACCTTAAACACTTTTGTTTTGATCATGCCGTGCACAGAAGGGATCCTAGTTCCCCAACCAGGGATTGAACCTGCAATCCCAGTGGTGGAAGTGCAGTGTCTTAACCACTGGACCACCAGGGAAGTTCCTAAACATTTTTTCAAGTAATGAGTGAACCTAACCCCATTAACAAGTTTACCCTCTTTGGAAAAAAAAATGAGACAGTCATGTCTTTATTTAGTTAAAACTGTATTTTAGTAAAAAATTAATGAAAACTTCAAATTAATAGAAATAATTTACAATGTCAATTTTAAATTTCTGAAAGACATACAAGACTCAGGAACATTTAGGTTTCCATGAGGTCTTTTATTTTCTCTGGTGTAGGAACAATTGTCTAATAAAACACATTTTTTCTCCCTTACACATAGTCCAAATACAGTCCCATTTTGACAGATTAAAAATGTAACCTGAGATTTATGATATTAATCTGAAGACATAAAGTTCTAACATTTAGTATGATTTATAGAGGTGAATGGACCATAAGCATCTGTTCTGCCTCCCTGATGCTTCATCAGCTTCAGTTATGAACCAGTATTTGAAACCAGGTAGTGAGTTGCTTCACTGATAAAACATATCTGCATCAGCAAGTAATGCCGACTTCAGAGCAATTTCGCAGGAGCTAAAATGGGTAGGAAGATTGAAACAACAAAGGAAATCTTGAAATGTCTCCATTTTCAATCTTGAAATCTTTGCTTACATGGGATGAGCTGAATTAGATTTTTATGGAAATTACGAATATAAACTAAGTGGTTATAGTTTTGTATTCATGAGTTAGGGAATTAGAAATACTGTACTTGCATGCCTGCCACTTTCTCTAAATACACTCTACATGTTGATTTTCCATGTGAAGTCAGTCTTGGGTGGCTAGCTAGGCTGGGCCATAGCTACAACCTGATCTGGTAATTTAGATGTGACCTCAGAGCATCAGGAGAAAAGGTGGAAGGGGGAATTCCTTTTACTTGATAAGAGTCCTTCTTGGAAGAAGTTAGTCATTAAAGTTATGGCAATGTTCTGTTATTTAAAAAGATGGAAAACCTGGCATTTTGGTAAGTAATTATCCTAGCACCTAAAGCAGTGCTTCTGCATAGCAGGTTCTCTATAGATCTATGTTGAATAAATAACTGGAAAGAAATTCTTTCATTATGTCACATGAAGGTCATGAAGTTCTACCTACCTTCCAGAACTTCAGGTTTTACAGCAGGAAAAGAAAAAAAGTTTCAGATAAGCCCTAGCTACAGTTCAAGAAGCATACTTTTCTTCATGTTTCCATATAGTGTAGTAAGTGTCCCCATTGTTGAACCCCTTCCTCAGGTCTCAGGAAGGTGGATAGAGAAATTTATTCTAACTCACTGGCAACACACTCTTCAAATCCTAAATGAGGTTTGATTGCTTGCCTGGAACTTTATGTGATAGCATCATTATGCATATATATATGGACGTAAGTAAATGTCTGTAAAGATAACTACCCTTGAAAATTGACATTACATCTTTCATTACACAACTTGATAGGAAAGTCAACTTGGAAATTTAGTATTCACTTTTATATCACACCTTTATTTCCTAAGTACCTCTATTCTAACTACAATGTGCTATTAAAAGTGATTCCTCAAAACTCACTTGCCTCAACTTTGTCACAAATGGTTGTAAGTGATTTCATGGGTTGAAGCTTCACATGTCCTTAAACCCTTTTAGCTTAACTGGAGTGCTCAAACGCCAAATTATTAATGTACACTTGCTATTAAGGATTAATAGAGCTACCCTTTATATTTGTAACTGCTAATTTTGTTTTTATTCTTCCTTTTTTCTTTCTGACAATTTAAAAACATTTTTTTCAGTTTTATTGTGATATAATTGCTGTTTTTGTTTTGGTTGCCGATAATCCCTGATGCTGAAACAATCCATGATCTTGGCAATGTACTGTGTTTTTTTTTTTAACATTTTTTTTTTTTTTTTTTAATGTGGACCATTTTTTAAGGGCTTTATTGAATTTGTTACAATATTGATTCTGTTTTCTGTTTGTTTGTTTGGCTGCAAGGCATATGGAATCTTAGTTCCCCAACCAGGAATCGAACCCACACACCTTCCTTGGAAGGTGAAGTCCTAACCACTGGACCACCAGTGAAGTCTTGTGTTATTTCTTGAATTAATTCAAAATTTGGTTTTGAGTTTGGTTGTTTTGAATTAATACATTCCTACTTTCCTATTTCTGTGTAAGTTGATTGTGTTATGATATATTTTAATATTTTACATGAAATTTGTACATTTTCTCTGTGTACTTTCACTTGAACAGTATGAAAAGGCAAAAAGATAGGACACTGAAAGATGAACTCCCGAGGTCGGTATGTGTCCAATATGCTACTGGAGATTAGTGGAGAAATAACTCCAGAAAGAATGAAGGGATGGAACCAAAGCAAAAACAACACCCAGTTGTGGATGTGACTGGTGATATAAGCAAGGTCCAATGCTATAAAGAGCAATATTGCATAGGAACCTGGAATGTTAAGTCCATGAATCAAGGCAAACTGGAAGTGGTCAAACAGGAGATGGCAAGAGTGATTGTTGACATTCTAGGAATCAGCGAACTAAGATGGGCTGGAATGGGTAAATTTAACTCAGATGACCATTATATCTACTACTGTGGGTAGGAATCCCTTAGAAGAAATGGAGTAGCCATCATAGTCAACAAAAGAGTCCAAAATGCAGTACTTGGATGCAATCTCAAAAACGACAGAATGATCTCTGTTTGTTTCCAAGGCAAACCATTCAATATCACAGTAATCCAAGTCTATGCCCCGACCAGTAACGCTGAAGAAGCTGAATGGTTCTGTGAAGACCTCTGAGACCTTTTAGAACTAACACCCAAAAAAGATGTCCTTTTCATTATGGGGGACTGGAATGCAAAAGTAGGAAGTCAAGAAACACCTGGTTCAGTTAAGTTCAGTCGCTCAGCCGTGTCTAGCTCTTTGTGATCCCATGAATCACAGTATGCCAGGCCTCCCTGTCCATCACCAACTCCCAGAGTTTACCCAAACTCCTGGAGTAACAGGCAAATTTGGCCTTGGAGTACAGAATGAAGCAAGGCAAAGGCTAATAGAGATTTGCTAAGAGAAGGCACTGATCATAGCAAACACCCTCTTCCAACAACACAAGAGAAAACTCTACACACGGACCATCACCAGATGGCCAACACTAAAATCAGACTGATATATTCTTTGCAGCCAAAGATTGAGAAGCTCTATACAGTCAGCAAAAGCAAGACCAGCAGCTGACTGTGGCTCAGATCATGAATTCCTTATTGCCAAATTCAGACTTAAACTGAAGAAAGTGGGGAAAACCACTAGACCATGAACATATGACCTAAATCAAATCCCTTATAATTATACAGTGGAAGTGAGAAATAGATTTAAGAGACTATATCTGATAGAGTGCCTGATGAACTATGGACAGAGGTTTGTGTCATTGTACAGGAGACAGGGATCAAGACCATCCCCAAGAAAAAAAAAAAAAAAAAGAAATGCAAAAAGGCAAAATGGCTGTCGGAGGAGGTGTTATAAAAAGCTGTGAAAAGAAGAGAAGTGAAAAGCAAAGGAGAAAAGGAAAGATATACCCATTTGAATGCAGAGTTCCAAAGAATAGCAAGGAGAGATAAGAAAGCCTTCCTCAGTGATCAGTGCAAAGAAATAGAGGAAAACAATAGAATGGGAAAGACTAGAGATCTCTGCAAGAAAATTAGAGATACCAAGGGAACATTTCATGCAAAGATGGGCTCGATAAAGGACAAAAATGGTATGGACCTAACAGAAGCAGAAGATATTAAGAAGAGGTGGCAAGAATACACAGAAGAACTGTACAAAAAAGATCTTCAGACCCAGATAATCACAATGGTGTGATCACTCACCTAGAGCCAGACATCCTGGAATGTGAAGTCAAATGGGCCTTAAGAAACATCACTGTATATCCTTGCCTTCTTTGTCAAAGATAAGGTGTCCATAGGTTCGTGGATTTATCTCTGGGCTTCCTATTCTGTTCCATTGATCTATATTTCTGTCTTTGTGCCAGTACCATACTGTCTTGATGACTGTGGCTTTGTAGTAGAGTCTGAAGTCAGGCAGGTTGATTCCTCCAGTTCCATTCTTCTTTCTCAAGATTACTTTGGCTATTCGAGGTTTTTTGTATTTCCATACAAATTGTGAAATTCTTTGGTCTAGTTCTGTGAAAAATACCGTTGGTAGCTTGATAGGGATTGCATTGAATCTATAGATTGCTTTGGGTAGAATAGCCATTTTGACAATATTGATTCTTCCAATCCATGAACACGGTATGTTTCTCCATCTGTTTGTGTCCTCTTTGATTTCTTTCATCAGTGTTTTATAGTTTTCTATGTATAGGTCTTTTGTTTCTTTAGGTAGATATACTCCTAAGTATTTTATTCTTTTTGTTGCAATGGTGAATGGTATTGTTTCCTTAATTTCTCTTTCTGTTTTTTCATTGTTAGTATATAGGAATGCAAGGGATTTCTGTGTGTTAATTTTATATCCTGCAAACAGGACATGGAAGCAACCTAGATGCCCATCAGCAGATGAATGGATAAGGAAGCTGTGGTACATATACACCATGGAATATTACTCAGCCATTAAAAAGAATTCATTTGAATCAGTCCTAATAAGATGGATGAAACTGGAGCCCCTTATACAGAGTGAAGTAAGTCAGAAAGATACAGAACATTACAGCATACTAACACATATATATGGAATTTAGAAAGATGGTAACGATAACCCTATATGCAAAACAGAAAAAGAGACACAGAAATACAGAACAGACTTTTGAACTCTGTGGGAAAAGGTGAGGGTGGGATGTTTTGAAAGAACAGCATGTATATTATCTATGGTGAAACAGATCACCAGCCCAGGTGGGATGCATGAGACAAGTGCTCGGGCCTGGTGCACTGGGAAGACCCAGAGGAATCGGGTGGAGAGGGAGGTGGGAGGGGGGATCGGGATGGGGAATACGTGTAAATCTATGGCTGATTCATATCAATGTATGACAAAACCCACTGAAATGTTGTGAAGTAATTAGCCTCCAACTAATAAAAAAAAAAAAAAGAAAAAAAAAAAAGAAACATCACTACGAATTCCCGTTGAGCTATTTCAAATCCTAAAAGATGATGCAGTGAAAGTGTTGCACTCAATATGTCAGCAAATTTGGAAAACTCAGTAGTGGCCACAGGACTGGAAAAGGTCAGTTTTCATTCCAATCCCAAAGAAAGGCAATGCCAAAGAATGCTCAAACTACTGCACAATTGCACTCATCTCACACACTAGTAAAGTAACGCTCAAAATTCTCCAAGCCAGGCTTCACCAGTACATGAACTGTGAACTTCAAGCTGTTCAAGCTGGTTTTAGAAAAGGCAGAGGAACCAGAGATCAAATAGCCAACATCTGATGGATCATCAAAAAAGCAAGAGAGTTCCAGAAAAACATCTATTTCTGCTTTACTGACTATGCCAAAGCTTTCAACTGTGTGGATCACAATAAACTGTGAAAAACTCTGAAAGAGATGGGAATACTAGACCACCTGACCTGCCTCCTGAGGAATCTGTATGCAGGTCAGGAAGCAACAGTTAGAACTGGACATGGAATAACAGACTGGTTCCAAATAGGAAAAGGAGTACGTCAAGGCTGTATATTGTCACCCTGCTTATTTAACTTATATGCAGAGTACATTATGAGAAGGGCTGGGCTGGAAGAAGCACAGGCTGGAATCAAGATTGCCGGGAGAAATATCAATAACCTCAGATATGCAGATGACACCACCCTTATGGCAGAAAGTGAAGAACTGAAGAGCATCTTGATGAAAGTGAAAGAGGAGCATGAAAAAATTGGCTTAAAGCTCAACATTGAGAAAACTAAGATCATGGCATCCAGTCCCATCACTTCATGGCAAATAGATGGGGAAACAGTGGAAATAGTGGCTGACTTTATTTTTGGGGACTCCAAAATCACTGCAGATGGTGATTGCAGCCATGAAATTAAAAGACGCTTACTCCTTGGAAGGAGTGTTACAACCAACCTAGACAGCATATTAAAAAACAGAGACATTACTTTGTCAAAAATGGTCCATCTAGACAAGGCTATGGTTTTTCCCGTGGTCATGTATGGATGTGAGCGTTGGACTATAAAGAAAGCTGAGTGCTGAAGAATTGATGCTTTTGGACTGTGGTGTTGGAGAAGACTCTTGAGAGCCCCTTGGACTGCAAGGAGGTCCAACCAGTCCATCCTAAAGGAGATCAGTCCTGGGTGTTCATTGGAAGAAATGATGTTGAGGCTGAAACTCCAGTACTTTGGCCACCTGATGTGAAAATCTGACTCATTTGAAAAGACCCTGATGCTGGGAAAGATTGAGGGCAGGAGGAGAAGGGGATGACAAAGGATGACATGGTTGGATGGCATCACCAATTCAATGGACATGAGTTTGAGTAAACTCTGGGAGCTGGTGATGGACAGGGAGGCCTGGCGTGCTATGGTTCATGGGGTCACAAAGCGTCGGACATGACCAAGCAACTGAACTGAACTGAATTTCACTTGGAATTTTTTTCTGCATTTAAACAATTAAGCTATAGTAGACGTCATTTGTTTTAAACTTTTTTGTGATTTTTCTTTCTTCAGAATTTTTCTCAAGACAGTTATTACTTCCTTATTTCTTAGGCTATAAATGAAAGGATTTAGTAAAGGAACGACTTCCGTAAACAAAATAGCAGCTGGTATATCTTTATCCCCTTCTTCAAGCAAATTTGGTCTAATATACCTGAAAAAAAGAGATCCGTAGAATAATGAAACTGAAAAAAAGTGGGACGCACAGGTAGAAAAAGCTTTGAACCTCCCCTTTTTGGATTTCATTTTGAAAATGGTTAAGAGAATGTAGAGATAAGATATTAAAACGCTACCTATTGTGAAGACTTGAATTGAACCGGAAAAGATAAATAGTACCAGTTCATTGACGTAAGGGTCAACACAGGAGAGCCTGTATAAAGGAAGAATATCACAGTAAAAGTGGTTGATGTGATTTGATCCACAGAAAGTTAACCTAAATAGAAGGCCTACATGAATCATGGAATGCAGGTTCCCAGCTGTGTAGGCCCCCGTGGTCATCTGAATGCAGAGTTTCTTTGACATCATTGTGTGGTATTGCAATGGTTTGCAGATGGCCACATAGCGATCATAAGCCATTGCTGCCAGGAGAAAGCAATCTGCAGTCTCAACAGTGCAAAGAAAATAAAATTGTGCCATGCATTCATAGAGGGAAATCATTCTGTTTTTAGAAAAGAAGTTCCTTAACATCTTAGGAGTCACAGCACAGGCACAGCAAGAATCCACAAGAGCAAGGTTTCCCAGAAAGATATACATTGGTGTGTGTAGACGATGCTCTTTTGAAATCAGTATCATCAGGCCAAGGTTGCCCACCATGGTGATCAGAAAGATGGTAAGAAACACCACAAACAGAAGGGTCTTCATTTCTGGGTGATCTGTAAATCCTGTGAGGATAAACTCATTTTTTATGGTATGATTTTCTTTAGCCATTCCTGACTCCTCTGTTGAGGGGAAAAAAAAAGTTGTGGAGAAATGAGATAGTAATCTATAGTATACCCAATTCAACTTTTGAACTCTCAAGGTGTTTTGCTCCCCCAAAAGGGCAAGGAGCTTCTTCCACAATGCTTTCACAAGTTAGGTGGTTTTGGATGCATAACTTTATCTGGGGGAGTATCAATCTCCAGGAGCTCTTACCTTTTAAGCTTGTTATTTAACATTTTCCCAGCATATTTTCAAGAAAAACGTCCAATTAGATGGACAAAGATGGCTTTTGAGGTCTTGAGAGGAAGATTCAGTGCAAAATTTTCTCTGTGTGGTTTAGGTAAAGGTGAGAAATTTAGGTGTCAGCAATAGGTATTAATTGGGTTTCCCTGGTGGCTCAGCTGGTAAAGAATCAGCCCTCAATGCGGAAGACCTGGGTTCCATCCCTGGGTCGGGAAGACCCCTGGACAAGGGAATGGCTACCCACTCCAGTATTATTGTCTGGAGAACTTCATGGACAGAGGATCCTGGCAGGCTACATACAATCCATGGGGTCCCAAAGAGTTAGACATGACTGAGTGACAAAGACTTTTACTTCACTTTCAGTTGCTGTCAGTATTCTCAAATTATTTCAGTGACTGTATCTGCATGGATTAACATTGTTGTTTGAAAGACCATTTCTGTACTCTCATGTTCATAGAATTTTATTCAGGATAGCCACAGGTGCAAACAACCCAACTGTCCCCTGCTTGATGAGTGGTTAACAAAATGTGGTATAGACAAAAAGTAGAATATTGTTCAGCCTTAAAAAGGAATGAAATTCTGATTCATGTTAAAACATGGATGAAATTTGATAACATTACAGCAAGTGAAATAAGCTAGGCACAAAAGGACAAATATTGTGTGATGCCACTTACAGGAGTTAAAGGTTGTCTGGGTAGGGAAGCCACGAGGAATTATTGTTTAATGGGCACAGAGTTTCAGTTTGGGTAGATGAAAATGTTCTGGAGTTGGATGGTGATGATAGATGCACAACAATATAAACTTAATGCCTCTGAACTGTAGATACTTAAATATAGTTAAAATGATAAGTTTTATGTTGTATATATATTTTCTATTATAAAATGTTTTTAAAAACTATTTTCCTGGTCTTTATGGTATTTAATATATCATTTAGGCATACAGTATAAAGTTGCTCCTGTGTCCATGTGCATATTAAAATGTAAAGACATTTAAACGCTATCAAAAAAACTGAAGCATTCCTAAGGGTTAGAAATTGATAAATTCAATTATATAGCTATCTGTGAAAAACATCACGAGTAACATCAAATGTCAGACACAAACTAGGAAATTGTTTCAATAAATAAATTCAATAAATAAAACCATTTCTATAGTTTTATTCCATAAAAAGCTTCTATCAGTCAACGGGAATATGAAGTGAGTGAAAGTCGCTCAGACATGTCTGACTCTTGGCGATTCCATGGACTCTACAGTCCATGGAATTCTCCAGGCTAGAATACTGGAGTGGGCAGCCTTTCCCTTCTCCAGGAGATCTTTCCAACCCAGGGATCGAACCCAGGTCTCCTGCACTGCAGGCAGATTCTTTACAAGTTGAGCCACAGGGGAAGCCCAATCAATAGGAATAATCACTAGAAAATAGGTAAAAGACAGAAACAGAAAAATATCAAAAGAAATAAAATTTTTAACAAACTGAAAATGTTTGACTAATCAGAAAAACATAATTTGAAATAATTACAAGGGCATAATTATTTTGCCTATCAAAACAACAATATTTTAAAAATGCTACTATATATAGTATTGTTTAAAATACAGTCAAATGGGAACCTAACTGTATTTCTGGCAAAAGTATAAACTGGTACAATTATTGGAAAATAATTTGTTTATAGCTGAAGGAAACTAATGTTCAGATCTGTGACCAGTAATCATGAATCTAGAAGAAAGAAATATTTAGAACCTCACACAGAGATTTATGTATAATTATGCCCACCAGAGCATTATTTATAATAGTGAAGAATTCTAATTGTAAACATTTGGTCAGTATAATTAAGTTAATGTGAATCATCCATACAATGGTATATTGTGCAATACTTTAAAACAATATTTATTTAGAATATTTAAAGTAAGACATAATAAAACATCATGTGGAAAAACATGCATACAAAGTTTTACGCATATAATAATTCTAGTTTTCCAAATAAATACTCACAGATGAATGAAAAGGGTAGGCAGAAACACGTACAATTTTTCACACTAGCTTTCCCTGTGCAGCGGAAATTATAGATCTTTTTTGTTTGTTTTTTCCTTCTATTTCAAATTCTCTACAGTAAATATTACTTTTATAATCAGAAAGCATATTTTTTAATTAAATAAATAAAATAACACACTCTTAGATCTCTGTTTTAAAACTTGATAGCCCCATAATAATTATTGGGAATCCAACTAATGTTTTCTGCACTTTATAATTCTGTAGTGGCTAAATCACAATGGATGTGTTGAGGAAGTATCTGCTCCATTCCAATGATAATAAAATTCATGGTTTAAATGATAAGAATTTGCCGACAGTCTTACACACATTTCAGATCATTTAGGAATATATTCATGTCTTGTGGTAATGCATTCCTGAAACCACTTACCTTTATTAAAGCACTAATGCTTCAGTGTCAAGTTCTACTAACATCGAATGTTTTCACAGTATTCTGAGATTCTACAATGCTCATATTTATTAAATTTCAGTGTGTCTTGAAACTTCAATTATCTATCCCTTATATTTTTCCATATAGCCTAAGAGTTCTAATCTATTGGTGAATGCTTTATTTCAATCTACCTTCATTTGTTTTAGTCAATTCATAGATTTATTATTTACTAAATGCCTGCTCTGTGATGTCTACTTTCTTAGAAGATTAGTCGACTCTCCTGGACATTTCCACATTGATAATTTGCTGAATTCACCATACACATATTCTATATTTTAGAGAGAAGATCTCTTCTTTTGGCTTCCTGAAACTGTTTACTAACTTTTAAATTCAGACTATTTGTGACTGATTCCTTTAGAAACAATATTAGAAATTAATATTTGAAATCTATATAATTTGAATTAATATTTTTTCATTAAATGCCTTACTCTTGATAACCTGAAGTATAAAAAACCAAAAACTTTATATAATTTGAATAAGTTCATTAAATGGCTTATACTTGGCAACTTGAAGTACATAACATTGTCTTCCTTCATTTTCCCCAGTTGATGATAATTAATCAGACAGAAATGATATTTTAAAATACATTGATATTTTATTTCTCTAAAAATTAAAAGATAAACTAAAAAGCTCCTTAAAATTATATCAGGAGTTTAAAAGCATGATTTAACTATATATTCCTTCCTCATATTATCTATTTAATACATAGGGAATGTCTGACACAAAAATTTTAAACACCATTTCCTTGTAGAGGCTGTTACATTTTTCCTGTTAAGTTGTAAGTTATATGGCAAACCACATATTTTAAAGAAGTTCCAAAAATGTTGCTAATGTTTTCTGTAATTACTAGAAAAGTATGCTTTTACTTATTTATTTTTGGGTAAATTTAGGCTTCTCTTAAATTCAGAAACGATGCAGATAAATTATAGTCATTCATCCATTTCTTAACAGTGGACCTTTAGGGTAGGCAAAAGATTTCAAGGAACTTTAAACATTTTCAAATAAAAATTGTAAGGTGAAAACCTTAAAGAACTTTAAATGTTTCTGGAGGTTAATATTTCTACCCCTCAAAATTTTAAGTATTTTCTCACCTGGATTTCCCCAATAAGAGCTTAAGAAAGGCTATTTGGTTGCCTGATGATGGTTCTTAAAGTAGATCCAGAAATAAAATTCTATCCTCTTGATTGTTTAGAATATTTCTACCAACAAATCAACAATAATATTTATGTCATTGATAGAGAATGGCTCAAATATTTTAAATAATTCTAAAGGGATTTACTTGGCATTGACATCAGAGTTTTGCCTGAGAGATTTAATTTCCTAAACTTTACAAGAATACTAAATTGGAATAATTAATTGTATCCTTTGAGACCTAAAGAGTAGGGCAAATGCCCATTTCTAAGCAAATATTAAAGGCCATGTTTGATTTTAATTTATATGACTTTATACCATTTACCCTTATTACTAATCTGAATGTAAAGTTGTAGGTGGGAAGAAAAAATTCCCACTGGCTTGTTCAGGAAAGGCTTCATAGAGGAAGTGGGAATTGAAACAGGGTTTATTGACTCAGAGGAAAGGTTGTGTGAGCAGAGGTCTTAACGTAGCACTTTCCCCACCTCTATTTAAAGCCAATATACAATTTCTAGAATATTCCTTTGAAACTATATTCATAATGTCTTCAATCTTATACCTTAGTTACTAGAAGTAATCTTTAAATTTTTTTAGTGATAGTAATTAAAAAATAACTTTACAATTTTTCTTGCAAAGCTAGAAGTAGCTTTTGGAAATATTTCTTTCCTCAAAATGTTCTGTGCTGATGTAGGGAAACTTTCCTGTAATGAGAGCTTCTTAAGATTTCCTGGGACAAGACTCTCCCAAAGGAATTGTGGAATAATGATGAGTGTTGCTGAGTTCACCTCTTGCCCATAATCAATGTGAGCTTAGTGAAACATTCATGTAGTCCATGCAAAGGATCATGTAGCTCACATTTGTTATTTTAATTTTCTTACAAATTTATGACAGTTTTTAGGCTTACTTTAAGGTGGCTTAAATGGACTGTACAAATGATTCACTTTAAGGTGGCTCAGTGGTGAAGAATTGGCCTCCCAAGCAGGAGACATAGGGGACATGGGTTTGGACTCCGGGTTGGAAAGAACCCCTAAAGAAGGGAATAGCAATCCACTCCAGTATTCTGGTACTCTCTGGCTTAGATTAGGCCAGGTTATCTAACATCCAAAATGCCTGGTGGGAATAGAATACAGTGGTGGAGAAATTATAGGAAGCATCCTAAAAAAGATGTGGTTAGAATGACAAATCAAAGAGCTTGAATGCTATTTAGTAGGACCTGAATAAATTTGTCAAGGGACTGACACTATCGAAGCTGAGTTTCAGAAAAACAATTATGTGTGTGATTCATTGCTTTATTCTGTGTGTGGTATTTTCCATGTTGGCATGGCATAAATTAACAAACAATTGTTTGGCTGTCCCTCGGTATCATGTTAAGATTAAAGCTGTGAACTAAAGATGTCTTTAAGATTGTTATTAAAAAAAAAAGAAAGAAAAGAAAACCCAAGACAACAAAAAAGGACCCCAAATTTAATGTGATGAATATTGGTTTGTTCTTCTGGTCATGTTTGGTCCCTTGTTCAAGAGTTGACAGCTGGGGAATTCCATGGTGGTCCAGAGTTTAAGACTCTGAGCTTTCACTGCTGAGGTCCCCAGTCTGGCCCTAGTCAGGGAAATAAGATCTGTGTGACACAGCCAAGAAATAAAAGAAAGCAAAGAGCTAACAATGCTTATTACAATGCTAAGCACAGTGCTAATATGCAATAGTAATTCAAAGCTGTGTAAGATTCAATTGTTGTTTACAGTAACTTCTCAATGTACTAGGGAGGCAGTGATGTAAACAAATATTTAGAATGCAAGGTGATAGAATCTATAGTATAATCATATGTTTGGAACTATAGGAGAACAGATGGGAGCAAATTAATTTGTCTGGGGGTGTTAAAAAAGCTTTCTGGAAGAAATCTGTCTTTTTCATAATAGAATAACATTCTAGTTTGGCAGTAGAGTGCCAGTTCCCATGTGGGAGGGGCAAAATTCATCCTCCAAACCTTTCCCCAGATTCTCATGTATCTGAATTCTCCTGAGATGCTCATGAATTCTCATGAGAATTCCCAGATTCTCATTCCCGAGGAAGTAGTCACCATTGCTGCCAAGACCATGGTGACCACAAAAAGGCATTGCTCTCTCAATTGCTCTGTCCCATCAGACTTAGACATACTCTGGGAAATAAAATGTAGCAATATTCAAGAGGAGTATTTCTCAAACCTTTTTCCCCACTGAGAAAGCAAGTTGGCAGATGATGTTGACTGAGTGATATACGCCTATAGGCTTTGTCAGGTAATGAATAATTGCCCACTGGCTAGCTATAATTTCTCAATGAGGACGGTATTACTGAGATAATATGGAATCCATTTTAGTTCATGTGTATTTGTATATATGTACAAAACCATATTAAAGTATGATAGCTTATTATTCAGTTCAGTTCAGTTCAGTCACTCAATCGTGTCTGACTCTTTGCGACCCCGTGGACTGCAGCACACCAGGCCTCCCTGTCCATCATCAACTCCCGGAGCTTACTCAAACTCCTGTCCATTGAGTCGGTGATGCCATCTAACCATCTCATCCTCTGTTGCCCCCTTCTCCTCCCACCTTCAATCTTTCCCAGAATCAGGGTCTTTTCCAATGAGTCAGTTCTTCATATCAGGTGGCCAAAGTATAGGCGTTTCAGCTTCAGCATCAGTCCTTCCAATGAATATTCAGGACTGATTTCCTTTAGGAGGGACTGGTTGGATCTCTTTGCAGTCCAAGGGACTCTCAAGAGTCTTCTCCAACACCCAGTTCAAAAGCATCAATTCTTTAGTGCTCAGCTTTCTTTATAGTACAACTCTCACATCCATACATGACTACCAGAAAAACCATAGCCTTGACTAGATGGACCTTTGTTGACAAAGTAACGTCTCTGCTTTTTAATATGCTGTCTCGGTTTATCATAGCTTTTCTTCCAAGGAGCAAGCATCTTTTAATTTCATGGCTGCAGTCACCATCTGCAGTGATTTTGGAGCCCAAGAAAATAAAGTCTCTCACTGTTTCTATTGTTTCCCCATCTATTTGCCATGAAGCTTATTATTATTAGAAACAGAATAATTGTGATGCATCTCCTGACTGATTGTGACACACCAGGGCGTTCAAATTGTCTGAATGCTGCTGATCTTGATAATCTGGTTTATACAGGTGAGTCAGTCATCTTGTCCTTTTGGTTCCCTATGGCAAGACCTCCTTACCAATCTCCAAGCCTACCTCTCATGGGCAGATGCTGTTTCTTCCCAGTTGCCTGGAAGCTTAGGCATGGCTCAGCTCCATGAGAGCTATTTCTAAGAATGTGAGAGACAGGAGAGTGGGCAGGAGCTCCCCTTCTGTTGTTTTGTCTGAGGACTTAGCTCTTTCACTTGAGATTGCCACTAAGAATTCCCAACCCTTGAGGGAAGCTTCCAATCTAAACCACATGAACAGAGCCATATCTTTTAACAGAGGAATCATATTAAAATATCCCCCAATTAGGCCCAACATCTTGATTAGAAATATACTTACACACACATATAGACACACATCAAAAAACAACTAGGGGTGTCTTATTATAAATTATCCAGGAGAGGACATTTGATCTGGCCTTGAAAGATATTCTTGATTGGAGAATCCCATGGACAGAGGAGCCTGGTAGGCTACAGACCATGGGGTTGCGAAGAGTCTGAGATGACTGAGCGACTTCACTTTCACTTTCTTTACTTTCTTGAAAGATATGTGGACATTTTCTCAGCAAAAAAGGTTGGAAAAGGAATGTTAAGCCAAGTGTCAGAGACATGAAAGCTCATGAAGTGTTAGAGAAATGGAAAGCAGTCCCCAGTCTGGCTGGAGTGTAGGGTGTTTTTGAGAACTTGGCTTTCACAACTATGTTATAGGTGGATTACTCAGTGCTTGGTCCAATTTTGACAGCCTCTGACTGAAATGAATATTGAATGACTCAGCTACCTATAATCAAGTAATTACTCAGGAGGAATTCTAAAGTCATTCAGTATACAAGACAGGATCCCTGAATTTGTTCTCATCACAGTCAGAAGACTTCCTAAAACATAAAGAAAAAGAGAGTGGTAGGCTGAGATGTGCTCAATGGAGAAACCCACAATTGGAAACATGGAACTTGCTTTCTTTTTCTTTCTCCCTCCCTCCTTTCCTCTTACCTTCTCCTGTCTTCCTTTCTTTTTCCATATATACATACATTTATTTTGTATCATTTTATTCACATATATTGTATGTCTACTTTATGTCAGCCCTAATACTAGGCACTGAAGTTAAGCAGTAGACAAAAGCAGACATGGTATCTGATTCCGCTTCCCTTATAGAGCTGGGAGGAAGTTGCAGGAGACATTAACCAAATATTCACACAAATGAATTTAAAATGACAACTTCACTATTATGAAGGGCAAGGTTATTGGAGATATAAGACTTACAATAGGGGGGTTCAGCCTAGTCTGAAAAGACAATATAATGTAGTAGTTAATCCCTTGGGTTCTGAAAACAAGACCTAATTTTAAATCTTGGCTATGCCACTTTACAGTTGGTTGTGGAAAAATTCCTTAACCTCTCCATGTGTCAATTTCCTCAATGGAGACTAAAAAAGGTACATTAGAAGACTTAGTGAATTATGTGTGAAACACCAGAAGGGAGCCTAATGCATATGTGTTTCATAAATACTAAATAATACTAAATGCTGTCACTACCACCGCCACTGTCATTATTACTTGAGGTGGGGATGGGAATGAGGGGAGGTAACAGAAAGATTTCCTGAAAAAGTGATGACTGAACTGAAGTTTGGAGGTTAACCAGAATTTACCAGAGAAGATGGGATGGGTAGGCTGTGGGAATGACATACAAAGGCACTATTTCTGGAGGAAACATGACAATTTCAAGGTTCTAAAGAAATTCAGTGAGGCGGGGAGGGTTCTGGAGAAAATGGTTTAAGGGAGGGTAGAGAAGGGGGCAGGGTGTAGATAATGTGGGGAGTATTAAAGACAGTATTAAGAAGCTGGGTCTTTATTCTAATATCAATAAGAATCCATGGGAAGTGTTTTTTTTTTTTAATTAAGAAAGCTATATGATCAGATTTAGATTTTATAACAATTCTTGATGAAGCCTGAAAAATATATTTGAAGCTGGCAAGATTGGATATGGACAAACTATTGAAATTGCCCAAGAAAGAGATTATGGTAGCATGGATTAGGCAGTAGTGATGAGTGGAGTGAAGAAATTGGAGACTTCTTTAGAATGTAAAGTGAGCAAGATTTAGTGATGGATTGAATGTAGGGGACAAAGACGAAGGATCTAAAATTCTGGCTCATGTGACAGAGTGATAATGACTCACTGAGACCAAAAACCCTGGAAAAGGATCTGATTTGGGGAAAGAGAGCAGGAGATAAGTTTTATTTCACACATTCTTAGAATAAGGTGCCTTCGAGACTTGTGGTTTGATCAGTAATTGAATACAAGGATTTGAGCTTCAGAGAAGTCTGAATATACATTTATGTGAAGATGCATATTTATGAGTCAATTGTCTAGAGGTGGTTTCTGAAGCCTAGAGAGAGGATACAGGTAAGAATGCCTAGAGCAATGCTGTCCAATAGAAATATAACAAGAGTTACTTATGCAGCAGAGAGTTTTTTGGCAACTACATTAAAGATAGTAAAAAGAAACCTATGAATTTAAATTTAATAATACATGTCTAACTAGATAGATATAAAATATCATTTTAATATGTAATCAATACAAAATTATTAATAGATATTTTATATTACTTTTTCATACTAAGTCTTCAAATTCTGGTGTGTTTCTTTGTACTTACAGCACATTGTAATTTGGATTATACACAGTTCATGTACTCAGTAACAATCTGCTTAGTGCTTACATATTGGCTAGTCCACATCTAAGGTTAGGGAGAAAAGGGAGGGAAAAAGAAATGAAGCAGAGATAGAAGAGGGAAAGGAACAGAGGATAACATAGTATAAGCCAATGAGATAGTATTTCTAAAATAAAACTAGTGGCCCAAAGTGACTTCAGGTTTTTTCACTATAAAAAGTGTTTTGTTTTGTTTTTTCTTTTGTCCTATTTTGGAAAACCTCCAATTGACCTCACTGTCAATTCTTAATTCTTTTCCCATTTCTCTCAATTTTTAGCACCAACCTTCTTAAAAAGCATCTACACTTGCTTTTTTCATTAACTCTCTTTAATTGTCTGCAACCTAGATTTTTCATTTCTATTGTTTTGTAATAACCACATTCCTCAATGACCTGTTCCCTCAAGTCCAAAGACCTTTCTTGGACTTCTGTTCTCCTTGACCTCTCTAAAACATTTGAAAGATTAAACCTTCTCTCAATCTTAAAACTGTTATTTTCCATTTCATCATAAGAAATTTTTGGAGTTCCATCTCTAAACATTTCACCTTACTTAGAAATTAATGACATTTGACTGGGAGCCAGATGATGCAATTGGCTCCCAGATATCCATTTGAAGTCCTAGTCACCTAACTGATGTCCTTGGGATATTTCCATGATCGCTAATCATCCAGTCAAACTAGACACACTTGAAAGGAGGATTACCTTGTACCAGGAAGGAATTTTTCCTCTTAACTCCCCTAGGCTTTCATAGCATGATTAGTCAGGAAAAGCATACCTGAAAAAAAACATCATATAAGCTGAAGCCTAGAAGTGTATGAGTTAACCAGACAACAGAGGAAGAAGAGAGGAAAACAATATTGCAGGATGTAGATTCCATTTGTTCACCCAAATATCCTTTCATGCCTTTACCAGCAGTGTCGTCTATTAATGCCACTCACTGTGCTAGTCCTTTGGAACAGGGAGTGAGCAAGTTAAACATGGTCCTGAGCCTCATGGAGCTTGATCATCCAGTAGTAGAGAGACGTATTAAGCAAATACAGAAAATTATCAGTGAATACAACAACATTCTTACCCTCATCTGTGGATGGGAGCAGGAAAAAAATTCCCTGAGAAAACGGCACATAAGCTGAAGCCTTGAGAGTATATGAATTAACCAGATAATTGGGGAAAAAGTGAGACAAATGGCATTTATTTCATAGACAGCACTTAGAAGCTTTGAGTTGGGAAGTAGCCTAGTAGGTTCCAAAAACTGAGCAACTAGAGCATTTATGGCACAGTAAATTAGAGGAATAGTGATAGTAAGTGAAGCTAGAATGGGAATCAGGAGTCAAATATCATAGTCCCTTGTGGTCCAGGGTCAAGGCTCTCAAGGGTATCCTAAGAGCAACAGGAAGAACTTCAGGATTATTTAAGTCACTGCTATTTGGTCATTGCTATTCTCCTCAATTCACTTCAGTTCAATTCAGTTCAGTTGCTTAGTCGTGTCTGACTCTTTGAGACCCCATGAACTGCAGCACACCAGGCCTCCCTGTCCATCACCAACTCACAGAGTTTACGCAAACTCATGTCCATTGAGTTGGTGATGCCATCAACTATTTCATCTTCTGTTGTCTCCTTCTCTTCCCACCTTCAATCTTTCCCAGCATCAGGGTCTTTTCAAATGAGTCAGTTCTTCCCATCAGGTGGCCAAAGTATTGGAGTTTCAGCTTCAATGAACATTTGACTAATTTCCTTTAGGATGGACTGGTTGGATCTCCTTCAAGTCCAAGGGACTCTCAAGAGTCTTTGAACACCACAGTTCAAAAGCATCAATTCTTCGGCCCTCAGCTTTCTTTATAGTCCAACTCTCACATCCATACATGACTACTAGAAAAATCATAGTTTTGACTAGATGGGCCTTTGTTAGCAAAGTAATGTCACTGCTTTTTAATATGCTGTCTATGTTGGTCATAACTTTCCTTCCAAGGAGCAAGCATCTTTTAATTTTGTGGCTTCAGTTTCCATCTGCAGTGATTTTGGAGGCCCAAAAAACAAAATCTCTCACTGTTTCCATTGTTTCCCCATCTATTTGCCATGAAGTGATGGGACCAGATACCATGATCTTAGTTTTCTGAATGTTGAGTTTTAAGCCAACTTTTTCACTCTCCTCTTCCACTTTCATCAACAGGCTCTTTAGTTCTTCTTTGCTTTCTTCCATAAGGGTGGTGTCATCTGTATATCTGAGATTATTGATATTTCTCCCGGCAATCTTGATTCCAGCTTGTGTTTCATCCAGCCCAGTGTTTCTCATGATGTACTCTGCATATAAGCTAAATAACCAGGGTGACAATAAACAGCCTTGATGTACTCCTTTTCCTATTTGGAACCAGTCTGTCATTCCATGTCTAGTTCTAACTGTTGCTTCCTGACCTGTATACAGATTTCTCTCACTACCCATATTCAACTTGTCATTAAGTTGCCTTCGAGTCCCATGAGTTCTTCCCTTATAACATCTGTTATGTCATTTCCTTCTACTACAGTTCCTCAGGACTGTATCCCATGATTCTCAGCTCATATACTTCAGACTCTGCACAAGTGGGCCATAAACTTGATATGAATTGATCAAACTATTTTCCATATCTTGATTAATATTTAAAATTTACTTTTTCTAAAACTGACCATATATATTGAGATAGTACTCTTTGCCAAATGGAATATTTATTAAGTGGGTCCTGAGAAGTGTAGAGAAGGTTGTTACTTGCAGCAAATAGGTGGTCAAAAGTGTATCATAACACTTGAGCTGGTTCCATAGAAAAATTTGGAAATTTTGTCTCATGAATATGTAAGAGGGCTTTATCAAACCAGTGAAGAGTTCTTTCAAAATAGAAACATGGAGAACAAGATGGTGGAGGAGTAGGTGGACATGGAATACCTCTCTCCATGGATACATCAGGAATACACATTCAGACACAGAAGTGCATGCAGAATACCAGCTGAGAGTGAACAGGAGTACCTGACCAGCAGAAAGGAATACATAGACCCACGCAAAACTCAAGATCAAGCCCTGAGCCTTTGGAGTGGGAGCACTGAATCCAAAACCCTAGACTACTGGAGAACTAACCCTAGGGGTCAAATAGTGAGAACTCACACAAAGGAAACCAGTGTAATAGAAGATCTGGCATCACCCAACCACCAATAGCACCCTGTACAGGATGCCTCATCTAAGCAAGAAACAAAACAAAAATACAAACCCAATCATCAGCAGGCAGGATTACCACCTCACTCAACCTTGCCCATCAGAGGAAAAACCAACCAACCAACAAACAGAAACTCAGCACAAATCTCACCCTATACAAAGCTTACACAAACCACTGGACCAAACTTAGAGGGAAGAAACCAAAAGGAAGAAAGAATTCAACTTTGAAGCCTGGGAAAAGGAGACCTCAAACCCAATAAGTTAAAAAAAATAATAATGAAAAGGCAGAGAAATACTGCACAAATGAAGGAACAAACCAGAAACACAGAAGTCCAAATAAATGAAGAGGAAATAGGCAAACTACATGAAAAAGAATTCAGAATAATGATAGTAAAGATGATCAAAAACCTTGAAAGCAAAATGGGGAAAATGCAAGAATCAATTAACAAAGACCTAGAAGAATTAAAGAATAAGCATGCAGAGACAAACCACACAATTACTGAAATTGAAAATACTCTAGAGGGAATTAATAGCAGAATATCTGAAGCAGAAGAACAAATCAGTGAGCTGGAAGATAAAACGGTGGAAATAACTTCTGAAGAGCAGAATAAAGTAAAAAGAATGAAAAGAACTGAGGATAGTCTTAAAGACCTCTGGGGCCATATCGAATGCACCAACATTTGAATAATAGGGGTCCCAGAGAAAAAGAGAAAAAGAAAGGGTATGAGAAAATGTTTGAAGAGATTATAAGCTGAAAATTTCCCCAACATTGAAATGGAAATAGTCAGTCAAGTCCAAGAGGCACAAAGAGTCCCATACAGGATAAACCCAAGGAGAAACACACCAAAACACATACTAATCAAACTAACAAAGACTAAACACAAAGAAAAAATATTAAAAGCAGCAAGGGAGAAACAACAAGTAGCAAACAAGAGAAACCCCATATGCTTAACAGTTGATCTTTCAGCAGAAACTCTGCAGGCCAGAAGGGAATGGCAGGATATATTAAAAGTACTGAGAGGGAAAAATCTACAACCAAGATTACTGTACCCAGCAAGGACCACATTCAAAATTGATGAAGAAATCAAAAGATTTTCAGACAAGCAAAAGTTAAGAGAATTCAGTACCACAAAACCAGCTTTGCAACAAATGTTAAATGGACTTATATAGTCAAGAAATACAAGGGAAGAAAAAAGATTCACAAAATCAATCCCAATCAGTTAAAAAATGGCAATAGGAACATATATATCAATAATTACTTTAAATGTAAATGGATTAAATGCTCCAACCAAAAGACACAGACTGGCTGAATGGATACAAAAATAAGACCCATATATATGCTGTCTACAAGAAACCCACTTCAGATCTCAAGACACATGTAGACTGAAAGGAAGAGGATGGGAAAATATATTCCATGCAAATGGGAAGCAAAAGCAAGCTGGAGTAACAATCCTCATACCAGACAAAATAGACCTTAAAATAAAAGAAGATTACAAGAGATAAGGAAGGACACCACATCATGATCAAAGGATCAATCCAAGAGGAAGACACAACAGTTGTAAATATCTATGCACCCAACATAGGTGCATAGGAGCACCTCAATACATAAGACAAACACTAACATACACAAAACGAGAAATTGACAATAACACAATAATAGTAGGAGACTTTAACACCCCGCTTACACCAATGGACAGATCATCAAAACAGAAAATTAAAAGGAAACACAAGTCTTAAATGATACATTAGATGAGATGGATCTCATTGATATCTTCAAGACATTCCATCCAAATCCAGAAGACTACACCTTCTTTTCAAGTGCATATGGAACATTCTTCAGATAGACAACATCTTAGGTCACAAATCAAACCTCAGTAAATTTAAGAAAATTGAAATCATATCAAGAATCTTCTCTGACCACAACACTGTGAGACTAGATATCAATTACAAGAAAAAAACTGTAAGAAACACAAACAGGTGGAGATTAAGCAACACGCTTCTAAATAACCAACTGGTTACTAAAGTAATCAAAAGGGAAATCAAAGAATTTCTAGAAACAAATGACAATGAAAACATGATAACTCAAACCTTATGGGATGCAGCAAAAGCAGTTCTAAGAGGGACGTTTATAGCAATACAATCTTACCTCAAGAAACAAGAAAAACATCTAATAGACAGCCTAACTTTACACCTAAAACAACTGGAAAAAGAAGTATCAATGTATGACAAAACCCACTGGAAAAAAAAAATAATAATAAAAAAAAAATAAAAAAAAATAAAAAAAAAAGAAGAACAAAAATAAAAAACCCAAATTAGGCAAAGGAAAGAAATCATAAAGATCCAAGTAGAAAGAAATGAAAAAGAAATGAAAGAAACAATAGTAAAGATTAATAAAAAGAAAAAGATTAATAAAACTAAAAGCTGGTTCTTTGAGAAGATAAAACAGAATTGACAAACCTTTAGCGAGACTCATCAAGAAAAAAAAGAGAGAAGAATCAAATCAACAAAATTAGAAATGAAAAAGGATAGGTTAAAACAGATAATGAAGAAATATAAAGGATTATAAGAGACTATTATGAACAACTATATGGCAATAAAATGGATAACCTGAAAGAAATGGACAGACTCTTAGAAAAGTTCAATCTTCCAAGACTGAACCAGGAAGAAATAGAAATTATGAACAACCCAATTACAAACTGAAATTGAAGCTGTGATAAAAAATCTCCCAAAAAACAAAAGCCCAGGGCCAGATGGCTTCACAGGAGAATTCTATCACACACTTAGAGAATAGCTAATGCCTATCCTTCTGAAACTCTTCCAGAAAATTGCAGAGGAAGGAACACTTCCAAACTCATTCTATGAAGTCACCATCACCCTGATACCAAAACCAGACAAAAACAACACCAAAAAAGAAAACTAGAGGCCCATATAACTGATTAACATAGATGCAAAAATCCTCAACAAAATTTTAGCAAACAGAGTTCAGTAACACATCAAAAAGCTCATACACCATGATCAATTTGGATTTATTCCAGGAATGCAAGGATTCTTTGATATATGCAGATCAATCAATGTGATACACCATATTAACAAATTGAAAGATAAAAACTATATGATAGTCTCAAAAGATGCAGAAAAAGCCTTTGACAAAATTCAACACCCATTTATGATGAAAACTCTTCAAAAAATGGGCATAGAAGGAACCTACCTCAACATAGTAAAGGCCATATATGATAAGCCTAAAGCAAAAATTATTCTAAAATGGTGAGAAACTGAAAGCATTCCCCCTAAGATCGGGAACAAAACAAGGGTGTCCACTTTCACCACTATTATTCAACACAGTTCTGGAAGTCCTAGCTACAGCAATCAGAGAAGAAAAATAAATAAAAGGAATCCAGATAGGAAAAAAAGAAGTAAAGTTCTCACTGTTTGCAGATGACATGATACTGTACATAGAAAACCCTAAAGGTAGTATCAGAAAATTACTAGAGCTAATCAGTGAATTTAGCAAAGTTGCAGGACACAAAATCAATACACAGAAATCACTTGTATTTCTATACAGTAACAATGAAAAACCAAAAAGAGAAATTAAAGAATCAATTGCATTCACCATTGCAACAAAAAGAATTAAATATCTAGGAATAAACTTACCTAAGGAGACAAAAGGACTGTATACAGAAAATTAAAAGACACTAATGAAAGAAATCAAAGATGACATAAACAGATGGAGAGATATTCCATGTTCCTGGGTAGGAAGAATCAGTATTGTGAAAATGACTATACTACCAAATGTAATCTACAGATTCAATGCAATCCCTGTCAAACTACCAATGGCATTTTTCACAGAACTAGAAAAAAATTTCATAATTCATATGGAAACACAAAAGACCCCAAATAGCCAAAGCAGTCTTGAGAAAGAAGAATGGAGCTGGAGGAATCAACCTTCCTGACTTCAGGTTATACTAAAAAGCTACAGTCATCAAGACAGTATGGTACTGGCACAAAAACAAAAATATAAATCAACAGAACAAGATGGAAAGCCCAGAAATAAACCCATGCACCTATGGGTACCTTATTTTTGACAAAGGAGACAAGAATATGCAATGGTGCAAAGACAGCCTCTTCAATAAATGGTGCTGGGAAAACTGGACAGCTGCATATAAAAGAATGAAATTAGAACACTCCCTAACATCATCCACAAACATAAACTCAAAATGGATTAAAGACATAAATGTGAGACCAGAAACTATAAAACTCTTAGAGGAAAATAGAGGCAGAACACTCAATGACATAAATCAAAGCAAGACCCTCTATGACCCACCTCCTAGAGTAATGGAAATAAAAACAAAAGTAAGCAAGTGGGACATGATTAAACTTAAAATCTTTTGCATAGCAAAGGGAACTATAAGCAAGGTGAAAAGACAACCTTCAGAATGGGAGAAAATAATAACAAATGAAACAACTGACAAAGGGTTAATTTCCAAAATATACAAGCAGCTCATATAACTCAATACCAGGAAAACAAATGACCCATTCAAACAATGGGAAGAAGACCTAAACAGACATTTCTCCAAAGAAGACATACAGATAGCTAACAAACACATGAAAAGATGATCAACATTGCTCATTATTAGAGAAATGCAAATCAAAACCACAATGAGATATCACTTTACACTGGTCCAAATGGCCATCATCAAAAAGTCAACAAACAATAAATGCTGGAGAGGGTGTGGGGAAAAGGGAACAATCTTGCCCTGTTGGTGGGAATGTAAATTGATACAGCCACTATGGAAGATGGTATGGAGATTTCTTAAAAAACTAGGAATAAAACCACCATATAACCCAGTAATCCCACTCCTGGGCATATACCTTGAGGAAACCAGGGTTGAAAAAGACACATGTATCCCCATTGTTCATTGCAGCACTACTTATAATAGCTAGAACATGGAAGCAACCCAGATGCCTATTGAGAGATGAATGGATAAAGAAGTTGTGGTACATATATACAATGGAATATTACTCAGCCATAAAAAGGAATGCATTTCAGTCAGTTCTGATGAGGTGGATGAACCTGGAATCTATTATACAGAGTGAAGTGAGTCAGAAAGAGAAAGTTAAATATCGTATTCTAACACACATATATGGAATCTAGAAAAATGGTTCTGAAGAATTTATTTACAGGGCAACAATGGAGAAACAGACATAGAGAATAGACTTATGGACATGGGGAGAGGGCAGGAGAGGGTGAGATGTATTGAAAGAGTAACATGGAAACATATTACCATATGTAAAATAGATAGCCAACAGGAATTTGCTGTATGGCTCAGGAAACTCAAACAGGGCTTCTATATCAACCTAGAAGGGTTGGATGGGGAGGAAGATGGGAGGGAGGCTCAAAAGGCAGGGAATATATGTATACCTATGGCTGATTCATGTTGAGGTTTGACAGAAAACAATGAAGTTCTATAAAGCAATTATCCTTCAATAAAAAAATAAATTAAAAAAGTAGAAACACTGTATAAAGGGCAAGCAAGAAAAGCTTCTGCACTTTATGCAAACATTAGGAAACTTTATTATACTAGAGTAGTAATTTTATTGTAATTACTGTTATCTTGTTTAATGCTTTTGTGTCTTTTCTTTTTTTTTTTGAGTTTCTACTAAAATTATTTAGGGATCTGTATGATTTGGTTAATTTTACCTTTAGTTAGATGGGGGAAAATTGCATGAATGGATAATATCTAGTGAAATATTTAGTAAACCTTAATGTCCTCACTGGAGACTTTATTAAAAGTTTGGTTCTTAGAGACTGGGAATTGGATAAGTTCCATAGCTGCAAATGAATTTTGCTTCATTTTCAGGCAATGCACAGTGGACATTATTAGGAAACAGGGATTTCCAGTAAAGATATGACAGAATAAGAAAAGAGTTTGTACTGAGGTAGCCCTTTGGGCCAGAGACATCATTAGCAAGGAGGGCTGAATCTATCTTTCGAGAATCACAGTTTCATTACATGAAACAAAGAGCCCTAGAAAATCTCCAGCAGTCAGATAACCAATCCTTTCATTAAAAAATGAAACAAAAAAAAGAATCCAGTCTCAGGCAAATCACTCTAGGGCTCTGTCCCCAGATAGTATACATCAGAGGTTTACTTCATAAGGGATCTCTACACTCTTCAGCTTTAAAATGGAAATGACTTCTCTAGTGAAGGACCTTGAATTCCTACTGGCTTGAATGCCACCTCGCATTATCAAACCACAGTAGTCAACAAATATTTCTTGCCCTTCTCTTGTAAAATGTTGTGAAGACTTCCAACTATAAAAGCACTCAGTAACAATAACAATGGCTGTTCTTATTGAGAGCTTAAGCCTTTTACAAATATGATTTAATACCAGCAACAAAACCTCAAGACAAAGTTTCACCTTCAATGAAGCATAAATGATTTTCAGTGAATGTAATTTCTTTATCCAAGAGGATCTTCAGTATTTTCTAGTCTGGAGCTGAAAAAAAAATAGCATCTTTAAATTATGTTGTTTTGGAGCCCTATATCAGAATTTAATTTACATTGATATAAATATCAATATTTGGATATATCTATATAATTGATATATATAAACATCAATTATTACTTATGTAAATATAAATATCAATAGGGCTTCCCAGGTGGTGTGGTAAAGAACCGGCCTGCCTATGCAGGAGTCGTAAAAGATGCTGGTATGGAAGCCTCCAATTAAAATAAATAAACTAATTTTAAAAAAGATGCTGGTTATAAAGAAGGCTGAGTGCCAAAGAATTGATGCTTTCAAATTGTGGTACTGGAGAAGACTTTTGAAAGTCCTTTGGACAGCAAGGAGATCAAACCAGTCAATCCTAAAGGAAATGAACCCTGAATATTCATTGGAAGGACTGATGCTGAAACTGAAGCTCCGCTGCTTGGGTCACCTGATGCAACATGCTGACTCATTGGAAAAGACTCTGATACTGGGAGAGATTGAGGGCTGAGGAGAAGGGGACCACAGAGGATGAAATGGTTGGATGGCATCACCGATTCAAGGGACATGAGCTTGAGCAAACTCTGGGAGATAGTCAAGGACAGGGAAGCCTGATGTGCTGCAGTCCACGGGGTTGCAAAGAGACACATGACTTAGTGACTCAAGAACAACAAAATATCAGTGATTGATCCTATCATTTATATTGATATATGTTGTTGTTGAGTTGCTAAGTTGTGTCCAACTCTTTTGTGACCCCTTGGACTGTAGACCGCCAGGTTCCTCTGTTTATAGAATTTCCCAGGCAAGAATACTGGCGAGGGTTGCTATTTCCTTCTCCAGGGGATGTTCCCCACCCAGAGATCATACCCGCATTTACTGCACTGCAGGCAGATTCTTTACACTGAGCAAACCCGTATTTATTGCACTGCAGGCAGATTCTTTACGCTGAGCCATCAGGGAAAACATATTGATATAAATATCAGGTAATTTATATTTATAATCTTGATGATTAATATATCAGTCAAGCTTAAGTTGAAAGAAAGAAAAAGAATTGCCATTTGGTACTTCTTTATGGAAAACTGTACTTTTTTTCTTCTGGTTTTTGGTTTTACTTTGCTCCCTATTAGTATGAATGGATTCTCCTTGACTTCCTTCCCTCAATTAACAGGGACTGTTCAGTCCTCAGAATCTGAGCTCAGCATTGGAGCTTGATGTATTTTTAAAAATTAAAATACATGCTGTGGTCCATGGGGTTGAAAAGAGTCAGACATCACTGGGCAACTGAAAACAACAACAACAACATGTAATACAGTGTAAAAATCTTGTGTGAATAGTCCAATGAAGTTTTACTTATTTGTATACCCATGTAATGTAATCACCACTGAGATCAACCTTGGTGTTATTCCATTTCTCCTAACTGAGTGACATGAACGCTGGAATTCTTTCTCCAGCACTTTCCCTCATTTCGTATCTTCTGTCGCACTTTTCTATTTCATCTGTTCCCATCTCTGTCTATATCTGTTGCTGCCCACTTCCCCATCTTCTCCACACGTCTCTTAGAACAGCTCTCTCTAGGGTTCTGTACTCCCCTTGGTTCTCCCACCTAGTCTCACTCTCACTTGTACAAGTGTTTGTGCGTATTCCTGGGCTCTATAAGTTGGCTCTCAACCCCATCACTCACTATTCTAGAATCTGCTGCAGCTCTGAAGGGGCCCAGAATCAAAGCCTTCCCGGGCGGGTGAAGTGGGATGACTGTGACCAGCTCCTTCAGGGCCTCTGTATTTGTGAGAAAGAGAGTTATTCTTTTAGTGACTGAACCACACACTAACTCCATCACATTGACTACATCTGGTTTTCAAACTGAAGGGCAAGTGCTGAATCAAGTTAACCAGACATGGGTATGTCACTTTGACACTGGCATAGAAACAGTAAGTGAAGGTAACTTTATAGACAGAAAATACGACAGAATCCACCAGTCTTTATGAACTTGCATTTATCAAAATGAAATGCTTTTATTATAAATCATTATAAAATGATTACTTTTATGCATCCTTATGTATAGAAAAAATGAAACAGACATAAAAATCAGATATGTATAAAGAGAAACTGAGATTTTAAAAACTATACATGAATCTTTGGTGGCTACTGAAAAGAACCCACTATCACTTTAATGTATATTCTTCCAGAACTATTTATCATATTCCTTTAAGAAAGTGGAATCACGTTGGAAAGAGCGTTTTTAAAAATAATTTTATTTATTTACTTGTAGCTGTGCCGGGTCTGTGTTGCTGGGCAGGCTTTTCTCTGGCTGTGGTGAACCGGAGCTGCTTTCGCTTGCGTGTGAGGGCTTATCATTGCAGTGGCTTCTCTTGCTGTGGAGCCTGGGCTCTAGGCATCTGCTTCAGTAATCAGAGGACAGGCTCAGCGGTTGTGGAACGTGGCCTCTGGGATCTTCCCAGGCCAGGGATTGAACCTATGTCTCCTGCATTGGCAGGCGGATTCTTTACCACTGAGCCACCAAGGACGCCCCAAGAAAGAGCGTCTTAATTTTAAAAATATCAAAAGGAAATAAGTCTACATCAATAAGCAAAAATATACCTCAGAATTAAATGCCTGGGGTGAAAAATGCCTGGTGGCCCCTCAGACTCGTCTGTAAGCGGTCTGGCACACACAACCTATTAAGCAAATCCCAATCTTCCCTGAAGCCTCCTCCAATGCTCAAGGCAGAGCCACGGTTCGGCGGCGCGTCACCCCCGAGCCCCGCCGGGTGTGGGAACTGCTCAGTCCGAAAGCCTGTGGTTGAGCGACGCCCCGGGCCAGCACGGGGCAGTGGACTGCGCATGCGCAAGGGAACGAGCTTCCAGGTGGTGGAAGGCCCCGGGCCAGCCATACCCGCTTCTGTCTGAGCGCTGGACACGGCTTTCAGGTAGGCCAAAGTCGTTGGTCACAGGAATGCGAACACCCTGGTCCACTGCAGAACTTCAGGGCCAGTTTCTTCTGACAGAAGTGGCGTGTCCAGAATTTATCTCTGGAGGCGGTTGCTCCCTGTTCCTCCAGCTTTTCCCCTGAAGAACCATCTCAGGCGCATTCATAATGGTAAGTACCATGTTTTTTTTTTTTTTTTGGCTTGTTTCTTGAGATGTATTTGGTATACAACGTTGTATAAATGTAAGCGGTATAATGTGATGATTTTATACAGATATCTATTGTGAAGTGATTGCGACATAAGGTTAGTTACCTCCATTACCTTACATAATTACCCTTTTTTGGTGGTGGTGTGAACTTTTAATATTTACTCCTTCAGGAAAATTTCAAGTATGTAAAATAGAATTGTTAACTATAGCAGTATAGGTATATTGTCATCATAACTGGAAGTTTGTTCCTTTTGACAGCATTGCATCATTTCCCCCGTCCTTGGCCCCTGACAACCAGCATTCTATTCTCTATTTCTCCAAGTTTGACTTTTTCTGATTTAGCATGATAGTGCCCTCAAGGTCCATCCATATTGTTTCAAATGGCAAGATTGCCTTCTTTTTTTATGACCTTAATACCATTCCATTGTGCGTGTGTGTCTGTGTGTGTGTCGCAGTTTCTTTATTCATCCCAGGATGAATGCTTAGGTTGTTTTGTGCCTTGGCTATTGTGGATAAATAATGCTGCAGTGAACTTGAGGGTGCAGATCTGTCTTCAAGATAGTAATTTCAGTTTCCTTGACATATAACCAGAAATCAAATTACTGGATTATATGGTATTCTATTTTTAATTTTTTGAAGACCTTCATACTGCTTTTCATAGTGGTTGTACCAATTTACAGTCCCTCTGATAGTACACAGGTGTTCCCTTTTCTCTCTACACCCTTGCCAAACACTTGTTATCGCTTGTCTCCTTGATGACAGCTATTTTAACAGGTATGAGGTGATATCTCATTATGGTTTTGACTGGCATTTCCTAGATGATTAGTAGTGCTGAGCATTTTTTGGTAAACCTGGTATGCCTTTTTTTGAAATTGTCTGGTAAGTTTTTCTGCCCATTTTAAATAGAATTATTATTACTGTTGAGTTGTATGATTTTTTATATAATTGAATGTTAACTGCTTATCAGAAATATGTATTGTCAATATTTTGTCCCATTCCTTAGGTTGCTTTTTCATTTTTCTTGGTGGTTTCCTCTGCTGTGCAGATTTTTAGTTTGATGTGGCCCCATTTGTTTATTTTTGCTTTTGTTGCCTTGGCTTTGGGTGTCAAGTCCAAAAAAATCTTTGCTAGTATCGGTGTCAAGTGGCTTTCCGCCTATGTTTTCCTCTGAGAGTTTTATGAATTTATATTTAAGTCGTAAATCCATTTTGAGTTATTTTTTGTGAGTAGTGTAAGATCAGTGTTCAGCTTCATTCTCTTGCATATGAATATCCAGTTTTCCCAACACCATTTATAGACTTATCTTTTCCCCATTGTGCATTCTTACTGCTTGTGTCAAAAACTAGTTGACCATATATGTGTGGGTTTATTTCCAAGCTCTCTATTCTGTTCCATTGGTCTATGTGCCTGTTTTTATGCCAGTACATAGTGATTTTTTCCTGCAGTTTTATTGAGCTATAATTGACATACCACACTGTATGAGCTTAAGGTGTACAGCATAAAGATTTGACTTACATACATCGTGAAATGATTATCACAATAAGTTTAGGTAAATTTATTGTCTTATATGGATACCAAATTAAACAACCAGAAAAGCATTTTTTTCTTGTGATGAGAGGTCTTGGAATTTTAACAACTTTCATATGTAACATACAGCTGTGTTAATTCTATTTATCAAGTTGTACATTATATCACTAGTACTTGTTTATATTGTAACTGAAAGTTTGTTTCTTTGGACTGACTGACTTCATCCAGTTCCCCCTCCCCACATCCCTAACTTTTGGTAACCACAAATCTGATCACTCTTTCTATGAATTTGCTTGTTTATTTGCTTTTGAAGTATAATTGACATACTACACTATGTGAGTTCTTGGTATACAACATAGTGATTTGGTATTTCTATGCATTTCAAAACAATCACCACCTCATTTCCTAATGTATTTAGGTCTAGTTACAATATGTCACCATACAAAAATGTTGGTTGTTGACTATATTCCTCACAGTGTACATTGAATACCTGTGACTCAGTTATTTTGCAACTGACAGTTTGTTCTGCTTAATCCCCTTCACCTTTTTTTTTCCTCCCTGATTCTGTTTCCCCTGTAGCAACCAGCTGTTTGTTCTCTGGGTCTATAACTGTTTTGTTATGGTTGGTTGTTTATTTTAGATTTTACACTCCACAGTTAGTGAAATCATACAGTATTTTTGTCTTTCTCTGACTTACTTCACCTAGCATAATACCCTCTAGGTCCTTCCATGTTGTCACATATGGTAAAATTTCATTTTTTTTGTGGTTGAGTATTATTCTATTGGCTTCCCTGGTGGCTCAGAGGTAAAGAACCTGTCTACCAGTGAAGAAGACATGGGTTCGATCCCTGGGTCAGGAAGATCCCCTGGAGAAGGGAAATGGCAACCCACTCCAGTATTCTTGCCTGGGAAATCCCATGGACAGAGAAGCCTGGTGGGCTACAGTCCATGGGGTTGCAAAAGAGTCAGGCATGACTTAGTGACTGAACAACAGCATTATTCTATTATACATGTATACCACATCTTTATCTGTTTATGGGCACTTACATTGCTTCATTTATTAGCTATTGTAAATAATACTGCAATCAACACAGGACTGCATTTTAATTTTTTTCAAATCAGTATCCAGGAGTGGAATTGATGCATCACATGGTAGTTCTGTCTTTACTTTTTAAAGGAATCTCCACTGTTTTCCATAGTGGCTTTGCCAGTTTACATTCCCATCAGCAGTGCACAGATGTTACGTTTTCTCCACATCCTTGTCAGCACTTATTATTTGTTGTCTTTGGGATAAGTGCCATTTTGACTGGAGTGAGATGATATTGTGGTTTTGATTTGCTTTTCCCTGGTAATTAGTGATGTTGAGCATCTTTTCTGTGCCTGCTTGTAATTTGTGTGTCTTTTTTTTGAAGATGTCTATTCCTATACTCTGCCCATTTTTATGCCCAAACATAATCAGGTGGTTTGTTTTTTTGAGGTTGAGTTGTATGAGTTCTTGTATATTTTGGACATTAACCCCCAATCAGATATATTGTTTGCAGGTATATTCTTCCATTCTGTAGGTGGCCTTTGCATTTTGTTGATAGTTTCCTTTGCTGTGCAAAAGCTTTTTAATGTGATATATTTTACTTCATTTAGCTTTGATGTTGTTTACATTATGTAGTTTGAGGAGACATATACAAAAAAATATTACAAAGACCAGTGTCAAAGAGTGTACTGTGTATGTTTTCTTCTAGAAGTTTTATGGTTTCAGGTTTTACACATAAGTCTTTAATCCACTTAAAAATTTTTATTGACATATATTTGATTTACAGCGTTGTGTAGTTTCAGGCATATAGCAAAGTAAATCAGTTATTCATATACATATGGTCACTCCTTTTTTTAAGATTCATTTCCCATATAGGCCATTACAGAGCACTGAATAGAGTTCCTTGGTGCTATCCAGCTGGCCCTCACTAGTTATTTGTTTTATATATAGTGGTGTGTGTAGATGTTAATCCCGGTCTCTCAATTTAGCCCTCCCGCTTATCCTCTGGTAATCATAAATTTGTTTTCTATATCTGTGACTCTACTTCTATTTTGTAATAAGTTCATTTGTACCTTTTTTTTAGATTCCACATATAAGCAATATCATATGCTACTCTTGTCTGTGTCTGACTTACTTTACTCAGTATGACAATCTCTACAAATGGCATTATTTCATTCTTTTTTATGGTTGAGTAATAGTCCATTGCTGAAGCTGAAACTCCAGTACTTTGGCCACCTCACGCGAAGAGTTGATTCATTGGAAAAGACCCTGATGCTGGAAGGGATTGGGGGCAGGAGGAGAAGGGGATGACAGAGGATGAGATGGCTGGATGGCATCACCAACTCGATGGACATGAGTTTGAGTAAACTCCAGGAATTGGTGATGAACAGGGAGGCCTGGTGTGCTGCGATTCATGGGGTCGCAAAGAGTTGGACACAACTGAGTGACTGAACTGAACTGAATATTCCATTGTATATATGTACCACATCTTCTTTATTCATTCTTCTGTTGATGGACATTTAGGTTGCTTCCATGTCCTGTCTATTGTAAATAGTGTTGCAGTGAACATTGGGGTGCATGCGTCTTTTTGAATTTGGTTTTCTCTGGGTATATGTCCATGAGTGGGGTTGCTGGCTCATATGGTAGTTCTAGTTTTAGTCTTTTTAAGGAATATTTATACTGTTCTCCATAGTGGCTGTCCCATTTTTTTTTTTTTTTTTTTGCTGTACCAATTTTTATTCCCACTGACACATAGGAGGGTTCCCCTTTCTCCACACCCTCTCCTACATTTATTGTTTGTAGATTTTTTGATAATGGCCATTCTGGCTGGTGTGGGGTGATTCTTCATTGTAGTTTTATTTTGCATTTCTCTAGTAATTAATGATGTTGAGCACTTTGTCATGTGTTTTTTGGCCATCTGTATGTCTTCTTTGGAGAAATATCTGTTTAGGTCCTCCACCTATTTTTTGATTGTGTGAGTGTGTGTGTGTGTGTGTGTGTGTGTGAGAGAGAGAGAGAGAGAGAGAGAGAGAGAGAGACATAGAGCTGCCTGGGCTTTTTGTATATTTTTGAGGTTAATTCCTTGTTGGCTGCTTCATTTGCAAATATTTTCTCCCATTCTAGGGTTGTCTTTTGTTTTGTTTATGGTTTTCTTGCTGGGTAGAATATCCTAGGTTGCAGATTTGATCATATCTTTGCCACTCCCTTCCGGCTTGCAGTTTCTTTCAAGAAATCAGTTGATAGCCACATGGGGGTTCCCTTGTAACTGACTCTTTGTTTTTCTCTTGCTGCCTTTAGAATCCTCTTGTTATCTTTTGCAATTTTAATTATAATCACTCTTGGTGTGTGTTTGGGTTCATTTGATTTGGGACGCTCTGTATTTCCTGTACCTGAATATCTGTTTCCTTCTTTAAGTTTGGGAATTTTTCAGCCATAAATTTTCTCAAGTACATTTTGATCCCTTTCTCTCTTTCTGGTCCTTCTTGGGCATCTATTTGTGTAGGTTGGCAAGCTTTATATTATCCCATAGATATCATTCATTGCTTTCATTTTTTTCGTTGGTCTTTCGGTCTACTGTTGTGATTGGGTGATTGCCATTTTTCTTTCTTACTGATCACTCATTCTTCTGCATTATTTAGTCTGCCATTCATTGCCTTTAACTCAGTTTTTATCTTGGCAGTTGAGTAGCCTAATTTTGATTGGTTTCCCTTTATAGTTCTGGCTTCTTGTTACAGTGATCTGTGTCTCTATTGATAATATTTCTTAATCATTTTAGCATTTTTGCTACCTCCTTTTTGAAGTTGGAGTCTGGTAGACTGGAGAGTTCTTTCATTGTTCCTTCAGGTGATTCCTTTTAATTGAGAGTATTTCCTCTGCTTTTTCTTTTTACTTAAATTTCTCTGACTCTAGGAATTTAAGACAAACATTTATTTACTGTGATCTTGATGGGCTATTTTTATGTGGGAGCATCCCTGTGTAGACTGTTAGAGTAATATTTTTGGTGTGAGGGTTTTTTGTATGGATGCCTGCCTCGTCTTTTCTCAGCGTGCTCTGGCAATTGTCCCCTTGATAGGGAGTATGATGTTGTTTTGGTAATCAGAGCGTGCACTGTGTGTCGAGCAGGGCATTCTCTTTGCTCTGTGGCTATTATAGGCCTGTCAAGGAGAAGAGTCTCTCTCTAGTTGTTGGAAGAGAAGGTCCCAGATCTGATTGTAAGCTGCAGTGTGAGGTGAGTGAGACTGTAGTGCTTCTGTTGTAAAAGAAGCCACTGAGTATTCCTCCCCGGGGGCTTTCTGCCAGGAATGTGTGATTCTGCAATGCTGCCCATCACCTTGTATGTATGCCAATGGTGCTGCTGCTGCTTGCACCACCCCCAGACCCACCCTTGCTGTGTGAGCAGCAATAGATGGCCGAGATGTTAGTACCACCTCCGGCATGTGCATGCTCCCCAAAGCCCCTGCTGCTGGGGCTGTGCCCCACCGTGAGCACGCTGACAGTGGGCTTCTATGGCGGACCCATGCCGGTACCCTTCGTGTCCTGATGATGGGGCACCTGTGGTGGGCCTGCACATTGTCTTGCTCATGCCAAGCAACCTGTGCCAAACTACAGAACCTTCAGGCCAACTCCATGTAGTCAAACTGAGCCCTTTCCCTGGGTCTGTTTGCTCAAGTCCAAGATTCAACACCAAGCAGCTCTGTGCACTAGCAAGCACAATCCTGGGCTGAGAAATGTGGTGACATGGCAGCCCTCAGCGCAGGTCCCTGTCTGCTCTGCCTGGCAGCAAGCCAGAACATGCATACTCCTCTGCAGCAAGTCCAGGCCACTCCAACTGTCTGTCCTGGTGGACATCACAAATGGCATAGGGGCTCCCAGGGTGAGCAAACCTTTCCTCTTTCACGGCTCCATCCCCAGAGGTACAGGTCTCATCTTGAGTCCTTTTTTCTTTTCTTCCTCTTTCATTCTACCCGGTTATGTATCGTTCTTGCAGCATCGGTTGTTAAGAGATCTGCAAGATTTCAGTTGGTATTCTGTAAGAATTGTTCCACGTGTAGATGTATTTTTGATGTGTTTGTGAGGGACACTGAGCTCCAAGTCTTTGTACTCCACTGTCTCTTTCACTGAGAGAGAAACTCCAATACTTTGGCCACCTGATGTGAAGAACTGACTCATTTGAAAAGACCCTGATGCTGGGAAAGATTGAAGGAGGGAGGAGAAGGGGATGACAGAGGATGAGATGGTTGGATGGTATCACCGACTCAATGGGCATGAGTTTGAGTAAATTCTGGGATTTGATGATGGCCAGGGAAGCCTGGCATGCTGCAGTCTATGGGGTCGCAAAGAGTTGGACAATGACTGAATGACTGAACTGAACTGAACTGATCTCTTTCATTGCTAGATAGCTAGACATCTCCTTTTGGCTTGAAATTCCACAGCCACCTCCTCCTTTACATGATAGTTCTTATTTATCTTATAACTGGAAATTTGTACTTTTTCAGTGCCTTCTTACAATCCCCCACGCCTTCCTACACACACACACACACACACACACACACACACACACACACACACACGCATGCGCGCGCGCGCGCGCGTGCTCTGGTAATCACATATCTGATCTCTTTTTCTATGAGCGTTTGATTTTGAAGTATAATTGACTTACAGTGCTATTTCAGTTTCTGTTATGCAACATAGTAATTTGATATTTCTGTATGGTGTATATGTAAATTGAAAATCACGATAATTCTAGTTATAATATATCAGCATCCAACGATGTCACACATTTATTGATTATAGTCACCACACTGTATATTTGACTGTGACTCAAATATTTAAAACTGAAAGTTTATATCTCTTAACTTTCCTTATGTGTTTTTCTCCTTCCCTCAACACCCTCCTCTCTGATCAGTACCTATTTGTTTAATTTATAACTCTGTTTCTGTTTTGTTATGTTTATTTGTTTTATTTTTAAAATTCCATATTTAAGTGAAGTAATATAGTATTTTCTTTCTCTCATTCATTTCATTTATCATAATGCCCTTGTGACCCATCTGTGTTGTGACAAATGGCAAATTTTCATTGTTGTTCTTTTTTTTTTTTTTCTATTCTTATCTATTTTATTCTTTTTAAAAGTGGGGTATACTTGCTATACCAGATTGTTAGTTTTTGCTGTTCAGCAAAGTGAGTCAGCTGTATGTATGCACATGGCCCCCCTCCCAGTACCTCCTTCCCACCCTCCCTTCGTCCTATCCATCTGGGTCATTACAGAGCAATGAGCTGAGCTCCCTGCAATATCCCCCTCGTACGTTCCCACTCGTTATCTGTTTTACACATGGCAGTGCACACGCATTGATATCAGTCTCCCAGTTCGTCCCTCCCTCTCCCACCCGCTGTGCACACATCCATTCCCTAAGTCTGAATCTCTATTCCTGCCCTGCAAATAGGTTCATCTGTACCATTTTTCTAGATTCCACATACATGCGTTAATATATGATATTTGTTTTTCTCTTTCTGATTTACTTCACTCTATATGACAGGCTCTTGGTCTATCCACGTGTCTATTAATGACCCAGTTCCATTCCTTTTTATGGTTGAGTAATAGAAGTGAATTAGCAGCAGCAATATTCCATTGTATGTATGTATCACATCTGTTTTATGTATTCATCTGTCAATGGACATTTAGGTTGCCTCCATGTCCTGGCTACTGTGAACAGTGCTACATTGTACATTGCGGGTACCTGTGTCTTTTTTAATTATGGCTTTCTCGGGGTATATGCCCATTAGTAAATTTCTGGGTCATATAATAGTTTTAGTTTTTTTTTTCCCTGAAAAATTTAGCTTATTGAAAGAATTTTTACAAAAAGAAGCCAACAGAAGTGATTTAATTGTATTGTGATAATTCAAGTGTTCATCCCTTTTTCTTGGTCTTTGTATATAAAGATGCTACTTTTTTAGCATGTTCTGCTCTTCATTTTCTCTCTTGTTCATGCCTTTATTTTTTAATTGGAGGGTAATTGGTTTACAACTTGTGCTGGTTTCTGCTGTGAAGCAAAGTGAATGAGTCGTAATTATATATGTATCCACTCCCTCTTGAGCCTTCCTCCCTGCCTCCCTAATTTTTAGTTTTTAAAGGAACCTTCATACTATTCTTCATAGTGGCTGTATCAAATCTATATTTCCACCAACAGTGTAAGAGGATTTCCTTTTCCCTATTATGTATCTATTTATCACACTTTCTTTTATCTACTCATCTATTGATGGGCAGTTAGGTTGCTTCCATTTCTTATATAGGAGTGCACATATATTTCCTAATTTTTTTTTGCATGCTTTGGATAAATAAGACATGAATGAAATTACTGGATCAGTGGCAGTTCTGTTTTTAATTTTTTGAGGAATCTTCATTCAGTTTTCCATAGTAGCAGCACCAATTTACTTTCTCTCCCTTTTCTCCACATCTTCACCAACATTCATTCTTGTTATTTTTTGTATAATAACTTATGACAGGTGTGGGCTTCCCTCACAGCTCAGTTGGTAAAGAATCCACCTGAAATGTAGGAGACCCCAGTTCACTTCTTGGGTCAGGAATATCGACTGTAGAAGAGACAGGCTACCCATTACAGTATTCTGGGCTTCCCTTGTGACTCAGATGTAAAGAATCAGTCTGCAGTGCGAGAGACCTGGGTTCCAACCCTGGGTTGGGAGATCCCCTGGAGAAGGAAAAGGCTACCCACTCCCGTATTCTGGCCTGGAGAATTCCATGGACTGTGTAGTCTGTGAAGTCACAAAGAGTTGGACATGACTGAACAACTTTCACTTAACTATGACAGGTGTAAAGTAATATCTCATTGTGGATTTGATTTGCATTTCCTTGATGACTAGCCATGTTGAACACCTTACCATGTGCATGGTGGCCACATGTGTAACTTTTTTGGAAAACTGTCTGTTCAGATCTTCTGCCCATTTTAAAAATTTGCTTGTTTTTTGATACTGATTATATGAATTCTTTGTACATTTAGGATATTAATCACTTATCCGGTATATTGCTTGCAAGTATATTCTCTCATTCTGTAGATGGATATTCCATTATATTAATAACTGCCTTCACTATGCAAAAACTTTTTAGTTTGATATAATCCCCTTTGTTTATTTTTGCTTTTGGCTCTCTTTCCTGAAGAGACATATCCAATTAAATACTATTAAGATCCATGTCAAAGAACATACCACCTATGTTTTCTTCCAGAAGTTTTATAGTTTCAAGTCTTACATTTAATTCTTTAATACATTTCGAATTTACTTTTGTGCCTACTGTGAGAAAGTCATCCAACTATAATTGGAAATTCTCAGTTGACGTACTGTTGAAGCCTAGCTTGAAGGATTTTGAGCATTACCTTGCTAGCATGTGAAATGACTGCAGTTGTATAGTGGTTTAAACATTCTTTGGCATTGCCTTTGTTTGGGTTTGGAATGAAAACTGACCTATTACAGTCCTGTGGCCATTGCTGAGTTTTCCAAATTTGCTGGCATATTGAGTGAAGCACTTTAACAGCATCATCTTTTAGGATTTTAAATAGCTCAGTTGGAATTCCATCACCTCCACTAGCTTTGTTCATAGTAATGCTTTCTAAGGCCTACTTGAATTCACACTCCAGGATGTCTGGCTCTCAGTGAGTGACCATACCATCATGGTTATCTGGGTCATGAAGATCTTTTTTGTATAGTTCTTCTGTGTATTTTTGCCACCTCTTCTTAATATCTGCTGCTTCTGTTAGGTCCTTACCATTTCTGTCCTTTATTGTGCCCATCTTTGCATGAAATGAAACTAAAACAACAATTCAAAACCTAAGAGATGCAGCAAAAGCAGTTCTAGAAGGAAAGTTTATAGCGATACAAGCTTACTCAAGAAACAGGAAAAACCTTAAACAACCTAACCCTACACCTAAAGGAACTAGAAGAAGAAGAAAACCTAAAGATAGTAGAAAAAAGAAATAAAAATACATAAAATGGAGATTAAAGAAGCAATAGGAAAGATCAGTGAATCAGTGAAACTAAGAGCTGGTTTATTGAAAAGATGAACAAAATTGATGGATTTTTGCCAGACTCTTCAGGAGAAAAATGGAGAGGGCCCAAGTCAGTAAAATCATAAATAAAAAAGAAGTTACAACTTATACCATAGAAATACATGGCATCTTACGAGACTATGGTGACTATGCCAATTAAAGGGACATTTTAGAGGAAATGGACAAATTCTTAAAAAGGTACAACCTCCCAAGATTGAACCAAGACGAAATTAAAAAATATAAACAGAACAATTACCAGGAATGAAGTTGAATCAGTAATTAAAAAATTCCCAGCAAAAAAACATCCAGGACAAGTTGGCTTTGTGGGTGAATTCTATCAAATATTTAGAGAAGAGTTAACAATTATGGTTTGAAACTATTTCAGAAAATTGCAGAGGAAAGAGCACTTCAGAATTCATTCTATGAGGCCAGCATCATCCTGATTCCAAAACCAGACAGAGATACCCAGAAAAAAGAAAATTACAAACCAGCATCATTGAGGAACATGGATGAAAAAACCCTCAACAGAATATTTGCAGATTGAATCCAGTTGTACATAAAAAGGATCATACACCATGATCAAAGGGATTTATCAAAGGAATGCAAAAACAATATCCACAAATGAAATCTGATATACAACACTGACAAATTGTTGAATAAAAATTATCTAATCATCTCAATATATGTTGAAAAAAATCTTTTGATGAAATTCAGTGTACACTTATAAAAAAACTCTCCAGAAAGTGGGCCTATGGAGGGAACATTCTTCAACATAATAAAAGCTGTACATGAGAAACCTACAGCTAGAATCATACTCAGTGGTGAAAACCTGAAAGCATTTTCTCTAGTATTCAGAAAGAGACAAGAATGCCCACTCTCACCACTTTTATTCAACATATTTTTGAAAGTCCTAGCTATATCAATCAGAGAAGAAAAAGAAATAAAGGGATCCAAATTAAAAAGAAGTAAAATTGTCACTTTTGGCAAATGATGTGATACCGTACATAGAAAATCCTAAAGACACCACTGAAAAACTACTAGAAGGCATCAATGAGTTCAGTAAAGTTGCAGTATGCAATGTTAATATACATAAATTTGTTGCATTGTTACATATTAATGCTAACAATGAATTCTCAGAAAGAGAAATTAAGAAAGCAATCTCATCTACCACCACATCAAATAGAATAAAATACCTGGAAATAAATCTAATTAAGTAGCTAAAAATACCTGTACTCAAGTAACTATGACTCACTGATGAAAGAAATTGACAGCAACACAGCTTAAGTTTCCATCAACATATGAATGGATAAAGAAGACATAGTGTGTGAGTGTGTATGTATATACACACACTAGACTATTACTCAGCCATAAAAATAATGAAATTTTGCTATTTGCTGCATTATGGATGGACTTGGAGGGCATTATGCTAAGTGAAATAAGTCAGACAAAGACAAACACTGTATGAGATCACTTATATGTGGGCTCTAAAAAACTACAAAAAGCTAGTGAATCTGACAGAAAGGAAGGAAACTCACAGATACAGAGAACAAGCTAGTGGTTACCAGTGAGGAGGTGGAGGAGGGGTAGTGTAGGGGTGGGAGAGTGGGAGGCACAAACTACTGGGTGTAAGATAGGCTACTCAGATGTATTATATAACACAGGGAGTATCGCCAATACTTGTTATAACTGTAACTGTAAGTGGAGTGAAACCTTTAAAAATCATATAGAAAGTGAAAATAAAAAAAATTAAAAGTTACTCTAATTGAATTCTTATTGAAAAAATAAATCACTATAGAGAACATTATTGGGAAAATGGGGAAAAGTTCAAATGTGAACTTCATATACTTCAACAGACTTGATGTTAAATTACCTGGGGATTAGAATAATATAATATGAAAATGTCTATTATTTTCAGATGTATGTTGAAGTTTTTAATGGGTAAACTCTCATAATGTAATCATGCACACATTAAATGTGTATATATATATAAATATACACACACATACATACATATTTGGAGATAGCTTACAAGTCAGATGTAAAATGTTAACAGTTGTTTAATCTTTACTTAAACATCTGTGGGCATTCTCTTAACTTTGATATGTTTGAAATTTTTCAAAATAAATTTGGAAGAAAATTGTCATTGATCCACATCATTCTTGAATCTCTGCCCTATTTCCCTGTCCACTTGACAGTATAGTTTCTTGGAAGTTTTCCTCTCCTGCTACTTTTACTTCTTTATGTTGTATATAGTATGACTTAGTGGTTAAGAACATGGATATGGAGCTAGATAGCCTGGGTTTGATTCCTGAGCTCCACCTTAGTATTTCTGTGGATAAATTATGGAATGTCTATGTCCCTTATATTTTTAAGTAGAGTTATATGAAATGAGAATAATGCAGTGAAGGTAAAAAGACAAGTAGCTGAATGGGTACTGGTAAAAAGTTAATTTGTAAACTAAAGACTATTTGAGGATTGTTTTAAAATAAACTATAAAAATGCAAGGCAAGAGACATGAATGTCTTGGTTCTCATTTATTCAGTTACAGATAATGTGTCTTGACCAAACAAGGTTAAATAATAAAATCTGTTGGATTATAAAGTCAGATGAATAGTTTATTCCAGTGACTCTGGGTTAATTTCTGTGTTATTTCCTCAGCTATGTCTTATATTGTTTATTGACTTCTCTCTGGACTGGTTTCCCTCTTGATGGCAAAATAGATGTAGATTATGCCAGCTATCATGTTCATGCACCATTCAAGAGGGAGAAGTACTATCTTTATGGATGTCTTTTCAAATAAACAATGCATATTTCCCAGAAACATCTAGAAAATCACTTTTTTTTTGGTCTCATTGACCCCAAATAAGTCACATATTCTTTTCTTAACAGACCTCTGGGATACAGCATTGCTAAGGATCGAGGTGGATGGTACAGAAATAACAAAAATCACTGCATCTGTAGAAAAGGGAAGCTAAATCAGTACTTTCAAGTCTGAAAACTAAAAATATCCATTAAAATAGACAATGAATATAGGACATACCACATCCCTCTAATTCAGAGCTTTCAAAGATTTTGATATCTAAATTACTTTTTGCTCATAAAGTATCTTATGACCATAAAGAACTTTGTTTATATGTATTATGTCTATCTATATTTACAATATCAGAAATAAAATTTTTAATTAGAAGTTAAAATTTATTAATCCAGTCAAAAGTAAAAATAAGCCCAGTATATATTTACTTACATAATTAAAATATATTGAAGGAAATGTTTATTGAATTGCCAAATGTATTAGGTACCTTGTTAAGTATTGGTGATACCAAATGAGTTATATCATGTTTGATATTCATGGGAAGAAAATACGCCTTCATTTTATTATCCAACAGTTACAACTTACTACTTTTTTTCTTTAAACTATTGCTCCTGTATGTGCATTCCTCTACTTTCAGTGTATTCTCCAGTTTCTGTTTTCGTCATCTAATATAGAGTTCGTCTTCTTGCTTTAGGTCTCTTTCTAGTCAGTTGCACAAGCAGATTTTTGAAGTGTACAATAGTATTACTTTGCTCCAAGGAGACTTAAGTGTCTGATGGTTCTAAGATAAATTCATATTTCTTAGGGTGACATTTAAGATTCTCAGATAACCTGATCTGCTTCTCCCTCTTTCCCCATATTCACCAATAGCTCTCTTCAACAGTTTTGTTCACTTTCTGACTCTGTCCCGTGATTCACCTTGCCCATCCTCCACTTGAAGTAGCACACTCTTTTCCATAAACATTGAATCTGGTCATGATCATTCCTGTCCTCCTCCAAATATAATTTTTCTCCACTTTTAAGGCACGGGTTACCTCTTATGCTGCTAAGGGCTAAATACTGCAGGCTATAAGAATTTCCTGTTTTGGAACTCCCAAGCATGTGGGAAAAAGGTAGTAATTCATTCAAATTCTAGCAAAGTCTGATGAACTTGGGGAAGCTACTCAGTATTGCTAAGTATAAGGTTTTTACTGATGAAAAGCATGAAAATATCACATCTCATAACTTTGTAGTTAATTTATATGAAAGGTCTAGCTTAGCACCAAGCAGATAACAGGTTCCAAGTATAAATTACTTTTTTCTTCTATATTTGCACGTGTAAGACTTAATAAATATTATTCTTTAGATATTTAAATTTCTACTATTTTCTGCCTCATTTTTGCTTTATCAGGACCTGCAGCTTTTTGTTAATGCTATACATATACCAATACTTTATCTTGGAATCAGTCCAAGTTGGTGGTATTCCTAATAACAAATAAGACAGATAATAATATCAGAGAGAAAAAGCTTTATTTAGGAATATATTCAGGTACTGGATTGTTACATATGATGGTCATTCAATCAAACTATATGAAAATATCAAATCCTTAGTGATATCAATATAATTAGCATCATCTAAAGTACAGAATTATTCATCACAAATTTATAGATGCTGTATTTTAGAGAATGTGAAAGAAAATTAACTATAGTATACTAAAGAGGAAAATATTCTTGACTAGTAAATATATATTTTGTGTGATTTCATATTCAAACAAAATCTGTTGAACAAATTCAGAATCAAATGAAATATATAGTTTACTTCTGTCACATGGTGATGCTTAAGAGGAGACTAATAGCTGACAAATTGGGTTATAGAGGAGCTTGTGATATTATGCCTTGGGATTCCTGAAATTTGCCAAAGATATTGAATGGAGGTGACCTTTATATGTACTGGCTTCAAATTGTTGGCTCAGACAGTAAAGAATCCACCTGCAATGCTGAAGGCCTGGGTTTGATTCCTGGGTCTAGTAGATCCTGGAGAAGGGAATGGCTACCCGGCTCCAGTATTCTTGCCTGGAGAATTCCATGGACAGAGGAATATGGTGGGTTTCAGTCCATGGGGTCACAGAGTTTGACATGACTGAGAGACTAATAGTTTCACTTTCGATTCTTAGCATTTGCTGAATTTGTTGAAAATTGTACATTACTATTCTTTGAAATATAGTTACTAGTGTAACTGCACTGTGACACAATTGTGACCTCAATTGTAATTATTTAGCTTGTTCCTAATGAAACCTAGTATTAGATTTTAAAATATATTTACCACATTCTCTTCTTTTGAACTTCTTTATTTGACTGATGCATCATAATGTTTTAGTAATTCAGTGTTAAGTATGGCATGGCCATTTTTCACTTTCTCATTGCTCCTTGATTTTGGAAGAAATTTAATGACACTGAAATCAGTTGTCTGTAAGGGATGATATTTGTTTCATAGTGTTATAAATTCCTCATAATTTTTCCCATAGCATTTATGACTTCCTTATTTCTTAAACTATAAATAAATGGGTTTAACAAGGGAATCACTAGAGTATAAAAAATAGCAACAGGTATATCTTTATCTTCATCATTAACTGAATTTGGCCGAACATACATGAAAAGAAGGGAACCGTAGAATATTGAGACGGAGAGAAAGTGGGACGCACATGTAGATAAGGCTTTGCCTTTTCCCTCTTTGGATTTCATCTTGAAAATTGTGAAAAGAATAAAAAGGTAAGAGATTATTACTATGGTAATAGTGAAGACTAAAACTGACCCTGCAAAGATGAGTATCATCAATTGATTGATGAAAGGATCCACACAGGAGAGTCTGTATAATGGAAGGACATCACAAAAGAAGTGGTTGATTTGACGAGACCTGCAGAAAGTTAGCCTGAACAGAAACCCTATGTGAATCGCGGGATGAATGTTCCCAGCTGTGTAGGCCCCCGCGGTCATCTGAGCGCAGAGTTTCTGTGACATCATGGTGTGGTGCTGCAGCGGTTTGCAGATGGCCACATAGCGGTCATAGGCCATCGCTGCCAGGAGAAAGCAATCTGCAGTTTCAGCAAGGCAGAGAAAGTAAAATTGTGCCATGCATTCATAGAGGGAAATCATTCTGTCTTTGGAAAAGAAGTTCTGTATTATCTTGGGGGTAATGGCACAAGAACAACAGGAATCCATCAGAGCGAGGTTACCCAGGAAGATGTACATTGGTGTGTGAAGGCGATGCTCTGTAACTGTCAATGCCACCAGGCCAAGATTCCCCACCATGGTGATCAGATAGATGGTAAGGAAGACCAGGAACAGAAGGGTCTTCAGCTCTGGATGATTTGTAAATCCTATCAGGATAAACTCTGTTGTCAAGGAGAGGTTATCTTCAGTCATATCCACCGTTTCTGTTGCCATAGGAATTATGGCAATAAGAAGATTCGAAATTATAATCTCAGTAATTTACCCTTTAAAATTCTCTTTTTATAAAGATGGGAGCTCTTCCTCAGGCTGCCCCTATTTCCTGTGGGAAACAGGGACACGTTCCTATATGGGACATTCATTTCTCTGTAAATGTCAGCTTTTATGATCTTGACTCTGAAGCTCAGATTTCCTAAGAATATTTTTGTAATTCTAGAGAGGATGCTTACAATGGAAAAGGCTTGTCTTTATGAATTTACAAAGAATACTAAATGTATCTGTGTGTGTGTATGTGCGCTCAGTTGTGTCCAGCTCTTTGCAACCCCATCGACTGTAACCCACCAGTCTCCTCTATCCATGGAATTTTCCAGGCAAGAATACTGGAGTGGGTTGCCATTTCCTTCTCCAATACATATGTAGGACACCTATTTAATTCAGTATTCCCAAATAATGTATTTCAGTTTTTATATTAGAGATCCTTATATATCAAGTCACTTTACATATATATATATATATATTTTTAAATTGAGCAATATTTTTCATGTATCCTTCCTGTACAGGGTATGTTTAAAACGTATACACAGATATGTTTAATTTGTATCTTACGAATTGTATGAAAATCACTAGGGATTAAGGAGAGGCCTGTTCCTAGTACTCTTGCCTGGAAAACCTCATGGACGGAGGAGCCTGGTAGGCTATAGTCCATGGGGTCGCAAAGAGTCAGACACGACTGAGCGACTTCACTTTGTCACTTTTGTTCCTGTTTAAAGAATATTACCTGGGAAAGCTAAGAAGAGAAATACCCATAGATTATCACCTCTTTCGTCCCTTTTCCTAGTGTCATGCTAAATCCATTATTCTTTTGAGGGTTCCCAGATATATAAATCACTTCCTCCTTTACGTAAAGCATAGTTTTTATATAGTGATACTTAATTAAGTTTATTCAGTGCCCCAGACTGTATACCAATCTCCATTTGTTGAAAGATCAAGAGTGTCTTATATACCCAACATAAACTAGAATTGCTTATGTAAAATTGAATATTGCTTTTGTTTCATGTGTGCATGCACAATTTCTTGTGCTTACATTTATTTATTTTTAATTGGAGGATAACTGCTTTAAAATATCGTGTTGATTTCTGCCATACATTAACATGCATCAGTCATAGGTGCACATATGTCCCCTCCCTCTTGAACCTTCTTCCCATCTCCTAGCCTATCCCACTCTCTAGGTTGTTACAGAGTACTGGTTGAGCTCCCTGCGTCATACACTGGATATTTTGAGGTTTCCTGTGACTTATACTTCTGTAACAGCTTGGAGAGCTATGGGAAAAGAGCATGATTGATTTTAGTCCTACCTCCAGTTCAGTGACCTGGAATGGGTGAACTTGTTTTCAGTATCCTACCAAACATCCTTAATGAACTATTTGGTATCTGCAAATTGAGATTTAATTTTAAAGAACAGTTTACAAAAGATATTATTGAAATTCATTTTTAAAAGAAATATGTGTCTCTTTCTTTTACCTGAATTAGTGTATGTACTATTATACTCCTTCCTGGGAAAATTATGTAAGATTTTCTGAAGTATATCACAGTATGTTAAAAGCTAATAAATAAAAGCAAGCCATGCTTTTATACTTTAGTTTTCTAACAGTTAGGAAGAAAGAAAATCCTTTAAATCTCCATATGGTTTATGAGAACAAATTTTGTTTTTCTTTTAAAGGCTATATTCTATTACTATTTAGTGATCTACAAGACATCTTGACTGAGTTTCAATTATACAAAGTCTTTGGTCAAAATGGTTTATTTTGATTCCAAACTCCAGGCACTGGCCAGAAGTTTTCTTTATTTTTAGTTTAAAAATATTAAACAGCCAAGATAGGAACAACTTTCTATATGCATTCCTGAATGATACAACAGAATTATATTCTGTCCTTACCTGTATATTTTGAAGTTCTACCTTATAAACAGAGAGGTCAGCATAAATTGCAATACATTTTCTCATCCTAGTTCCTATAGTCTTCAGTTTTGAGAATAGCTAGAATGATAACTAAATAGTTGAAATCTAACAACAAAAAATGCTCAATGATTCAGAAAAATAAATGTTAATTGACCTTAATATTAAAAGTAAAAGTGAGCTAGAATATTCCTCTTACCTTGATTTCACTGAGAAGTGTTTTGTAAAACCTCTTTGTTTGCTTTATGGTTTAGGTCTACTAGAATTTCAGAATATAAACCTCTAAAGCATTTGGGATTAAAAGAATAAACTGCTGGAAGGCTACTAATAGGCTAGTGTCAATAATTATTTTCCATACAATGCAAATTTAAAATTTTTATCAAATGCTAAAGGGATTTCTTTGCAGTGACTTCACTGTATTTCTATGGGGAGATTAGGTCACTATAACATATACTACCTAACTTTAATTAAAGATGACCTGTGGTTCGGGAAGATCCCCTGGAGAAGGAAACCCACTCCAATATTTTTGCCTGGAAAAGTCCATGGACAGATGAGCCTGGTGGGCTGCAATCCATGGGGTTGCAAAGAATCAGACACGATTTTGCCACTGAGCATGCAAGAAAAATTTAGGTTAAACTGAAAGACCTTCATTAAAGTCAGTAAGGTTATTTAAGATCACCTTGCTGAATCTTACTTAACTGACCTAATTTTTACAATTCTTTGCATTCTTTGTGTAAAATATAAAATTAGCAGAAGAGTCAGGTTGGTTTCACCTCCTATGGGAGGAATTTATATGTTTATGGATTAATGTGGTTTATGAAATATGATTGAATTTGGAGGAGTAGAAGATTCAGCCTACTGAATTCAGATTCAGGGTATCAACTTCTTCCCTCTGTGAGTTGAATTTGGTTTCATGTCCTCCTCAACCCAGTTTTAGAAACTTTGATGTTATTAATATTATATATTCTCACATATGAATTACTAAGACTGTTCTCTTTTCACTTGAGTCTACAGTGGCTGCATTTGTCTTTATTTTGCTGATTCCTCTTTAATTCTAATAATCGCTCTTTAGCATGCTGTATATTTGTTAGTAAATCTGTAATCAGTCACTCCTCCCCCAACCTCTATGAGCTTAATAGGGAAGAGATGTCTCTCTTATGTTCATTCAGTTCAGTTCAGTCGCTCAGTCGTGTCTGACTCTGCGATCCCATGGACTGCAGCACACCAGGCCTCCCTGTCCATCACCAACTCCCGGAGGATACTCAAACTCATGTCCATCAAGTTAGTGATGCCATCCAACCATCTCACCCTATGTCGCCCCTTCTCCTCCCGCCTTCAATCTTTCCCAGCATCAGGGTCTTTTCAAATGAGTCAGTTCTTCTTCACATCAGGTGGCCAAAATATTGAAATTTCTGCTTCAGCATCAGTCCTTCTAATAAATATTCATGACTGATTTCCTTTAGAATTGACTGGTTTGATATCCTTGCAGTCCAGGGAACTCTGAAGTCTTCTCCAGCACTGCCGTTCAAAAGCATCAATTCTTTGGCGCTTAGCTTTCTTTATAGTCCAGCTCTTATATCCATACATGACTACTGGAAAAACCACAGCTTTGACTAGATGGACCTTTGTTGGCAAAGTAATGTCTCTGCTTTTTAATATGCTGTCTAGGTTGGTTATATCTTTTCTTCCAGGGAGCAAGCCTCTTTTAATTTCATAGCTGCAGTCACCATCTGCAGTGATTTTGGAGCCCCCCCAAATTAAAGTCTGTCACTGTTTCCATTGTTTTCCCATCTATCTGCCATGAAGTGATGGGACCGGATACCATGATCTTAGTTTGAATGTTGAGTTTTAAGCCAACTTTCTCATCTCTTTCACTTTCATCAAGAGGCTCTTTAGTTCTTCACTTTCTGCCATAAGGGTGATATTATCTGTGTATCTGAGGTTATTGATATTTCTCCCATCAATCTTGATTCCAGCTTGTGCTTCATCCAGCCTGGCAGTTCACATGATATACTCTGCATATAAGTTAAATAAGCGGGGGTACAATATGTTCCCTTGGATTCTCTAATTTTCTTGAAGTGATCTCTAGTCTTTCCCATTCTATTCTTTTCCCCTATTTATTTGCACTGATCACGGAGGAAGGCTTTCTTCTCTCTTCTTTTTATTCTTTGGAACTCTGCATTCAAATGGGTATATCTTTTCTTTTTTCCTTTGCCTTTCGCTTCTCTTCTTTTCTCAGCTATTTGTAAGGCCTCCTTATACAATCATTTTGCCCTTTTGCATTTCTTTTTCTTGGGGATGGCCTTGATCACTGCCTCCTGTACAATGTCATGAACCTCTGACCGTAGTTCTTCAGGCACTCTGTCTATCAGATCTAATCCCTTGAATCTATTTGTCACTTCCACTGTATAATTGTAAGGGGTTTGATTTAGGTCATAGTGGTTTTCCCTACTTTCTTCAATTTAAATCTGAATTTTGCAGGAAGGAGTTTGTGATCTGAGTCACAGTGAGCTCCCATTCTTGTTTTTGCTGACTATATAGAGCTTCTCCATCTTTGGCTGCAAAGAATATAATCCATCTGATTTCAGTATTGGCCATCTGATCATGTCCATGTGTAAAGTCTTTTCTTGTGTTGGACGAGGGTGTTTGCTATGACCAGTGTGTTCTCTTGGCAAAACTCTGTTAGCCTTTGCCCTGCTTCATTTTGTACTCCAAGGCAAAATTGACCTGTTACTCCAGGTATCTCGTACTTCTAACACTTGAATAAGATATGACACTTTGACACACTCAACAAATATTTATCCGTTGATGACAAAAAGATAATGCTTCCTTGCTCATTTGAAATGGTCTTTGATTTGTTTTTAAACAAATAATTTCCCCTTATTTTGTCAGCCCTGATGCAGCACAGTCTCTCTGTATTATGCCTTTCACTTTGCTTTCTTCTGCTCACCTCATGGCTCTTGGCCATGTGCAGTCCTTCACTCTTCCTCTGTGTACCTGCTTCATTGATTTGCTTATGCTTCCTCATCTAAAATATGTTCTTCTCAATCTCTATCACCCCAGTCTTACTCATTCTTGATCTCAAATGAGATCTCTTTCTTGAGGATTTTTCTAGTCCTCCTTCTAAATTAAAAAGTTTCCTTTTTCCTAGTTTCTGTGATAATAACATGCTTTTATAATGCATTTGCGACTTTATCTGATATGAATTGTATGTGTCTTGATTGTAAAAGTAGTGGCTGAATATTCACAATTCACTGGTCATGTCCTACATCTTTTGGGTTCCTGACAAAATGAGCTAGATTCTTAATACAAGCTGCATTGATCTTTCAAATTTCAGTTCTGTTTAACCTTAAATCAAGCATTTACAATATACAGGGTATTGGAAGCGACTATATGTAGAATGAGCACAGGATTAGGAGTTCCTAGATTTTAGAAATGGCTCCTGACAAGAAGCTCATAATCTAGTGGGGGAGAAGAAGAGTTACGTTGGTAACTAGTAAACAACTCAAGCTGTGATATAAAAAAGTATAAGTATATAATATGAAAATATGGAGAATAAAATGAATACAGACTTGAAGGAAGAAAGAAAGATTTTTCACTGAAAGTATCATATCAGACGAACCTTGGTGGAGAAGTAGGGTTATAATACGTAAAGTGCAAGTGGGAAAGCAGCAGCAGATTGGAAGCAAGTGGTAAATTCTGGAAGCTGAAAGTAGCAAGACCTAATTAGAAAGTGGATAGTAAATAATGTTGGCAGAAGTTTATGCATGCATGATATAGGAGAACTTACAGGTACTATATAGTGCATGGGAAAATAGACCGGAAATTGTTCTGTTTGGGTCCTGCCCTGATCCCTGTCTCTCAGAAAGGTCAAAACCAATGCTAAGTGTCAACTCCAAAGAGCATCTAATTATATGCCTAACCAAATCTTCATCTTTGGTTCTGTGATAAAACTCACTGCTTCTGTCTTCCTGAGTGTTCCATCTCAATTTAAATGCCGGGTTGTGTTTCTCTCTCTCTCTTTTTTTTTTTTTTTTTTTACAGTGTTTGTGTTCCCCTTGGTTCTGTACTTGACCAGCTTCTTTCATTCTTTGAATTTCCTCCAGATTATCACATCTGCTTGTATATTTCAGTTATATTCCATCTTCTGATGATTTCCCTATAGGAGAGTAACAAGAGTTTTTTTTTGGCTTTAATTCAGAACCTATTTTATTGGTTTCTATGTATTGCTGTTTTATTTTTTAGTTTTATTTTCTATTGGAGGATAGTTGATTCATAATGTTGTGTTAGTTTCAGGTTACAGCAAATTTATTCAGTTAAACATATCATTTTCAAATTCTTTTCGTGTTTAAGTTGTTGTTGTTCAGTCACTAAGTTGTGTCTGACTCTTTGTAACCCCATGGACTGCAGCATGGCAGGCCTGTCTGTCCCTTACCATCTCCCAGAGTTTGCCCAAGTTCATGTCCATTGAATAATTGATGCCATCCAACCATCTCATCCTTTGTTGCCCTCTTCTCCTTTTTCCTTCAGTCTTTCCCAGCTCAAGGTCTTTTCCAATGAATTGGCTATTCATCTCAGGTGGTCAAGTACTGGAGCTTCAGCTTCAGCATCAGTCCTTCACGTGAGAATTCAGGGTTGATTTCCTTTAGGATTTACTCGTTTGACTCCTCGCTGTCCAAGCGACTCTCAAGAGTTATCTCCAGCATCATGATTCAAAAGCATCAATTCTTCGGTATTTGGTCTTCTTTATGGTCCAACTCTTTCATCCGTATATGACAACTGGAAAGATCATAGCTTTGACTATATGGACCTTTGTGAGCAAAGTGATATCTTTGCTTTTTAATATGCTGTCTGGTTTTATCCTAGCCTTCCTTCCAAGAAGCAAGCATCTTCTAGTTTCACAGCTTCAGTTACCCAAGAAGAGAAAATCTGTTATTGTTTCCACTTTTTCCCTTCTGTTTGCCATTAAGTGATGGGACCAGGTGTCATGATCTTAGGGTTTTTTTTTTTTTTTTAATGTTGAGTTTTAAGCCATCTTTTTCACTCTCCTCTTTCGTCTTCCTCAGTTCAGTTCAGTTGCTCAGTCATGTCCAACTCTTTGCGACCCCATGGACTGTAGCATGCCAGGCCTCCCTGTCCGTCACCAGCTCCTGGAGGCTACTCAAACTCATGTCCATTGAGTTGGTGATGCCATCCAACCATCTCATACTCTGTCGTCCCCTTCTCCTCCTGTCTTCAATCTTTCCCAGCATCAGGGTCTTTTCAGATGAGTCAGTTCTTTACATCAGATGGCCAAAGTACTAGTGTTTCAGCCTCAGCATCAGTCCTTTCAATCAGTACTCAGGATTGATCTCCTTTAGGATGGACTGGTTGGATCTCCTTGCTGTCCAAGGGACTCTCAAGAGTCTTCTCCAACACCACAGTTCAAAAGCATCAATTCTTCAGCACTCAACTTTCTTTATAGTCTGACTCTCACATCCATATATGACTACTGGAAAAACTATAACTTTGACTAGACAGACCTTTGTTGGCAAAGTAATGTCTCTGCTTTTTAATATGCTGTCTAGGTTGGTCATAACTTTTCTTCCAAGGAGCAAGTGTCTTTTAATTTCATGGCTTCAGTCACCATCTGCAGTGATTTTGGAGCCCCCCAAAATAAAGTCTGTCACTGTTTCCATTGCTTCCCCATCTATTTTCCATTTGCATATCTGATATTGTTGATACTTCTCTTGGCAATCTTGATTTCAGCTTGTGATTCATCCTGCCTGGCATTTCACGTGATGTACTGTGCATATAAGTTAAATAAACAGGGTGACAATATACAGTCTTGTTATATTCCTTTCCCAGTTTTGAATCAGTCTTTTGTTTCATGTAAGGTTCTAACTGGGCTTCCCTTGTGGCTCAGCTGGTAAAGAATTTGCCTGCAATGTGAGAGACCTGGGTTCAATCCCTGTATTGGGAAGATCTGCTGGAGAAGGGAATGGCTTCCCACTCCAGTATTCTGGCCTGGAGAATTCCATGGATTTATGGTCCATGGGGTCACAAAGAGTCAGACACAACTGAGCAACTTTCACTTCACTTCAAGTTCTAACTGTTGCTTTTTGACCCTTAAAGAGGTTTCTCAGGAGACAGTTAAGATGGTCTCTGGTAGTCCCATCTTTTAAAAAAATTTCCACAGTTTGTTGTGATCCACAGAGTCAAAGGCTTTTGCATAGTCATTGAAACAGAAGTAGATGCTTTTCTGGAATTTCCTGGCTTTCTCTATGATCCAATGAATGTTAGCAATAGCAATTTGATCTCTGATCCCTCTGCCTTTTCTAAACTCTGCTTGTACATCTGGAAGTTTTCGATTCAAGTACTTCTGAAGCTTAGCTTGAAGGATTGTGAGCATTAGCTTACTAGTATGGGACATGATTGCCATTGTCCGGTAGTTTGGACATTCTTTGGCACTGCCCTTCTCTGGAATTGGGATGAAAACTGACCATTTCCAGTCCCGTGCCCATTGCTAGGTTTTCCAAATTTGCTGACATATTGAGTGCAGCACTTTAACACCGTCATCTTTTAATATTTTAGATAGTTCAGTAAGCTGGAATTCCAGCTGGAATTCACCTCCACTAACCTTATTGGTAGTAATGCTTCCTAAAGCCCTCTTGACCTCACTCTCCAGGATATCTGACTCTGGGTGAGTAATCACACCATCATGGTTATCTGGGTCATTAAGACCTTTTTTGTACAGTTCTTCTGTATATTCTTGCCACCTCTTCCTAATCTCTTCTACCTCTGTTAAGTATTTACCATTTCTGTCCATTATCATGCCCATCCTTTCATGAAATGTTCCTTTGATATCTTCAGTTTTCTTGAAGAGATCTCTGGTCTTTCACATTCTATTGTTTTCCTTTTTTTTTTTTTTTTGCATTGTTCGTTGAAGAAGGCCTTCTTATTTCTCCTTGCTATTCTCTGTAGCTCTGCATTCAGTTGGGCGTATCTTTCCTTTTCTCCCTTGCTTTTGGCTTCTCTTCTTTCCTCAGCTATTTGTAAACCTCTTCTGACAACCACATTGCCTTCTTCCATTTCTTTTTCTTTGGGATGGTTTTATTTACTGCCTCCTATACAGTGTTATGAACTTCAGTCCGTAGTTCTTCAGGCACTCTGTCTCCCAGATTTAATCCTTTGAATCTATTTGTCACTTCCACTGTTTAATCATAAGAGGTGTGATTTAAGTCATACCTGAATGGCCTAGTGTCATTCCCCACTTTCTTTAGTTTAAGCCTGAATTTTTCTTTAAGGGGCAGATTATCTGAGCCACAGTCAGCTCCAGATCATGTTTTTGTGGACTGTTTAGAGCTTTTCCCTCTTCGGCTACAAAGAATGTAATCTGTTTGATTTCAGTATTGAACATTTGGTGATGTCCCAGTGTAGAGTCATTTCTTGAGTTGTTGAAAGGGTGTTTGTTGTGACCAGTGCATTCTATTGGAAAAGCTGTATTAGCCTTTGGCCCTGTTTCAGTTTGTACTCCAAAGCCTAACTTGCCTACTACACCAGGTACCTCTTGACTTCCTACTTTTGCATTCTAGTCCCCTATGATGAAAAGCACATCTTTTTTTTGATGTCAGTTCTAGAAGGTCTTGTAGGTCATCATAGAACTGGTCAACTTCATCTTTAACGTTAGTGGTTGGGGCGTAGACTTGGACTGCTATGAAGTTGAATCATGCCTTGGAAATGAACTGAGATCATTCTGTTGCTTTTGAGATTGTTCTGAAGTAGTGTATTTTAGACTCTTGTTGACTGTGAAGGCTATTCCATTTCTTCTAAGGGATTCTTGCCTACAGTAGTAGATATAATGGTCATCTTCGTTAAATTTGCCCATTCCTGTTCATTTTAGTTCACTGATTCCTAAGATGCTGATGTTCACTCTTGCCATTTCCTGCTTGACCACATCCAGTTTACCTTGATTCATGGACATAACATTCTAGGTTCCTTTGCAGTATTGTTCTTTACAGCATCAGATTTTATTTTTACCACTAGATATATACACAGCTGAGTGTCATTTCTGCTTTGGCCCAACCACTTCATTCTTTCTGCAGCTATTGATAATTGCCCTCCACTCTTCTCCAGTAGCATACTGGACGCCTTCCAAACTGGGGTTCGGCTTTTGGTGTTATATCCTTTTCATACTGTTCATGGAGTTCTCGCTGCAAGACTGCTGGAGTAGTTTGTCATTCCCTCTTCCAGTGGACCACATTTTCTCAGAACTCTCTACTATATCCCATCCATCTTAGATTGCCCTGCCTTGCGTGGCTGATAGCTTCATTGAGTTACACAAGCCCATTCACCACAAGGCAGTGATCCATGAAGGGCCCTGTTTAGGTTACTGCAGAATATTGAGCAGAGGTTCATGTGTTAAATAGTAGGTCCTTGTAGGTTAACCATTTTAAAATAGTAGAGTGTACATGTCAACCCCCAATCTCTCAATTTATCCATTCCTCAACATTTTCCCTTTGGTAACAATATTTGTCTTCTAAGTCAGTTTCTGTTTTGTAAAAAGTTCATTTGTATCATTTTCTTAAAAAGATTCTACATATAAGTGATTTTATATGATATTTATCTTTCTCTGTCTGATTTACTTCACTTTGTAAAATCTCCAGGTCCATCCATGTTGCTGCAAATGGCCTTATTTTGTTCTTTGTTATGGTGAATTATATCCCATGGTATATGTGTTCCATATCTTGTTTATCCATTCTTCCATGGATGGACATTTAGGTTGTTTCCATGTCTTGGCTGTTGTAAATAGTGCTGCAATCAACATTGGGGTGCATATATCCTATTGAACCTTGTTTTACTTCAGACATATGCTCAGTAGAGGGATAACTCTAGTTTAAGTTTTTTAAGGAACCCCCATACAGTTTTCCATAATGAATGTACCAATTCACATTTCCACCAACAGTGTAGGAAGGTTCCCTTTTTGAAACATGCTCTCCAGCATTTATTCTTTGTAGACTTTTGGATGATGGCCATGTGTGGCCATCATCCAAAACTACCTCATTGTAGTTTGATTTGCATTTCTCTATTAATTAGAAATGTTGAGCATTTTTTCATGTGTCTCTTAGCCATTTGTATGTCTTCTTTGGAGAAATGTCTATCTAGGTCTTCTGCCTATTTTTTGATTGGGTGTTTTTTTTTTTTTAATATTGAGCTACACGAACTATTTGTAAATTTTGGAGGTTAATCCATTGTGAGTCACATCATTTGCAAATATTTTATTCTATTCTGTGCGTTGTGCTTTGATTTTGTTTATGATTTCCTTTGCTGTGCAAAAATCTTTTGAGTTGTTCAGTCCCATTTGTTTATTGCTTTTATGTCTCTTACTGGAGGAAATGGATTGAAAAAGATCTTGTTGCAGTTTATGTCAAAGAGTGTTCTTTCAGTGTTTTCCTCTAAACATTATATAGTATGTTGTCTTACATTTTAAATCACTAAATTTAATAATTAATAATTTCATAACCAGTGCATTTAACTTTAAATTTTTTATTTAAAATTAAATTTAAGTTATTACACTTGATAATTTCATTATTGTTTTGATATTTAATTTTTTACTATTTTCTGCCTCATTTTTGCTTTATCAGAACCTGGTGCTTTTTGTTAACACCATGAATGTATAATAGTTTATCTTGGAATTAGTCTAAGTTGGTGGTATTCCAAATAACAAGCAAGACAAGTAATATTAGTGAGAAAAACTTTATTTGAGAATATATTTATGTGTTGGATTGTCATACATGATAATCAACCAAGCCATTTAGAAATACCAAATCCATAGTGATGTCAGTATAAATAGCATCATATTCAAGTATAGATTTTGAAATCACAAATTTATAGATACTTTTTTTCAGAAAGCTTAGAGAAAATTGACTAATAATAAAGAGGAAATTGATTAGCAAATATATATTCTGTGTGATTTCATATTCAAATAAAACCTGTTGAACAGACCCAAAATTCAGAATTAAATGAAATATAAAGATTACTTCTGTCACACAGTTTTCTTAAGAACAGGCTAGTTAATAATTGAGAACTTGGGATATGGGGGAGTTTTAAAGTTATGCCTTGGAATTCCTGAAATTTGTCAAGAATATTAAATGAAGGTGACCTTATATGTACTGACTTCAATTATTAGCATTTGTAGAATTTGCTGAAAATTGTGACTTATTATACTCTGAAACATAGTCTCACATATTTATTACCTCAAGGGTACTTAGTTCATTCCTGATGAAAGCTTGTAGCTTAGATTTTGAAATATATTTACCACATTCTCTTCTTTTAACTTCTGTATTTAACTAATACATCATCATGTTTTAGTAATTTAATGTTATATATGACATGGTTATTTTCTACTTTCTCAATATTATTGATTTTGAAAAAAAGTTTAATGACATTACATTTTGAAAAGTTTGATGACGTTAAAATCAGTTGTGCATATTGGACAATATTTGTTTCCTCGTGTCATAAATTCTTCTCCATATTTTTTTTGTAGTGTTTATTACTTCCTTATTTCTTAGACTATAAATAAATGGGTTTAACAAGGGAATCACTAGAGTATAAAAAATAGCAACAGGTATATCTTTATCATCTTTATTACCTGAATTTGGCCGAACATACATGAAAAGAAGGGAACCGTAGAATATTGAGACAGAGAGAAAGTGGGATGCACATGTAGATAGGGCTTTGCCTTTTCCCTCTTTGGATTTCATCTTGAAAATTGTGAAAAGAATAAAAAGGTAAGAGATTATTACTGTGGTAATAGTGAAGACTAAAACTGACCCTGCAAAGATGAGTATCATCAATTGATTGATGAAAGGATCCACACAGGAGAGTCTGTATAATGGAAGGACATCACAAAAGAAGTGGTTGATTTGACGAGACCTGCAGAAAGTTAGCCTGAACAGGAACCCTACATGAATCGCGGGATGAATGTTCCCAGCTGTGTAGGCCCCCGCGGTCATCTGAATGCAGAGTTTCTGTGACATCATGGTGTGGTGCTGCAGCGGTTTGCAGATGGCCACATAGCGGTCATAGGCCATCGCTGCCAGGAGAAAGCAATCTGCAGTTTCAGCAAGGCAGAGAAAGTAAAATTGTGCCATGCATTCATAAAGGGAAATCATTCTGTCTTTAGAAAAGAAGTTCTGTAGCATCTTTGGGTTAATGGCACTAGAACAAAAGGAGTCCATCAGAGCGAGGTTTCCCAGAAAGATGTACATTGGTGTGTGAAGACGATGCTCTGTAACTATCAATGCCACCAGGCCAAGATTCCCCACCATGGTGATCAGATAGATGGTAAGGAAGACCAGGAACAGAAGGGTCTTCAGCTCTGGATGATTTGTAAATCCTGTCAGGATAAACTCTGTTGTCAAGGAGAGGTTATCTTCAGTCATATCCACCTTTTCTGTTGACATAGGAATTATGGAGATAAGAAGATTTGAAATTACAATGTCAATAATTTTCTCTTCAAAATTCTCTTTTTATAAAGATTGGAGCTCTTCCTCAAGCTGCCCCTATTTCCTCTGGGAAACAGGGACACATTCCTTTATGGGACATTCATTTCTCTGTAAATGTCAGCTTTTATGATCTTGACTCTGAAACTCAGATTTCCCAAGAATATTTCTGTAATTCTAGAGAGGATGCGTACAATGGAAAAGGCTTGTCTTTATGAATTTACAAAGAATACTAAATGTATCTGTGTGTGTGTATGTGCGCTCAGTTGTGTCCGGCTCTTTGTGACTCCATCAACTGTAGACTGTAGCCTGCCAGTTTCCTCTATCCATGGAGGAGGCAAGGATACTGGAGTGGGTTGCCATTTCCTTCTCCAGTATGTATGTAGGACACTCATATTTGATTCAGTATTCCCAAATAATGTACTTCAGTGTTTATATTAGAGGTCCTTAAAGTAAATATCTAGTCACTTATATATATATATATATATATATATATATATATATATATATATATATATATATATGTGTGTGTGTGTGTATGCATTATATATATATTTTAAATTCAGCAATATTTTTCATGTGCCCTCCCAGTAGAGGGTATGTTTAAAATGTGTACATAGATATGCTTAATTTATATCTTAGGAATTTTATGAAAATCACTAAGGATTAAGGAGAGGCCTGTTCCTCTTTAAAGAAAATTACGTGGGAAAGCTAAGAAGAGAAATACCCATAGATTATCACTTCTTTGGTGCCTTTTCCCAGTGTCATGCTAAATCTGTTATTCTTCTGAAGTATCCAAGATATCTAAATCCTTTCCTCCTGTATATAAAGCATAATTTTTATGTAATGGTACTTAAATTTACTCAGTTCCCCAGATTGTATACCAATCTCCATATGTTGAATGATCAACAGTGTCTTATATACCCAACACAAACTAAAATTGTTTATGTAAAATCTAGCATTGCTTTTGTTTCATGTGTGCATGCACAATTTCTTGTATTTACATTTATTTGTTTTTAATTGGAGGATAACTGCTTTACAATATTGTGTTGATTTCTGCCATACATCAACATGCATCAGTCATAGGTGCACATATGGCCCCTCCTTCTTGAACCTCCCTCCGCTCTCCCTCTAGGTTGTTACAGAGTACTGGTTGAGCTCCCTGAGTCATACACTGGATATTTTGGGGTTTTCTGTGACTTATACTTCTGTAACAGCTGTGGAGAGCTATGGGAAAAAAACCTGATTGATTCCAGTCCTACCTCCAGTTCAGTGACCTAGGATGGGTGAATTTGTTTTCAGTATTCTACCAAACATCCTTAATGAACTACTTGGTGTCTGAAAATTGAGATTTAATTTTGAAGAGCAGTTTACAAAGAATATTATTGAAATTCATTGTTTAAAAAAAATTTGTGTCTCTTTTACCTGAATTAGTGTATCTACTATTTTACTCCTTCCTGGGAAATTTATGTAAGATTTTCTGAAGTATGTCACAGTATATTAATGCTAGTAAATAAAAGCAAGCCATGCCTTTATATTTTAGTTTTCTAGCAGTTAGGAAGAGAGAAAATTCTTTAACTCTTAATATGGTTTATGAGAAAAGATTTTGTTTTTCTTTTAAAGGCTATGTTCTGTTATTATTTAGTGATCTATAAGAACATCTTGACTGAGTTTCAATTATATAAAGTCTTTGGTCAAATGGTTTATTTCAATTCCAAACTCCAGCACTGATGGGTAGTTTCCTTTAATTTTTGTTTTAAAATATTAAACATATGATACTTTATTGTACAGCTAAGATAGAAACGACTTCCTACATGCACTCCTGAATGATATAACAAAATTATTTTCTGTCCTTACCTGTGTATTTTGAAGTTCTACCGTATAACCAGAGAGGTCAGCATAAATTGCAATAAATTTTCTCATCCTAGTTTCCATAGTCAGTTTTGAGAATAGCTAGAATGATAACTAAATAGGTGAAATCTAACTTCAACAAAAATGCTCAATAATTCAGAAAATAAATATTACTTGACCTTAATATTAAAAGTAAAAGTGAACTAGAATATTCCTCTTACCTTGATTTCACTGAGAAGTGTTTTGTAAAACCTCCTTAGCAAATAAGCTTTATGGTTTCGGTCTACTAGAATTTCAGAATATAAACCTCTAAAGCATTTGGGATTAAAAGAATAAATTACTGGAAGGCTAGTAATCGGCCGGTGTCAGTAATTATTTTCCATACAATGCAAATTTAAATGTTCCATCAAATGCTAAAGGGATTTCTTTGCCATAACTTCACTATATTTCTATGGGGAGATTATGTCACTATGATATACACCACCTAACTTTAATTAAAGGTGACCTATGGTTCAGGAAGATCCCTGGAGGGGGAAATGGCAACCCACTCCAATATTTTTGCCTGGAAAAGTCCATGGACAGAGGAGCCTGGTGGGCTATAGTCCATGGGGTACCAAAGAATCAGACATGACTTGGTGACAGCCTGCGTGAAGGAACTAGATCAAAGTAAATGGCTTCCCTGGTGGCTCAGCTGGTAAAGAATCTGCCTGTAATGTGGGAGACCTGGGTTTGATCCCTGGGTTGGGAAGATCCGCTGGAGAAGGGAAAGGCTACCCACTCCAGTATTCTGGCCTGGAGAATTCCATGGACTGTATAGTCCATGCGGTCGCATAGAGTCAGACATGACTGAGCAACTTTCACTTCACTTCAAAAGACCTTCATTAAAGTCAGTAAGGTAATTTGAGATCATCTTGCTGAATCTTACTTAACTGAAATAACTTTTATGATTCTTTGCATCCTTTGTGTAAAATGTAAAATGTGCAGAAGAGTCAGTTGGTTTCACCTCCTACTGAAGGAATTAATATGTTTATAAGATTAATATGTTTTATGAAAGATGATTGAATTTGGAAGTGTAGAAGATTCAGCCAGTATCAACTTCTTCCCTCTGTGAGTTGAATTTGGCCCCATGTCCACAAAAATAGTTTTGGAAACTTTGATGTTTTTAATATTATATATTCTCACTATGATTTACTGAGATTGTTCTTTTTTTCTTTTAAGTCTACAGCAGCTACATTTATCTTTATTATGCTGTGTGTTAGTTGCTCAGTTGCGTCCAGCTCTTTGCGACCCCATGGACAAAGCCCACAAGGCTCCTCTGTCTATGGAATTCTCCAGGCCAGAATACTGGAGTGGGTTGCCATTTCCTTCTCCAGGGGATTTTCCCACCCCATGGATCATACCCAGGTCTTCAGCATTGCAGGCAGATGCTTTACCATCCGAGCTATCTTTCGAAACAACATAGTGAAAGTGTTAGTTGCTCGGTCGTGTCTGACTCTTTGCGATCCCATGGGCTGTGGCCTGCCAGGCTCCTCTGTCCATGGAATTCTCCAGGCAAGAATACTGGAGTGGGTTGCCATTCCCTTATTCAGGGGATCTTCTAGACCCAGGATCAAACCCTGTAGGGGTTTGAAATCTGTAGGCAGATTTTTTACTGTCTAAGCCACCAGGGATTCCCCCTTAATTCTAATAATTACTCTTCAGGATGCTATATATTTGTTAGTATATCTGTAATCATCACTCTTCCCCCAACCTCCATGAGCTTAAGAAGGAAGAGATATCTCTGTTACATTCAGTCCTTTATTCCTAAGACTTGAATAATATGTGACACTTTGATGCCCTCAACAAATATTTATCTGATGATGATAAAAGATAATAATCCCTTGCTCATGTATTTGAAATGGTCTTTGATTTGTTTTTAAACAAATAATTTCCCCTTATTTTGTCAGCCCTGATGCAGCACAGTCTCTCTGTATTATGCCTTTCACTTTGCTTTCTTCTGCTCACCTCATGGCTCTTGGCCATGTGCAGTCCTTCACTCTTCCTCTGTGTACCTGCCTCATTGATTTGCTTATGTTTCCTCATCTAAAATATGTTCTTCTCAATCTCTATCACCCCAGTCTTACTCATTCTTGATCTCAAATGAGATCTCTTTCTTGAGGATTTTTCTAGTCCTCCTTCTAAATTAAAAAGTTTCCTTTTTCCTAGTTTCTGTGATAATAACATGCTTTTATAATGCATTTGCGACTTTATCTGATATGAATTGTATGTGTCTTGAATGTAAAAGTAGTGGCTGAATATTCACAATTCACTGGTCATGTCTTACATCTTTTGGGTTTCTGACAAAATGAGCTAGATTCTTAATACAAGCTGCATTGATCTTTCAAATTTCAGTTCTGTTTAACCTTAAATCAAGCATTTACAATATACAGGGTATTGGAAGCGACTATATGTAGAATGAGCACAGGATTAGGAGTGCCTAGATTTTAGAAATGGCTCCTGACAAGAAACTCATAATCTAGTGGGGAGAAGAAAAGTTATGTTGGTAACTAGCAGACAACTCAAGCTGTGATATAAAAAAGTACAAATATGCAGTGTGAAAATATGGAGAATAAAATGAATACAGACTTGAAGGAAAAAAGAAAGATTTTTCACTGGAAGTATCATATCAGGTGAACCTTGGTGGACAAGTAGGATCATAATACGTGAAGTGCAGGTGGGAAAGCAGCAGCAGATTGGAAGTAAATGGTAAATTCTGGAAGCTGGAAGTAGCAAGACCTAATTAGAAAGTGGATAGTAAATAATGTTGGCAGAAGTTTATGCATGCATGATATAGGAGAACTTACAGGTGCTATATAGTGCATGGGAAAATAGACTGGAAATTGTTCTGTTTGGGTTCTTCTCTGCCAATTCCCTGAACCCTCTCTCTCAGTAAGATCAAAATCAATGCTAAATGGCAGCTCCAAAGAGCATGTAGTTATCTGCCTAAACATGCTGTGGTGTTTGGTACTGTTGAAAATCTTCATCTTTGGTTCTGTGATAAAACTCACTGCTTCTGTCTTCCTGAGTGTTCCATCTCAATTTAAATGCTGGGTTGTGTTTCTCTCTGTTTTTACAGTGTTTGTGTTCCCCTTGGTTCTGTACTTGACCAACTTCTCTTTCATGCTGGAGTTTCCCCCAGATTATCTCATTTACTTATATATTTCAATAATTCAACTATGTTCCATCTTCCGATGACTTCTCTATAGGAGAGTAACAAGACTTTTTTTTGGTTTTAATTGATAACCAATTTTATTTTTGTTGCTTTTTATGTATTGTTTTATTTTTTATTTTTATTTTCTACTGGAGTATAGTTGATTAATAATGTTGTGTTCATTTTAGGTTACAGCAAATTTATTCAGTTATATATATTTTTATCTTATCTTTTTCAAATACTTTTCCTGTTTAGGTTGTTGTTGTTCAGGTGCTAAGTTGTGTTCAACTCTTTGGGACCCCATGGATTGTAGCATGCCAGACCTCCCTGTCCCTCACCATCTCCTAGAGTTCACCCAAGTTCATGTCCATTAAACTGTCCAACCATCTCATCCTCTGTCACCCCCTTCTCCTCCTGCCCTCAATCTGTCCCAGCATCAGGGTCTTTCACAGTGAATTGCCTATTGTATCAGGTGGCCAAAGTACTGGAGCCTCAGCTTCAGCATCAGTCTTTGAAGTGTGTATTCAGGGTTGATTTCCCTGGGGATTGACTGGTTTGCTCTCCTTACTGTCCAAGGGACTCTCTAGAGTCTTCTCCAGCACCACAGTTCAAAAGCATCACTTCTTTGGTGTTCAGCTTTCTTTATGGTCCAGCTCTTACATCTGCACATGTACATAACTACTGGAAAGATCATAGCTTTGACTATATGGACCTATGTCAGCAAAGTGATATCTTTGCTTTTTAATACGCTGTCTAGGTTTGTCACAGCCTTCCTTCCAAGAAGCAAGCATCTTCTAATTTCATGGCTGCCATCACCATCCATAGTGATTTTGGAGCCCAAGAAGAGAAAATCTGTCATTGCTTCCACTTTTCCCCCTTCTATTTGACATGAAGTGATGGAACCAGATGCTATGATCTTAGTTTTTTTAAGTTTTTTAAAAAAACTTTTTCTTAGTTTTTAAGATTTTTTAGTTTAAAGTGAGCTTTTTCACTCTCCTCCTTCATCCTCATCAAGTGTCTCTTTAGTTCCTCTTCACTTTCTGCCATTATAGTGGTATCATCTTCATATCTGAGGTTGTTGATACTTAGCAGTCTTGAATCGAGCTTGTGATTCATCCACCCTGGCATTTCTCATGATGTGCTCTGCATATAAGTTAAATAAACAGGGTGACAATATACAGCTTTGTCATACTTCTTTCCCAGTTTTGAACAAGTTAGTTGTTCCATGTAAGGTTCTGACTGTTGCTTTTTGACCTGCGTACAGGTTTCTCAAGAGACAGGTAAGATGGTCTGGTATTTCCATCTCTTTAAGAATTTTCCACAGTTTGTTGTGATCCACACAGTCAAAGACTTTTGTGTAGTCAGTGAAACAGAAGTCGATGCTTTTCTGGAATTTCCTGGCTTTCTCTATGTTTCAGTGAATGTTGGCAATTTGATCTCTGATTCCTCTGTCTTTTCTAAACCCAGCTTGTACATCTGGAAGTTTTCAATTCAAGAACTTCTGAGGTCTAACATGGAGTATTTTGAGCATTAACCTACTAGCATGGGAAGTGATTGAAATTGTCTGGTGGTTTGGACATTCTTTGGCACTGCCCTTCTTTGGAATTGGGATAAAAACTGACTGTTTCCAGTTCTGTGGCCATTGCTGCGTTTTCCAAATTTGCTGACATATTAAGTGCAGCACTTTAACACCATCACCTTTAGTATTTTATATTTTAAATAGCTCAGCTGTAATTCCATCGCCTCCACTAGCTTTATTGGTAGTAATACTTCCTAAGGCCCACTTGACTTCACTTTCCAGGATGTCTGTCTCTTGGTGGTGAAGACCACACCATTGTGGTTATCTGGGTCATGAAGACATTTTTTGTACAGTTCTGTATATTCTTGCCACCTCTTCTTAATATCTTCTCCCTCTGTTAAGTAATTACCATTTCTGTCCTTTATCATGCCCATCCATGCATGAACTGTCCCTTTTATATCTCCACTTTTGAAGAGATCTTTAGTGTTTCCCACTCTGTTGTTTTCCTCTATTTCTTTGCATTGTTCATTGAAGAAGGCCTTCTTATCTCTCCTTGCTATTCTCTGTAACTCTGCATTCAGTTGGATGTATCTGCTCCTTTCTCCCTTACTTTTGGCTTCTCTTCTTTCCTCAGCTATTTGTAAAGCCTACTCTGTCAACCACTTTGCCTTCTTGCATTTCTCTTTGGGATGGTTTTATTCACTGCCTCCTGTACAGTGTTTGTTCAGTCCATAGTTCTTCAGGCACTCTGTCTACCAGATCTAATCCTTTGAATCTATTTGTCACTTCCACTGTATAATCATAAGAGTTTTCATTTAGGTCATACCTGAGTGGTCTAGTGGTTTTCTTCACTTTTTTTTTAGTCTGAGTTTTGCTATAAGGAGCTGACGATCTAAATCACAGTGAATTCCTGGTCTCATTTTTGCTGACTGTATAGAGCTTCTCCATCTTTGACTGCAGTAATGTAATCATTCTAATTTTGGTATTGAACATTTGGTGATGTCCATGTGTAGAGTCATCTCTTGAATTGTTGTAAAAGGGTGTTTTCTATGACCAGTGTGTTCTCTTGTCAAAACTATATTAACAAAAGACCTATACATAGAAAAGTATAAAACACTGATGAGAGAAATAAAAGAGGACACAAACAGATGGAGAAACATACCGTGTTCATGGATTGGAAGAATCAATATTGTCAAAATGGCTATACTGCCCAAAGCAATCTATAGATTCAATGCAATCCCTATTAAGCTCCCAATGGTATTTTTCACAGAACTAGAACAAATAATTTCACAATTTGTGTGGAAATACAAAAAACCTCAAATAGCCAAAGTAATCTTGAGAAAGAAGAATGGAACTGGAGGAATCAACCTGCCTGACTTCAGACTATACTACAAAGCCACAGTCATCAAGACAGTATGGTACTGGCACAAAGACAGAAATATAGATCAATCGAACAGAATAGAAAGCCCAGAGATGAATCCACAAACCTATGGACACCTTATCTTCAACAAAGGAGGCAAGGATATACAATGGAAAAAAGACAACCTCTTTAACAAGTGGTGCTGGGAAAACTGGTCAACCACTTGTAAAAGAATGAAACTAGAACACTTTCTAACACCATACACAAAAATAAACTCAAAATGGATTAAAGATCTAAATGTAAGACCAGAAACTATAAAACTCCTAGAGGAGAACGTAGGCAAAACACTCTCCGACATGAATCACAGCAAGATCCTCTATGACCCACCTCCCAGAATATTGGAAATAAAAGCAAAACTAAACAAATGGGACCTAATGAAACTTAAAAGCTTTTGCACAACAAAGGAAACTATAAGCAAGGTGAAAAGACAGCCCTCAGATTGGGAGAAAATAATAGCAAACGAATCAACAGACAAAGGATTAATCTCAGAAATATACAAGCAACTCCTGCAGCTCAATTCCAGAAAAATAAATGACCCAATCAAAAAATGGGCCAAAGAACTAAACAGACATTTCTCCAAAGAAGACATACAGATGGCTAACAAACACATGAAAAGATGCTCAACATCACTCATTATCAGAGAAATGCAAATCAAAACCACAATGAGGTACCATTACACGCCAGTCAGGATGGCTGCTATCCAAAAGTCTACAAGCAATAAATGCTGGAGAGGGTGTGGAGAAAAGGGAACCCTCTTACACTGTTGGTGGGAGTGCAAACTAGTACAGCCACTATGGAGAACAGTGTCGAGATTTCTTAAAAAACTGGAAATAGAACTGCCATATGACCCAGCAATCCCACTTCTGGGCATACACACTGAGGAAACCATATCTGAAAGAGACACGTGCACCCCAATGTTCATCGCAGCACTGTTTATAATAGCCAGGACATGAAAGCAACCTAATTGCCCATCAGCAGACGAATGGATAAGGAAGCTGTGGTACATATACACCATGGAATATTACTCAGCCATTAAAAAGAATTCATTTGAATCAGTTCTAATGAGATGGATGAAACTGGAGCCCATTATACAGAGTGAAGTAAGCCAGAAAGATAAAGACCAATACAGCATACTAACACATATATATGGAATTTAGAAAGATGGTAATGATAACCCTATATGCAAAACAGAAAAAGAGACACAGATGTACAGAACAGACTTTTGGACTCTGTGGGAGAAGGCAAGGGTGGAATGTTCTGAGAGAACAGCATCGAAACATGTATATTATCAAGTGTGAAGCAGATCGCCAGTCCAGGTTGGATGCATGAGACAAGTGCTCAGGGCTGCTGCACTGCGATGATCTGGAGGGATGGGATGGGGAGGGTGGTGGGAGGGGGTTCAGAACGGGGAACACATGTAAATCCATGGCTGATTCATATCTATATATGGCAAAAACCACTACAATATTGTAAAATAATTAGCCTCCAACTAATAAAATAATAATTAAAAAAAGCTGTATTAGCCTTTGCCCTGCTTGAGTTTGTACTCCAAGGTCAAACTTTCCTATTGTTCCAAGTTTCTCCTGACTTCCTACTTTTGCATTCCAATTCCCTTTGCTGAACAGGACATCTTTTTTTTTTTTGGTGTTATTTCTAGAAGGTCTTGTGTTTCTTCATAGAACTGATCAACTTCATCTTATTTGGCATTAGTGTTTGGGGCATAGACTTGGATTACTGTGATGTTGAATGGTTTGCCTTGCAAACCAACTGAGATCATACTGTTGTTTCTGAGATTGCACCCAAGTACTGCATTTCAGACTCTTGTTGACTATGAAGGCTGCTTCATTTCTTCTAAGGGATTCTTGCCCACAGTAGTAGATATAACAGTCATCTGAATTAAATTCACCCATTCCTGTCCATTTTAGTTCAATGATTCCTAAGATGTTGATGTTCACTCTTGCCATTTCCTGCTTGACTACATCCAATTTACCTTGATTCATAGATGTAACTTTCCAGGTTCCTATGCTGTATTATTGTATACAATATCGGATTTTACTTTCACCACCAGACACATCCACAACTGAGTATCATTTCTGCTTTGGACCAGCCACTTCATTCTTTCTGAAGCTATTAGTAATTACCCTCTGTTCTTCCTTAGTAGCATATTCCAACCCAGGGGGCTCATCTTTTGATGTCATATCTCTTTGCCTTTTTATACTGTTCATGGTATTCTTGCTCCAAGAATACTGGAGTGGTTTGTCATTCCCTCCTCCAGTGGACCATGTTTTCTCAGAACTCTCTACTGTATCCCGTCCCTCTTGGGTGGCCCTGTGTAGCATGGCTGATAACTTCATTGAGTTATAGAAGGCCCTTCACCACAATAAGGCAGTGACCTATGAAGGGTCCTGTTTAGGTTACTACAGAATATTGAGCAGAGTCCCATGTTCTGTACAGTAGGTCCTTGTAGGTTAACTATTTTAAAATAGTATAATGTACATGTCAACCTTAAACTCCAAATTTATCCATTCCTCAGCATTTTTCCTTTGGTAACAATAAGTTTGTCTTCTAAGTTTCTGTTTTGTAAATAAATCCACTTATATCATTAAAAAAAAAGATTCCTCATATAAGTGATATCATATGATATTTATCTTTCTCTGTCTGACTTACTTCACTTAATATGATAATCTCCAGGTCCATCCATGTTGCTGCAAGTGGCCTTATTTCATTCTTTTTTTATGGCTGAATTATATCCCTTGGTACATGTGTTCCATATCTTGTTTATCCATTCTTCTGTGGGTGCACACTTAGGTTGTTTCCATGTCTTGGCCATTGTAAATAGTGCTGCAGTCAACACTGGGGTTCATGTATCCTATTGAGTTATGTTTTTCTCTGGATATATGCTCAGTAGTGGGATAGCTCTATTTTTAGTTTTTTAAGGAACCTCTGTACTGTTTTCCATAATGAATGTACCAATTCACATTTCCACTGATAGTGAAGGAGGGTTCCCTTTTTGAAACATACTCTCCAGCATTTATTGTTTGTAGACTTTTGGATGATGGCCATGCTAACTGGTGTATGGTGATACTTCATTGTAGTTTTGATTTGCATTTCTCTACTAATTAACAATATTGATCATCTTTTCATGTGTCTCTTGGTCATGTGTATCTCTTCTTTGGAGAAATGCCTATCTAGGTCTTCTGCCCAATTTTTGATTGGGTATTTGTTTTCTTTAATATTGAGCTATATGACGTGTTTGTAAATTTTGGAGGTTAATCCATTGTCCGTCTCATCATTTGTAAATATTTTATTCTCCATGGGGAGACAGTAGAAACAGTGTCAGAGTTTATTTTTTTGGGCTCCAAAATCACTGCAGATGGTGATTGTAGCCATGAAATTAAAAGAGACTTAGTCCTTGGAAGGAAAGTTATGACCAACCTAGATAGCACAATAAAAAGCAGAGACATTACTTTGCCAACAAAGGTCCATCTGGTCAAGGCTATGGTTTTTCCAGTAGTCATGTATAGATGTGAGAGCTGGACTGTGAAGAAAGCTGAGCACCGAAAAATTGATGCTTCTGAACTGTGGTGTTGGAGAAGACTCTTGAGAGTCCCTTGGACTGCAAGGAGATCCAACCAGTCCATCCTAAAGGAGATCAGTCCTGGGTGTTCATTGGAAGGAGTGATGTTGAAGCTGAAACTCAGTACTTTGGCCACCTCATGCGAAGAGTTGACTCATTGGAAAAGACCCTGATGCTGGGAGGGATTGGGGGCAGGAGGAGAAGGGGATGACAGAGGATGAGATGGTTGGATGGCATCACCAACTCGATGGACATGGGTTTGAGTAAACTCCGGGAGTTTGTGATGGACAGGGAGGCCTGGCATGCTGCGATTCATGGGGTCGCGAAGAGTCAGACACGACTGAGCGACTGAACTGAACTGAATTGATTCTATTCTGTGGGTTGTGCTTTGATTTTGTTTATGGTTTCATTTGCTGTGCAACTTCTTCTGAGTTAAATTAGGTCCCATTTAGTTTTGTTTTTATGTCTCTTACTGGAGGAAATGGATTGAAAAAGATGTTGTTGCAATTTATGTCAAAGAGTTTTCTTTCTGTGTTTTCCTCTAAGATTTTATAGTATCTAGTCTTACATTTAAATTAGTAAATTTAATAATACATTTAATAAACTAAAATGTTATATTTAAAATTAAATTTATTAAATTTAATAATTACATTATTGTTTTGATATTTAAATTTTTATGGCTTTCTGCCTCATTTTTGCTTGACCAGAACCTGGTATTTGTTGTTAATTCTATTCATGTGTCAGCAATTTACCTTGGAATCAGTCTAAGTCAGCGGTTTTCCTAGTAACAAGCAAGACAAGTAATAATATCAGAGAGAAAAACTTTATATAAGAATATATTTATGTATTGAATTGTCATATATGATGGTCAGCCAATCAAACTGTACGGAAATATCAAATCCATAGTGATGTCAATATAAATAGCATCATCTTCAAGTACTGATTTATAAATCACAAATTTATAGATACTGTATTTCAGAGAACTGAGAGAAAATTGAGTAATAATAGGAAAATGTTCTTGACTAGCAAATATATACTCTGTATGATTTCATATTCAAACAAAGCCTGTTGAACAAACTCAAAATTGAGAATCAAATGAAATATAAAGATTACCTCTGTCACATGGTTTTTGTTAAGAAGAGTCTAATAATTGAGAACTTGGGATATGGGAGAGTTGGCAAATTTTGCCTTGGGATTCCTGAAATTTGCCAGAAATATTATATGGAGGTGACCATATATGTACTGACTTCAATTCTTAGCATTTGTAGAAAATTGTAACTTACTATACTCTGAAGCTTAGTTTCATGTAATTGTGACCTCAAGGGTAATTAGTTCATTCCTGATGAAACCTCTGGTAGGTTAGATTTTGAAATTTATTTACCACATTTTCTTCTTTTAAACTTTTTTTTTTGACTGATAAATCATCATGTGTTAGTAATTTAGTGTTATAACTGACATTGCCATTTCCGTTTTTTCAATATTCCTTGATTTTGAAAAAAGTTTAATGACATTACAATCAGTTGTCCATATTCGACAATATTTCTTTCATAATGTTATAAATTCTTCTCCATATTTTTTATAACATTTATAACTTCCTTATTTCTTAGACTATAAATAAATTGGTTTAACAAGGGAATCACTAGAGTATAAAAAATAGCAACAGGTATATCTTTATCATCTTTATTACCTGAATTTGGCCGAACATACATGAAAAGAAGGGAACCGTAGAATATTGAGACAGAGAGAAAGTGGGACGCACATGTAGATAAGGCTTTGCCTTTTCCCTCTTTGGATTTCATCTTGAAAATTGTGAAAAGAATAAAAAGGTAAGACATTATTACTGTGGTAATAGTGAAGACTAAAAATGACCCTGCGAAGATGAATATCATCAATTCATTGATATAGGGATTCACACAAGAGAGTCTGTATAATGGAAGGACATCACACAAAAAGTGATTGATTTGATGAGACCTGCAGAAAGTTAACCTCAACAGAAATCCAATGTGAATCATGGAATGTAGGTTCGTCCCCGTGGTCATCTGAACGCAGAGTTTCTGTGACGTCATGGTGTGGTGCTGCAGCGGTTTGCAGATGGCCACATAGCGGTCATAGGCCATCGCTGCCAGGAGAAAGCAATCTGCAGTTTCAGTAAGGCAGAGAAAATAAAATTGTACTATGCATTCATAGAGGGAAATCATTCTGTCTTTAGAAAACAGGTTCTGTAACATCTTTGGGGTAATGGCACTGGAGCAACAGGAATCCATCAGAGGGAGGTTCCCCAGAAGGATGTACATTGGTGTGTGAAGACGATGCTCTGTGACTATCAATGCCACCTGGCCATGATTTCCCACCATAGTAATCAAATGCAGGATAAGAAACACCAGAAACATAAGGGGCTTCAGCTCTGTATGATTTGTAAATCCTGTTAGGGTAAGCTCTGTTGTCAGGGAATGGCTATCCTCAGTCATATCCACCTTTTCTCCTGACAGAGGAGTTGTGGAGATACAAGATTTGAAATTAGCATGAAAATAATTTTCCCTTAAAAATTTTCTTTTTATAAGAAATGGAGTTCTTCTCTGGCTTCCTCTGTTTATTCTGGGATACAAGAACACGTAATTGTTGGCGACATTCTTTTTTGAGTAATATCACCTTTTATGATTTTGTCTGTGAAATTCAGAATTCCAAAGAATACTTTTTTTTTTAATTCTAAGGAAGATGCTCATTGTGAAAAAAAGCTTGTCTTTATGAATTTATGAAGAATAGTATACGTAGTTAGGGCACTTATATTTGATTTGGTAGTCCCCAAATATATTTGTCTGAGGAGGCCATACAAATAGCTGTGAAAAGAAGAGAAGCGAAAAGCAAAGGAGAAAAGGAAAGACATACCCATTCGATTGCAGAGTTCCAAAGAATAGCAAGGAGAGATATGAAAGCCTTCCTCAGCGATCAATGCAAAGAAATAGAAGAAAACAATAGAATGGGAAAGACTAGAGATCTCTGCAAGAAAATTAGAGATACCAAGGGAACATTTCATGCAAAGATGGGCTCAATAAAGGACAGAAATGGCATGGACCTAACAGAAGCAGAAGATATTAAGAAGAAGTGGCAGGAATACACAGAAGAACTATACAAAAAAGATCTTCATGACCCAGATAATCACGATGGTGTGATCACTCACCTAGAGCCAGACATCCTGGAATGTGAAGTCAAGTGGGCCTTAGAAAGGATCACTACGAACAAAGCTAGTGGAGGTTATGGAATTCCGGTTGAGCTATTTCAAATCCTAAAAGATGATGCTGTGAAAGTGCTGCACTCAATATGTCAGCAAATTTGGAGAACCCAGCAGTGGCCACAGGACTGGAAAAGGTCAGTTTTCATTCCAATCCCAAAGAAAGACAATGCCAAAGAATGCTCAGACTACTGCACAATTGTACTCATCTCATGCTAGTAAAATAATGCTCAAAATTCTCCAAGCCAGGCTTCAGCAATACGTGAACCATGAACTTCCAGATGTTTAAGCTGGTTTTAGAAAAGGCAGAGGAACCAGAGATCAAATTGTCAACATCCACTGGATCATCAAAAAAGCAAGAGAGTTCCAGAAAAACATCTATTTCTGCTTTATTGACTATGCCAAAGCCTTCAACTGTGTGGATCACAATAAACTGTGGAAAATTCTGAAAGAGATGGGAATATCAGACCATCTGACCTATCTCTTGAGAAACTGTATGCAGGCCAGGAAGCAATAGTTACAACTAGACATGGAACAACAGACTGGTTCCAAATAGAAAAAGGAGTATGTCAAGGCTGTATATTGTCACCCTGCTTATTTAACTTATATGCAGAGTACATCATGAGAAACACTGGGCTGGAAGAAGCACAAGCTGAAATAAAGATTGCTGGGAGAAATATCAGTAACCTCAGATGTGCAGACGACACCACCCTTATGGCAGAAAGTGAAGAGGAACTAAAAAGCCTCTTGATGAAAGTGAAGAAGGAGAGTGAAAAAGTTGGCTTAAAGCTCAGCATTTAGAAAACTAAGATCATGGCATCTGGTCCCATCACTTCATGGGAAATAGATGGGGAAACAGTGGAAACAGTGTCAGACTTTATTTTTGGGGGCTCCAAAATCACTGCAGATGGTGATTGTAGCCATGAAATTAAAAGATGCTGCCTCCTTGAAAGGAAAGTTATGACCAACCTAGATACCATATTTAAAAGCAGAGACATTACTTTGCCAACAAAGGTCCGTCTAGTCAAGGCTGTGATTTTTCCTGTAGTCATGTATGGATGTGAGAGTTGAACTGTGAAGAAAGCTGAGCACCGAAAAATTGATGCTTCTGAACTGTGGTGTTGGAGAAGACTCTTGAGAGTCCCTTGGACTGCAAGGAGATCCAACCAGTCCATCCTAAGGGAGATCAGTCCTGGGTGTTCACTGGAAGGAGTGATGTTGAAGCTGAAACTCCAGTACTTTGGCTACCTCATGTGAAGAGTTCGCTCATTGGGAAAGATCCTAATGCTGGGAAGGATTGGGAGCAGGAGGAGAAGGGGATGACAGAAGATGAGATGGCTGGATGGCATCACCGACTCTACGGACATGGGTTTGGGGAGACTCCGGGAGTTGGTGATGGACAGGGAGGCCTGGCGTGCTGTGATTAATGGGGTTGCAGAGTCGGACATGACTGATCGACTGAACTGTACTGATACATATAACTGAATCACTTTATTTTACTGAAACTAATACAAGAATGTTTATCAACTGTACTCCAATATAACATTAAAAGTTAAAAAAAGACAGATGTGATAATAGTTGAATTGGTACTCAGTTCAGTTCAGTTCTATTGCTCAGTTGTGTCGTCCCATTCTCCTCATGCCTTCAATCTTTCCCAGCATCAAGGTCTTTTCAAATGAGTCAGCTCTTTGTATCAGATGGCCAAAGTATGGGAGTTTCAGCTTCAGCATCTATCCTTCCAATGAATATTCAGGACTGATTTCCTTTAGGATGGACTAGTTGGATCTCCATGCAGTCCAAGGGACTCTCAAGAGTCTTCTCCAACACCACAGTTCAAAAGCATCAGTTCTTCAGTGCTCATTTTTCTTTATAGTCCAGCTCTCACAGCCATACATGACCACTGGAAAAACCATAGTCATCCATACATGACTACTGGAGAAACACATCTAGTTGTGCCATCCTTAGCCAAAGCGCACCAGGTCCATCCTGTAAAGTCACATGCCTGAAGACTGTGAGTGAAAATACACATAGATTGTGCCAGATATTATGATACCATGGTAGTCACATACCATGACTCGAGGGAGACACACTATCTTTTTTGTGAACATCTTTTCAAATAAATGATACATATTTCCCAGATAGTCTAGAAAATAACTTTTTTGTCTCATTGACCCCCAATCAGTCAGGTATTCTTCTCTTAACAGATCTCTGGTGTTCCAGTATTGCTTAGGGTTGGGGAGTGGTGCAGAGGTTCATAGATCAAATTTTGGTATCCTTAGGAAAGGGAAACTAAATCAATGTATACAAGCCTGCAAACTAAAAATATCCATTAAAATAGACAGAGACTATCATGGCTTCTCATAATTTTTGGTATCTAGATTTCTTTTTGCTTATAAAGAATCTTATCACCGTAAAGAACTTTGTTTATATGGATTATATCTACCCATATTACAATGTTAGAAATTAAAACTAAGCAATTAAAATTTACTAATTCATTCAAAAATAAAAATAATAAGCCTATTACATTAATTTTCACAATTATATTAAAATATATTGAAGGAGGGCTCAGAAGGAGGCCTAAAAACTTGCCAGAAAAACTTGACCTCAGTGAAATGTTTATTGAAGTCCAAATGTGTCAGGTACCTTGTTAAGTATTGGTGATATGGAATCAGTTACATCATGTTTGATATTCACAGGGAGAAGATAGACTTTCATTTTATTATTAGCAGTTACAGCTTACTATTTATTTTAATTAAATTGTTTCTCTCTGTGCATTCCACTTCATTTATTCTCCAGTTTCAGTTCTTCTCATCTAATACGTGAATTATTGACATTATCCTTGCTTTAAGTCTCTTTCTGATTAGCTGCAAGATCAGGTTTCAAAATATACAATGATATTGCTTTGCTCCAAGGGGACTTCAGCCTCTAAGATTAAGTCAGATTCCTTAGGGTGGCCTTTAAAATTCTCAGTAACTGATGCACCTTCCCTGTTTTCCCCACATTAACCGATAGCTCTCTCCAACTGTTTTGTTCGATTCCATCCCATGGTTCACCTCCATCATCCTCATTCCCAGAGCCATTCTGTTTTCCATAAACATTGACATCAGTCATAACTATTTCTAAGTTTCCTCCAAAAATCATTTTTCCCCATTTTTAAGGTGCATTTTTACTTCTGATGCAACTTAAGAGCTAAATACCCTAGGCTGCAAGGATCTTCATTTTCTGAACTCCTAATCATGTAGGGAAAAGGTAGTGCTGATTCAAATTCTGGCAGAATTTGATGAGCTGGATAAACTTGGACAAGCTCCTTAATATTGCAAAGTATGAGATTTTTACTGATGAAAAGCATGAAAAATCACATTTTATGAATTGAACTAAAGGTAATATATATGAAAGGTCTAATGTAACTTCAAGCACATTCTCAGTAAATTATTTTTTCTTCCATATTTACACATTAGTGTCAATAAATATCATTTTTAGATATTTAAATTTTTACTATTTTCTGCCTCCTTTTTGTTTAATAAGCACCTCCAACTTTTTATTAATGATATGCATATACAGTAATTTACCCTGGTATCAGTCCAGATTGGTGGTATTCCTAATAACAAGAAAGACAAATAATAACATCAGAGAGAAAAAAACTATTTAAGAATATATTCAGGAATTTCACTGTCATATATGATGATCAATCAAACTACTTGAAGATGTCAAATTCATAGTGATGTCAATATAAATAGCATCATCTTCAAGTACAGATTGATAGTATACCAAAGTACATATACTGTATTTCAGAGAACTTGAGTTTAAATTGACTAAGTCTAAAGAGAAAAAATTTTTATTAGTCAATATACATTCTGTGAGATTTCATACTTAAACATAATCTTTTGAACAAACTAAAAAATTGAAAGTTGATATATGTTTTTTCTTCTGTCATATGCTTAAGAGGGCACTAATATTTGAGAACTTGGTTATGGGGAAGTTTGTAAGATTATACCTTGGGATTCTAGAAATTTGCCAAATGAAGGTGCCCTTAATATGTATTGACCTCAATTCCTGGCATTTGCTGAATTTGTCAAAAATTGTAACTTACTATACTCTGAAATACAGCTTCTAGTTTAACTAATATACCGTGACACAATTGTGACCTCAATGGTGATTATTTAGTTCACTTCTGATGAAACCTAATAGCTTAGATTTGTGAATATATTTTACCATATTTTCTTTTGACCTTGTTTATTTGACTGTTATGCCATCCTGTTTTAATAATTTAATGTTATTTGTGAGGTATCCATTTTCTATTTTCTCTATTTCTTGATTTTGAAAAAGCTTTAATGAAATTAAAATCATTTGTTCACATGGAATGAGATTTGTTGTAGAATGTTATGAAATCTTCATAATTTTCTTCACAATATTAATTACTTCCCTATTTCTTAGACTATAAATAAAAGGGTTTAATAAAGGGATCACTGAAGTATAAAAAATAGCGATGGGTATAATATCTTTATTCTCTTCATTAACTGAATCTGGCCGAATGTACATGAAGAGAAGAGAACCATAGAAAATTGAGACAGAGAGAAAATGGGATGCACATGTAGATAGGGCTTTGCTTTTTCCCTCTTTGGATTTCATTTTTAAAATTGTGAAAAGGATAAAAAGGTAAGAGATTATGACTATGGTAATAGTGAAGACTGAAAGTGACCCTGAAACAATAAATATCATCAGTTTGTTGATATAAGGGTCCACACAGGAGAGTCTGTATAATGGAAGGACATCACAAAAGAAGTGGTTGATTTGATGAGACCTGCAGAAAGTTAGCCTAAACAGAAACCCTACATGAATCGCGGGATGAATGTTTCCAGCTGTGTAGGCCCCCGCGGTCATCTGAGCGCAGAGTTTCTGTGACATCATGGCATGGTACTGCAGTGGTTTGCAGATGGCCACGTAGCGGTCATAGGCCATTGCTGCCAGGAGAAAGCCATCTGCAGTTTCAGCAAGGCAGAGACAATAGAACTGTGCCATGCATTCATAAAGGGAGATCATTCTGTCTTTAGAAAAGAGGTTCTGTAGCATCTTGGGGGTAATGGCACTGGAACAAAAGGAGTCCATCAGTGCGAGGTTACCCAGGAAGATGTACATTGGTGTGTGAAGACGATGCTCTGTAACTATCAATGCCACCAGGCCAAGATTCCCCACCATGGTGATCAGATAGATGGTAAGGAAGACCAGGAACAGAAGGGGCTTCAGCTCTGGACGTTCTGTAAATCCTATGAGGGTAAACTCTGTTGTCAAGGAGTGGTTATCTTCGGTCATATCTACCTTCTCTGTTGACACAGGAATCGTGGAGATACAACATTGAAATTAGAGTGTCTATAGTTTTCCCCTTCAAATTTTTCTTTTTATGAGGAGTGTAGCCATTCTTAAAACTTCCCCTATTTCCTCTGGGATATAGGGACATGGACCTGTGGGAGACATTTATTTCTGTGAAATGTAAATTTTTTGATTTTGATTCTGAAATTCAGGATTCCTCAAAATATTTTTGTAGTTTTAGGGAGCATGCTTACGGTGAAAAGGGGTTGCCTTTATGAATTTATGAAGAATACTATATATATCTATGGCACCCATATTCAGTATTCCCAAATAATGTGTCATTTTTTATAAGTGCTCATGTGCAGTCGCTGACACATGTCCAACCATTTGCGACCCTGTGGACTGTAGCTCCCCAGGCTCCTCTGTCCATGGGATTTTCTAGGCAAGAATACTAGAGTGGGTTGCTGTTTCCTCCTTCAGAGGCTCTTCCTGACTCAGGGATCAAACCCGCATCTCCTACATTGGCAGGCAGATTCTTTACCACTAGAGCCATCTGGGAAAGCCCCAGTTTTTATATAAGTTCCTTAAAATAAATACCAATCACATATATATCTCATTCACCTAGAGCCAGACAGCCAGGAGTGTGAAGTGAAGTGGGCCTTAAGCAGCATTACCACAAAAAAAAAGTAGTGGGGATGATGGAATTCCGGCTGAGCTATTTCAAATCCTAAAGGATGATGCTGTTGAAGTGCTGCACTCAGTATGTTGAGCCAATTTGGGAAACTCAGCAATGGTCACAGGACTGGAAAAGGTCAATTTTCATTCCAATCCCAAAGAAAGGCAGTGCTAAAGAATGCTCAGACTACTGCACAGTTGCACTCATTTCACATGCTAGCAAGGTAACACTCAAAATCCTTTAAGCTAAGCTTCAACAGTATGTGAACCAAGAACTTCCATATGTACAAGCTGGATTTAGAAAAGGCAGAGGAACCAGAGATCAAACTGTCTACATCTGTTGGATCATAGAAAAAGCAAGGGAATTAAAAAAAAAAATCTACTTCTGCATCATTGACTATGCTAAAGCCTTTGACTGTGTGAATCACAACAAACTGTCAAGAATTCTTAAAGAGATGGGAATACCAGACCACCTTACCTGTCTGCTGAGAAACCTGTATGCAGGTCAAAAAGCAACAGATAGAACCAGACATGGAAGAATGGACAGGTTCAAAATTGGGAAAGAAGTATGTCAAGGCTGTACATTATCACCCTGCTTATTTAACTTATATGCAGAGTATATCATGCAAAATGCTGGGCTGGATGAATCACAAGCTGAGATCAAGATTGCTGAGAGAAATAACAACCACCTCAGATATGCAGATGATATCATTCTAATAGCAGAAAGTGAAGAGGAACTAAAGAGCCTCTTGATGAAGGTGAAAGAGGAGAATAAAAAGCTGGCTTAAAATTCAACATGCAAAAAAATAAGATCATGGCTTCTGGTCCTATCATTTCATGGCACATAGATAAAGAAAAGGTGGAAACAGTTTTTTATTTTATTTTCTTGGGCTCCTGAATCACTGTGGATGGTGACTACAGCCATGCAATTAAAAGATGCTTGCTCCTTGGAAGAAAAGCTATGTCATTGCTAGACAGTATAGTAAAAAGCAGGGACATCACTTTGCCAATAAAGGTCTGTATAGTCAAAACTGTGGTTTTTCCAGCAGTCATGTACAGATTAGAGAGTTGGTCCATAAAGAAGGCTGAGCACTGAAGAATTGATGCTTTTGAATTGCAGTGCTGGAGAAGACTCTTGAGAGTTCCTTGGACAGCAAAGAGATCAAACCAGTCCATCCTAAAGGAAATCAACTTTGAATGTTCACTGAATGAACTGATGCTGAAGCTGAAGCTCCAATACTTTGGCCACCTGATGCGAAGAGCCAACTCATTGGAAAAGACCCCGATGCTGGGAAAGATTGACAGCAGCAGCAGAACAGGGTGACAGAGGATGAGATGGTTGGATGACATCACCGATTCAATGGATATGAATTTGAACAAACTCTGAGAGATAGTGAATGACAGGGAAGCCTGGTGTGTTGCAGTCCATGGGATTGCAAAGAGTCGGACATTACTTACTGACTGAACAACAGCAAGTGTATGTGTGTGTGTGTGTGTATAATCAGATATTTTTCATGTACTGTCCCGGTAGAGGCAATTTTTGAATAACATACACAGATATGTTTGATTTATATCTTAGGAATGTGTGGAAATCACTAAGGATGAAGGACAGAGCTGTTCATCTTTAAAGAAAATTGCCTAAGAAAATAGCACTTGTAGATTTTCATCTCTTTCATCTCTTTTCACAGTGTCATGCTGCATCCATTATTCTCTTTGAACATGCTTGGATATCTACATCTTTATATAAAGATAAAGCATTTTTTTAAAAAAAATTTGCTTAAATAGGCATAGTTTCTTCTTTATATAAAGCATAGTTTTTTATAATAATACCTAATAAAGTTTATTCAGTGTCCCAAACTATGCCAGTCTCCATTTTTTTGAACCATCAAGAGTGTTTTTTTATATTCAATACAATCTAGAATTGCTTGCGTAAAATCTAACTTTGCTTTTTCCATATGTGTATGTGTATTTTTCCTTTTATATTATAGGTATTTTGAGATATTCCGTAACTTATACTTCAAAAACAGTTGTAGAGTGCTATGGGAAAAGAGCATGATTGATTCAAGTCCTACCTCCAGTTGAGTGACCTGGGATGGGTGAACTTGTTTTTAGTATCCTACGAATGGTCCTTAATGAATTACTTGGTATCTGCAGGTTGAGATTTAATTTTGAAGAACAGTTTACAAAGGATATTATCAAAATTCCTTGCTTAGAAGTATCTGTGTATCTTTTATCTGAATTAACATGCCTACTATTTTCTGTTTCCTAAGAAAGTTATGTAAGATTTTCTGAAGTATGTCATAGTATATTAAAAGTAAATAAAAATAAGCCACGCTTTTCTACTTTAGTTTCCTAAGACTTAGAGAAAACCCTTTAAATCTTAATATGATTTGTGAGAACAAATTTTGTTTTTCTTTGAAGAGCAACCTTCTACTATTATTTAGTAACCTACAAGACATATTGACTGAGTGTCTAATCATATAAATTCTATGGTCAAAATGGTTTATTTCAATTTCAAACTATGGGAACTGGCTGAAAGTTTTATTTATTTTTTGTTTTAAAATATTAAATATATGCCACTTTATTATTCAGCAAAGATAGAAATAACTTTCTATGTACAGGTCTGAATTATATAACAGAATTATATTCTGTCTTTACCTGCATATTTTGAAGTTTTACCTTATAATCAGAGAGGTCAGCATTAGTTGCAATAAATTTTTTCACCCTCTTTCCCATAGTTTTCAGTTTCGGAAATAGCTAGGATGATAACTAAATAGTTGAAATCTTGCAATAACAAAAATGCTTAATAATTCAAAAAATAAATGTTAATTTATGTTAATATTAAAAGTAAAATAGAAATTTCTTCTTACCTAGATTTCACTGAGAAGTCTTATATAATGCCTAGTTATTTGCTTTCTGGTGTTAGGTCTGCTAGAATTTCAGAATATAAACCTTAGTCTCTAAAACACTTGGGATTAAAGGAATAAATATCTGGGAGACTACTAATAGGTTAGCATCAGTAATTATTTTCTATACAACGCAAATTTAAAATTTCCATCAAATGCTAAAGGGATTTCCTTGTAATGATTTCATTGTGTTTCTGTGGGGGACATTAGGTCACTATGCTCTAGCTACCAAAAGTTAATTAAAGATGACCTGTGAAAAAATTAGGTTAAAATAAAAAACCTCATTAAAGTCACCAAGGTAATTTGAGGTCATCTTGCTGAATCTTATGTAGCTGACCTCATTTTTACACATCTCTGCCTTCATTTTGTAAAATGTAAAATAAGCAGAAGAGTCAGGTTGGTTTCACCTTCTGTTGAAGTAATTAATATTTTTATGGCTTTAATATTGTTTATGAAAGATGATTTAATTTGGATATGATACTAAATGGTGTTGAAGATGTAGCCAGAGTATCAGCTTCTTCCCTCTATGAATTGAATTTGGTCCCATGTCCTCCTCAACCCATACTGGGAACTTTGATACTATTATTTAGTCCCAGATATGAATTACTGAATTTGTTCTTTCTTTTAAGTCTTTACCAGCTGTTTTGTCTTTGTTATGCTGATTCCTCATTTAGTCTAATAATTACTCTCCTGGAGGCTATATATTTATTTGTGGTTGTTCAGTCATTAAGTTGTGTCCCACTGCTTGTGATACCATGCACTGTGTAGCGCAATTTCAAACTACTGCACAATTGCACTCCTTTCACATGCTAGGAAGGTCATGCTCAAAATTCTTCAAGCTAGGCTTCAACAGTATGTGAACTGAGAACACCCAGATATACTAACTGGATTTAGAAAAGGCAGAGGAACCAGAGATCAAATTGCCAATATCCATTGGATCATAGAAAAAACAAGAGAATTTCAGAAAAACATCTGCTTCTGCTTCATTGACTACACTGAAGCCTTTGACTGTGTGGGTCACAACAAACTGGAAAATTCTTAGAAATGGGAATACCAGACCACCTGACCTCCTGAGCTCGCCTCCTGAGAAACCTGTATGCAGGTCAAGAAGCAACAGTTAGAACCAGACATGAAACAAAGACGGGTTCCTAATTGGGAAAGGAGTATGTCAAGGCTGTAGATTGTCACCCTGATTGTTTAAACTATATGCAGAGTATATCATGCGAAGGGGCTTCCCTCCTAGCTCAGTCGGTAAAGAATCTGCCTGCAGTGCAGGAGAATGGGTTCGATTCCTGGGTCTGGAAGATCCCCTGGAGAAGGAAATGGCAACCTACTCCAGTATTCTTGCCTGGAGAATCCCCATGGACATAGGAGCCTGGCAGGCTACAGTCCAGCAGGTCACAAGATTCAGACACAACTTAGAGAAAAACATCCACCACCATATCATGCAAAATGCTGGACTGGATGAAACACAAGCTGGAATCAAGATTGCCAGGAGAAATATCAATAACTCAGATATGCAGATGACACCATGCTTATGGGAGAAAGCGAAGAGGAACTAAAGAGCCTCTTGATGAAGGTGAAAGATGACAGTGACAAGCTGGCTTAAAACTCAACATTCAAAAAATGAAGATCATGGCATCCAGTCCCATAACTTCATGGCAAATAGATGGGGAAACAATGGAAACAGTGACAGACTTTATTTTGGGGGCTCCAAAATCACTGCAGGTGGTGACTGCAGCCATGAAATTACAAGATGCTTGCTCCTTGGAATGAAAGCTATGACAAACCTAGACAGTGCATTAAAAACCAGAGATATCACTTTGCCAGCAAAATTCTGTGTAGTCAAAATTATGATTTTTCCAGTAGTCATGTACGAATGTGAGAGTTGGACCATAAAGAAGGCCGAGTGCCAAAGAATTGATGCTTTCAAACTGTGGTGTTAGAGAAGACTCTTGAAGAATCCCTTGGACTGCAAGGAGATCAAACCAGTTAGTCCTAAAGGCAATCAACCCTGAATATGCATTGGAAAGACTGATGCTGAAACTGAAGCTCCTATAGTTTGGCCACCTGATACAAACTCCGGGAGATGGTGAAGGACAGGGAAGCCTGGCGAGTTGCAGTCTATGGGGTCACAAAGAGTCAGAAAGGACTGAACAACTGAACAACAATAAGGGACTATGTAGCGTGCCAGGCTCCTCTGTCCTTCACTGTCTCCTGGAGGTTGTTCAAATTCATGTCCATTGAGTAGCTGATGCTATTGAATCATTTCATCCTCTGCAGCTCCCTTTTCTCCTTTTGCCTTCAGTCTTTCCCAGTTTCAGGGTCTTTTCCAGTGAGTCAACTCTTCACATCAGATGGCCATACTGTTGGAGCTTCAGCTTCAGCATCAGTACTCCCAGTGAATATTTAAGGGTTGATTTCCTTTAAGAAAGACTGGTTTCATCTCTTTGTTGTCCAAGGGACTCTCAAGAGTCTTCTCCAGCTCCACAGTTTGAAAGCATCAATTCTTCAGCGCTCAGCATGTCTATAATCAGTCACTCCTCCTCTAATCTCTGTTGTTTTAAGAGGAAAGAGATGTCTTGGTTATGTTCATTCATTTATTTCTAACACTTGAATAGATACATGGTACTTTGTAGTGCTCAACAAATACTTATCTGATGAATGAAAGAAATGATAATATTTCCTTGCTCAAGTATTTGTAAGGATCTCTAATTAGCTTTCAAACAGTTTTTCATTGTTTTGTCATCCCAGATGCTGCACAGTCTGCATCTTGCCTCTCACCTTGCATTCTTCCTCTCAGCTCAGGGCAGTTGGCCACGTGCATCCCTTTACTCTTCCTCTTACACACCTGTTTCATTAATTTGCTTTTATTTCCTCATCTAAAATATCTTCTCACTCTCTCTCACCCTAGACCTACTCATTTTTGTTCTCAAATCAGATCTCCTCCTTGAGAACATTTAAGTACTCTACATTAAAAAAGGATTTTCCTTTTCCTGGCCTCTGTGATAATTATCTGCTTTTGTAGTGTATTTACCATTTTATCAAATATGGATTGTATGTGCCTCAATTGTAAACGTATTGAATAAATATCCATGTGTGTGTTTGTGTGCTTAGTCGCTCAACCAGGTCCAGCTCTTTGTGACCTCATGGACTGTAGCCTGCCAGGTTTGTCTGTCCATGGAATTCTCCAAGCCAGAATACTGGAGTGAGTAGCCTTTCCCTTCCCCAGGGGATCTTCCCAACACAGGGATCAAACCTGCGTCTCTTATGTCTCCTGCATTGGCAGGCAGAGTCTTTACCACTGGGTCACCTGGGAAGCCCATATAAGTTACCAATCATGCCTCATGACTTTTGGGCTCCTGACAACATAATGAGCTGGATCATTAATACAAGCTGCTTTATTTTTAAAATTTCAGTTCTGTTTAACCTTAATCAAGTATTTACAGTATACAGGATGTTAGAAGAGGCCTTTGGTAGGATGAGCAGAGTATAAGGAGTTCTTAGATTTTAGAAATGGCTCCTGACAAGAAGCTCATAATCTGGTGGGGAGAAAAATGGTCACATTGGTAACTAACAGACAACTCAATCTGTGATATAAAAGTGTTAATATGCTATATGAAAATATGGTGAAGAAAATGAATAGAGACCCAGAGGAAAAAAGAAAGATTTTTTTTTCATTAGAAGTATCATTTCGGATGAACTTTACAGAGTAAGAATTATCATATGTGAGGCACACAAGGAAAAGAAGCAACAGATTGGAAGCATATGATGAATCCTGGAAGCTTGAAATAGCAGGACTTTTTAATTTCTATTAAAAAGTAGATAGTCAATAACTTTAGCTGAAGTTTATGCATCCTTGAAATAGGAGACACTTAATACTGTACAGGGCCTGGAAAAATAGACTGGAAATTGTTCTATTTGAGTTCTTCCCTGAACCCCCCTCTCTCAGTAAGGTCAAAACCAATGCTAAATGGCAATTGCAAAGAGCATCTAATTACCTGCCTAACCAAGCTCTGGTGTTTGGTACCAGTGAAAGTCTTCACCTTTGGTTCTGTGATAAAACAGACTGCTTTTGTCTTCCTCCGTATTCCATCTCAGTCTTCAATGCTGGGTCATGTTTCTGTCTTTGCCTTAAAAATGCTTGTGTTGCCCTCAGCCCTTTACTTGACTTCCATCTTCTTTCAGTCTGGAGTTTCCCCCAGATTATCTCATCTATTTATATATTTCACCTACTTATACATTCCTCATCTACTATATGTTTCATCTTCTGGTGGCTTCTCTATAGGAGATTAGTAAGTTTTTTTTTTGGTTTTAAATTACAACCCATTTTATTTTTATCATTTTTATGTGTAACTTTTATTTTATATTGCAATTTGATTGATTAACAATGTTGTGTTAGTTTCAGGTGTACAACAGAGTCATTCAGTTATACATATACATGTATCTAATCTTTTTCAAATTCATTCTCCATTTAGGTTACTACAAATTACTGAGCAGAGTTTCTTGTGCTATGCAGAAGGTTCCTATTTAAGATAGTAGTGTCAGTGAGTGAGTGAAAGTCGCTCAGTCGTGTCTGACTCTTTGTGAGCCTGTGGACTGTAAAGTCCATGGAATTCTCCAGGCTAGAATACTGGAGTGGGTAGCCTTTCCCTTCTCCAGAGGATCTTCCCAACTCAGGGATCGAACCCATGTCTCCTGCACTGCAGGCGGATTCTGTACCAACTGAGCCACAAGGGAAGCCCAAGAATACTGGAGTGGGTAGCCTATTCCTTCTCCAGGGGATCTTCCTGCCCCAGGGATCGAATTGGGGTCTCCTGCAGTGAAGGTGGATTCTTTACCAACTGAGCTATGAGGGAAGGCCTATACAGTAGTGTATATTTATATGTTAATTCCAAACTCCCTCACATTTCACCTTTGGTAACCCTAAGTTTGTTTTCTGAGTCTCTAAGTCTGTTTCTGTTTTGTAAATAAGTTTATTGTATCATTTTAAGAAAACATTCCACATGTAAATGATAATGTGATTTTTGTCTTTCTCTGTTTTACTTCACTTGGTACAATAAACTCTAGGTCCATCCATGTTTTTTTAATTGGCATTATTTCATTCTTTGGCTGAATAATTTCCTGTTGGATATATGTACCACATCTTCTTTATCCATTCCTTTGTGGATAGACATTTATGTTGCTTCCATGTCTTGGCTATGGTATATTGTGCTGCAGTAAACCCTGGGGTGCATGTGTCTTTTTAGATTAGATGGTTTTAGATTTAAATGTTTTTTTCTGGATATATGCCCAGGAGTGGATTGCAGGATAGTACAGTAGTTCTGTTTTTAGTTTTTACAGGAACCTCCGTATTGTTTTCCATAGTGACTGTACCAATTTATATCCCCACCAGTATAATAGGATGGTTTCCTCTTTTCCACACTTTCTCCAGCTTTTATTATTTGTAGACTTTTTGATGATGACTGTTCTGACCAGTGTGAGGTTAAACCTCATTGTAGTTTTGATTTCCATTTCTCTTAATAATTAGGAATGATAATTATTGCAAAGATAATGAGTATCTTTTCATGTGCCTTCTGGCCATATGTATATCTTCTTTGGGTAAATGTCTGTTTAGATCTTCTTTCTATTTTTTGATTGGATTTGAATTTCTTTTTGCTATTGAGTTGTATGAGCCATTAGTGAATTTTGGAGATTAAGCTCTTATTGGTGACATCATTTGCAAATATTCTTTCTTATTCTATGGATATTCTTTTCATCTTGTTTATAGTTTCATTTGCTGTGCAAAACTGCTAATTAGGTCCCACTTGTTTACCGTTGTTTTTATTTCAATTACTCTAGGAGACAGATCCAAAAAGATATTGCTGTGATTTATGTTGTAGTGTTCTGCCTATGTTTTCCTGTAGAAATTGTATAGTATCCAGCATTACATTTAGGTCTTTAATCCATTTTGCATTTATTTTTGTGTGTAGTGTTAGATAATCTTGAAAATTATCCTCTCATACTACCTTTACTTCTTCATGCTATGTATAGTATGATTTAGTTGCTAAGAACATGGATTATGGAACTAGATAGCCTGGGTTTGATTCCTGAGCTCCACCTTAGTATTTCTGTGACTAGATCAGATCATGGAACATCTCTGCCCTTCATATTTTTTTAAGTGAAGTTATACGAAATGAAAATAGTGTCATAAAGGTGACATGAAATATTTGTGCTGGATACTTGAATAGATGCAGGTGAAAAGTTATTTGTAAACAAGAGAATGTGTGCTGAGTCACTCAATCATGTCCGACTCTTTGGAATCCCATGGACTGTAGCCTGCCAGTCTCCTCTGCCCATAGAATTTTCCAGGCAAGACTACTGAAGTGTGGTCCTGTTTCCTGCTCCAGGGGATCTTTCCAACCCAGGGATAGAACCTGCATCTCTTATATCATGCATTGGCAGGTGGATTCTTTACCACTAACACCACGTGGTTCAGCTGGTAAAGAACTCGCCTGCCAACGCATGGGGCTTCCCTGATAGCTCCGTTGGTAAAGAATCCACCTGCAGTGGCTCAGCTGCTAAAGAATCCACCTGCAACGCGGGAAACCTGGGTTCAATCCCTGGGTTGGCAAGATCCCCTGGAGAAGGGACAGGCTACCACTCCAGTGGCCCAGAGAATTCCAGGACTGTATGCAAGTGAAAGTGAAGTCGCTCAGTCGTGTCTGACTCTTTGCGACCCCATGGACTGTAACCTACTAGGCTTCTCCGTCCATGGGATTTTCCAGGCAAGAATACTGGAGTGGGTTGCCATTTCCTTCTCCAGAGGATCTTCCCGACCCAGGGACTGAATCCAGGTCTCCTGCACTGTAGGCAGACGCTTTACCGTCAGAGCCACCAGGGAAGTCGGACTATACAGTTGTGTCCTGGACCCATGGGGTTGCAAAGAGTCTGAAACGATTGAGCCAATGCATGAGACACAAGAGATGTGAGTTTGATCCCTGAGTCAGGAAGATCCCTTGGAGAAGGAAATGGTAACCCACTCCAGTATTCAAGCCTGGAAAATTCCATGGACTAGGAGTGTAGTAGGCTACATTCCATGGGGTCACACAGAGTCAGACATGATTGAATGCATGCGTGTACATACACAGAGGAAAATGAGAGATAAAGTAAGAGATATAAATTTTTCAGTTATTACTCATTTGCAAATAAAGCATCTTTTCCAAATAAGCTTAAACATTAAGATCTGTTAGATTATACACTCAGCAGAATGGTTGATTCCAATTTCTCTGAATCTGTTTCTCTGTGATTTCCTCAGCTTTGCCCTTCATTGTGTATTGACTTCATCTCCAGGCTGGTTACCATCTTGATGGCTTATATCCCTGTGTGTTCAGTAGTGTCCAGCTCTTTGCAACCCCATGGGTTGTAGCCTGCCAGACTTCTGTGTCCATGGGATTTTCCAGGAAAGAATACTGGAGTGGGTTGTCATTTCCATCTCCAGTGGATATTCTGGACCCAGGGATGAAACACTTGTCTCTTGTGTCTCCTACATTGGCAGGCAGATTCTACACCACTGTGCCACGTGGGATGGCAAAATGTACCCCAACTGCTGAATATCATATCCACACAGCAAGGCATTAGAGGGAGAATGCTACCTATTTTGTGGACCTATTTTAAAATAAAAGATACATGTTTCCTCAGAAACTTCCGTTAAAACACCCTTTTGCCTTAGCCCCAAATAGGTCACATATTCTTTCTTAACAGACCTCTGGGATTCAGCATTGTTAAAGGTTGGGATTGATGGTGCAGAAATAATAATAAAAATTGTGGTACTCTTAGAAAAAAGTAACAAAATTTGTGCATTTAGGCCTAAAAACTGAAAATGCTGAGTGAAACAGAGAGTGACACAGGAGGTACACTATCCATCTATTTCAGTACTCCACAGAATTTTTGTATCTAGATTCCTTTTTGTTTGCAGAGTGTCTTAGGACATAAAGACCTTTGTATATGTGGATTAAATCTATCATTATTTACAGTATTAAAATTTGAACAAAGAAATTAAAATGTATTTACTAATTCATTCAAAAATAAAAATAATAATATTGTTACATGTTAACTTCCTGACCTGCATACAGGTTTCTCAAGAGGCAGGTCAGGTGGTCTGGTATTCCCATCTCCTTCAGAATTTTCCACAGTTTATTGTGATCCACACAGTCAAAGGCTTTGGCATAATCAATAAAGCAGAAATAGATGTTTTTCTGGAACTCTCTTGCTTTTTCGATGATCCAGTGGATGTTGGCAATTTGATCTCCGGTTCCTCTGCCTTTTCTAAAACCAGCTTGAACATCTGGAAGTTCACGGTTCATGTATTGCTTAAGCCTGGCTTGGAGAATTTTGAGTATTACTTTACTAGCGTATGAGATGAGTGCAATTGTGCAGTAGTTTGAGCATTCTTTGGCATTGTCTTTCTTTGGGATTGGAGTGAAAACTGACCTTTTCCAGTCCTGTGGCCACTGCTGAGTTTCCAAATTTGCTGGCATATTGAGTGCAGCATTTTCACAGCATCATCTTTCAGGATTTGAAATAGCTCCACTGGAATTCCATAACCTCCACTAGCTTTGTTTGTAGTGATGCCTCCTAAGGCCCACTTGACTTCATATTCCAGGATGCCTGGCTCTAGGCGAGTGATCACACCATTGTGATTATCTGAGTCATGAAGATCTTTTTTGTACAGTTCTTATATGTATTCTTGCCACCTCTTCTTAATATCTTCTGTGTCTGTTAGGTCCATACCATTTCTGTCCTTTACTGAGCTCATCTTTGCCTGAAGTGTTCCCTTGGTACTGGACATGCAACAACAGACTGGTCCAAATAGGAAAAGGAGTATGTCAAGGCTGTATATTGTCACCCTGCTTATTTAACATATGCAGAATAGATCATGAGAAACACTAGGCTGGAAGAAGTGCAACCTGGAATCAAGATTGCCAGGAGAAATATCCATAACCTCAGATATGCAGATGACACCACCCTTATGGCAGAAAGGGAAGAAGAACTAAAGAGCCTCTTGATGAAAGTGAAAGAGGAGAGTGAAAAAGTTGGCTTAAAGCTCAACATTCAGAAAACTAAGATCATGGCATCTGGTCCCATCACTTCATGGCAAATAGATGGGGAGACAGTGGAAACAGTGGCTGACTTTATTTTTCGGGGCTCCAAAATCACTGAAGATGGTGATTGCAGCCATGAAATTAAAAGACACTTACTCCTTGGAAGGAAAGTTATGACCAACCTAGACAGAATATTAAAAAGGAGAGACATTACTTTGTCAACAAATGTCCATCTAGTCAAGGCTATGGTTTTTCCAGTAGTCATGTGTGGATGTATAGTTGGACTATAAAGAAAGCTGAGTGCAGAAGAATTGATGCTTTTGAACTGTGGTATTGGAGAAGATTCTTGAGAGTCCCTCAGACTGCAAGGAGATACAACCAGTCCATCCTAAAGGAGATCAGTCCTGGGTGTTCATTGGAAGGACTGATGCTGAAGCTGAAACTGCAATACTTTAGCCACCTGATGCAAAGAGCTGACTCATTTGAAAAGACCCTGATGCTGGGAAAGATTGAGGGCAGGAGGAGAAGGGGACAACAGAGGATGAGATGGTTGGATGGCATCACCGACTCAATGGACATGCGTTTGGGTGAACTCCAGGAGTTGGTGATAGACAGGGAGGCCTGGCATGCTGCAGTTCATGAGGTCGCAAAGAGTCAGACATGACTGAACGACTGAACTGAACTGAACATGTTAACTTACACAATTAAAAGATATTGAAAAAAATATTTATTGAATGGCATAATGTGTCAGTTACCTTGTTAAGTATTCGTGATCTTAAATCATTGTCATGTTTGATACTCCTAGGAGGAAAATAGACCTTCATTTTTATTACTCAACAGGTACAATTTACTGTTTTCTCTTTAAAATGTTGCTCATATCTGTGAACATCTCCCCTTTTACAATACTCTCCAGTTTCAGTTCTCCTCATTGAATATATGATTTGTTAAAGTTAGTCTCCTTGCTTCAGAACTTTCAACCAATTGCAAGAACAGGTTTCTGAAATGTATAATCATATTACTTTGCTTCTGGAAGACTTCAGTGACTGATGGCTTGAAGATAAATTCAGATTCCTTAGGGTGGCTTATAAGAGAAGTAGTTATCTGACCCATTTCCCCGCTCTTTCCCCATATTCACTAACAGTTCTCATCGTTAGTTCCATCAGCTTTCTGACTCCATGCCATGGTTCAACTCCTTCATCCCGCATTCCCAATACCACACTCAATTCCATAAACATTGACTAGGGTTTCATACCCATTCATGTTTTCCACAAAAATCGTTTTTTTTCCTGTTTCTTTTTAAGGCATAGGTTATTTCTTATGCTAGTTAAAAAGTGAATACCCCAGGCTACTCATATCTTCATTTCCTGAACTCCTAAGCTTATTTGGGAAGAGGTAGTGTTGATTCAAATTCTGTCTGATTTCCATGACCTGAATGAACCTGGGCAAGCTCCTAAATATTGCAAAGTATGGGATTTCTGCTGAGGAAAAACATGAAAAATCACATCCAGTAAATTGGGAAGTAATATATATAAAATGTCTACCTTAGCACTTAGAAGATAGTAAGTTGTCAATAATTTTTTTTTCTTTTATCTTGCACATGGGTGTGCATGCTTAGTTGCTCAGTCGTGTCTGACTCTTTGCGACCCTTTGGACTGTAGCCCACCAGGCTCCTCAGTCCATCAGATTCTCCAAGCCAGAATACTGGGGTGGGTTGCCATGCCCTCCAGAGGATCTTCCCGACCCAGCGATCGAACCCGCATTTCCTGTGTCTCCTGTATTTCAGGCTGATTTTTTACCTGCTGAGCCACTGGGGAAGCCCAATTGCACATGTAAGGATCAATAAATATTGCTAAGATGTTTAAGTTTTTCCTGTTTCTGCCTTATTTTTATTCAAGCAGCTTTTGTTAATGCTATGCATGTATTGATTCTTACCTTTGAGTCAGTCCAGTTTAATGGTATTCCTAGTAAACAACAAGCAAGTCATGTAATGATATCAGAGAGAAAAAGTTGTATTTAATTAATTTATTTAGGAATTCCACTGTCATATATGATGGTGTATATGACAACCAAACTACATGAAAATATAAAATCCATAAACATGTCAATATAAATAGAATCATCTTAAAACTACAGGTTAAGTAACTAATATACTCATATACTCTATTTCAGAGAACTTGAGAGAAAACTGACCAACACCAAAGAGAAAAGTGTTCTTGATTAGACAGTAGTTTGATTTCATATTCAAACATAATCTTTTGAACAAACTCAAAATAGAGAGTCAAATTGAAACGTAGTTTACTTAGTCACACAGTATTGTTCAAAAAGGGATTAATATCTGAGAACTTGAGATGTGAGAGGTTTTGTAAAATTATACCTTGAGTTTCCAGGATATTACCAAGAATATTAAAGGGAGGCAAACTTCACACATAGTGACTTTTATTCCCAGCATTTGTTGAAAATTGTTAGCTCACTGTATTCTGAAGCAAGTAGTTACTGATTAACTAATTACATCATGACACAGTTTGTGACCTTAAGAGTAATAATAGTAGTAGTAGTTATTATTTTGTAATTTAAACAGCTGTATTTTAATGTAATTTGCTCTGTGGCATTGGTTCATCTCTTGAGTGTTTACGCTGTGAGAAGTCTCCCATGAAAATGATTTCTTAAATTGTACACCTTTGGCACTTTGGCCATGTCTTCTTAAACCAATCATATGTTACTCAGCACTTGAGCTATTTCCATGTCTTGGCTATTGTAAATAGTGCTTCTATGAAAACTGGGGTACATGTATCTTTATGAATTAGTTTTTGTCTTTTCCAGATATATGCCCAGGTGGAATTTCTGGGCCATATAGTAGCTCTAGTAAATATTTAACAATCTGTTACCTATTTCCCCCTTATGGGACCTGTTAGCTTAGAGTTTGAAATGCATTTTAGCAGAATCTCTGCTATCTGAACTTGTTTGTTAGACTCATACAACATCAATTTTTAGTAATTTAGTATTTTATATACAAAATGACCATTTTCCACTTTCTTAGTATTCTTTGATTTTGAAAAAGAGGTTTGGGCAGATTGAAAACAATTATTCACAGAATATTTTCGGAATAGGAGTACATCAAGGCTGTATGTTGTCACTCTGCTTATTTAACTTATATGCAGAGTACATCATGAGAAATACTGTGCTGCATAAAGCTCAAGCTGGAATCAAGATTGTCGGGAGAAATATCAATAACCTCAGATATGCGGATGACACCACCCTTATGGAGGAAAGTGAAGAACTAAAGAGTCTCTTAATGAAAGTGAAAGAGGAGAGTGAAAATGTTGGCTTAAAGCTTAACATTCAGAAAACTAAGATCATGGCATCTGGTCCCATCATTTCATGGCAAATAGATGGGAAACAATGGGAACAGTGGCTGACTTTATTTTGTTGGGCTCCAAAATCACTGCAGATGGTGACTGCAGCCATGAAATTAAAAGACGCTTACTCCTTGGAAGGAAAGTTATGACCAACCTATATAGCATATTAAAAAGCAGAGACATTACTTTGCCAACAAAGGTCCGTCTGGTCAAGGCTATGGTTTTTCCTGTAGTCATGTATGGATGTGAGAGTTGGATGGTGACGAAAGCTGAGCACTGAAGAATTGATGCTTTTGAACTGTGGTGTTGGAGAAGACTCTTGAGAGTCCCTTGGACTGCAAGGAGATCCAACCAGTCCATCCTAAGGGAGATCAGTCCTGTGTGTTCATTGGAAGGACTGATGCTGAAGCTGAAACTCCGATACTTTGGCCACTTGAGGCGAAGAACCAACTTATTGGAAAAGACCATGATGCTGGGAAAAATTGAAGGCAGGAGGAGAAGGGGACAACAGAGGATGAGGTGGTTGGATGGTATCACTGACTCAATGGACATGAGTTTGAGTAAGCTCCACAAGTTGGTGGACAGGGAGGCCTGACGTGCTGCAGTCCATGGGGTTGCAAAGAGTGGGACACGAGTGAGTGACTGAGCTGAACTGAACTGATAACATTTTTATACTTTTTTTTCATAGCATTTATTACATCCCTATTTCTTAGACTATAAATAAAAGGGTTTAATAAAGGAATAACTAGAGTATAAAAAATAGCAAGGGGTATATCTTTATCTTCGTCATTAACTGAATTTGGTCGCACATATGTGAAGAGAAGGGAACCGTAGAATATTGAGACAGAGAGAAAGTGGGATGCACAGGTAGATAGGGCCTTGCCTTTTCCCTCTTTGGATTTCATTTTTAAAACCATGAAAAGGATGAAAAGGTAAGAGATTATTACTATGATAATAGTGAAGATTGAAAGTGACCCTGCAACAATAAATAACATTAATTCATTGATATCAGGGTCTAGACAGGAGAGTCTGTATAATGGAAGGACATCACAAAAGAAGTGGTTGATTTGATGAGACCTACAGAAACTTAGCCTAAACAGAAACCCTACATGAATCATGGGATGCAGGTTTCCAACTATATAGGCCCCTGTGGTCATCTGAATGCAGAGTTTCTTTGACATCATGGTGTGGTACTGCAGCGGTTTGCAGATGGCCACATAGCGGTCATAGGCCATTGCTGCCAGGAGAAAGCTATCTGTAGTTTCAGCAAGGCAGAGAAAATAAAATTGTGCCATGCATTCATATAGAGAAATCATTCTGTCTTTGGAAAAGAGGTTCTGTAGCATCTTGGGGGTAATGGCACTGGAGCAACAGGAATCCATCAGCGCGAGGTTACCCAGGAAGATGTACATTGGTGTGTGAAGACGATGCTCTGTAACTATCAATGCCACCAGGCCAAGATTCCCCACCATGGTGATCAGATAGATGGTGAGGAACACCAGGAACAGAAGGGGCTTCAGCTCTGGGTCATCTGTAAATCCTGTCAGGATAAACTCGGTTGTCAAGGAGTGGTTATCCTCAGTCATCTCTACTTGTCTGTTGAGATAGTAATTATGGAGATAGAAGATTAATTTAAAATGTATGTAAATTTCCCTTAAATATATTTTTTTTAAACAAGAAGAGCTTCTCCTTCAGTCTTCTGCTCTTACCTCTTGTGATATACACACAAACTCTAAGGGACATTCATTCCCATAACATGTCAGATTCTATGACCTCAAATCTGTAACTCATAATTCCCAAGATTCTTGATAATTATAGGAAGGATGTTAATATTGGAAGAGGTTTGTCTTTATGAATTTGTGAAAGTATAGTATATTGACTCTAAGGTACTTATATTTGTTCTGTTGTTTCAAATAAGGTCAGTATTAGTTTTCACATTAAAGATCCTTAAAATGAACTTAAAATCAATTTTTGTATATTTTCATACACAATAAAGGACAGAAATGTTATGGACCTAACAGAAGCAGAAGATATTAAGAAGACGTGGCAAGAATACATGGAAGAACTATACAAAAAAGATCTTCACGACCCAGATAATCATGATGGTGTGATCACTCACCTAGAGCCAGACGTCTGGGAATGCAAAGTTAACTGGGCCTTAGGAAGCATCACTACAAATAAAGCTACAGGAGGTGATGGAATTCCAGATGAGCTATTTCAAATCCTAAAAGATGATGCTAAAAGATCCTAAAAGAAAGTGCTGTTCTCAATGTGCCAGCAAATTTGGAAAACTCAGCAGTGGCCACAGGACTGGAAAAGGTCAGTTTTCATTCCAATGACAATGCCAAAGAATGCTCGAACTACTACACAATTGCACCCATCTCACACGCTAATAAAGTAATGCTCAAAATCCTCCAAGCCAGGCTTCAACAATATGTGAACCGTGAACTTCAGATATTCAAACTGGATTTAGAAAAGACAGAGGAACCAGAGATCAAATTGCCAACATCCACTGGATCATTGAAAAAACAAGAGAGTTCCAGAAAAACATCTATTTCTGCTTTATTGACTATATCAAAGCCTTTGACTGTGTGGGTCACAATAAACTGTGGAAAATTCTTAAAGAGATGGGAATACCAGACCACCTGACCTGCCTACTGAGAAATCTGTATGCAGGTCAAGAAGCAACAGTTAGAACTGAACATGGAAAAATAGACTGTTTCCAAATCGGGAAAGGAGTACGTCAAGGCTGTATATTTTCACGCTGCTTATTTAACTTATATGCAGAGTACATCATGTGAAATCTGGGCTAGATGAAGCACAAGCTAGAATCAAGATTGCCAGGAAAAAAAAAAGATTGCTGGGAGAAGTATCAATAACCTCAGATATGCAGATGAGACCACCCTTATGGCAGAAAGCAAAGAACTAAAGAGCCTCCTGATGAAAGTGAAAGAGGAGAGTGAAAAAGTTGGCATTAAACTCAAAATTCAGAAAACTAGGATCATGGCATCTGGTCCCATCACTTCATGGCAAATAGATGGGGAAACAATGGATACAGTGGCAGACTTCATTTTTTTCGGCTCCAAAATTGCTGCAGATTTTTGCTGAAGCCGTGAAATTAAAAGACGCTTGCTCCTTGGAAGAAAAGGTATGACCAACCTAGACAGCATATTAAAAAACAGAGACATTACTTTGCCAACAAAGGTCCATCTAGTCAAAGCTATGATTTTTCCAATAGTCATGTATGGATGTGAGAATTGGACTATAAAGAAAGCTGAGAGCAGAAGAATTGATGCTTTTGAACTGTAGTATTAGAGTCCCTTGGACTACAAGGAGATCCAACCAGTCACTCCTATAGGAAGTCCGTCTGAATATTCACTGGAAGGACTGATGCCGAAGCTGAAACTCCAATACTTTGGCCACCTGATGTGAAGAACTGACTCCTTGGATAAGACCCTGATGCTGGGAGAGATTGAAGGTAGGAGGTGAAGGAGACAACAGAGGATGAGGTGGTTGGATGGCATCACCGAGTCGATGGACATGAGTTTGAGTAATCTCTGGTGGTTGGTGATAGATAAGGAAGCCTGGCGTGCTGCAGTTCATGGGGTTGCAAAGAGTCAGACACAACTGAGCGCCTGAACTAAACTGAACTGATATTTGTCATTGATCAGAAAGTTTTCGTATACTCAGCATTGTGAATGTTTGAAAATAGCATGTATCATATGTGTTACGTTACTACCTTAGAATTGCATGAAGGTCACTAAGGATTAATGAGAGGATTATTCAGTTTTAAAGAAAATAAACTGGGATAGCTACGGAATAAAACATGCATTGATTATTACATTTTTCATCCCTTTTCCCAGTGTCATACCCATTTCTATAAACACTGACTCTGTCCATTCCATTATTCTTATTGATTTTTGCTCTTAGGTACAGTCCTTTCTTTCTAAATGTAAAACTTAGTTTACTTAATAAAGTTTTATCTAAATGACTCAGACTGTTCTGATTACAGTTCCTGTACTCTCAACCACATCTTATGTATCCATTACAGTTTACAATGACTCTTGTACAGTCTATAATGCTTTTCTCATGTGCACACACAATGTCTTTATTATACTATAGGCATTTTGAGGTGTAGTGTGAATTATTATTGCTTACAAAAGCTATGGGGAAAAAGTGGTATTGATTCCAGTTTTTCACTGCAGTTAGTTGTGATACATGAAATTGTTTTCTGTATACTACCAATGATCATTAGTGACTTTGGTTGTTCCAGCAGTGACCCGTAGTAACCTCTTATGCAAATTGAGTCTATTAATTTTGAGTAGTGTTCACAAAGAAAATTATTCATGATACATCATTTTTTAAAATTAAGGGTTCATATCCAAAATATATGGGCTTCCCTTGTGGCTCAGCAGTAAAGAATCTGCCTGCTAATGCAGGAGATGCAGGAGACTTGAGTTTGATTGCTGAATTGGAAAGATCCCCTGGAGGAGGAACTGGCAACCCACGCAAGTATTCTTGCCTGAAGGATCCCATGGACGGAGGAGTCTGGTGGGCTACAGCCCATAGTGTCGCAGAGCCGGACTCGACTGAAGTAACTTGAGCATGCACGCACCTCCAAAATATATAAGGAACTTGTACAGTGCAACATATCAATAAATGTACAAACAGTGTGATCACAAAATGGGCTAAGGAACTAAAAAGATAAAAAATACAAATCGCCAATAGACTCATGAAAAGCTATTCACATTAGTTAGGGAAATGCAAATTAAAGGAGATATTATCTCACACCTGTCAAAATGCCAGTCATTAAGAAGGCAAAATATTACACATGTTGCTGACAATGTGGAGAAACCTCTGTTGGTGGGAGTGAAAATTGGTTCAGCCAATATGGATATCAATGTAGAGGTTCCTCAAATAAAAATAGAACTACCATATGACCTCACAATTCTGCTTCTGGGTATATACTAGAAGGAAATGAAAACAGACTAGCAAAAGGGTATCTGCACTCCTGTGTTTGTTGGAGCGTTAGTGACAATAGCAGGCATATATAAACACCCAGGTGACCATCAAAGGATAAAAGGTTAAAAGTATGGTGCCATGTATTCAATTGTGAGAAATAAGGCTATCCGTCCATTTTTGACAACATGGATTGACCTTGAGGACATCATGCTAAGTGAGGTAAGTCAGATAAAGACAAATACTGTAAGACATAACTTACATGTGCATCTCAGAAAGCCAAACTCATAAAAGTGGTGGTTACCAGGAGCTGAGGAGTGGGAGAAAAGAGAGATGTTTGAGTGTATTAATTTGAAACTAATATATAGATAATTCTGTAGATCTAATGCATACTACACTGGGTAAAGACAACATTTTATTATAATCAAAGTTGCTAAGAGACCAGATCTTAACTATTCCTACCACAAGAAAGAAATGACAGTTATATGATGTGATAGAGTCCTACAGTGGCAATCACATTACTATTTATTATCGTATGAAGTCAACAAGTTTGATACTTTAAACTTACACATGTTATATGTCAAATATGTTTTAATAAAAATCTGTTTTTATGAAAAGTTTAGATATCCTTCTTTTATCTGAGTTGATCAGTCTATTATTTTTCTGTTTCTAAGAAAATTATGTTAGACTTTCTGAAGTATATTGCAGTAGATTCAAAGCTAACAAAAGTAAGCTTCCCTTTATACGTTAGTTTTCTAACAAGTAGAAAAAGAGAAAACCTTTTAAATTGTAATATAATTTTTGGGAACACATTTTGTTTTCCTTTAAATGGCTGTCTTCTGCCATTGTTTAGGTATCCATTAGGAATAATGACTGAAGTCTGATATTAATTCTGTAATCAAAAATTTTTTCCCTTAATCAAAACATCAAAATAAAGGCCTTTGCTGAACATGTTATCTATTTGTTTTAAAGTATTAAATATGAGCTACTTATTCATCCTAGCTAGAAAAAACATTCCTTCTAAGTGCCTGAATTGTTTAACACAGTTACTTTGTTTCCTTACCTGTATATTTGAGGTTCGACTTTAATCAGAAAAGGTCAGAGTGAATTGAAGTGTCATTCTCATCCTAATTTTTCCATCGCCTTCAGTTTTGAGAAAAGCAGGGAAGAAAACTGATTTGTTGAAATAAAACAACAACAAAAAATGCTTAATGCCTCATAGATGTTAATGGATACTAATACTAAAAGATAAATTAGAGTAAATCCTTTACCTGGATTTCACTGAAAAAAGTCTTGTAACACCTCTTGTTTGGTTTATAGTGTTAGATCTCATAGAACATCAGAATATTAACCTTGGTCTAGAAAACATTTGGGATTCAAAGAATGAAAATATGAGCGATTTCAAATAGCTTAGTCAACAATTATGTTCCTTACAATGCTAATTTAAAGTTCTCTACCAAATCCTAAGAGATTTCTCAGGACTGACATAAGTGTATTTCTGTAGGGAGATTCATAACCAATGCCTATAAAGATGCCCTGTGAGACAGTGAGGTTAAAGCAAATTACATGTGGAATCTAAATAATACAACAAATTAATGAATATAATAAGCAGAAGCAGACTCACTGATACAGAGAATAAACTAGCAGTTAATAGTTGGAGAGGAAATGGGCGTGCTGTAAGATAAGGTGGATTGAGAGAGATGAAGTACTGTGTATAACATAAGTAAACTACAATGATATATTTTACAACATAGGGAATACAGCCGATATTTCATGTTAACCTTAAATGAAGCATAATCTATAAAATAATGAATTACTATGTTTTACACCTGAACCTAATACAATATTATACATTATATATAATGCGTCTGCCTTCTTTCTCAGGATGGCTTTGGGTACTTGGGGTATTTTGTGGTCCCATACAAATTTTAAAATTGTCTATTTCTGTGGAAAATGCCATTATAATTTTTTTGCTGTGTATTATTTTTTGCTATGTACTTAATTTTTTCTTTATCGAGGTGGAGTTGAAGTATATTATGTAAGTTTCAGTTGTACAAGATAGCATTTCACAATTTTCATAGCTAATAGTCGTTTATTGATAGAAAATTTCACCTGTTTTCATAATGCTATCCCTACTATCCCACAGGGATAGTAGGTTATTTATTTTATACATAGTAGTTTGTACCTCTTAATCATCTGACTCTGTCTTGCCCCCCACTTCTTCCCTCTACCCACTGATATCGTCTAGTTTGTTCCTAGCTGTGTAAATATGTTTCTGTTTTGTACATTTGCTAGTTTGGCTTATTTTTTAGATTACACATATAAGTGATATAGTACAGCATTTGCCTTTCTCTGCTGAACTCATTTCACTAAGCATGAATCCTTTAGCTACACCCTAGTGTTAGTCACTCAGTCGTATCCTACTCTCTGCGACCCTATGCACTATAGCCCGCCAGGCTCCTCTGTCCTTGGGATTCTCTAGGCAAGAATGTTGGAGTGGGTTGCCATTTCCTTCTCCAGGGGATCTTCCTGACCCAGGGATTGAACCCGGGTCTCCCACAGTGTAGGCAGACACTTTGCTGTCTGAGCCACCAGGGAAGTCCTTCCCAGGTTAGGAGTGTTTTAAGGGATGTTTTAAGTTGTTACATCTTCAAATTTTATTCTCAACATCTTTTTATCTATCGTCTCCTTCTGGGACCCCTATAATATAAATATTAGTATGCTTAATGTTGTCCTAGAGGACTCTTAAATTTCTTTCCATTCCATTCTCGTTTCTTTTTTCTGTTCAATGTTAGTAATTTCTACTATTCTGTTCCATGTTGCTGATCCATGTCCTAATATACTGTTGATATTTTCTAGTGTATTTTTCTCCAGTTATTGTATTACTCACCTCTCTTTGGATGTCCTTTGTATTTTCTAGCTGTTGTTTTGTTCAGTCACTCAGTTGTGTCTGACTCTTTGTGACCCCGTGTACTGCAGCATGCTAGACTTCTCTGTCCTTCACTGTCTCTCAGAGTGTGCTCAAACATGTCCATTGAGTCGATGATGTCATCCAACCATCTTATCCTCTGTCACCCCCTTCTTCTCCTGCCCCCAATATTTACCAGCATCAGGGTCTTTACCAATGAGTTGGCTCTTCACATCAGGTGGCCAAAGTATTGGAGCTTCAGCTTCAGCATCAGTCCTTCCAATGAGTATGCAGGGTTGATTTCCTTTAGCATTGACTGGTTTGATCTTCTTGCTGCCCAAGGGACTCTCAAGAGTCTTCTCCAGCACCATAGTTTGAAAGCATCAATTCTTTGGTACTCAGCCTTCTTTGTGGTCCAGCTCTCACAGCCATACACTGTTTGTTAAAAACTTCTAATTTCTTTCTTTGTGCATCCGTTCTTCTCCTGAGTTATTTGATAATTAGCATGATCCTTGCCTTGAACTCTTTCTTGGGTTGATTGCCTATCTTCACTTAGTTTTTCTTTTGGGGTTTTATCTTGTTTCTTCATTTAGAACATGTTCCTCTGTCATCTCATTTTGCTTAACTGGTTTTTATTTCTGAGTGTCTTGTAGGTCGGTCATGTTTCCCAAGCTTAGGGAAGTGGTATTTTTATAGGAGATGTCCTATGTATTCCAGCAATGCACTCCCCTCTCATCACCAGAGCTGGATGCTGTAGGAGTGCCCTTGTGTGGGCTGCATTATTCCTTCTGTTGTGGCAGGCTGACTACTGTGGGTGGTCTAGTAGACTTGGTTGTCTCCTGGTCCATGTTGGTTGCCAGGCCATGCCTTGTGTGGAGCCTGCTACCATTGGCTGATGGGACCTGGTCACAGGGCTTCATGCTGCAGGACCCCAGTGAGCCCCACAACTTGTTCTGGCTCACTGGTGGGCAGAGGTGAGGCCCAGGAGACCCCAGGGCTGGTGACAACCCACTGGTGTGTTAATCCAGACACTGAGGCTACTACTGGCTTACAGCAAGCAGAGCCAAGTCCTGTGGTCTGACTGTAGGGCCCAGGTATCCCAGAGCTAATGTCAGGCAACTGTTTGGTGGGACCAATTCCTGACATAGCTGGCAATGGGATTAGGGCTGTTTCAAAGCTTGCATTGGCTTGCTGGTGGGTAGGGACAGGGCCCAGCTGGTTCTGGGGCAGATGGTGACCTACTGGTGGGAGTGCTAGGTCAGGAGGCTGCAGGGATGTGATTGTTCTGTGGCTTATCTGCCCACTGGGTGCGATTCTGAGCCTGAGGCTAGAGCATGCATCCTGGAGGTTGGTCCAGGAATTCTGGGGCTGGCGCCTGCCCACAGGTGGATAGAACTGGCTCCCGGGGTCTCTGGCTGCAGGACTCTGGGAGCTCCTGGTCTAGCTCCTGTGCATGGTGTGTGGGGGCAAGGCCTGAGCGCTCTGGTGGCCAGGGCCTCAGTTGGCTCACTGGTCTTAAGGTAGCTTCTCTGCTGGTGAATGGGGCTATGCTCACCCAATTAGCTGCTTGGCTAGAAGCATCCCGCACTCCTACCTATATGCTATTGGGTAGGAACAAAGATGCGTCCTGTGGATAGTGTGCTATAGCAAGGATTCCAGCATGGTGCTTCCCAGCACCAGTATTTACCTGTTGGTAGAAAGAGCTCCCCCAAATGGCTGCCTCTGATGTATGTGTCTCCATGGTGATATGCAGTTGCCTCTTGCCTCTCTGGGGGACAATCCAAGATCAGCAGATAGGTGTGACCCCGGTTCCTCTCAGCTTACTGCTTCTGTCCTGGTTCCCAGAGCATGTGAGATTTTGTGTGTGCCTTTTGAATATGAATTCTTTATTTCCTACAGCCCTCTGGGACTCCTAAAAGTAAGCCCCACTGGCCTTCAGAGCCAAATGTTCCAGGGACTTGTCTTCCCAGCCCAGGATCTTTAAACTGGGTCACCCAATGTGAGGCTAAGACCCCTCACTCCTTGGGGAGAGCCCCTACAATTTTAACTATTCTCCCATTTTTGGGTCACCCTCCTGGGGTTGTGAGATTTGACTGTATTGTGAGTGCACCCCTCCTATTGTCTTGCTGTAGTTCCTTCTTTATACGTTTAGTTGTTTTATTTCTGTGTGATGCAATTATAAATTTGATCTTTTCCTTAATTTTACTTTGTTAGTTTGCATAGAAAATCAACTGATTTTTGCATATTGATTTTGTGTACTGAAAGTATATTGGATTCACTTATTTCTAACTGTATTTAGGTGGGATCTTGAAGGTTTTCTATGTGTAATATTATGTCATCTGCAAATTATGACATTTTTACTACTTCCTTACAGATTTGGAGGCCTGTATTTTTTTGTTTTTGTCTAGGGTAGGGAAGATAACCTGGAGAAGGAAATGGCAACCCATTCCAGTATTCTTGCCTGGAGAATCCCATGGAAAAAGGAGCCTGGCAGGGGCTGCAGTCCCTGGGTTTGCAAAGAGTAGGATATGACTGAGCGATTATCACTCACTCAGCAGCAGTGTTTAGGACTTCTAATACTGTATTCAGTAAATGTGGCAAGAGTGGTTATTCTTGTCTTGATTCTGATGTCACAGGCAAAGTTTCATATTTTCACTGTTCAATATCATTTAGCTATAGGCTTGTCATATGTGACCTTTATTATGTTGAGGTGCATTCCCGCTATGCCCACTTTGTTATGGTTTTTATTATAGATGGATGTTAAATGTCGTCAAGTGCTTTTTTCTGCATTCATTAAGATGATTATTCTGATGGTTGTTTACTAGAAATATTGGCTTCTTATTATCTTTTCTCGTGCAGTCTGTCTAGTTTTGGTATCAGAGTAATTCTGGCCTTCTAAATGAGTTTAGAAGTGCTCCCTCATCTTCCGTTTATGGAAGAGTTTGAGAAGGATTGGTATTTATTCTTCTCTAAATATTTGGAAGAATTCAGCAGTGTAGCCGTCTGATCCTGGGCTTGTTTCTTGGGTAGTTTTTGATTAGTGAATCAGTGTCTAGTAATTACCAGTCATTATTCTGGGATTTCCAGTTTCTTTATGATTCAGTTTTAGTAAGTTGTATGTTTCTAGAAAATTTCCCATTATTTTGATTATGCAAAGTGTGTGTGTGTGTGTGTGCTCAGTCATGTCCTACTCTTTGCAACCCCATATACTATAGCCCACCAGGCTCCTCTATCCTCATTCTCTCCAGGCAAAGGTACTGTAGTGGGTTATCATTTCCTCCTCCAGGGGATCTTCCTGACCCAGGAGTGGAACCCACATGTCCTGCATTGGCAGTTCTTTACCCCTGAGCCACCAAGGAATCCTTTTATCCCCATATGTTTTTGCATTTTCCAGTTTTGTGATAATTTATTTCATATCTTTGGACTAGGAAAAGATGCTTCATATGTTTTCAGTGTTCTTAAAGTTCTTAAGATTTATTTTATGACTTAACATATAACCTATATTAGAGAATGTTTTATGTGCACTTGAGAAGATTGTGTATTCTGTTACCTTTGGATGAATATTCTTTATATGTCTGTTAAGTTCACTTGGTGTAATATATAATTTAAAGCAAAAGTTCCTTATTGAGTTTCTGTGTGGTAAAAGTGGGAAGTCCTCTACTGTTATTATATTATTTCTCCCTTTAGGTTACTTAATATTTGCTTTATAAAAATTAGGTACACCTATTTTGGGTGCAATAATGCTCACAAATGTTATATCCCCTTTATCATTTTAAAATAATCTTCTTTATCTCACACTAAAGTCTGTGTCTTAAAGTCTATTTTCTGGATGTCAGTATACTACCTCAGCATCCTTTCGGTTTTCATTTGCCTAGATTTTTTTTTTTTCATCCCTCCATTTTCAGTCTTTGTGTCTCCTTATATCTGAAATGAGTGTCTTATAAGCAGCATATGGAAGACTTAAAAAATTCATTTAGCTACTCTACATCCTTTGATTGGCAAATTTAAAGTAATTATTGATATTTAGAGCTTACTAATATCATTCTGTTGTTTTCATACTATTTTGTAATTCCTCTGTTCTGTTATTCATCTCTTGCTCTCTCATTTGTGATTTGATATTAATACTTTTCTTAGTTGTATGCTTTGATCCCCTTCTCTTTAGCCTTTGTGTTTCTACACTAGATTTTTGCTTTATAGTTACCGTGAGATTTTATGTATCATTTAAAGTGTACTTCTTTTTTGAAGAATGTTTTAATTTCATTTTCTTTTACTGTAAACAAGCTACTTATTAATATCTATATAAATATATTCTTTACCTCTGATATTAATAGAAGAGAACAGCCTGGATCAAAGTTTATGAGAGTTATGAAAGTTTTTAATCTGTTTTGTTACACTGTCCTCCAGAAAGACTGTTTCAATCTGAGTAATGTACCTACTCCATTATGGTCCCAACAAATTTGCTATCATACTCCTTTAGCTATTTGCCAGAATTATAGCTCTTCTTTCCCTTTATCGGGCTTCCTTGGTGGCTCAGAGGGTAAAGCGTCTGCCTGCAATGCGGGAGACCCAGATTCGATCCCTGGGTCTGGAAGATCCCCTGGAGAAGGAAATGGCAACCCACTCCAGTGTTCTTGACTGGAAAATTCCATGGACTGAGGAGACTGGTAGGTTACAGTCCACGGGGTTGCAAAGATTTGGACACGACTGAGCGACTTCACTTTCACGTCCCTTTATTACTCCCAAAGTGAAATAAATAAAACCATACTGTTTTAATAGCCTTAATTTAAAATAATATATTTTCTTAAACATACTGCACATTTTAATTTTTTTGAATGGCCATTGGTCCTTGTTTTGTTCAGAGGTTTGCATTTTTTATATGAATTATAAGAACTCCTTATAAACATATAGATGTTTAACTTTTCTTTCTCTCATAAATTTCTTTTTTTTTGTATTTTTATTTGACTGTTTACTCTGCTTTTTTATTGTTCTGTAAAGGTTTTAACACTTTATGTAGTCATTTTAAGTCAACTCAACAAAACTGAGATCTTGCCCACTAGTTAAAATGAGGAAAATTTAATTTAGTGAACAGTTCCAAAGCATTATAAAAGCAAAGATTAAAACAGGCAATAGTAAGACAATTGAAAGATTACTAATGGTGGGAAGCTCCTACAGGGATCAGTGATGTTAACAGAACCATTGATTTCAGCCTTGAGCAATTTTCCTGCCGGGGCTGGACTCAGTGAGAAGATCCAAGTTGTGCTGGAGACACTGCCTGTAGCAGAGAAAAAGGGGAGAGATATTGTGATTTCTTTTCCTCCACTCTGAAGTTTCTTATCAGTGCCTCTCATTGTCCAAACCTAGCCCGAAGCCATTTGAAAGGGAGTCTGGCAAATAGTTTACAGTGGAAATTGCTTATAAAACAAAACATACATGTGAAAGTTGAGAAATGGATTGAGAGCAAATAGGCAATGATCTGGAGAATTATATATATCAATTATCCGGTTTATGATTTCTAGATTTGGTGTTTTTACAGTAAATCTTTTCCTTTCTCAGAATTACTTCTACTATTTGTATTCAGTGTTGATTCTTATGTTTTCAGTACACATGAAACATATTTTAGTATAAATATAAATAGAAATCTAATCTTATTTCTCAATGCAGAATAGTTTTCCAAACACTATCATTTATCTATTGTTTTGAAATTATGCTTTTGTCATATTCTGAGTTTTTAGTTTCTGCACTATTATTTAGCTTCTTATATCTCCTTGTTTATTCTGACAACCTACTGTGTTGCTTTTTATTCACTCACTCTACAATACACAGATGACGTCTCCCTTATGGCAGAAAGCAAAGAAGAACTAAAGAGCCTCTTGATGAAAGTGAAAGAGGAGAGTGAAAAAGTTGGCTTAAAACTTAACATTCAGAAAACTAAGATCATGACATCTGGTCCCGTCACTTCATGGCAAATAGATGGGGGAACAATGGAAACAGTGAGAGACTTTATTTTTTGGGGGGGCTCCAAAATCACTGCAGATGGTGACTGCAACCATGAAGTTAAAAGACACTTACTCCTTGGAAGAAAAGTTATGACCAACCTAGACAGCATATTAAAAAGCAGAGACATTACTTTACCAACAAAGGTCTATCTAGTCAAGGCTACGGTTTTTCCAATAGTCATGTATGGATGTGAGAGTTGGACTATAAAGAAAGTTGAGCTAAGAATAATTGATGCTTTTGAACTGTGGTGTTGAAAAGTCCCTTGGACTGTAAGGAGATCCAACCAGTCCATCCGGAAGGAAATCAGTCCTGAATATTCATTGGAAGGACTGATGCTGAAGCTGAGACTCCAATACTTTGGCCACCTATTATGAAGAACCGACTCATTGGAAAAGACCCTGATGCTGGGAAAGATTGAGGCCATGTGGGGAAGGGGATGACAGAGAATGAGGCGGTTGGATGCCATCACTGACTCGACGGACGTGAGTTTGAGCAAACTCCGAGAGTTGGTGATGGACAGGGAACCCTGGAATGCTGCAGTCCTTGGGGCTGCAAAGAGTCAGACATGACTGACCTATAACACATGGGAAATTAAAATTTAAAAATTAAAATAAAAGACTTAATAGAGCATTAAATGGATATGGGTAAAAAGTTTTTTGAAAAGTTATTTGTAAACTTGTAAATAATAAGTGTTTCAGTTAATATTTATTCACTTGCAGATAAGGCGCCTCAGACTGTAAGAAGATCTTTTGGATTATGCAACTGGAAGAATGGTTTATTCCAGTGATTCTAAGTCTGTTTCTCTGTGATTTTTCAGCTGTCTTCCTTGTCTATTTGACTTCATCTCTAGGCTGGTTTCACTCTTGCTAACAAAAGCAATGTTGACTATGCCAAGCTTCATGAAAATCAGAGAGATAAACACTACCTGTTTTGTGGACCTATATTAAAATAAAGGATCCATATTTCCTATAAACTTCTGGAAAATCACCTCTTTTTTTCTCACTGTCCTCAAGTAAGTTACATACTTTCCCTTAACAGACCTCTGGGATTCAGTGTTGCTAATGGTGAGATGAATGCTACAGATGTCCATGACAGAAATCACGGTACCCTTAGAAAAAGGAAATGAAATCAACGCATGGAAGTCTAATAACAAAATATCCACTAAAATAGAGGGTGATACAGGATTAGAGCATCTATTTAATTCAGAGCTTCTCAAAGTTTTGCTGTGTAGACTTCTTTTTGCTTCTAAAATATGTTAAATCCTAAAAAGCTTTATTTTGGGTTATATCTATCAGTATTTACAGTATGAGATTTGAAATTGAGAAAATAAAATATATTATTTTATTAAAAGAAAAATAATGAGCCTATTACACTTTAACATACTCAATTATATTAAAAGCATATTGAAGGAAATGCTTATTGAATGGCCATATGTCAGGTACCTTGTTAAGTATGAAATCAGTTATGTCATGTTTGATTCAGGAAGAAGATAGGCTTTCATTTTATTATCTAACAGGTACAATTTACTATTTTTTTTTTAAATGTTGCTTCTTTCTGTCCACTTCTCTCTGTTTAGGATATTCTCCAGTTTCAGTTCTCCTTAAAAGTAAGTTAGTCTCCTTGATTCAAGTCTCCTTCCAGTCAGTTGCAAGATCAAACTTCTGAACTGTACAATCACATCACTCTGCGCCAGGTTATCTTCAGTGTTTGATGGCTCTAAGATAAATTCGGATTCTTCAGGGTAGTGTATAAGTTTCTCAGTAACCTGATCCTCTTTCCCCCTTCTCCCCACATTCACCAACAGCTCTCTCCAACAGTTTTGCCCACTTTCTGGCTCTGTTCTTTGGTTCATCTTCCTCATCTCCCACTCCCAGTACCACACTCATTTCTATAAATATTGACTCTGGTCATATCTGTTCCTGTGTTTCTCCAAATACTACATTTCCCGCCCCTCCCCGCCCCCCCGCCAGTTTTCAGTAGCACAGGTTACTTCCCATGCTACGTAAGAACTCAATACCCCAAGCTACATGCTGTCAATTTTCTGAACTCCCAAAGCATATAGAGGAAAAGACAGTATAGATTCAAATTGTAGGTCAGACCAGGTGAATTGGATGAGTCGGGCATGTTCCTCAGTATTTCAGAGTATGATATTTTTATACTCTGGACCAGCATGAAAAAGGTCTAACTAGTTGAGGGGGTGCATCAAGTCTAGCTTAGTGAACAGCTGATAATAGTTTGTCAGTAAATTATTTTTTCTTTCATATTTGCCCATGTAAGAATCAATACATAGTTTAGATAATCAGAATTTTCACTTTTTTCTGCCTCTCTTATGCTTGAAAAGCACCTCCAGCTTTTTTGTTAATGCTGTTTTTATATCAGTATGTTACATTGCAGTCAGTCCATGTTAGTGGTATTTCTAATGGCAAACAAGGCAAGTAATACTATCAGAGAACAAAGCCCTTTAATTAATAAATTACACTATCTTATGATAGATAGTCAGCCAAAGTACATGAAAATGTAAAATTCATAGAGATGTCATATAAATAGCCTCACTTTCAACTTCATATTGGTAAATCAGTGATATATTCAGATACTGTATTTCAGAGAACTTGAGAGAAAACTAACACTAGAAGGAAACTGCTTAGAGAATATATGTTCTGCTTGATTTCATAGTCAAGTATAATTTCTAAAGCAAACTCAATATTGTGGTTCAAATTCAAACATAGTTTACTTCTATCACATGCTGTTGCTTAAGAAGGGTTTGGTATTAGAGAACCTGGAATATGAGAGATTTTGTAACATTATGCCTTGAGGGATTTGAGGATGTTGCCAACAGTATTAAATGGAGGAGACTTTCATATATAGTTACTTCTATTTCTAGCATTTATTGGATTTATTGAAAATTGTAGCTCATTATACTCTGAAACAAATAGTTGCTAGTATATGTAAATACATCCTGACATAATCTGTGACCTCAAGAATAATTATTTAGTTTATCTGAGATGGAACCTAGTCACTTATATTTTGAAATACATTGCAGCAGAATCTCTCCTTTCTTAACTTGTTTGCATGACTTATACAACATCATGTTTAAGTAATTTAATATTTTCCATGCAAAATTGTCATTTACCACTTTTTCAATATTGCTTGATTTTGAAAATAAAGTTTTATCAAATTAAAATCAGTTGTCCCTATGGAATGATATTTTAGAATCTTATGATGTTTTCTTCATAATTTTTTTCATAACATTTATTACTTCCTTATTTCTTAGACTATAAATGAAAGGATTTAACAAAGGGATAACTAGTGTATAAAAAATAGCAAGAGGTATATCTTTATCTGTGTCATTAACTGAATTTGGTCTGATATACATGAAGAGAAGGGAACCGTAGAACATTGAGACGGAGAGAAAGTGGGATGCACAGGTGGATAGGGCTTTGCCTTTTCCTTCTTTGGTTTTCATCTTAAAAATCGTGAAAAGGATGAGGAGATAAGAGATTATTACTATGATAATAGAGAATACTTGAACTGACCCTGAAAAGATAAATATCATTAATTCATTGATATAAGGGTCAGCACAGGAGAGTCTGTATAATGGAAGAACATCACAAAAGAAGTGGTTGATTTGATGAGACCTGCAGAAAGTTAGCCTAAACAAAAATCCAATGTGAATCATGGAATGTAGGTTTCCAGCTGTGTAGGCCCCCATGGTCATCTGAACGCAGAGTTTCTTTGACATCATGGTATGGTACTGCAGTGGTTTGCATATGGCCACATAGCGGTCATAGGCCATTGCTGCCAGGAGAAAGCAATCTGCAGTTTCAGCAAGGCAGAGAAAGTAAAATTGTGCCATGCATTCATAGAGGGAAATCATTCTGTCTTTGGAAAAAAAGTTCTGTAGCATCTTGGGGGTAATGGCACTGGAGCAACAGGAATCCATCAGAGCGAGGTTTCCCAGGAAGATGTACATTGGTGTGTGAAGACGATGCTCTGTGACTATCAATGCCACCAGGCCAAGATTCCCCACCATGGTGATCAGATAGATGGTAAGGAAGACCAGGAACAGAAGGGGCTTCAGCTCTGGGTGATCTGTAAATCCTGTCAGGGTAAATTCAGTTGCCAAGGAGAGGTTATCCTCTGTCATCTCTACTGTTGTCTGTTGAGATAGGAATTATGGAGAGATAAGATTCCAATGTAGAATGTGTATAACTTTCCTTTTAATATTTTTTTTAATAAGGAGAAAGCTTCTCCTGCTGTCTTGTGATACAAGGACACAAACTTCTAGGGAATATTCATCTCCAAAATGTGTCAGTGCCTATGACCTCAACTCTGAAACTCAACATTCACATGGCTATTTGGTAATCACAGGGGGGATGCTAACAGTGGAAAAGGTTTGTCTTTATGAATTTATGGAAGTATGGTGTACAAATCTAGGTACTCATATTTGCTTCATTTTGCCCATAAAGTTTGTTTTATATTAGGCTTTAAAAATGAATTTAAAATTACTTTTTCTATATATAGAAACTTTTTAAAATTAAATTTCATATACTCTCCCAGTGGAATAGATATTTTAAAATAGCTTAGAATAGAGGTGTTAATTTATGTCTTAAGAATTGTTTGAAGATTACTAAGGATTATTGAGAGAACTGTTCAGTTTTAAAGAAAGTAAACTCAGACAGCTAAGGAGTAAAACAAGAATTGATTATCACCTCTTTATCCCTTTTCTCAGCTTCATACCCATTTTCATAAGCACTGACTGTCCATGTCGTTATTCCTATTTCTAAGATATCTGCATCCTTTTCTCCTTCATCTAAAGCATGGTTTGTATATACTACTACTTAATAAAGTTAACCAGATCCCCCGATCACACTAATTTTCACCTTCTGGACTCTCCATCACGTCTTGTATACCCAACACAATCTTTGATAACATATCTAATTGACATTGCATTTTTCATAAGTGTGTACAATTAACTTATTGTATAGTAGACATTTTGAGGTTAGCTGTAACTTATGCTTCTTATAGCAGCTGTACAGTACAAAAGCAGAAAGAACAGTATTGATTCTAGTCCTGCTTCCCTCCCAGTGACCTGGGATGGATGAACTTGTTTCCAGGGTCCTACCACTGATCCTTAATAACGTCTTTGGTGGTACTTACAGTGATCCTTAGTAAACTCTTCTGCAGGTTGAGAAGATTCTACAAGGAGAATTATCCAAAACTCATCATTTAAAAATTAAGATTAATATCTAAAATATGTGAAAACTCATACAGCTCAATAATAAAAGTATAGACATTCAGATTAAAAGATGGGCAGAGGAACTACCAAGATAATTTTACAAAAGACATCCAAATGGTCAACAGACACATGAAAAGATGGTCGACATCACTAATCATTAGAGAAATGCAAATCAAAAACCGTGATATATTACCTCACACATTTCAGAATGCGTATCATCAAGAAGATGAGAGATAACCATTGTTGCCTAGATTGTGGAGAACAGAGAATGTGGCAAGAACTTTGTTGGTGGAAATGTAAATTGGTTCAGCCACTGTGGATGCCAGCATGGAGTTTCCTCAGATAATTCAAAATAGAACTACCATGTAATCCCACAATTGCGCTTCTGTATATATACTCTAAGAAAATGAAAACAAATTATGAAAGGGATATATGCAGTCTTATATTTCTAGTTACAGTAGCTAAAATACAGAAACATCTGTGTATCTGTCTAAGGATGAATGGATAGAAGTGAAAGGGCATTCAGACTTGAGAAAGAAGGATATCCTTCAATTTTACAGCATCGTGGATTGACTTTGGGGACATTATGCCAAGTTATATAAGTCAGAGAAAGACAAAAACTGTAAGATATAGTTTAAATGTGCATCTAAAAAAACAAAACATGAAAACAGAGTAAAATAGTGGTTATTGGGGGCTCTGGGAGATGAAGAAACAGGAAAGGTATTCTTTATTGGTACAAACTTGAAATTAACAGATAAGTGAGATCTTATCTGAATTTGACAGATAAGATCTAGTACACACTACAGTGAATATAAACAATATTTTACTATAATCATCTAAACCACTGAGAGACTAGATGTCAATGATTTCTGCCACAAAAATGAAAATTATGTGACGTTATAGAGAGCTAACATTCTGCAGTTGCAATCAATTACTAGTTTTTCAAATCAACATGTTATAAGCATTAAACTTACACAATGTATGTCAAATATATTTCAGTTATATATATATATATGTATATATATATATATATAATAAGAACTTTCAGGTATCTTTTATCTGAGTTGACTCACCTACTATTTTGTTTTGCTTCTAAAAATTTATATAAGATTTTCTAAAGTATATCACAGTAGATTCAAAGTTAATAAAATAAACTTTATGCTTTAGTTTTCTAACATTTAGAAAAAGAGAAATTTCTTTAAACCTTAATATACTTTTTGAGAACAAATTTTTATTTCCTTTAGGTGGCTATCTTCTACCATTATTTAGTGATCCACTAGAAATATTGACTGGTATCTAATCATATGAATTCTATATTGTTTTCAAAATGGGTTTATTTTTTCCATAGTCAAGTATTAAAGAACTTAACTGAAAAATGTTTGTTGTAAAATATTAAATATTAGCTGTTGGATTATTGGGCTAAGCTAGGAAAGCATTCAGTGCAAGTTCCTAAATTATTTGATTACTTTCTGTCTTTACCTGTGTATTTTTAAAAATTATAACTGACAAGAAAGGTCAGGGTACTCTACAGTTTGAATATCATTCTAATTTTTCCATAGCCTTCAGTTTGGGGAAGAGGTAAAAAGATAACTGAGTAATTGACATCTAATAACAACAAAATACCCTCTCTAGTGTTCTTGCCTGGAGAATCCCAGGGACGGCGGAGCCTGGTGGGCTGCGGTCTATGCGTCACACAGAGTCGGACACGACTGAAGTGACTTAGCAGCAGCAACAACAAAATACTTTAGATAAATAAATATTAAGGGATGCTAATATGAAAAATAAATTGGAGTACTTCTCTTACCTAGATTTCACAGCAGAAAGTTTTGCAGCATCTTATGTTTGCCTTGTGATCTTGGATCTCATAGAATTTCAGAATATAAGCCTTAGTCTCTTAAAACATTTGGGATTAAAAGAATGAAAATATGGGCAAATACTAATAGGTCAGAGTCAATAATTATGTTTCTTACATTACAAAGTAAAAATTTCCATCAAATCCTAAGGGATTTCCCTGCAGAGACACCAGTATATTTCCATATGGAGATTCAGTCACCAACACATATCAGGATCACCTGTGAAATAATGAAGTTAAAACATACTCCTTTCATTAAGGTCACTAAGGTTATTTGATCATTACCCATTGACTAATATGTAACTGACCTCATTTTAAAATTCCGTTTCTCATTCTGCTTAAATGCAGTGTGAACAGGAAAGAGTCTCATGTTGGCTTGACCTTTTTTACTGGAGGAATTAATATGGTTTATGAAAGATGCTTAGAATTTTGAGAGGAGGCTAGAAGATGTGGTCGTTTTATCACAGGGTCGTCTGTGAGTTGATGTGTCCTGATGTTTTGCAACATATCATTGGAAACTCTGATATTTAGTCCCAAATATGAATTACCTAGGGCTTCCCTGGTGGCTCAGCAATAAGAATCCACCTGCAATGGAAGAAAGAGATGCGAGTTCGATCCCTAGGTCAGAAAGATCCCCTGGAAAAGGAAATGGCAACTCACTCCAGTATTCTTGCCCAGGTAACTACATGGACAGAGGGGTTATAGTCCATGGGGTCACCACAGAGTCAGACACAACTTATCAACTAAAGCAGTGACTAAACGACAGCAACATCAACAATGTGAATTACCTAGGTGGTTCTACTTTTCAGCTTTCCCCAGCTGCCTTTATCCTTCTTACCCTGTTTTTTCCCACTACATTCCACTAATCACTCTTCAGTATACTACATATTTATTTGTTGGTACATTTATAGTCAATCAATATCTCCCCCACCATTAGCATGTGGAGCTAAATGGAAAAGGTTTTTTTCTCTGTTATGTTCATTTCCGTGTTTATAATGCCTTGATAGCATGTGGCAGGTTGTAATGGTCAACAAATACCTGTTAGATGAAAGAAATTATATTTTCCTGCTCAAGAACTTGAAATGATATTTCATTAGTTTCAAACAATCCATTTTTAAAAAGAACTTGGTATTCTAGATGGTCTGCAGTCTTTCAGTATCTTAATGATAATCCTGATTTATTCTTCTGACCTCAGGATATGACACTTGGTTGTATTTATTCCTTCACTGGTCTTGTGTACGCCTGCTAGATTAATTTACACTTACAGTTTATTTCAGCTAAAACTCCTTGTTCAGCCTCTCTTTTCAGCCCAATATACTCATTCTTGATCTTAAGTCAGATCTCTATGAGGACATTCCTTTCAATTATATTGATGTTTGTTTTCCTGTTCTGTTTAGTAACTACCTGCTATCACAGTGCATTTGCCACTTGCTTACATGTGACTTCTTACATGTTGATTTTAAAAGTATTGGCTAAATATCCATAAAGTACCAATCATGTCTTATGTATTTTGTGCTTCTGACAACACACTGAGTTAGATTCTCAATATACGCTTCACTGATATTTAAAATTTCAGTTTTGTTGAACTTCAGTCAAGTGCTTCTAATATACAGGATGCTGGAAGAGATGGTAGGTAGAATGAGCGCAGGATGAGAAATATTTAGGTTTTAGAAATGACTCCACAAGAAGCTCATAATCTAGTGAGAGAAAGACACTTGCATTGCTAACGAGAAGGCAGTTCAGGCTGTGATATTAAAAAGTGTAAGTAGGTCACATATAAACATGGTGAATGAAGTGGATGGAGACCCAGAGGAAAAAAGAAAGATTCCTCATTGGAAGTGCCATTTCAGATTAACTTTGCAGGATAAGTAGAGTTATAATAAATGATGCACATGAGCAAAATAAGAAGACTAATGGGAACATATGAAAAAATCCTGGAAGCTTGAAAGAGCAAGACCTAATTTAAAAATATATAAATAGTATATATATATTAATATAATATAAATTATATATAATATAAATATAAATAGTAAACAGGGTGGCTGAGGCTTACCCATACATGATGTTGGAGATTCAGTTCAGTTCAGTCACTCAGTCATCTCTGACTTTGCGATCCCATGGACTGCAGCATGCCAGGCTTCTCTGTCCATCACCAACTCCCGGAGCTTACTCAAACTCATGTCCATCGCGTAGGTGTGCCATCCAACCATCTCATCCTCTGTCGTCCCCTTCTCCTGCCTTCAATCTTTCCCAGCAACAGGGTCTTTTCCAATGAGTTGGGTTTTCACATCAGGTGGCCAAAGTATTGGAGTTTCAGCCTCAGCATCAGTTCTTCCAATGAGTATTCAAGACTGATTTCCTCGAGGATGGACTAGTTGGACCTCCTTACAGTCCAAGGGATATAGGAGATACAGATAGTATAAATGGAATGGGAAAATAGATTAGAAATTGTTCTGATTGGTTCCTTCCCATTCTTTTCTGTCCCTGCCAATTCACCAAACCCTGTCTCTCAATAAGGTCACAACCAACTCTAAATGTTGACTCCAAAGAACATGTAATTATCTTTCTAACCCAGCTGTGATGTTTGGTATTTTTTAAAATCTTCACCTCTGGTTCTGTGATAGTACTCACTGTTTCTATCTTCCTGACTGTTCCATTTAAGTCTTTTATCAGGGTTGTTTTTCTCGGTTTGTGTTTAATGATGCTTGTGTTTCCCTTAGTTTTATACTTGACCTTCCTCTTTAATGCTAGATATTCCTCTAGATTGTCGCATCTAATTATGTGACTCCACTTTGTTCCATCTTATGGTGGCTTCACCAGCAGAGCGTTCCAAGCCATTTTTGGTGTATATTCATATCACTAAAATCTTGGGGAGTGTATTCTGAATATGTACATTTTATCTATGACTTGGTAGAATTATCACTTTGCTAAAATATTATGTGTAGTATAAAATATGAAAATAGAATAAGAATTAAAGAAGTGGTATTGAAAGTTTTATTTAAAAACAATGTTACTCCCACTAACACTATTTTCAATTTAAAAATTAATAATTTTATATTCAGAAAAAGGTATAATGATGTATGGCATATAATATAATTAAAATCTTAGGGCTGTGATATAACAATCCATGTACTTGTTTGAATCTATTTCCAAACATTTAAAAATGTCTGAGATAGAGGAAAAGATCCTATACAAAGAGATCTGCCCAAATGGAGAAGAAGGCAAGTTTTGGTGGGTCCCAACACAGGGATGGGCTCTTCAACAGGCTCAAGCTGGGGGTGAAGAGCCCTGATATTTGAGTCCAATGACTCATCAGACCAATGGTGTTAGAGACATCTGAGGTGGGAAGAGGATATAGGGTGAGTGGAAAGTTAATGGAAAACTCTAGGAGGAGAGTTGCTTATGGTGTTGGGGCAAGCCTTATTTTCTGCAGCAGAGAATAATCAACTATTTAAAACATAACTCCCTGGTGTGCCGTGAACACTGCTAGAGGAAGAGTTCCTGACTTTGGAACATCAGGCGACCAAGAAGCCAGAGCTGACTCATGAACTGGAATTTATCAGACTATTGAGTATAAGGTTGAGTGAGCCCAGGAACAGTTCATTAGAAGACAAAGATGGACCATTTAAGGATTTGTTATGAGCAGGGCCAGAAATACCATAAACCACACAAGTAGGTGACCCAGACTGCCTTGTTATCTACTACCATTGCAATGACCTCTTTCCCTCAGCTCACATATCTTGCCTTAAATGGCCAAATTAGTTTTTGGACAGTAAGCTTGGTCTGTTGATACAAGCCAATTGCCACAGAGCTATAGCCCCAGCCAGAGTGATCTTGAAAGGCATTAATAAGGGGAACTCCTCCTTTAGAGTGTTGGAATGCTTATCCATTTTTACTGTATAGAAAGAGAAGTGGTCCAAGTTAAAACTATATGGATTCAGGGTAGAGGTGAATGATTTGGATATTGGTCAGTGCCCTGGGGGGAGAGAGATGAGAAGGTCAGAGTCCAGGAAGAAGAGGCATATGAATGGATCTCTTGGAATGGATACGAAGTATGGAGCACCTCATATTGTAATGTAAATGTCCTCCACAGAACATCTACTATGGAAGAGCTATTAAAGAACCAAATTAGAGTGACTCAGCCAGTTGAGGTCATAAAGCTTTGTTCATCCATCACCCCAGGGCTGGATTGTGGACACATGAAAAATGGCTGGGATGGAGGCTTGCATGTTGCCTAATAGCAGAGGTTCCAGTGTTTCTAGGCTGATTTAGCAACTGTTTCTTCTAGAAGTTCAACTTGCCCAGAAAGAGACCACTCTGGCCCCCAGTTGGCAGCATCACTCAAGGAGATCAGTCAGCCACTTGGTGGTAAGAGTGCTACTCTGAACCTTTTTTACTCTAAAGTAGGAAGAAATTTGTTTTGGCAAGGAATTCATTTTGAGTAGAATCAGCATAATCTAGATATGGAGATGATTCATATGCGTCTGTTGGTATTCTCTTGCTCAGATTTGACAGTAAATAGACAAATAACGTTGTACTCGAATGGTTCAGACAGCCCAGGCTTAGGACCCACCCCCTCAAGGGATCTGCTTCTTGATCATCCCATTATGATAGTCATCTGGAGCAGCAGAAGTGTAATGAATCAAGCAGAGGAGTAAGGTGAATATTAGCATGTGTTTGAGACTAGCTGTAACAGTGGGAACTGCAGGTGTCAATTAACCTTCATCTTGTAAAATTCTCCAGGAAGAGAGAAGGAGCTACCTCCAGGTGGGGCCTGCCCCAGAGCTTAGTATAAGTAACAAGTAACTCTGAACAGCGTAAGACGTGGCCTGTACTGTGTCTGTGGTTCCATCCCAGATCCCACCTGATTTCTCAATCTGTAAGAGTGCGAGGAGGTGACAGCTGTCATCTAAGTCTCATTCCAAAAATGTTCTTAAGGTGGAGATAAACAACTTTGGAAGTTTATATAAACTTTATTTTATGTATTGGTTAATTTAAAAATGTTTATTTTGTATTGGAATATAGTTGATTTAAAATGTTTTCATTTCAGGTGTATAGCAAAGTGATTCAGTTATACAAATATACATATATGTACATATATATATATTTATATTCTTTTTAAAATTCTTTTCCCATTTAGGCTATTATAGAATATTGAGCAGAGTTCCCTGAGCTGCCATGCAGTAGGCTCTCACTGGTCATCTGTTTTATACATGGTGCCAGTAGACTGTATATGTCAGTCCCAGCCCCCCAATTCATCCCTCCCCCTTCCCCCTTGGCATCTATTTATCTGTTCTCTACATCTCTGTCTCTCCATTCTGAAGCTATTTTATTTATAAACCAATTGTATTTTAGTAATTTTATATATTAAATAGTGGACATGTTCACTTTTCTGTTCAATAATCCTTGATTTTGAAAAAAAATTTACTCAAAATCAATTAACTGTAGGGCATGATATTTGTTTCAGAATGTTATGAAATCTTCATAATTTTTCTCATGACTTTTATTATTTCCTTATTTCTTAGACTGTAAATAAAAGGGTTTAATAAAGGAATAACTAGAGTATAAAAAATAGCAACAGGTATGTCTTTTTCTTCTTCATTAACTGAACTTGGTCTAATGTACATGAAGAGAAGAGAACCGTAGAATATTGAGACAGAGAGAAAGTGGGACGCACAGGTAGATAAGCCTTTGCCTCTGGTCTTGTTAGATTTCATTTTGAAAATTGTAAAAAGGATGAAAAGGTAAGAGATTATTACTGTGGTAATGGTAAAGGTTTGAATTGACCCTGAAAAGATAAATATCATTAATTCATTGATATAAGGGTCAGCACAGGAGAGTCTGTATAATGGAAGAACATCACAAAAGAAGTGGTTGATTTGATGAGACCTGCAGAAAGTTAGCCTAAACAAAAATCCAATGTGAATCATGGAATGCAGGTTCCCAGCTGTGTAGGCCCCCGTGATCATCTGAGCGCAGAGTTTCTGTGACATCACGGTGTGGTACTGCAGTGGTTTGCATATGGCCACATAGCGGTCATAGGCCATCACTGCCAGGAGAAAGCAATCTGCAGTTTCAGCAAGGCAGAGAAAGTAAAATTGTGCCATGCATTCATAGAGGGAAATCATTCTGTCTTTGGAAAAAAAGTTCTGTAGCATCTTGGGGGTAATGGCACTGGAGCAACAGGAATCCATCAGAGCGAGGTTTCCCAGGAAGATGTACATTGGTGTGTGAAGACGATGCTCTGTGACTATCAATGCCACCAGGCCAAGATTCCCCACCATGGTGATCAGATAGATGGTAAGGAAGACCAGGAACAGAAGGGGCTTCAGCTCTGGGTGATCTGTAAATCCTGTCAGGGTAAATTCAGTTGCCAAGGAGAGGTTATCCTCTGTCATCTCTACTGTTGTCTGTTGAGATAGGAATTATGGAGAGATAAGATTCCAATGTAGAATGTGTATAACTTTCCTTTTAATATTTTTTTTAATAAGGAGAAAGCTTCTCCTGCTGTCTTGTGATACAAGGACACAAACTTCTAGGGAATATTCATCTCCAAAATGTGTCAGTGCCTATGACCTCAACTCTGAAACTCAACATTCACATGGCTATTTGGTAATCACAGGGGGGATGCTAACAGTGGAAAAGGTTTGTCTTTATGAATTTATGGAAGTATGGTGTACAAATCTAGGTACTCATATTTGCTTCATTTTGCCCATAAAGTTTGTTTCCATTTTTATATTAGGCTTTAAAAATGAATTTAAAATTACTTTTTCTATATATAGAAACTTTTTAAAATTAAATTTCATATACTCTCCCAGTGGAATAGATATTTTAAAATAGCTTAGAATAGAGGTGTTAATTTATGTCTTAAGAATTGTTTGAAGATTACTAAGGATTATTGAGAGAACTGTTCAGTTTTAAAGAAAGTAAACTCAGACAGCTAAGGAGTAAAATAAGAATTGATTATCACCTCTTTATCCCTTTTCCCAGTTTCATACCCATTTTCATAAGCACTGACTGTCCATGCCATTATTCCTATTTCTAGGATATCTGCATCCTTTTCTCCTTCATCTAAAGCATGGTTTGTATATACTACTACTTAATAAAGTTAACCAGATCCCCCGATCACACTAATTTTCACCTTCTGGACTCTCCATCACGTCTTGTATACCCAACACAATCTTTGATAACATATCTAATTGACATTGCATTTTTCATAAGTGTGTATAATTAACTTATTGTACAATAAACATTTTGAGGTTCGCTGTAACTTATACTTCTTATAGCAGCTGTACGGTGTAAAAGCAGAAAGAACAGTATTGATTCTAGTCCTACTTCCCTCCCAGTGACCTGGGATGGATGAACTTGTTTCCAGGGTCCTACCACTGATCCTTAATAACGTCTTTGGTGGTACTTACAGTGATCCTTAGTAAACTCTTCTGCAGGTTGAGAAGATTCTACAAGGAGAATTATTCAAAAATCATTTAAAAATTAAGATTAATATCTAAAATATGTGAAAACTCATACAGCTCAATAATAAAAGTATAGACATTCAGATTGAAAAATGGGCAGAGCAACTACCAAGATAATTTTACAAAAGACATCCAAATGGTCAACAGACAAATGAAAAGATGGTTGGCATCACTAATCATTCAGTTCAGTCAGTCAGTCAGTTCAGTCGCTCAGTCGTGTCTGACTCTTTGCAACCCCATGAATTGCAGCATGCCAGGCCTCCCTGTCCATCACCAACTCCCAGAGCTTACTCAAACACATGTCCATCGAGTCAGTGATGCCATCCAACCATCTCATCCTCTGTCGTCCCCTTCTTCTCCTGCCCCCAATCCCTCCCAGCATCAGGCTCTTTTCCAATGAGTCAGCTCTTCGCATGAGGTGGCCAAAGTACTGGAGTTTCAGCTTCAGCATCAGTCCTTCCAATGAACAACCAGGACTTGTCTCCTTCAGGATGGACTGATTGGATCTCCTTGCTGTCCAAGGGACTCTCAAGAGCCTTCTCCAACACCACAGTTCAAAAGCATCAATTTTTTGCCGCTCAGCTTCCTTCACAGTTCAACTCTCACAACCATACATGACCACTGGAAAAACCATAGCTTTGACCAGACGGACCTCTGTTGACAATGTAATGTCTCTGCTTTTTAATACGCTGTCTAGGTTGGTCATAACTTTCCTTCCCAGGAGTAAGCATCTTTTAATTTCATGGCTGTAATCACCATCTGCAGTGATTTTGGAGCCCAAAATAATAAAGTCTGACACTGTTCCCACTGTCTCCCCACTGATCATTAGGGAAATGCAAATCAAAAGCAATGAGATGTTACCTCACACATTTTAGAATGCCTATCATCAAGAAGATGAGAGATAACCATTGTTGCCTAGACTGGGGAGAACAGAGAATGTGGCAAGAACTTTGTTGGTGGAAATGTAAATTGGTTCAGCCACTGTGGATGCCAGCATGGAGTTTCCTCAGATAATTTAAAATAGAACTACCATGTAATCAATCCCACAATTGCACTTCTGTATATATACTCTAAGAAAATGAAAACAAATTATGAAAGGGATATATGCAGTCTTATATTTCTAGTTACAGTAGCTAAAATACAGAAACATCTGTGTATCTGTCTAAGGATGAATGGATAGAAGTGAAAGGGCATTCAGACTTGAGAAAGAAGGATATCCTTCCATTTTACAGCATCATGGATTGACCTTGGGGACATTATGCCGAGTTATATAAGTCACAGAAAGACAAAAGCTGTAAGATATAACTTAAATGTGCATCTTAAACAACCAAAGATAAAAACAGAGTAAAATAGTGGTTACCAGGGACTCTGGGGGATGAGGAAACCGGAAAGATATTCTTTATTGGTACAAACTTGAAATTAACAGATAAATAAGATCTTATCTGAATTTGACAGATAAGATCTAGTACACACTACAGTGAATGTGAACAATATTTTACTATAATCATCTAAACTGCTGAGAGACTAGATCTCAATTATTTCAACCACTAATATGAAAATTATGTCACATTATAGAGAGCTAACATTCTGCAATTGCAGTGAATTACTAGTTTTTCAAACCAACATGTTATAAGCATTAAACTTACACAATGTATGTCAAATATTTTTCAATTATATATATATATATGTATATAATAAGAACTTTTAGGTATATATTATCTGAGTTGACTTATCTACAATTTTTTTTTGCTTTTAAAAATTTATATAAGATTTTCTGAAGTATATCACAATAGATTCAAAGTTAATAAATTAAAATAAACTTTATGCTTTAGTTTTCTAACATTTAGAAAAAGAGAAATTTCTTTAAACCTTAATATACTTTTAGAACAAATTTTTATTTCCTTTAGATGGCTATCTTCTACCATTATTTAGTGACCCACTAGAAATATTGACTGATATCTACTCATATGAATTCTATGTTGAAAATGGGTTTTTTTTCCATAATCAAGTATAAAATAACTTAGCTGAAAAATGTTTGTTGTAAAATATTAAATATTAGCTGTTGGATTATTGGGCTAAGCTAGGAAAGCATTCAGTGAAAGTTCCTAAATTATTTAATGATTACTTTCTGTCTTTACCTGTGTATTTTTTAAAATTCTAACTGACAAGGAAGGTCAGGGTACTTTACAGTTTGAATATCATTCTAGTTTTTTCCTAGCCTTCCGTTTGGGGAAGAAGTAGAAAGATAAGTGAGTAATTGAAATCTAATAACAACAAAGTCCTTTAGATAAACAAATATCAAGGAATACTAATATTAAAAATAAATGAGAGTACTTCTCTGACCTAGATTTCACAGCAGAAAGTTTTGCAGCATCTTATGTTTGCCTTGTGATCTTGGATCTCATAGAATTTCAGAATATAAACCTTAGTCTCTTAAAACATTTGGGATTAAAAGAATGAAAATATGGGCAAATATAAATAGGTCAGAGTCAATAATTATGTTCCTTACATTACAAAGTAAAATTTTCCATCAAATCCTAAGGGATTTCCCTGCAGTGGCACCAGTATATTTCCCTATGGGGATTCAGACACCAACACACATCAGGATGACCTGTGAAATAATGAGGTTAAAACATACTCCTTTCATTAAGGTCACTAAGGTTATTTGATCATTACCCATTGACTAATATGTAACTGATCTCATTTTAAAATTCTGTTTATTATTCTGCTTAAATGCAATATGAGCAGGAAAGATTCTCATGTTGGCTTGACCTTTTTTTACTGGAGGAATTAATATGGTTTATGAAAGATGCTTAGAATTTTGAGAGGAGGCTAGAAGATGTGGTCGTTTTATCACAGGGTCGTCTGTGAGTTGATGTGTCCTGATGTTTTGCAACATATCATTGGAAACTCTGATATTATTATTTAGTCCCACACATGGATTACCTTGGGCTTCCATGGTGGCTCAGCAATAAGAATCCACCTGCAATGGAAGAAAGAGATGTGAGTTCGATCCCTAGGTCAGAAAGATCCCCTGGAAAAGGAAATGGCAACTCACTCCTGCATTCTTGCCTGGGTAAGAAGGGGTTACAGTCCGTGGGGTCGCCACAGAGTCTGCATGGACAGAGGGGTTACAGTCCGTGGGGTCGCCACAGAGTCGGACACAACTTATCAACTAAAGCAGTGACTAAATGACAATACCAGCAACGGCCTGAATCACCTAGACGGTTCTCCTTCCTTTTCAGCTTTCCCCAGCTGCCTTTATCCTTCTCACCCTGTTTTTTCCCACTACATTCCACTAATCACTCTTCAGTATACTACATATTTATTTGTTGGTACATTTATAGTCAATCAATATCTCCCCCACCATTAGCATGTGGAGCTAAATAGAAAAGGTTTTTTTCTCTATTATGTTCATTTCCGTGTTTATAATGCCTTGATAGTATGTGGCAGATTGTAATGGTCAACAAATACCTGTTAGATGAAAGAAATTATATTTTCCTGCTCAAGAATTTGAAATGAACTTTCGTTAGTTTCAAACAATCCATTTTTAAAAAGAACTTAGTATTCTAGATGGTCCACAGTCTTTAAGTATCTTACTTATGATCCTGATTTCTTCTTCTGACCTCAGAACATGGACGTGTTTATCCCTTCACTGGTCTTATGCACGCCTGCTTGATTAATTTACATTTACAGTTTATTTCAGTTAAAACTCCTTCTTCAGCCTCTCTTTTCAGCCCAATATACTCATTCTTGATCTTAAGTCCAATCTCCATGAGGACATTCCTTTCAGTTACATTGATGTTCCTTTTCCTCTTCTGCTTAGTAACGACCTGCTATCACACTGCATTTGCCACTTGGTTAAATGTGACTTCTTATGTGTTGATTATAAAAGAATTGGCTGCTGCTGCTGCTGCTAAGTCACTTCAGTCGTGTCCAACTCTGTGCAACCCCACAGATTGCATCCCACCAGGCTACTGCATCCCCGGGATTCTCCAGGCAAGAACACTGGAGTGGATTGCCATTTCCTTCTCTAATGCATGAAAGTGAAGAGTGAAAGTGAAGTCGTTCAGTTGTGTCCAACTCTTCGTGACCCCGTGGACTGTAGCCTACCAGGCTCCTCCGTCCATGGGATTTTCCTGGGAAGAGTACTGGAGTGGGGTGCCATTTCCTTCTCCAGAAGTGTTGGCTAAATATCCATAAAGTACCAATCATGTCTTAACGTATTTTGTGCTTCTCATAACACACTGAGTTAGATCCTCAATAAATGCTTCACTGATATTTAAAATTTCAATTCTGTTTAACTTCAATCAAGTACTTCTAATATACAGGATGCTGGAAGAGATGGTGGGTAGAATGAGCACAGGATGAGAAATATTTAGGTTTTAGAAATGGCTCCACAAGAAGCTCATAATCTAGTGAGAGAAAGGCACTTGCATTGCTAATGAGAAGGCAATTCAGGCTGTGATATTAAAAAGTGTAAGTAGGTCACATATAAACATGGTGAATGAAGTGGATGGAGACCCAGAGGAAAAAAGAAAGATTCCTCATTGGAAGTGCCATTTCAGATTAACTTTGCAGGATAAGTAGAGTTATAATAAGTGATGCACTTAAGGAAAATAAGAAGACTAATGGGAGATATGTAAAAATTCTGGAATCTTGAAACAGCAAGACCTAATTAAAAATATATAAATAGTATATATATTATAATAATATAATATAAATGTACTTTATATAAAATATATAAAAATTGTAAACTAGGGTGGCTGAGGCTTACCCATACATGATGTTGGAGATTCAGTTCAGTTCAGTCACTCAGTCATGTCTGACTCTCTGCGACACCATGGACTGCAGCATGCCAGGCTTCTCTGTCCATCACCAACTCCCGGAGCTTACTCAAACTCATGTCCATCGCGTAGGTGTGCCATCCAACCATCTCATCCTCTGTCGTCCCCTTCTCCTCCTGCCTTCAATCTTTCCCAGCAACAGGGTCTTTTCCAATGAGTTGGTTTTTCACATCAGGTGGCCAAAGTATTGGAGTTTCAGCCTTAGCATCAGTCCTTCCAATGAGTATTCAAGACTGATTTCCTCGAGGATGGACTAGTTGGACCTCCTTACAGTCCAAGGGATATAGGAGATACAGGTAGTAAACGGAATGGGAAAATAGATTAGAAATTGTTCTGATTGGTTCCTTCCCATTCTTTTCTGTCCCTGCCAATTCACCAAACCCTGTCTCTCAATAAGGTCACAACCAACTCTAAATGTTGACTCCTAGTGAAACAAAGAACATGTAACTATCTTTCTAACCCAGCTGTGATGTTTGGTATTTTTTAAAATCTTCACCTCTGGTTCTGTGATAGTACTCATGTTTCTGTCTTCCTGACTCTTCCATTTTAGTCTTTTATGCAGATTTTTTTTTATTTGTTTTGTTTAATGATGCTTGTGTTTCCCTTAGTTTTATACTTGACCTTCCTCTTTAATACTAGATTTTCCTCTAGATTGTCACATCTAATTATGTAACTCCACTTTGTTTCATCTTATGGTGGCTTCACCAGTGGAGAGTTCCAAGCCATTTTTGGTATATATTCATATTACTAAAGTCTTGGGGAGTGTATTCTGAATATGTGCATTTTATCTATGACTTAGTAGAATTATCACTTTGCTAAAGTATTATGTGTAGTATAAAATATGAAAATAGAATAAGAATTAAAGAAGTGGTATTAAAAGTTTTGTGTATTTAAAAACAATGTTACTCCCACTAACACTATTTTCAATTTTAAAATTAGGAATCTTATATTCAAAAAAAGGTATAAAGATGTATGGTATATAATATAATTAAAATCTTAGGGCTGTGATATAGCAATTCATGTACTTGTTTGAATCTATTTCCAAACATTTAAAATGTCTGAGATAGAGGAAAAGATCCTATACAAAGAGATCTGCCCAAATGGAGAAGAAGGCAAGTTTTGGTGGGTCCCAACACAGGGATGGGCTCTTCAACAGGCTCAAGCTGGGGGTGAAGAGCCCTGATATTTGAGTCCAATGACTCATCAGACCAATGGTGTTAGAGACATCTGAGGTGGGAAGAGGATATAGGGTGAATGGAAAGTTAATGGAAAACTCTAGGAGGAGAGTTGCTTATGGTGTTGGGGCAAGCCTTATTTTCTGCAGCAGAGAATAATCAACTATTTAAAACATAACTCCCTGGTGTGCCGTGAACACTGCTAGAGGAAGAGTTCCTGACTTTGGAACATCAGGCGACCAAGAAGCCAGAGCTGACTCATGAACTGGAATTTATCAGACTATTGAGTATAAGGTTGAGTGAGCCCAGGAACAGTTCATTAGAAGACAAAGATGGACCATTTAAGGATTTATTATGAGCAGGGCCAGAAATACCATAAACCACACAAGTAGGTGACCCAGACTGCCTTGTTATCTACTACCATTGCAATGACCTCTTTCCCTCAACTCATGCGTCTTGCCTTAAATGGCCAAGTTAGTTTTTGGACAGTAAGCTTGGTCTGTTGATACAAGTCAATTCCCACTGAGCTATAGCCCCAGCCAGAGTGATCTTGAAAGGCATTAATAAGGGGAACTCCTCCTTTAGAGTGTTGGAATGCTTATCCATTTCTACTGTATAGAAAGAGAAGTGGTCCAAGTTAAAACTATATGGATTCAGGGTAGAGGTGAATGATTTGGATATTGGTCAGTGCCCTGGGGGGAGAGAGATGAGAAGGTCAGAGTCCAGGAAGAAGAGGCATATGAATGGATCTCTTGGAATGGATACGAAGTATGGAGCACCTCATATTGTAATGTAAATGTCCTCCACAGAACATCTACTATGGAAGAGCTATTAAAGAACCAAATTAGAGTGACTCAGCCAGTTGAGGTCATAAAGCTTTGTTCATCCATCACCCCAGGGCTGGATTGTGGACACATGAAAAATGGCTGGGATGGAGGCTTGCATGTTGCCTAATAGCAGAGGTTCCAGTGTTTCTAGGCTGATTTAGCAACTGTTTCTTCTAGAAGTTCAACTTGCCCAGAAAGAGACCACTCTGGCCCCCAGTTGGCAGCATCACTCAAGGAGATCAGTCAGCCACTTGGTGGTAAGAGTGCTACTCTGAACCTTTTTTACTCTAAAGTAGGAAGAAATTTGTTTTGGCAAGGAATTCATTTTGAGTAGAATCAGCATAATCTAGATATGGAGATGATTCATATGCGTCTGTTGGTATTCTCTTGCTCAGATTTGACAGTAAATAGACAAATAACCTTGTACTGAAATGGTTCAGACAGCCCAGGCTTAGGACCCACCCCCTCAAGGGATCTGCTTCTTGATCATCCCATTAGGATAGTCATCTGGAGCAGCAGAAGTGTAATGAATCAAGCAGAGGTGAAGAAGGTATTCATAGGGCCTGGACTCCATCTCAGGCCTGTCCGTGCTGATCGTGCTAGGCCGCCTCTCCAGTGGACTCTGAACTCTGTGCTTAGCGCCTGTGGGAATGACAAGGGAAGGATAAGACCCTCTCTGGGCAGGGGAATCTTCAAGATCACATCCAGGTTACTCATTGCCTAAGAGAAAACACACTAATCACCCCTGCCTCCGCACAGTATATATTGGAATGTAACCACAGGCTTACCAGTTATTAACTGGTTGGAATATAACTGCGGGCTTATTGATTATTAACTGTTTGAACACATAACACGTGAATGGTGGGGTTATTGTGATTGTATTTACCCTTCCTTTGTAAGCCTCAAGGGATTTGGGCTGGTGGGTTTGGACACGTACACATGGGGTATAAAAGATTTTCACAAATGCTGGTCGGGGTCCTTGGCTAAGAGGAGACTCTGCCTTGGACCCGGCGGTGTAATAAACTGCACTCCACTATCTGCATTGTCCTTCTGAGTGAGTTTGTTTCCCTGAAAGCATGGCTATAACAGAGGAATAAGGTGAATATTAGCATGTGTTTGAGACTAGCTGTAACAGTGGGAGCTGCAGGTGTCGATTAACCTTCATCTTGTAAAATTCTCCAGGAAGAGAGAAGGAGCTACCTCCAGGTGGGGCCTGCCCCAGAGCTTAGTATAAGTAACAAGTAACTCTGAGCAGTGTAAGACGCAGCCTGTACTGTGTCTGTGGTTCCATCCCAGATCCCACCTGATTTCTCAAGCTGTAAGAGTGCGAGGAGGTGACAGCTGTCGTCTAAGTCTCATTCCAAAAATGTTCTTAAGGTGGAGATAACCAAATTTGGAAGTTTATATAAACTTTATTTTATGTATTGGTTAATTTAAAAATGTTTATTTTGTATTGGAATATAGTTGATTTAAGATGTTTTCATTTCATGTGTATAGCAAAGTGGTTCAGTTATACAAATATATATATGTATGTATATGTATATATATATATATATATATATATATAATATTCTTTTTCAAATTCGTTTCCCATTTAGGCTATTATAGAATATTGAGCAGAGTTCCCTGTGCAGGATAGTAGATCCGTGTTGGTTAACTATTATAAATATAGCAGTTTGTATAAATCAATCCCAAACTCCCAGTTTATCCCACTCCCTCACCCTTTGGTAACCAGAAGTTTGCTTTCTAAGTCTGTGGGTCTATTTCTGTTTTGTAAATATGTTCATTGTGGATTCCATGTCTAATCTATATCATATGATATTTGTCTTTCTCTCAGACTTCACTTAGTGTGATAATCTCAGGTCCATACACGTGGCTGCAAATGGCATCACTTCACTCTTGTTTAAATTAATTTTTATTGGGGTATAGTTGCTTCACAGTGTTGTGTTAGTTTCTGCTGAATAGCAAAGTGAGTCAGCTACATTTTAGCATGTGTCTCCTGCTTTTTGAATTTCCTTCCCGCTTAGGTCAGCACGGAGCCTTGAGCAGAGTTCCCTGAGCTGCCATGCAGTAGGCTCTCATTGGCCATCTGTTTTATACATGGTGCCAGTAGACTGTATATGTCAGTCCCAGCCCCCCAATTCATCCCTCCCCCTTCCCCCTTGGCATCTATTTATTTGTTCTCTACATCTCTGTCTCTCCATTCTGAAGCTATTTGGTTTAGAAACCAATTGTATTTTAGTTATTTTATATATTAAATAGTGGACATGTTCACTTTTCCATTCAATAATCCTTGATTTTGAAAAAAAAATTTACTCAAAATCAATTAACTGTAGGGCATGATATTTGTTTCAGAATGTTATGAAATCTTCATAATTCTTTTCATGACTTTTATTACTTCCTTATTTCTTAGACTATAAATAAAAGGGTTTAGTAAAGGAATAACTAGAGTATAAAAAATAGCAACAGGTATGTCTTTTTCTTCTTCATTAACTGAACTTGGTCGAATGTACATGAAGAGAAGAGAACCGTAGAAAATTGAGACAGAGAGAAAGTGGGACGCACAAGTAGATAGGGCTTTGCCTCTGGTCTTGTTAGATTTCATTTTGAAAATTGTGAAAAGGATGAAAAGATAAGAGATTATTACTGTGGTAATAGTAAAGGTTTGAATTGACCCTGAAAAGATAAATACCATCAGTTGATTGATATAAGGGTCCACACAAGAGAGTCTGTAAAATGGAAGCACATCACAAAAGAAGTGGTTGATTTGATGAGACCTGCAGAAAGTTAGCCTAAACAGAAACCCTACGTGAATCGTGGGATGAATGTTCCCAGCTGTGTAGGCCCCCGCGGTCATCTGAGCGCAGAGTTTCTGTGACATCACGGTGTGGTACTTCAGTGGTTTGCAGATGGCCACATAGCGGTCATAGGCCATTGCTGCCAGGAGAAAGCATTCTGCAGTTTCAGCAAGGCAGAAAAAATAAAATTGTACTATGCATTCATAGAGGGAAATCATTCTGTCTTTGGAAAAGAGGTTCTGTAGCATCTTGGGGGTAATGGCACTGGAGCAACAGGAATCCATCAGAGCGAGGTTACCCAGGAAGATGTACATTGGTGTGTGAAGATGATGCTCTGTAACTATCAATGCCACCAGGCCAAGATTCCCCACCATGGTGATCAGATAGATGGTGAGGAACACCAGGAACAGAAGGGGCTTCAGCTGTGGGTGGTCTGTAAATCCTATGAGAATAAATTCAGTTGCCAAGGAGAGGTTATCCTGAGTCATCTCTATGTTGTCTGTTGAGATAGAAATTATGGAGAGATAAGATTCTAATCTAGAGTGTGTATAATTTTCCCAACATATATTTTTTTACAGTGATGAGAGGAGCTTTTTCTTCAAGCTTCTAACACTGTCTCTGTGATATAGGCACACAGACTTCTGGGGGACACTTGTTTCACTAACATATCATCTTTTATGACCTCAGCTCTTCAAACTCAAGATTTGTGAGACTATTTCGATCATTTTAGGGAAGATGGTTACTGTGGAAAAGATATGTCTTTATGAATTTTTGCTACTGTACAAACCTAGGGTACCCATATTTGTCACAGTGTTCTCAAATAAGTTCATTGTCAATTTTAAATTAAAAATTAAAAATAAATCAAAACTCATTTTCCTGTATATAGATCTTTTGTTTTCACTTTTTAAAATTTTTAATTGGAGGAAAATTGCTTTATGATGTTGTATTTGCTTCTGCCCTACAACGCAAATCAGCTGTAATATAACTATATCACCTTCCACTTGAGCCTCCCTCCTCTTCCCACAGTGCAGCCTTTTAGGTCATCAGAGAGTGCCAGGATGGGCTCCCAGTATTATATAGCAACTTTTTACCAGCTATCTATTTTACACATGATACTAGAGCCTGTTACACAGAGTGAAGTAGGTCAGAAAGATATTTTCTCTTGAGCAAAGGTTTTTTTTTTTTGAGCAAAGGTTTTCATATGTTTTCTCGGAGGAGTGAATATTTAAAAATAGCATACAATAAATATGTTAAATTTGTATGTTAGAAATTACATGAAGATCACTAAGGATTAAAGAGGGGACTATTCAGTTTTATAGAAAGTGATTTTGGAAAGCTAAGGGATTAATTATCCATTGATTATCATTCACTTTTTTCATTCCTTTCCCCAGTGTCATATACATTTCCATAAACATTGATTCTGTCTGTGCCATATTCCTGTTGATTTTTACCCATATATCTGAATCTTTGTCTCCCCTCTATAAAGCAAATTTATATAAAATGTTACCTCATAAACATTTAACTAAATGTCCCAGGCCAAACTTATCTCCGTTTTCTCTACTCTTATGCTTGTCTTATGTACACAACATGTTTTAGAATGCCTTATGTGTAATTTACATTGCTTTTTGAAAATATGTGTATGGAGAATTCCCTTATTAAATTATGGGCATCTTGAGTTTAACTGTGACTTATACTTCTTAAGATAGCTATGTGTTGTTACGGGGAAAAGCACTGTTGATTCCAGTCCTACCTCCACTCCGGAGACCTGAGATGAGTGGAATTGTTTTCAGTGTCCTGTCAATGGCCCTTAATGACTTCTTCGATGATCCTACCGATTATCCTTAGTGACCTCTTCTGCAAACTGAGCCTTTTAATTTTAAGAAGAATATACAGAGAAAATTATTCAAAGTTATCAGTAAAAAGTAAGGGTTTACATTTAAAGTGTATTAAGAAATTCATACAACTCAATAACAAAATTATAAACAACTGGATTTTTTTTTAATGGGCATAGTAACTCAAAAGAAATTTTTCCAGAAACATTTAAATGTTCAACAGGAACATGAAACATTGATCAACATTACTAATCATTAAGGAAATGCAAATAAAAAACACAATGAGATATCACCTCACACCTGTCAGAATGCCTGTCATCAAGAAAACAAGAGATAACAAGCATTGGCAAGGATGTGGAGAAATGGGAAATCTTGTGCACTGTTGGTGGTAATGTTAATTGGTTCAGCCACTAGGGATAACAATATAGAGGTTTCTCAAAAACTTAAAAATAGAACTGCCAAATGATCACAGAATTCCACTTTTGGCTATATACTCAGGAAATGAAAGCAGGCTGTCAAAGGGATATTTGCACTCCCATGTTTACTGCAGCATTATTTACAGTAGTCAAGATATGGAAACACTTCAGTGCCCATTAAAAGGCGGATGGGTAAAGAAACTGAGGTCTTTCTATACAATCAAATATTGTTTAGCCCCGAGAAGATGAATATCCTGTCTTCTGTGACAGTATGGATGGGCCCTGCGGACATCATACAAAGTGCAATAAGTCAGACAGAAGAAGACATATACTATTTACATGTGAACCTAAAAAAAAACCAAATTCGTAAAAGCAGTTGTGGATACATGGGGATAAGGGTTGAGGGAATAGAGATGGTGTTCAAGGGCAGCTGTTGTTTAGTTGCTATATCCTGTCTGACTCTTTACGAACTGTGGACTGTAGCCGGCCAGACTGCTCTGTCCAAGTGATTTCCTCAGCAAGAATATTGGAGTGGGTTGCCATTTCCTTCTCCAAGGGATCTTCCAGACTCAGGGATAGAACTCACTTCTCGTGCATTGGCAGGTAGAATCTTTATCACTGAGTCACCAAAGGAAGCCTGTTTAAGGGTACAGACTTGCAACAAATAATTCCTGGAAATCTAATTCATTGTATAGTGGATGTAAACCAACAATATTTTATCATTATCATCAAAATTATTAACAGACTAAATGACAACTGTGTGATGTGATAGAGTGCCAACTAATGCTTCAATAAATGGCAATCATATTTCCATTTACCATTTTATCAAATCAGTATGTTGGTGGTTTAGTCGCTAAGTCATGTCCAACTCTTGCGACCCATGGACTGTAACCTGCCAGGCTCCTCTGTCCATGGGATTCTCCAGGCAAGAATACTGGAGTGGGTAGCCATTTCCTTCTCCAGGGGATTTAACACAATGTTATGTGTCTTTTATATATATATATATATATATATCTGTATGTATGCATAATATTATATATGCATGCATATATTTATATAATCAAAATATCCTACACATTTCATTAATCTGAATTGACTCATCTATTATTTTTCTATTTCAACAAAAATTATGTAAGATTTTCTGAAGTAGATATACAAGTAGATTAAAAGTTTCCCATAACCTTCAGTTTTGAGAGGATCTGTAAGGATCACTGAGTAGTTGAAATCTAACAACAATGAAAAAATGTGTAATAATTCATATAAATATGTATTAGTGGATGCTAATACTAAAAGTAAAAATAAGTAAGAATACTTCCCTTATGTAGCTTACACTGTAAAGTCTTCCAGCACCTCATTTTTGCTTCTTGATATTAAGCCTTAGAATTTCAGAATATAAACCTTGGTCTCAAAAACATTTGGGATTAAAAAACGAAAATCTGGGAGACTACAAAGAGGTCAGAGTCATTAAGTATGTTTCTAACAATGGAAAGTTAAAAATTTCCATCAAATCCTAAGGGATTTCCTGCAATAACATCAGGGTATTTCTGTGGGGAGATTTAATCCATAAACATATAAAAATGACCTGTGAGATAATGAGGTTAAAGCAAATTATCTTCACTAAGGTTACTTAGTGAAGTAACCTAACATCATTCATTGATCACCTTGTTGATTATTATGTAACTGACTTCATTTAAAAATTCTCTTTGATTTACTACCTAAATGTGAAATGAGCAGAAAGAATGTCATATTGACTTGACCTTTCTTTTTTGACAGGGAGAATTAATACAATTCATGAAATATGATTAGATTTTGAGAAAAGGCTAAAAGATGTGGTAGGGTCTTCAGTTTCATTCTGTGAGTTGAATTTGTTCTGCTGTTTTACAAAAATCTCATTGGAGACTCTGATATCATTATGTAACCCCACAAATGAATTACTGTGATGATTCTCCTTTCTTTTCAATTTACCCCAACTGCCTTTATCTTTTTTACCCTGACCCTGTTTTGATTTTTTCCCACTTCATTCCACTAATCATCCTTCAATATAATAATCGGTCAGTCCCATTTCCCCAACCACCATTAGTGTATAACCTTGAGAGGGAGGTGATTTCTCTGTTACTTTCATTTGTATATTTCCTACACCTTGAATAGTATGTGATACTTTGCATCAAATTTTTGTCCCATGAATGAAAAAAATGATATTTACTTGCTCAAGAATTTGAAAATGGTCTGTTTTCAAACAAACTCATTTTCCTTAATTCAGTATTCCAGATGCTCTACATTATCTCTGCATCTTAAACTGAAGCTTGACTTCTCACCTTAGGATACTGGCCATGTTTATCCCTCTGTTGTTCCTTTATGCACCTGTTTCATTAATTTACTCTTAACGTTTCTCTCACCTAACCCCTTCTTTTCTCTCTCCTTTCTATCCTACTAATTCTTGACTCAAATCAGATCTCCATGAGGGACTTTCCTGGGTTATTTAAATTGTTTTTTCATTTTCTTCATTTACAAAATAATTATCTGTTTTTGTAATGCATTTGACACTTTCCCCAAGTGTGACTTTGTGTGTCTTGGTTGAATATATCAGAGAATTGTGTAGTTGAAGCTTCAGTCAGTTCAGTTCAGTTCAGTTGCTCAGTCATGTCCGACTCTTGGGACCCCATGGACTGCAGCACTCCAGGCTTCCATGTTGAACCTTCTTGCATCCTAACATGTTGACTTCAGGTAGAGGCAAAAAGTCTTCCCCAATCATAATACTATTTAGTATAATCATTTAGAAAATGTCTGTCATACCTACCAGAATATAAACTATAAACTATCATTTGTTTTCTCTTTTATTGAAATACAGTTGATTTATGATATTACATTCAGGTCATGTGTACAACATAGTGATTTAATATTCTTATAGGTTATATTACATTTAAAGCTATTATAAAATAATGGCTACTTCTTGTGTTGTACAATATATCCTTCTGCATCTTTATTTTATACATACTAGTTGATCTGAACACAGAGTTCCTAAGAATAGCAAGGAGAGATAAGAAAGCCTTCCTCAGTGATCAATGAAAAGGAAATAGAGGAAAACAATAGAATAAGAAAGATAAGAGACCTCTTCAAGAAAATTAGAGATACCAAGGGAACATTTCATGCAAAGACAGGCACAATAAAGGACAGAAATGGTATGGACCTAACAGAAACAGAAGATATTAAGAAGAGGTGGCAAGAATACATAGAAGAAATATGCAAAAAAGATCTTAATGACCCAAATAACCACGATGGTGTGATGACTCACCTAGAGCCAGACATCCTGGAATGTGAAGTCAAGTGGGCCTTAGGAAGCATCATTGTGAACAAAGCTAGTGGAGGTGATGGAATTCCAGTTGAGCTATTTCAAATCCTGAAAGATGATGCTGTGAAAGTGCTGCATTCAGTATGCCAGCAAACTTGGAAAACTCAGCAGTGGCCATAGGACTGGAAAAGGTCAGTTTTCATTCCAATCCCAAAGAAAGGCAATGCCAAAGAATGTTCAGACTACCACACAATTGCACTCATCTCACACGCTAGCAAAGTAATCCTCAAAATTCTCCAAGCTAGGATTCAACATTGAGTGAGCCGAGAACTTCAGATGTTCAAGCTGGATTTAGACAAGGCAGAGGAAACAGAGATCAAATTGCCAACATCTGTTGGATCATAGAAAAAGCAAGAGAATTCCAGAAAAACATCTGCTTCATTGACTATGCTAAAGCCTTTGGCTGTGTGGATCACAACAAACTGTGAAAAATTCTTAAAGACGTGGTATTATCAGACCACCTTACCTGCCTCCTGTGAAACCTCTATCCAGGTCAAGAAGGAACAGTTAGAAATGGACATGGAACAACAGACTGATTCCAATTGGGAAAGGAGTATGTCAAGCTGTACATGGTCACCCTGCTTAGTTAACTTATATGCAGAGTACATCATGCGAAATGTTGGACTGGATGAAGCCCAAGCTGAAATCAAGATTGCCGGGAGAAATATCAAAAACCTCAGATATGCAGATGACACCACCCTTATGGCAGAAAGTGAAGCAGAACTAAAGAGCCTCTTGATGAAAGTGAAAGAGCAGAAAAGAAAAGCTGACTTAAAATTCTACATTCAAAAAACTAAGATCCTAGCATCCAGTCTCATTTCTTCATGGCAAATAGATGGGGAAACAACGGAAACAGTGACAGACTATTATTTTGGGCTCCAAAATCACTGCAAGTGGTGACTGCAGCAATGAAACTCAAAGTGCTTGTTCCTTGAAAGAAAAGCTATGACCAGCCTAGACAGCATATTAAAAAGCAGAGACATCTCTTTACTGACAAAGTTCTGTATAGTCAAAGCTATGGTTTTTCCAGTTGTCATGTACGGATGTGAGAGTTAGACCATAAAGAAAGCTGAGCACTGAAGAATTGATGCTTTTGAACTGTGGTGTTGGAGAAGACTCTTGAGAGCCCCTTGGACTGCAAGGAGATCAAACCAGTCAACCCTGAAGTAGGTAAGAACCGCGTTCATTACTGAAATTAGGTAATGTTATTTCTTTTATAATATTTCTATGCACTTTTAATAAAAATGTAGATATTTAAGATGTACAACATGATTTAACATATACATAGAACAGTTATTACTCCAGTCAAGCTAACTTACATATCATCCCCTCACATAGTTATCATTTGTGTGTATGATGAATGCACTTAGTCTACCCTTAGCAGTTCTGATTGATTCTTTTTTATATTTTCTAATTCCTTGTTAAAATTCTCATTGTATTCATATATTCTTTCCCCTAATTCAGTTAGCATTATTATTACTAATGCTTTGAACTCCTTATCTGGTAAATCATTTATTTCTGTTTCATTAGTTGTTATTTCATGGATTTTGTCCTGTTATTTTTTTATTTTTTTTTTTTTACAACACATAATTGGGACAAATTTGCCTGTCTCCTCATTTTTTGCTTCACTTTCTTTCTGTGAAATTAGGTGAAACATTTACTTACTTTGGTCTTAAAGTGGTGTCCTTTTGTGGGAGCATGCTTGTACAGTCTGCCTGTGCCTAGTAGAATTGGTGGGAAACCTGCATCTGACTTAGCATTTTCTCTGGATGTCCTGACAGTTATCACGTTGGTAGCAGGCAGGGCGGGAGGTGAGAAGGTTGGAGCCAGAGGTGTCAAGTCTGAGGTAGCTCTGTTCCTTCTATGTGTGGGTTCTCCCCGTCCCAGCACCAGTGCCCACATCCCAGAAGGAAGCAGTGCTGGAGCTGGAGTGGATACTCTACATGGGTCTGGTAAGAGCTATGGTGGTTCTGGGCTTACTCCGAGTTGCAGAATGCTTCTGATGCACTGCCTTCTTAAATACCATTAATTGCTGTCCCACCTCTTTCAGGGGCTTCCCTGATAGTACAGTTGGTAAAGAATGTGCCTGCAATGCAGGAGACTCTGGTTCTGTTCCTGGGTTGGGAAGATCCCCTGGAGAAGGGATAGGCTACCCACTCCAGTATTCTGGCCTGAAGAATTCCATGGACTGTACAGTCCATGGTTTTACAAAGAGTCTGACTGAGCGACTTTCACTTCACTCACCTCTTTCAGATGTGTTCAAGATCCAAGCCTACTCCATCTCTCACAGCTGAGTTTTCCTCTCAGCCACAGCAGCCCTGGCTCTCGCGCAGAGCTATGCCGTAGAACAAGCAGGGATGAAACAAGTGCTCAGTTCAGGGCAGTCATGGGAAATCTGCTTCCTCTATCTCGCTTTGGGAGCAAGCAAGTATATGCATGCTCTTCATAAGCAGTCTAGCTCTCTTACAGCCTTCCTGGTAGTTCTCCTGCTTTTCAAACCAGGTAAGGGGACTCCACTTCTCAGTGTTACAGCCCTGGACTGGAGTACCCAATATGTTGCTCCTACCTCTCACTCGCCAGAAAGTATCGCCACTTGTGTAATCCCTCTTTTCTTCTCTGTCCCCTCTAAGAGGTGCAAGTCCTGATCTGTTCACTTTTCTTACCTTCCTATCTAAGTCAATGTGGCGCTCTCTTACAGCCTTGGTTGGACAAGAGTCTTGTCAGTCTCCGGTTTGTTTTCAGTGAGAGTTACTCTACACATAGATGTATTTTGATGTGTTCATGGTGGGAGATGAGGTCCACACCCTCCTAATTTGCCACATTGATCCCCTAGAACCGTCTTATTTTTATTGTGCAGACTAGATGAGCTAGAAATAGACCTCTTGTGTATGCATGTGTATGTGAGTATATAAACAGAAAGGAGGCATACATATTTAGTAAGAGAAGAGTTAGCTAATAAATGCCGTTTAGCCATAAAGCCAAATTTTAATTTTTACTTCACAACATTATAGAATGAATTCCAGTTGAGTAAAAGTGCTATGTATAAAAACTTAAGGTGGAAAAAAATATGAAGTAAATTTATAGGATATCTCTGAATGAGAGGAGATTTGTAAAGTTTAATACAAATTGAAGAAACAGTTAATCAATTGATGGAAGACTATTAATTAAACAACCTTTTCTTTCCTGATTGGTTTGTTTTGCTCTTCCTGTTTTATTTGGGAATTTACTTTTGGATAATCTCATTTTTTCATTTGTCTATATACTGATTCTTAATTTGCAACCAAATTATTTCAGTTACTGGTACTTCATTATATATTTTAATATATAATACATCAAGTCTGTTTGCTTATTGATTATTATTTTTCTACAAAACTTTTAGAATTAATTTTGCTGCTTTCCCAAAGAAGTCCTCCTTTGATGTTTATTTGAGTTGAATTAAGTTGTGGATTATTTTTGGATTAAACAGCCATGTAAAGTTACATGTTCAATTCATGCCATATACTAAATAGTTTCCAGGAAGAATCAAAGGTCAAATACAAACTATCACACACACAAAAAAGGAGGAAAACAAGGGGGAGGAAAAGGAGAAAAAAAATAGAAAAGTAGGAGAAACAGAAATATTGGCTAATAGAATTTGGATTAAGAAAAGAAATTCTAAACAAAAGTGCCTGAAAGAGATTGTATTTAAAAAAATAATATATCAATTTTATAATTTTATTAATTGTAAATAACACAAACAAGTATGAAAATACTCTCAGCACACAGAGAAATTATTTACCACTAATAGTCACAACATTTTAATATTTTTCTCTATAAACATTGGTACAAATAAATGAGGAAAAAATTAGTAAGACAAAGAGAAAGTGAATAGAAAATTCATAGATGTAAAAATGGCCAGAAAACAAATAAAATATTAATGTATTTCAGCATTACTCAAAAATTAGAACAATAACAAAACTGCCTTCAGTAATATTTTTTAGAATGCTTATTGAGAATATATTATGTAAGTTGCTATTCTGTGTTCCCTAATATATAATATGGTTGATGCCTTCAAAAAGGTGAAGGACCTTAATCATACTTCAGGTTAAAGTAGATCTGAATCTACTGTAGCCACCTTGTTATAATTTGTTGTTAATTACTCTACAAAATGGCTATGTGACTGTGTGTGTGTGTGTTTATTCCTTCTCACTCCTTTTTTCCCCATTCTTGTAATTGGATCTAGATCAAACTTCATTACTTTAAATATAGATCATTGCAAAGTTAGGGGCTTTCCAGGTTGTGCAGTGGTAAAGAATCCGCCTGCCAGTGCAGGAGGTGCAAGAGACTCAGATTTGATCCTTGGATCAAGAAGATTCCCTGGAGTAGGATATGGCAATCCACTCCAATATTCTCGCTGGAAAATTCCATGGACAGAAGATCCTGACGGTCTTCTACAGTCCAAGGGGTTGCAAAGAGTTGGATACGACTTGAGTAAAATAGTTAACTAAGGCAGGTTGATGAGTCCAAGCCTAAGTCTCCTTTAAGGAGAAGGTAAACATTCCTTCTTTTTCACTTTCTTTTGTCTGAAACAAGTAGGCCTTGTAGGCAGCAGTATCACTTGTTCAAGGACATGCCTTTTTTTGAGCTGCAGATGTATGTTACGGGAGAAGGTCTGGGTAAAAACTTCCACAGTCTTGAGCTCTGAGTTAACCTGTTCTTTCTGGCTAATCTTGTGCTGATGTCATCCCAGGATGTGTGTTACAGGAAAGGGTCTGGGCAAAATTCTCATAGCCTTGACACATTTTTGTCTATTCTCAGCAGCTGGTTGAGAAGTACATAAAGCCCTGCCTAAACTAGTGAGGCGGGTACTGTCCTGACCCCTTCCAGTGCCTCTTGCTGGACGTTTTCTCCATCCCTTTTACTTTAATAAATTCTACACAAGGCTCTGAGTGACTGAGACTGTCTTTGGTCCCAGAGTTAAATCTTCTCATTTGGAGACCATGAATCCAGTGGCGCCGTTCACCATAAGCTATCATGAGCGACTGAGCACACGCTCACACGTGCAATTAGTTAGCTTGCTTCTAGTCTCTCTATCCCTCAGACTCATCTACTTGTGTCTACCAGGTCAGTTTTCTGAATAAAAATTATCCTTTCAGTCTGCCAGAAAATTTTAAGTATTTCAAACAGTCTACACAGAATCAGATACAATGTTTTCCTTTAGCTAAACAAGGTACATCAAGGCAGATTCTTCTAAACATTTAATTTTGATTCTTTGTTGAGTTATTAAGTTGAAAACACTGATCTGAGACAATTCTATATGAATAATCTGAGTTGGTAATAAAAGTTATTATTGAGTTTCCTTCTGATTTAGTCTGGTATTTGTGGAATTTAGATTAAGAGCTGCCAGACAATTTTGAATTTCATTCATATATCTTTAAACCAACATAGTCTAATGATTTATAGATTAATACTTTACATAAGAATATATTTTTCATATTCTATATCCCTTAATCTATAAATCATTTTAATAAAATCAGTTTTCCACAGAAGGTTAAGCTTGTTTAAGAATATTATAAGTCCTCATAATTTTTTTCAGAACATTTATCACTTCCTTGTTTCTCAGGCTATAAATAAAAGGGTTTAATAAAGGAATTACTATTGTGTAAAAAATTGCCACTGGTATATCTTTATCCCCTTCTTCAAATGGTCGAATATACATGAGAAGACAAATGTAGAATATTGAGACAGATAGGAAGTGGGATGCACAAGTGGATAAGGCTTTACCTCTCCCTTCTCTGGATTTTATTTTGAAAACAGTGAAAAGAATGTAAACATAAGAAATCAAGACAGTGGCAATGGTAATGATTTGAATTGGCATTGAAAAAATGTATATCATTAGTTCATTAATATAAGGGTCAGTACAGGAAAGTCTATATAGTGGAAGAATGTCACAAAAAAAGTGGTCAATTTGACTAGATCTACAGAAAGTTAACCTCAATAGAAGTCCTACATGAATCACAGAATGCAGGTTACTAGCTATGTAGGCCCCCGTGGTCATCTGAATGCAGAGTTTCTTTGACATCATGGTGTGGTATTGCAGTGGTTTGCAGATGGCCACACAGCGATCATAGGCCATTGCTGCCAGGAGAAAGCAATCTGCAGTTTCAGCAAGGCAGAGAAAATAAAATTGTGCCATGCATTCATAGAGGGAGATCATTCTGTCTTTAGAAAATAAATTCTGTAGCATCTTGGGGGTTATGGCACTGGAGCAACAGAAATCCATCAGAGCGAGGTTACCCAGAAGGATGTACATTGGTGTATGAAGATGACGTTCCCTAAAAATCAATGCCACCAGACCAAGATTGCCCACTGTAGTGATCAGATAGATGGCAAGGAACACCAGGAACAGAAGGGGCTTCAGCTCTGGATGATCTGTAAATCCTTTGAGAATGAATTCAGTTGTCAAAGATTGATTTTCCTTAGCCATTCCTGGCTTTTCAGCTGGGATAGAAATGGCAGAGAAATGAGATTCTAAATTAGAATGTATCTAGTTCTTTCCTCTTGGAGAAGGCAATGGCAACCCACTCCAGTGTTCTTGCCTGGAGAATCCCAGGGTCGGGGGAGCCTGGTTGGTTGCCGTCTATGGGGTCGCACAGAGTCGAACACGACCGAAGCGACTTAGCAGCTGCAGCAGTTCTTTTCTCTAATTTCCCCACATACAAAAAGTAAGAAGCTCATTTTTAATCATCCTGTGCTGTGTCCTGAATACTAGTACATGCATAGTAGATTAAGTCTGTGACAATAAAAGTATCACAGACTGTGTACTGAGGGGTAGTCTAGAAATCCTGTGTAAATTCTCAGGGCAGAAAACATTTTTATGCATGAATTACCTAATGCTGATGTACTAATTCCTGGTTAATATATATAATTTGACATTTCCAAAATTAGCAGACATAAGAAAATTTTATGGTGTTTTTTTTTCTCCAGGAAAAAAAAAGTTTTAAATACAGTCCTATGGGATTGATGTGGTATTTGAAAATAAATTAATTTAGACATTTAAATGTCTAATTTTTAAAACTGCCCAGAATCATAGTTGGCTTTAAAAATTGTTTCTCTTGCTTAGTATCCCTTTACCAAGGGATAAATTTAAAGGAAGACATTTTCAGCCTTTAAGACAGTAAGAATATAGCAATTTTAGAAGTTTTACTAATACGTTAATTTTGTTATCATTTTTATATTTATTTCATCACATTCTGGATCCTACTACTATGGTGATATGGCATGCTGCCTCAAGAAGTTATTATTCCTAATTATTCATTTATCCTAATACTTCCTGTCTTTAGGTTTAACTCCTAAATACATGTTTAACATTATGAGATTATGAGGTTACCAAGTCTCCATTCAAAGTGTTTATATAAATACCTATCTTGTACTCTATTATGAGCTTCCCAGGTGGCTCAGTGGGTAAAGAATTCACCTGCAATGCAGGAGACAGGGATTCGATCCCTGGATCTGGAAGATTCCCTGGAGGAGGGCATGGCAACCCACTCCAGCATTCCTGCCTAGAGAATCCCACGGTTAGAGGAGCCTGGTGGGCTATAGCCCATGGAGACTCAGAGTCGGACACAACTGAAGCGATTGAGCACATCACACACTCTGTTATACCTCTTCTAAGCAACTAATATCATTTTGGCGAATCCCATGGAAGTTCTACGTTTATTATATGATTATGTTTACAAACTCATCATTTCCTTCTAATGCACTATATATTTATTGGAATTCACTGATCACCCAGATTTAGTATAAATTTAATGTAGTTATGTTTAGTTAATATTACAAGAAGGATAAGTTTTAAGGAATGGTAAAGTCATATTTCTTCTTTTCCATAAATTGATAAAATCTTTGGTTTCTGAATTTTTCAAATAAATAATGTTGGAGAAGAACCTGAAAGTTCTTCAAAGTATATTACTTTAAGAACATATTTCATTTAACTTTTTTTCCCTTTCTTGTCTATTCTGAATTTAATACACTGTTTTACTTTTTGTTCACATAGCATCATGAGGTTTTCTGGATCTTTATCACTAGAGGGCTGTAAAATGAGTAAAATATGTTTACCCTTTATAATGTAGGTCTATAACAGTGTTTGAAAAATCTTTCAGAATTAAAGCATTTTATGAAAATTAGTAAAAATATTCAAAGACAACGTTTTATTATTATTTTAGCAATACCTGATGGTGAGTCAACTAAAGTTACTTGTCACGTGGACTGTGGATTAGTTTTCAATAATCATATTTTATAGAGAAGATATTGGATCAGAGTAGTCCTGAGTGAAAACTCATTTTCTCTTCCCCAACTTGAAACATGCATTATTGTGTAAATTAAACTGAATTAGAAGTCAGTTTACTTTATCTCCCAGAATTATTTTACAGAATTGTTTATAGCCTTACCTGTATATCTGCTGATAAGATAGTGGTACTTTTGCAGTCAGAATAGGTACTGTGTCTTGTTATGGCCTTTCATAGTGTCTTCAATTTAGAGAGGAACCAAGAAAATTATTAGATAAAATGAGCAACCAATTAAAAATGCTGACATTTTAGGAAAATGGGTGTTTCTGCATTTTAACATTTTAAATAAATTAGAAATTAGTCCTCATATTTTGAGTTCACTGATAGATATTTTATAGTATCTAATTGGCCACCTGATGTTATTTGTTTTTAGCAAAATTAATATTAAAGCCTTGGTCTTGAAAACATTTGGGAATCAATTATGAAAATTTAGAACACTCCATCCACCAATATGTCAGTGACAATAATTATGTTAGCCTCGGAGCAAAGTAAAAGTTTTCCATTGATTCTAAAGGGATTTCCTTGGCATCTGCATCAGTGTTTCTGCAGAAACTCTTAACCTGAGAGGCGTAGTTCCCAAAACAAAGGTAAACCAGAGAGCATCAATTTAAGATGGATATCTTTTGAAAGTCTTAGGTTAAATCAAATGGCCATCTCTAAAGCTAGCTTAAGGATCATGTTGACTTTTCAAACACTTGATCAAAATAACTGTGATCTAGGTATACAGGGACACAAAGAAGGGCATAACTTAGAGCTAAGAGCAAGCATCTCAAAGAATTCCAATGATTCTTCAAGGAAAAGCTAAATTTCACTAAGCAGAACATGTGTGGTAAGGTGTAATAGGAAGAAACAGCATATTTAAGGAATAGAGAGTAAACTGGGTAGCCAGAGTCTGTGTGTATTCTAGGAATAGGAGGGGCTGAGAGGTTCTGGTTGTAACTAGTTCTGTTTTTGACACCCTCCATATCTCGGTTATACCTCACCGAGATAACTTCTCCTTTCCTAATTACCAAATTCAAATGCATTTTTCAATTATTATCTTAATTCAGTTCAGTTCAGTTCAGTCGCTCAGTCATGTCCAACTCTTTGTGACCCCATGAATCACAGCACGCCAGGCCTCCCTGTCCATCACCAACTCCAGGAGTTTATTCAAACTCATGCCCATTGAGTCGGTGATGCCATCCAGCCATCTCATCCTCTGTCGTCCCCTTCTCCTCCTGCCCCCAATCCCTCCCAGCATCAGGGTCTTTTCCAATGTCAACTCTTCGCATGAGGTGGCCAAAGTATTGGAGTTTCATCTTCAGCATAAGTCCTTCCAATGAACACCCAGGACTGATCTCCTTGAGGCTGGTCTGGTTGGATCTCCTTGCAGTCCAAGGGACTCTCAAGAGTCTTCTCCAACACCACAGTTCAAAAGCATCAATTTTTCAGCGCTCAGCTTTTTTCACAGTCCAACTCTCACATCCATATATGACCACTTGAAAAACCATAGCCTTGACCAGATGGACCTTTGTTGACAAAGTAATGTCTCTGCTTTTTAATATGCTATCTAGGTTGGTCATAACTTTCCTTCTAAGGAGTAAGCGTCTTTTAATTTCATGGCTGCAATCACCATCTGCAGTGATTTTGGATCCCCAAAAAATAAAGTCTGACACTGTTTCTACTGTCTCCCCATCTATTTCCCATGAGGTGATGGGACCAGATGCCATGATCTTAGTTTTCTGAATGTTGAGCTTTAAGCCAACTTTTTCACTATCCTCTTTCACTTTCTTTTTTTTTTTTTTTTTCATTTATTTTTATTAGTTGGAGGCTAATTACTTTACAATATTGTAGTGGTTTTTTTCATACATTGACATGAATTAGCCATGGATTTAGATGTATTCCCCATCCCATCCCCCATCCCACCTCCCTCTCCACCCGATCCCTCTGGGTCTTCCCAGTGTACCAGGTCTGAGCACTTGTCTCATGCATCCCACCTGGGCTGGTGATCTGTTTCACCATAGATAATATACATGTTTCGATGCTGTTCTCTTGAAACATCCCACCCTCGCCTTCTCCCACAGAGTCCAGAAGTCTGTTCTGTACATTTGTGTCTCTTTTTCTGTTTTGCATATAGAGTTATTGTTACCATCTTTCTAAATTCCATATATGTGTGTTAGTATACTGTAATGGTCTTTATCTTTCTGGCTTACTTCACTCTGTATAATGGGCTCCAGTTTCATCCATCTCATTAGGACTGATTCAAATGAATTCTTTTTAATGGCTGAGTAATATTCCATGGTGTATATGTACCACAGCTTCCTTATCCATTCATCTGCTGATGGGCATCTAGGTTGCTTCCATGTCCTGGCTATTATAAACAGTGCTGCGATGAACATTTGGGTGCACGTATCTCTTTCAGATCTGGTTTCCTCGGTGTGTATGCCCAGAAGTGGGATTGCTGGGTCATATGGCAGTTCTATTTCCAGTTTTTTAAGAAATCTCCACACTCTTCTCCATAGCGGCTGTACTAGTTTGCATTCCCACCAACAGTGTAAAAGGGTTCCCTTTTCTCCACACCCTCTCCAGCATTTATTGCTTGTAGACTTTTGGATAGCAGCCATCCTGACTGGCGTGTAATGGTACCTCATTGTGGTTTTGATTTGCATTTCTCTAATAATGAGTGATGTTGAGCATCTTTTCACGTGTTTGTTAGCCATCTGTATGTCTTCTTTGGAGAAATGTCTGTTTAGTTCTTTGGCCCATTTTTTGATTGGGTCATTTATTTTTCTGGAGTTGAGCTGCAGGGGTTGCTTGTATATTTTTGAGATTAATCCTTTGTCTGTTGCTTCATTTGCTTCCTCTTTCACTTTCATCAAGAGGCTTTTTAGTTCCTCTTCACTTTCTGCCATAAGGGTGGTGTCATCTGCATATCTGAGGTTATTGATATTTCTCCCGGCAATCTTGATTCCAGCTTGTGCTTCTTCCAGCCCAGCGTTTCTCATGATGTACTCTGCATATAGGTTAAATAAGCAGGGTGACAATACACAGCCTTGACGTACTCCTTTTCCTATTTGGAACCAGTCTGTTGTTCCATGTCCAGTTGTAACTGTTGCTTCCTGACCTGCATACAGGTTTCTCAAGAGGCAGGTCAGGTGGTCTGGTATTCCCATCTCTTTCAGAATTTTCCACAGTTTATTGTGATCCACACAGTCGAAAGCTTTGGCGTAGTCAATAAAGCAGAAATAGATGTTTTTCTGGAGCTCTCTTGCTTTTTCGATGATCCAGCGGATATTGGCAATTTGATCTCTGGTTCCTCTGCCTTTTCTAAAACCAGCTTGAACATCTGGAAGTTCACGGTTCATGTGTTGCTGAAGCCTGGCTTAGAGAATTTTGAGCATTACTTTACTAGCATGTGAGATTATAATTAGCTATACATTAATAATTAGTCACTGTTGATCACACAGAGAAGGCAATGGCACCCCACTCCGGTACTCTTGCCTGGAAAATCCTATGGATGGAGGAGCCTGGTAGGCTGCGGTCTATGGGGTCACTAAGAGTTGGACACGACTGAGCGTCTTCACTTTCACTTTTCACTTTCATGCATTGGAGAAGGAAATGGCAACCCACTCCAGGGTTCTTGCCTGGAGAATCCCAGGGATGGAGGAGCCTGGTGGGCTACCGTCTATGGGGTCGCACAGAGTCGGACACGACTGAAGTGACTTAGCAGTAGCAATTGATCACACTCTGATACCCATTGCCTCCTCAGGATTCTATGATAATAATTTTTATTCCTGCATCTCTGACTTTTTTCTCAGTGTTATATTAGATCCTCTTTTCCTCACAACTACATATTTGTTTAATTAAAAAAGCCCATCCTTGAGTACATTTAAAAAATCATGGCACTTTGTTTTAAAAAACTATTAATTTAAAGGATTTTTCTTAAAAAAATTTTTTTGATGTAGACCATTTTTAAAGTCTTTATTGAATTTGTTACAATACTGTTTCTGTTTTATGTTTTGTTTTTTTGGCCACAAGTTATGTGGAATTGTAGCTCCTCCACCAGGGATGGAACCCACACCTCTTGCATTGGAAGGTGAAGTCTTAATCCCTTGACTGCCATGAAAGTCCTGTAAAAAGAATTTTTCTAATATTTAGTTTGTAAATTACCATATTCCTTGATGTCAGTCAGCTGTTCTTGCTAACTAATCAGAATGTGTTGAATATATATATATATATATGTATACATTACATATATATATTTAAATGGACCTACACCTCATTGAAATTCTTTGGAATATTTTTTTATGTCCTTCTTTCTCAAAATTACTTTTGCTGTTGGGGTCTTTTTGTGATTTCCACATGAATTGTAAGATTGTTTTTTTCTATTTTGATGAAAACTGCCATTGGGATTTTTATAGGGATTGCATTGAGTCTATAGTTGGCTTTGGGTAGTATGGACGTATTAACAATATTAATTCTTCCAGGTCATGGACATGGGATATTGTTCCATTTTTTTTTTTTTTGCATCTGTTCTAATTTCTCTCATCAACGCCTTATTGTTTTTAGTGTGTAAATCTTTTACCTATTTGTTTCATCTTACTCCTAAGTATATCATTGGGTTTCTTTGTTGTTCTTCATTCAACAGTTATTTATTGAACGCTGTGCCAGATATTGGAGTAGGAAATACAACCCACTCCTGTGTCCTTGCCTGGAAAATTCCATGGACAGAGAAGCCTGGCGGTCTGTGGTCCATGGAGTCACAAAGAGTCGGACATGACTGAGTGACTAAGCATGCACGAATGTGCCAGATATAAAACTGGAGAGACAAGCATTAAACAAAGTTGTGTGAATTGTTTATATTTACAGTTGTGCAATGCAGGAGACCCCGGTTTGATTCCTGGGTCAGGAAGATCCCCTGGAGAAGGGAAAGGCTACCCACTCCAGTACTCTGGCCTGGAGAGTTCCATGGACTGTACAGTCCATAGGGTCGCAAAGAGTCAGACGTGACTGAGCAACTTTCACTTCACTTCACTTCACAATTGTGAAAACGCTACAATGAAGTAGAATAGAATGAAGTAGAAGTAGAATACAATGAAGTAGAATAGAATAAACTTAGCCTTAGCAGGGGAATTGGAGAGAAGGTTTTCTTACCAAAGTATCATTTGAGGTGATGCCGATTAAACAGATTCACAGGAATCAGAAGGAGAGTGAGGAAAGAGATGTGACTTAAACAGGGGTTCAAGATATTCTTGATTTTATACTTTAGAAGTGTTCTCTAGGAATTGGCTAAAGCATCATATTAGACTTAACTCTCTGCTAAAGACTTGTTTAAATTTGAGGGTACACTTGAGAAACAGGAGTGGTAAGCATAAAATTTGGTCCAGTCAGTCCTTATAATTCTCTTTGTTAAACTGCCATATACTGAGTATTATTAGTTGTGTGTTTCATGTCAAGCATGAGCAAGTATTTCTGAAGTTAGTTTTGACACTTTAGGTTGAGTGCCACCAAGAGGGTTGTATGTCATTCTTGGCTCCAGACTTTGTATATTTGTTGTATATTTGTTATATCGTCAGTTGGAACCATTTGAATAAATTTATGTACTATGGATGCTTATAAGGCTGAGTGTTTTGAAATGAAGGATGATTTTATCTGTGCTATAACTTAAATAGGAAAAATTAATTTATTTTAATAGCATTAAAATATATATACAGTATGTATACTTCTGTACACTTCTATACACAGTAAAGTCATGAAAAGTAGTATAAAGACTTCTATACACAGTAAGGTAATGAAGCCTCAAAAGTTTGTTGGGAACACGAAAGCTTCTGGCAATTTGTGCAAAGTTAAATAATAAATGAAAACTTGGTGACAATCATTATCACTGATGTATAGTAGCTGGCAAAAAGGCAGAACACAATAGGTGATCTCATCTAGGTTTTCCCATAGCTAGCAAAGTAATATTATGAATATTTTATTTTTTTACTTTACTTTTTATTGGAGTATAGTTACTTGACAATGTTGTGTTAGTTTATAATGTACAGCAGAGTGAATCAGCCATGTGTACACATATATCCCCTCTTCCTTGGATTTCCTTCCCATTTAGACCCCCACAGAGCATTGAGTCGAGTACCCTGTGCTATACAGTTGATTTTCATTAATTATCTATTTTATAGGTACTAGTGTATATGTAACAATCTCCCAATCCACCCCACACCCTGCTTCCCACCTTGGTATCCATACTCTTGTTCTCTATATTTGTGTCTCTAGTCCTGTTTTGCAAATAAGTTCTTCTATACCATTTTCCTCCCTGGGGAAGGAAATGGCAACCCACTCCAGTGTTCTTGCCTAGAAAATCCCATGGACAGAGGAACCTGGTGGGCTACAGTCCATGGGGTCGCGAAGAGTTGGACATGACTGATAGACTAACATACATACCATTTTCCTAGATTCCACAAGTTAATATACGTGTTAATATATAATATTTGTTTTTCTCTTTCTGACTCCACTCTTGTATGACAGTCTCTAGGTCTATCCACATCTCTGCAAATGGCACAATTTTGTTCTATTTTATGGTTGAGTGGTATTCCATTGAATTTATGTACCACATCTTCATTTTTCATTCCTCTGTTGATTATGTTTAGATTCCTCTCATTCCTGGCTATTGTAAATGGTGTTGCAGTGAACATTGGGGTGCATGTATCTTTTTGAATTTTGGTTTTCTCTGGGTATATGCCCAGGAATGGAATTGCTGAGTCATATGGTAGTTCTATTTTTAGTTTTTTAGGGAACCTTCATACTGTTCTCCATAGTGGCTGTATTGATTTATATCCCCACCATTAGGGTAAGAGGGTTCCTTTTTCTCTACACCCTTTCCAGCATTTATTTGAAGATTTTTGGATGGGTGTGAGGTGATTCCTCATTGTAGTTTTGATTTGCATTTCTCTAATTAGTGATATTGAGCATTTTTTTCATGTGTTTGTTGGCCATGAGCGTGTCTTCTTTGGAGAAATTTCTATTTAGGTCTTCAGCCCATTTTTTGATGGGGTGGTTTGTTTGTGTTTAATATAAAGCTGCATGAGCTGTTTGTATAGTTTGAGTATTAATCCCTTGTCAATTGCTTCATTTGCAAATATTTTCTCCTACTCTGAGGGTTGTCTTTTCTTTTTGTTTGTGGTTTCCTTTGCTATGCAAAAGCTTTTAAGTTTCATTAGATCCCATTTGTTTATTTCTGTTTTTATTTTCATGATCCTAGGTGGTGGGTCAACAAAGATCTTGCTGCAATTTATATCAAAGAGTGTTCTGGCTGTTTTCTTCTAAGAACTTTATAGTGTCCAGCCTTACATTTAGGTCTTTAATCCATTTTGAGTTTATCTTTATGATTGGTATTAGGGAGTGTTCTAATTTCGTTCTTTTACATGTAGCCTTTCAGTTTTCCCAGCACCACTTATTGAAGAGACTATCTTTTCTCTTTTGTATATTCTCGTGTATTATTGTTTTTGATTCTTTTGTGAGTGGGATTATTCTCTTTGTTTCTCTTTCATATATTTTGTTGTATAGAAATGCAGCTGATTTTTGTATGCTGATTTTGTATCCTGTAACTTTACTGAACCTGTTGATTAGTTCTAATAGTATTTTGGTAGAGTATTTAGATTTGTCTATATATAAGAGCATGCCATCTGAAAACAAGGATGATTTTGCTTCTTTATTTCCTATTTGGATGTCTTTGTCTCTTTCTCTTGCCTAATTACTCTGCAAAGTCTTGTTAACATTGTATTAAGTGCGAGTGGTGAGAGTAGGCACCCTGATGTTCCTGATTTTAAAGGAAAAATTTCAGGTCTTCACTGTTGAGTGTGATTTAAGCTGTGAGCCTGTTATATATGGCCTTTATTATGTTGAGGTGTTTTAATCCTACATTTGGTTTGTTGAAATCTGTTATTATTAAAAGAAGTTGAATTTTGATTAAGTAATTTTTCTGCATCTTTTGAATGATCATATGACTTCATCTTTCATTCTGTCAGTGTAGCTTATTACATTTGTTGATTTGTATATGTTGACCACGCAGGGATAGATGCCACTTGTTCATAGTATATGATCCTTTTAATGTGCTATGAAATTTGATCTACTAGTATTTTGCCGAGTGTTTTCGTATCTATGTTCATCAGGTAAATTGGCCTGTAGTGTATTTGTAGTGTTATTATTTAATTTTTGTATGATGAGGTTGAAAGTGTTCCCTCCTCTTATATTTTTAAGAAAAATTTAGGGAGGATTAGCTTTAATTCTGCTTAAAGGTCTTATAGAATTCACCAGTGAAATGAACTGGTCCTGGGCTTTTATTTCTTGGTAGGTATTTGATTACTGATTTAATCTCTTTACTTGATATATTCAGATTTTCTGTTTCTTCATGATTCGGTTTTGGTAGGTTGTATATTTCTAGAAAGTTATCCACTGGTCTAAATTATCCAATTTATTGGATCGTAGTTTTTCATAATAGCCTCTGTCATCCCTTGTATTTCTGTGGTATTGATTAATGTCTCTTCTTATTTATAACTGTATTTGAGTCCTCTCTGTTTTTCTTGGTTAGTCTAGCTGAAGGTCTTTTGATTTTGTTTATCTTTCAAAAACCAACTCTTAGTTTTATTGATCTTTTTATTTGTCCTTCTAATCTCTTATTTGTTTATGCTCTAATATTTACTTTTTCCTTTGTTGTGCTATCTCTGAGCAGCTGGGAGTAAGCAGGAACTGAATTTAGGGCCCTTTCAAAATCTCTAGGGGTGCAGACAGAAGCACGTCCTTTGGGTCCCTGAGCCAGGAGGAATGTTCATGGATGGTGACTGGCAAGGCCTCCAGTTACAGGGTTCTTTCTGTGTCTACCGTCAGACTGAGTTTGGTAGGCCCTCCAGGGGCACCTGGACTACAGCCGAGAGGGACTGCAGCCATTTCATGGACTGCTTCAGGAACACCTCAGACAGAGGTGTGTGTGCCTGACACACAGGTGTGATGTACGGGTGTGCATGACTCCTCCTGGAATCCTTGGTATATGGTACTGGTCATGGAACCAAAGCTAAATGGGGCTGTAGTCAAGTTCTTAGGAGTTATGGAGCTGTTTCCAGGCCTGTACCTGGGACTATGGTCAGTTAAATCAGCTACCTGAGAACAAGTCTTTCTCAAAACAGCTCTCCTAGACTGTGGACAGCACTGGGTTTTCACAGTCTTCTACCTAGATCTCAAAACTCTCACAAAGTTATTCTTGTCTGTGGATGGACGCCAGATTATTATTGTTAGAGAGGGAGTATGAGTTAGGGATATCTTATTAGGGATATCTTATCTTGTTGATGTCTGATGACTAATTTTTGAGAGTGAAATTACAAAATTTGGATAGTTTATATAAATAAGACAGCAGAGAGAAGAGCAAAAATCACTGGAGATTATTTTACAGCTTTTTGAGGTATATTTTATATGTAGTGAAGTCTATTCACTTAAACTGTATAGAGTTGTACCACTACCTCAGTCAAATTTCAGGACATTTTCATCACCTTAAAAAGCTGTTGAATATCTCTTTGCAGTGAGTCTCCTGCCCCAACCTGGCCCTAGGCAGCCTCTAACCTGGTGTCCTGTCACTATAGTTTTGCCTCCGCTAAAATGTCTTTTCCAAAATGAAAACACAGTTTGTAGGATCTTGTGTCTAGATATATTTATTTAGTGTAATGAGGAGGGCATGACAACCCACTCCAGTATTCTTGCCTGGAGACTCCCCATGGACAGAGTAGCCTGGTGGGCTACAAGTCCACGGCGTTGCAAAGAGTCAGACACGAGTGAGCGACTTAAGCACACAGCACATTCAGTGTCATACTTTTGAGATTCATTTACATTGTTGTACATACCAGCAGCTCATTGCTTTTTATTACTAAATAGGAATATTTATTAATCTATTTGTGATGCTGGAACTGAACCTCATGGACACTTCTTTGTCAGATGGTGCAGTGATAAATTTTGTCAGTAGAGGGAACTAGAAGGATATTATAAGAGGCTGGTTCTTATCTAATTCCAGTTAGTGTCTTCTCCTCTTGATGCAGCAACATAAATACCAAGAGCATTCATGAGCAATGAATTCATGAGCAATACCCACAGCACTCACTCACCAGCAAATTTTATTGCTAGAGTCACCTCAGTTGTAGATTTCCTGATTGATGCTCCAGGCCCATTTGTTTTCTTCGTTACTTCATTAGCCAGCTAGCTTTGGATAAACTCTGGCCCAAAGCAATCTAGCAAATTTACTCTCCCATCCACTGGGCTGCAAGTCCCAGTCTACAACAAGGTTTGGATCCAGCCTTGGGAAAAAATTTACTTCCAAGTTTACCTTTACTTAGGAACTTTCCTTCAGCCATAGGCTATTTTTCCGAGTTCTCTAGTTATCTGCTCCTGTTCCCAACTTCTTTGTCTCTTAACTGGACTCTTGCTGATCCAGGTTTGGTGCTAGGAGTGGTTTCAGGAGATAGATTCCACAAAAAAGGAATTATGAAATAAGTTTGATTCTTGGATTAATCATTGTGCTACAATCCTTGACAATGGGACATGCCAACTAGTGATTCAGGGCAACATAAATAGCAATCACAGTTAAGCTATAAACTACAGTGTCAATTGAAGCATATTCTTTGGGAACTAAAGTGGCTAGTTCACTTGATCAATATGGCACTAATAATGACCATAAGAATTATGACATGGGGTGGATTCTGAGTGCACTAAAGTGCTTACAGAAAATAACAAGCATAGGCCCTTTAACGCTCAACTTCAGTCATCATCTGTCTGATAAGAAACAAGCAAGGTGGCAGAATAGGAATTTCTGGACTCTCCTTGCTCCCATGAACAAACCAATTCAACAGCAACACACAGACCAACTGCCTTTGCGTAAAACCCAGAAAGCTGAATGCCTACTGCATCCTGAGTGAGCATAAAACCAGTTACCTTGAAGCCAATAGGAAAGTTTGGGACCTATTTATCCCATAATTCCTACCCTCAGAAATTATGAATCATGTCCCAGTACCAGGTGATTGGGAGGAAACTTTCAGATTCTAGCTTCTAACTGGGGAACAAGGAAACGACTGCATCGTATTTCCAACGGTCTAATTTTTCTGGGGACTGCCCAAGGCACTTGCTTTTGTCTTCCCTGTCTTGGAATGCTGATGGGACCCAGAAAACTCCAGATGTCTGTGAGGTCACTGAGAATAAAGAAGGAAATTTGAACCTAGCATGCTAGCACTCATCACAGCTCATCCAGTCCTCACAGCACAGAGTAAAGAGGGCAAAAAATACTGGATCCCAACTTCTCCCTGGAGAGGGAAAAAATTAAATGTGTCCAGTGTTCAAGTTTTTCTAGATGCTATCCAAGGGATTGGCTTCTGCCTTGCCCATCATGATCCATCATATTCTAGACAGCTGGGGATCACTAAAAGTAAAGTTGGTAGGTTTGACTAGCATAAAAATTTAAGAGGCCCCCCAGAATCTCTGGCCATGATGATCAGTGAGGAGTTTCTTCAGTACAAGGCCAATCCAAGAAGACTAGAAGAGGTGGCTGTTTGTTTAATGCTGAGATATCAACACAAAGAATTAAGAAAAATGAAGAAACAGTGAAATATGTTCCTAAAGAAAGTGTAAGACAAATCTCTAGAAACCAACCCCAATGGAATGAAAATACAGATATCCCATGCTTTCAACAGTTCTCTTTATGCCACTTTGCTTTTATGAAAGGCCTACAGTAGTACCTGTTTTAACTAACTGAAAGAAATCTGAAGAGGATTTTTGCTTTTATGAGAAAAGGGAAAAGTGAAAACAGCTTTCAGCATGTGTTTTGCAGTAAACTGTTATAGAGATCGTGCACTCCCCAAGTTCCTCCAAGCTCCTTTCCTGGGAACTGCACCCAGCGTCTCAGCATCATGCTGCCACCGCTTTGAACTTCGTCTGTGAGCGTCTGTGCTTTATCTTGATATATTTTGTGCATTCTTTAGCAACATTTGTACTAAAGCATTTGCTTCTTGGTTTTATATAATTTTGGTTTATGCAAGATTTTATAGAAATGTCCTATTTTTGAACAGTAGGGGAAACCCTATATATGATTTACCTGACAGAGAATCAGAATAACTTTAATAAAGATAGTCAACAGTGTCAGCAGAACAGTACATGGATAAAGGGAGAATTTCAACAAAGAAATACAAAATTTAAAAGAAGGACCAGACATCATGAAGTAAAGGAAAAAAATACTAGAACTGAAAACTTCACTAGAGGAATTCAGAATCCCTTTAGAATAGCAGAATAAAAGATCTGCAGAATTAAAGACAGGTTATTGAAAATTATCTAGTCAGAGAAGAAACACAAGAATGAAAATATCTGAAGTAAACTTAAGGGACTTTGGTATATCATGAAGCAGATTAATATATGTACTATAGAAATCCCAGTAGAAAAAAGAAAGAGGCAAAAAGCTTATTCAACAAAATAAATGTCTGAAAACTTCCCAAATCTGGGAAAGTAAATGGACATCCTGATTGAAGAAGCCCGCCAGAGATGCCCAAATGAAAAGCCAAAAGAAGTCCACACCCGGACACATTGTAGTCAAAGTGTCAAAAGTCCGAGACAAGAAAAAATTTTGAAAGCAGTGAGAAAAAAAAGCTACAGGATAGTGTAAACATATCTTTGATATGCACCACAAAATAAAAAAATTTTTTCATGTGACTTAAAATCATATAAGACCATTAAAGGAAAGAAAACAATAGACTAATACCTGTGATGAATATAGATGTTACAAAGTCCTCAACAAAATGTTAGCAAATCAAATTCAATAGCAAAGGATCATACACCATAATCAAATGGGATTTATTCCTGGGATATAAGGATGATTCAGTATATGCAGATCAGCATGTGAAATATACCATATTAATAGAATGAGTGATTAAAACCATATGGTCACCCCTATACATACAGAAAAATCATTTGACAAAATTCAACATTATTTCATGATAAAAATTCTTGAAACTTGAGCATAGACATAATGTACCTCAACATTAAAAAAGGACACACGTGACAAACTCACAGCTGAAATATTATAGTACTCATTAGTGAAAAGAGTTGAAATCTATGCCTCTGAGATTAATAACAATACAAGTATACACCATTTTTACCCAGTCTATAACTGGAAGTACTAACAAGAGCAATCAGGCAAGAAAAATTCATAAAAGGAATACAGTTGTTTGCAAATAACATAATCGTATATATGGAAAACCCTAAAGATCCCACCAAAAACTGTTAGAACTAATCAGTGGTTTCAGTAAAGTTGCAGGATGAAAAATCAACATACGAAGTTGGTTCTGTTTCTATATACTAATGAAGAAAATTCTAAAAAATAAGTAATTCCATTTATAATAGCATCAAAAACACTTAGGAGTAATTTAATCAGTAAGGTGAAAGATCCTGTGTTTATAATTTGGAAGATTTAATATTATTAAAATGTCCATACTGTCTAAAGCCATCTCTATAGTCAATGTAGTTCCTGTCACAATTTCAACAGCAATTTTTATGGATATACAAAAAGCAATCCAAAATTCATATGAAACTACAAAAGGCTCCGATAGCTCAGGTAATGTTTAGAAAAAGAATAAAGCTGGAGACATCACATTTAATAATTTATATTATACTACAAAGCTATAGAAGTGAAACAGTATAGCATTGGCATAAAAGCAGATATACAAATCAAGGGAGCATAGTTGAGAGCCCAGATATAAACCTACATGTATGTGTCAATGAATATTTGACAAGGGAGTCAAGAATGTTCAAAGGGGAAAAGTTAGTCTCTTCAATAAATGGTGTTGGAAATACTGGATATTCACATGTAGAGGAATAAAATTAAAGGTCATTTTTCATTCCAATCCCAAAGAAAGGCAATGCCAAAGAATGTTCAAACTACTGCACAATTGCACTCATTTCACATGCTACCAAGGTAATGTCCTAAATCCTAAAGCTAGGCGTCAGCAGTGTGTGAACTGAGAACTTCTCAATGTACGAGCTGGATTTAGGAAAGGCGGAGGAATGAGAGATCAAATTGCAACCATCCATTGGATCATAGAAAAAGCAGAAAAATATCTGCTTCATTGACTACACTGAAGTGTTTGACTGTGTGGATCACAATAAACTGTGGAAAAATTCTTAAAGAGATGAGAATACCAGACCACCTTACCTGCCTCCTGAGAAACCTGTATGCAGGTCAAGAAGCAACAGTTAGAACCAGACATGGAACAACAGATTGGTTCCAAATTGGGAAGAGTACATCAAGGCTGTATATTGTCACTGTTTATTTAACTTATATGCAGAGTACATGTGAAATGCCGGGCTGGATGAAGCACAAACTGAAATCAAGATTGCCAGGAGAAATCTCAGTGACCTCAGATATGCAGATGACACCACCCTTATGGCAGAGAGTGAAGAAGAACTAAAGAGCCTCTTGATGAAAATGAAAGAGGAGAGTGAAAAAGCTGGCTTAAAACTCAGCATCCAAAAAACGAAGATCTTGGCATCCAGTCCCATCACTTCATGGCAAATAGAAGGGGAAACAATGACAGACTTTATTTTCTTGGGCTCCAGAATCACTGTGGATGGTGACTGCACCCATGAAATTAAAAGTCTCTTGCTCCTTGGAAGAAAAGCTATGACACACCTCGACAGCATATTAAAAAGCGGAGACATTACTTTGCCAACAAAGGTCTGTATAGTCAAAGCTATGGTTTCTCCAGTAGTCATATACGGATGTGAGAGCTGAACAGTAAAAAAGGCTGAGTGCTGAAGAATTAATGCCTTTGAACTGTGGTTCTGGAGAAGATTCTTGAGAGTCCTTTGAACTGCAAGGAGACCAAACCAGTCAATCCTAAAGGAAATCAACCTTGAATATTCACTGGAAGTACTGATGCTGAAGCTGAAACTCCAATATTTTGGCAACCTGATGCAAAGAGCTGGCTCACTTGAAAAGATCCTGATGCTGGGAAAAATTGAAGGCAGGAGAAGAAGGGAATGACAGAGGATGAGATGGTTGGATAGCATCACCGATTCAATGTATAGGAGTTTGAGCAAGCTCCGGGAAATAGTGAAGGACAGGGAAGGCTGGCGTGCTGCAGTCCATGGGATCACAAAGAGTCAGACCTGACTGAGTGACTGAATAACAACAACAAATCTTACACCATTCATGAAGATTAACTCCAAATGCATTAAATACTTAAATGTAAGACCTAAAACATTACAACTTCTAGAATAAATAGGGACAAAGATTCTTGATACTGATCCTGGCAGTGATTTTTTTGGATATGACATCAAAAGCAGAGGCAACAAAAGCAAAAATAAGTAAGTAGGACTACATCAAACTAAAAAAATTCTGCATAGCCAAAGAAGCAATACAATGAAAGGAAACCTGTGGAATGGGATAAAGTATTTGAGAACCATATATCTAAAGAAGTTAATATCCAAAAGGAATGTAAAGAACTACTACAACTCAATAGGAAAAGTATAAATAATCTGATTTAAAAATGGGCAAGGGGCCTGAAAAGACATGTTTTAAAAGAAGATATAGAAATGGGCAGCAAGTACATGAAAAAGTGCTTAACATCACTAATCATCAGGGAAATGCAAGTCAAAATCATAAAGAGCTATTACCACACATTTGGCAGAATGGCTGTATCAAAACGAAAGGAAGTAACCAAGTGTTGGTGAGGATGTGGAGAAAAGGGCACTCTTTTACACTTTGGTAGGAATGTAAATTTGTATAGTCACTATGGAAAACAGTATAGAGGCTCATTAAAAATCTTTTATATGGATCATCTACCATATGATCCAGTAGTCCTGTTTCTGGTGATATATCCAAAGGAAATGAAATCACTATCTCTAAGAGACAGCTGCAGCCCATGTTCACTGCAGCATTATTTAAAATAGTCAAGACATGGAAAAACCCAAGTGTCTATTGATAGATGAATGGATAAAGAAAGTGTTATATATATTATGTATGTATAAATGGAGACAGAGTCTCTTTCACACACATACACACAATATTATTCAGCCTAAAAATGAAACAAATCCTGCCATTTGCAACAACATGCATGGACTTTGAGGGCATTATGCTAACTAAAATAAGTCATACAGAAAAAGATAAAAACTGTATGATTTCACTTATATATTAAATCTAAAAGCAAGCAAAAAACCAAACAACCTCCCCACTCCCAAAGCCCCCAAGCTCATTGATATATTGTGATGTGTGCTCAGCATGTCTGACTCTTTGCAACCCCATGGCCTGTAGCCCACCAGGTTCCTCTGTCCATCGAGTTTTCTAGACAAGAACACTGGAGTGGGTTGCCATTTCCTGCTCCAGGTGATCTTCCCGACACAGGGATCATACCCACATCTCTTGCATTTCCTGCTTTGGCAAGTGGATTTATCACTAGGCCTACCTGGGAAGCCAAAAAACTAGTCAAAAACCAAACAGCTTCCCCTCCTGCCCTAAAAAGCCTCCAAACTCACTGATATAGAGAACATATTGAAAGTTGCCTGGGATAGAATGTGGGCAGAATGGGTAAAGGGGGTCAAAAGTTACAATTTCTAGGACTTCCTTGGTGGCTCAGTGGTAAGGAATCTGCCTGCCGTTGCAGGAGACATGGATTCAAAAATAGATATTGTATATGAATATATATATATACACACACACACACACACATATATATGTGGAATCTGGAAAGATGGTACTAGTGAACCCATCTGCAGGGCAGGAATAGAGTCACAGACATAGAGACCAGACTTACGGACCCAGCCGGGAAGGAGAAGGTGGGACAAACTGAAAGAGCAGCATTGAAACATACACATTACCATATGTAAAACAGATAGCTAGTGGGAAGTTGCTGTGTGCCCCAGGGAGCTCAAGCCGGTGCTCTGTGATGACCTAGAGAGGTAGAATGGCGTGGGAGGAGAGAGGGAGGTTCAAGAGGGAGGGGACATATGTATACCTTTGGCTAATTCATGTTGACATATGGCAGAAACCAATGCAATATTGTAAAGCAATTATCCTCCAATTGGAAATAAAAATCAATACTATGTCATACTTTTGAAATTAGGTAGGAGACTGGATCTTTAAAGTTCTCATCAAGACAAATTTGTAGTTAAGTATGGCAACAGATGTGGACCAAATGTAGTTGACCATTTTGCAATACATACAAATAGCAAATCGTTATGTTGTATACCTGAAACTTACCTAATGTTGTGTTAATTTTACCTCAATGTAAAGAAATAAATTGAAAATAAAAATAAACAAAACTAATAAAATTTAAGAGCCAAACTCATAGAAATAGAGAGTAGATTTGTGGTTTCTAAGGGTGGGAGTGGAGGTGGGAGAAATTGGTCAAGGTGGTCAAAAGGTAGCAATTTCCAGTTATAAGTGAATGGGTTCTGGGGATCTAATATAAGGCCTCTACTTAATGATACTATATTATACACTTGAAAGTGCAAAGAAAGTAGATCTTAAAAATTCACACAAAAATGGTAACTATATGAGTTTATGAATATGTTAACTAGCCTTATTGTGGTGATCACTGCAATATATAAGTATATCAAATTATCACATGAGTGAGTGAGTGAAGTCGCTGGGTCGTGTCCAACTCTGTGACCCCGTGGACTGTACCATATAGTACACCTTAAACTTACATGATTCTGCTATGTCAATTATATCTCAGTAGTTATAGGGGAAAATGTCTAGTAATCAAACAAAATGCCATCCAAGTAAAAAAATAATGTTTCAATCCTGTAGAAATCCTTGAGAGAACCTGTTCATTCACATTGGGAAAATGATGAGAACATTCAATATTTAAATGTAATGAAAGCTTACATATGTTCAAATATACTTATTGCTATCATCTCAGACTTGAAATAGTTGTGTATATATAATTCCAAGAAGACCTCATGTTTGCCAAGAATATTATAATATTCCAACTAGCATTTTCTAGGCTCTTTATGTGGGCCAGTTTCTGTATTAAATATTTTACAACAATTACCCCTGTAAATCTTCATAACAAATCTATGCAGTCAGTATTATTTTCACCTTCGCCCTCCACCTGGCTCGTAAATGGGAAAACAGAGGTGCAGAGAGTTTGTGACTTAACCAGGGCTATATATGACTAGTAAATGATAGAGTCAAACTTCAAAACCCAGGAGTCTAAACCTAAAAGTTTATGCACTTAACTATTCTGCATTGTCAGCATTAATAATGAGGATAGTGCTGGCCTGAATCAGGCCAATATCCCATTTCTTGTACATAATTAGTCCAAGGAGATTTGTGGGAGAATCAGAAGTACTAATGAACTCCTGATGCCGATTTCTATTAATATAATCTAGAGCTAACTTTCAATCAAGGTTAGGAAAATGAGACCCCTCCTTTGCAGTACCTATAACTCAGTACTGCCAGATCTGGGGAATTCCTGAGAAAGTATAGGATGGAAAATGAAGCTAGAAATTAGAGGGGAAAGAATCAGAGCTAAGGAATCAGAATGCACAGAGAAAAGTATTATAAGAGATTTCAGGAGCAACCATTGCCATTAACATTTTGCTTTAATGAGTCAGCTTCAGGTACATAGTGGATGAGGAGTGGGAGAATGCAGTCAGTTTGGCCTAGGGCCAGGGCAGAGCAAAGTCTTCTGCCCTTAAGGCCAAGGTTGATTTGGGTTTTGTCCATATATGTAAATATTATTTTCATTTGATGACACCAATGTTACCTTTCCTAAGAAATCCCTGTTGCTTCCCTAATAATGTCTACTGAGCATTGCATGTAGATTATGGATACATAATTACAATTACAGAAGTTTCCCTAGCCCTCATCTCTGAGCATCAAACTTCTAATAGAGTCTCTAGAGAAGACTCTCAGGTTCACTATTGTATTTTCAGCAGAGAGTGTTAATTGTCTGTATGTCTACAGTTAATGAGTGAATGAGAGAGTTAGCCAAGGTACTATTCTCAGTGATCTCAACTGATGGATTATTTTCCAAAGATTAGTGATAGTCTGAAAAAGGGAAATATTTTGGTGATTTCTGTTCTAAGAAATATGTGAAAAAGCCCTTCCATTTTGTTTCATAATAAAATGAGAGAAGAGTCTCTTTTAATATATCAGCTTTTTTAAGCTATTGATTTATATAAATAATATGTGAAAAATCAGAATAAATATTAGAAGCTAGCAATAAACTGAAATAATGAACATAGGGGAAGAAACTTTAGTTTCTTTTGGAAAGCCTTCAGTTCAGTCTCTCAGTCGTGTCCGACTCTTTGCGACCCCATGAATCGCAGCACGCCAGGCCTCCCTGTCCATCACCAACTCCCAGAGTTTACTCAAACCCATGTCCATAGAGTCGGTGATGCAATCCAGTCATCTCATCCTCTGTTGTCCCCTCCTCCTCCTGCCCCGACTCCCTCCCAGCATCAGGGTCTTTTCCAGTGAGTCAGCTCTTCGCATGAGGTGGCCAGAAGTACTGGAGTTTCAGCTTCAGTGTCAGTCCTTCCAATGAACACCCAGGACTGATCTCCTTTAGGATGGACTGGTTGGATCTCCTTGCAGTCCAAGGGACTCTCAAGAGCCTTCTCCAACACCACAGTTCAAAAGCATCAATTTTTTGGTGCTCAGCTTTCTTCACAGTCCAACTCTCACATCCATATATGACTGCTGGAAAAACCATAGCCTTGACTAGACAGACCTTGTTGGCAAAGTAATGTCTCTGCTTTTTAATATGCTATCTAGGTTGGTCATAACTTTCCTTCCAAGGAGTAAGCGTCTTTTAATTTCATGGCTGCAATCACCATCTGCAGTGATTTTGGAGCCCCAAAAAATAAAGTCTGACACTGTTTCCACTGTTTCCCCATCTATTTCCCATGAGGTGATGGGACCAGATGCCATGATCCTAGTTTTCTGAACGTTGAGCTTTAAGCCAACTTTTTTACTCTCCTCTTTCACTTTCATCAAGAGGCTTTTTAGTTCCTCTTCACTTTCTGCCATAGGGTGGTGTTATCTGCATATCTGAGGTTATTGATATTTCTCCCGGCAATCTTGATTCCAGCTTGTGCTTCTTCCAGCCCAGCGTTTCTCATGATGTACTCTGCATATAAGTTAAATAAGCAGGGTGACAATATACAGCCTTGACGTACTCCTTTTCCTATTTGGAACTAGTCTGTTGTTCCATGTCCAGTTGTAACTGTTGCTTCCTGACCTGCATAAGGTTTCTCAAGAGGCAGGTCAGGTGGTCTGGTATTCCCATCTCCTTCAGAATTTTCCACAGTTTATTGTGATCCACACAGTCAAAGGCTTTGACGTAGTCAATAAAGCAGAAACAGATGTTTTTTTGGAACTCTCTTGCTTTTTTGATGATCCAGCGGATATTGGCAATTTGATCTCTGGTTCCTCTGCCTTTTCTAAAACCAGCTTGAACATCTGGAAGTTCTCGGTTCATGTATTGCTGAAGCCTGGCTTGGAGAATTTTGAGCATTACTTTACTAGCATGTGAGATGAGTGCAATTGTGCGGTAGTTTCATCTATTTTAATAACATAGATACTTTTAGAGGATATAAAGCATAATGGAGTGATTTCCGTATTTCTTTTCTTTCCTTTAAAACTCCTTCTTCTTCCCTTTCCCAATCTCTAGGAGCTTGGGAAAGATAAAGGAAGCTCTGCTTCTATCACCTATCCTGACATAAATATTTCTCTTCTTTGCCTTGTTTTCTCTATCTCTCTCCATCTTTTTCTTAATTGTTTTTCAGAGACCCTGTGCCTGTCCTTTATTCTCCTGGTAGGAAAGCTACAAAGGTTCTGCCTTCAGTCCTGGGTATTCTGCTCAACTCTTTCAGTCTGTTTATTGTTTTTTTTTTTTTTTTTCCTTCAAGAAATTAGCTGCTCTGCATTAGTCTTGGATCTGATCACATCATCTTTAAAGGGAAATTGATCTAGTTTGTGAGAGGAGGAAGAAACTCTTTTTTTTTTTTTTTTGAGGTGAAACAAAGTTCTGCAGCAAGGAAAACCAAAGCTTCTTTTTCAGTTATAAGCTGGCAAATTCATTATGTTGTATATTTAGCTTCCTACTTGACATCTCTATGTAAACGTTAGTAGGCATCTCACATTTATCATGGCCCAACCTGAGTTTCTTTATTACTATCAATCCCCAATTTTATTTCTCCTATATCTTCCTTATTTTTAGAAAATGGCGATTCCATTTTCCAGATAGTGAGGTAAAAACTATGGTCAGTTGTTTAAAAAAAGTCAGCATTAACGTCAAAATGTATTCAGAATCCAACCTCTTTTACTATCCTGGTGCAGACCACCATTTCTTACCTGATAATGCAAAAGTCATACAACAGATTTTCCTGTTTTCACTCGTGCATTCTACAGTCTTGTCTCAACAGAGCAGCCAGAGGTATAAGCCATGTGAAGTCACTTCTGCTCAAGGCACTTTCTTTGATAGACCCTTTTCTCACTTAGCTTAAAAGCAAAAGTCCTTATCTATTTTTGATTTTTCCCTAATTGTAGTGGCTTTTAAAATATATATTATTTGTCATTTGTCAGATATAGTTTTGCAACTATTCCCTCCTAAAATGTGACCCTCCTGTTCATTTTCTTGATGGTATCTTTTGATGAACAGAAATTTTCATTCAATAGTCTAATTTATCAGTTTTTAATGATACTACTTTCCATGTTCTGTCTAAACACTTCTGCCTACCCATATTTCTTGAAGATATTCTTCTCTTTTCTTCCAAAAGCTTTATCATTTTAGTTTTTAGCGTTATGTCTATAAATCTTGAATCAATCCTGTGTATAGTAAGCGGTAATGATCAACGCTTTTTGTTTTTTTCATGTAGTATATTATGTTAAAAAGACTTTACTTCCTGTGTTGGAATGTTTTGAAGCCTTTGTTGAAAATCAGATTCTTCATGTGTGTGAGCCTGTTTCTGGGTTCTCATCCACAGATCTGCTTTTATAATTTTATTTCTGTATCACACCATATGAATGATGATAGCTTTAAAGTTAGTATTAAAATCAATCAGTAAGTCCTTCAATAGTTTTTTTTTTTTCAGAATTGCTTTGGATATTCTAGATTGCTTGCATTTTAATTTAAATTTTACAGTCAGTTTGTTAATTTCTACATAGGATCCATAATTGTTGTTGTTCAGTTGCTAAATCATGTCTGACTCTTTGCGACCCCATGAAGTGCAGCATGCCAGGCTTCCCAATCCTTCACTATCTCCTGGAGTTTGCTCAAACTCATCTCTTGTGTCAATGATGCCATCCAACTATTTAATCCTCTCTTGCATCAGGTGACCAGAATATTGGATCATAATATTCTGATTAAAATTGCATTGAATCCCAGTTTGATCTCTGGGTTAGGAAGATCCCCTGGAGGAGGCATGGCAACCCACTCCAGTTTACAGCCTGGAGAATCCACATGGACAAAGGAGCCTGGCGGGCTAGAGTCCATGGGGTTGTGAAGAGTCAGACACGACTGAGTGACTATGCACAGCACAGCTTTGAATCTATAGATACATTTGGGAAGAATTAACATTCTAATGGTATCGAGTGTTTTAGTCCAAGATTTCATTTGTTCAGGTTTCTTCTAATGTCTCACAGCAGTGCCTTATAGAATTCAGAATAAAGGTCTTCTATACTTTTTGTTAAATTTATCCCTTACTATTATGATTTCTATGATATTGTAAGTAGGGCTTTACTTTTTATTTTCTAAACATTTCTTGCTAGCACACATAAGAACACTATATGTATGTGTATGTATGGGTATACATTATATATATATATATATATAACTTTTATACTATAGGTTTAATAAATAAACCTGTTACCATCATTATTTTAAGGATTCCTTAGGATTCTCTGAATAAAACAACCATGTCCTCTTGTTACAGAGAATTTTGATTATTTCTTTACTTTCTTTACGTTTTTTTATTTGTTTGACTTACTGCAATGACTAGGACCTCCAGTAAAATATTGAGCAGAGTGGTGGGAGTTTTACCAATGTAATGGCAAAGTGTTTAGCTAGTGGTAAAGAATCTGCATGCCAGTGCAGGAGACACAAACGCCGTGGATTCGATCCCTGGGTCAGGAAGATTCCCTGGAGCAGGAAATGGCATTCCACTTCAGTATTCTTGCCTTGAAAATTCCATGGGCAGGAAAGCCTGGTGGGATACAGTCCATGGGAGAGTCAGACGTGGCTGAGCGACTGAGCACATTATGTTTTTGCATTATGTATAAAATTATTTGTGGATTTTACATAAGTGAACTTTGTCAAGTTGAAGAAATTTCCTTCTATGTAGACTATTGTTAGCTTTTTAAGAAAGCAGGAATGAATGTTAGATTTTTTCACATGTCTTTTTTTCACCTATTAAAATAATCATATTTTTCTTTTTTATGTTAATATGATAACTTAAAATATTGATTTTAATCCATTAGCTTATTGATTTTAAAGCAATTTTGTATTTTTGGAATGAAATCACTTTAGGATATATTATCTTTTCTATTTCTGAACATGATTTGCTAATATTTTATTAAGCACTTTTGACTACATATTCAGAGGGACATTGATCCCTCTTTTAAAAAAGTGCACTTTTCTTGTATTGATATCAAGATTGTGCTGGCCTCATAAAATGAGGTAGGAAGATATCCCATCATTTCTATTTACTGGAAGATTTTTTATAGATTGGTATTATTTAATTCCCTAAATGTTTGATTAAGTTGTTCAGTGGTTTCTAATGGTTCCATTTGGGCCTAGACTTTTCTTTGTAGGAAAAAAATTGATATTAATTCAGTTTATATATTAGAGGTTTATTTAACTTTTTTATTTTTTCTTGTGACAGTTTTGGGGAATTATAGTTTTCAACGAGTTTATCCATTTTATCTAAGTAGTTTAATTTTTTGGCATAAAATTGTTCTTATTTTCCTATTCTTTTAATACTATAAAATTTGTAGTAATAGTCTCTTTCATTCCTTATGTAGGTGATAGGGTGTTTACTCACCCTAGTAATTTAATTCTCACTAAAGCTTTACTATTTTTTATATTTTCAGTGAAGCAATTTTTAGTTTTGTCAGTTTTCTTTATTATACATTTATTTTATGCTTTTTTTAATTCCTCTGTTATCTTTATTATTTTTCCTTGCATTTATTTTGGGTTTATTTTTCCCCTCTTTAAGTGAAAGCTTAGATAATTGATTTTAGACCTATCTTCTTTCCTAGTATAATTATTTAATGCTATACACTTTTCTTCCTTGCACTGATTTAACAGCAGTACACAAATTTTAAAATATTATTTTCATTATTGTTTAATTCAAATTTTCTTCTAGTTTCTTTTGTGAATTATTTGATGCATTGATTACTTAGAGGAAACTTTTAAAATTTACAAATATTTTCAGTTTGTTTAAATATCTTATTGTTGTTTTCTAATTTAATTCCATTATGGATAAAGATACCCTGTATAATTTTATTTCTCTTAAATTTATGGAGACATGTGTCTCCAGCATGCGATTATCTTAAAAAAAGTATAGTTCTTAAAGATGTTGGTTGTATTGTTCTACAAGTTGCCAATTATATTAAGAAAGGTGATATTGTTCCTCAGATTTTGTTTCTCTTCACTGTAGTTTTATCACTTCATTGTTCTATTGTTTAAAGAAGGGTGTTAAAATCCTCAACAAAGATAATGGACTTACTTATATATTTCTCTTTTTTATTACATCTATTTGTTCCATTATTATTCTATTATTAGGGTCATACACTATTAGGACTGTTATGTCTTTTTGACAAATTGATCCCTTTATTACTGTAAAGTCTTTTTTATTTTTGGCAATATTACTTGTCTTGTCATCTTTTCTTCTGATATTAATGTAGTCACTCCAGCTTTCTTATGGTTACTCTGAGCATGGTACATTTTTTTCTGTTTTTTACTTTTAATCTGTATCTATCTGTATATTTAAAGTACATTTTTTAGAGACAATGTATTGTTAGGCCTTGATTTTTTTCTTACTAAAATAATTTTTATTTAAGTATGATTTGCCTATTAAACTATAACCATTTTTAAGTATACATTGAGTTCAGTGGATTTTGACAAATTTTAACATATAACTACTAGCACAATCAAAATTCATAGCATTTTCATAATTTTCAAAATAGCCACTACCCCTTCCCAGTCATTCTCCCTTTCTGTTAACTACAGATTAATTTTGCCTTTTCTAGGGTTTCACATTAATAGTATAACACATGATCTTTTGTGTCTGAGTTTTTTCACTCACCTTACCTGTTTTGAAAATCATCCATTTTTTGCATGTACCATAGTCCAGAGTTCATTCCTTTTCATTGCTGAGTAGTATTCCACTGTATGGCTTTACCAGGTCAAGATGATCCCCTGGAGAAGGGAATGGCTACCCACTCCAGTATTCTTGCCTGGAAATTCCATGGACAGAGGAGCCTGGTGGGCTGCAGTCCAAGGGGTTGCAAAGAGTTGAACACAGCTGAGTGACTAACACTTTTACTGACAGACATTTGCATTGTCTTCAGTATGAGACCATTTACAATAAATCTACCATGAGAAAAAGTCTTTGGGAGGATATATGTTTTCATTTTGTGGCATAAATATCAAGAATTTCTTGGTTATAATGGTAACTATATGGTTCACTTGTTTGAAAATGGCATACTTTTTTGGAATACTTGTGCTATTTTATATTCCTACCAACAATGAATGAGAATTTCATTTGCTTCACTTCCTGGCAACACTTGATATTGTCCGTCTTTTCACATTTAGCCGTTCTAACGGGAGTAGTGGTATCTCACTGTGATTTTAATTTGCATTTCTCTGATGACTAATGCTATTGAGCATCTTTTCATATTTTTGGCATATCTTCTTTTATAAAGTATCCATTCAAATATCTTTTCCCACTAAAAATTGTATTATTTGAATTGTTCCTACTGAGTTAAAGAGTCCTTTATATATTCTGAATACAAGTTTTTAGTCAGATAGGTGCACTACAGTTATTTTCCCCAGGTTTGTGGCTTGGCTTTTCATTTTCTAAATTATGCTTTTTTTAACAGCAGATGGTTTATATTTTGCTCAGGTTCACTTGTCACATTTTTCTCTTATGGTTATTCTGTTTTATATCCCCTCTAAAAAATAATTGAATACACTCATAATTGCAATTTTTCTTATTTTATTTTTGATGTTTTATAGCTTAGCTTTTATATTTTGTTTTGTGATACATTTTAGTTACTTTGTATGTGTGGTGAAGTAAGAGTCAAGATTTATTTTTCTTATATGAGGGAAAAACATAAAGCCAAAGAGGATTCGTCTCAAGCTTTGAAAACTCATGAAGTTTGCCTCAATAGGTTTTGGGCTTGCTTAGGACACATCATCACTTCTTTCTTCTCCAGTTCTCACTTTTTGAATGGGAATGTTTATCCTATGCCCCTCCCACCATTGTACTAATTCGGTTTTTATAGGAGCACAACTGAAGATATATTTCACCTAAGGATAACTCATACCTTGAATCTGAGTATGTACTCAAGTATAATTCATACCTTAAAACGTACCTTGATTCATTCACATCTAATTTAGATGATGTTTAGATGAGACTTTGAACTTTACATTATAGATTTGATACTGGAGTGAGTTAAGACTTTTGGAGTTGTAGGGTGAAATAAATGTATTTTGTAAGTGAAAAGGACATCAATTTTGGGGGTCAGGGACCCCTGTTATGGACTGACTGCTCATAACATGTGGTCATATGGTCCCCAATGTTATGAATTGAATATTTATGTTCCCATAAAATGCATATAATAAAACTTAACCCCCAATATGTATTAGGAGATAGGGCCTCTGGGAGGTAAGTCATGAAAGTGGAGCTCTTATGAATGAAATTAATGCCCTTATAAGAAGAACAGGAGAGAGTTTCCTTCCTGTCTCTGCCCTCTATCATGTGAAGATACACTGATAAGGCAATTATCTGCAAATCAGAAAGTAGGCTATTGCCAGAACCTTACTATACTGGCACCATGTTCTCTGATTTCCAGTCGCACCGTGAAAAAATAAATTTCTAAAAACTACCACACAATTGAACTCATCTCACATGCTAAGAAAGTAATGCTCAAAATTCCCCATGCCAGGCTTCAACAGTACGTGAACCGTGAACTTCCAGATGTTCAAGCTGGGTTTAGAAAAGGCAGAGGAACCAGAGATCAAGTTGCCAACATCCATTAGGTCATTGAAAAAGCAAGAGAGTTCCAGAAAAACTTCTACTTCTGCTTTATTGACTATGCCAAATCCTGTGACTGTGGGGATCACAATAAACTGTGGAAAATTCTGAAAGAGATGGGAATACCAGACCACCTGACCTGCCTCTTGAGATATCTGTATGCAGGTCAGGAAGCAACAGTTACAACTGGACATGGAACAGACTGGTTCCAAATAGGGAAAGGAGTACGTCAAGGCTGTATATTGTCACCCTGCTCATTTAACTTATATGCAGAGTATATCATGAGAAACGCTGGGCTGGATGAAGCACAAGCTGAAATCAAGATTTCCAGGAGAAATATCAATAACATCAGATATACAAATGACACCACCCTTATGACAGAAAGCGAAGAACTAAAGAGCCTCTTAATGAAAGTGAAAGAGGAGAGTGAAAAGGTGGGCATAAAACTCAACATTCAGAAAACTAAGATCATGGCCTCTGGTCCCATCACTTCATGGCAAATAGATGGGGAAACAGTGGAAGCAGTGACAGACTTTATTTTTGGGCTCCAAAATCACTGCAGATGGTGATTGCAGCCATGAAATTAAAAGATGCTTGCTCCTTGGAAGAAAAGTTATGGCCAACCTAGATAGCATATTAAAAAGCAGAGACATTACTTTGCCAAGAAACGTCCATCTAGTCAAAGCTATGGTGTTTCCAGTATTCATGTATGAATGTGAGGATTGGACTATAAAGAAAGCTGAGTGTCGAAGAATTGATGCTTTTGAACTGTGGTGTTGGAGAAGACTCTTGAGAGTCCCTTGGACTGCAAGGAGATCCAACCAGTCCATCCTAAAGGAAATTGGTCCTGAGTATTCATTGGAAGGAATGATGCTGAAGCTGAAACTCCAATACTTTGGCCACCTGATGCAAAGAACTGACTCATTGGAAAAGACCCTGATGCTGGAAAAGACTGAAGGCAGGAGGAGAAGGGGACAACAGAGGATGAGATAGTTGGATGGCATCACCGACTCAATGGATATGAGTTTGAGTAAACTCTGGGAGTTGGTGATGGACAGAGAGGCCTGAGTGCTGTAGTCCATGAGGTCACAAAGAGTCGGACACGACTGAGTGACTGAACTGAACTGTTTTCAAGTTCACTGATTGTTTCTTCTGGCTATTCAAATATGCCTTAAATTTCTTTAGTGAATTTTCATTTTAATTATTATATGTTTCAGTTTCAGAATTTCTTTTTTATTTCTTTTTAGGTTTCTTTTATTAATATTTCCATTTTATTTATACATCATCTTCTTTCCTTTTTCCACATCTTCCTATAGTTCTTTAAGCATCTTTAAGACAACTGTTTTAAGGTCTTTATCTAGTATATCTGCCATTAGGCCTTTTTCAGGGACAGTTTCTGTTTTTTTTTGGGGGGGGCATGTTTTTTCTTTGGATGGGTCACATTTCTTATTTTTTGGTTTGCCTTGAGATTCTTTGTTAAAAACTGGATTAATATTGTTGTGTGCTATGATCAGTCATGTCTGACTCTTTGTGACCCTATGGACTGTAGCCCACCAGACTCCTCTGTCATGGGATTTTTCAGGCAAGAATTCTGGAGTGGGCTGCCATTTCCTCCTCCAGGGGATCTTCCTGACTCAGGGATTGAACCCCTGTCTCCTGTATCTCCTGCCTTGTAGGTAGATTCTCTTGCCCACTGAGGCATTAGGGAAGCTCCTCACCACCACTCCCCCTGCCAAAATCTGGATATTTGAATCTAATAATATGGTAAATCTGGAAATTAAATTCTCCCCTTTTCTAGGATTTGCTGTTTATGATTTTGGGGGTTTTGTTTTTGTTATTGTTTTTTAATTGTGGGCCATCTTTTTGCTCATGATCAGTCTGAGGTGTAAATTTAAGGTTGTTTCAGGTTTCTTTTTCTTAGCTTTTATTTTTCAGCCTTTTTTTTTTTTTTTTCAGGTTAATTTTTCTGTGTCTTTTCCTGGACATACATGGTAATTTTCTAATTTTTCCCATACATGTGGTTGCTTTTGGATGTAGTAGTCTTTGGTATTTTGATCCAAAAAGGAAAAATAAAAAAAAAATTAAAGAGGAGAAAAGTGTACCAACTCCTTAAATTCCCTGGTAGTCACTTCTGTCAGGGGAGAGGAGCTTGCAAAAATGGTGGGAGGTACAACAAAAACGGCCATTTCTTCTTTTTTTTGACATCTTTGTGATCAGAATTCATCATCTGCAATCACTGCACAGATCCCCAGTATTTGGATGGAGGATTCTGTTCCACTCCTACAACATGAGTACCAGCTGTTCCGGGAACACACACACAGCTGCGTGGCATGGGGGATGGAGTCGTTGATGGGTAGCTGTGCTTACAGCTGAAATTGACCAAAATTAACCCCAATTTACTGCTCAATCTTCCCTTGCTGTTACAATTCTTCAGTAGACTCTAGATTTCCATATTACTTCTGTTACACAGATAATACCAGTGAAATTTTTGTTTAGGAAGGGAGAGAGATTTGTGGTGCTCTTATCATCTTTCCAGAATACTCTCCTGCTTTTTGAACATCTGTTGAAAGAATTTGTCATTTAATAGGAGTACTTTGTCTCCACTTATCTTTAATATAATTATTGACAAGACTGGATTATGTATAACATTTTACTATACGTTTTGTTTGTAACATCTGTTTTTTCTATAGGTCTCTACTTGTGTGTGTGTGTGTGTGTGTGTGTCTGCTCTCAGGATTACAATATATGTTCTTAGCTCATTTCAAAGTTTGCTTACAGGTAATATTGTACCATTCACATGAAACTGAACAATGTACAGTTGTATAGATCTATTCATAGACTGCCTGGCCTGTAAGGCAAAGTTGTCATTTTATAGCCCCAATATAAGTCATAATTTTTGCTGTAAATATCCATATGAATTTTAAAGAAATTAATAGAAAAATACTTTTCTGTTTATCTACAGAATTATTATTTTCAGAGCTCTAGATTTCTCCCTGAAGATCCAAGTATCCATCTGAACTTATTTCCCTTCATTCTTAAGAAATACCTTTTTCACAGTGATATTGATGATAGAGTTGCTTAGTCTTTATTATATAAAAATATCTTTACTATGCTTTTATTCTTAAAATTTGTTTTCACCAGATATAGAGCTCTCAGTTGACATATTTTATTTTTATCACTTTAAAGATGTTGTTCTACTGTCTTTTGAGCTCTGTTGTTTCTGATGAGAAGTCAGTGATCATTTGTTGTTTTTGTTGTGTTGTTTTAAAGAAAGCATTTGTTTCTTAGTTCTCTTATGGTTGACAGTGTCATAGAATATAACTCAGAGTTTATTGTGCCTTCCAGAATCAGGACATTTTCATTTTTCAGTTACATAATTTATTTGTGAATTTTCTAACCAGTTTATTGAGATGTGTATTATTGTAATAAATCTTACCTAAGTGTTTCTTTATTATAATCAAAAGCAGTGCAACAGATTGTACCATCTTCTCCCCCTATGCTATGTAGTATGTCCTCATTAGTTATCTGTTTTATACATAGTATATGTCAATCCCCATCTCCCAATTTGTCCTACCCTTCCTTTCCCCTCTTGGCGTATATACATTTGTTCTCTACGTCTGTGGCTCTATTTCTGCTTTGCAAATAGGTTCATTTGTAGTATTTTTCTAGCGTTTGGAGGACATATATTAAGTTAACCTTAAAGGGTGCAGACAAATACTGTTTGACTCCAGTTATATGAGATATCTAGAACAGTCAAATTCATAAAGTCAGAAAGAACTTACATTGGTAGATGCCAGAGAGTGGAGGGTGGGGGTTGGGGAGGGGCACCTGAAGTTGGTGTTCAATGGTAACAAAGTTCCAGATTAGGAAAAACTCAGGAGATGGATGATGGCGAGATTGCACAACAATGGGAATGTACTTAGCGCCCCTAACTTTATAGTTAAATATGGTTAAGACAGTATATTTTATATTATGTGATTTTTATGACAATAAAAAGAAATTTAAGTAGTACAATAGAAATCAGAGTAACAATCTTAAGAGAAATAATGGGAGCCAGCAATGTCTTCAAGGTAAAGAAAAACTTATGTATGGGATATTCCTTATATATTGATTGAAATGAAGTATCTATTAAATGTGCCTTTATTATCATGAAATTTATTTGGGTATAATTATACAGAAAAGTTTTTCCTTTTGGTTATTTTGATATGTATTATTGTGCAATATTCTTTTGTACAAAATATAAAATGGAAGCATTTACTCAAGTTTAGTATCTCAAAGGAGATTCATGCTTGTGTAAAACAGATTTCCTTTTCTACTGTTTAACTGAACTAATCTCAGAATGAATTAAGAGATTCCTTGAACTCAAGAGACCAGAATAAATATTTTGATGCTGCAAAAAAGGATAAATAAACTGCTAAAAGTTTCAAATGAGTAAGCATTACTAATCTCTTCAAGATAATCAAGTGCCTCATGGGAGCTATAACATTTGAAAAAGATCTGAAAGAAAGACCACCATTTCAGTTGTAAATAAAGATGGGGTTCATTGTTCATAGTGAGGAGATCTCTGTGGAGAGATTTGTATTAGCAAAAGCATGAACTTGAGAGAATAAAAGAGGTTCAGAAAGTTTTCTGCAACTCATTTCAGGTATAACACAGGGTTCATTATGAAAATTGTGTTGTCAGTGACTTCAGAATTAAATCAAGATATTGTTTGAAAGGACCTTATAATACCATGGTGAACAAATCGGGGTGATGGTCATAGTGGTAGAAACAGAGATGGAGACGGGGGGCGAGAGTGAGGGAAAGGGCTTTATGAGTCAGTTCAGCTCAGTCACTCAGTCATGTCTGGCTCTTTGTGGCCCCATGAACCGCAGCACGCCGGGCCTCCCTGTCCATCACCAACTCCCGGAGTCCACCCAAACCCATGTCCATTGAGTCGGTGACACCATCCAACCATCTCATCCTCTGTCATCCCCTTCTTCTCCTGCCTTCAATCTTTCCCAGCATCAGGGTCTTTTCAAATGAGTCAGCTCTTCGCATCAGGTGGCCAAAGTATTGGAGTTTTAGATTCAACATCAGTCCTTCCAGTGAGCACCCAGGACTGATATCCTTTAGGATGGACTGGTTGGGTCTCCTTGCAGTCCAAGGGACTCTCAAGAGTCTTCTCCAACAGCACAGTCCAAAAGCATCAATTCTTCAGCGCTCAGCTTTCTTCACAGTCCAACTCTCACATCCGTACATGACCACTGGAAAAACCATAGCCTTGACTAGATGGATGTTTGTTGACAAAGTAATGTCTCAGCTTTTTAATATGCTGTCTAGGTTGGTCATAACTTTCCTTCCAAGGAGTAAGCATCTTTTAATTTCATGGCTGCAATCACCATCTGCAGTGATTTTGGAGCCCCGAAAAATAAAGTCAGCCACTGTTTCCACTGTCTCCCCATCTATTTCCCATGAAGTGATGGGACCAGATGCTATGATCTTAGTTCTCTGAATGTTGAGCTTTAAGCCAACTTTTTCACTCTATTCTTTTACTTTCATCAAGAGGATCTTTAGTTCTTCTTCACTTTCTGCCATAAGGGTGGTGTCATCTGCATATCTGAGGTTAATTGATATTTCTCCCAGCAATCTTGATTCCAGCTTGTGCTTCTTCCAGCCCAGCATTTCTCATGATGTACTCTGCATATAAGTTAAATAAGCGGGGTGACAATATACAGCCTTGACGTACTCCTTTTCCTCTTTGGAACCAGTCTGTTGTTCCATGTCCAGTTGTAACTGTTGCTTCCTGACCTGCATAAGGTTTCTCAAGAGGCAGGTCAGGTGGTCTGGTATTCCCATCTCTTTCAGAATTTTCCAGTTTATTGTGATCCACACAGTCACAGGCTTTGGCATAGACAATAAAGCAAATATAGATTTTTTTTTTAACTCTCTTGCTTTTTCAATGAGCCAGCGGATGTTGGCATCTTGATCTCTGGTTCCTCTGCCTTTTCTAAAACCAGCTTGCACATCTGGATGGTCACGGTTCACGTATTGCTGAAGCCTGGCTTGGAGAATTTTAAGCATTATTTTACTAGCGTGTGAGATAAGTGCAATTGTGCGGTAGTTCGAGCATTCTTTGGCATTGCCTTTCTTTGGGATTGGAATGAAAACTGACCTTTTCCAGTCCTGTGGCTACTGCTGAGTTTTCCAAATTTGCTGACATATTGAGTGCAGCACTTTCACAGCATCATCTTTCAGGATTTGAAATAGCTCAACTGGAATTCCATCACCTCTACTAGCTTTGTTCATAGTGATGCTTCCTAAGGCCCACTTGACTTCACATTCCAGGATGTCTGGCTCTAGGTGAGTGATCACACCATCGTGATTATTTGGGTCGTGAAGATCTTTTTTGTACAGTTCTTCTGTGTATTCTTGCCACCTCCTCTTAATATCTTTTGCTTCTGTTAGGTCCCTACCATTTCTGTCCTTTATTGATTTATTCATCTTTGCATGAAATGTTCCCTCAGTATCTCTAATCTTCTTGAAGAGATCTCTAGTCTTTCCCATTCTATTGTTTTCCTCTGTTTCTTTGCATTGATTGCTGAGGAAGGCTTTCCTATCTCTGCTTGCTGTTCTTTGGAACTCTGCATTCAAATGAGTATGTCTTTCCTTTTCTCCTATATAGGTATATACTTATATATATTATTTAATCTGGACATACCCGTGAACAAATAATCAGATGTATGTGTACATACACAGAAAAATATGTATATACACTCATATACCATGTTTGCAAATAATCTATTAGCATGTCAATCCATTAAACGTTATCAAAATGGAATATGATTTAATTATTGTCCTGTTTATGAAAATAAACTGTTGGGTATGGTTAGGACTCATGAGTATCTTTAGGATATAGGAGATAAGCAAGTACTCAAAGGTGGATAATTTTTAGGGTAAAGACCTCAGTAGTGTTAATAGGAAAGTGTATGGAATTTCAGTGTTGAGGAGGAAAAGGCAAGAGGCGTGCAGATGGATTACTCATTGTAGGTAGAGCTTAAAGTGAGATGAAAGCTGACATCTAAGTACTTTGAGGTCACAAAACATCTGAAATATTACTCATTTTCATATCTTCCCAAGCCATCCACTAGGTACTATGACACCATATAATCTTAACATTATTTGAACTTTGGTTATATGCATCTGAAGCCATCATGTAAACAACATATTCTAGAATTTTATTTTATTTTTTTACGTTTCAACGCTACCCTCGCAAATCATCCCACCCTCGCCTTCTCCCACAGAGTCCAAAAGACTGTTCTTTACATCTGTGTCTCTTTCACTATCTTGCATATAGGGATATCGTTATTATCTTGCTGCTGCCGCTGCTAAGTCACTTCAGTTGTGTCTGACTCTGTGCGACCCCATAGACGGCAGCCCACCAGGCTCCCCCATCCCTGGGATTCTCCAGGCAAGAACCCTGGGGTGGGTTGCCATTTCCTTCTCCAATGCATGAAGGTGAAAAGTGAAAGTGAAATCGCTGTCATGTCCAACTCTTCGCGACCCCATGGACTGTAGCCCATCAGGCTCCTCTGTCTGTGCGATTTTTCAGGCAAGAGTACTGCAGTGGGTTGCCATTTCCTGCTCCAACCATCTTTCTAAATTTAGTATATATGCATTAGTGTACTGTATTGGTGTTTTTCTTTCTGACTTACTTCACTCCGTATAATAGGCTCCAGTTTCATCCATCTCATTAGAACTGATTCAAATGCATTCTTTTTAATGGCTGAGTACTATTCCACTGTGTATATGTACCACAACTTTCTTATCCATTCATCTGCTGATGGGCATCTAGGTTGCTTCCACGTCCTAGCTATTATAAACAGTGCTGCGATGAACATTGGGGTACACGTGTCTCTTTCACCTCTGGTTTCCTCGGTGTTTGCCCAGCCGTGGGATTGCTGGGTCATGTGGCAGTTCTATTTCCAGTTTTTTAAGAAATCTTCACACTGTTCTCCATAGTGGCTGTACTAGTTTGCATTCCCACCAGCAGTATAAGAGGGTTCCCTTTTCTCCACACCCTCTCCAGCATTTATTGTTTATAGACTTTTTGATAGCAGCCATTCTGACTGGCATTAGAAGTGTTTTATATATTAATAATTTCTTTATCTTCCTAGTAACTTCATTTTTAAAAAATCTAGCAAGATTGACCATTTCCTTTCTATTATATCACTTTTCTTCTCTTGTGTCTTCCCAACTATTCTGAAATTTCATCTCCTAGCTTTCTGAATTAGTGAAACTTGTAAGGTTATCCCACAACATACAAACACAGCTGGAAATTACCTTTCAAGGAAATATATGCAGTGAGAGACAACCCTCCTCATTATTCAAAAAAATATACTAAGATAAGGGGGCATCCTTTTACAATTTGGTTTGACCTTCACTGTTTTAGTTCCATTCTCATTTTTTCCTCATTGCTTTCCCAATTTCTGTTTCTCTCTGTGATATGAGTATTGAATTCCCACAAGAAGTGACATACATCACGTCCCAAACAGAGTGGATGGAAGACCTTTGGATGGCAGCAGAATTCCTGGGATTTGCCTCTGTTCAAACACAAACCTGCCTCCACTATGGAGTTAAATGGATATGAATCTACAGGCTGCACAGCTGTATTCCTATCTAAATCAACATAATGCTGTTCAGAGGAACTATCCTACTTCAATGTTTAATGACTTTCTGAAACTGTATTAAAGAACATTTAAGCACTAAAGTGTTTTAATTTGTATTCTGCTTCAATTATTATAGCATGACATAAATACTTGTTTAAAGTTCTTTGTATTTTTGAACAACATATACAAATAGTTTAAGGAGTATATTAGTGCTAACACTTTAAGTCATAACACCTTAGAAAACAAAGGCAGTTATAAACACAAGAAGCTTGGAACACTAACCAAAATAGAGACATGTCTAATCTTTACAATCATGTGATGATTTTAATTAAAAAAAGACTACAAATAACATTATGAAATCTAAACATTTCTCTTTAACACTTTTGTCAGTGAGTCTATGACTTTCTTATTTCTCAGGCTATAGATGATTGGATTTAACAAAGGGATTATAACAGTGTAAAATAGAGAGTCCATCATATCTTGAGCATCTGTTTGTGTAGAACCAGGATGCACATACCTGAAGAGAAGGGGCCCATAATATAAAGAGACAGACAGGAGGTGGGCTCCACAGGTGGAGAAGGCCTTCCTTATGCCTTGCATGGATTTATTTTTTAAGATTGTGAAGAGAACAAGTATATAAGAGACAAGAACAGTAAGAATGGTGAACACTTGTATTGACCCTGAGAAAATAAATACCATCAGAACATTGATTGAAGGGTCAGTACAAGAAATCTTAAACAGTGGCATGATGTCACAGTAAAAGTGGTGTATTATGTTAGACTTACAGAAGGTTAATCTGAATAAGAAACCTATATGAATTATGGAATGAATAAGGCCACCTACAAATGATAAGACTGATAGTTGGATGCATAATCTATTGGTCATAATCACTGAATAAAGCAATGGTTTGCATATGGCCACATACCGATCAAACGCCATTGTTGCCAAGAGGAAACATTCCGTGGTTGCGCTGAATGCAAAGGAAAACAACTGTGTTATGCATTCAGAGAGAGAAATCATCTTCCTTTTGGCCAGGAAGTTGACGAGCATCTTGGGAGTCACAGTGGATGAGATCCAAGCATCCACAAAGGCTAAACTCGCAAGGAATAAGTACATGGGGATGTGAAGGTGAGGGTCATTATAGATGAGAGCAATTAGTCCAAGGTTTCCTACAGTGGTGATGAGGTATATTATCAGGAACATCAGGAACAGGTGAATATGCCACTCTGGTTGATATGTAAGTCCTGTGAGAACAAATTCTGTCAGTGATGTTGCATTTTTAGTATCCATGTTGTTACTGGATAGCCCCTAAAATGAAATGCAGTAAATGTAAAAGGAACATTCATTAAGATTATATAAAAATAATATTGGAATAAGTAGTTGATATAAAACCATGCACTTGTCAGAATGCCGTTAATTTTATTCACTACTATCATGACAATGAAAAATAATCTGAGGTATTGGCATAATGGAAAATGTAAGTATTTCAGTTCAAAAAATGTGCAGGAATTAAAAGACATAGAAGAAAGGACAGACATTGTAAAATGAGCTAAATTTGTGAGGATACTTCTGTGTTAGAAACATTCCGCATCTGGGACTTGGATGAGGGTTGAGGGGAAAGAAGTTTGGGTTATAGAGTGATTTTAATGCCATTTGAAGGATCTTGAACTTTATTTCTTGGGCAGTAGGTATGCATTGAAAAGTTTTAGGACTAGGAAATTCCTGGCAAGATATTTTTTTAATTAAATGTTTGGTAATGTGAAAAATACTCTGCAGAGAGGGAAAAGCAGAATTAGCAACAATAATTAGGAAGCTGATACTCTTGTCTGGTGTTTTCCAAACCAGAATACACATCAGAATTGTCTGGGGGAAATTTTTGTAAAAATACAGATGATGAGGTATTATTGTAGACACTGATTCAGTGGGAATAAGAATGAAGTCTAATAATCTGTATTTACAAAATGCTCTCTATTTGATTCAAATGCATGTGAAATTATTCAGTTCAGTTCAGTCGCTCAGTCGTGTCTGACTCTCTGCGACCCCATGAACCGCAGCACGCCAGGCCTCCCTGTCCATCACCAACTCCCAGAGTTTACTCAAACTCTTGTCCATCGAGTCGGTGATGCCATCCAGCCATCTCATCCTCTGTTGTCCCCTTCTCCTCCTACCCCCAATCCCTCCCAGCATCAGGGTCTTTTCCAATGAGTCAACTCTTCACATGAGGTGGCCAAAGTATTAGAGCTTCAGCTTCAACATCAGTCTTTCCAATGAACACCCAGGACTGATCTCCTTTAGGATGGACTGGTTGGATCTCCTTGCAGTCCAAGGGACTCTCAAGAGTCTTCTCCAACACCACAGTTCAAAAGCATCAATTTTTTTTTCATTTATTTTTATTAGTTGGAGAAAAAAAAGCATCAATTTTTCTTCACAGTCCAACTCTGCTTTTTAATATGCTATCTAGATTGGTAATAACTTTCCTTCCAAGGAGTAAGCGTCTTTTAATTTCATGGCTGCAATCACCATCTGCAGTGATTTTGGAGCCCAAAAAAATAAAGTCTGACACTGTTTCCACTGTGTCCCCACCTATTTCCCATGAAGTGATAGGACCAGATGCTGTGATCTTAGTTTTCTGAATGTTGAGCTTTAAGCCAACTTTTTCACTCTCTTCTTTCACTTTCATCAAGAGGCTTTTTAGTTCCTCTTCACTTTCTGCCATAAGGGTGGTGTCATCTGCATATCTGAGGTTATTGATATTTCTCCCAGCAATCTTGATTCCAGCTTGTGCTTCTTCCAGCCCAGCGTTTCTCATGATGTGCTATGCATATAGGTTAAATAAGCAGGGTGACCATATACAGCCTTGACGTATTCCTTTTCCTATTTAGAACCAGTCTGTTGTTCCATGTCCAGTTGTAACTGTTGCTTCCTGACCTGCATAAGGTTTCTCAAGAGGCAGGTCAGGTGGTCTGGTATTCCCATCTCTTTCAGAATTTTCCACGATTTATTGTGATCCACACAGTCAAAGGCTTTGGCACAGTCAGTGTGTAATATGTTATTAGGATTGATGAAAAAGGCAAAGAGATAGATCAAGATAAATCAGAATATAGAGTCACTAGGACTTAGTGACATGTTAGGTTTGGAAGGAGTGGTCAGTGAAGGAGAGAGAGGATACTTGGTGATGGGCAGATGGTCATCAAAATTGAATTTGAGAACTTAGATGCTTTGGCCACTTGTTATAGAGAGCATCCTCTGATTATCCACATGGGATAGCTTAGTAGTATGAGTTTTTTAGAGCATAATATAAACAATGACTTGAAAGTATTTGTGTAACCGAAGGTATACTTATGGATAACCTAAGCATTAGAAAGTATGTATAAGGTAAAAAGAAGGAGGGTGTGGCATGAAACTTGTTAAAGAGGCTTCGAAGTGAATACATGTCATTCTTACTCTGGAAATCAAAAGAACCAGAAACTCTTTCCCATTCCTTTTGCTCCTTGAGTAAGAGGACTTGATGTAGGTTTGACCAGTCAAATGCACCAACACTGAATTTGTAATATGGAGAAAAGAAAGGGACAGGAAGAAAAGAGAATTTTGTTGCCAAGGCAGCCATATCAAGACCCTGGGAAATGCTTCCTGAATCTGCACCAACATCGTCTGTGTGAGCTGCGGCAGAGCTCCTATTGAGCAAGTGTAGGGATTTGATTTTGGCTGTTGTCTTACTGTGTTGCTTTCTTTTATCCCTGCCAGTTTTCAGCTGATTCTTCCAATCTCCCTGGACTTTCTATGTAATAGTCCATTTCCATTCAACTAACTAACTTTCTGTTGCCAACAAGTGCCCTGTGATTGCGTGCTAAGTCACTTCAGTCTTCTGACTCTTTGCGACCCCCATGGACTGCAGCCCCAGGCTCCCCAGTCCATGGGATTCTCCAGGCAAGAATCCTGGAGTGGGTTGCCATGCCCTCTTCCAGGGGATCTTCCCGACCCAGGGACTGAACTCACATCTCTTATGTTTCCTGTGTTGGCAGGTGGGTTCTTTGCCACTAGTGCCCCTGGGAAGCCCAACAAGTGCCCTGGCTCTAACCAAGAGACAGAGGGGGGAGACCAGAAAAATATTCTAAACAGTGTGATCGGAGAAGCAGAAGAGGAGCTGGAGAATTGAATTATGTGGACATAAAAAGAGAAAAGACCCTCAAAGGCATAATGAAGTGCTGTGCCAATTGGAAAAATGAGTGCCCTGGTGAACAAGGAGTGACTAAGATCACTGAAAAATGAAATGAGAGGTTTCTAGTGTTTTTACTGAGAGTGATTTCCATTTTGTAATAGTGTCAAGGACAGAGGATAGTAAGAAATAAATGGGAAACGTGGTACACAGAAGGGGAGTGTTTTTGAGTAAGAAAAAAATGGAGAACAATTGGAATTTATCTACTGCGCATAAGCAAAAATGTTTTTTTTTTTCTTTTTCCCCTGCAGACCATTTAAGTAAAAATTTTTGGGAGGGGAGAGGAAGGCCTCAAGGAGAGAAAACAAGCAGGAGGACTGGAAAGGAGAAATTTGGGTAGATTAAAAAAAAAAAAGGAGAGTGAGGAATAGATAAAATATAGCAGAGATGTGGAAAGATAAGTGTAGGAAAGACAAGCCAGTAAAGACAGAGGTAGTATCACATAAATGCTGAAAAGGAAATAAGAGGAACGTTTGCAGGTAAATATTTGTCTTAACTGGTTTTCATTAAGTATTGTCAACACTGGGAATCTTTTCTTACTCTTTTCTTTGAAATTCCAAGTTTATCTTCCTAGGGAATTTGTGTGACAGAATTTTAATTTAAATTTTACCCTAGAAACTTTGGCTGTCGATAAATATACTATACTAGCATTGCTGGATGGTTCTTTCAATATTTAAAGGTTGATTTATATTTATTATTACAGTAATTAGAACTTTCTCTAAAAACCTGCTGGGTTTTACTTGAGAGCACTTTGTTCTGTTAGCAAAATATTGAGCCAAAGGCTGGAGCCCAATTCAGCTCATAGAAACAACCAGTGCCAGTAATTCCAGTTGTTAGGTAATTTTTTATTTGAAAGGGGCTCTTTTCCATGTAGTCCTAAATCACTAATAATCGAAGATTCTCAAACAATATGTGTGGGGTCTTTTTTAAATCATAAACCTGGCAAGACCAGAAGAGAGACATTTTCTATATATTTCTTGAATATATGCTTATCAAGTATACATATAATATATACATATATTCAGTGAAATTATTGTCACAAGTGAAAGAATAGAGGAGATAATATAAGTAACTTACCTTAAAAGTTTATTAAGAAATTGTAATTAATTAAAAAGAATGGATCTTTAATCAGAAGAACTGAAAAATTTTTTACATAGGACACACATAACCTGATGTTTAAATTCAGTTTAATTGTTTAACATTCTAGTTCATGAAAACTTATAAAGTCATTTAAATTGTGTTAGAAAGATAATAAATTATTGTTAAAGGGAATAATTCAGTCTTATAGGTGTTTTGCTTATTCAGATATACTTATAGAAAAACATACACAGATAATGTGTTCATTGTTTTACATTTTCCAGTGTCAGGTTTTTTTGCATCCTGCAAATCAATCTAAAATTATTACAAATTATACAGTATTTTGACTACTTTATAAAATGAATAATGAATCTTATAGAATTCAGTTTTCTCTTACCCATATCTTGTAAGAAATTGTGGAGATCCTTTCAAAGAATTATGATTTCTAAGTAGAAAATAATAAAACAGCACTGGAATGACAGTAACACATGTAGCAAGTCCTTGCATACCCATTCATTCATTCTGGAGGCTTTATTTCCCAAGTTCCGGAAAATGTTGTTTAAATAAATTTGCTTTGAATACAATAGTCAGCAAGTTGTATAAGTGTTTGTTTTTGCCAGAACAGGAAGAAGTGAAGAACTAAAATTCCCAGATAACCTACCAGGATTCCCTTTAGGACAAAACTAAGCTTTTCCTCTGGGTATATAGATTTGAACATGTAGAAGTCCAGGTTTTTCCACAGGGCATTATAGCCTTAAAATCATAAATATTAAGTCATTGTTGGCAGTTCTAGTTTTAACTATTGAAATTGCATGATTTTCCACCACAGATGACACTTCTGACATATTTATGCAGACTTCAATTTATCTGTAAATTTTGATGCTCTGAGTTCTTGGATCAGTATGTTTTTTCTGAGTTAATCATCTTGAATTTACTTGGACCAAAGTTCCAGATTCCTTTCAGGAACTGACCCCAAGAAAATTGTCCTCCTTATCAAATTTAACTCAAATTCCAGACCTACAAATAGCTTTCCACCTAAAGCTGAAAATTGATCAAAACTCTCACTAGGCAACATTTGGTGGGAGGAGCAAAGGAAAAATCAAACCCGAGGACCACAGTGGGAGGTGGCCTAGATCAGTGCTTCTCCAACTTTAATCCTTGTGAATCTCCTGGAAATTTTCCTAAAATGTAGATTCTATTTTAGTAGGTGAAGAATAAGGCCTGAGGGTCTTCATTTCTATCAAGGTGATGCCTCTGGACATTTGCCATCCTTAGGATCTTCCATAATTGACAGGCCTAGCTTATCAGTGAGCTAGATTATTAAAGAATCGAAGAATAACAAATGGAGCTGGCATGCAAAGAGAGAAGCAAAGAGGAGCTAGAAGGGAAAGAGAGACCAGCATCGGTGGGATCACGGAGGACCTGGAGACGAGGTCAGGGACTTTGCTCTTTACCCGGACTAAATTTTGGAAAATTACTGATGGATTTTGAACATGATGATCACATGTTCTGATTTGACTTTAGTTACTAACAGAAGAGTTGCTATTGAACGTTAATTTTAAAAATGATATTATATATGATAAAATAGTATGATATGAAAACATTTCATGTTTTGGTGTCTGAAAAGACAAAAACTGTTTAATTTACACCTGGAACTAGATTGATAGCTAAGGGAAAAGCAAATGGCATATATTTTGTAGATTCATTAATCGTTTATCCTATGTCCTAGTGAAAGCTAAATAAGAGATGAAAAACCAAGACAGATTGGAGAGAAATCACTGTGAAAACTCAACAGAAGGATGAAGTAAACAATATAATATATCATTAGCTTCAACATAACATATATTATCCCCTTCAACTTTGTGTAATTATCTTTTAACTCATTTTGTTGCCTGTACATAAGTGCAAAGGTTTGCATTGCAACTTTAAGTGTGAGTAGTCTTTTTCAATTTTAGCCTCTTTAACGGTGGGTCATGGTATCACACTGTGGTCTTCATTTGCATTTTCCCAATGACAAATTATATTGAGCATGTTGTGTTCTTATTTGACATATGTATATCTAGTTTACTAAAGTATCTGTTTGAACCTTTTGTCCATTTTTAATGGAGTTATATATTTTCTTATTTTGGGGTTTTGAGAAGTTTTCATATATCCTGGGATACAAGTCTTTTATCACATTTATGATTTACAAATATTTCCTTAAGGATCTTGATTTCTTTTCTTCCCACAAGATATTATACTGGTCTGTTATGCTGATTGGACCTAGTGAGCAAGAAATAGCAACTACTTTATACTTATTGGTGGACATTTGCATACTAGTAGATGAGAGATAAATTCAACAAATTTGAAGGCCCATTTAACTTAGTGAAATTCCTTGGAGATCAGTTGTGTGGGTCATGTAGAGGTACACCTTACCAGGTGATGGATGAGTTGTTGCATCTGGCCCATCCTGCAACCAAAACAGACACAGAACACTTGGTGGGCCACTGTGGATTTTGGAGGCAGCATCATCCTCACTGGTTGCAAGGAATCAGAAGAACTTCTGCTTTTGAGTGTAGTTCAGAACAGGAGAAGCATTTGTAAAAGGACTAGGCTGCTGTTCAACTGGTTGTGATACTTGGGTCATATGATCCAGCAGGAAAAAAAAATGCTGCTTGGAGTGGTAGTGGCAGATGGGGACGCTGTTTGGAATCTTTGGCAGGCCTCGATAGGGATAAAAAACAGTGCAGACCTTAGGTTTGAGGCAAAGCCTTTATCCCATTTTGGATTGTGGCCTAATGGAGCGTGGCGTGAGTGTTGTCAACAGTCAGCAGAAGAGAAAGAGATTGCCTGGACCTGGTTTACGGATGGTTCTGCAAAATATGCCCACATGTCTGAGAGTGGACAACTATGGCACCATTACCACTCTCAGTGACATCTCTGGAGGAGAGCAGTGATGGAAATCCCCCCCGTGGACAGAGCTTTGAGCAGTTCACCTGGTTGTTCACTTTCCAAGAAAGAGAAATGGCCTGAGATAGATGATGATATAATGGCTCAAGGGTTTTAGAGAATGGTTTGGCTGATGGTCAGGGATTTTGTAGCAGTATTACTGGGAGGTTGATGCCAAGGAAATACGGAAGAAATATTTGGATCAGTTCAGTCCAGTCGCTCAGTCGTGTCTGACTCTTTGTGACCCCATGAACCGCAGCATGCCAGGCCTCCGTGTCCATCACCAACTCCCGAAGTTTACTCAAACTCATGCCCATCGAGTCGGTGATGCCATCCACCCATTTCACCCTCTGTCATCCCCTTCTCCTCCTGCCCCCAATCCCTCCCAGCATCAGGGTCTTTTCCAATGAGTCAACTCTTCGCATGAGGTGGCCAAAGTATTGGAGTTTCAGCTTCAGCGTCTGTCCTTCCAGTGAACACCCAGGACTGATCTCCTTTAGGATGGACTGGTTGGATCTCCTTGCAGTCCAAGGGACTCTCAAGAGTCTTCTCCAACACCACAGTTCAAAAGCATCAATTTTTCGGCGCTCAGCTTTTTTCACAGTCCAACTCTCACATCCATACATGACCACTGGAAAAACCATAGCCTTGACTAGACGGAACCAATATTTGGGTAGATCCCTATAAATGCATTAAGATATTTGTGTCCCATGTGACTGCTCAGTAAAGGATGATTTCAGTAATGGAGGACTTTAATAATTAAGTGGATATGATGACCCATTCTCAGATACCAGTCAAGCTCTTTCTATAGCTACCCCATCATCAGAAAATAAGCTTTTAAAAAAAGGTGCCAGAGTGTCAGGAATGGAAATTATGTATAGTTCTCAGCAACATGACTTCCACTCACTGTGGCCAGCTAGTCTAAGGTCATTCTGAGTGCCTTTTCCGCCAGCACAGAGACCAACACAGAGTCCCTGATACTGCATCACTCATTCAGGTGATCAGCCAGCCACCTGCCGGCATGTTGATTGCATTGGACAATTTTCCATCATGGAAGGGTGTTTTGTTATTATTAGAATAGATGCTTGCTCTAGATAAAGATTCTCCCTTGCTGGCAGTGCTTCTACCAAAACAACTATCTGTGGACTTACAAGGTTCCTTATCCACTCTGAATTCATATTGTGTGCATTTATCTGATCAAGGAATTCACTTCACAGCAAATGAAATGTGATAATGCCACCAATATTATGGCTTACCTCACCTTGAATCACTAATGAGATGCTGGCTAGTTCGTTCACAATTCACGCTAAGAATTACTGTTCTAGATTTGATGGTGTTTGTTTTTACCTGACTCCTAAGTGTTATTTCTTTTAACACAGACTAGTACAATCTCAACAACTTCTCAAGAGTACAAAGTATTGTAAATTGATGAGAAAAAAAAAGTTTATCATGTATATAAACAGAGAGGAACTATGGATTTTTTTCTTTTTTTAGGTTAAACAAATTAATACATCTTCATAATAAAAGGTACTTCAATGGTGTTTTAGCATTTCCAACAGATAGTTTAATCCAATATCAGCAGCTAAGTAACCTTAGCATTGTGATATTATACATTGTATCTAAATACCATTAGAGTACACATGTAATTTCATAGGATCTTTTTGAAGAATTCTGCAGAATATCTTCTAAAATGTGGGCTTTGTGCAAGTTCATACTTTACATCTTTTCCAACATGCTACTGAAATGACATATATGATATGCAAAAATGAAAAAAAAATTGTAACGGAAGTGAAAATGGGAACACATCAATGAAGAGATGTGTTGAATTTCAAGGCATAAAATAGAATTTTTCTGAAAGACACATCAGAACAGAAGAATCCATAGATTACACATGTTCAAGAGAAGGCTTCACAGGAAGCCCGAGTTTCTGAGAGACCCCCAGTGCCTACTTCATACCCACCCAATATAAAAGGACTTGACAGGTAACAAAGCATGCTTCTATACTCACAGCCTGATGTCAGTGTTTTCCTTCAAACAAAAGACCAACTAAGCAAACAAACCTTTATCATCATAAAACAAATAGATATCATTTGCTTTTGTTGGTCATATAGTCTTTGACTCATAACTATATATATGTAAACAAGCAGAAATTTAACTAAATTAAAAGAAAAATCAGAACAATGGGAACACAGCAGGAAAAAAATGAATGCATTATGGACACATGCAAATGCATAGATTTCCTAGTGAAAAATAATGAAAGCATCTTTTTCACTCCCTTTCTGGGGCTTGAGGTGTCCCTTCAGAAGCAAAAAGAAGACAGGTGATCTGATCTAATCTTGTGACCTGCTCCTCCAAAAACATTTTTGTTGTAAGTATTTATTTGGTTTGTATTTTTAATCCGAATGTCTAACTAAGGAACTTCACCCTGATACTTTGTCATGCTCTATCTCTGGAGCTGATCCTCTTGCTAAGAACAAGATTAATTCACTTTAGGTATATGATTCTTGTGATCATATTGAAAGAAACATATGAAGGTGCATTAACATAGAGTGACCATCCCAGGCCTAGTAATCTCTGTGGGCTCATTGCAACATTGACAATAAGTGATGCACTGTATACTAAAAAAGCTTGTAGGCCAAAAATAAGAATTACATAATGTCATCTGTGGCCTACAAGAATAAATAAATGTTTCAAATGAGGGAGTATTTTTATTCTCTTTGAGGTAATTGGAAATGCATCATGGAAGCTATAACATTTAAGATAGATCTTGAAGAAAGGACCATTACAATTGTAAATAAAGACAGGTATTCCTGAAGGGAGCATTCTTACTGAAGAGCCCTGTAGGAACAAAACCGTGTACCTATGAGGAAGGTTTGTCCAGAAGCTTCCAGTAATTCATTTGCATATAATATAGTGCCCATTAGGAGAATTGTGGAAGAAGAGATTTTATATATATATAAAATCTGTACATATTTGTAAATAGATAAACATATCCATGTGCATAAAGAGAGTTCTAGATAGGTATACCATATACATGGACTTCTTTGGTGGCTTAAATGGTAAAGAATATGCCTATAATGCAGGAGACCTGGGTTTGATCCCTGGGTCAGGAAGATCACCTGGAAAAGAGAATGGCTACCCACTTCAGTATTCTTGCCTGGAGAATTTATAATCTGGTAGTAATGAAAATCCATTAAAAGTTATTGAAAAGGAATATTATTTACTCAGAGCTCTATTTATAAAAAAGCATCTGAGAGCAAAATTTGGGAAGAGACTCAACAGGATGTAGGATAGGTAATAAGATTATTGTAAGTGATAGATTTCAATAGTTTTAGGGTGAGGGCCTTAGTGGTTTCAGTATAATGTGTATAGAATAAGTGATGAGCTTGGAAGGCCAGGGATGGACCTGAAGATGAATAATTTGTTATTTTTAGAGTATGAGTGTTATGAAAACTAACATTTAGGGACTTTTGGGGGACCAAACATGCAAACTCTTGCTCTTTTTCATGTTTGCCACCACTGAATTCTCTGATATTTTATCTGGCAGTCTTGATGAAAGTGAAAGAGGAGAGTGAAAAATCTCTTAAAATTCAACATTCAAAAAACTAAGACCATGGCATCTGGCCCCATGATTTCATGTCAAATAATGCAGAAAAAGTGGAAACAGTGGCAGATTTTATTTTCTTGGGTTCCACAATCACTGTGGACAGTGACTACAGCTACGAAATTAAAAGATTCTTGCTCTTTGGAAGGAAAGCTATGACAAACCTAGACAGTGTATTAAAAAATAAAAGGCAGAGGCATCACTTTGCCAACAAAGGATCTGTATAGTCAAAGCTATGGTTTTTCCAGTAGTCATGTACAGATGTAAGAGTTGGAGCATAAAGAAGGCCTAACAATGAAGAATTGATGCTTTTGAACTCTGGTGCTAGAGAAGACTCTTGAAAGTCCCTTGGACAGCAAGGAGATCAAACCGGTCAATCCTAAAGGAAATCAACACTGAATATTCATCGGAAGGACTAATGCTGAAGGTGAAGCTCCAGTACTTTGGCCACTGATGCAAAGAGCCAACTCATTGAAAAAGACCCTGATGCTGGGAAAGATTGAGGGCAGGAAAAGGTGGCGACAGAGGATGAGACGGTTGGATGGCCTCACTGACTCAGTGGACATGAGTTTGAGCAAACTCTGGGAGATAGTGAAGGACAGGGAAGCCTGGCGTGCTGCATTCCATGGGGTCACAAAGAGTCGGACGTGACTGAGCGACTGAACAACAACTTAATGCATTTTGGGGCTTCCCAAAATGGTAAAGAATCTGCCTGCCAATGCAGGAGATGCAGGTTAGATCCAAGAGTCTGGAAGATTCCCTGGAGAGGGAAATGGCAACCCATTCCAGTAATTCTTGCCAGGGAAATACCTTGGATAGAGGGGCCTGGGGGGCTGTGGTCCATGGGATCACAAAGAGTTGGACTTAGCGATGAAACAAAAACAAAACTATGGATTTTAAGTAGCTTGTTCTCAACAACACGTTCTAATAATATCCACATATTTCTTCTTTTTTTCTGATCAGTTTCATTATTTTAAAATTGTAGGAAGGTTGAGACTATTTCCTTCTTATCCCGCCGCTTCCCTTTTCCTCTTGATGTCCATCCCAGTTAAATCTACAATTTCATCCCTTAGCTTTGTGAATCAGTAAAGCTTCTCAGATTACCCTATTCCTTACAAATACAACTGGACATGACCTTTCAAGATACCACAGACACTGAGAGACATCTTCCCTCTACTAGTTATTCATAGACAGTCTTTGGGGAAGAACATTCTTAGACAGTTTTGCCTGACTTGCCCTCCTTTAACTGCTTTCTTAAATTTTTAAATTTCCTTACCATTTCTGTTAATTTCTCTGTGAGATATGACAATTGAAACCCTACAAAAAGTGAAATTCACCATGTCCCAAATAGAGTGGAATGAAACACATTTTGATGGCTAGCAGAATTCCTGATATTTGCCTCTGTTCATTCGAATACAAATCTGCCTCCACTGTGAAGTTAAATGTGATATGAGTCTCAGGCTGCATAGTTCTACTGTTATCAAAAACATCACATTCAAATTCTTTTTGGAGTTGAATACACCGCTATGGTATTTAATGCATTTGTGAAGCTACATTGAGAACATATGTATAAAATATTTTGTTTTCCTCTTAAATTATTCTAGTATGACTTAAATACTTGATGAAAAATTTTTTCTGTGTGTTTCAGTAATCTATAAACATTTTAAGATGCTTATTAGTACTCTCAGTTTAAATCATTAAAGCTCTAGGACAATGATTAGTGCAAAGCCTTTGAGCATTAATCAATATAGAGTAACATCTAATCTACACAAATTTTTTACTTTTAATAAAGGAGTAAGTGTATTAGTATGAGATCTAAGCATTTCTCTTTAGCATTTTTGCCAGTGAATCTATGACTTTCTTATTTCTCAAGCTGTAGATGATTGGATTTAACAGAGGAATTATGACCATATAAAACAGAGAGTCCATCATATCTTGATCATCTGCTTGTGCAGATCCAGGGCGCACATACATAAAGAGAAGAGGCCCATAGTATAAAGAGACAGACAGGAGATGGGCTCCACAGGTAGAGAGGGCCTTCCTTATGCCTTGTACAGACTTCTTTTTTAAGACTGTAAGAAGAATAAGTGTATAAGAGACAAGAACAGTAAGAATGGTGAACACCTGTATTGACCCAGAGAAAATAAATACCATCAGAAAATTAATGGAAGGATCAGTACAGGAAATCTTAAGTAATGGTACAATGTCACAGTAGAAGTGATGTATTATGTTAGAATTATAGAAGGTCAATCTCAATAAAAAAGCATTATGAAGCATGGCATGAAAAAGGCCACCTGAAAATGATGAAATTAATAGCCGGATGCATAGTCTTTTGGTCATAATAACTGGGTAAAGTAATGGTTTGCATATGGCCACATAGCGATCATACGCCATTGTTGCCAGCAGAAAACATTCTGTGGTCACACTGGCTGCAAAGGAAAAAAATTGTACCTTGCATTCAGAGAGAGACATCATTTTGCTCTTTGCAAAGATATTGACCAGCAACTGGGGCGTCACTGTGGATGATATCCAGGCATCCACGAAAGCCAGGTTCCCAAGGAATAAGTACATGGGAATGTGAAGGTGAGGATCATTGCAGATGAGAGCAATCAGACCAAGATTTCCCACGATGGTGATAAGATATATCATCAAAAACAGCAGGAACAGGGGAATTTGCCATTCTGGTTGATATATGAGTCCTGTGAGAATAAATTCTGTCAGCAATGTTGCATTTTCCTTTTCCATGTCCTCACTGAGTGTTACCTGAAATGAAATGGAGAAAATGATTTTAAAAAAAAGTCACAAGGAATTTAAAACATGAAGATATGTGGAAGAGAGTTGAAATAAACCATGCATATCAGAATGCCCTCTTAGGTTTGTTATTATCTTTGAAATGAATGAGATCTCTTCAGCTGGAATAAAAATAAATACAATTCAAAAAATGTGAAGCAGTGAACACATTCAGAAAAATGAAAAATTCTAAATATGTGATAAATGTTTGAGCATAGAGTTGAGTGTAATAGGGAAATTCTGTCTGTAACATGGCTATAGGTTCAGGGAAAAGAAGCTTGGTGGACCTGGGTAATAAATTGAATGTCATGTGAAGGGTCTTGAACACTATTCATCAGGTAATAAACATGCACTGAAAGTAAGACATGGGAGTGGCACTGTAAAGAGTTTTTAAAATAAATATATGTTTCTATAGAAATTGGCTACAGAAATGAAAAAGTCAAATCAGGAATAAAAGTCAGGAAGCTGTTGCTATTTTCCACTAATTTCCAAATCAGATTACACCATTTTCTAAGGCATTTTTTGTACAAAATATAAATGATAAAGTTTTACTGTAAAAATTGATGTAGTGGTCCAGAATGAAGTCTAATGATCTGTGTTTTAAACTTACTTTTCAAGTGATTAAAATACATATGAAGTAACTAGTCCATGGGGGGAGTGATATTCGGAGTGATGAAAAGGGTGAAAACGTAGATACAAAAGAATTCAGTGTAGAGTCACCTAATACTGAATGTGAAGATGGTGGTAAGTGAAGAATAGAGAGGGGTCTCTTGGTGCTTAGATTTTCATTGAAGATGGGTTGATAATTCGTATGCAGTGGCCAGTTTGTGAAGATAGTGCTCTCTGAACATCTAAGTGATATACTTTGTGGTATGAGTTTTCCTTGAGTTTATTAGAAATGAATGTCTTGGGAGTGATTGAGGGTAGCTTAGAGCCTTCCAGTATATGACATCTTTATTAGAGAATGTGCACCAAGTGAAGAAGGAGAGTGAAAATGAAACATAAGAAAGTGTATTAAAGAGGTTATAGAGGATCTATGTCATTTTTTCGGATAGCCAATATCTGACCCTCTTTTCCACCCTCCTGCCACCGGTGACATGTATCTACCACCTACTCTGGAATCCCAGAGAATCAGAAACTGATTTTTCCATTCTTTTTGCACCTAGAGTGAGGGGACATGATATAAAATTGGCAAGTCAAACCCACCTGCAGCGGATTTGAAATTTAGAGAGAGAGAGCGACAACGGGACAGGGACAGAAAAGAGTTTTCTTTGCTAAGGAGGCCAGTGGAAGGCTTCAGAAAACGCACCCTGCTCCCACACCAGCGTCACTGTCAGCATGAGCAGTGGCATCAAAGCCAGCACCAGTGACGACAGCTCTCAAGGAGCTGACACTGGGACGTGATGGTGGCTGTCGACTCGCTGCCTTTCTTCCTTCTGTTGCTGCCACTTTTCCAGCTGGTTCCTCTAATCTCACTAGCATTTCCGTGTTAAAGAAAATTTCTATTCAAGAGAGCATTTCATGTTGGAACCAGTCGCCCTGTTTGTCAGTGATGAAAGACAGGGAAAGACCAGAAGAGCAGAATGACCCGAAAATCAAGGGGAAACTGGAGATATGAGGGTTATGAACATAAAGAGACAAAAGATACTCAAGATCAAAGAAGTGTATAGTGTCAGTTGCCAAAATAAATGAACTGATGAGACATGGAGTGAATAAATGTCATTGAGTATGAAAATTAAGAGATTTTTAAATGACTTTAGTGAGAGTAGTTTCCATTATGTGATGAAGCTGATACTGGAGAATAATGAAAGAACATGTGGCACAATAGTGACAAGGATGAAGTAGAAAATCCAAGATCTGGAGTACAATCTATTCTTCTACTCATTGTAGACAGATATAAAAGTTTTTTCCTGTAGATAACCTTTTTTTTTTTTAAGTTTTCAACAAAAGGAGAGGAAAGCATCAAGAAGAGAAAGGAAACAGGAGAATTGGAAAGATAAATTTGGGTGGGTGAAAAATTCACAAGATGGAAGAAGAGAAATAGGCATAGATGAATAAGACAAGCCACAGAAGAGAAGTAAGGATATGTAGGAGGAAGACTGAAGATGGTAAAAAGGGAAAGGCTAAGATGTAGGCATTAAATGTTTACCTTAATTCTGGTTTTCATTAAGATTTGTCAACCATGGGAATCCTTCCTTTTTCTTTTATTCTTTTATTCAAAATTTCATTTTTGTATGAACTTTTTATATGAAATAGATTTTCATCTTAAATTTTACCTTAGAAACTGTGTGATGCCCATAAATATACTATTTCTGCTTGTAAAACTCTTTCCATATTTGAGTTGGTTTATCTTTGTTATTACGTTGGTTAGAACTGAATTTCTCTAGAAGTCCTCCTGGTTTTACCTGACATAGTTTTCTCCACCAGATTATTTTTAACAGAATAAAATTGAGCAAAATACTGAAACTTAGTTTAGGCTACATAAATAATCAGCAACAGTATTTGCAGTCGTTCATTTTTTTTTTTGGAATGGGCTTCCTTCTATGCAATCCTGTCACTAAATAATTGAAAATTCTCAAACTCAAATATATATGTGGATTCTTAATTCAGAAATGCTGGAAATAGCAGTGGAAGAGCATTTTCTGCATATTTCCTGATACATGTATATAAAATGTTCAAATAAAGTATTGTCAGAAGTATGTGAAGACTTAAAATTTAAGTGACTTAACTTAGAAATTTTATTCAAAGAATGTCATCAATTAAATAAAATGTATTTTTCATTAAGAATAACTGGAGAGAATTCTTAGCTACTAATCATTATGAAGTGATATTTAATTACTGTTTAAGTTGTTTAATTTTCATTTCATCAAAATGTATCTCATGAAGTAATTATAATTATGTTCACAGATAATAAAACATTATCTGTGTTTAGGCAGTAATCCAGGCTTACAATCATTTTGCTTGTTTAGAGTATAGTCATTAAAATAAAATACATATATTATTCACTATTTGTTTTCCATATTCACCTGACTTTATTAGCATCTTGTAAACCCAACCTAATATTACTATGAATTCCTTAGTATTTTAACTTTATATGTAAAGAACAATATGTAAAGAATAGTAAATATTACAAAAGTATTTTCTCTTACCCATCTTGTAAGAAATTTTAAAAATGCTTCAAAATGTTAAACATTCTAAAATAGAAAAAATACAATAGTGCAGGAATGGCAATAACACAGATCGCAGTTCTTTGCACACTGATTCATTTTGGAGGCTTTATTTTCCAAGCACAAGAAAATGCTGTTACTATAAATTTGCTTCAAGAGTCAACTAGTTGTGTAACTGTGCTTTTGTCCAAAGAGGAAGGAGAGAAGAACTAAAATTCCCCTAGTAGTGCCCAAGAATTCCCTTTAGGACAAAACCAAGCTGTTCCTCTGGGCATTGTAGATGTGAGCATTCAGGAGAAGTCCAGGTTGCCCCAGAGGGCATTATAGCCTGTGAAATCATAAACATCAAGTTATTGTAGACAGTTCCAGTTTTAACAGTTGATAATTGCATTTTATGTCACTACTTTCCACCAGGTATTGATGTTTCTGGAATGTTTCTGCAAACCCCATTTTATCTGTAAAACGTTACTTTGTGTACTTTGATTAGTATGGTCTTGCCTGAGCTAATCATGATTTTATTGAGGCCACCATTGTAGATTCCCTTCAGGAGCCAATAGCTGTCTTGCTCATGCAAAATGCAGCTCACCTTTCAGACCTATAGGAAACTTGCCTCTTTAACCTTAAATCTGATGAACAATCTTACTAAGCAAACATCACTGAAGGAACAAGGGAAAACAAAGACAAAGATCTCAATGGGAGGTGCCTGGGTCAGTGCCCCAAAAACTTTAATGCCTCTGAATCTCCTGTAAATATTGTTTAAAGCAGATTATTTTTCAGTGAGGCTGTGTGAGGTGTGTGGCTCTTCACATCTAACGAGGTCATGTCTGTGAAAGCTTGTCATACACAGGGCACTTGCCATACACAGGATCCTCCTTCATCATTGGAGGACATAGACAATTACAGGGCATATATTATTGGAGTCACATAAAATGAGATTTAAGAAGTAAAAATTACTAGATATAAAATGAATAAGACATAAGGATGTAATGTACAGTGTAGGGAATAGAACCAATCTATTATAATCACTCTGTATAGAATATAATCAATAAAAATGTAGAATCATTGTTTTATAATTAAATCTACTATAATATTAGAATTCTAATTTCATTCTTTTACATGTAGCTCTTCAGTTTTCCCAGAACCACTTATTGAAGAGACTGTCTTTGGTCCATTGTCTATTCTTGCCTCCTCTGTGGTAGACTAATTGATCCTAAGTGTGTTGGTTTCTTTCTGGGATTTCTGTCCATTGATTTATATGTGTGTGTCTTTGTGCCATACTGTCCTTCTTTGATTACTTAGTTTTGTAGTATGGTCTGAAGGTAGGACGCGTGATTACTCCACCTCTCTTGTTTATCCTCAAGATCGTTTTGGGTGATATATATATAAATTTTAAATTATGTTTCATTTCTGTTAAAAATATTATCAATAGGAGTTGCATTGAATCTGTAGATTTCCTTGAGTAATATGATTATTTTAACATTGATGTTTCCAATCCAAGAACAGTTTATTTTTCCATCTGTTTGTGTTGTCTTCAATTTCTTTCATCAGCATCTTATAGTTTTCAGAAAACAGGTCTTTTGCCTCCTTAAGTAAGTTTATTCCTAAGTATTTTATTCTTTTTGACTTGATTGTAAATGGGATAATTTCTGTGATTTCTCTTTCTGATAGTTCATTTTTAGTGTATAGAAATGAAACATATTTCTGTATATTAATTTTTATCTTGCTCCTTTACTGAATTCTTTGATGAATTCTAGTAGTTTTCTAGTATTATTTTTAGGATTTTCTGTGTACAGTATCATGTCATCTGCAAACAGTGACAGTTTTGCTTCTTCCTTTCCAATTTGGATTCTTTTTATTTTTTATTCTCCTATTACTGTCACTAGGACTTCCAAAACTATATTGAATTTAAGTGGCAAGAATGTGCATTCTTGTTAAGAAATCATTTTTATCTTAGTTCCCTTATAAATGATAGTGTAATGGAGTACAACTCAAAGTTTATTTTGTCTTTCAGAATTAGCATATTTTCATTTTTCAGACATAATTTTTGTAAACTTTTCTAAACAGTTTATTAAGATGTCTAATATTGTGATACATTTTATCTAGTTGTTTCTATTTTATAGTTAGTATAATACATCAGAAATTAGAGTAATAATTTCAGAAGAATAATGAGAGCCAACAATGTCTTCAAGATGAAGAAAAATTTATTTATAATATTCCTTATCTAAATCATTAAAATGAAACAAGTTTCAAGTTTCAGTGAAACTTTATTTAAGTGTGCCTTTATTATCATGAAATTTGAGTATAATTAAATGTACAGAATATTTTTCCTTTTGATTATTTTGGTATATATATAATATTCTTTTGTACAAAATATAAAATGGAAGCTTTTACCCAAGTTTAGTTTCTCAAAAGGAGGTTCATGCTTATGTAAAACAAATTTCCTCATCTACCATTTAGCTGAATCAGACTCAGAATGAATTAAGAGGTGTCATGGACTCAAGAGACCAGAACAGATCACTCTATAGGGCTTGTAAAATTTGTGCAGATTTTAACATTTTTGAAGAATGAGAAGAGATAAAGTATAAAATTGCAAAGTATTTTTCTGTTTAAAACGCACTTTATCTTCTTTAACCCTCACATTGGTTCTTAAAGGATACTGTTATTTTTCCCATTTAGGAATAATTCAGATTTAGACTTTCCCTAAATTGTCAAACTTACTGTATCTAGGTATTCAGCGTGTAAGTCTAGTTATATTTCTATCATTTTATAAACTTAAAAAAATTATAGAATAAAAATCAATTTTAAACTGCTGTAGTTTTCTTCATGGGGTTGCAAAGTGTCAGACACAACTTAGCGACTGAAAAAACAACATAATTTTCTGCTTCAGTTCAGTTCAGTCATCAAGTGACCAAAGTATTCGAGTTTCAGCTTCAGCATCACTCTTTCCAATGAGCATTTGGGAATGATTTTCTTTAGGATGGACTGGTTGGATCTCCTTGCAGTCCAAAGGACTCTCAAGAGTCTTCTCCAACACCACAGTTCAAAAGCATCAATTCTTCTGCGCTCGGCTTTCTTTGTAGTCCAACTCTCACATCCATACATGAATACTGGAAAAACTATAGCTTTGACTAGACAGACCTTTGTTGGCAAATTATGTCTCTGCTTTTTAATTTGCTGTCTAGGTTGGTCATAACTTTTCTTCCAAGGAGGAAGTGTCTTTTAATTTCATGGCTGCAGTCACCATCTGCAGTGATTTTGGAGCCCAAAAAAACAAAGTCTGACACTGTTTCCATTGTCTCACCATCTATTTTCCATGAGGTGATGGGACCAGATGCCATGATCTTAGTTTTCTGAATGTTGAGTTTTAAGCCAATCTTTTCACTCTCCTCTTTCACTTTCATCAAGAGGCTCTTTAGTTCTTCGCTTTCTGCCATAAGGGTGGTGTCATTTGCATATCTGAGGTTATTGATATTTCTCCTGGCAATCTTGATTCCAGCTTGTGCTTCCTCCAGCCCAGCATTTCTCATGATGTACTCTGCATATAAGTTAAATAAGCAGGGTGACAATATACAGCCTTGACGTACTCCTTTCCCAATTTGGAACCAGTCTGTTGTTCCATGTCCAGTTCTAATGTTGCTTCCTGACCTGCATACATATTTCTCAAAAGGCAAGTCAAGTACTCTGGTATTCCCATCCCTTAAGAATTTTCCACAGTTTGTTGTGATCCACACAGTCAAGGGCTTTGGTGTAGTCAATAAAGCAGAAGTTTTTCTGGAACTCTCTTGCTTTTTTGATGATCTAATGGATGTTGGCAACTTCGTCTCTGGTTCCTCTGCCTTTTTAAATCCAGCTTGAACATCTTGAAGTTCACAGTTCACATACTGTTGAAGCCTGGCTTAGCTGACTGCTCTCTGGAGGCTGTGGTACTTACCTGATGTTGTTAATATTAACACAGTGTGGTTCCCATCGGTTCCTGAAGACTGCCTACTTACAACTGTAACAGGTGTGCACTAATTATCACAAGGCTTCTTAAAATCTATTTCTCCTCTAGTTTGTGCTTGAACAATAGGAATCTTGAATTTCCACTGAAAGTTGTATTCCCTATGAAGTATTCAGTATTTTCAGATATCTCTCTATGTTGTTGAATCAAAGCAACTATTTGGATAGCAAAGTCTGTAATTTTACATGTCTGTATTTATGATTAACCTTTTTGCTAATTATATGTACATATGTATGTATTATACATGCATATATTTATACATATCCAAATAAGAGATATTAGTTTTAACAACATAAGATCCTTCTAAAGCTATTAAGTTATAGAACTTCACGCTAAGCTGTGGTCATTTAAATTGATGTTACTGATTTAGAGCATTGTGTTAGTTTCAGGTGTACAGTCAAGTGATTCAGTTATAAATATATTTTTCAGATTATTTTTCATTGTAGATTAGTATAAGATATTGAAAATAGTTACCTGTGCTATACAATAAATCCTTGTGGTTTATCTAAATCATGTGTAGTAGTTTGTACCTGTTAATTATGTAGTCCTAATTCATCCCTTCTTCTCTTTGCACTTTGGTAACCATAAGTTTGCTTTCTGTGTCTATGAGTCTCTTTCTATTTTATATATAGACTTATTTTTATCAAGTTTTAGATTCTACATATAAGTGATACCATATGATATTTGTTTTTCTCTGTCTGGCTGTAGTTTGATAATCTCTAGGTCTATCCGTGTTGCTGTAAATGGCAGTATTTCATTCATTTATTGGATGAATAAGATGTCATTGTCCCTGTATACCACATCTTCTTAAGCCCACTACCTGTTGTTGAACATTTGGGTTGTTTCTATGTTTGGCTATGGGAAATAGTGCTGCTATGAACTTTGCAGTGCATGTATCTTTTTAAATTAGTGTTTTCCTTTTTTTCAGACATATACCCAGGAATGGGATTGCTGGATCATATGATAGCTATATTTTTAGTTTTTTCAGGAATCTCCATACTGTTTTCCATAGTGGATATACCAATTTACATTGCTCACGACAGCGTAAGAGGTTTCGCTTTTCTCCTCTGTTACACTTTGATGGAAGAAACATAAACCTCTACCCATGAACCACTACAAGAATGTCAAGAAAAGTGCAAGGAATAGGTGCTTTAAAAAATCATTAGGCTTTATTTTCAAGGTCACAACTCTTTGCTGCATCAAGAGCTCAAAAAATTCCTATCTATTTTACATATGGTGATGTAAGTTTCCATGTTACTGTCTCCATACACCTCACCCTCTCCTCCCCTCTCCCCATGTCCATAAGTCTGTTCTCTATGTCTGTTTCTCCACTGCTGCCCTGCAAATAAATTCTTCAGGACAATTTTTTTAGATTCCATATAGAGATAGCCAGTGGAAATTTGCTGTATGTCTCAGGAAACTCAAACAGGCGCTCTGTATCAGCCTGGTGGGGGGATGGGGAAGGAGATGGGCGTGAGGTTCAAAAGGGAGGGGACATATGTCTACCTATGGCTGATCCATGTTGAGGTTTGACAGAAAACAACAACATTCTGTAAAACAATTATCCTTCAATTAAAAAATAAATAAATTTAAAAAAATTCCTGCTAACACGACAGTCAACTGCTACTGCAGCTGTAGTTTCCCACTCCCCAAAAGCTGATTACCAGACATTGGCACATAGAGGGTATCTGCTTCCCTACTCATGTCGTCTTGAGTCTGCTCATTCACTTGCCCTGAGAGAGAAAATAGCATCTGCCCTCTATTGCTTTCCAAATACTATATGAACCTGTCAAATTGAAAAAAATATAATTCACTATATATATAATGCTAGTTGTCAGTAAGTTTATATAATGTAATTTGTTAGTTTTGTAGCAATTTGCTATGGAGAAAAAGAAAAAAAATGCAGAGAGGAAAGGGAAGGGAGAGAAAAGAAGGGAGAAGAAAGAAACACAAGAGTATAAGAACTTTACTCTCTTGTTTGAAAACATTCAGTTAAGTCCAGTTCAGTCGCTCAGTCGTATCCCACTCTTTGCAACCCCATGAATCGCAGCACTCCAGGCCTCCCTGTCCATCACCAATTCCTGGAGTTTACTCAAACTCATGCCCATCGAGTCGGTGATGCCATCCAGCCATCTCATCCTCTGTCATCCCCTTCTCCTCCTGCCCCCAATCCCTCCCAGCATCAGGCTCTTTTCCAATGAGTCAACTCTTCGCATGAGGTGGCCAAAGTATTGGTCTCTAATAAAAAGCAAATTATTTGGGGAGGTACAAATCATTTGGCTTTTGTCAGTAATTCTTTATTCAGTGAGGATAATGAATTTGCAATTCTTTCTTAAGAAGGAATTGGAATAACAAAAAATGTCCTTGCATGCTTTAAAAATATCTCCAGTTTCATTTGTTTCTCAAAGAGAGTGGAGTGGATTGGTTATATTGCAGATAAACATGAAAGCACATATAAGCACCATATACAACTCAATAACTTATCATACATTTATAGCTATGTTTATGTGCTTTAAAATACTTTTTTCTGCTTCTGTAAGAAACTTTCTCTGTCCCTTTTTATACTTTAATAAAACTCTGCTACACAAAAGCTCTAGAATGATCAGCCTCGTTCCTGGTCCCAAAACTAAATCTTCTTCTTAGGAGATCACGAATCCAACATCGTTCACTGTAAGCTATCATTATTTCAAGTATGTTATTAGTGTTTCCATGGAATGGTTTAATCAAACGTCACCAGTGTTCCTGACAACCAAGTGAACTTAACAATATAATATCATGCTTTACTCTTAAGTAATCATTAAATAATATTTATGTAATTTTGCATTTCTTTTTTAAAAGAATCAATAGGGTATCTTGTCCAAAATGTGATTTTAGCAGAAGTCTACATTTACGTCTCTTCCAGCATGCTACTAGTTTGGTTCAGTCCCTCAGTCATGTCCGACTCTTTGCAGCCCCATGGTCTTCAGCATGCCAGGCTACCTTGTCCCATCACCAACTCCCAAAACTTGCTCAAACTCAAGTCCATCGAGTCAGTGATGCCATTCAACCATCTCATTCTCTGTTGTCCCCTTCTCCTCCTGCCTTCAATCTTTCCCAGCATCAGGATCTTTTCCAGTGAGGCAGTTCTTCACATAAGGTGGCCAATGGCTTGGAGCTTCAGCTTCAGAGTCAGTCTTTCCAATGAACACTCAGGACTGATTTCCTTTAGGATTGCCAGGTTTGATCTTGCAGTCTAAGGGACTCTCAAGAGTCTTCGCCAACACCACAGTTCAAAAGCATCTATTTTTTAGCGTTCACCTTTCTTGAGGGTCCAAGTCTCACATCCATACATGACTACTGGAAAAACCATAGCTTTGACTAGACAGATCTTTGAGGCAAACTAATGTCTTTGCTTTTTAATATCCTGTCTAGATTTATCATAGCTTTTCATCCAAGGAGCAAGCGTCTTTTAATTTCATGGTTAGAGTCACCATCTGCAGTGATTTTGGAGCCCAAGGAAATAGTCTGTTGCTGTTTCAATTGTTTCCCCTTCTGTTTTCCATGAAGTGATGGGACCGGATGCAATGACCTTAGTTACTTGAATGTTGAATTTTAAGCCAGCCTTTTCACTCTTTTCTTTCACTTATATCAAGAGGCAGCACAGCTCCTTTTTGCTTTCTGCCGTAAGGGGAGACCTTATGCATATTTGAGTTTATTGATATTTCTCCCAGCAATCTTGATTTCAGCTTGTGCTGGAATCCAGTCCAGCATTTCACATGATGTACTCTGCATATAAGTTAAATATACTCTGCATATAAGTTAAATAAGCAGGGTGACAACATACAGCTTTGACATACTCCTTTCCCGATTTGACACCAGTCTGTTGTTCCATGTCCAGTTCTGTTACTTCTTGACCTGCATACAGATTTCTCAGGAGGCAGGTAAGATGATCTGGTATTCCCATCTCTTTAAGAATTTCCCACAGTTTGTTGTGATCCACACAGTCAAGGGCTTGGGGATAGTCACTACAGCAGAAGTAGAAGTTTTTCTGGAACTCTCTTCCTTTTTTTCTCTGATCCAGCGGATGTTGGCAATTTGATCTCTGGTTCCTCTCCCTTTTCTAAATCCAGTTTGAACATCTGGAAGTTCTCAGTTCAAGTATTGTTGAAGCCTCACTTGGGGAATTTTGAGTATTAATTTGCTAGAATGTGAGATGAGTGCAACTGTGTGGTAGTTTGAACATTCTTTGGCATTGCTTTTCTTTGGGATTGGAATGAAAACTGATCTTTTCCAGTCCTGTGGCCAGTGCTGAGTTTTCCAAATTTGCTGGCATATTGAGAGCAGCACTTTCACAGCATCATCTTTTGGGATTTGAAGTAGCTCAACTGGAATTCTAGCACATCCACTAGCTTTGTTCTTAGTGATGCTTCCTAAGGCCCGCTTAACTTCGCATTCCAGGATGTCTGGCTCTAGGTGAGTGATCAGACCATCGTGGTTATCTGGGTCATTAAGAAGTTTTTTGTGTAGTTCTTCTGTGTATTATGCCACCTTTTAAAAATATCTTCTGCTTCTGTTAGATCCATACTGTTTCTGTCCTTTTATGCCCATCTTTGCATGAAATGTTCCTTTGGTATCTCTAATTTTCTTGAAGAGATCTGTAGTCTTTCCCATTCTATTGTTTTCCTCTATTTCTTTGCACTGATCACTGAGGAAGGCTTTCTTTTCTCTCCTGGCTATTCTCTGGAACTCTGCCTTCAGATGGGAATATCTTTCCTTTTCTCTCCTTTGCCTTTCGCTTCTCTTCTTTTCTGTTTTTTTGTAAGGCCTCCTCACACAACCATTTTGCCTTTTTTGCATTTCTTGTTCTTAGGGATGGTCTTGATCAATGCCTCCTGTACAATGTCATGAACATCCATCCATAGTTCTTCAGGCACTCTGTCTATCAGATCTAATCCCTTGAATCTATTTGTCTCTTCCACTGTATAATCATAAGGGATTTGATTTAGGTCACACCTGAATGGTCTAGTGGTTTTCCCTACTTTTTCAATTTAAGTCTGAATTTTTCAATAAGGAGCTCATGATCCGAGCCACAGTCATCTCCTGGTCTTGTTTTTTTCTGACTGCATAGAGCTTCTCCATCTTCAACTGCCAGTAGTATAATGAATCTGATTTGGTATTGACCATCTACTGACGTCTGTGTGTAGAGTCATCTCTTGTGTTGTTGGAAGAGGGTGTTTGCTATGACCAGTGCATTATTTTGACAAAGCTGTTAGCCTTTGCCCTGCTTCATTTTGTATTCCAAGGCCAAATTTGCCTGTTACTCCAGGTATCGCTTGACTTCTTACTTTTGCATTCCAGTCCTCTATGATGAAAAGGACATCTTTTTTTCTGTTAGTTCTAGAAGGTCTGTAGGTCATCATAGAACCTTTCTACTTCAGCTTCTTTGGCCTTAGTGGTTGGGGCATAGACTTGGATAACTGTGATATTGAATGGTTTGCCTTGAAAACGAACAGAGATCATTCTGTCATTTTTGAGAGTGTACTCAAGTATGGTATTTTGGACTCTTTTATTGACTATGAGAGTTACTCCATGTCTTCTAAGGAATTTTTGCCTAGAATAGTAGATATAATGGTCATCTGAATTAAATTCCCCCATTCTGGTCCATTTTAGTTCACTGATTCCTATAATGTTGATGTTCACTTTTGCCATCTCCTGTTTGACCACTTCCAATTTACCTTGATTCATGGACCTAACATTCCAGGTTCCTATGCAATATTGTTCTTTACATCATCGGTCTTTACTTCCATCACCAGTCACATCTACACCTGGGCATTGTTTTCGCTTTAGTTCAGCTTCCTCTTTCTTTCTGAAGTTATTTCTCCACTCTTCTGCAGTAGCATATTGGGCACCTACCGACCTGGGGAGTTCAACATGCTACTAAAGTGACAGAAATGAAGTTCAAAGATGAGAAATGTCTGTAACAGAAGTGAGAATTAGATCACATCTATGAACTAGGGGTTTTGGTGAATTTGTGGAAGGCATAAAGTAAAATATTTGAGATTGCACTAAAGGATGAACCCTAGCAGAGGAATCTATACACCAGGCATGTAAAAGAGAAGTCCGCACAGGAATTCTGAGCTTCTGAGAGGACCCCAACTGTCTGTCCCGTACCCACCCAACCTAAGGTAAGTCTTGACAAGTAACAGACTTTGTTCATATGGCCATAGTGTGACATCAGACTACTGATTCAAGGGAAGGTCAGTTAGAGAACCAGACCATTGTGATGGCATAAGAGTAGCTTTTGTATTACCAATCTAGCTTTGGGATTGTAATAATGAATGAACAAGTAAAATCAAGACAGTTCACATTAAAGCATCAATACACTGAGACTGTTAAACAACCACAAAATTTTTTACAATATACATCTATGCAATAACATAGATTTTCTTAGGAAAAAAGTAAAAGCAGCTAACGTATGATCCGTTTCTATTCTCTTTCCAAGGACTCGGGAATATCCCTCATGGGAACAACAAAAGGGCAGATGACTCAGTCTAGCCTTGTGAAGTGGACCTTGAAATTATAGGATAATTATATTTTTGAATGCTTGTATATTTTAAACAAGTGTTTAAAACAAACAGGTGTTTAAATCAAGCATCCAGTTGAATAGCTCTCCTTAATATGTGTTATAGTCTATCCCAGGAGCCTTTTATCATGATAAAAAGAACAAGAATAGGTAACTTTAGGTGTATAATGCTTGCAGTTATCATCAAAGAACCTTAAGAAGGCGAGCTGTGTGCTGTAGCCCTCCAAGCCCCAATGTGTCCTGGGGCTCATTGCAAGATTAAAAATGAGTGATATATTTTGCATATAGGGTTATCGTTCCCATCTTTTAAAATTCCATATATATGTGTTAGTATGCTGTAATGTTCTTTATCTTTCTGGCTTACTTCACTCTGTATAATGGGCTCCAGTTTCATCCATCTCATTAGGACTGATTCAAATGAATTCTTTTTAATGGCTGAGTAATATTCCATGGTGTATATGTACCACAGCTTCCTTATCCATTCATCTGCTGATGGGCATCTAGGTTGCTTCCATGTCCTGGCTATTATAAACAGTGCTGCAATGAACATTGGGGTGCACGTGTCTCTTTCAGATCTGGTTTCCTCAGTGTGTATGCCCAGAAGTGGGATTGCTGGGTCATATGGCAGTTCTATTTCCAGTTTTTTAAGAAATCTCCACACTGTTTTCCATAGTGGCTGTACTAGTTTGCATTCCCACCAACAGTGTAAGAGGGTTCCCTTTTCTCCACACCCTCTCCAGCATTTATTGCTTGTAGACTTTTGGATAGCAGCCATCCTGACTGGCGTGTAATGGTACCTCATTGTGGTTTTGATTTGCATTTCTCTGATAATGAGTGATGTTGAGCATCTTTTCATGTGTTTGTTAGCCATCTGTATGTCTTCTTTGGAGAAATGTCTGTTTAGTTCTTTGGCCCATTTTTTGATTGGGTCATTTATTTTTCTGGAATTGAGCTTCAGGAGTTGCTTGTATATTTTTGAGATTAATCCTTTGTCTGTTTCTTCATTTGCTATTATTTTCTCCCAATCTGAGGGCTGTCTTTTCACCTTACTTATAGTTTCCTTTGTAGTGCAAAAGCTTTTAAGTTTCATTAGGTCCCATTTGTTTAGTTTTGCTTTTATTTCCAATATTCTGGGAGGTGGGTCATAGAGGATCTTGCTGTGATTTATGTCGGAGAGTGTTTTGCCTATGTTCTCCTCTAGGAGTTTTATAGTTTCTGGTCTTACATTTAGATCTTTAACCCATTTTGAGTTTATTTTTGTGTATGGTGTTAGAAAGTGTTCTAGTTTCATTCTTTTACAAGTGGTTGACCAGTTTTCCCAGCACCACTTGTTAAAGAGGTTGTCTTTTTTCCACTGTATATCCTTGCCTCCTTTGTCAAAGATAAGGTTTCCATAGGTTCGTGGATTTATCTCTGGGCTTTCTATTCTGTTCCATTGATCTATATTTCTGTCTTTGTGCCAGTACCATACTGTCTTGATGACTGTGGCTTTGTAGTAGAGTCTGAAGTCAGGCAGGTTGATTCCTCCAGTTCCATTCTTCTTTCTCAGGATTACTTTGGCTATTCGAGGTTTTTTGTATTTCCATACAAATTGTGAAATTCTTTGTTCTAGTTCTGTGAAAAATACCGTTGGTAGCCATGTATACTATCTATGGTGAAACAGATCACCAGCCCAGGTGGGATGCATGAGACAAGTGCTCGGGCCTGGTGCACTGGGAAGACCCAGAGGAATCGGGTGGAGAGGGAGGTGGGAGGGGGGATCGGGATGGGGAATACGTGTAAATCTATGGCTGATTCATATCAATGTATGACAAAACCCACTGAAATGTTGTGAAGTAATTAGCCTCCAACTAAAAAAAAAAAAAAAAAATTAAAAAGAAAAAAAAAATGAGTGATATAGTCTCACTGCACTCTATGTATCTGTGCTCTCAGATTCAGCTCAATTTTATAAATATTTCACAGATACTTATTCAAGACCTCATGTGTGTAAGCTGCAGTGTTGCAAAGTTATGCTCATTGCTCCCAAAGATAGAGATTAAGACATCTAATTTATATTAAAAAAAAGAAAAGCATTTGGTCCCCAAGTAAGTATTATATTGGGTTGGCCAAAAAGTTTGTTTGGGTTTTTCTCTAAGGTGTTATTGAGAAACCCAAAGGAACTTTTTGACCAACCAACAGAAGATCAGATGTGACCTAAGACATATGAATGAACTGACTAAGCAGTACTGTCTTCTTCAGTATAATATGGAAATGCATTATGAATGCTGTAATATATGGGAAAAGCTTTGGAGAAAGGACACCATTTGAGTTGTATATAAAGATGAATGTGTTGTCAATAGACAGTGTATATTGTCTGTGGACAGACTTGTATTAGCAAATGCATGTACCTGAGTAACTTCAGGGTGTCTGGAAAGCTTTCTGCAACTCATTCTGGGTATAATACATGGTCAATTAGGAGAATTGTGTGGTCAGTGACTTCTGAGGTAAACCAAGGTGTTATTTCAAAGGACCATATAATAGACTGTGAGAAAATCAGGGAGCAATCAGGAGGATAGAAATGGAGGTTGAGGCAGAGATAGAAAGATATGCAATACTGATAAGTTAGAAAAATGTAATACAGGGAGGTGTGGATAGAGATACAAATATCTATGAAAGTATGTATATGTATTTCATGTTATCTGGACATACACGTGAACAAATAAATAATGCATGACTACATCTACAGAGCTAAATACAAATACTGTATTTGTACATTATCTATCAGCAGTGTCAATCCTTTAAAAGTTATTGAAATGGGATATGATTTAGTCATAGTTCTGTCTATGAAGAATAACCTGGCAACTATGTTTAGGACTTTCGAGTACCAACACGATAAAAGGAGAGCTTTGCAAAACACAGAGGCAGATAGCTTGTAGGATAAGGTCCTCGATGCATTAATAAGTAGGTGTATGGAATTTCAGTGTTGTAAAAGGAAAGGCAGGAGTGGACCCAAAGATAGGTCTCTCATTGCACCTATAGAGTGAGATGAAAACTAATGTTAAAGACCTTGAAGACACAAAATATCCAAAATCTTGCTCATTTTTTTGTCTTTTCCAGCCACCCACTAGGCACTATGACATTATATCAAGTTAACATTATTTGAACTTTTGTAATATGCATTTGAAATCAGGTAAACAGTGCATGCCAGAAAGACTTATATATTACTGATTTATTTGAAAAGTTTCCCTTTAAAAAATCTAGCAAGATTGATCATTTCCTTCCTGTTCTGCCGCTTTCCTTTTTCTTTAAGCCCATCCCAATTTAATTCTTCAGTCTCATCTAGCTTTCTAATTAGCAAAGGTTTTCAGATTATCCTACAAAATACAGGCACAACTGGGAAGTGACATCACAGACAGTGAGAGCCAATTCCCTCTTCTTGTTGCTCATGGACAATGACTGGGCTAAGAGCATCCTCTTAAAAGTTGACTCTCCCTTCACTGTCTTAACTTGCTTCTCATTTTTTTTTCATTCCTTTTCCCATTCTTTTTTATTTTTCTCTGGAATATGACTGTTGAATCCCCATGGTGATGGGGGAACTCACCATGTCCCAAATAAAGTGGAATGAAAGACCTTTTGGTCTGCAGCAGAATTCTTGTGATTTACATCATTTCATTCAAACACAAACATTGCATCCATTGTGGATTTACATGCAGTTAATCTCCAGGCTGTGCAGCTATATTACTACTGAAGACAACAGAGTCAAATCCTATTAGAGGAATATTACTACTTCCATGCCTAATCATTTTGTAAATCTATACTATAGAGCACACAAGTATGTGAAATATTTTAATTTGTTTCCTGCTTCAGTTATTCTAATGTGACATGAAAATTGTTGAGAGTTCCTTGCATTTTTTGAACAGTATACATGAATATCTTAAGGAGTATGTTAGTACTAACAACTTAGGTCAAAACACGAGAGTAATTATAACTGCAAAAAACCTTGAACCCTAACCCAATCTGAACCACATGTAATCTGCACTGTTTTGTGACTATATCAGTAAAAAAAAGAACTGATAATAGTATGAGATCTAAGCATTTCTCTTTAATACTTTTGTCAGTGAATCTATGACTTTCTTATTTCTCAGGCTGTAGATGATTGGATTTAACAAGGGAATTATGATAGTGTAAAATAGAGAGTCCATCATATCTTCATCATCAGGCTGTGTGGATCCAGGGCGCATATACATGAAGAGAAGAGACCCATAGTATAAAGAGACAGACAGGAGGTGGGCTCCACAGGTGGAGAAGGCCTTTCTTATGCCTTGTCCAGACTTCTTTTTCAAAACCATATAGAGAACAAGTGCATAAGAGACAAGAACAGTCATAATGCTAAGCACCTGTATTGACCCAGAGGAAATAAACACCATTAGGACATTAATTGAAGGGTCGGTACAAGAAATCTTAAACAATGGCATGATGTCACAGTAAAAGTGATGTATTATGTTAGACTTACAGAAGGTTAACCTGAATAAAGCACCTACATGAATCATGGGATGAATAAGTCCTGCTACAAATGATGAGACTAACAGCTGGATGCATAGTCTGTTGGTCATAATCACTGGATACAGTAATGGCTTGCATATGGCCACATAGCGATCATAAGCCATTGTTGCAAGCAAGAAGCATTCTGTGGTTCCACCAAATGCAAAGGAAGTAAATTGTAACACGCATTCAGAGAGAGATATCATTTTACTCCTAGCAAAAAAATTGACTAGCATCTTGGGGGTCACTGTGGATGATATCCAAGAATCCACGAAGGCTAAACTCCCAAGGAATAAGTACATGGGGGTGTGAAGGTGAGGGTCATTGTAGATGAGATAAATTAGTCCAAGGTTTCCCATAGTGGTGATGAGGTATATCACCAAGAACAACAGGAATAGGGGGATTTGCCACTCCAGTTGATAGGGAAGTCCGGTGAGAACAAACATTGACAGCAGAGTTGCATTTTTAGTATCCATGCTCCCTGAAATGAAATGCAGAAAGTGTAAGATGTAAGTAGATGTAAATGACCCCATGGACTCTATCCCCCAGGCTTCTTCATGGGGATTCTCCAGGCAAGAATCCTGGAGTGGGTTGCCATGCCCACGTCCAGGGGACCTTCCCAACTCAGGGGTCGAACCCAGGTCTCCCACATTGCAGGCGGATTCTCTCCTCTCTGAGCCACTAGGAAAGCCCAAGTAGATGTAAGCTTTATAAAAGGAATATTGGGAGAAAGTAATTGAAACAAAGTCATACATTTATCAGAGTGCCCTTAAATGTGTTTTACTAGCATACCCTCTCCAGTATTCTTGCTTGGGTAATCCCACAGAGGAGCCTGGTGGGCTATAGTTCATGAGGTCGCAAAATGTTGGACACAACATAGCGACTGAGCAATGACAGCAAACAGCAGTGGAAACTAATTTCGGATATTGGTGTAGTGGAAAATGCAATTATTGCTTTAAAAATGTGGACGAATGAAAGGATTTAGAAAACAGGAAAAAGACTCTAAACATTAGCTAAATTTATGGAGAAAATTGAATGTGTGAGGGACATTCTGTCTAGGATATGGATGAGATTCCAGGGAAAAGAAATTTGAAGTATTACAAAATGATTTGGATGCCATGTGAAAGATCTTGAACTTTGTCAGACAGCAGGCATGCACCGAGGACTCTTAATACAAGGAGCCACATTTCATTTTTTAAAATAAATACTTGGTAGTGTAGAAATACTCTGTAGGGAAGGGAAACTAGTGTCAGGAATACTAATTAGGGGGCTGATACTCTTATTGGATGGTTCTGAAATGAGAATACACATCAAAATTGGTGAAATATTTGTACAATATACAGGTTATTCAGTATTATTGTAAATGTATGTTCAAGAGGGCAAGAATGCAGCTCAACAATCTGCACTTCAAAATTTCCCTCCAGTTGATTCAAATTCATGTGATGCTCTAGAATCTCTGGTGTAATTTACTACTAGCACACCCACTCCAGTATTCTTGTTTTGGAAATTCCACAGAGGAGCCTGGCAGGCTACAGTCCATGGGGTCACCCATGATGAGGAGGGAAAAAAAGACAGAAATAAGTCAGAATGTAGAGTCACTAAGACTCAGTAACTTAGATGTTTTCATTAAATGTTGGCAACACTGGGAATCTTTCCGTTTTCTTTTCTTCAAAATTCAAAGATTATCTTCCTAGGGAATTTGTGTGTGACACAGGGAATTTAATTTTAAATTTTACCTTAGAAACTTTGACTGTTTTTAAATATATTAGCATTGCTGGAAAGTTCTTTCCATAATTAATTAAAAGTTGATTTATATGTTTTATTAGAGTGATTAGAGCTGATTTTTTCTAGAAATCCTGCTGCGTTTGAGAGCACTTTCTTCTCCACCAGTTTTTCTAGTAAAATAAAATTCTGCCAAAGACTACAGCCTAATTCAAGTGATATAAATAACCAATGCCAGTAATTCTCATTGTCAAATGTATTTTTATTTGGAGTAGGCTCCCTTCCTTGCAATTCCAAATTAAGGGATAATTGAAATTGCTCAAATTCAATATGCATGTGGGTCTTTATTAAGTATAAACTTGGAAGGAGCAATAGGAGAACATTTTATGCATATTTCTTACAATATATATTAAAATACTGAATAAAAGTATTCTCAGAAGTAGGTGAGAGAATAGAGAAATTAATATGTAAGTGACTTACCTTAAAAGTAGAGTCAGAACCTGAGATTAATTAGGAAGAATGAAACTTTTAATCAGAACACCCAGAAAAATTTCTTATGTAGGAAACATGTGACCTATATTTACAGCCAGGTTAAATTCTTTAAGATTCTAGTTCATAAAAATTTATGAAGTCTTCATAGTTATGTTAGAAAGATAATGAATTATCATTGAAGAACAGTTCATTCTTACATTTATTTTGCTTATTCTAGGTTTAGCCACAAAAATATGATATATAGATATGTCATTAATTATTAATTTTTTCACCTGCCTTTTTGGCATCTAGTAAAGCAATCTAAAATTATAGATTTTACAGTATTCTCACTGTTTTACCTAAGAATAATGTGCCTTGCAGAAGTTATTTCTCTTTTACCCATATCTTGTAAGAAATTGTGGAGATCCTCTCAAAGAGGTAAGCTTTTTATGTAGAAAATAATGCAGCATCACTGGAATGATAATGACACAGGTGACGATTCCTTGCACATTCATTTCCCAAGGTCAGGAAAATTTTGTTTGTGTAAATTAGCTTTGAACAGAAGAGTCAACCAATTATATGAAAGTGTTCTTTTTAAACCGAAGAGGAAGGAGTGAAGCACTAAAATTTCCTAGTATCATGCATTAATTCCCTTTAGGACAAAATTAAGTTGTTCCTCTGGGCATTATAGATTTGAACCTGTGGGAAAAGTCCAAGTTGTTCCACAGGGCATTACAGATTCTAAAATCATAAACATCAAGTCGTTGTAGACAATTCTAGTTTTAACAACTGAAATTGTATTTTATGTCACTACCTTCCACAACAGGTGACACTTCTGGCATGTTTATGCAACCTTCAATTCATCCACAGATTTTGATGCTCTGAGTGCTTTGATTAGTATGGTCTTTTCTGAGCTGATTATACATGAATTCAATGAGGACAAAATTCTAGACTCCCTTCAGGAGCCAACTGCGAGAAAGTTGTCCTCCTCATGAAAACTATAGCTCACATTCCAGATCTACCAATAACTCCCCACTCTGCTGTGAAATTTTTGGAGAAAAATTTTACTGGACATAGGTCAGGGGAAGGAGCAAAGCAAAAACAAAACAAAGGATCACAGTGGAGGTGGCCTCGAACAGTGCTTCTCCAACTTTAATCCCTGTGAATGTCCTGGTGATTTTCTGAAAATGCATATTCTGTTTCAGTAGGTCAGGGCTGCATCCTGAGGGTCTTCATTTCTACCAAGGTGATGCCTCTAGACATTTAGCATCCTCAGGGTTTTCCGTCATTGGCAGGCTTAGCTTATCAGAGAACTAGTTCATTAGTGAAGTTGGGGGTGGGGTGGGGGGAATGGGAAAAAAAGGCAGATGGAGCTGACATGCAAAAGAGGGAAGCAAAGAGGAGCCAGAATGGACATGGCAGGCCAGCATGGGGTGAATCACAGCATGGGAGACTAGGCTGGGCACTTTTATCTTTATCTCAAAGGAAAACTATTGAGGGATTTTGAACAGGGTGGTCACATGTTCAGATTTGCCTATAATTGTTAACCGAGTACTTGGCATACAGAGTTCATTTAGAAAAATAACATTATTTATGTCAAAAGAACATAATATGAAAATAGTAATATTGTGCTTTGATATCTGAAAAGCAGAAAAATGTTTGACCTCGACTTGGGACTTGATTGGCAGCTAGAAGAAAAAAGAAGCATATATTTTCGTAGATTCTTGATGATAGTATTTCTTATAATTGTGCCAGTGAAACCTTAAAAAGAGGTGAAAAAAATCATAGATAAAGGAGAAGTCACTGCGAGAACTCAGCAGTGTGACAGGATGGAGTAAGCAGTTTAATGTGCATTGGTTGCCTCAACCTAACCCACACCTGACTTAAACACACTGCCCTCTTCAATTTCATGTGATTACCTTGAAAATCTTTTTGTTGCCTAATTATTATTATAAAAGTCTGTACCGCTACTTCCAATAGGAATAGTCTTTCCAGTTTTAGTTATTTTAATAGGTGGGTCATGGTATCTCATTGTGGTCTTCAGTTACATATCCCCAAGAACAATGGTATGGAGCATGTTTTTGTGTTATTTGACATATATACATTTAGTTTAGTGACCTGTCTGTTTAAGCTTTTTGTCCTCTTTAATGGAGCTATATGTTTTCTTATTAGGTTTTGAAATTTTTTCATATATCCAGTATACAAGGCTTTTATCACATACTTTATTTACAAATTTTTTCTCTAGAGATATTTTTATTTCTTTTCCTTCTACAAGATATCCCACTTATCCATGATGCTGACTGGACCTAGGGAGCAAGAAATAACAACTTCTTTAGACTTTTTGGTAGACATTTGCCTGCTAGAAGATGAGAAATAAATCCAAAAAATTCCAGGGTCCACTTAATTTAGTGAAATTCTTGAGATTCAGTTGTGTGGGTCATGTGGAATTATACCTTCATAGATACAGATGCATTGTTGCATCTAGCCCATCCTGCAACCAAAAAGGAGACAGAACTCTTAATAGGCTACTATGGATTTTAGAAGGAACGTTATCGTTATTGAGTACCTTAAGAAAACCACTTTAGGAAGGGACCGGAAAAACTGCTTGATTTGGGCATGGCTCAGAACAGGTGAAAGATTTGCAAAAGATCTAGCCTTCTCTCCAAGCTGTGGTGCCACTTGGACCATATGATCCAGCAGAAACAGGACCCTGAAGTGGTAGTGGAAGAGAGGGATGCTCTTTGGAACCTTTGGCAGGTCAAGATAAGTGCTAAACCTTCGGTTTGGAACAAAGCCCTCAGATCTGTTGCAGATAAATACTCTTCACGGGAGGAACCATAACTTCAAGGCCAATACATGGGGAAAAAATGGAAACAGTAACAGACTTCATTTTCTTGGGCTCCCAAATCACTGCAGATAGTGATTGCAGCCATGAAATTAGAAGATGCTTGCTCCTTAGAAGAAAAGCTATGACAAACCTAGACAGTGTATTGAAAGCAGAGAGATTACATTGCCGACAAAGGTCTGTATAGTAAATTTCAGTTCAGTTCAGTCGCTCAGTCGTGTCTGACACTTTGTGACCCCTTGGACTGCAGCAGAGCAGGCTTCCCTGTTCATCACCAGCTCCCAGAGCTTGCTCAAACTCATGTCCATCAAGTCAGTGATGCCATCCAACCATCTCATACTGTGTCGTCCCTTACTCCTCCTGCCTTCAATCTTTCCCAGCATCAGAGTCCTTTGTATTTTATATATAGACTTATTTGTATTAATTTTTAGATTCTATATATAAGTGATACCATATGATATTTGTTTTTCTCTGTCTGACTACAGTATAATAATCTCTAGGTCTATCCGTGTTGCTGTAAATGGCAGTATTTCATTAATTTATTGGATGAGTAAGATTTCATTGTTCCTGTATACCACATCTTCTTAAGCCCACTACCTGTTGTTGAACATTTGGGTTGTTTCTATGTTTGGCTATGGGAAATAGTGCTGCCATGAACTTTGCGGTGCATGTATCTTTTTAAATTAGTGTTTTCCTTTTTTTCAGACATATACCCAGGAATGGGATTGCTGGATCGTATGTTAGCTCTATTTTTAGTTTTTTAAGGAATATCCCTACTGTTTTCCATAGTGGATATACCAATTTACATTGCTCACGACAGCGTAAGAGGTTTCGCTTTTCTCCTCTGTCACACTTTGATGGAAGAAACGTAAACCTCTACCCATGAACCACTACACGAATGTCAAGAAAAGTGCAAGGAATAGGTGCTTTAAAAAATCATTAGGCTTTATTTTCAAGGTCACAACTCTTTGCTGCATCAAGAGCTCAAAAAATTCCTATCTATTTTACATATGGTGATGTAAGTTTCCATGTTACTGTCTCCATACACCTCACCCTCTCCTCCCCTCTCCCCATGTCCATAAGTCTGTTCTCTATGTCTGTTTCTCCATTGCTGCCCTGCAAATAAATTCTTCAGGACAATTTTTCTAGATTCTGCATATAGATAGCCAGTGGAAATTTGCTGTATGTCTCAGGAAACTCAAACAGGCGCTCTGTATCAGCCTGGTGGGGGGATGGGGAAGGAGATGGGAGTGAGGTTCAAAAGGGAGGGGATATATGTCTACCTATGGCTGATTCGTGTTGAGGTTTGACAGAAAACAACAACATTCTGTAAAACAATTATCCTTCAATTAAAAAATAAATAAATTTAAAAAAATTCCTGCTAACACGACAGTCAACTGCTACTGCAGCTGTAGTTTCCCACTCCCCAAAAGCTGATTACCAGACATTGGCACATAGAGGGTATCTGCTTCCCTATTCATGTCGTCTTGAGTCTGCTCATTCACTTGCCCTGAGAGAGAAAATAGCATCTGCCCTCTATTGCTTTCCAAATATTATATGAACCTGTCAAATTGAAAAAAATATAATTCACTATATATATAATGCTAGTTGTCAATAAGTTTATATAATATAATTTGTTAGTTTTGTAGCAATTTGCTATGGAGAAAAAGAAAAAAACACAAAGAGGTGAAACGGAGGGGAGAGAAAAGAAGGGAGAAGAAAGAAACACAAGAGTATAAGAACTTTACTCTCTTGTTTTAAAACATTCAGTTCAGTTCAGTTCAGTCGCTCAGTCGTGTCCGACTCTTTGTGACCCCATGAATCGCAGCACGCCAGACCTCCCTGTCCATCACCAATTCCCGGAATTCACTCAAACTCATGCCCATCGAGTCAGTGATGCCATCCAGCCATCTCATCCTCTGTCGTCCCCTTCTCCTCCTGCCCCCACTTCATCCCAGCATCAGGGTCTTTTCTAATGAGTCAACTCTTCACATGAGGTGGCCAAAGTATTGGTCTCTAATAAAAAGCAAATTATTTGGGGAGGTACAAATCATTTGGCTTTTGTCAGTAATTCTTTATTCAGTGAGGATAATGAATTTGCAATTCTTTCTTAAAAAGGAATTGGCATAACAAAAAATGTCCTTGCATGCTTTAAAAATATCTCAGGTTTCATTTATTCCTCAAAGAGAGTTGAGTGGATTGGTATATTTCAGACAAACATGAAAGCACATATAAGCACCATATACAACTCAATAACTTATCATACATTTATAGCTATGTTTATGTGCTTTAAAATACTGTTTTCTGCTTCTGTTGGGCAGGATATTCTATACTGTCAGTATGTCAGTTTAGTTGCTATCAACAAAATCACTTTTTTTTTTTCCTGGGTAATTTCATGATGTTTTCCTGTCCTTTTACTTTTAACTTATTTGGAACTTCTTGGGGTCTTTATATTTAAGGTTGATTTTGTGTAAGCATTGTATAGTTAAGTGTTTGTTTTTTGGTTCAATCTTAGATTTTAAACGTTTTTGAAGTCTTGTTAACACTCACTGTAAACCCTGTGAATCTCTTTATTTTTCTAGAAAAATAAAGGAAATATGAGAAGATTATCTCTTATTGCTATCAGATAAGTCTAAAATAGAGGGTACTTCCACAGAGGGGATAAACATCACATCATTATAGCAAGTGGAACATCTTATATATGAAATTCTCTTTGAAAATGATGGTACAAAAGTGGTACAAAAGTTGGCAATTAGTGTTTTTCTCAAGGGCAGATCTTCTTCCCGTTAATTTATTGAAATTATGCAATGAAGTTTTGCTTGTTTATTATCACTTTCAATCATTGTTCCCAAGGAAAGTGTAGGAAAAGGTCAACAATTCTTCATCCTTTGAAGGAAATGTTATGGTGATGTCTGCATCTACCTGTACAAAACAGGAGAAAAAGTAGACTATAATACAGAAGGTGAAAGCTTTTAGAATATTTACATAGAAGTAGAGGTAGGGAATATAGACACTTCTCTTTGACTGGTCTCTAAATATTTAGATATTATAACAATTTTGCTTCACTGATTATTTAAAAACAGTGGTTATCCTATTCTGATCAGCTGCTGTAACAAAATATCATACACTGGGTGACTTAAACACAAGCCATTTTTTTTTTTACAGTTCTGAGGATGAAAAATTCAAAAGCAAGGTGCCAGAGATACAGTACCTGACCAGAAGCCACTTTTTAACTCATTGACCACTGCCTTCTCGCTGGGCTCACATGGCCTTCCATGGGTGAGCACTCATGGAGAAAGGTCAGACGAGGGGATGGAGAGAGAGAGAGAGAGAGAGTAGGAGAGAGCAAGAGCAAGGCACACTATATATCTCTTTCTCTTCTTATAAGCACACTAATCCTGTCATGAATATCACAAATATTCCACCCTTATGATTCCATAGTTTAACCCTAATTACCTCCCAAGGACCCCACTCCAAATAGTGCCACCTTGGGACTTCAGCATATGAATTTTAAGGAAACTCAAAATTCAATCCAAAACAGAGCTTCAGTAAACATGTTTATAAACCAACCGCATTAACATTAATAAATCAAAAACTCTATTGGTGGAGCCTGGCAATCTGTGTTTTAATAATATTCCTAGGTATTTCCAAGCCAACAGATTTTGAAAACCTTTTTTAAAGAACTAAAACAATCTAGCACGGGGATTATTGATGTGTACACATCAATGTGTACAGTGATGTGTATTGAGTGTACTACACTCAATAAGACTCTTCCATACTGTTAAACCAGACTTTAGAAATATAATACTAGTTTTAATTTGTGTTTCTTTGATTTTACCTATTAACACTTTTCAACGTTTTTGTTTGTATTAACGCTTTTGTTTCTTTGAATGCATTGCTGGTCAATTTTGTGAGCAATCTTCTGAATAGTATAAAGTATTATAAAATGGTGAAAAATGTATGAATGTACATGTATATAAAGAAAGAGGAGCTATGAATCCTTTTAAATCTCCAGATTAAGAAAAGCAAAGCATCTTCATAATATAGAGTATTGAGAAAGTCAATTCTTAAGTAGGTTGATAAGAAGTCCAGGGTCCCCGAGGAGAGGAAAAGGGTCTATGGCTCTCGAGAAGGAGAAGAGGACAAACATTTTTTTCTTTAAGCCCAGAGCTAATGATTACATAACAAAACAACTCATTGACTCAAGGATATGTTTTTCCTTATACTCTGTACCAATGATTATATAAGAACAATGTATCCTGCTGGAGGACATGCTTCTCCTTCTTAAGAACCTTCTGACTACTCGTGTCATTTAAGTTTCTCTTAAAAAAATCTAGCAAGATTGACCATTTCCTTCTTATTCTGCCACTTTTCTTTTTCTTTAAGCCCATCCCAATTAAATTCTTCAGTCTCATCTAACTTTCTAATTAGCAAAGGTTTTCAGATTATCCTACAAAATACAGGCACAACTGGGAAGTGACATCATAGACACAGCCAATTCCCTCTTCTTGTTGCTCATGGACAATGACTGGGCTAAGAGCATCCTCTTAAAAGTTGACTCTCCCTTCACTGTCTTAACTTGCTTCTCATTTTTTCTTCATTGCTTTTCCCATTTCTTTTTATTTTTCTCTAGAGTATGACTGTTGAATCCCCATGGTGATGGGGGAACTCACCATGTCCCAAATAAAGTGGAATGAAAGACCTTTTAGTCTCCAGCAGAATTCTTGTGATTTACATCATTTCATTCAAACACAAACATTGCATCCATTGTGGATTTACATGCAGTTAATCTCCAGGCTGTGCAGCTATATTATTATCAAAGACAACAGAGTCTAATCCTATTAGAGGAACATTACTACTTCGGTGCCTAATTATTTTATAAATCTACATTATAGAATATACAAGTATGTAAAATATTTTGTTTCCTGCTTCATTTATTCTAATGTGACATGAAAATTGTTGAGAATTCCTTGCATTTTTTGAACAGTATACATGAATATTTTAAGGAGTATGTTAGTACTAACAACTTAGGTTGTTAGTAATTATAACTGCAAAAGTAATTATAACTGCAAAAAACCTTGAACCCTAACCCAATCTGAACCACGTGTAATCTGCACTGTTTTGTGACTATATCAGTAAAAAAAAAACAACAAAGAACTGATAATAGTACGAGATCTAAGCATTTCTCTTTAATACTTTTGTCAGTGAATCTATGACTTTCTTATTTCTCAGGCTGTAGATGATTGGATTTAACAAGGGAATTATGACAGTGTAAAATAGAGAGTCCATCATATCTTCATCATCAGCCTGTGTGGATCCAGGGTGCACATACATGAAGAGAAGAGGCCCGTAGTATAAAGAGACAGACAGGAGGTGGGCTCCACAGGTGGAGAAGGCCTTCCTTATGCTTTGTCCAGACTTCTTTTTCAAAACCGTGTAGAGAACAAGTGCATAAGAGACAAGAACAGTCATAATGCTAAGCACCTGTATTGACCCAGAGGAAATAAACACCATTAGGACATTAACTGAAGGGTCGGTACAAGAAATCTTAAACAATGGCATGATGTCACAGTAAAAGTGATGTATTATGTTAGACTTACAGAAGGTTAACCTGAATAAAGCACCTACATGAATCATGGAATGAATAAGTCCTGCTACAAATGATGAGACTAACAGCTGAATGCATAGTTTGTTGGTCATAATCACTGGATACAGTAATGGCTTGCATATGGCCACATAGCGATCATATGCCATTGTTGCAAGCAAGAAGCATTCCGTGGTTCCACCAAATGCAAAGGAAAGAAATTGTAACATGCATTCAGAGAGAGATATCATTTTACTCCTAGCAAAAAAATTGACTAGCATCTTGGGGGTCACTGTGGATGATATCCAAGAATCCACGAAGGCTAAACTCCCAAGGAATAAGTACATGGGGATGTGAAGGTGAGGGTCATTATAGATGAGATAAATTAGTCCAAGGTTTCCCATAGTGGTGATGAGGTATATCACCAAGAACAACAGGAATAGGGGGATTTGCCACTCCGGTTGATAGGGAAGTCCGGTGAGAACAAACATTGACAGCGGAGTTGCATTTTTAGTATCCATGCTCCCTGAAATGAAATCAGAAAGTGTAAGATGTAAGTAGATGTAAATGACCCCATGGACTCTATCCCCCAGGCTTCTTCATGGGGATTCTCCAGGCAAGAATACTCGAGTGGGTTGCCATGCCCACGTCCAGGGGACCTTCCCAACTCAGGGACCAAACCCAGGTCTCTCACATTGCAGGCGGATTCTTTACTATCTGAGCCACTAGGGAAGCCCAAGTAGATGTAAGCTTTATGAAAAGAATGTTGGGAGAAAGTAACTGAAACAAAGTCATACACTTATCAGAGTGCCCTAAAATGTATTTAGTACTAGCATACCCTCTCCAGTGTTCTTGCTTGGGTCATCCCACAGAGGAGCCTGGTGGGCTATAGTCCATGGGATCACTCGTGATAAGGAGAAAAAAAAAGATAGAAATAAATCAGAATGTAGAGTCACTAAGACTCAGTAACTTAGATGTGAAGGAGGTGGTCAGTGAAGGAGACAGGAGACAGAGCTGAAGAGATGGTCATTACATTGAACTTAAGAATTCATGTTTGGGTCACTTTGTAGAGAAAGCATCTTCTGAATATCTAGGTGGGATAGCTTAGTAGTATGAGTTTGTTAGCACTTAATATAAACAATGACTTTGGAGTATTTGGGTAACTGAAAGCATACTTTTGAATGACCTAACTATTAGAAAGTGTGCATAAGGAAAAAAGAGGAGGGTATAGAAAGAAAACTTCAGCAAATTTTATTACAAAAGTTTTGAAATAAATACATGTCATTTTAGATAGCTGAAAATGATCCTCTTTTCTACTACATGAGTCTTGGTACCTGGCAAAGGCTACCACTTACTCTAGAAGTCAAAGGAGCCAGAAACTCATTTTTCCATCCCCTTGCAACTAGAGTAAGGGGATTTTATCTAGGTTTGAATAGTCAAACGTAGTAACATTGGATTTGTAACACCGAGCATGGAGGAAAGGGACAAGAAAACACGAATTAGGGTTGCAAAGTCAGCCAAGGCAGCCATATCAAGACCCTAGGAACTGCTTCTTGCATCTGCACCAGCTGCATCGTCAGTGTGAGCTGTGGCTTCTACAATTCAGGAGCTGCAATAGGAGCTCCTACTGAGCAAGTGTGGAGATTTGATTTGGGCTGCTGTCTCACTGTATTGTTTCTTCTGTTCCTGCCCATTTATCAGCAGATCCCTCCAATCTCCCTGGAATTTCTATGTAATGGTCAATTTCCATTCAGCTAACTAATTTTCTGTTACAAACAAGTGCCCTGGCTTTAGCCAAAGAGAGATAAGCCGCTGCTGCTGCTAAGTCGCTTCAGTTGTGTCCGATTCTGTGCGACCCCATAGACGGCAGCCCACCAGGCTCCACCGTCCCAGGGATTCTCCAGGCAAGAACACTGCAGTGGGCTGCCATTTCCTTCTATAATGCATGAACGTGAAAAGTGAAAGTGAAGTCGCTCAGTCGTGTCCGACTCTTCACAACCCCATGGACTGCAGCCCACCAGGCTCCTCCATCCATGGGATAAGGGAGAGACCTAAAAAATCTACTGAGCAGAGTAATCAGAGAAGCAGAAGGAAAAACTCGAGAGTTGGGTGTTGTAAACATAAGAGAAAAAAGGCACAAGGACATAACGAAGTGCAACACTGATTGGCAAAATGAATGCTCCCGTAGAACAAGGGGTGAACAGAGATCATTGAATGTGGGAAGTGAGAGTCATAGTGTCTTTAGTGAGAGAGTTTCCAATTTATGATAGAGTTAAGGCCATAGAAGAGTGAGAAATGAATGGGAAATATCACACATAACATGAGGAGAATGTTTTTGAGTACACCAAGAAAAAAAATGGATAGCAATTAGAATTTTTCTACTTCCTATAGACAAAAGGATTTTTTTTTCTGTAGAGTATTTAAATACATATTTTCTAAAATGTTTAGATACATATTTTCTCGACCTTCCCTGGTGGCTCAGGTAGTAAAGAATCTGCTTGCGGTGCAGTTAACCCGGGTTCAATCCCTGGGTTGGGAAGATCCCCTGGAGAAGGGAATGGCAACCCACTCCAGTAGTCTTGCTGGTACATTCCACGGACAGAGGAGCCTGGCGGTCTACAGTCCACGGGACTGCAGAGTCATACAGGACTGAGGGACCAACACTTTCACTGTCTGTCACACTTTCTGAAGAGAGGAAGGCACCTAGAAGAGAAAGAGTGTGGAAGTAGAAAGGAGCAATTGGGTGAGTTATTAAGAAAACAAGTGGAGAATTACAAAAAGCATAACAGAGACACGGATAGAAATCTGTTAGAAAGACAAGACAATGAAGATGGGCAGTATCAGATAAACACCAAGAGGGAAATATGGGGAAATTTTGCAGGTAAATATTTGTCTTAACCCTGGTTTTCATTAAATGTTGTCAACACTGGGAATCTTTCTATTTTCTTTTCTTCAAAATTCAAAGATTATCTTCCTAGGGAATTTGTCTGTGACACAGAGAATTTAATTTTAAATTTTACCTTAGAAACGTTGACTGTTTTTAAATATATTAGCATTGCTGGAAAGTTCTTTCCATAATTAGTTACAAGTTGATGTATATGTTTTATTAGAGTGATTAGAGCTGGTTTTCTCTAGAAATCCTGCTGCGTTTATTTGAGAGCACTTTCTTCTCCACCCATTTTTCTAGTCAAATAAAATTGAGCCAAAAACTGGAGCCTAATTCAAGTGATATAAATAACCAATGCCAGTAATTCTAGTTGTCAAATATATTTAATTTGGAATAGGCTCCCTTCCTTGCAATTCCAAATTAAGGGATAATTGAAAATGCTCAAATTCAACATGCGTGTGGGTCTTTATTAAGTATAAACTTGGAAGGAGCAACAGGGGAACATTTTATGCATATTTCTTACAATGTATATTAAAATACTGAATAAAAGTATTCTCAGAAGTAGGTGAGAGAATAGAGAAATTAATATGTAAGTGACTTACCTTAAAAGTTTAGTCAGCAACTGTGATTAATTATGAAGAATGAAACTTTTAATCAGAATACCCAGAAAAATTTCTTATGTAGGAAACGTGTGACCTATATTTAAAGCCAGTTTAAATTCTTTAAGATTCTTGTTCACCAAAACTTATGAAGTCTTTATAGTTATGTTAAAAAAATAATGAATTGTCATTGAGGGACAATTCACTTACAGTTATTCTGCTTATCCTAGATTTAGCCACAAAAATGTGATATATAGGTATTTCATTAATTATTAATTTTTTCACCTGCCTTTTTGGCATCTAGTAAAGCAATCTAAAATTATAGATTTTACAGTATTCTCACTGTTTTACCTAAGAATAATGTGCCTTACAGAAGTTATTTCTCTTTTACCCATATCTTGTAGGAAATTGTGGAGATCCTTTCAAAGAGGTAGGCTTTTTAAGTAGAAAATAATGCAGCTTCTCTGGAATGATAATGACACAGGTGACGATTCCTTGCACATTCATTTCCCAAGGTCAGGAAAATTTTGTTTGTGTAAATTAGCTTTGAACAGAAGAGTCAACCAATTATATGAAAGTGTTCTTTTTAAACCGAAGAGGAAGGAGTGAAGCACTAAAATTTCCTAATATCATGCATTGATTCCCTTTAGGACAAAACTAAGTTGTTCCTCTGGGCATTATAGATTTGAACCTGTAGGAAAAGTCCAGGTTGTTCCACAGGGCATTACAGATTCTAAAATCATAAACATCAAGTCATTGTAGACAATTCTAGTTTTAACAACTGAAATTGTATTTTATGTCACTACCTTCCACAACAGGTGACACTTCTGGCATGTTTATGCAACCTTCAATTTGTCCACAGATTTTGATGCTCTGAGTGCTTTGATTAGTATGGTCTTTTCTGAGCTGATTATACATGAATTCAATGAGGACAAAATTCTAAACTCCCTACAGAAGCCAACTGCGAGAAAGTTGTCCTCCTCATGAAAACTATAGCTCACATTCCAGATCTACAAATAACTCCCCACTCTACTGTGAAATTTCTGGAGAAAAATTTTACTGGACATAGGTCAGGGGAAGGAGCAAAGAAAAAACAAAGGATCACAGTGGAGGTGGCCTCCATCAGGGCTTTTCCAACTTTACTCCCTGTGAATCTCCTGGTGATTTTCTGAAAATGCATATTCTGTTTCAGTAGGTCAGGGCTGCATCCTGAGGGTCTTCATTTCTACCAAGGTGATGCCTCTAGACATTTAGCATCCTCAGGGTTTTCCGTCATTGGCAGGCTTGGCTTATCAGAGAACTAGATCATTAGTGAAGTTGGGGGTGGGGGGGGGGGGATGGGAAAAAAAGGCAGATGGAGCTGACATGCAAAAGAGGGAAGCAAAGAGGAGCCAGAATGGACATGGCAGGCCAGCATGGTTGGAATCCTAGCATGGGAGACTAGGCTGGGCACTTTTATCTTTATCTCAAAGGAAAACTATTGAGGGATTTTGAACAGGGTGGTCACATGTTCAGATTTGCCTATAATTGTTAACCGAGTACTTGGCATACAGAGTTCATTTAGAAAAATAGCACTATTTGTGTCAAAAGGACATAATATGAAAATAGTAATAATGTTTGATATCTGAAAAGCAGAAAAATGTTTGACCTTGACTTGGGACTTGATTGGCAGCTAGAGGAAAAAAAGAAGCATATATTTTGGTAGTTTCATTAATCAATTATAGTATTTCTTAGAATTGTGCCAGTGAAACTTTAAAAAGAGGTGAAAAAAATCATAGATAAAGGAGAAGTCACTGCGAGAACTCAGCAGTGTGAGAGGATGGAGTAAGCAGTACAGTGTGCATTGGTTGCCTCAACCTAACCCACACCTGACTTAAACACACTGCCCTCTTCAATTTCATGTGATTACCTTGAAAATCTTTTTGTTGCCTAATTATGCATACAAAAGTCTGTATCACTACTTCCAATATGATTAGTCTTTCCAATTTTAGTTATTTTAATAGGTGGGTCATGGTATCTCATTGTGATCTTCAGTTATACATCCCCAAGAACAATGGTATGGAGCGTGTTTTTGTGTTCTTATTTGACATATATACATTTAGTTTAGTGACCTGTCTGTTTAAACTTTTTGTCCTTTTTAATGGAGCTATATGTTTTCTTATTATTAGGTTTTGAGAAATTTTCATATATCTAGTATACAAGGCTTTTATCACATACATGATTTACAAATTTTTTCTCTAGGGATTTTTATTTCTTTTCCTTCTACAAGATATCCCACTTATCCATGATGCTGACTGGACCTAGGGAGCAAGAAATAACAACTTCTTTAGACTTATTGGTAGACATTTGCCTGCTAGAAGATGAGAAATAAATCTAAAAAGTTCCAGGGTCCACTTAATTTAGTGAAATTCTTGAGATTCAGTTGTGTGAGTCATGTGAAATTATACCTTCATAGACATAGATACATTGTTGCATCTAGCCCATCCTGCAACCAGAAAGGAGACAGAACCCTTAGTAGGCTATTATTCATTTTAAAAAGAACATTATCCTTACCGAGTACATTAAGAAAACCACTTTAGGAAGGGACCAGAAAAACTGCTTGATTTGGGCATGGCTCAGAACAGGCGAAAGATTTGCAAAAGATCTAGCCTTCTCTCCAAGCTGTGGTGCCACTTGGACCATATGATCCAGCAGAAACAGGACCCTGAAGTGGTAGTGGAAGAGAGGGATGCTCTTTGGAGCCTTTGGCAGGTCAAGATAAGTGCTAAACCTTAGGTTTGGAACAAAGCCCTCAGATCTGTTGCAGATAAATACTCTCCACGGGAGGAACCATAACTTCAAGGCCAATACATGGGGAAAAAATGGAAACAGTAACAGACTTCATTTTCTTGGGCTCCCAAATCACTGCGGATGGTGATTTGAGCCATGAAATTAGAAGATGCTTGCTCCTTAGAAGAAAAGCTATGACAAACCTAGACAGTGTATTGAAAGCAGAGAGATTACATTGCCGACAAAGGTCTGTATAGTAAATTTCAGTTCAGTTCAGTCGCTCAGTCATGTCTGACACTTTGTGACCCCTTGGACTGCAGCAGAGCAGGCTTCCCTGTCCATCACCAACTCCCAGAGCTTGCTCAAACTCATGTCCATCAAGTCAGTGATGCCATCCAACCATCTCATACTGTGTCGTCCCTTACTCCTCCTGCCTTCAATCTTTCCCAGCATCAAAGTCCTTTCCAGTGAGTCAGTTCTTCACATCAGGTGGCCAAAGTATTGGAGTTTCAGCTTCATCATCAGTCCTTCCAATGAATATTCAGGAATGATTTCCTTTAGGACAGACTGGTTGGATCTCCTTGAAGTCCAAGGGACTCTCAAGAGTCTTCTCCAACACCACAATTCAAAGGCATCAGTTCTTCAGTGCTCAACTTTCTTGATGGTCCAGCTCTCACATCCACATATATGACTACTGGAAAAATCATAGATATGACGAGGCAGACCTTTGTCAGCATTCTCTGCTCTTTTATATGCTGTCTAGGTTTGTCATAACTTTTCTTCCAAGGAGCAAGTGTCTTTTAATTTCATGGCTCCAGTCACCATCTGCAGTGATTTTGGAGCCCCCCAAAAATATAAAGTCTGTCACTGTTTCCATATTTTCCCCCTCTATTTTCCATGAAGTCATGGGACTAGATGCCATGATCTTGACTTTTTGAAAGTTGAATTTTAAGCCAACTTTTTCACTCTGCTCATTCACTTTCATCAAGAGTCTCTTTAGTTCTTCTTCACTTTCTGCCATAAGGGTGGTGTCATCTGCATATTTGAGGTTACTGATATTTCTCCCAGCAGTCTTGATTCCAGTTTGTGTTTCATCCAGCCCAGCATTTCTCATGATGTACTCTGCATATAAGTTAAATAAGCACGGTGACAATATACAGCCTTGATGTACTCCTTTCCCAATTTTGAACCAGTCCATTGTTTCATGTCCAGTTCTAACTGTTGCTTCTTGATCTGCATACAGATTTCTCAGGAGGCAGGTAAGATGATCTGTTGTCCCCATCTCTTTAAGAATTTCCCACAGTTTGTTGTGATCCACACAAAGACTTTGGTATAGTCAATAATGCAGAAGTAGATGTTTTTCTGGAACTCTCTTGCTTTTTTGATGATCCAGCAGATGTTGGCAATTTGATCTCTGGTTCCTCTGCCTTTTCTAAAACCAGCTTGAACATCTGGAAGTTCACGGTTCATGTGTTGCTGAAGCCTGGCTTGGAGAATTTTGAGCATTACTTTACTAGCGTGTGAGATGAGCACAAATATATATCAAGCTTTGTTATTATTTTTCCCCAAGACAAATTTGGCAATCAGGGGTCTCATTGTTCCATATAAATTTTAGGTTATTTGTTCTATCTGTGAAAAGTATCCTGGATATTTTGATAGGGATTGCATTAAATGCACTGATTGCTTTGTGTACTATGGCCACTTTAGCATAATTAATTCTTCCAATCCAAGAGCATGAGATATCTTTCCAATTATTTAAGTCATTGTCAGTTTTATTTATCAGCATTTTAAAGTTTTGTATATAGGTCTTTCACTTGCTTGGTTAAGTTTATTCCAATTTATTTTTTGATGTAGTTTTAAATGGAATTGTTTTCTATTTTCTTTTTCTGATATTTCATCATTAGTGTAAAGAAATGCAACTGATTTCTGTTTATTAATCTTGTATCCTGATACCTTGCTGAATTAATTTACTAGTTCTAATAGGTTTTGGATGAAGTCTTGGTACTTCTCTATATAGAGTGTTGAAAAGTTATCTCATCTGCAAATAGTGACAGTCTCACATTTCCCTTTACAGTTTGAGTACCTTTCATTTCTTTTTCTTGTCTGGTTTCTGTGACTAAGACTTCCAATATGATATTGAATAGAAATGGTGAGAGTGAGCATCTTTGTTTCTTTCCTAAATTTCAGCTCTTCACCATTGAGTATCATATTGGCTGTGGGTTTGTTGTAAATGGCTTTTTGTATATTGAGATATGTTCCCTCTATATCTACTTTGGTGATAGTTAATTCATGAATGGATGTTGAATTTTATCAAATGTTTTTTTCTAAAATACTGAGATGATCATGTGTTTTTTTTTCTTTCTTTTTGTTGATATGGTGTTTACTGATTTGCATATGTTGAATCATCCTTGACCCTGGAATGAATCCAGCTTCATTATGGTGTATGATAGTTTTGGGTAGTGTTGAATTTGATTTGCATCTACATCCTTCAAAGTTATGTCTTTGGTTTTGGTGTCAAGGTAATGGTGGTAAACCTTAACAGAATAAATTTGGTAATGTTTTCTCACTTTCCATCTTTTGAAATAAGTTCTTTGTATGTTTGGTAAAACTTCCTAGTGAAGCTGTTCATTCTTGGATTTTGTTTGCAAGAAGTTTTTGACTATTTTTCTCCTGTTCTGCCATTTCTCTCTTATTCTCTATGTCTATCTAATTTAAATTATCAGTCTAATCTGTTAACTTTCTGAATTAGTGAAGTTTCTCAGGTTGATCTATAACATACAGACACACCTAGAAAGGACATATAGAAGAATCATATATAGTTAAGAGGCAACTCACCTCTTTCCCTTTCTCTAAGAAATATTAAGGTAAGAGGATCTCTTAACAGTGTAGCTCTGTCTTCATTGTCTTAACTCCCATACCATTTTTCCCTCATTGCTTCCTCATTTCTCTTTATTTCTCTGTGTGGTATGGAGTTTATCCCCACAAGAAGTGAAATTTACCATACCTCAGATAATGTGGAATAATAGGCCTTTTGACTGCTAGCAAAATTCCTGGGAATTACCTCTGTTCACTCAAAACACAAACCTGCCTCCATACGGAGTTAAATTTGATAAGAGTTTCCATGCTACATGGCTGTAGAAATAGCAAAGATATCATAATCAAGTCCTGTTCACAGGGCCTGCACTGTTTTAAAACTGAATGTATTTATAGAGCCACATTGAACAACATATAAGCCTATAAAATTTTTTCATTCTTGTTTTCTGCTCTAATTTTTTAGGTATGATATAAATAATTAAAATATGAAGTTGTTTAAAGAAACTTATTAGATACTAACATCTTGTATGCTTAGTCAATGCTGTGGTTTTTCCAGTGGTCATGTATGGATGTGAGAGTTGGACTATAAAGAAAGCTGAGCACTGAAGAATTGATGCTTTTGAACTGTGGTATTGGAGAAGACTCTTGAGAGTCTCTTGGACTGCAAGGAAATCCAACCAGTCCACCCAAAGGAGATCAGTCCTGGGTGTTCATTGGAAGGACTGATGCTGAAGCTGAAACGCCAATACTTTGGCCACCTGATGTGAAGAGCTGACTCATTTGAGAAGACCCTGATGCTGGGAAAGATTGAGGGCAGGAGGAGAAGGGGACGACAGAGGATGAGATGGTTGGATGGCATCACGGACTCAAGGGACATGGGTTTGGGTGGACTCTGGGAGTTGGTGATGGACAGGGAAGCCTGGCGTGCTGCGGTTCATGGGGTCGCAAAGAGTCAGACATGACTGAGCAACTGAACTGAACTGATGCTTAGTTGGTCAGTCGTGTCTGACTTCTTGCTACTGCATGGACTGTAGCCCACCAGGCTCCTCTGTCCATGGGATATTCCAATCAAGAATACTGAAGTGGGTTGCTATTTACTCCTCCAGGGGATCTTCCTGACCCAGGGACTGAACCCGCATCTCCTGTGTCTCCTGCATTGGCAGGCAGATTCTTTACCACTGAGCCAGCTGGGAATAAGTCAATAAAAGAATAGTACAACTGTAAATGCAAAAACTTTTAAATAATAGTCAACACATAGACACATCTAATTATATAGTTTTATACTGTTTTAATGAAAAGAGAATACTTATTAATATGTTATCGAAACATTTCTCTTTAACATTTTTGTCAGTGAGTCTATGACTTTCTTATTTCTCAGGCTGTAAATTATTGGATTTAAGAAAGGAATTATGACAGTGTAAAACAGAGAGTCCATCATATTCTGATCATTTTCTTGTGCAGATCCAGGGAGCACATACATGAAGAGAAGAGGCCCATAGTATAAAGAGACAGACAGGAGGTGGGCTCCACAGGTGGAGAAGGCCTTCCTTATTCCTTGTAGAGACTTCTTTTTTAAGATCGTAAAGAGAACAAGTGTATAAGAGACAAGAACAATGGAAATGGTGAATGCCTGTATTGATCCAGCAAAAATGAATACCATAAGAAAATTAATGGAAGGGTCAGTACAGGAAATCTTAGACAATGGTATAATGTCACAATAAAAGTGATGTACTATGATGGAATTGCAGAAGGTTAATCTGAGTAAAAAAGCATTATGAATTATGGCATGGAAGAGGCCACCTAAAAATGACAAAACTAACAGCAAGATACATAGTCTGTTGGTCATGATCACTGGATAAAGCAGTGGTTTGCATATGGCCACATAGCGATCGAATGCCATTGTTGCCAGCAGAAAACATTCTGTGGTTACGCAAATTGCAAAGGAAAAAAATTGTATCTTACATTCAGAAAGAGAGATCATTTTGCTCATGGCAAAGAAGTTGAGCAGCATTTTGGGGGTCACTGTGGAGGATAACCAAGTATCCACAAAGGCCAGATTCCCAAGGAATAAGTACATGGGGATGTGAAGGTGAGGGTCATTGCAGATGAGAGCGATTAGACCAAGGTTTCCCACAATGGTGATGAGGTATATCATCAAGAACAGAAGGAACAGGGGGATCTGCCACTCTGGTTGATGTGTAAGTCCTGTGAGAATGAACTCTGTCAGCTCTGTTGCATTTTTTGTTTCCATACCCTTGATAGATGACCTCTGAAATACAATGCAATAAATGGAAAAAGAACATGTCACAAGAATTTTTAAAAGAAAATTCATTGAGAGTAACAGAACCATGCACTAGAATGAATGCCCCTTATTTACTCTTACTAAAATAAAAAGTATTTGTAGCAGTTGCTATTTTGGCAAAATGCAATCATTTTATTTTAAAATGTAAACAGTCATGAATTGATGTAGAAGAAAAGAAAGACATTCTGAACATGAGCTATTTATGAGAAAAGTATCCTGTGTTTTCAAGATGAATATAGTGTCAAAAGTAAGTTGTCAGAGGGGCCTGGATTATAAAAGTAATTCAGTGCCATGCGAAAGATCTTGAACTTTATTCTTTAAGGATAGGCATTCGTTGAAAACTTTGAAACAGGGATTGGCATCATCAGTTATTTTTGAAACTAAATATTTGGTTGTAGAAAATAGATTGCAGGGTGAACGACCAGTTGTGAGAATCTATGACTCTTATCCATGATTCCCAAACCAGATTACACATCAGAATTTTCTGGGGGAGTTTTGGTACTAAAATAAATTCTGAGGTATTATCATAGAAATTGATTCAGCAGGTCATGAATACAGGTACTATGCGTTTTATAAATGTCCTTCAGTGATTAAAATGCATTTGACATTCTTAAGTCATTGTGTGCTATGATATTGGGAGTTTTGAGGAAGATGAAGAGATCAAAATTAATTACATTTAAGTCATTAGGACTTGATAGCATAATAGATATGAAGGATAGTTAGTAAAAGAGATTGTCACTTGGTAACTGGGAAGAGTAATCAAAAATTGAGAATGAGAACTCAGATGCAGTGGCCCATTTTTGCAAGAAGCAATCTCTGAACATCCAGATCACATAAACTTAGTGGTATCATTCAATAAGGACTTAACAGAAATAAAGACTTTGAAGTCATTGAAGTTACTGAAATATAGCATATATGAGTAACCCAGTGAATGGTATTCATAATGTTAAAATAAGAAAGCATGAAAATAAAGGTGAGGAAGTTATATTAAAGCGATTGAAATGTATATACACCATTTGCTAGATCTGATTGACTTTTCTATTACAAATGTCTCGGTGGCAGACAAAAGTTGTTTACTCTTAAAGCCAAAAGTTCCAGAAACTGACTTTTCCTAAAGAGAGGGAAGTAGATCTATGGTTAACCACTAAAGTTCATCTACACTAGATGTGAAATATGTAGAGAGGGGAGAGATGTCAAATATGAACGGAAGAGATTTGTGGTTCAAAGTCAACCAAGGGAGCAATACCAGGCCCCCAGAAAATGCATCCTGCGCCCACAGCAGCGGCATTTTCATTGTGAGTTGTAGCACTCAAGTTCAGCAGCCATGGTAGCAGCCCTTAATGAGCTAGCACTGAGAGGTGATTTCAGCTGTGGACTGCTTAACTTCTTGCTTTGTGTCCCTGCCTATTTCTCCAGCGGATTTCTCCAACTTCCCTAGCATTTATTTGTTAGAGCCAGTTTCCTTTCAGTTTAGTCATTTTGTCTTGAAACCAGGAGCTGTGGCTCACACAAAAGGAAAAGAAAGGAAAGGGCCACAAAAGGCTACCGAGCAGAGTGATCAGAGAAAGAGGAGGAAATTGGAAAACTCAGACTGAAAACTTAAGGAGAGGAAAATATGCAAGAACGAAGGAAAGTACAGTGCCTAAGGCAAAATGAATGTTCTAGTAGGATAAGGAGTGAACAGAGATTCCTGAGTGTGAGGATGAAACTTATGTTACCATGTGTGAAATAGCCAATGGGAATTTGCTGTATGGCTCAGAGAACTCAAACTGGGGCTCTGTGACCATCTAGAGGGGTGTGATGGGGAGGGAGGTGGGATGGAGGTTCAAGAGGGAGGGAACATATGAATACCTATGGCTGATTCATGTTGATGTTTGGCAGAAACCAACACAATTCTGTAAAGCAATTGTCCCTCAACCAGAAAATAAATTTTAAAAAAGAGAGACTTCCAGTGGCTTTAGTGAGAGCAGTTTCCATTTTGTGATAGAACAGGGGTCGGAGGATAATGAGAATTGAATGAAAGCAAGTGATACAGCGTTGAAGAAAATGAAATAAAGATGTAGAGAACAGGTGTGGATTTTCTTTCTTGAGGAACAATGTCATGAAAGTTGTCGAAAGAAAGAGAGGTGGGAATTGAGAGGAAAGAGGATGAAGAAGTAGGAAGGCAAATTTGGGTGGAAAGGAAACAAGAAGCAGGAAGGACTTCCCTGGTGTTCCAGGGGTTAAGAATCCACCCGCCAAAGCAGGGGACAGGGGTTCAAGGCCATGCTCCGCAAGGAGAGGACGCTGCAATGACAAGCCCATGCACTACGAATAGAGAGTAGCCCCTGCTCTCCACAACTAAAGAAAGCCTGTGCATGATGGTGAAGATTGAGTGCAGCCAAAAATAAGTGAATAAATAAAATTTAAAAAAAAACAAGAAGCAGGAAAAGAGGACAGGACGTAGATGGATAAAGAAATAAATGTATATATAATACATATTTCTTACACTAAAAACATTATGACCTATATCCCTAAATGCACTTTTAATTCGATTAATGTTTTAGTTCACCACAACATATCCTGGGGAGTCATTGTAATCAACCTAATCAGACACATCATTTAAGAGTATAAAGTAGTCTTAGAGCTATTTTGCGCATCCAGATTTTACTTTTAACAATAAAACATACAGATTATTTACTTATTATTATTGTTTTCCATTTTCAACTGCCTGTTTTGACATTTTGTAAACCAAATCAAAATTATTGTGTTTAACGGCATTTTAACTTTCCTTGAAAAATAATGAATATTATAGAAATCATTCTCTTACCAGTATCTGTTAAGAAATTGTCAAGATCCTCTCAGCATTTGGTTTTCTGAGGTAGAAATAATACAAGCGCACTGGAATGACAATAACACAAAGAGCAATATTTTATACACTGACTCATTTTGGCGGCTTAGGAAAATGCTGTTTATTAAAATTTTTTTAACACAAGAATTAACCACTTGTAGGACTATGTGCTTTTGCCAGAAGAGAAAGGAGTGGAGAACTGAAATTCCCCTGATAGTGTCCATGGAATTCCATCCGGACAAAGCTAAGCTGTGCTTCTGGGCATTGAGGACTTGTGCGTGTATGAGAAATCCATATTGTTCCACAGGGCATCACAGACTCTGAAATTATAAGCAGTAGTCATTGTAGACAGTTCCAGTTCTAACTATTAAAATTGTACTTTATGCCATACGTTCAAACACAGATGACGTATTTGACATGTTTGTGCAAACTCCAGCATATCTCTAAATTTTGGTACTCTGAGAACTTTGCTCAGTATGATCTTGTCTGAGCTAATCACATATGATTTGAATGAGGTCAATGTTTTAATTTGTCCAATTGCAAGAAAGTTGACCTTTCTGTGTAGCTGGAACTCTCATTCCAATTCTATACCATGAGAGAGCCTGGATCATTGGAAAAACACAAAATAGTAAATACAGCTTCTAAACAGAGAGGCGGCAGGAGTGAGATGGGGTCAGGGAAGTGAGCATATGTGGATAGGACAGGGTCTGGAGGCCAGACTTGTTCTTGACCACATCTTAGAGGAAAACTGTTGAAGGATTTTGAACATGGTGATAACAAATTCAGATTTTTGCAGTAACAGAGACAGTTGTCCATGAATGTTCATTCAGAAAAATAAAGCTTACTTTACTTGTTTGTGACATTTTGGTGTGATATCTGTAAAGAAAAAACTGCCTAACTTCCACTGTGGACTTCCTGGTTAGATAGGAGGAGAGCAAAAAACACATCATTTTGATAGATTGATTAATCACTTATCCTGCTTCCTTACATTTTTGCTGGTGAAAGCCAAAATAGAGGAGATAAGTAACATAGGAGAGAGGGGTTCCTGTGAAAAGTACCCAAGACGGTGGAGTGGGGAATGTAACGTGCACAGTTGGCTTCAGCACAACCAACGCTTGGATAAAATTTACTGCCCTCTTCTATTTTGTGTAATTGTCTCCTAACTTATTTGGTTGCCTGTCTGTGAGCACAAAGTCCTGTATCACTGCTTCCAGTGTGGGTAGTCTTTTCATTTATGATCATTTTAATTTTTAACACCTCATTGTGCTTTCTTTGCTCTTCCCTAGTGACTTCATAATATCGTGCCTCTTTTTTGTGTATCATTCTTTGACATCTATCTTTTTTGGTGAAGTGTTTGTTCAGAGAGTTTGCCCAATTTTTGATTGGGTTATTTGTCTTTTTATTATGAGTTTTGGGAGTACTTGATGTATTCCCAGTGAAAGTTTTTTTATCAGATATATGATTTGTAAATATTGTAATGTAACACACTAATCTGTTACACTGATGACATTATGCTGATTGGTTATAGTAAGCAAGAAGTATTTACATTGGTGAGACATTTGCAAGAGACATAGAAAGCAAATCTCATAAAAATCTGGGGGCCTTCTATTTTAGTGAAATGTCTAGGTGTCCAGTGATGTAGCACGTGTTGAGATGATTCTTCCAAGTGAAGGATGTTACTTCTGGCCCTTCCTGAAACTGAAAGAGAGGAACAGCAGATGATATGCCTCTGTAAATTTTGGAGGCAATATTATTGTTATTTGGATATGTTACTACAGCCCGTTTACTGAATGACGGGAAAGGCTAATAGTTTTGATTGGGGCTCAGAACAAGAGACATGTCTAGCCTTTTGTGCAAGCTCTTCAGTCCCTTAGGCTAAGGGTTCCCAACTTCTGGGCCCTGGACCATTACCTTCTGTCAGATCAGAAGCAAATTAGATTAGAAACAAAGTGCACAGTAAACGTAATGCTCTTGAATCATCCCGAAACCATCCTCCCCACCCCCTGTCTGTGGAAAAATGGTCTTCCATGAAATCAGTCCCTGGTGCCAAAAAGGTTGCAGACTGCAGGCTTAGACCATATTAAACAGATCCAGTGGAGCTTGAATCAGCAGTGGCAGATGCTTGGAGCCTTTAAGAGGCCTCCAGAGGTGGAAATAGATGCAGGCCCTTAGAATTTTGAGCACAACGCTTCCATCTTCTGTGGATAACTCCTCTGCCTTAGGGAAACAACCATTGTTTGTTGCTCACTCTCTGCTAGTGAGCCTCAGTAGAAAGTGTATGTTTAACCATGGTCAAAATTTGCCATGATACCAGAGCTGCCCTTGTTAAACTGAAGGCTGTCTGACCCACAAACCATAAAGTTGTGTGTACACAGCAGCATTCTTTTATCAGATGAAACTAGTAGACACTTGATCAAGCAGGAACGGGCCCTGAAGGCACAAATAAGTTACCTGAAGAAGTGGTCTAAATTCTGTTGGTGTCTGCTCCTGCTACAATGGTGTCTCTCTCACAGCGTGGACCTGTGGTCCTATGGGGAGTTCTCTGTAATTAGTTAGCAGAGAAGAGAAGACTGGAGCCCGCAGACCCAGATGAGTCTGCGTGGCGTGCAGGCACCATCAGAAAGGGGACATCTGCTGCCCTACAGCTCCGCTCTGTGACATTCCTAAAGGACATTGGTGATGGGGAAACCTTTTAGTGGGCAGAACTTTGAGCCTTACACCTGGTTGTTCACTCTATTTGGAAAGAGAAAGGGGCAGGTGTGTAATTATACACCAGTTCATTGGCTGTGGCCGATGGTTTAGCAGGATGTTCATGGACGTTGAAGGAAAATGACTGGAAATACAAGAAAATTTGAGAAGAATTATGTTAATTGAGCTCTCTGAATGGATAAAAATAACATGAGATATTTGTGTCCCATGTGAATGCTCACCAAAAAAAGTGACAGTTGTGTTTGGAAAGGAAGGAAATATTAGCAACATGGAGGAATCAACAACTAGAGTTTTACAGATCACAGATGCTGATAATTTTGAAGATGTGGGCCTGAGTGGAATCAATAGGAATGTGTGTGGAATTTCAGTGTTGAGAGAAGGGCGGACAAGAATCTGGAAATGTATCACTTATCATACTTAAATAATATGCAATGTGAGAAAAGCCAACTTTCAAGGACTTTTAAGACAGAAAATATCCAGATTTTTGCTCATTTTCATGTCTGTGCCACGAACACATTGGGAACTATGATATCATGCTATTGACATTATATGAACTTTGATAATATACATTTAAAACCCTTTGAGGTTAACAACACATTTAAATAAATGTTATATACTACTGACTTCTTTAGCTTACAAACTTCTTTTTTTTTTTAATTTTAGGAAGATTGAGACCATTTCCTTCCTATTCTGCAACTTCTCTTCTTCCCACACCCATCCCAACTTAGTCATTCAGTCTGAACTCTTAGCTTCCTGAATTAGTGAAGCTTTTCAGTTATCCAGCAACAAACAGACACAACTAAAAAGGGCCTTAGAAGGCATTATAGACAGTAGAAATAACTTACTTTTATCTCCTTATAGAAGCACACTGAGTTAAGAGCATCTCGTATGGTTTGGCCTGCCCTTCAATGTTTTAACTCCCTTCACGTGGTTCTTCATTACTTTCCTCTTCGGTTTATTTCTCTGTGTCACATGAGAATTGAATCCATATGAAGCAGGATCATCAGGGACCAAATAAAGTAGAATAAAACTTTACATGATGGCTGGCAATATTCCTGGGGTTTCCCTCTGTTCACTCAAACACAAAAATGCCCACTATGTGAAATTAAATGTGATATGAGTCTCCAGGCTATAAGAATGTATTACTGTCAAAGACCCCATCTCAAGTGTTTTTAGAGGTTCTGCACTATTTTAGTACTTCTGTGCTCATTCGCTCAGTAATACCCAACTCTTTGTGACCCCGTGGACTCGCCCGACTCCTCTGTCCATGGAACTTTCCAGGCAAGAATACTGGAGCAGTTTGCCATTTCCTCCTCCAAGGGATCTTCCTGACCCAGAGATCCAAACCACATTTGCTGTGTCTCCTGCATTGACAGGCATATTCTTTTACCACTGTGTCTCCTGGGAAACCTGTATTTCAGTGCTTAATACATGTTTGATAAATCTACTCTAAAAACCACAATGAGGAATATACAAGCATGTAAAGTTTTTCATTTTAATTTATTTGGCTGTGCCATGCAGCTTGTAGTACCTTAGCTTCCAGACCAGGGATCAAACCCAGGCCATCAGCAGTGATGGTGTGTGGTCCTAAGCACTGGACATCTGGGGAATTTCCCATTTTAAATTCTGTTTTATTTATTTTATAATAAACATTTGATGAACATTTGATTGAAACTCCCTGTCTCTTTTAATAAGTTATATAAATATCTTAAAGAATTTATTGAGTACTGAAATCTTGTCATTAAAATAATAGGGTAGTTATGAATGCAAACAAAATTGAACTCTAATCTACATAGTTTTGTGTTGTTTTCAAGTAGGAAAACACATATTTAGTATTGGATCTAAATATTTCTCTTTAACATTTTCGTCAGTGAATTTATGACTTTCTTATTTCTCAGGCTGTAGATAATTGGATTTAAGAAAGGAATTATGACAGTGTAAAATAGAGAGTCCGTCATATCTTGATCATCTGCTCGTGTGGATCCAGGGAGCACATACATGAAAAGAAGAGTCCCATAGTATAAGGAGACAGATAGGAGGTGGGCACCGCAGGTGGAGAAGGCCTTCCTTATGCCTTGTGCAGACTTCTTTCTTAAAATCGTAAAGAGAACTAGTGTATAAGAGACAAGAATAATAAGAATGGTGAACACCTGTATTGAACCAGAGAAAATAAATATCACCAGCACATTAATAGAAGGATCAGTACAAGAAATTTTAAACAATGGCATGATGTCACAATAAAATTGATGTATTATGTTAGAATTACAAAAGGTTAATCTGAATAAAAAACATGTATGAAGTAAGGCATGAAGAAGGCCACCTATAAGTGATGAAATTAACATTTGCATGCATAGTCTGTTAGTCATAATCACTGGATAAAGTAATGGATTGCATATGGCTACATAACGATCATAAGACATTGTTGCCAGCAGAAAACATTCTGTGGTTGCGCTGACTCCAAAGGAAAAGAATTGCACTATGCATTCAGGGAGAGATATCCTCTTGTTCTTGGTGAAGATGTTGACCAGCATCTTGGGGACCACTGTGGAGGATAACCAAGTATCCACACAGGCTAAGCTCCCAAGGAATAAGTACATGGGGGTGTGAAGGTGAGGGTCATTCCAGATGACAGCAATCAAACCAAGGTTCCCCATGATAGTGAAGATATATATAACCAAGAAGAGCGCGGACAGAGGGATTTGCCATTCTGGTTGACATGTAAGTCCCGTGAGAACAAACTCTGTCAGCTCTGTTGCATTTTTTCTTTCCATATCCTTAATAGAAGGCCTCTGAAATCAAATATAGTAAATGTAAAAAGGACAGTCATCAATCATTTAAGAAAGAAAATTTGATGAAAATAATTGAAATAAAACCATACAGTAGCCTGAATGCCTTTTATTTTATTTACTCTTCTAAAATACATGAAAAGTATTTAGAAAATTATTGGATTAGAAAAATGCAACTATTTTATTTCAAAGTATGTATAAGAATTAACAGGTATACAAGAGAAGACATTAGACATTATGCATCAGAAGTAAAGATGTGGGGCTTCCCTAGTGATCCAGGTGTTAGGAATGTGTCTTGCAATGCATGGGACATGCGTTTGATCCTTGGTCCAGGAAGACCCCACATGCCATGGGGCAGCTCAGCCCATTCGTCACAACTCCTGAGCCCTTGTGCCACAGCTACTGAAGTCCACGGGCCCTAGAGCCTATGCTCTGGGACAGGAGAAGCCAGTGCCATGAGAAGCCTGCACACCACAGTGAAAAGGAGCCCCCGCTCAGCACAGCTGGATGAAACCTGCATGCAGCAACAAAGACCCAGTGCAGCCAGAAAAAGGAAAAAACAAGTAAAGGTGTTAGAAGGCCCTGGATTATAAAATGATTTGAATGCCATGTGAAGAGCTTAAATTTTATTCTTCAAGGAGTAGACCGACATTGAAAATTTTTGAGATATGGAGTGTCTTCACCATTTTTTTTTAAATAAGTATTTGACTGTAGAAAATAGGCTGCAGGGTGAAGACCCTGGTGTTATAAATGTTGATCAGTAAACCGGAACTTTTATGCAGGAATTTCCATACCATATTACATAGCAGAATTGTCTGGAGGAGTTTTGGCACAAAATATAGATTCTGAGGCATTACTAGAAATTGATTCAGTAGGTCATATATTACATCTAGTAATATGTATTTTATAAATGTTTCCCAAGTGATTAAATGTGTGTGAAGTTTTTATTCCATGTGTGATATGACATTGAAAATTTTGAGGAAGGCAGATAAATCTAAATAAATCAGATTGTAGAGTCACCATTAGATGTGAAGAGTTATCAGTAAAGGTAAAACAGTCAGTTGGTGTCTGGTTAGATGATCATCAAAAATTAAGATTGAAAACTCAGATACAATGGCCCATTTTTGCTAAGAACATCCTCTGAACATTGAAGTGACATAAACCTAGCAGTATAGTTCTCCAAGAGCTTAATAGAGATAATAACTCGGGAATCATTGAAGTGGCAGAAAACATACTTTGTATGACTTATCCAGTGGACAGCATGCATAAGGTAAAAAGAAGGAAGTAAATGTGAGAGAGTTAAATTGAAATGGATTTTCATCACATCATCTAATCCTCTTTTCTGCCACATGATTCTTGAGGGTAGACAAAAACTGTCATTCACTTTAGAAGTCAAAATTCTGAAAATTGACTTTCCCCTTGAATTTAGAGTGAGGGAACTAGATCTAGGGTTAAATTAAATTAGATCTAGAGTTAACTAAATCTAGAATTAAATTAAAATGGAAATAAATGTGAGGGAGTTAAATTAAAATGGATTTTATCACATCATCTGATCCTCTTTTCTGCCACATGATTCTTGATGGTAGACAGAAACTGTCATTCACTTTAGAAGCTAAAATTCTGAAAATGGACTTTCCCTGTGAATTTAGAGTGAGGGAACTAGATCTAGGGTTAGCCACTCAAACTACCACACAATTGCACTCATTTCATATGCTAGCAAAGTAATGCTCAGAATTCTCCAAGCTAGGCTTCAACAGTACCTGAACCGAGAACTTCCAGATATTCAAGCTGGATTTAGAAAAGGCAGAGATCAAATTGCCAACATCTGTTGGGTCATAGAAAAAGCAAGAGACTTCCAGAAAAACGTCTATTTCTGCTTCATTGACTACACTAAAGCTGTTGAATGTGTAGATCACAACAAACTGTGGAAAATTCAAAAGAGAAATACCAGACTACCTTACCTGCCTTCTGCGAAACCTGTATGCAGGTCAAGAAGCAACAGTTAGAACCGGTCATGGAACAACAGATTGGTTCCAAATTGGGAAAGGAGTATGTCAAGGCTATGTCAAGAGTATGTCAATTATGTCTCCCTACCTATTTAACTTATATGCAGAGTACATCATACGGAATGCTGGGCTGGATGAAGCACAAGCTGGAATTAAGATTGCTAGGAGAAATATCAGAAACCTCAGATATGCAGAGGGCAACACCCTTATGGCAGAAAGTGAAGAGGAACTAAAGAGCCTCTTGATGAAAGTGAAAGAGGAGAATGGAAAAAGCTGTTTTAAAACAACATTCAAAAAGCGAAGATCATGGCATCTGATCCCATCACTTCATGGCAAATAGATGGGGAAACAGTGGAAACAGTGAGAGGCTTTATTTTCCTGGGCTCCAAAATCACTGCAGATAGTGACTGCAGCCATGAAATTAAAAGAAGCTTGCTCCTTGGAAGAAAAGCTATGACAAACCTAGACAACATATTAAAAAGCAGAGACATTACTTTGCTGTTACTAGTCAAAGACATTACTTTGACATTACTAGTCAAAGCTATGGCTTTTCCTGTAGTCATGTATGGATGTGAGAGCTGGACTATAAAGAAAGCCGAGCATTGAAGAATTGATGCTTTTGAACTGTGGTGTTGGGGAAGACTCTTGAGAGTCCCTTGGACTGCAAGGAGACCCAACCAGTCCATCCTAAAGAAAATCATTCCCGAATACTCATTGGAAAGAATGATGCTGAAGCTGAAACTCGAATACTTTGGCCACCTGATGCGAAGAACTGACTCATTTGAAAAGACCCTGATGCTGGGAAAGATTGAAGGTAGGAGGAGAAGGGATGACAGAGGATGAGATGGTTGGATGGCATCACCGACGCAATGTACATGCATTTGAGCAAGCTCTGGGAGTTGGTGATGGACAAGGAAGCCTGGCGTGCTGCGATTCATGGGGTCTCAAAGAGTCGGACACGACTGAGTGACTGAACTGAACTGAACTCAAACCTACCTACACTAGATTTGTGATATGAAAAGGTGAGAAAGAGGTCAAATGTGAACAAAAGAGATTTTTGGTTGCAAATCAGCCAGGTACACAGTATCACAACACCAAAATTCATCCTGTTTCCACAACAGTGGCATTGTCAGTGTGAGATATCTTGCAACCAGGAATACCAGCTCACACAAAAAGGAAAGACCAGAAAAGGTTACTGAGCAGAGTGATCAGGGAAGCAGGAGAGAATGGGAAGCTGAGTGTTGGGAACTTGAAGAGAGGAAAATACTCAGGAAGGACAAAGGAAAGAGCAGTGCCTAAGTCAGATGAGTGCTCTGGCTGGATAAGGAGTGAACAGAGATCACTGACTGTCAGGATTAGGAGATTTCTGTGGCTTTAGTAGTCCTCTGATAACTCAGTGGCTTTCGTGAGAGCAGTCGCCATTTGTGATAGTCGAGGCCAGAAATGGAAGGGAAGCAAGTGGCACAGTAGTGAGGAAAATGAAAGAGAGTATCTGAGATGTGGACAACAGATGTGGATTTCTTGTCTTGTGGAACAACGTCATGAAAGTTTTCAAGAGAGAGAAGAGGCAGTCAGAGGAGTAAGGATAAAGCAGCAGAATGGGGAAGGGGCAGTGGAAAGGAAACAGGAAGCAGGAAGAGAAGGGAAGGAACATCAATGTTAAGTGTAGCAAAGACAAGGCAATGAAGAGGGAGAGAGGAGGTATCACAAGAAGGCTCAGATGAAATAAGGGGAAGAGCTAGAGGTAGGACTTAAATATTGTCTTACATCTGATTTTTATTAGAAGTTGTCAGCACGGAGAATCTTTTTCTTTTATTCAAAATCCCAAGTTTATCTTTCTATGGAATTTGTGCATGGAATAGGAATTTTAATTTTACCTTATAAATACTATCACTGCCTAGTATCATTGCTATTACTGTGCTTAGAGCTGACTTTCCCTAGAATTTCTGATGGATTTACTTGACAGCTTTTGCTTTTCTATCAGTTTGATAGCAGAAAAATAGAGCCAAAGACTGGAATTTCATACAGGCAATATAAATAACCAGTGCCAATGATTGCAGTTATTAAATGTACATTTATTTGGACTGGTCTTTCTTCTATGCAAGACTTCCCTGGTGGCTCAGATGGTAAAGTGTCTGCCTACAATGCCGGAGACCCGGGTTTGATCCCTGGGTCGGGAAGATCCCCTGGAGTAGGAAATGGCAACCCACTCCAGTACTGTTGCCTGGAAAATCCCATGGACAGAGGAACCTGGTAGGCCACAGTCCATGGGGTCGCAAAGAGTTGGACACAACTGAACGACTTCACTTTCACTTTTCTTCTATGCAGTCCTAAAACTAAATAATCAAAATGTTCAGCTCAATGTGTGGGTAATTATTAAGTCATAAAGCTGAAAAGAGCACTAGAGGAACATTTTTTGCATTTTTCTATATATATGTTTTTTTCAGTGAAACTATTGTCATAATAAGTAGCTTGCAAAGTAGAGGTTACTATTTAAGTGATTTACTATTTAAGTGACTTAAATGCAGAGAGTCTGCTTAATTAAATGAAATAAGTGTTTTGAATACACTTATCAAAAAAGTTTCTTTTACAAGAAACATTCTGACATAAATTCCTAAACTGCCTTTTAATTTGTTTACAGTCTGGTAACCAAAACTTAGGCTACGGAATCATTCCAGTTATTTTAACCAGATAATTTTATATCATTAAGGAATACAGTGTAGTCTTAGAGCTGTTTTGCTTATCCAGGTTTTACTCACAATAATAAAATATGCAGATTATTCACTGTTTCCCATTTTCAACTAAATATTTTGATATCTTATAAACCAAATCAAAATAATTATAAATTTAATAATATTTCAGCTTTCTATAAAAAATAATGAATATTATAAAAATCATTCTCTCTCACCGATATCTGTTAAGAAATTGTGGAAATCCCTTTAGCATTCGGCTTTCTGAAGTATTAATAGAAAATAGAACTCAGGCACCGGAATTGCAATAACACAGGCAGCGTTGTTTTGCACACTGATTCATTTTGGGAGCTTCATTTTCCAGGCCCAGGAAAATGTTGTTTATGTGAATCTGTTTTGAACAGAATTGTCAACCATTGCATAACTGTATGCTTTTGCCAAAAGAGGAAGGAATGATGAACTAGAATTCCCCTGATAGTGCCCAAGGATTCCCTTTAGGACAAACAAGCTTTTCCACTGGGCATGATGTACTTGGACATTTATGAGGAATCCAGGGTGTTCCACAGGGCATTGCAGCCTCTGAAATCATAAACATTAAGTTATGTTTACATAACACAGAGCACATTTCTGACATGTTTATGCAAACTCCAGTTTATCTATGAATTTTGATACTCTGTCAGTATGGTCTTAATTAACTACACACGATTTTAATGACGTCAAAGTTCTAGATTCTCCTCAGAAGCCGACTACAAGAAAATTCTCCTCCTCGTGGAAATTGTAACTCACATCCAGACCCACACCTAACTCCCCACTTTACAGTGAAAACTGATGAGAGATCTTCCTAGGAAGAGCAAGGGAAAAGCAAAAGCAAAGACCACAGTGGTAGGTAGCCGAGATCAGTGCTGGCCTCAAACTTTAATTCCTATGAATCTCCTGGTGATTTTCTTAGAATACAGATTCTGTTTTGGTAGGTCAGAGGTGGTTCCTGAGGGGCATCATTTCTCACAGGGTGCTGTATCTGGATATTTGCCATCCTCAGAGACTTCCTTCATTTGCATGCCTAGCTTCTCAGAGAGTTGGCTCATTACAGAAACAAAGGAAAATGCCAAATGTAACTTGTGTGCAAAGAGAGAAGCCAAGTGGAGACAAAGTAGGCAAAAGAGGTCAGTGTGAGTGATCACAGAGGAGCTAGGGGCTGGGCGGGTACTGTGTTCTTTACCCAACTTAAAGGATGACTAATAAGGGATTTTGAACATGGTGGTCACATGTTCAGATTTGCCTTTAAATATTTACAGAGAAGTTGCCATTAAACATTTTATTGAGAAAAACAATGACATTATTTATGTCAAAATAGGAGTGAGAAAAGGTTGGCTTAAAACTCAACCTTCATAAAACAAAGACCATGAAATCTGGTCCCATCTTTTCATGGCAAATAGAAGAGGGAAAAGTGGAAACAGTTGCAGATTTTATTTTCTTGGGCTCCAAAATCGCCATTGATGGTGACTGCAGCCATGAAATTAAAAGACATTTGCTCCTTGAAAGGAAAGGTATGACAAACAGAGACAGTGTATTAAAAAGCAGAGACATTACTTTGCTGACAAAGGTCCATATAATCAAAGCTATGATTTTTCCAATAGTCATGTACAGATGTGAGAGCTAGGCCATAAAGAAGGCCGAGTGCCCCAGAACTCATGCTTTTGAATTGTGGTGTTGCAAAAGACTCTTGAGAGTCCCTTGGACAGCAAGGAGATCAAACCAGTCAATCCTAAAGGAAATCAACCCTGAATATTCATTGGAAGGACTGATGCTGAAGCTGAAGCTCCAATACTTCGGCTGCCTGAAAAGACTCTGATGTGGGAAAGACTGAAGACAAGAGGAGAAGAGAATAACAGAGGAGGAAATGGTTGGATGGCATCATCAACTTGATAGACATGAGTTTGAGCAAATTCTGGGAGATAATGAAGGACAGGGGATCTTGATGTGCTGCAGTCCATGGGATTGCAAAGAATTGGACACTACTAAGCTACTGAACAACAACAAAGAAGTGTCTTAGCATTGGTGCATGATGAGTAAAAGATTTTAAGGGTCCAGACTCCTTGAGGGGGGAATGTTGCAGCATGCAGGTAGCTAGGGAAGAACAGTGAAATGGGGGCAGGAACCAGGAAATCGCGCATCTTGTAAACAGCAGGAGTCCATTGACAGACAAAGAAAAGCAGGAACCTCCAGACTGACAGAAAATTGGGTGATAAGGGTCTGAGTAGCAGATGAAGAAAGGTGAGGAAAGGTGGGAATCTCTTGTAACCAAATGTAACCTTTTGTTCACTGTGCTCCCATAAGCACAAAAAGATTAGCCTTACAATAAGAAGCCTCTGGATTTCTGAGGCAATATTATCCTTATCTTGGTGTATTCCTCCAGCCCATTTACCAAGTGACAGGAAGGGCTACTAGTTTTGAGTGAAGCCCAGGAGAGAAGGGACTTCCCTGGTGGCTCAGACGGTAAAGCGTCTGCCTACCATGTGAGAGACCCGGGTTCAATCCCTGGGTTGGGAAGATCTCCTGGAGAAGGAAATGGCAACCCACTCCAGTATTCTTGCCTGGAAAATCCCATGGATGGAGGAGCCTGGTAGGCTAAAGTCCATGGGGTCACAGAGCCTGACATGACTGAACGACTTCACTTCGTTTCGGGAGAGAAGGCTTTCCAGTATATCAAGGCTAATGTAAAAGCTGTTGTGCTCGTGGGCCATATCCAGCACAGGCCCTGGTGCTGGAAGTGGCAGTGGAAGAGCTCGGCACCTTTAACAGACTTCCAGAAGTGGATCATAGTGTATGCCCTTAGAATTCTGAGCAAAGCACTGCCATCCTCTAGATAACTACTCTAATTTAGAGAAACAACCATTGACCTGCTAGTGAGCCTTAGGAGAAAAAGAATGTTTAACCACGGCCACCAATTTTCCGCGATACCAGAGCTGCCCTTGCTAAGCTGAATAGTATCCCTGTCATTCTTCATGCAGTTGGGCATGCACAGAAGCATTTCTTCATCAAGTGAAATTAGTATATATAAACTTGATCAAGCAGGAACAAGCCCTGAGGGCACAAGTAAGTTACCAAAGCAGTGGTCCAGACTCTGTTTGCCTTCACTCCTGCTGCAGTGGCTTCTGTCTCCCCTCCTGGGCCTGTGTCCTTGTGGTTGGTTGACCGAGAAGACCGAGGCCTGATTGACAGATGGCTCTGAATGGTATGCAGGCACCATCATAAAGTGGACAGCTGATGCGCTGCAGCTCCTCTCTGTGACATTACAGTGGACAGGGGTGAAGGAAGAATCTTCCAGTGGGCAGGTCTTTGACCGTTGCACCTGGTTGTACACTTTCTTTGGGAGGAGAAATGGACAGTTGTGTGATTGTGTTAGGGGAAGCACACTGATTGAAACTGCCCACCTTGGCCAGGCACCATAGTAACCACTCCCATGAGTTGTTTTATGACAGGAGATCCTAGTAAGGAATACGGAACTAATAAGCCACCACCAACCAGAAGAGTTCGGGAAAGGTCGAAAGGAGACAACGCGTGTCCGTCCACTTCCCAGAATCCCTCTCACCAGCATCCATCTTGGCTGAGCGATGCGTGCACCACCAGGAAAGACTCTGAATTAGAATGATTGGCCAAAGACCACCCTGAAAATAATCCCACCACCATAAAACCCAAGACTGCAAGCCAAGTAGCAGAGCAGTTCTCCTGGGTTCCCTTACCCTTCCTGCTTTCCACCTGGGTGCCCTACCCCAATAAAATCTCTTGCTTTGTCAGCACATGTGTCTCCTCGGACAATTCATTTCTGAGTGTTAGACAAGAGCCCAGTTTCGGGCCCTGGAAGGAATCCCCCTTCCTGCAACAATTATATGCCAATGCATTGATTGTGGCCAGTGGTTTGGTGGGATATTCATAGACATTGAAGGAATATGATAGGAAATCAATGATAAAGAGATCTGTAGAAGAGTTATGTTAATAGTTCTCTCTAAATGGGCAAAAAACATGAAGGTGTTTGTGTCCCATGCAAATGTTCACCCCAAAAAAGTGATCTCAGCAGAATAGGATATTATCATCAAGTGATTAAGATGATGGTAAAGAATCCATCTGCAGTGCAGGAGACCCGGGTTCTGTCTCTGGGTCAGGAAGCTCCCATGGCTAAGGCAATGGCGACCCACTCCATTTTCTTGCCTGGAGAATCCCATGGAGAGAGGAATCTGGCGGGCTACAGTCCGTGGTGTTGCAAAGAGTCGGACACGACTGAGCAATTAAGCACACGATGTATAGACATGAGTCAGTCTTTCTCAAGCACCTCTGTCACTATTCAGCGGGCTCCCAGATGAAGTGGCCAAGGTGGTAGGGATAGAGGTTATTGATAGGCTCAACAACATTTACTTCCCCTTCCCGAGTCCAGCTTGACTTTGGCCACTGCTGGGTACCCAGTCAGTCAGCAGTCAAGCCCAACGTTAAGCCCTTGATGTAGCACCACCGTTCATTAGCGTGATCAGCTGTGTTCCTGGTGGCGGCAAGGTTAGATTGAAGTGGGAGTCCTTTGTTCTTACTGGAATATATACTTACTCTAGATGCAGATATGTCTAGGTTTATTGACTTCCCTGCAGTCAATGCTTCTGCCAATATTATCATCCTTAGTCTTATAGAATCCCTTACCACTTTAATTGGTGTTGTTCAGTCACTCAATCACGTCCAACTCTTTGCAACCCCGTGGGCTGCAGCATGCCAGGCTCCCCTGTTTCTCACCATCTCCCAGAGTTTGTTCAAACTCATGTCCATTGAGTCAGTGATGCCATCCAACCATCTCATGCTCTGTCACCCCTTCTACTCCTGCCTTCATCTTTCCCAGCATCAGAGCCCAATGAGGGGGCTCTTCATATCAGGTGGCCAAAATATTGGAGCTTCAGCTTCAGCATCAGTTCTTCCAATGCATATTCAGGATTGATTTCCTTTAGAATTGACTGGTTTGATCTCCTTGCTGTCCAAGCAGCTCTCAAGAGTGTTTGCCAACACCACAGTTCAAAAGTAGCAATTCTTTGGCACTCAGCCTTCTTTATGGCCCAGCTTTCACATCCATACGTGACTGCTGGGGAAACCACACATTTGACTATATGGACCTTTGTTGGCAAAGTGGTATCTTTGCTTTTTAATACGCTGTCTAGGTTTGTCATAGCTTTTCTTCCAAGGAGTAAGTGTCTTTTAAATTCATGGCTGTAGTGACCATCCTCAGTGATTTTGGAGCCCAGGAAAATACAATCTGTCACTGTTTCCACTGTTCCCCCATCTATTTGCCTGAAGTGTTGGGCCCTAATGCCATGATCTTAGGTTTTTGAATGTTGAGTTTTAGGCCAGCTTTTTCACTGTCCTCTTTCACCCTCATTATGAGGCTCTTTAGTTCCTTTTTGATTTCTGCCATTAGAGTGGTATACCATTAGATATCTTCAGCATATCTGAGGTGGTTAATACTTCACCTGGCAGTCTTGATTCCAGCTTGTGAGTCATCTAGCCCATGAATAGTGTAGTCATGGTGTACTCTGCGTATAAGTTAAATAAGCAGGGTGACAATATACAGCTTTGATGTACTCCTTCCTCAATTTTGAACCGATTTGTTGTTCCATGACTGGTTCTAACTGATGCTTCTTGACCTGCATACAGGTTTCTCAGAAGGAAGGTAAAGTATTCAGGTATTCCCATCTCTTTTAGAAGTTTCCACAGTTTGTTGTGATCCACACAATCAAAGACTTTAGTGTAATCAATGAAGCAGAAGTAGATATTTTGGGGATTCCCTTGCTTTTTCTATGATCCACCGGATGTTGGCAATTTGAGCTCTGGTTCCTCTGCCTCTCCTAAATCCAGTTTGTACATAGGGAATTTCTTGGTTCATGTACTGTTGAAGCCTAGCTTGAAGGATTTTGAGTGTTAGTTTGCTAGCACGTGAAACAAGGGCAATTGTCTGGTAGTTTGAACATTCTTTGACATTGGCTTTCTTCTCTGGTGGCTCAGAGGGTAGAGCATCTGCCTGCAATGCAGGAGACTTGGGTTTGATCTCTGGGTTGGGAAGATCCCCTGGAGAAGGAAATGGCAACCCACTCCAGTATTCTTGCCTGGAAAACCCCATGGACGGAGAAGCCTGGTAGGCTACAGTCCATGGGGTCGCAAAGAGTCGGACATGACTGAGCGACTTCACTTTCACTTTCTTTGAAATTGGAATGAAAACTGACCTTTTCCAGTCCTGTGGCCACTGCTGAGTTTTCTAAATTTGCTGACATATTGAGTGCAGCTCTTTAACAGCATCATCTTTTAGGATTTGAAATAGCCCAGCTAGAATTCCATCACCTCCACTAGCTTTGTTCATAGTAATGCTTCCTAAGGCCCACCTGACTTCACACTCCAGGATGTCTGGCTCTAGGTGAGTAACCACACCATTGTGGTTATCAGGGTCATTGACACCTTTTTTGTTTATTTCTTATGTGTATTCTTGCTCAGACGGTAAAGAATCTGCCTGCAGTGTTGGAAATCCGTATTTGATCCCTGGGTCAGGAAGATCCCCTGGAGAAAGGAATGGGTACCTACTCCAGTATTCTTTCCTGGAGAATTCCATGGACAGAGGAGCCTGCCACGCTACTGTCCACGTGGTTGCAAAGAGTCAGACATGACTGAGAAACTAGCAATTTCACTTATCCACTGTCATGGTAGTCTTTCCTTATAATTTTATTTATTTATCCATTTATTTTGGTTTTGGCTGTGCTGGGTCTTCGTGGCTGGCAGGCTTTTCTCTAATTGTGGACAGCAGGGTCTACTCGTGTTGTGGTGTGCAGACTTCTCACTGTGGTGGTTCCTCTTGTTCCGGAGCATGGGTTCTTGGGTGTGCAGGCTTCAGTTGTGGTACGTGGGCTTCGTTGCTCCGAGGCATGTGAGATCTTCTAGACCAGGAATCAAACCCATGTCTCCTGCACTGGCAGATGGATTCTTTACCACTGAGCCACCAGGGAAGGTCTGTCACAGTATTCTTAACAGCACTGATTCTGGTTAAGGAATTCACTTCAGAGCAAAAAATACGTGTGGCAGTGTGCCCATGCTTGTGGAAGTCACTGGTCTTACCCTATTCCCCATCATTCTGAAACATGTAGTTTGATAGAATGGTGAATCTCTGAACCAATCACCAGTATGTGATAGGGTTTCACCCATAGCAGATTAATGGGTCTAGGAATCAAGGAGTGAAAATGGGAGTGGCACCAGTCACTATTAACTCTAAGGACCCCTACAGAATATTTGCTTCTTGTTTCTATGTTTTTCTGTCTTTCTGGCCTGACACTCTGACTTACAGAGGGAGGAATGTTTCTACCGGGACACAAAGCGGTGATTCCACTGAGCTGAAAGTAGATTGGCACTCAGGACCTTTGGGTCTGCATTCCTCTGAATCAGCAGACAAAAAAGAAATTCTGTGGTGGCAGGGGTGATTCATGGCAACTACCAGGAAGCAGTTAGATTATTCCACAAAGGGTGTAAAGAAGAGTGTCTGGAATAGAGAAGATTCACTAGTCTCTTAGTGTTTTCATTCCCATGATTAAGGTCATTGAAAAACTTCAACAAACACGTCAGACAGTAGTTCTAATGGCTCAGACTCTTCAGGAATGAAAGCTTCGTTTACCTCACCAGGTGAAGAACAGTGTTCACCTGAAAGCCATCCTGAAGCCAATAAGAATATAAAATATATAGAGAAATAATTCAGTTAAAATATCAGCTGCAAAATAGATATCAGCTACAACCATGTGAGCTGTTACAGATATGAGGACTGTAATTACCAAGAGATTTCCTTCTTAGCGTGATGTGGATACATTTGTGTACGTGTAGAGCAAATGTCTTAGCTTTCTTTCCAGTCTTTTTTCCTTGTCATGTGCATATCCTGACTGTATGATATAGAGGTTGAGGGCTGTTCATTTGCCATTATAGTATTTAAGTTACCATATATCATGGAGAGAAATAAATATCACTCAAAGAATTTACCTACTTTTCTGGGGAAGGAGATAGTACCTTTTCCATTATCCACAAATGGGTGCGTTATGTTAGGTGGAATGTAACTTTATTCTTTTTTATATGTGGAGATAACATATGGCTTTAGGAGATATGTATGGGTGCCATGGTGATTATGGATAGATTATAAGGTTAGTTTTATGTGTCAACGTGGCTGGGATGTGGGCTGTCCATTTATCTGATTAAACATTATTTTGGAGTGTGTCTGTGAGACTGTTTCCAGAAGTGATTAGTGTGGAAGTGGTGGACTCAGGAAGGCACATGATCCTCCCAACGTACCTGGGCATCATCCAGTCTGCTGGGCGTCTGAATGTAACAGCAAGGCAGAGGAAGGTTGAAGTCAGTTTCCGCTTGCCTGGTTGATGCTGATCTTTAGGTGCTCTAGGTGATCCTGATTCTCAAGACTTTGTACTCAGACAGGAATCTGTACCATTGGCCCTCCTGTCTCAGGCCTTCTTTTGAATTACGACACTTGCTGTCCTCAGTCTCCAGCAGTGTTCCAGGCAACTGGCTGAATTTAGTAAAATGGCATCATGCTAAACACCTAAATAACTGTTAAACAATACAGATTGATTTTCAATATCTTTTTAAAGGAATCATATTCTCTAAATGTAGAATATATATTCTTCATAGGTGAAATATGTTTTCTGAAATCTGGATTTTTCAAAAGTTTATATTTTACCTCTTTCCTAACGTGCCACTCTAATGAAAAATAATGTATTAAATTAATAAATGTGTAACAGAAGGTGAGTGGAATCACATCATTTGACTAGATATTTTGATAATTTCTGGAGGGTATAAAGTGGTTTGAATTGTACTGAAGGTCAGAGCAGAGCAGAGGAGTCTGTTGACCAAACATCTGTAGGAGAAGGCTACACGGAGGTCTGAGTTTCTTAGAAGCCTCCAACTGTCTGTCCTGTACTCACCAAGCTAAATTAAGACTTGATAGATTATACAGCCCACTCATATGCTCATAATTTGGCATCAGACTTCTCATTCAAAGAAAAATCCATTAGGAAATGTCCTTAATGACAGTAGAAGAAAATGCATACATGTAGCCTGCATTTTCAGTTAGTCTTTGGGTCATTACAGTGTATGAAAAAGCAAAAATCCACGTAATTGACAGGAAACCATCTGAACAATGGAAACATTGTATACCAATAATAGTCAACAAACTACAGACATATACAATTAGAATGAATCTTTAGGGAGAAGATTAAAAGCAACTTGAATGTGATCAATCCACTCCATTTTCCTAGAACTTAGAATGCTTCAGAGGAATTAAAATAAGACAAATGAACTGGTCTAATCTTCTGACCTGCACAAGACTCCAGGAATATAGAGTAACGTATTTTTAAAAACTACTTGTAGCTGGAAACCATTCTACGGTCACCGGTTAACCTCTTTCTCCAGCCACACCCGTCATCACCAGATAGGCTCATGAAAAAGGCAAAATGAAGACAAGAACAAAGTTTACGCATGAGCCCTACATCAGTAACTTCCACTTAACATGGACAGCCTGCCTAAGGTCATGTCAGAGTGCTCCATTTGCCAGGACAGGGTCCAGCATTGAGTCCCCAGTACTTCACAATTAATGGGGGTAGTTAACCAGCTACATGGTGGTAGGTTGATCACTTTGACAGTTTTCCATCAAGAAAGGGTTGGTGTTTTGTTCTTACTAGAATAGATATTTATTCTAGATACAGATTTGCCTCCCCTGCAGACAGTGCTTCCGCTGTGGACACCATCTGTGGACTTACAGGATTCCTTATCCACTGTCATGGTACATTTCATTCCACACTGTCATTCCACATTTCATTGCCTCTGATCAAGGAATTTACTTCATAGCAAATGAAATGTCATAATGGCCCCATTATTATCAAATTCACTTGTCTTATCATGTTCCCTAAAGTTCTGAAGCAGCTAATTTGAGTGAAAGATATAATGGACCTTTAGAACTAAGTTACAAAATTTCCTGTATGATAATATCAGAAAGTTCAAAGTTCAGAAGGATGTATATTTTTTGAATCTACATCCAGTACATAGTACTGTTTCTCAGATAGGATTTGCTCTGCTTCATGGATCACAGCCTTACTGTGGCAAAGAGGCTGTGGAAACTCAATGAAGTTATGAACCATGCCATGCAGGGCCACCCAGGATGGACGGATTATAGCAGAGAGTTCTCACAAAACATGGTTCACTGGAGGAGAGACTGGCAAACCACTCCAGATTTCTTACTACAAGAACCCCATGAACAGTATGAAAAGGAAAAATGATATGATATTTTTGGGGGTGACAAAGATGACACTCCCCCCAAACTCAGAAGGTGTCCGATATGCTACTGGGGAAGAGTGGAGGGCAATTACCAATAGCTCCAGAAAGAATGAAGAGGCTGGGCCAAAGCAGAAATGACGCTCAGTTGTAGATGTGTCTGGTGTCTGGTGGTGAAAGTAAAGTATGATGCTATAAAGAACAGCATTGCATAGGAACCTAGAATATTAGGTCCATGAATCAAGGTAAATTGGATGTGGTCAAATAGGAGATGGCAAGAGTTACCATCAACATCTTAGGAATCATTGAACTAAAATGGAAGAGAATGGGCGAATTTAATTAAGATGACCATTATATCTACTACTGCAGGCAAAAACTCCTTAGAAGAAAGGGAGCTGTGGTACATATACACCATGGAATATTACTCAGCCATTAAAAAGGATTCATTTGAATCAGTCCTAATGAGATGGATGAAACTGGAGCCCATTATACAGAGTGAAGTAAGCCAGAAAGATAAAGAACATTACAGCATACTAACACATATATATGGAATTTAGAAAGATGGTAACGATAACCCTGTATGCAAGACAGAAGAAGAGACACAGAAATACAGAACAGACTTTTGAACTCTGTGGGAGAAGGTGAGGGTGGGATGTTTCAAAAGAACAGCATGTATACTATCTATGGTGAAACAGATCACCAGCCCAGGTGGGATGCATGAGACAAGTGCTCGGGCCTGGTGCACTGGGAAGAACCAGAGGAATCGGGTGGAGAGGGAGGTGGGAGGGGGGATCGGGATGGGGAATACGTGTAAATCTATGGCTGATTCATATCAATGTATGACAAAACCCACTGAAATGTTGTGAAGTAATTAGCCTCCAACTAATAAAAAAATAAAATAAAATATGAAAAAAAAAAAAGAAGAAAGGGAGTAGCCCTCATAGTAAACAAAAGAGTCTGAAATGCAGTACTTGGGCAGTCAATCCCAAAGAAGGAATGTCAAAGGATGTTCAAACTATCATGCAATTGCATTCATTTCACATGTTAGCAAGGTTATGCTCAAAATCCTTCAAGCTATGTGTGAATCCACCAGCAATATGTGAAGTGAGAACTTCCAGATATACAAGCTGGGTTTAGAAAAGCAGAGGAACCAGAGGTCAAATTGCCAACATTTGTTGGATCATAGAGAAAGCAAGGGAATTCCAGAAAAACTTCTGTTTCACTGACTACACTAAAGCCTTTGACTGTGTGGCTCACAACAAACTGTGGAAAATTCTTAAAAGAGATGGGACCATCAGACCATCTTACATGTCTCCTGAGAAACCTGTATGCAGATCAAAAAGCATCAGTTAGGACCGGACATGAAACAATGGACTGGTTCCTAATTGGAAAAGAAGTATGTCAAAGCTGTATACTGTCACCCTGCTTATTTAACTTATATGCGGAGTACATCATGCGACATGCTGGGCTAGATGACTCACGAGCTGGAATCAAGACTGCCAGGGGAAATATCAACAACCTCAGATATGAGGATGATACCACTCTAATGGCAGAAAGTGCAAAGAGGAACTGAAGAGCCTCTTGATGAGGGTGAAAGAAGTGAAAGAGGAGGCGCAAAACTCAAGATTAATAAAACTGAGGTCATGGCATCCCATCCCATCCCATCATGGAAAATAGAAGGGAAAAAAGTGGAAGCAGTGACAGATTTTATCTTCTTGGGCTTCAGAATCACTGAGAATGTTTACTGCAGCCATGAAATTCCAAAAGATGCTTACTCCTTGGAAGGAAAGCCATGACAAACCTAGGCAGCGTATTAAAAAACAAAGATATCTGTTTGCCAACAAAGGTCCATATAGTCAAAGCTATGGCTTTTGCAGTAGTTGTGTACAGATGTGAGAGTTGAACCATAAAGAAGGCTGAGTGCTGAAGAACTGATGCTTTCATATTTTGGTGCTGGAGAAGATTTGAGAGTCCCTGGTACAGCAAAGAGATCAAACCAGTCAATCCTAAAGGAGATCAATTCTGAATATTCATTGTAATGACTGGTGCTGAAACTGAAGCTCCAGTATTTTGTCCACCTGATACAAAGAGCTGACTAGTTGAAATAAACCCTGATGCTGGGAAAAACTGAAGGCAGTCTTTCCTTTCCTGCCGGAGAAGGAGGTGGCAGAGGATGAGCTGGTGGGCTGGCATCACCGACTCAGCGGACCTAAATTTGACCAAACTCCAGGAGACAGAGGACAGAGCTGGTGTGCTGCATTCCATGGAGTCGCAAAGAGTTGAACATGACTTCACAATCGAACCGCAGTTCGCAACTCAGGCTGAGAAATATGATTCTAAATTTAGTAGAGTTTGTTTTTACTTAACTTGTGATTGTGTTGATTTTTTGAACACTGTAAAGGATAATGTTGTCAGCAACTTCTCAATATTATAAGGTGTTGTAAAATGAGGAGAAAAAAGTATTTATCCATGTACATAAGAGAGAGGAGCTATAAATTCTCTAAAATCTCAAGATTAAATAATTGATATATCTTCATAATAAAGAGTATTTCTGTTGTATTGTTTCCAAGTAGCGTTTTCATCTGATATCATCAGTGTTTCAGACAACTGGATGAATGTAGCCTGATAGCTTTTACATCTCACTAACATTAAATAATACATTTGTCATTTCATAGTTTCTTTTTTTAAAGGTATCTGGACAATACTTCTAAAATGTAAGCTTTGTAAAGGTTTATATTTTACATCTTTCCCAACATTCCACTGCAATGACTTATATGATATACAAAATGAAAAAAAAAAAAACTCTAACAGAAATAAAAATGGGAACACATCAGTGAAGCGATTTTAGTGAATTTTGGAAGGCATAAATTAGTATGGATTTTTCTGAAACATACATCAGAGCACTAGAATCTATTGATTAGATATATTCAAGAGAAGGCTCCATAGGAAGTCTGACATCTGACAGGCCTCCAGTGCCTATTTCATACCTACCCAACCTAAAGAAGAACTTGGCAGGTGATACATTGTGCTCAACCTTTTCATTCAAACAAAAGGCCAGTTATAGAATCAAACTTTGTGGTTATCAAAGAAATATACACCAGTTGCCCATATTATAAATATAGGCTTTGAGTCATAACAGTTTGTGAACCATCAGAAATTTAGATAACCTACAGGAAAAAAATAATCAGAGCAATGGGAATATTATACAGCAACAAAAAATAACAATCCAGGGCAATATGCAATAACATGGATCCTATAGTGAAAAATAATAAAAGTATCTGGACTTTGATTTATTCACTCCATTTCTGAGGCTTAGGGATGTCCCCTAGGGAACAAAAACAAGATAAATGACTTGGTCTAATCTTATGACCTTCACTTTTGGATATATGTAATAAAGATATTTTTACTTATACTGTTTAATTGTTAATCCAAACATCTACCTAAAGAGTTTCTCCTAATATATAGCAGGAGCTAATCCTCCTGCTAAGTAGAGCAGGATTAATCACTTTAGGGATATGATACTTGCAATTGTCATGAAAGAAACCTAAGATTGGTGTGCTGCATTCCATGGGGTCGCAAGGAGCTGGATATGACTGACCGACTGAACAACAGGAAGGTGACCTGACATTCAGTGACCGTTGTCGGCCTAGTAATCTCCATGGGCTCATCACAAGATTGATAATCAGCCTTGCAATTTTGCTTCATTTTAAGTATTCATTTCAGTTCTCTTTCGATTATTTATAGACACAAATTCCTGTGATTGTCCTCCATTCACTCAAAAACAATCCTAACTTTACTATAGAATTAAATGTAATGTAAGTCTCTAGACTACACAGCGCTTTTGTTATCAAAGACATTATATTCCATTTTCTTCAGTGATTATACCATTGTATTGCTTCATGCATTTATGAAGCCACACTGAGAATATATGTGTGAACTCTGATAATTTACCTCTTTAATTATTCTAATGTTACATGAACACTTGATTAATATTTATCTTTATTCTTGGTTTTGAGTTACATATCCACATATTTTAAGATGTTTACTAGAAATCCCACCTTAGTGAGTCATTAAAATTCTAGGATAGTTATAAGAGGAACAAACTTATACACAAAACTACAAATAGCAATATCAGATCTGCACAATTATATGACTATTTTAACAAGAGGACAGATATTAATATGAGTTTTAAGCATTTATCCTCAACATTTTTGCCAGTGAATCTATGGCTTTCTTATTTCTGAGGCTGTAGATAATTGGATTTAAGAACAGAATGATGACAGTGTGAAACAGGGAGTCCATCGTATTCTGATCATTTTCTTGTAAAGATCCAGGGCGCACATACATGAAGAGAAGAGGCCCGTAGTATAAAGAGACAGACAGGAGGTGGGCTCCACAGGTGGAGAAGGCCTTCCTTATGCCTTGCAAAGACTTCTTTTTCAAAATTGTACAGAGAACTGGTGCATAAGAGGTAAGAACAATGGAAATGGTGAATGCCTGTATTGACCCAGCAAAAATGAATGCTATCAGAATGTTAATGGAAGGGTCAGTACAAGAAATCTTTAACAGTGGTATAATGTCACAGTAAAAGTGATGTACTATGTTGGAATTGCAGAAGGTTAATCTGAGGAAGAAAACATTATGAAGTGTGGCATGAAGGAGGCCACCAAAATATGACAAAACCAACAGCCAAATGCATAGTCTGTTGGTCATGATCATTGGATAAATTAGTGGTTTGCATATGGCCACATAACGATCATATGCCATAGTTGCCAACAGAAAACATTCTGTAGTTACACAGATTACAAAGGAAAAAAATTGTATCTTGCATTCAGAAAGAGAGATCATTTTGCTCATGGCAAAGAAGTTGAGCAGCATCTTGGGGGTCACTGTGGAGGATAACCAAATATCCACAAATGCCAGATTCCCTAGGAATAAGTACATGGGGATGTGAAGTTGAGGGTCACTGCAGATGAGAGCAACTAGACCAAGGTTTCCCATGATGGTGATGAGGTATATTATCAAGAACAGCAGAAACAGAGGCACTTGCCATACTGGTTTATGTGTAAGTCCTGTGAGAATGAACTCTGTCAGCTCTGTTGCATTTTTTGTTTCCATATCATTAATAGATTGCATCTGAAATACAATGCAGTAAATGGAGAAAACATTTCTCAAGAATTTTAAAGAGGAAATTTGGTTAGGGTAATATGAATAGAGCCATATACCAAGCCTGAATGCCCTTTATTTTATTTACTCTTACCAAATACTTGAAAAGTATTTGCAGAAATCATTTTATTGGAATAATATAATTATTTCAGTTCAAAATATGTACAGCTATGAATGGACGTAGAAGAAGAGAAAGACATTCTGAACATGATCAAATTTATGAGGGATTATTAAATGAGAGGGAGGAAACGTGTTTAGGGCATGGATATAGTGTCAAAATTAAGATGTTAGAAGGGCATGATTATAAAATAAATTGAATACTAATGAAACTTTATTGAATTTTGTTCTTTAAGGAATAGACAAACTGAAAATTTTTAAAACATGGAGATGCATCCTCAGTTATTTTTAAAGTTAAATAACTGGTTGAATAAAGTAGACTTCAGAGGATGTAGCCTGGCGTCAGAAGTACTAATCTGGAAGCTGTGACTATTGACCAGTGATTCTTACAACAGTTACCCATTAGAAGTACCCATTAGGGAGTGGTACAAAATAGATTCTGAGGTATTATTATCAGAGTTGATTCTCTAGGCCATGAATGTTATCTAGTCATTGTATTAATGTTTCCTAGGTGATGAAAATATATGCAGAAATCTTATTCCATGTGTGCTTTGACATTGGGGTGATGAGGAATTCAAACAGATAGTTCAAAGTAAATCAGAATATAGAACCACTCGCACTTGCAGACATATTAGATGTAAAGGGGTGGTTAATAATAAAAGAGAGAAAGTCATAAGAGTCACTTGATTACCAGGTAGAAAGTCATCAAATATTGAGATTGAAAACTCAGATGTGATGGCAAGTGTTTGCAAGGAGCAACCTCTGACCATCCAGGTGTTATATACTAAGCATTATGATTCCATAGGAGCATAATAGAAATAATGATTTGGGAATCATTAATGTAGCTAATAATAAAATGGAAAAGACTAGCGATCTCTTCAAGAAAATTAGAGATACCAAGGGAAAATTTCATGCAAAGATGGGCTCAATAAAGGACAGAAATGGTATGGACCTAACAGAAGCAAAAGATATTAAGAATTCACAGAAGAACTGTACAAAAAAGATCTTCATGACCCAGATAATCACGATGGTGTGATCACTCACCTAGAGCCAGACCTCCTGGATGAGATGGTTGGATGGCATCACTGACACAATGGACATGGGTTTGGGTGGACTTTGGGAGCTGGTAATGGACAGGGAGACCTGGCGTGCTGCGGTTCATGGGGTCGCAAAGATTCGGACACAACTGAGCGACTGAACTGAACTGAATAGTAATAATAAGTATTCATATATTTCACAATCATTTGAATCAGATTATGTAGCTAGTTATAAACATGTCAACCAGAAATATATTAATTCACTTATTTGACAAGAAAATTTACTTTGTAAATTTCTATTTTTAATAAATATGCTAACTCTACTTAGAGTCTCTGTTGTCACAGAGAAATGACATTCTCTAGAAATCCTGCTGGATTTAATTGAGGGCATTTATTCCCCTACCAGTTTTCTAGAAAAAAAAATTTAACCCCCAGCCTGGAATATTAATACAGGCAATGTAAATAAACAGTGGCAACAGCTGCAGTTGCTAAATGTATATTTGTTTGAATGTGCTTCCTTCTATAAAATTTTAAACAATTCAACAAACAAAATATTTCAATTTAATGTGTGGGTACTTAAGTCATAACTTTGAAAGAGCACTTAGGAAACACTTTCTGCATACAGTCTTATATACATATATATACATATACATGCACACAAATATATATATATACACATACACACACACACATACCTACAACCTTTGTGAGTGTGTATATATATATATGTATACAGTCAATTTCATATATATGTATGAAATTATATTTCAATGAAATTATTTTAATTTCCAAAGAAATTGCAGTCAGAATTGGGTTAACGGAGAGAGAGGTTACTATTTTAGTGATTTAACTTAAAAATCAATCAGAGAATGTAGTTAAGTTAATGGAATATATATTTTGAGCAAAATTATCAGAAGGATCTTACAGAGGAAACATTATGATGTAACTCTGTAAACTCACACTTATTTGTTTAATGTTCTAGTTCACCAAAACATATCTTACAGAATCATTATAATTAATCATATAATTATGTATCATTAAAGAGTACAATATAGTCTTGGATCTATTTTGCTCATCTAGATTTTACTTATAATAATAAAATAGATTATTCAGTATTTGTTTTCCATTTTCAACTATGTTGGCATTTTTGCAAACCAAATCAAATTAGTGTAAAAGTTAACAGTATTTTAACATTAGTTTTAAAAATAGATGTTATAGAAAGGTGGGAGGGGAGATGGGGATGGGGAACACATGTAAATCCATGGCTGATTCATGTCAATGTATGACAAAAACCACTACAATATTGTAAAGTAATTAGCCTCCAACTAATGAAAATAAATGGAAAAAAAAAACCAAATCATTCTGTCTTACCTATAGCTACCAAAGTTGAGATCCTTATAGTGTTTGACTTTTCAAAGTAGAAAATAATGCAAAAGTACTGCATTGACAAGAACACCAGCAGCAATATTTTGCACTTTGATTCATTTTGGAGGTTTCATTATCCAAGTTCAGGAAAATGCTTTTTATTTGAATTTGTTTTGAACACAAGACTCAAGCAGTTTTAGAACCGTGCTTTTGCCAAAAAGGTGTGATTGAAGAACTGTTAATAAAATTCCCCTGATAGAGCCCATGGACTCAGTCCCATTAGGGCAAACCTAAGATGTTCCCCTGGGCACTGTGAGCTTGGACATTTATGAAAAATTCAGGTTGTTCCACGGGGCATTACAGAATCTGAAATCATAAGAAGCAGTCCTTATAGAGGGTTCAGTTTTTTTCTAATTTTTATTGGAGCAGAGTTGCTTTAGAATGTTGTATTAGTTTCTACTGTATAGCAAAATGAATCAGTCATACATGTACATTTACCCTCTCCCTTCTGGACTTCCTTCCCGTTCAGGCACCACAGTGCATTGAAATTAGTACATTCTCTAACACCATACACACAAATGGACTCAAAATAAATTAACCTGAATGTCAGGTCAGACACAATGGAATCCTTAGAGGAAAACATAGGCAGAACTGTGACATAAATTACAGCAGGATCTTTTCTGACCCACCTCTTAGAGTCATGAAAATAAAAACAAAAATAAACAAATGGAATCTAATGAAACTCAAAAGCTTTTTCACAGCAAAGTGAACTATAAACAAGTTAAAAAGACAACCCTCAGAATGGTAGAAAATATTTGTAAACAAGGCAATGGACAAAGGATTAATCTCCAAAATATACAAGCAGCTTATACAGCTCAATATCAAAAAGCAAACAACCCAATCAAAAATGGGCAGAGATGTAATCGACATTTATGTTTAAATAGATATTTAGGCAAAGAAGACATACAGATGGCCAACAAACAAGTGAAAAGATGTTCAACATCACTAATTATTAGAGAAATGCAAATCAAAAATATTAATACAATGAGGCATCACTTCACACAGGTCAGAGTGGCCATCATCAAACAATCTACAAAGAGTAAATGCTGGGGAGGGTATGGAGAAAAGGGAACCCTCATACCCTATTTTTGTGAGTGTAAAAGTAGACATCCACTCTGGAAAACAGTATGGAGGTTTCTTAAAAAATGAAATATTCAGTTACCATATGCTCCAGCAATCCTACTCCTGGGTGTATACCCAAGAAAATCACAGTTCAAATAATACATGCAGCCCAATGTTCATAGCTGCACTATTTACAGTAGCCAGGACATGGAAGCAACCTAAAACCTGACAGCATCAGAAAGTGAATAGCTGTTGCAGTAAAACTCCTCTCTCTGACATCCCTGAAGGACACTGGTGATGGAGAAACATTCCAGTGAGCAGAACTTTGACCATTGCACCTGGTTGTTCACTTTATTCTGGAGAAATGGACAGATGTGTGAATATATACCAGTTCACTGGTTTGGCCAGTGGTTTGGTGGGATGTTCAAAGCCTTTGAAGGAAAATGACTGGAAATTGATGACAAGGAGATCTGTAAAAGAGTTATGTTAATAATTTCTCTGAATGGGCACAAAACATGAAGATATTTGTGTCCCATGTGAATATTCACACCCACACACAAAAGTGGTCTCAGCAGAATAGGATATTATCATTAAGTGATTAAGATGACCCAGTGACTGGTCACTAGTTACTCTTTCTCAAGTAACCTTGTCATCATTCAATTGTTGTTCAGTTGCTCAGTCATGTCCAACATTTTGCAATCCCGTGGACAGAAACACGCCAAACTCCCCTGTCCTTCACCATCTCCCAGAGCTTGCTTAAACTCATGTCCATTGAGTTGATGATGCCATCCATCCATCTTGTCCTCTGATGTTCCCATCTCCTCCTGTCATCTGTCTTTCCCAGCATCAGGGTCTTTTCCAATCAGTCAGCTCTTCAAATCAGGTGGCCAAAATGTTGGGGATTCCTTCTCAACATAAGTTCCTCCAACGAATTTTCAGGATTGATTTTCTTTAGAATTGAATGGTTTGATCTCCTCGCAGTCCAAGGGACTCTCAAGAGTCTTCTCCAACACCACAGTTCAAAAGCATCACTTCTTTGGTGCTCAGCCTTCTTTATGGTCGAACTCTCACATCCATACATGACTACTGGAAAAACCATAGCCTTGCTTAGACGAAACTTTGTTGGCAAAGTAATGTCTCTGCTTTTTAATATGCTGTCTAGGTTTATCTTTTCTTCCAAGGAGCAAGTGTCTTTTAATTTCATGATTGCAGTCACCATCTGCAGTGATTTTGGATCCCAAGAAAGTAAAGTCTGTCACTGTTTCCATTGTTTCCTCATCTATTCACCACAAAGTGATGGGACTGAATGCCATGATCCTAGTTTTTTCAATGTTGAGTTTTAAGCCAGCTTTTTCACTCTCCTCTTTCACCTTCATCAAGGGGCTTTTTAGTTCTTCTTCCCTCTCTGCCATAAGGGTGGTGTCATCTGCATATCTGAGGTTATTGATATTTCTCCTGGCAATCTTGATTCCAACTTGTGCTTCATCCACCCTGACATTTCCACCTGATGTAATCTGCATATAAGTTAAATAAACAGGGTGACAATATACAGCCTTTATATATTCCTTCCCCAATTTGGAACCAGTTCATTGTTCCATGTCCAGTTCTAACTGTTGCTTCTTGACCTGCATGCAGGTTTCACAGGAGGTGGGTAAGGTGGTCTGGTATCCCCATCTCTTTATGAATTTTCCAGATTGTTGTGATTCACACAGTCAGAGACTTCAGCATAGTCCATGAAGCAGAAGTAGGTGTTTTTTCTGTAATTCTCTTATTTTTTCTATGATCCAACAGATGTTAGCAATTTTTTTTTTGCATGTATCTTTTTTTTTTATTATTATTATTTTTTCCCAGTGGGTTTTGTCATACATTGATATGAATCAGCCATGGATTTACATGTATTCCCAATCCCGATCCCCCCTCCCACCTCCCTCTCCACCCGATTCCTCTGGGTCTTCCCAGTGCACCAGGTCGGAGCACTTGTCTCATGCATCCCACCTGGGCTGGTGATCTGTTTCACCATAGATAGTATACATGCTGTTCTTTTGAAATATCCCACCCTCACATTCTCCCACAAAGTTCAAAAGTCTGTTCTGTATTTCTGTGTCTCTTTTTCTGTTTTGCATATAGGGTTATCGTTATCACCTTTCTAAATTCCATATATATGTGTTAGTATGCTGTAATGTTCTTTATCTTTCTGGCTTACTTCACTCTGTACAATGGGCTCCAGCTTCATCCATCTCATTAGGACTGGCTCAAATGAATTCTTTTTAATGGCTGAGTAATATTCCATGGTGTATATGTACCACAGCTTCCTTATCCATTCATCTGCTGATGGGCATCTAGGTTGCTTCCATGTCCTGGCTATTATAAACAGTGCTGCGATGAACATTGGGGTGCACGTGTCTCTTTCAGATCTGGTTTCCTCAGTGTGTATGCCCAGAAGTGGGATTGCTGGGTCATATGGCAGTTCTATTTCCAGTTTTTTAAGAAATCTCCACACTGTTTTCCATAGCAGCTGTACTAGTTTGCATTCCCACCAACAGTGTAAGAGGGTTCCCTTTTCTCCACACCCTCTCCAGCATTTATTGCTTCTGGTGCCTCTGCTTTTTCTAAATCCAGCTTTAACATCTGGAAGTTGTCAGCTTGGAGAATTTTGGGCATTACTTTGCTAGCATATGAAATGAATACAATTGTGTGGTAGTTGGACATTCTTTGGCACTGCCCTTCTTTGAGATTGGGATGAAAACTGACCTTTTCCAGTCCTGTGGCCACTGCTGAGTTTTCTAAATTTGCTGGCATATTGAGTGTAGCTCTTTAACAGCACCATCTTTTAGGATTTGGAATAGCTCAACTGGAATTCCATCACCTCCACTAGCTTTGTTTTTAGTGATGCTTCTTCCTAAGGCCCACTTGACTTCACATTCCAAGATGTCTGACTGTAGGTGAGTGATCACACCATTGTGGTTATCTGTGTCATGAAGATCTTTTTTATATAGTTCTTCTGTGTATTCTTTTTTTTTTTTTTTTAATTTTTTTATTAGTTGGAGGCTAATTACTTCACAACATTTCAGTGGGTTTTGTCATACATTGATATGAATCAGCCATAGATTTACACTTATTCCCCATCCCGATCCCCCCTCCCATCTCCCTCTCCACCCGATTCCTCTGGGTCTTCCCAGTGCACCAGGCCCAAGCACTTGTCTCATGCATCCCACCTGGGCTGGTGATCTGTTTCACCATAGATAGTATACATGCTGTTCTTTTGAAACATCCCACCCTCACCTTCTCCCACAGAGTTCAAAAGTCTGTTCTGTATTTCTGTGTCTCTTTTTCTGTTTTGCATATAGGGTTATCGTTACCATCTTTCTAAATTCCATATATATGTGTTAGTATGCTGTAATGTTCTTTATCTTTCTGGCTTACTTCACTCTGTATAAGGGGCTCCAGTTTCATCCATCTCATTAGGACTGGTTCAAATGAATTCTTTTTGACGGCTGAGTAAAATTCCATGGTGTATATGTACCACAGCTTCCTTATCCATTCATCTGCTGATGGGCATCTAGGTTGCTTCCATGTCCTGGCTATTGTAAACAGTGCTGCGATGAACATTGGGGTGCAAGTGTCTCTTTCAGATCTGGTTTCCTCAGTGTGTATGCCCAGAAGTGGGATTGCTGGGTCATATGGCAGTTCTATTTCCAGTTTTTTAAGGAATCTCCACACTGTATTAAAGATCTAAATGTAAGACCAGAAACTATAAAACTCCTAGAGGAGAACATAGGCAAAACACTCTCCGACATAAATCACAGCAAGATCCTCTATGACCCACCTCCCAGAATATTGGAAATAAAAGCAAAACTAAACAAATGGGACCTAATGAAACTTAAAAGCTTTTGCACTACAAAAGAAACTATAAGTAAGGTGAAAAGACAGCCCTCAGATTGGGAGAAAATAATAGCAAATGAAGAAACAGACAAAGGATTAATCTCAAAAATATACAAGCAACTCCTGCAGCTCAATTCCAGAAAAATAAATGACCCAATCAAAAAATGGGCCAGAGAACTAAACAGACATTTCTCCAAAGAAGACATACAGATGGCTAACAAACACATGAAAAGGTGCTCAGCATCACTCATTATTAGAGAAATGCAAATCAAAACCACAATGAGGTACCATTACACACCAGTCAGGATGGCTGCTATCCAAAAGTCTACAAGCAATAAATGCTGGAGAGGCTGTGGAGAAAAGGGAACCCTCTTACACTGTTGGTGGGAATGCAAACTAGTACAGCCACTATGGAAAACAGTGTGGAGATTCCTTCTGTGTATTCTTGCTACCTCTTCTTAATATCCTCTGCTTCTGTTAGGTCCATACTGTTTCTGTCCTTTATTATGCTCATCTTTGCATGAAATGTTCCCTTAGTATCTCTAATCTTCTTGAAGAGATTTCTAGTCTTTCCCATTCTATTGCCTTTCTCTATTTCTTTGCATTGTTCACTTAGGAAGGCTTTCTTATCTCTCTTTGCTGTCCTTTGGAACTCTGCATTCAAATAGGTATATCTTTCCTTTTCTCCTTTGCCTTTCACTTCTCTTCTTTTCTCAGCTACTTGTAAGGCCTCCTCAGACAACCATTTTGCCTATTTGCATTTCTTTTTCTTGGGGATGGTCTTGATCACTGTCTCCTGTACAATGTCATAAACTTCTGTCCGTAGTTCTTCAGGCACTCTATTAGATCTATTCCCTTGAATCTATTTGTCACTTGGCTATATAATCATAAGGGGTTTGATTTAGGCCATACCTGATTCGTCTAGTGGTTTTCCCTACTTTCTTCAATTCAAGTCTAAATTTTGCAATAAGGAGTTCATGTTCTGAGCCACAGTCAGCTCCCAGTGTTGTTTTCATTTTGTACTCCAAGGCCAAACTTGCCTGTTACTCCAGGTATCTCTTGACTTCCTACTTTTACATTCCAGTCCCCTATAATGAAAAAGACATGTTTTTTTTGGTGTTAGTTGTCGAAGGCCTTGTAGGGGAATCTTAGAAGCTATCCTTGATTCTCCAGGCAAGAATACTGGAGTGAATTGCCACACCCTCCTCCAGGGGATCTTCCTTATCCAGGAATTGAACCCACGTCTCCTGCGGCTCCTGACTTTCAGGCAGATTCTTTACCGCTGAGGCCCCAGGGAAGCCCTATCATTTAATGGGCTCCTAGACAAAGTGGCCATGGTGGCATGGGTTGAGATGATCGATTGGCTCAACACTATTGACTTTCCCTCCCTAAGTCCCTAAGCTTGGCTCTGTCCTCTGCTGGGTGCACGGCCGCAGCTGAGACCAATATTACATCCTTCATGTGGCACCATCATTCACGAGAGTGATCAGTCGTGTATTTGGTGGCAGCATGATTACATTGGAAGTGGAAAAGGAAATGGAAATGAAAGTGATCTGTTCTACTGGAATAGATACTTACTCTAGATACAGATATGTCTAGATATGTGACTTTCCTGTAGTCAATGCTTCTGCCAAAATTATCAGCCTATTCTAACAGAATTCCCATTCCAATGTCATAATGTTCTTAACAGTACTGATTATGGTCAAGGAACTCACTTCAGAGCAAAATAAGTGTGGCAGTGCGCCCATGCTTGTGGAATTCATTGGCCTTCCCTGTGCACCATGAAGCATATAGTTTGATAGAATGGTAAATGACCATTGTAAAGCTTCAGTTATAGCAGAACTATCTGGCAATATCTCACAAAGCTAGGACAAGTATCTTCAGAAAGCTGAAGTTTCTGAACCAAACACCAGTGTATGATACTGTTCCATGGGTCTAGGAATCAAGGGGCAGAATGGGAGTAGCAGCAGTGACTGCTATCCCTAGTGACCACTACAAAATATTTATTTCTTGTTCCTATGTTTTTCTGCCCTTCTGGCGTTGCATTCTCACTTCCAAATGGAGGATTGTTTCTACCCAGACACAGACTATGATTTCATTGACCTGAAAGTAAACTCCCACTCACTACCTTTGAATCTGCATTCCTCTGTGTTATCAAACAAACGAAGGAGTTACTGTGCTGACTGAGGTGATAGATGGCAACTACCAAGAGGAAACAGGACTACTCCACAAGGAGAGTAAGGAGGAGTAGGTCTGGAATACAAATGATACACTAGGGTGAAGCTTTCAGACTATTTTTATAGTGCTACTTACGTGGGAACTAGTGGATCTGTAGAAATTCTTTTTGTTCTCTAAATATCTTAATATTGTAAAATGTTTTTCCACTGATTGTTTCAAAATAGTGTTTTTTTTTTAACTCACACTGCTATAATCAAATATCATAGATTTTTGGCCTTATATCACAGACATTGATTTTTTACATTCTGGAGGTTGGGAAGTCTGAGTCCAAGGGTCCAACAAACACTGTACTGGTGAGAACTTGCTTTCTGGCCGGCAAACAGCTGCCTTCTCATATGGCCTTTCTTAGCTGAGTACCCCTGTAGAGAAAGTTAGCTCTCTTGTCTCTCTCTTTTCTTATAAGGGGACTAATCCCATCATGAAAAGCCTTACCCTAATGACCTCAGTTAGTAAGTTCATTCGTTCAGTCCTGTCCGACTCTTTGCAACCCCATGAATTGCCATGCACCAGGCTTCCCTGTCAAGCACCAAATCCCAGAGCTTGCTCAAACTCATGTCCATCAAGTCGGTGATGCCATCAAACCATGTCATTATCTGTCATCCCCTTCTCCTCCTGCCTTCAATCTTTCCCAGCATCAGGGTCTTTTCAGCTGAATCAGTTCTTTGCATCAGGTGGCCAAAGTTTTGGAGTTTCAGCTTCAGCATCAGTCCTTCCAGTGAATATTCAAGACTGATTTCCTTTAGGATTGACAGGTTTGATCTCCTTGCAGTCCAAGGGACTCTCAAGAGTCTTCTCCAACACCACAGTTCAAAAGCATCAATTCTTCGGCGCTCAGCTTTCTTTATAATCTTAACTGTCACATTCATACATGACTAATTGAAAACCATAGTTTGATTAGATGAACCTTTGTTGGCAAAGTAATGTCTGTGCTCTTTAATATGCTGTGTAGGTTTGTCATAGCTTTTCTTCCAGGGAGCAAGCATCTTTTAATTTCATGGCTGCAATCACCATCTGCAGTGATTTTGGAGACCCAAAAAGTAAAGTCTGTCCATTTCCACTGTTTCCCCATCTATTTGCCATGAAGTGATGGGACCAGATGCCATGATCTTAGTTTTCTGAATGTTGAGTTTTAAGCCAGCTTTTTCACTCTCTCTTTCACTTTCATCTAGAGGCTTTTTAGTTCTTCTTCGCTTTCTGCCATAAGGGTAGTGTCATCTGCATATCTGAGGTTACTGATATTTCTCCCGATAATCTTGATTCCAGCATGTGCTTCATCCAGCCTCGCATTCTGCGTGATGAAATCTGCATATAAGTTAAATAAGCAAGGTGACAATATACAGTCTTGACATACTCCTTTCCCAATTTGGAACCAGTCTGTTGTTCTATGTCCAGTTCTAACTGTTGCTTCTTGACCTGCATACAGGTTTCTCAGGAGGCAGGTCAGGTGGTCTGGTATTCCCATCTCTTTCAGAATTTTCCAGTTTATTGTGATCCAAATACAGTCAAAGGCTTCAGCATAGTCAATGGAGTAGAAATAGATGTTTCTCTGGATTTCTCTTGTTTTTTCTGTGATCCAACAGATGTTGGTAATTTGATCTCTTATTCCTCTGCCTTTTCTAAATCCTGCTTGAACATCTGGAAGTTCATGGTTCACGTACTGTTGAAGCCCAGCTTAGAGAATTTTGAGCATTACTTTCCTAGCCTGTGAGATGAGTGCAATTGTAAGGTAGTCTGAACATTTTTTGGCATTGCCCCTCTTTGGAATTGGAATGAAATGTGACTTTTTCCAGTCCGATGGCCACTGCTAAGTTTTCCAAATTTGCTGACATATTGAGTACAGCACTTTAACAGCATCATCATTTAGGATTTGAAGTGGCTTAACGGGAATTCCGTCGCCTCCACTAGCTTTGTTTGTAGTGATGCTTCCTAAGGCCCACTTGATTTCACATTCCAGGATGTCTGCTCTAGGTGAGTGATCAGACCATCATGATTATCTGGGTCATGAAGATCTTTTTTGTATAGTTCTTCTGTGTATTCTTGCCACCTCTTCTTAATATCTTCTGCTTCTGTTAGGTCTGTACCATTTCTGTTCTTTATTGAGCCCATCTTTGCATGAAATATTCCCTTGGTATCTCTAATTTTCTTGAAGAGATCTCTAGTCTTTCCCATTCTATTGTCTTCCTCTATTTCTTTGCATTGTTCACTTAGGAAGGCTTTCTTATCTCTCCTTGCTATTCTTTGGAACTCTGCATTCAAATGGGTATATCTTTCCTTTTCTCCTTTGCCTTTAACTTCTCTTCTTTTCTCAGCTATTTGTAAGGCCTCCTAAAGAGCCATTTTGCCTTTTTGCATTTCTTTTTCTTGGGGATGGTCTTGATCACTGCTTTCTGTACAGTGTCATGAACCTTTGTCCATATTTTTTCAGGCACTCTGTCTATCAAATCTAATCCCTTGAATCTGTTTCTCACTTCCACTGTATAATCATAAGGGATTTGATTTAGGTCATACCTGATTGGTTTAGTGGTTTTCCCTACTTTCTTCAATTTAAGTCTGAATTTTGAAACAAGGAGTTCATGATCTGAGCCTCATGGTCTTGTGACCTCATCTAAGACTAATTACCTGCAAAGAGTCTACTCTAATACCACCATATTAAGGGGTTGGTGCTTCAACATTTGAATTTGGGGGAAAACTGACATTCAGTCCCTACAGTAGTTTGCACTTGTGTGCTCATGTGCTCATTTTGTCTGACTCTTTGTGACCCTGTGGACTGTTCCACCTGGCTCCTCTGTTCATGGAATTTTCCAGGTAGGAATACCGGAGGGAGTTGCCATTTCCTCCTCTAGGGGATCTCCCTGGCCCAGGGATCGAACCCGCATGTCTTGTGCCTCCTGCATCGGCAGGCAGATTCTTTACCACTGTGCCAGTTGGCAGATTTCAAAGATTGAGAACATTTCCTTCCTATTCTGCCACTTGTTTCTTCCCCATGCCCATTTCAAATTAGGCCCTCAAGCTAAACTGTTAGCTTTCTGACACAGTGAAGCTTTTCAGACTACCCAACAACAAGCATAGCTAGAAGGGGCCTTAGAAAGCATTATGGGCAGTGAGAGGCAACTCACCCCTTTTTGTTCCTCATAGAAGCAGACTGAGTTAACAGAATCCTTCAATGGTGAAGGTCAGGTCAAAAATCCTTGAATTCTTTCTCATGCTTTCTTCATTGCTTTCCCATTGTGTTTATTCTTCTGTGTCAAATGAGAGTTGAATACACAAGAAGTGAGCTCACCATGTCCTAAATAAAGTGGAATAGAAGACCTTTTGATGGTCAGCAGCTTTCCTGGGATCTGTCTCTGTTCACTCAAACACAACATGCTTACTATCTGGAACTATGTGTAATATGAGTCTCCAGGCTATATGGCTGATTATGATCAAAGGCCTCATATTTGAGTTCTTTTCAGAGGTACAGCACAATTTTAGTGCTTAATACATGTTTAGTAAATGGACTTATAAAACCACAATGAAGAATATACAAGCATGTAAAATACTTTCATTTCTGCTTATTTTAGTATGATATGAAGACTTGATTAAAATTTCCTGTGTGTTTAAATAATAGATACAAATATTTAAAATCATTTATTAGGTACTAAAATCTTAAGTCATTAAAATAATAGAACAGTTATGAATGCAAAAAACTTTGAACATTACACACAATTAAACATTTAATTGACATAATTTTATGTTGCTTTCATATATGAGAACACATATTAGTATTAAATCTTACTGTCTCTTTTTAATATTTTTAGCAGTGAATTTATGACTTTTTCATTTCTCAGGCTGTAGATAATTGGATTTAGGAAAGGAATTATTACAGTGTAAAACAGAGAGTCCATCATATCCTGATCATCTGCTTGTGTGGATCCAGGACGCACGTACATAAAAAGAAGAGGGCCATAGTATAAAGAGACAGAGAGAAGGTGGGCCCCACAGGTGGAGAAGGCCTTCCTTATGCCTTGTGCAGACTTCTTTTTTAAAATTGTGAACAGAACTACTGTATAAGAGATAAGAACAATAAGAATGGTGAACACCTGTATTGAGCCAGAGAAAATAAATATCATCAGAACATTAATAGAAGGGTCAGTGCAAGAAATTTTAAACAATGGCATGATGTCACAATAAAAGTGATGTATTATGTTGTCATTACAGAAGGTTAATCTTAATAAAAAGCCTGTATGAATTAAGGCATGAAAAAGGCCACCAACAAATGATGAGACTAACATTCCCATGCATAGTCTATGAGTCATAATTGCTGGATAAAGTAGTGGGTTGCATATGGCTAGATAACGATCATATGACATCATTGCCAGCAGAAAACATTCTGTAGTTGCACTGACTGCAAATGAAAAAAATTGCACCAGGCATTCAGAGAGAGATATCCTCTTATTCTGGGTGATAATGTTGACCAGAATCTTGGGAGTCACTGTGGAGGATAGCCAGATATCCACTAAGGCCAAATTCCCAAGGAATATGTACATGGGAATTTGAAGGTGGGGGTCTTTCCAGATGAGAGCTATCAGACCAAGGTTTCCCATGATAGTGATGAGGTATATCATCAAGAACAGCAGGAACAGGGGGACTTGCCATATTGGTTCATATGTAAGTCCTGTGAGAACAAACTCTGTCAGCTCTGTTGCATTTTTTGTTTCCATATCCTTAATAGATGGCCTCTGAAATACAGCGCAGTAGATGAAAAAAGGACAGTCATCAGTCATTTAAAAAGAAAATTTCAGGATGATAATAGAAATAAAAACATACACTAGAGTGCCCTTTATTTTATTTACTCTTACTGAAATACATGAAAAGTATTTTGGGGAAATTATTGTGCTGGAAAAAACCAACTATTATGTTGGCTGAAAATTTTGTTCAGTTTTTCTGTATGGTCTTATGGAAAAACCCAAACAAGCTTTTTGACCAACTGCCTATTGTATCTCAAAATGTATGTGGGGATGAACAGATGTAGAATAGAGGAAAGATATTCTGAACATGGGCAAATTTATGGGAAAACTACTAAGGTAGAGAAATCCCGTGTTTTAGTTATGGATGTAGCATCAGAAGTAAAAATGTTACAAGGGCCTGGTTTAACAAATGAATTCACTGCCATACACGTCATAAATGGCATCTAATAATACGCACTTTATAAATGCTCCCCAAGTGATGTAAATGTATCTGAAGTTTTTAGTTCATATGTGATATGACATTGGGAGTTTTGAGACCACAAAGAAACAGATCAAAATAAATCACAATGTAGAGTTACTGGGACTTGGTGACACATGAGATATGAAGAGTGGGTCAGTGAAAGTTGCTCAGTCGTGTCCAACTCTTTGCCACCCCATGGACTATACGGTTCATGGAATTTTCCAGGCCAGAATACTGGAGTGGGTAGCCTTTCCCTTCTCCAAGGGGATCTTCCTGATCCAGGAATCGAACCAGGGTCTCCTGCGTTGCAGCAGATTCTTTACAAGCTAAGCCACAAGGGAAGCCCAAGAATACTGGAGTGGGTAGCCTATCCCTTCTCCAGCGGATCTTCCTGACCCAGGAATCAAACCAGGGTCTCCTGCATTGCAGGCAGATTCTTTACCAACTGAGCTATCAGGGAAGCCGGAAGAGTGGGTTAGTAAAGATGAAAGTCACTTGGTGTCTTACTAGGTGATCATGGAAAATTAAGGAAAATTCAGATGCAGAGGCCAGTTTTTGCAAGAAACTTCTTCTGAATATCAAAGTGACATATATTCAGCAATAATAATCTATAAGAGCTTAAAAGAAATAATGACTTAGGAGACATTGAGGTGGCTGAAAGCATAGTATGTATGGCCTATCCAGAAGACAGTGGACAGTGTGGATAAGGTAAGAGAAAATACATGTGGAGGTGTTAAAATAGATACCCATCACGTATTAGTTAATAATGTTTGATTCTCTTTTCTGCCATATGACTCTTGGTGTTAGATAAAAATTAGCATTCACTCTAGAAGTCAAAATTCTAAAAACTGACCTTCTCTACCCCCTGAACCTAGAGTGAGGGGACCAGATCTACCATTAGCCACTCAAACTCATCTACACTGAATTTGGATATGAAGAGGGGAGAAAGAGGTCAAATGTTGAGAAAAGAGATGTTCCAAGTCAACGAAGTTGCAATATCATGATGCCAAAATGCATCCTGCACCCACAACAATGGCATTTTCATTGTGACCTGTAGCATTCAAATTCAGCAGCAATGGCAACAGGTCTCACAGAGCTAGAGCTGCAATATGATTTTGGTGGTTATCTGTTCAACTGCTTTTTTTGTGTGTTCCTGCCCATTTGTCCAGTGGATTTATGTAACTTCCCTAGCACTTACTTGTTAGAGCTAATTTCCATTGAATTAACTCATTTCACGTTGCAACCAGGAACACTGGCTCACACAAGGAGGGACAAGAAAAGACCAGAAAAGGCTACTGAACAGTGACTAGAGAAGCAGGAGGGAATTAGAAGGGTAGTTTTATGAACCTAAAGAGTAGAAAGCCCAAAAAAGACAAAGGAAAGTACAGTTTATTTGGTAAGAAAAAGAGTGAGCTGAAATCACTGAGTTGGATTTAAGAGATTTGTAATGGCTTTAGTGAGACGAGTTTCCATTTGTGACAGAACAGATGTCAGATAATAATGAGTAATGAGTGGGAAGCAAGTGGCATAGCAGTGAGGAATGAAGGAGAGTATCTGAGATGTGGAGACAGATGCAATTTATTTTTTGTCTTGAGAAACCATGCCATTAAATTTTCAAAAGAAAGAGAGGCAGGCATTGAGAAGAAAGAGGATAAAGGAATAGAATGGGAAATTTGGAGGGGGAAGGAAACAAGAAGCAGAAAGAGGAGAAGGGATACAGATGGATAAGTGTAGGATAGACAAGGCATTGAAGAGGGAACGAGGAAGTATCAGAGAAAAGCTTAGATGAAATAAGGAAAGGCTAGAGGTATGGCTCAAATATTTGTCTTAAATTTGATTTTTGTTAAAAGCCATCAGTACTATAAATCCTTTTTCTTTTATTCAAAACCCCGTTTATTTCCTATGGAATTTGTATATGGAACAGAGACTTTCATTTTAATTTTACTTTATAAATTTGCATTGTTGGTAAATATTCTACCACTGCACAGTATCTTTATTATTATTATGATTACAGCTGACTTTCCCTAGAAATTCTGCTGGGTTTACCTGACAGATTCTGTTTTTCTACCAGTTTGATAGCAGAAAAAATTGAGGCAAATACTGGAACTTAATACAGGCAACATAAATAACCAATCCAAAAATTTGGATTTGTTAAATGTATATTTGGAATGGATTTTGTTCCATGCAGTCTCCAATAACTAATGAAAATCAAATTTTCAATTCAATGTGTGGGTGATTATTGAGTCATAAGGCTGAAAAGAGCACTGGGAAATATCTTCTGAATTTTTCCAGATATATATATTTTTTTCAATGAAATTATTGTCAGAAGTTGGTGAAAGGAAAGAGAGGTTATGGTTTAAGCAAATTAACTTAAAATTTAATTTGTTAATGTGGTTAATTAAATGAATATTCATTGGAAGGACTGATGCTGAAGCTGAAACTCCAATACTTTGGCCACCTGATGTGAAGAGCCAACTCTTTGGAAAAGACCCTGATGCTGGGAAAGATTGATGGCAAAAAGACAAAGGGGTGGCAAGAGATGAGATGGTTAGGTAGCATCACCGACTTAATGGACTTGAATTTGAGCAAACTCCAGAAGATAATGGAAGACAGGGGAGCCTGGAGTGCTGCAGTCCATGGCATCGCAAAGAGTTGGACATGACTTAGTGACTGAACAACAACAGCAACAAAATGAAATGAGTGTTTTGAGTACAATTATCAGAGGATTTCTTATACAGGACAGATTATGACTTAAATCCCCAAACTCACTTTCAATTTTTTGACATTCTACTTCACCAAAACTTATCCTACAGAGTCATTGTAATTATTCTAACTGAATAATTATATATCATTAAGGAATATAATGTAGTCTTAGAGCTATTTTTCTCATCCAGATTTTACTCACAATAATAAAAGTTACAGATTATTCACTGTTCATTTTTCATTTTCAGTTGGCTGTACATTGGCTTCAATTGGCTTATGAATGAAATCAAAGTTGTTATAAATTTAATAGTATTTTAACTTTGTATAAAAAACAATGAGTATTATAGAAATCATTCACTCTTACCAATATCTCTTAAGAAACAGTGGAGATCTTTTCAGTTTTTTACTTTCTGAAGTAAAAAATAGTACAGGAACACTTCAGTGATTCTACATAGGCAGCATCAGTTTGCACGCTGATTCGTTTTGGAATCTTCATTTTCCAAGCTCAGGAAAATGTTGTTTATATGAATTTGTTTTGAACAACATCAACCAATTACATAACTGTGTGCTTTTGCCAGAGGAGGAAGTGAAAAAACTAAATTCCCCTGGTAGCTCCCAAGGATTCTCTTTACAACTGTCCTAAGCTTTTCCACTGGGTATTATGGACATGAACATTTATGACAAATCCAGTCAATACCACAGGGCATTACAGACTCTGAAATAAAAATCAAATCAGTGTTGACAGTTCCAGATTTTTTAAAAATTGGAATTGCACTACTTACATCACAGATGACATTTCTAACATGTTTATACAAACTCCAGTTTATCTGTGAATTTTGATACTGTGCGTGCTTTGGTCAGTATGGTCTGGTTTAACTAGTCACACTTGGTTTTCATGAAGCCAAAGTTTTAAATTCCCTTTAAGAGCCAACCCCAAGTAAGTTGTCCTCCCCATGAAGACTATAGCTCATATTCCATGCCTATTTCTAACTTTCCACTTTACAATGAAATTTGATGAGAACTCTCCCTAGGCATAGGTCAGGGAGAGGCGCAAAAGAAAAATGAAAAAAAAGAATGCATGGGAAGTAGCCTAGATCAGTGCTCCTCAGACTTCAGGTCCTGTGAATCTCCTGGTGAGTTTCTTAAAATGCACATTCTGTTTCACTAGGTTAGAACTGGTCCTGAGTGTCTTCATTTCTAACAAGGTTATACCTCTGAACATTTGCACTCCTCAAGGTCTTCCTTCATTTGCAGGTCTAGCTTTTCAGGGACTTTGTTCTTTATCTCGATTGAAAGGGAAACTATTGAGGGATTTTGAACATGAGGGTTACATGTTCAGATTTGCCTCTAATTATTAACAGAGACGTTGCCATTGAACATTTATTTATAAATATAATGTCATTATTTATGTCAAAGTAGTGTAATATGAAAATGATAATATTTAGTTTTGATATCTGAAAAATAGAAAAATGTTTAACCTCCACTTGGGACCAACTTAGTAGCTAGGAAAAAAAAAAAACAAAGAGCATAGACTTTGGTAGACTCATTAATCAGTAATCCTGTGTTCTCAGAAGTATGCTAGTGAAAGCAGAAAAAGGCATGAAAAAAAAACAAACAAACACCATAGACCAAATAGAAGTCAGTATGAAAACAGCGAAGGATGGAGTAAGCAATATACTGTGCATTAGTAGCTTCAGCATAACTCAAACGCAACAATTTCCTGCCCCTTCAGTTGTGTATGTATGCAGTCACACAGTCATATCTGACTCTTTGCGACCCCATGAACTGTAGTCCCCCGGGCTCCTCTGCCCGTGGGATTTTCCAGGCAAGAATACTGGACTGGGTTCCCATTTACTTCTCCATCAGTTTTGTATAATTACCTTTTAACTCATTTTGTGGTCCATGAATGAGTACAAAGGTCTGCATTGCTGCTCTTAGTATGAATAGTCTTTTCAGTTTTAGTCATTTTAATAGGTGAAGGATAAGTTGTTACATCTGGCACCTCCTACAAAAGAAAAAAAAAAGGGGGCACAACACCTAAGGGGACCCTGTGGATTTTAGAAACAACACCATCGTCATTTGGGTGTGTTATTCCAGCCCATTCCAGCCAGAGCTGCTAGCTTTGAGTGTGGCTCAGAACAGGAGAACGTTTACAAAAGGTCCAGGCTGCTGTCAAACTGCTCAGCCAATTGAACCACATGATCTCACAGAAACTCTGGTGCTTGGAGTGGCAGTGGCAGATAAGGATGCACTTGGGAGTCTGGCAGGCCTCTTGGGCATCCCTGGTGGCTCAGATGGAAAAGAATCTGCCTGCAGTGCAGGAGAACCACGTTCGATCCCTGGGTCTGGAAGATCCCCTGGAGAAGGGAATGGCTCCCCACTCCAGTATCCTTGCCTGGACAATTCCATGGACAGAGGAACCTGGCAGTCTATAGTCCATGGGATTGCAAAAAACTGGACATGACTGACTGACTAGCACACACATAGGTAAAAAGTAGAGCAGAACCTTGGTTCTGGAGCAAAGGCCTGCATCCACTGCAAATAACTACTCTCCTTGTGACAAATTGCTGTTGACCTGAATTTTTAGAGGCTGAATGCTTAAACATTTAAAATGCTGGTTAAAATGCCAGTTTTCCATGAGACCGGAATAGCTTTTCATAAACTTGGTGTTATATGACCCACCAAGCCATAAAATTGGCACTACACTGCCATAATTTTGTCAAATGGAAGAGAAATGTACCCACTCTGGCCTGAGCAAGCCCTCAGGGCACCAGTATGTTTCTTGAAGAAACATGATCTCCATACCTGCTTCAATGACTTCTCTAGCCCAGCCTGCACTATGGCCTTGTGGGTTGGTCTCTATAATCCATGGAAAGAGGAAGAGATTACCTGGAGCTGATTAAACAATGATTCTGTACCACATGAAGACACCATCTGAGGGTGGACAACTACAGCACTACTGACGCTCTCTGTGACATACCTGTAGGACAGAAGTGATGGAATATCCGCCCATTGGGCAAAACTTTGAGCAGTCTACCTGCTTGGTTTCCTGGAAGGAGAAGTGGCCACATTTATCATGATATGGGCTTCCCAGGTGGTGCTAGTGGTAAAGAACCCACCTGCCAATGCAGGAGACATAAGAGACACAGGTTCAATTCCTGGTTCAGGAAGATCCCTGGGAGAGGAAATGGCAACTGATTCCAGTATTCTTGCCTAGAGAATCCCATGGATAGAGGAGCCTAGAGGGCTACAGCTCGTAGGGTCTCAAAGAGTGAGACATGACTGAAGCAACCTAGCACTCACACACATGATATATAATATGTTAGTTCCAATCCCTGGGTTGGAAGATCCCTTGGAGAAGGGAATGGCTACCCACTCCAATATTCTGGCCTGGAGAATTCCGTGGATTATATAGTCATGGGGTTGCAAAGAGTTGGACACATCTGAGCGACTTTCTGTTTCACATATTAGTTTCAGGTATACAACATAGTGACTCAAAATTCTTATAGATTAGCATATTAAAAAGCAGAGACATTACTTTGCCAACAAAGGTCCATCTAGTCAAGGCTGTGGTTTTTCCAGTGGTCATGTATGGATGTGAGAGTTGGACTGTGAAGAAGGCTGAGCACTAAAGAATCGATGCTTTTAAACTGTGGTGTTGGAGAAGATTCTTGAGAGTCCCTTGGACTGCAAGGAGATACAGCCAGTCCATCCTCAAGGAGATCAGTCCCAGGTGTTCATTGGAAGGACTGATGCTGAAGCTGAAACTCCAGTACTTTGGCCACCTGATGCGAAGAGCTGACTCATTGGAAAAGACCCTGATGCTGGGAAAGATTGAGGGCAGGAGGAGAAGGGGACGACAGGGGATGAGATGGTTGGATGGCATCACCGACTCAATGGACATGGGTTTGGGTGGATTCCAAGAGTTGGTGATGGACAGGGAGGCCTGGCGTGCTGTGGTTCATGAAGCCCCAAAGAGTCGGACGTGACTGAGTGACTGAACTGAACTGTCATATAGCACCATCTAATCTGTGATATTATATGACTGTATTAGTGAAGGAGGACTGATACTAGTATGAATTCTAAGCATTTTACTATTTTTGCCAGTGAGTCTACAACTCTCTTATTTCTTAGGCTGTAGATGACTGGATTTAACAAAGGGATTATGACAATGTAAAACAGAGAGTCCATCATATCCTCATCATCTGTTTGTGCAGATCCAGGGTGCACATACATGAATAGAAGAGCCCCATAGTATAAAGAGACAGATAGCAGGTGGGCTGCACAGATGGAGAAGCCCCTCCTTATGCATTGTAAAGACTTCTTTTTCAAAACTGTAAACAGAACAAGTGTATAAGAGGCAAGAACAATGAGAATAGTGGACACCTGTATAGACCCAGAGAAAATAAATATCACCAGAAATTTAATGGAAGGGTCAGTGCAGAAAATCTTAAACAATGTTATATCACTGTGTATTATATCACAGTAAAATTTATGTACTATGTTGGAGTTGCAGAAAGTTAATTTGAATTAAAAAAGCATTATGAATTATAGCATGGAAAAGGCCACCTAAAAATGACAAAACTAACAGCCAGATGCAATCTGCTAGCTTTCTTAGTGAAGCTTTTGAAATTGATCAATAAAATACAGACACAAAAAGGACTGTAGAAGTCATAAACAATGAAAGAAAACATGCCTCTTTGCCTTTTCCTAAGCATCACTCTAAGCTAAGATCATCTCCTGCAGTGTAGTTCTGTTTTCACTGTCTTACTCCCATGCCATTTTTTTTCCTCCTTGCTTTTCCTTTTCTTTGTGTGATATGACAGGTGATTACCAAAGAAGTTCAGTTCAGTTCAGTTGCTCAGTCATGTCCAACTCCTTGCGACCCCATGAACTGCAGCACAGAGTCCACCGAAACCCATGTCCATTGAGTCGGTGATGCCATCAAACCATCACATCCTCTGTCGTCCCCTTCTCCTCTTGCCCTCAATCTTTCCCAGCATCAGGGTCTTTTCCAATGAGTCAGCTCTTCACATCAGGTGCCCAAAGTATTGGAGTTTCAGCTTCAGCATCAGTCCTTCCAATGAACACCCTGGACTGATCTCCTTTAGGATGGACTGGTTGGATCTCCTTACAGTCCAAGGGACTCTCAAGAATCTTCTCCAACACCACAGTTCAAAAACATCAATTCTTCAGTGCTCAGCTTTCTTTATAGTCCAACTCTCACACCCATACATGACCACTGGAAAAACCATAGCCTTGACTAGATGGACCTTTGTTGGCAAAGTAATGTCTCTGCTTTTTAATATGCTATCTAGGTTGGTCATAACTTTCCTTCCAAGGAGTGAGCGTCTTTTAATTTCATGGCTGCAATCACCATCTGCAGTGATTTTGGAGACCCAAAAAATAAAGTCTGACACTGTTTCCACTGTTTCCCCATCTATTTGCTGTGAAGTGATGGGACCAGATTCCATGATCTTAGTTTTCTGAATGTTGAGCTTTAAGCCAACTTTTTCACTCTCCTCTTTCACTTTCATCAAGAAGCTTTTTAGTTCCTCTTCACTTTCTGCCATAAGGGTGGTGTCATCTGCATATCTGAGGTTATTGATATTTCTCCCAGCAATCTTGATTCCAGCTTGTGCTTCCTCCAGCCCAGCATTTCTCATGATGAAAGTTACCATAGCCTAAATAAAGTGGAATATGGGACCTTTGACGGCAGACGAAATTCCTGGGATTTGCCTCTGTTCAATCAAATACTAACCTGCCTCCACTGTGGAGTTAAAAGTATTAAGAGTCTCTGTCTCTAGGTCTATGGTTTATAAGAATCAAAGATACCATAAACAATTCCCCCTTAGAGTAACTTCACTATTTTAGTACTTTATGCATTTTTAGTCATGTTCTAGAACATAAAAGCATATAAAATGATTGCATTTGTTTTTTGCTTTATTTTGGTATTATATAAACAGTTTAATAAAAATTTTGTAATAAGAAGTAAAAAGTATTTAGGAAATTTATTAGATGCTAACATAAGTCCCAAAATTATAGGACATTATAAGTACAAAAAAATTTGGATACTAATCATTACATGGCAAGATCAAAACTATACAATTTAGTTAATGCTTTAATGAAAATAGATATTACTATGAGATCTAAGAATATCTCTTTAACACTTTTGTCAGTGAATCTATGACTTTCTTATTTCTCAGGCTGTAGATAATTGGATTTAAGAAAGGAATTATGACAGTGTAAAATAGAGAGTCTATCATATCTTGATCATCTGCTTGTTCAGATCCAGGGTGCACATACATGAAGAGAAGAGGCCCATAGTATAAAGAGACAGACAAAAGGTGGGCTCCACAGGTGGAGAAGGCTTTCCTTATTCCTTGTATAGACTTCTTTTTTAATATTGTAAAGAGAATAAGTATATAAGAGATAAGAACAATGAGAATGGTAAACACCTGAATTGAACCAGAGAAAATAAATACCATCAGAACATTAATAGAGGGATCAGTACAAGAAATTTTAATCAGTGGCATAATGTCACAATAAAAGTGATGTATTATATTAGAGTTACAAAATGTTACTCTGAATAACAAACCTGTATGAATTATGGAATGTATAAGGCCACCTAAAAATGATAAGACTACTAGTTGCATGCATAGCCTATTGGCCATAATCACTGAATAAAGTAATGGTTTGCAGATAGCCACATAGCGATCATATGCCATTGTTGACAGCAGAAAACATTCTGTGGTTACACTGATTACAAAGGAAAAGAATTGTACTATGCATTCAGAGAGAGATATCATCTTACTCTTGCCTAGGAAGTTGGCCAGCATTTTGGGGGTCACTGTAGATGATACCCAGGCATCCACAAATGCTAAACTCCCAAGGAATAAGTACATGGGGATGTGAAGGTGAGGGTCATTGCAGATGAGAGCAATCAGACCAAGGTTCCCCATGATGGTGATGAGATATATCATGAAGAACAGAAGGAACAGGGGGATTTGCCACTCTGGTTGATGTGTAAGACCTGTGAGAATGAACTCCATCAGCTCTGTTGCATTTTTTGTTTCCATATCCTTGATAGATAGCCTCTGAAACAAGTGCAGTAAATGGAAAAGAAAGTTATCAAGCATTTTAAAACTAATATTTGTTGAAGGTAATTGAAATAAAACCATATACTATCTAAATGCTCTTTAATAATCTTACTATAGTACATAAAAATTACTTGTGTAAGTTATGTTAAAACAGTTCAATTACAACATTTAAAAATTTGTACAGAAATGAGCAGATTTAGAAGAGAAGAAAGACTTTCTGGAGATGAGCAAAATTAGGGAATACTATAGAATGAGATCAAGAAATTCTATGTGTAGGACATGGATGCAGCATCTAAGTACAGATGTTAGAAGGACCCAGTTTATAAAGTGAATTGAATGCCATATGAATGATCTTGAGCTATATTCTTCAAGAAATAAGTAAGAAATGAAAACATATAAAACAGAAAGTGGCAACATCAGTTATTTTTGAAATTAAATATTTGATTGCAGAAAATAGACTGCAAGGAGAAAAACTTGTGTCATAAATACTAATCAGGAAGTTGTGACTATTGTCCAGTGACTCCCAAACTAGATTAGACATCAGAATTGTCTGAGGGAAATTTTGTGCAAATTATAGATTCTGAAGTATTGCTGTAGACATCAGATCAGTAGATCTTGAATGGAGTCTGATAATATGTATTGTAGAAATATTCCCCAGGTGATTTAAATGTGTGTGAAGTTCTTAATTCATGTGTGATATGACATTAGGAGTGACAAAGAAGACAAAGTGAGAGATTAAAATAAATCAGAATGAAGACTCATTTGTGTTGCTGAATGCAAGTTTGTGTCCCCGATGTACTGTGAGGTCAAACAAACCAAAATGTCTGAGTTTGGAGTAGAGAAAGGTATATTGCAGGGACTAGCAAGGAGAATGGGTGGCTTCAGCTCAAAAAATCCTAACTCACCAATGGTTTTCAAAAACTGATGTTGAAAGCTCAGATGAAATGGCCAGTTTTTGCAAGGAGCATCCTCTGAACACCCAGGTATATAATTCTACAAAAGCTTAATAAAAATAAAAAGTAATGACTTGGGAGTCATAGAAGTGGCTAAAATATAGTATGATCTATCCATTGGGAAATGTATACAAGGTAAAGGGAAATGTAGCATGAAAATAAATTTGAGGAAATTTAAAGAGATTTAAAAGTGGATATGTGTGTGTGTGTGTGTGTGTGTGTAGGTATATACATAATTTTAGATACATAACACCTGATCCTATTTTCTACCTAATAAGTCTAGAAACCAAACTTCTAGAAACTGACTTTTCCTTGAGCCTAATGTAAGGGGGCTTGATCTACTGCTAGTAACTCTACTGCACATACACTGAGTTTGGAATATAGAGAGAGAATGACAAAGACTTGATGTGTGCAGAAGAGCATTTTGGTTGCCAACTCAATCAAGGGAACAGTATCACGTCCCTAGAAAATGAATCCTGTGCCCATCACAATGGCATTTTCAGTGTGATTTGTAGTATTTAAGTTCAGCAACAATGATAACAAGGCTATTGAGCTAGAGCTAGAACATGATTTGGAGTGTTGACTACCCATTTCTCCAGTGGGTTTCTCCAACTTTCCTAGCATTTCTTTGCTGGATTCAGTTTTCATTCAATTAACTGTTTTCCTCTTGGAACCAAGAGCACTGGCTCACCCAAAAGAGAAAAGGAAAGACCAGAAAAGGCTACTGAGCAGACTCATCAGAAAAGAGGGAAGGAGTTGGAAAGCTGAATGTAGGGAACTTAAAGAGAGGAAAATACTTTAAAAGCACAAAGGAATGTAGAGTGCCAAAAGTGAAATCACTGCTCTTGTTAAGATAAGGAGTGAACAGAGATAATTGAATCTGGAAATTAAGAGATTTTTAGTGGCTTTAGTGAGAGCAGTTTCCATTTTGTCCTAGAACTGAATCAAAGAACACTGGAAACTGAATGGAAGCAAATGGCACAGCAGTGAGGAGAATGAAACAGAGTATCTGAGATGTGAAGAACAGATGAGGTTTTTTTTTTCCTTGTAGAAAAATGTCATGAGAATTTTCAAAAGAGATAGAGGAGGGCATTGAGATGAGATTGGGTAGGGAAGTAGAATGAGATGTGTAGGTGGGTGGGAAGAAAACATGAAACCACAAAAAGCAGAAAGAAAGTAAGGAATGTAGATGGATAAGTGTAGAAAAGAGAAGGAAATGAAGAGGGAGAGGAAGTATCAGAGAAAGGCTGAAGATGAAATAAGGGGAAAGTCTCAATGGTTTGGGGGGCCTTATGTTTATATTAACCCTGGTTTTCCTTGAAATTTTTCAACACTGGGAAACTTTCCTTTTTCTTTCCTTCAAATATCCAAGTTTTTATTCCTATGGAATTTGTGTATGACAGTGTTTAATTTAAATAAATTTACTTCAGAAATGTATATTGTCTATAAATAAACTAACACTGCATCAAACTTTATGTTTGAAAGATCCTTTACCTTTGCTGTTACTGAGATTAGAGCTGACTTTCTCTAGAAATCCTTCTGGTTTTCTGTCACAGCATTTGTTTATCCACAGTTTTTATTAGCAGAATAAAATTGAGCCAAAGACTGGAACTGAATAAAGGTCATATAAATAACCAATGCCAATAACTGCAACTGTTAACTGTGTATTTATTTGAAATACACTTTCCTTCCATTCAGTCCCAAATCAGTAAATAATGAAAAATTCTCAATTCAGTGTATGGGTACTTATGAAGTAATAAAAGTCAAAATGATTAAGGGCCATTTCCAGAACTTTTGCATATATATGTACACAGATATACTCAATGAAATAATTAAGGAGTGGATGAAAGGATAGAGGGGTTACTATTTAGGTGATATAATTTGAAATTTAATCCACCAGTATAGTTAGTTAAATGGAATAAATATTTTGAACACAATTATCAGAAAGATTACTTACACAGGAAACATTGTGATCTAAATATTTAAACCAACTTTTAATTTAACGTTCTAGTTTACCAACTCTTATCCTGTGGAGTCTTGTGATTATGTTAAGCAGATAATTAAGTATGATTAAATGGTAAAATGTAGCCTTAGAGCTATTCTGCTTATTCATATTTACTCATAATAGTAAAATAAACAGATTATTCACTATTTACTTTCAATTTTCAAATGACTGTTCAGGTATCTTGTAAACCAAATCAAAATTATTGTAAATTTAAAAGTATTTTAAATTTCTATTAAAAGTGAATATTATAAGAGTCATCCTCTCTTACCTATAGCTGTTAAGGAATTGTTGAGATTCTTTGAGAGTTTGGCTTTCAGAAGCAAAAAATAATACAAGAGCCCCAGAATGACAGTAACAGGAGTGATAATTCTTCCCACGGATTCACTTTGGAGGCTTAATTTTCCAGGCTCAGGGAAATGCTGCTTATATACATTTTAACTATGTGCATTTGCCAGAAGGGGAAGGAATAATAAAATAAAATTCCCCTGATAGCACCATTGATTCCCTTAATGACAACCTAGTACGATGTTAAAGTGTTACACTCAGTATGTCAGCAAATTTGGGAAACTCAGTAATAATGAGAGTCCATTAAAAATCCTTGAAGAGTTATGTGATTTCATCTCAGTTCTTTTTACAAAGAAAAATCTGGCAGATATGTTTGGGACATAAGAGAGAATGAGCAGATTGGAGGCAATAAGTAATTAGAGTTTTAGAGGTAGGTGGTTATGAAGCTGAGGGCCACAGTGGTATCTGCAAGAATGTACCTAGAATCAATAATGGGAGGAAGACAAGGGGTGGACCTGACGGTGAATCACTCGTTAGTCTTAGAGTATGGAGTGAAAATGAACATCTGGAGCACACACATCCAAACCCTTGTTCGTGTCTTTCCTAGCCTCTCACTGGGCAGTACGGTATCATATCTTGACATTATTTGAACTTTGTTAGTAAGTACGCATGTTAGTATGCAAAGCTTCTCATTGTCATCCACACATTCCAATAACCTTTACATGTGACTATTTTTCTAATTAATTTCACTTTTTAAAAAAAAATTCTAGGAATATTGACCATTATTTTCCTATTCTGCCTCTTCATTCTTACCCATCCTAAACTTTCAGTTTATCTATTAACCTTCTTAGTAAAGTTTTCCAGATTGACCTACAAATACATACACAGCCAGAAGGGACTTTAGAAATCATCATAGATAGTGAGCAATAACTTGCCTTTTGTCTCTCTCGGAGCCCAGGAAGGTAAAAGCATCTCTCATAGTGTAGCTCTTTGTCTTCATTATCTTAGATCCCCTGTCATTTTTTTTTTCTCATTGCTCTCCCATTTCTTTCTGTGATATGAGAGTTGATTCCCATGAGAAGTGAAATTTACCATGCACCAAATAAAGTGGAATGTAAACCCTTTTGATGGCCAGCAGAATTCCTAGGGTTTGCCTCTCTTCATTCAAATACCAACCCGCCTCCACTTTGAAGTTAAATGTGATTGACTTGTAAGTGTCAAAGACATCATAAACAAGTCTCCTTCAGAGGAACTTCTCTGTTTTAATATTTAATGCATTTTAAAACCACATGGAAGAACATACAGGCATAGAAAATACTTGGGGTTTTTTGCTTTATTTTAGTATTCTATAAAGAGGATTCAAATTTTTACATGTTTTGAATAAGAACATGAATCTATTTTATGGGACTTATTAGTTACTAATGTCTTAAGTCACTAAAATATTAGAACAATTATACATCCAAAAAAAACTGAACACTATCACATAGCAACATCTAAACTATATAATATTGTTAATATTTAAATGAAAAGAGTACCGATAATACTATGAGATAAAACCATCTCCCTTTAACATTTTTGCCAGGGAATCTATAACTTTCTTATTTCTCAGGCTGTAAATAATTGGATTTAAGAAAGGAATTATGACAGTGTAAAATAAAGAGTCCATCATATCTTGATCATCTGCTTGTGTGGATCCAGGTCGCACATACATGAAGAGAAGAGGCCCATAGTATAAAGAGACAGACAGGAGGTGGGCCCCACAGGTGGAGAAGGCCTTCCTTATGCCTTGCAAAGATTTCCTTTTTAATATTGTAAAGAGAACAAGTGTGTATGAGACAAGAACTATCAGAATGGTGAACACCTGTATTGAGCCAGAGAAAATAAATATCATCAGAACATTAATAGAAGGGTCAGTACAAGAAATTTTAATCAGTGGCATGATATCACAGTAAAAATGAAGTATTATGTTAGAGTTACAGAAGGTTAATCTGAATAAAAAACCTGTATGAATTAAGGCATGAAGAAGGCCACCTACAAATGATGAGACTAGCAGCTGCGTGCATAGTCTATTGGTCATAATCACTGGATAAAGTAGTGGTTTGCAAATGGCTACATAGCGATCATATGCCATTGTTGCCAGCAGAAAACATTCTGTGGTTACACTGATTGCAAAGGAAAAGAATTGTATCTTGCATTCAGAGAGAGAGATCATCTTACTCTTGCCTAGGAAGTTGATTAACATCTTGGGGGTCACTGTGGATGATAACCAAGTATCCACAAAGGCCAAGTTCCCAAGAAAAAAGTACATCGTGATATGAAGTTGAGGGTCATTGTAGATGAGTGCAATCAGACCAGTGTTTCCCATGATGGTGATGAGATATATCATAAAGAACAGCAGAAACAGGGGAATTTGCCACTCTGGTTGATGTGTAAGTCCTGTAAGAATGAACTCTCTCAGCTCTGTTGCATTTTTGGTTTCCATATCCTTAATAGATGGCATCTGAAATGCAATGTGGTAAATGGAAAAAGAAGATCATTTATTTTTAAAAGTGAATCCGCTGAGGGCAATTGAAATAAAAGCATATACTAACCTGAATATTTTTTATTTACTCTTACTATGATACATGAAAATTAGTAGTAGAAAAGTTATATTAGAATAATGCAATTACATCACGTAAAATTTTTTTCAGAAGTGAGCAGATTTAGAACACAGAAAAGCATTATGTCATTTAAAACTTTGCACAGAAACGAGAAGATTTAGAAGAGAAGAAAGACATTCTGAAGATGAGCAAACTTATTGAATACTAAATAACCTCGGATATACAGATGACACCACCCTAATGGCAGAAAGCAAAGAGAAACTAAAGAACCTCTTGATGAAAGGGAAAGAGCAAAGTGAAAAAGTTGGCTTAAAACTCAACATTCAGAAAACTAAGATCATGGCATCTGGTCCCATCACTTCATGGCAAATAGATGGGGAAACAATGGAAACAGTGACAGACCTTATCTTTTGGGGCTCCAAAATCACTGCAGATGGTGACTTCAACCATGAAATTAAAAGACACTTGCTCCTTGGAAGAAAAGCTACGACCAACCTAGACAGCATATTAAAAAGCAGAGACATTACTTTGTCAACAAAGGTCCATCTTGTCAAAGCTATGGTTTTTCCAGTAGTCAAGTATGGATGTGAGAGTTGGAATATAAAGAAAGCTGAGCACTGAAGAATTGAAGCTTTTGAACTGTGGTGTTGAAGGAGACTCTTGAGAGTCTTTTGGACTTCAAGGAGATCAAACCAGTCAATCCTAAATGAAATCAGTCCTGAATATTCATTGGAAGGACTGACATTGAAGCTGAAGCTTCAATACTTTGGCCACCTGATGCAAAGAACTGGCTCATTGGAAAAGACCCTGATGCTGGGAAAGGTTGAAGGCAGAAGGAGAAGGGGACAACAGAGGATGAGATAGTCAGATGGCATCACCAACTCAATGGACATGAGTTTGAACAAGCTCTGGGAGTTGGTGATGGACAGGGAAGCCTGGCGTGCTGCAGTCCATGGGGTCGCAAAGAGTCGGACACGACTAAGCGACTGAATTGACTGAAAGAGTAAGGTCAAGAAATTCTTTGTGTAGAGCATGGATTCATTGTGTAGAACAAAGTAGCAATGTTAGAAGGGACCAGTGTATAAAATGAATGAAATGTCATGTGAAGATCTTCAACTTCCTTCTGCAAGCATTCGGCAAGAATCTTAAACTTATTAGACAAAGAGGGAGAACATCACTTATTTTTTGAATTTAAATATTTGGCTATAGAAAATAGGGTGCAGGGAGAAGAAACTTGCGTCATAAACAATAATTAGGAAGCTGTAGCTATTGTCCAATGATTCCTAAACCAGATTACATATCAGAATTGTCTGGGGGAGTTTTGTGCAAAATATTGATTCTGAAGTATAACTGAAGAAATTGATTCAGTAGATCATGAATGGGCTCTGATAAAAGGAATTTTATAAATATTCACCAGGTGACCTAAATGTATGTGAAATTCTTAGTTCATGTGATATAATGTTAGTAATGATGAGGAAGACAAAGAGATCAAAATAAAATGAGAATGAAGATCACTTGTACTGCTGAACTCAAGTTTGTGTCCCCGATGCATAGAAAGACCAAACAAACCAAAAAGTTTATTTGGGAGTTTTGAACAGAGAAAGGTTTAGTACAGGGCCAGGCAAGGGGAATATGTGGCTTACGTTCTAAAATCCTAACTCATCCTTGGTTTTTGAGGAAGAGTTTTTAAAGGCAAAACTTGGGATGAGGGGGCTGCAGAATGTATGACTCTCTTCTGATTGGTTTGTGATGGGGTAACAGGGTGTGTTCCAGGAATCTTGTGCTCAGCCTGAAGTTACCATCCTCCACCTGGATAGAGGCCTTAAAGAAGAACTTAAAGTTATGTTGTTATGTATATTCCTTGAGGGAGAACAAGGACCCTGCTTCATCTCTGCAATATTGTTTGCTGACTGTTCCTCTTTGCTTCTGTATTCCCCCCCTTTTCCTAATTAGGAACTGTTTGAATCTGACCTTAGGAACTCAGGGAAGGTCTAAGAGCTAAAGCTTTTTTCCTACAAAGAAATGGGAAATACTGAAAATCTTTTGTACTCATGAGGGCCCTACAGGGTCCTGCTCAGTGTCACTGGAACTTGGTGACATGTAAGATATGAAGGAGTGATTAGTAAAGGAGAGAGAGTAACTAAGTGACTGGGCAGATGGACATCAAAAATTGACATAGAAGACTCAGATGCAGTAGCTAGGTTTTGCAAGAACATCCTCTGGATAGTCAAGTTAGATAAACTTCACAGTATGATTATACAAAAGATTGATAGAAATAATGACTTGGGAGTCATTGAGGTGGCTGAAATACATAGTATGTATGACCTTTCCATTGGCCAGTGTGAGTAAGGTAAAAAGAGAGAAGGCATGAAAATAAACTTGAGGAAGTTATATTAGAGAGAAATGGATGTATATAATTTATTAGATGGAAAAATCTGATCCTCTTTTTTTACCACATGAGTTTTGGGGGCAAACAAAAACTGTCATCCACTCTAGAAGCCAAAATTCTAGAAAGTGACTTTGTCCTTCCCCTTGAACCTAGGATGGGGCAGGGAGGGGTGGGAGGGGGGGTGTTTAGTGAGGCATTTGATTTAGGGTTAGACACTCAAACTCTTCCCTTGTGGCTCAGCTGGTAAAGAATCTGCCTGCAATGTGGCAGACCTGGGTTTGATCCCTGGGTTGGGAAGATCCCCTGGAGAAAGGAAAGGCTACCCTTCTCCAGTATTCTGGCCTAGAGAATTTCATGGACTGTATAATCCACAGCGTCGCAAAGAGTCAGACATGACTCAGCAACTTTCACTTTCACTCAAACTCAGGGCTCCCTGGTAGCTCAGCTGGTAAGGAATCTGCCTGCAATGCAGGAGACCTGGGTTCAGTCCCTGAGTTGGGAAGACCCCCTGGAGGAAGGCTTGGCAACCCACTCCAGTATTCTTGCCTGGAGAAATCCCCATGAACAGAGGAGCTTGGCGGGCTGCAGTTCATGGGGTTGCAAAGAGTGGGACACGGCTGAGCAACTAAGCAAAGCACCCAAACTCACCACACTGCATTTAGAACATATATAAAGACAAAAATTATATGTGCACGAAAGGGATTTTGTTTGCCAACTTAACCAAGGAAAAAGTGTTGTAACCCCAGAAAATGAATCCTATGTCCACAACAATGGCATTGTCAGTGTGCGTTGCGGCATTTAAGTTCAGCTACAATGATAACCGGTCTTACTGAACCAGAACTGAAACATGATTTGGGTGTCAGCTGTCTGATTTCTTTCTTTGTGTGCCTTCCCATTTATCCAGTGGATTTCTTCAACTCACCCTAACGTTTCTTCATTGGAGCCAATTTCCGTTCAAATAACTTAATTCTTCTTGCAACCAAGAGCTCTGAGTCACCCAAAAGGAGAAAAAGACAAAAAAAAAAAAAAAAAAAAAAAAATGCTCCTGAGCAGAGTGAATAGAAGAAACAGGAGGGAATTGGAAAGATGTGTTGGGAACTCAAACAGAAGAAAATACTCAAGAAGAACGAAGTCAAATACAGTCCTTAAAGCCAAATGAATATTTTGATAGGACAGAGTGAAAAGAAATCTTTGCATGTGGGAATTAAGCGACTTTTAGTGGCTTTAGTGAGAGCAGTTTTCATATCGTAACAGAGTTGAGTTAGAGAACAATCAGAAGTGGCCTAGCAGTGAGGAGAATGAAAGAAGGGATCTAACATGTTGGGAACAGTTGACATTTCTTTACCACCGGGAGACAGATGCGGATTTTTTTTCCTGTAGAACAATATCATGTAGTTTTTCAAAAGAGAAAGAGGAGGGTATGGAGATAAGAATGGGTAGAGAAGTGAAGTGGAAACTTTGAGTGAAAAGAAAACAAAAAGGAACAAAAAAACAGAAAGAGACTAAGGACCATGGATAAGCATAGGAAAGATCAGGAAATGGAGAGAGAGAGAAGTATTAGAAAGGCTGAAGATTAAATAAACGTCTCAGAGTTTGGGGGCTTAGTGGTGGCAAATATTTGTCTTAACTCTGGTTTCATCCAAAGTTGGCAGCACTGGGAAACCTTTCTTTTACTTTTCTTCAAAATTCCAAGTTTATTTTCATGTGCAATTTATATATGAAATAGTATTGCATTTTCAATTCATTTTAAAATTGTTCATAAATATACTAGCATTGCCTCAAAGTTCTTTTTATATTTAAAAGATGCTTTATCATTGTTATTACTGTAATCAGAGCTGAATTTATCTAGAAATTCAGCTTTTCTTTATAGCATTTGCTTCTCCGCAACTTTTAGTAGCAGAATCAAATTGAGCTAAAAACTAAAACTGAATAAAGGCAATGTACCTGTAATTGCAGTTCTTCCATGCAATCTCAAATTAATAAATAATCAAAAATTCTTAATTCAGTGTGTGGGTACTTAAGGCCTACCTTTTACTAAAGGTCAAAAGAGACTAGAGGGGTATTTTTACCGTTTCAGAAGATACATAAATAGATAGATAGATGATATATTTACATATTCAGTGAAATAACCTAAGAAATACATGGAAAAGTAGTGAATATAGGTTAACTAAGTAGAATAAATATTTTGAATACAGTTGTCAGGAAGATCTTGCATGGGAAACATTGTGGCCTAAATATTTCAACCCACTTTTAATTTATTTAATGTTCCAGTTTACCAAAGCTTATCTTATGGAATAATTATATAATAGTTGTATTAACCAAATAATTAAATATCACTAAGGATTACAATGTGGCCTTAGCGCTATCTTGCTTGACCATATTTACTCACAATAATAAAATATACAGATTATTCACTATTTGCTTTCCATTTTCACCTGGCTATTTTGATATCTTGTAAACCAAATCAAAATTATTATAAATTTTATAGTATTTTAAACTTTCAGTTCAGTTCAGTTGCTCAGTCGTGTCTGACTCTTTGTTTTCAGTAAAAACATAATGTTATTATAGAAATCATTCTCTCTTACCAGTATCTACTAAGAAGTTTTCAAGATCCTTTTAGGGTTCAGCTTTCTGAAGTAGAAAATAATACAAGAGCACTGCAATGACAATAACACAGGCAATAGTTCTTTGTACATTGTTTCATTTTGAAGGCTTCATTTTCCAAGTTCAGGAAACTGTTGTTTATATGAATTTGTCTTTAACACAGAGTAAATAAGTTGTACAGTTGTGTGCTTTTGTCAGAAGAGGAAAGAGCGTAGAACTCAAATTCCCCTGATGATGCCCAAAGATTCCCTTTAGGACAATGCTAAGCTGGTCTGCTGGGCATTTTGAACTTGGACATGTATGAGAAATCCAGGTTGTCTCATTGGGCATTACAGACTGAAATCATAAACATCAAGTCATTGTAGACAGTTCCCAGGTTTCTCAATTGAAATTGCACTTCATACCACTTCTTTCCACCACAGGCACTTTTGAAATGTTTATGCAAACTCCAGTTTATCTATAAATTTGATATACTAAGTTCTTTGATGAGTACAATATTGTCTGAGCTCATCACTCATGATTTCAGTGAGGCCAAAGTTACAGATTCTCTTTAGAAGTCAACTCCTAAATCTTTCCTTCTTGGGCAAACCGTGGCTCACATTCCACAACTACACCTGACTTCCTACTTTAAGCTGAAAACTAGTGAGAAATCTTACTAGGCAAAATTCGCAGGAGGAGAAAAAGAAAAAGAAAACCGAAGACCACTGTGGGAAGTGGCCTAAGTTAGTGCTTCTCAAACATTAATCCCTATGAATATTCCAGAGGTTTTTTTAAAATGCAAGTTCTGTTTAAGTAGTGATGACTGTGTATCTACATTTCTAATATGGTGTTGTCTCCAGACATTTGCCTTCTTCAGTTTCATCATCTGAAGGCCTACCTTATCAAAGAACTAGATCATTAGAGAAATAAACCAAAAAATTTTGCAAATGTAGCAGAAATATAAAGAGAAGCAAAGAGGAGTCAGAGTGGACAAGGGAGGCCAGCATTGGTGGGGTCACATCAGACCTCACGGTAGGTGAGATTTTGTTCTATCAGTTCAGTTCAGTCGCTCAGTTGTATCTGACTCTTTGTGACCCCATGAATTGCTGCACGCCAGGCCTCCCTGTCCATCACCAACTCCCGGAGCTTACTCAAACTCACGCCCATCGAGTCGGTGATGCCATCCAGCCATCTCATCCTCTGTCGTCCCCTTCTCCTCCTGCCCCCAATCCCTCCCAGCATCAGGGTCTTTTCCAATAAGTCAACTCTTCGCATGAGGTGGCCAAAGTACTGGAGTTTCAGCTTCAGCATCAGTCCTTCCAATGAACACCCAGGACTGATCTCTTCTAGGATGGACTGGTTGGATGTCCTTGCAGTCTAAGAGACTCTCAAGAATCTTCTCCAACACCACAGTTCAAAAGCATCAATTTTTCAGTGCTCAGCTTTCTTCACAGTCCAACTCTCACATCCATACATGACCACTGGAAAAACCATAGCCTTGACTAGATGGACCTTTGTTGGCAAAGTAATGTCTCTGCTCTTTAATATGCTGTCTAGGTTGGTCATAACTTTCCTTCCAAGGGGCAAGCATCTTTTAAGTTCGTGGCTGCAATCACCATCTGCAGTGATTTTGGAGCCCAAAATAATAAAGTCTGACACTGTTTCCACTGTCTCCCCATCTATTTCCCATGAAGTGACGGGACCAGATGCCATGATCTTAGTTTTCTGAATGTTGAGCTTTAAGCCAGCTTTTTCACTCTCCTCTTTCATTTTCATCAAGAGGCTTTTTAGTTCCTCTTCACTTTCTGCCATAAGGGTGGTGTCATCTGCATATCTGAGGTTATTGATATTTCTCCCGGCAATCTTGATTCCAGCTTGTGCTTCCTCCAGCCCAGCATTTCTCATGATGTACTCTGCATATAAGTTAAATAAGCAGGGTGACAATATACAGCCTTGACGTACTCCTATTCCTATTGGGAACCAGTCTGTTGTTCCATGTCCAGTTCTAACCTGCATACAGGTTTCTCAAGAGGCAGGTCAGGTGGTCTGGTATTCCCATCTCTTTCAGAATTTTCCACAGTTTATTGTAATCCACACAGTCGAAGGCTTTGGTGTAGTCAATAAAGCAGAAATAGATGTTTTTCTGGAACTCTCTTGCTTTTTCCATGATCTAGCAGATATTGCCAATTTGATCTATATCCCAACTTAAATGAAAACTGTTGAGGGATTTTGCACATGGTGGTCGCATATTCAGATTTGCCTTTAAGTATAAACAAAGTTGCCATTGAGCATTCACTGAAGAAAATAATGGCATTATTTACATCAAAATATTATAATATGACAATTGTGATATTGTGTTTTTATATCTGAAGTGTACAATGAATGTTTAACCTCCACTTGGGATTTGATTGGAAGTTAGAGGGAAAGCAAAGGACATATTTTGGGTCATTTTTCAATTCTTCTGTGTACTTAGAATTCTGCTAGTGAAAGATAAAAAGGAGGTGAAAAAGAAAACATAGATAACGAGAAGTCACTGTGGAAACTCAGCAGACAGATGAAGTAAGTAGTATAATGTGCATCAACACATATAATATGTAGCTTGTCTTAAACATACTGCCCACCTCAATATTGTGTAACTATCTTCTCAGTCTTTTTTTTTTTAACCTATCAGGTTGTTGTTTTTTTTGTTTTTTTTTAAATCTAACAGGTGTCTACATTGTTGCTTCCAGTATAAGAAGTCTTTCCAATGTTATCATTTCAGTAGGTGGGTCATGATATCTCACTATGGTCTTAATTTGCATTTCTCCCAATGACAAATTACATTGAGAATGTTTATTCTGTCTTATGAAACAAATCCAAAAATATATTGTTATGATTTATGTCAAATAAAATTCTAGTATGTTTTCTTATAAGGATTTGTGCATGCTAAGTCACTTCAGTCGTGTCTGACTCTTTGCAACCCTATAGACCAGGGCCCACCAGCCTCTTCTGTCCATGGGATTCTCCAGGCAAGAATTTTGGAGTGGGTTCCCATTCCCTACTCCAGGGTATCTTCTCAACCCAGGGATCAAACCTACATCTCTAATGTCTGCTGCATTAGCAGGTGAATTCTTTACCACTAGTCCTACCTGGGAAGCCACTTTAAGGATTTATGGTCTTGCATTTTGGTCTTTAAGCCATTTTGAGTTTATTTTTGTGTATGATGTGAGAAAGTGTTCTAACTTCATCCTTTTATATGTAGCATCCAGTTTTCCCAGCAGCACTTATTTTTTTATTTTTAATTGCTGGATAATTGCAATGTTGTGTTGGCTTCTGCCGTACAACAACATGAATCGATCACAGGTATACACTTGTCTCACCCTCTTGAACCTCCCGCCCCTCTAGGTCATCACAGAGCACCAGGCTGAGCTCCCCGTGTTATACGGCACTTCCCACTAGCTATCTGTTTTGCAGATGATAATCTGTATGTTTCAATGCTGCCCTCTCAGTCTGCCCCACCCTGTCTTTTCCCTGCTGTGCCCCCAAGTCCACTCTCCATGTCTGCATCTCTATTCCTGCCGTACAAATAGGTTCATCGGTACCATTTTTCTAGATTCCATTATTCTGTGTTAATACAGGATATTTGTTTTTCTCTTCTTAACTTACTTCCCCCTGTATAACAGGCTTTAGGTTCATCCACCTCAGTTCAGCTGACTCACATTCATTCCTGTTTATGGCCAGCAGCACTTACTGAAGTGCTGAATTTTCTCATTGAATGTCGTTCCTCTTTTATTGTAGATTAATTAATGATAAGTTTATGGGTTTTTATGTCTGGGCTCTCCTCTGTGTTTCATTAATCTGTACATCCATTTTTGTCCCAGTGCCATATTGTCTTGATGACTTTAATTTGTAGTATATTCTCAAATCAGGGAGTATATACCTCCAGCTCTATTATTTCTTCTCAGGATTGTTTTGGCTCTTTGAATTATTTTGTTTTTCAGTACAAATTTTAGTACTATTTGTTCTATCATGAAAAATGTCATGATTCTTTGACAGGGATTGAACTGAATCTGTAGATTATCCTGGGAAGTATGTCATTATAACAAGATTGATTCTTCCAGAGAACAGAGTGTATCTTTTCATCTATTTGTGTATGCCTTCATGTCTATTATCAGTGTCTTATAGTTTTCTTAGTTCTTCTACGTCCTTAGGTAGGTTTATTGCTAGGTATTTTATTTTTTAATCTAATTATAAATGAGATGCCTCCTTAATATCTGTTTCTGATAGTTCATTGTTAATGCATAGAAATGCATCAGATTTCTGTATATTAATTTTGTATCTTGCAACTTTATTGATGTTGAATTTTTTCAAAAGGTTTTTCTGCATGTATTGAAATGATCATATGATTTTTATTCTTCAATTTTTTGCTGTGGTGTATCACATTGATTGACTTTCAGAACCATCTTTGCATAACTTGGTATAAAACCCACTTAATCATGTGCAATCTTTTTAATATATTGTTGAAACTGGTTTGCTAATATTCATTTGGAGGTTTTTGCCTTGGTGTTCATCATAGATATTGGCCTATAATTTTTTGTGAGATATGTATTTCTAGCTTTTATATCAGGGTAATCCTGGCAATGTAAAATGAGTTTGGAAGCTTTCATCCCTCTGTAATTTTTAGAATACTTTGAGAAGGATGGGTGTTAACTTTTCTCTAAATGTTTGATAGAATTCACCTGTGAAGCTATCTTGTATTGGACTTTTGCTTGTTGGGAATTTTTGTTATGTTCGTTGTTGTTGTTACTTTACTGATTCAATTTCTCTGCTGGTAATTGGTCTGTTCATATTTTCTATTTCTTTCTGGTTCTGTCTTGGGAGATTGTATATATCTTGGTATTTATCCTTTTCTTCTAGGTTGTCCATTTTATTGACATAGAGTTTGTTCATAGTAATCTCTTATGATCCTTTGTAATTCTGTAGTGCTGGTTGTCATTTATTCTTTTCCATTTCTTATTTTTTGATCCGGATCCTCTTTCTTTTGATGAGTCTGGCTAAAGGTTTAACAGTTTTGTTTATCTTTCAAAGAAGCAGTTCTTAGTTTCATTACTCTTTTATATTTTTTTCTTTTAATCTCTTTCATTTATTTCTGCTTTGACCTGTAGGTTTTATTTCCTTTTACTTAGGAATTAGATTTTTCTTATTTCTGAGGTAGACTTGTTTTGCTGTAAACTTTCGTCTAATAACTGCCTTTGCAGGATCATTGTGTTTTCATTTTCTTCCCCCTCTAAAAAAATTTCTTCTTTGATTTCTTCATTGACCCATTGAATTTTTAGTAGTGTGTTATTTAGCTTCCATATGTTTGTGTTTTCTGGAGGGATTTTTTTTTTTCTCATTATTGATTTCTAGTCTCAAAGCAGTGTGGTCAGAATGCTTGATCTGATTTTAATTTTCTTAAATTTCTTAAGGCTTGTTTTTGGGTGCTGCCATTCATAATGTATCCTGGAGAGTGTTCCACGTGCATTTGAAACAATGTGTTTTTGCTGTTATGGGGCGGAATGTCCTGTATACATATCGATTAAGCCCATTTGATCTAAAGAATCCTTGAAGATCAGTTTCCTTACTGATTTTCTGTGTGGATGATCCGTCCACTGATGTAAGAAGAGTGTTAATGTCCCCTACTATGATTGTGTTATTGTCAACATCTTCGTTTATGTTCATCAATATTTGCTTTCTGTACTGTGTTTCTATGTGGAGTACCTACATATTTACAATGGTTATATCTTCTTGGATGATCCCTTGATCATTATATAGTGTATTTCTATGTCTCCTGTTTCTGTCTTTGTTCTAAAGTCTATTTCATTTGATATAAGTATTGCTACTTTGTGGCTCAGCTGGTAAAAAATCTGCCTGCAGTGCGAGAGAAATGGGTTTGACCCCTGGGTTGGGAAGATCCCCTGGAGAAGGGAAAGGCTACCCACTCCAGTATTCTGGCCTAGAGAATTCCATGGACTGTATAGTCCATGGGGTCACAAAGAGGCAGACACAACTGAGCAACTTTCACTTTCACTTCACCCTAGCTTTATTTTGATTTCCATTTATATGGAATAACTTTCATCCCTCCATTTTTAGTCTCTGTGTGTCTTTAGATCTGAAGTGAGTATCTGTGGGATAAATATGGGTATTGTTTTTGTATCCCTTCAGCCTTTCTGTATGTTTTGATTAAAGCATTTAATCTTTTTTTACATTTAAAATAATTATTGATAGCATGTACATATTGCCATTTTATTAGTTGTTTTGAGGTTGTTTTGTACTTCTTTTTTATGCTTTCTTCTCTGATTCCTTCCCTTCTGACTTGATAACCTTATGGCTTGTATTTCTTCCTACTTTTTATGTGTTGTATCTATTATGATTTTTGGTTTGTGGTTGCCATTAGGTTTATACATAGCAGTCTATATTGGGATATCAGTTCAGTTGCTCAGTTGTGTCCAACTCTGCAACCCCATGGGCTGCAGCACATTGGGCTTCCCCATCCATCACCTACTCCCAGAGGTTGCTCAAACTCACGTCCATCGAGTGGGTGATGCCATCCAACCATCTCATCCTCTGTCATCCCATTCTCCTCCTGGCTTCAGTCTTTCCCAGAATCAGGGTCTTTTCTAATGAGTCAGTTCTTTGCATCAGGTGACCAAAGTCTCAGAGCTTCCAATGAATATTCAGGATTGATTTTCTTTAGGATAATTGGTTTGATCTCCTTGCAGTCCAAGGAACTCTCAAGAGTCTTCTCCAACACCACAGTTCAGAAGCATCAATTTTTTGGTACTCAGCTTTCTTTATGGTCCAGCTCTTACGAATCTACATGACTCCTGGAAAAACCATAGCTTTGACTATACAGACCTTTGTTGGCAGAGTAATGTCTCCTCTGTTTAATATGCTGTCTAGTTTTGCCATAGCTTTTCTTCCAAGGAGCAAATGTCTTTTAATTTCATGGCTGCAATCACCTTCTGCAGTGATTTGGGAGCCCCCAAAAAAATAGTCTGTCACTGTTTCCATTGTTTCCCCATCTGTCTGCCATGAAGTGATGGGACAAATGCCATGATCTTTGTTTTTCTTTTTTAATGTTGAGTTTTAAGCCAGCTTTTTCACTCTTCTCTTTCACTTTCATCAAGAGGCTCCTTAGTTCCTCTTTGTTTTCTGTCATAGGGTGGTATCATCTGCATATCTGAGATTATTGGTATTTCTCCCAGCAATCTTGATTCCAGCTTGTGCTTCATCCAACCTGGCATTTCTCATGATGTACTCTGCATATAAATTAAATAAGCAGGGTGACAATGTACAGCCTTGACATACTCCTTTCCCAATTTGGAACCAGTCTGTTGTTCCATGTCCAGTTCTAACTGTTGCTTCCTGACCTGCATACAGATTTCTCAGGAGGCAGGTCAGATGGTCTGATAATCCCATCTCTTAGAATTTTCCACAGTTTGTTGTGGGTTGCCATTTTTTCTCCAAGGAATCTTCTCATCCTACAGATCATGTCTGTTTCTCTTGCATCTTCTGCATTGGCAGTTGGATTCTTTACCACTAGCTGTGTGTGGTAACTAAGCTGACAACAGGTGGACTTGTGGTCGTTCATATTTTGTGTCACGTTAACATGGTCTAGATTGCCCAGATACCCAGTTATCATTATTTTTGTGTGTGTCTGTGTGTTTCTAAAAGAGATTAGTATTGACTTAGTAGACTTAGTAAAGTGGATTACAGCACCGTTTGTATGTGAGTGTCACCTCATCCATTCTGGGCCTGTATGGAACAGAAAGGCAGAGGGAGGCTGACTGAATCTGATTCATGACAGAACGCGAATCTTATTTTGCCCTCCATGCTATTGGTTCTCAGGTTTTCATACATGGGCTGGAATGTATATCATCAGTTCTTCGATTTCAAACCTGATAACTGCCTCAGCTTTCCTGGATCTCTACCATGCAGATAACAGATCACAGGTCTTCTCAGACTCCATAATAAGGTGTCCCAAACCTAATAATATATATCTTTAGATATAGAAGTGTGTGTAGATATATGTTTACAAAGAGAGTTATATAGGTTGATTTCTATATTTGTCTTCATATATGTGTACTTCCCATTGGTACTATCCTGGATAATTCTGATTTATATAAAGACTATATATTTAGTGAACCTCTTTCTTTATACTGAAAAATAAGTGGAAATATCATGATGCAGTTGTTAACTGTAACCCTCAAATGAGGCTGACTTACGTCCCTTCTCATCATATTATTACAGCATAAGAAATAGCTTGTATATGAAATTTCTTTGAGTATTATGGTCCAAAAATCATATAATCCTGACAATTAATATTTTTCCAATGATAACCAATGTATCTCTCCTGGAAGTTGATCTGGTCTAAATTTGTGAGTACCTCCAGAAATATATAACAATAAGATTATTGTAAATATTTTAATCCAAACTTTTAACAAGAGCTTCTCCTGATATACCCCAGGAAATAATCCTCATGATAAAAAGAAAAAGATTTAATTAACTTTAGGTGTATGATACTTTTTATTGTCTTGAAAGAAACTCAGAGTGATAAACTGACATGCAGTGGTTATCCCAGGGCAAGTGATCCCCCTGAACTCATTACAAAATTGATATCAAATAAAGCACTCTTACTTCATTTCAAGTATTTTAAAGATGATGCTGTGAAAGTGCTGCGCTCAATATGTCAGCAAATTTGGAAAACTCAGCAGTGGCCACAGGAGCAGAAAAGGTCAGTTTTCATTCCAATCCCAAAGAAAGGGAGTGTCAAAGAATGTTCAAACTACTGCACAATTGCACTCATCTCACACGCTAGTAAAGTAATGTTCAAAATTCTCCAAGCCAGGCTTCAGCAATACGTGAACCGTGAACTTCTACATGTTCAAGCTGGTTTTAGAAAGGCAGAGGAACAAGAAATCAAATTGCCAACATCCTCTGGATCTTTGAAAAAGCAAGAGTTCCAGAAAACCATCTATTTCTGCTTTATTGCCAAAGCCTTTGACTGTGTGGATTACAATAAACTGTGGAAAATTATGAAAGAGATGGTAATACCAGACCATCTGACCTGCCTCTTGAGAAATCTGTATGCAGGTCATGAAGCAACAGATAGGACTGGACATGGAACAACAGACTGGTTCCAGATAGGAAAAGGAGTATGTCAAGGCTGTATATTGTCACCCTGCTTAATTAACTTATATGCAGAGTACATCATGAGAAATGCTGGGCTGGATGAAGCACAAGCTGGAATCAAGATTACCGGGAGAAATACCAATAATCTCAGATATGCAGATGACACCACCCTTATGGCAGAGAGTGAAGAGGAACTAAAAAGCCTCTTGATGAAAGTGAAAGAGCAGAGTGAAAAAGTTGGCTTAAAACTCAAAATTCAGAAAACTAAGATCATGGCATCCGGTCCCATCACTTCACGGCAAATAGATGGGGAAACAGTGGAAAGAGTGGCTGACAAGCTCCTGTTTACTATATGTCTGTCTGTTTCACATATGATAATGTAGGTTTCCATGTTACTGTCTCCATACATCTCACCCTCTGCTTTCTCCACCACCTCCATCCATAAGTCTGTTCTCTATGTCTGTGTCTCCACTGCTGCCCTGCAAATAATTCCATTAGTACCATCTTTCTAGATTCCATATATATGTGTTAGTACACAATATTTATCTTTATTTCTGACTTACTTCACTCTGTATAATAGGCTGTAGGTTCATCCACCTCATTAGAATGGACTCAGATGAGTTCCTTTTTATGGCTGAGTATTATTCCATTGTATATACGTATCACAGCTTCTTTATCCATTCAACTGTTGATGGACATCTAGGTTGCCTCCATGTTCTAGCTGTTGTAAATAGCACTGCAGTGAACACTGGGGTACATGTGCTTTTTTCAGTTTTGATTTCCTCAGGGTATGTGCCCAGGAGTGGGATTGTGGTGACCCCATTCCTGTAAATGTGTATTTTCCCCTTCTCCCTGCACACTCAGCAGAGGGGATGTTAAAATAAGTGGGTCACATGCACAGAGTTTCAATGTTCTGCCTCTTTAGGGACCTGCGGCTCTGCTAAGAGATCTGGGAGGCCTCGGAGGTGGTACTTCAGTAAATGCCATCAGTGGCCACCACTGTCCCACCCAGGCTCCACCTTGGGACCTGGTGATCTCTAAACCCATGATCAAACTTTTTCCCCAGTTGTGGCCACCCCAAATCTAATCTATTTTGCTTAACTGTCCTGCAAAAAGATTGTATCAATTTTAGAGGTATAACTGCTCTATTATACTCCCAACAAGTTGGCTGTCATATCCTTTTAAATGTTTTCCAAACTGATAGCTCTTCTTTCCCCTCATACAATAGAAGTAAAATAAGTAAAACCAAAAAAATTTTAATTTCACTTATTTAAATTTAAATAAGTGAAATATATTTCTTAAGCTTATTAGATTTGCAATTTTTCTGTTAAATGTCCATTGCCCCTTCCTTCCACTCAGATGTTTGCATGTCTTTTATGAATTGTAGTAGTTTCTTATATATGTGTTAACCAGTTTCTGTCTCTCATAAATGTCTTCAATTTTTTTGTATTTTATGTGGCTATTTTATTATTATGTAAAAGTTTTTAAATTTATATAGTCATTGTAAGGTTTTAAATTTATATAGTCATTGTAAGAGGAACAATGTAGGTAAACAAAGACTTTGCCCACTAGTTAAGGAGAGAAATTTAATTTAGTAAACAGTTCGAAAGCACTGTTAAATCAAAAAGTCAAACAGAACAGTAAGGCAGCTCAGATATTACTATTAGTGAGGAGTTTCTACAAGGGTGAGTGGTTAGTTAACATAATCTATGATTTCACACGCATGAGCAACTTTCCTCCAGTAGGTGGACTCAGTGATTAGATGCAGCTTGTGCTTGGAGACACTCCCTTTAGCAGTGGGGGAGGGGAGAAACATTATGGGGATTCCCCCCCCCCCCCCCCCCCCCCCCCCCCCCCCCGTCTTTAGTTACGCTGCTCCTCATTGTCCAAATGTAGATAGAAGACATTTGAAAGTGAAGAAGTCTGAATTTGACAATGGTCCTTAATTATAAAACAAAACACAGGAAAGGAAGTAGGAAAATGGATTGAGGGCAAAAGGAAAATGATCAAAGAATCACATGCATCTGTTAATCTGCTTATTATTTCTAGATTTGGTCTTTTGGTAATAAACCCTTTTCTTGACTTGTCAAAGTATGAGATTTTTACTGTGGAAAAGCATGAAAAACCTTGTCTAACTATTCAGAGGGTAATATATATGAAAGTTCTAGCTTAGTGCCTAGCAGTTGGTAGGTTCTCAGTAAATTATTTATGTCTTTCATAATTGTACATGTAAAGATCAATACATGTTTTTGTTTATAAATATAGAGTTGTTAATATTTTCTGTCTCAATTATGCTTGATCAACATCTCCAGGTTTTTCTTAATGCTATGCATGTATTAATACTCTTAATTGGAATCAGCCCAGGATAGAGGTATTTCTAATAATAAGCAAGTCAAACAATAATATGAGAGGAAGAAATCTTTATTTAATTAGTATATATAGTAATTAGAGTGTCATATATGATGGACTGCCAATCAAAACTAAACAGCATGAAAATATCAAATACATAAGGGTATCAATATAAGTAGCAATGTATTCAACTACAGACTGATAAATCAACAATAACTTAAAATACTCTATTTCAGAAAACTTGATAGAAAATTGACTAACAAAGGGAAAGTGTTGATTAGCAAATAAATATTTTATATGAATTCATATTCAAATATAATATCTTAAACTCAAAATTTATATTCAAATGGAAATATATAGCTTCCTTCTGTCACACAGTATTGCCTAAGAAGAAATTAATTTTTGAGAACTTGAGGTATGAAGAGTTTGTTAGATTATGGCTTCCAATTGCAGAAATTTGCCAGCAATATTAAATGAAGGCAACTGTTGTATGTAACTTCTAGTTCTAGGATTTGTTGAAAATTGTAACTATTATACTCTGAAACTAATAGTAACTGTTGGAACTAATCATACTGGAACACAGTTTTGACCTCAAGAGTAATTATTTAGTTTATCCCTGTTGAAAACTAATAGCTTATATTTTGGAGTACATTTTAGCAGAAAGTCTCTTTTCTGAACTTGTTTATTCGGCTCAGAAACTAATCATGTGTTAATAATTTAATATTTTATATTGAAAGTTGTCATTTCCCATTTTCTCAATATTCTTTGATTTTGAAAAAAGTTTTCTCAAATTGCAATCAGCAGTCCACATGGCATGGTAATTGTTTCAGAATGTTATGATACGTTCATAATTTTTTTCATAACGTTTATTACGTCCTTATTTCTTAAACTATAAATAAAAGGGTTTAATAAAGGAATCACTAGAGTATAAAAAATAGCAACAGGTAAATTTTCATCTTCTTCATTAACTGAATCTGGTCGAATGTACGTGAAGAGAAGAGAACCGTAGAAAATTGAGACAGAGAGGAAGTGGGATGCACAAGTAGATAAAGCTTTCTTTCTTCCTTCTTTAGATTTCATCTTGAAAATTGTGAAAATGATGTAAAGGTAAGAAATTATTACTATGGTAATAGTGAATATTTGAACTGATCCTCCAAAGATAAATATCATTAATTCATTGATATAAGGGTCCACACAGGAGAGTCTGTATAATGGAAGAACATCACAAAAAAAGTGATTGATTTGATGAGACCCACGGAAAGTTAACCTAAACAGAAACCCTACATGAATCATGGAATGCAGGTTTCCAGCCACATATACCCCCATGGTCATCTGAATGCAGAGTTTCTGTGGCATCATGATGTGGTACTGAAGTGGTTTGCAGATGGCCACATAACGATCATAGGCCATTGCTGCCAGGAGAAAGGAGTCTGCACTTTCAGCAAGACAGAGAAAATAAAATTGTGCCATGCATTCATAGAGAGAAATCATCTTGTCCTTAGAAAAGAAGTTCTCCAACATCTTGGGGGTAATGGCACTGGAGCAACAGGAATCCATCAGAGCGAGATTCCCCAGGAAGATGTACATTGGTGTGTGAAGACGATGCTCTGTAACTATCAATGCCACCAGGCCAAGATTCCCCACCATGGTGATCAGATAGATGGTGAGGAGCACCAGGAGCAGAAGAGTCCTCAGCTCCGGGTGATCTGTAAATCCTATGAGGATAAATTCAGTTGCCAAGGAGCAGTTATCCTCAGCCATCTCTACCTTGTTTGTTGAGATAAGAATTATGGAAATATAAGATTCTCATTTAGAGCGTGTATAGTTTTACCTTCAAATTTTTCTTTTTACAACAAGGAGAGGAGCTGCTTCTTCAGATTCTCCTACTGTCTCTGTGATACAGGCACACAGACTTCTAAGGGACATTTGTTCCCTTAACCTGTCAGCCTCTATGACCTCAAATCTAAAACTCAGGTTCATGAGACTGTTTTGATAATTCCAGGGAGGATGCTTACAGTGGGAAAGGTTTGTCTTTATGAAATTGTGCAAGTACAGTGTACAAATTTAGGGTATCCATATTTGGTTCAGTGTCCTCAAATAAGTTCAATGTCAGTATTTTAAAATTTTTAGAATAAATTTAAAGTCAATTTTTGCTTACATATATTTTTTTCATTGAGCAAAAGTTTTCATATAATCTCCCAGTAGAGTGCCTGTTTGAAAAAAAATACAGTAGACATCTTAAAATTTTGCCTTAGGAGTTGCATGAAGATTACTAAGATTAAAGAGAGGACTATTCCCTATTCAGTTTTAAAAATAGTGATCTTTGGTAGCTAAGGAATTAAATATCCATTGATTAGCATATCTTTTATTCCTTTTCCCAGTGTCATACCTATTTCCATAAATACTGACTCTGCCCATGATTATTCCTGGTGCTTTTGCCCATGTATCTAAATCACTTACTCTTTTCATATAAAGCATAATTTACATGTAAGGCTATTTAAGAAAGTTTTAACTAAATGCCCCAGACCACACTGATCTCCATTTTGTCTGCTCTCAAGCATGTCTTACATATGCAACACAATCTAGAATGCCTTATGTATAATCTACCTTTTTATATTTGAAAGCACAATTTCCTTATTAAATTATAGGCATTTTGAAGTTAACTGTGACTTGTACTGCTTATGACAGCTGTACTGTGCTATGAGGAGAAAACAGTATTGATTCCAGCCCTTCCTCCATCCCAGTGACCTAGAAGGGGTGAAGTTGTTTTCAGAATCCTATCAATGATCCTTAGTGACCTCTCCTGCAAGTTGAGTCTATTAATTTTGAAGAAGAGTCTACAAAGAAAAATTTTCAAACCTCATAATTCAAAAATTGGGGATTAATATCCAAAATATATAAGGAACTCATACAATTCAATGGTAAAAGTAAATCTGATTTAAAAGTGGGCAGAGGAACTAAACTTCTTGAAGGGTATTCTTCAAGAAGACATTCAAATAATCAACAGCACATGAAAGGGTATTTAGTAGCAATAATCATTAGGAAAATGCAAATCAAAAACACAAGCTATTACCCTATACCTCTCAGACTGCTTGTCATCAAGAAGGCAAGAAATAACAAGTATTGGCAAAGATGTGAGGAAAAGAGAACTTTTATGCACTATTGGCGGGAATGTAAATTGGTTCAGCCATTACAAATAAGATTAATTTTCCTCAAAAAATTAAAAATAAAACCATCATATGATCCCTAAGTTCCACGTCCAGGTGTATAATCAAAAGGAAATGAAAACAAGTTATAAAAGGGATATCTGCACTGTAATATTTATTGCAACATTATCCACAATAGAAATCTAGTGTCCATCATAGGATGGGTGGATAAAGAAGACGAGGTGGATAGTGTGGTGTGTATGTATGTATGCATACATACATATATATACACACACACACACAATTGAATATTATTCAGCCATGAGGAAGAATGATACCCTGCCATTTGTGAAAACATGAATGGACCTGGAGGACGTTATGCTAAGTGATTGAGAAAGACAAGTACTGTATGGTATAATTTATGTGTGGATCTAAAAAAGCAAAACTTATAAAAACAGAGTAAAATGGTATTACTAGGGGATAAGGAGTAAGAGAATAGGAGTAATGCTGTTTAAGGGTACAAACTTGCAACTAGTAGATAAATAAGTCCTGGAATCTAATGAACAGTATAGCTAATGTAGACAAAAATATTTACTATAACCATCAAAAGTACTGAGACTAGATCTTAATTATTCTCACCACAGAGAAGTGACAATCATGTGACATGATAGACTCCTAAATGTTACAATGGCAATCATATTACCATATACAAATGTATCAAATCAGCATGTTATATATGTTAAACAATGGTTTTATGATAAATACCATATGTATATTTAATTTAAAAATAGGTATCCTTTCATTTGAATCTACTCATCTACTATTTTTCCTACTCTAAAAAGCTGTGTAAGACTTTCCAAAGTATATCACAGTGGATTAAAAGCTAATAAATAATAGTAAGCTTGCTTTTATACTTTAGTTTTTTCATAAACTTAGAAGAGAAAACCCTCTAAATCTTCATGCAATTTTTGAGGACAAACTTTGTTTTCTTCTTAAAAAGCTATCATTTAGTGATCCACTAGGACTGTTAACTGTTAGGTTTAATAATATAAATTCTTTGGTCAAAATAGTTTTATTTTTCCATAATCAAAATATCAAAGTAAAAGTAAAATATCAAAGTAAAAATACCAACTGAAAATTTTGGTTATTTGTTTTAAAGTACTAAAAATAATCCACTTAATTATGCAGCTAAGTTAGAAAATGTTCAGTGTAAGTGCCTGAATTATTTAATAGAGTTCCTTTTTGTCTTTACCTGTATATTTTGAAGTTCTACCTTAATCTGAAAAGGCTATCGTGAATAACAGTTTGAATCTCATCCTAATTTTCCATAGTCTTCAGTTTTGAAAAGAGATAGAAAGATAATGGCATAGTTGAAACCTAGTAACAACCAAAAGATGCTTAATAATTGCAGATAAATATATATTAATGAATGTTAATACTAAAAGTAAAAATAAATTAGAATATTCCCCTTACCTAAATTTCACTGAGAATGTTTTATAGCAACTCATGTTTCCTTTTGGTCTTAGGTCTTACAGCATTTCAGAATATAAACTTTTGTCTCTAAAGCATTTGGGATTAAAAGAATGAAAATCTGGGAGACTGCAAATAGGTCAGAGTCAATAATTATGTTCCTTACGATGCAAAGTTAAAAATTTCCATCAAATCCTAAGGGATTTCCTTGCACAGACATGAGAGTATTTCTGTGGGGAGATTCAATCCCCTACACATAAAAAGATGCCTTGTAAGACTATGTGGTTGAAGCACATAAAAACATGCCTTATAAGACTAAGGTTGTTTGATGATCATCTTGCTAATTATTATATATATTCTTATTAAATGCTGTTTATTATCTGCATAAATTTTAAATCAGCAGAAAACAGTCTCATATTAATTTTACCTTTTACTGGAATAATTAATATGCCTTATGAAAGATTATTAGAATTTTGAAAGGAGAGTAAAAGATGTGATAGGTTTAACCGGGGTCATTAACTTTACTCTGTGATTTACATTTGTCCCAATATCTTTTAGAAATCTCATTGGAAACTATCATATCATTATTTATTCCTACATATGAATTACTGAAATGTTTCTCCTATCTTTGCAGTTTCCCTCAGCTGCCATTATCTTTTTTACCTTATTTTTTCCCCTTCCTTCCACTCTATTGTTCAGTCACTGAATTGTGTCTGACTCTGCGACCCCGTGGACTGCAGCATACCAGTCTTCCCTGTCCTTAACTATTTTCCAGAGTTTGCTCAAACTCATGTCCATTGAGTCGATGATGCCATCCAGCCATCTCATCCTCTCTCATCCCCTTCTCCTCCTGCCTTCAGTTTTTCTGGACATCAGCGTCTTTTCCAGTGAGTCGGTTCTTCACATCCAGTGGCCAAAGTATTGGAGCTTCAGCTTCAGCAGCAGTCCTACCAATGAGTATTCAGGTTTGATTCCCTTTAGGATTGACTTGTGTGATCTCCTTGCAGTCCAAGGGACTCTCAGGAACCTTCATTCCATTAATCACCTTCGATATGCTACGTATTTATTTGTTATTATATCACAAGGAGTCAGTTGGTCACTCCTTTCACCCAATCACCATTAGCATATAGACTTAAGAGGAAAGGGATTTCTCTGTTATGTTCACCCCTGTATATTTCTAACACCTTAAACAATATGGGACATTTTGTAGTGCTCAACAAATATTTGTTCAATGAATGAAAAAATTATACTCTCCTACTCAAGAGTTTGCAATGTCTTTCATTGGTTTTTCACACGAGTCCACTTTTTTTATTTTTGTCTTTTCAGATGCTGCATAGTCTGTCTGAATTTTGCCTCTCACCTTTCTTTATTCCTCTCACCTCAGGGCACTTGGCCACGTGCATCCCTTCTGTTCTTCTCTGCACCTGTTTAATTAATGTGCTTATGTTTCCCTCATCTAGAACACTGTCCTCCTCTCTTTACTCCAAGAACTACTCCATCCTCATCTCAAATCAGATCTCCTCCTTAAGGACTTTCCTAGGTCCTTCAATTTATGTTTTCATTTCCTAATATACAAGATTGTTGCTGTTCAGTCGCTCAGTCATTTCCACTGTTTGCCACCCCATGGAGTGCAGCACGCCAGGCTTTCCTGTCCTTCACCATCTCCCAGAGCTTGCTCATACTGATGTCCATTGAGTTGGTGATGCCATCCAACCATCTCATCCTCTGTCATCTGCTTCTCTTCCTGCCTTCAGTCTTTCCCAGCATCAGAGTCTTTTCTAATGAGTTGGCTCTTCACATCAGGTGACCAGAGTATACATGATACTTGTTTTTATATTGCGTTTGCTACTTGATCAAGTATCACTTGTATGTGTCTTGATTTTAAGTCTTGATTATATATGCTTAAGTCAGCAAGTCACTGACACTGTCATATGTATTCGGAACCTGTGTTCACAAATGGAACTAGATCCTCAGTACGTGCTTTTTTTATTTTAAAAATTTCAGTTCAGTTTAACCTAAATCAAGTGCTTGCAATAGACATGGTGTTGGAAAAGACAGTGGGTAAAGTGCACACAGAATGTGAGCATGTGGGGATAAGACTTTCTCAAGTTTCACAAATACTTCTGAAAGGAATCTCCTAGTGACTAAGACAGAGACACTTATATTGCTAACTACCAAGCAACTTAGGCTGTGATATAAAAAAGTATAACTAAGCTGTATTAAAATATAGTGAACAAAGTTAATTGTGACCTGGACGAATTAAAAAAAAAAAGATTTCTAAGTGGAATTGTCATTCCTGATGAATCTTGAAGATAAATTAGGATTTTATAAGCAAAGCACATGAGGAAAGAATTAGCATGAGGGAATCATGTGATAAAAGCCTAGAAACTTGAAAGAGCAAGACCTAATTAAAAGATTAATAGCAAACTAGGGTGGTAGAAGTTTACTTATACATAATGTAAAGAGAACAGGTAATATAAAGGGAATGGAGAATTAGATTGGAAGTTGTTCTGTTTGGGTTCCTTTCCATTGATTTTTTTCTGTCCTTCCCAATTTATCAAACCCTGTTTTTCAGTAAAGTCACAACTAACTCTGAATGCCTGCTGCAAAGAACATCTAATTACCTTTCTAACCAAACTGTAGGCTTTGACTATTGAAAATCTTTACCTTTGGCTTCTGTGATAACACTCACTGCTTCTATCTTCCTGATTGCTCCATCTGAGTCTTTTATGCTGAATTGTGTTTCTTTCTTTTTCCTTAATTACACTAATGTTCCCCTGAGTTCTATACTTGATCTCATTCTTCTTTCATTCTAGAATTTCCCCCAGATTGTCTCATCTCCTTATGTATTTCACCTGTCTTCTGACTGCTGGTTGCTTCACAATATGAGAGATTCCAAACCATTTTTGGTGTACATTCGTGTCAGTAAAGACATTTGGCATATTTCCAAATCTACACATTTTATTTATAAATTAGATAGATGTACCATAATGCTAAAATATTATGCATATTATAAAACATAAAAATGGAAATTAAAACAATAAGACTAAATGATAGAAATGATACTAGATTTTAAGATTTTAGATCATATTAGATATTAAAATTTCTTTTTAAATTATTATTGCTCTTATAAAAAATTTTATAGCACCTCTCTTAGAGGTTCTTCCCTATGATTAAGGTCAGTGGCAAGCTTTAACAAACCAGTTGGACACTTTGGGTCATTAGATTTGTGTCACCCCAGCAGATAAATAGCAATAATTAGCTTCACTACTTCCTGAAGTCAATGGGAATATGACTGGTAGTGGGAGAATGTATAAGTGTATAAAGTTTTAAATGCCATGTCATCAGTTACAGATATGAAGACAGTAACACTGCTGTATGTATTTTCTTCCTGTTTTGGTAAGAATACATTGTGTGTGTGTGTGTGTGTGTTTATACATATACAGATAATATATTTGTTTTCTTTCCACTAGTATTCCCTATCCCTTGTCACATAAGATGTATTGACTATATATCATTGTTATTAAGCATTGTTAATTAGACATCATAGTATTAAGTTCCCAGATATTGAGGAGAAGAGTAAACATCACTGAAGGATTTTACCTTCTCATCTGGGGAAAGGCTTGGTGCATTTTCAGTTGTACACAGCATAGTCATATCATGTTAGGCAGAATTATGACCTTGTTGTCTTTATTTGAAGATTAAATATGGTAAGGAATTATGTATAGGTGCCAAATTGATAACAGGTAAAGTTGTGATGGTTCACTTTATGTATCAGCTTCTCTGGGCCATGGGATATCCAGATATCTTGAAAAATATTACCTATGGATATGTGTCTGTGAGGGTGGTTCCAGACCTGATTAGTTTGGAATTAGTAGACTGAGTAAAGCAAATGCCTCTCCCTAATTTAACAACAACAAAAAAAGCAATGGATCACTGAATTGTTTCTCTGCTTGTCTCAGACATTGCTCTTCTCGTGTCTTTGATGGTTTTGGTTCTTAAGATTTCAGACTCAGACAGAAATCTATACCATTGATTCTACTGTCTCAGGCCTTTGAACTATGAGCATCTATAACCTTGGGTCTCCTGCTTGCAGAGGGCAGATTCTCAGTCTCTATAATTCTATGTGCCAATATCTTATAATGAAGCTCTTTATATAATATACATTTAGATAGATAGATATCTATATGTATATATAGATTATATATTTATATCATATTGGTTCCGTTAACCAGAAAAACCTGTGTTAACATAAATACTCTCAGTACATTTAGCAAGTTTCTTGCTGTATATTGAAAAATAGAAGGAAATATGACAATACTGTTAGTCATTTCATTCAAATAAGTGTCATTTAAATGGTATTAATATCTTCTCAAAAGTAAAAAAGAATCATATTCTGACAGCATTTATAATGTCTAATATATTATTTGCTCTGAGTTCTGCATACAAAGAATAATTTGGCAGCTGTGTTTGGGAAGTAAGAGAGGATCCACAGAATGGAAGAAAAGTAACTTGAGTTTTGTAAATCAAAAAGATATGCAGTTATGAAGGTGAGGCTCTCAATGATATCAGAAAGAATATATATAGAATCAGTGGTGAGATAAACAGAAAGGTGGAGTTGAAGATGAATCACTTATTATTCTTAGAGTATATAGTATGACAAAATGGACATTTAAGGACTTGAAGGCACAAATATCCAAATTCTTGTTTATTTTCATGTCCTTCCCATCTACTCAGTGAGCTATATAACCTTGTATCATCTCAAAGTTACTTGATCTTTGACATTCGTTGGATCATAGAGAAAGCAAGGAAATTCCAGAAAAAAAAACATTTAGGTCTGCTTCATTGACTACATGAAAGGCTTTGACTGTGTGGATCAACAACAAACTGTGGAAAATTCTTAAAGAGATGGGAATACCAGACCACCTTACCTGTCTCCTGAGAAACCTGTATGCAGGTCAAAAAGCAATGGTTAGAACCTTACATGGAACAACTGACTGGTTCACAATTGGGAAAGGAGTGCAACAAGACCACGTATTGTCACCCTGTTTATTTAACCTATACACAGAGTGTGTGTTAATTGCTCAGTCATGTCCAGCTCTTTGCGACCCTGCAGACTGTAGCCCACCAGGCTCCTCTGTCCATGGAATTCTCCAGGCAAGGATACTGGAGCCAGTAGCCATCCGCTTCTCCAGGGGATCTTCCCAACCCAGGGATAGAACGTGGGTCTCCTGCACTGCAGGCAGTTTCCTTACCATCTGAGCCATGAGAGAAACCAGAGTACATCATGCAAAATCCTGGGCTGGATGACTCACAAGCTGGGAGCAAGATTGCTGGGAGAAATAGCAACAACCTCAGATATGTAGATGATACCACTCTAATGGCAGCAACTAAAAAGGGACTAAAGAGACTCTTGATGAGGCTAACAGAGAAGAGTGAAAAGCTGGCTTAAAACTCAAAATTCTGAAAACTAAGATAATTGCATCTGATACAATCACTTCATGGCAAATAGAAGGGAAGAAGTAAAAGCAGTGACAGATTTGATTTTCTTGGGCTCCGGAGTCACTGTACATGATTACTGAAGCCATGAAATTAAAAGATGCTCCTTGGAAGGAAAGCTATGACAAACCTAGACAGCATTTTTATTTTATTTTATTTTATTTATTAGTTGGAGGCTAATTACTTCACAACATTTCAGTGGGTTTTGTCATACATTGATATGAATCAGCCATAGATTTACACGTATTCCCCATCCCGATCCCCCCTCCCACCTCCCTCTCCACCCGATTCCTCTGGGTCTTCCCAGTAGATAGCATTTTTAAAAGCAGAGACATCACTTTGCCGACAGAGGTCTGTATAACCAAAGCTATGGTTTTTCCAGTAGTCGTGTCTGGATGTGAGAGTTGGGCCATAAAGAAGATGAGCACCAAAGAATTGATGCTTTTGAATTGTGGTGCTAGAGAAGACTCTTGAGAGTCCCTTGGACTGCATGGAGATCAAACCAGTCAATCCTAAAGGAAATCAATCCTGAATATTCATTGGAAGGACTAATTCTGAAGCTGAAGTTCCAGTGTTTTGACCAGTTGATGCGAAGACCCGACTCATCGGAAAAGACCTTGATGCTGGGAAAGATGGAAGGCAAAAGGAGAAGAGGGCAGCAGAGGATGAGATGATGCGACAGCATCATCAACTCAGTGAACGTGCCTAGGAGATAGTGAAGGACAGGGAAGCCTGGCATGCTTCAGTCCATGGGGTCACGAAGATTCGGAAATGACTTAGCGACTGAACAATGACAACAACAAATATACATTTAAAGCTCCTCATTGTCAACAACACACTCCAATAACAATTACTATTATTGTTAAATGTTAACAATATATTACTGTTTTTAAAATCTTAATATTTTGCCTATTTTTAATTCTAGAAAAATTGACCATTTTCTTTCTATTCTGCAATTTCTTCTTTTCTATGCCTATCCAACTTAAATCATCATTGTAATCTGTTAGTTTTCTAAATTAGTGAAGTTTTTCAGATTGACCTTCAAATAAAAACAAAGCTAGAAAGGTCCTTAGAAAGCATCATAGACAGTGAAAGACAACTTGCCTCTTTGCCTTTCTCTAAAAAGCATACTAGCTAAGGGCATCTTTTACACTGTAGCTCTGACTTAATTTCTTACCTCTAATGCCATTTTTCCCCATTATTTTCTAATTTCTGTTTATTTCTCTATGTGATATGAGAGTTCATCCCTACTAAAGATTTATAATGAGTCAGATAAAGTAGAAAGTAATACCTTTTGATGGCAGGCAGAATTCTGGGAATACTTCTGTTCATTCAAACACAAACCTGCCTCCTTGTGGAGTTACATGTGATACAAGGCTCTACAGTTGTGTGAGTATCAAACACGTGATAAACTATTCAGAGGAAATCCACTACTTTAGTACTTAATGCATTTATAAAGTCACACATTGAAGAACATGCAAACATATGAAATATTTCCATTTGTTTTCAATTTAATTAGTTTTCTATGACATTAACATTTGATTAAATACCTTATATATTTTAGAATAAGATAAGCAAATACTTTAAAGAATTTGTTAGGCACTAACATCTTAAGTCATTAAAATAATAGAATAATTATAAATATAAAAAACTTTGAACACTAATCAGCATGTCGCAACATCTCACCTGTAAAATTTTGTGTTGTTTTAATGAAAAAAGGACACTTATTAGTATTATATATACTCATTTCTTTTTAACATTTTTGTCAGTGAATCTATGACTTCCTTATCTCTCAAGCTGTAGATAATTGGATTTAACAAAGGAATTATGACAATGTAAAATAGAGAGTCCATCATATCCTGATCATCTGCTTGTGCAGATCCACGGTGCACATACATAAAGAGAAGAGGCACATAATATAAAGAGACAGATAGCAGGTGGGCACCACAAGTGGAGAAGGTCTTCCTCACACCTTCTACAGACTTCTTTTTTAAAACTGTAAAGAGAACAAGTGAATAAGACACACGAACAATGAGAAAGGTGAACACCTGTATTGATCCAGAGAAAATAAATACTATCAGAAAATTAATGGAAGGGTCAGTACAGGACATCTTAAACAATGGTATAATATCACAGTAAAAGTGCTATACTATGATGGAATCACAAAAGGTTAATTTGAATTTAAAAATGTTATGAAGTGTGGCATGGGAAAGGCCACCTAAAAATGACAAAGCTAGTAGCCAGACGCACAGTCTATCTGTCATAATCATTGGATAATATAATGGTTTGCCTTATGGCCACATAGCGATCATATGCCATTGTTGCCAGCAAAAAGCATTCTGTGGTTACTCTGATTGCAAGGGGGGAAAAGTGTGACTTGAATTCAGTGAGAGAGATGATTTTGCTCTTGGCACAGAAGCTGACACAGCATCTTTGGAGTCACTATGGAGAATAGCCAGGCATCAACAAAGGCCAAGTTTCCAAGGATTAAGTACATGGGAATGTGAAGGTGAGGGTCATTGCAGATGAGAACAATCAGACCAAGGTTTCCCACAATGGTGATGAGGTATATCACCAAGAACGACAAGAACAAGGGGATTTGCCCCTGTGGTTGATACTTAAGTCCTGTGAGAAAAAAACTGTCAGCAATGTTGCATTTTTCATTTCCCTGTCCTTAGTAGATGGCCTCTGAAAAGCAATGCAGTAAATGTGAAAAGAATATATATCAGAAGATTAAAAAGAAAATTTAGTTAGGTTAATATAAATAAAACCATAAACTAGCCTGAATGCAATTTTATTTACTCTTACTTTAATATGTGAGAAGTATTGGGGGAAATTGTTATATTTGGAAAATGTGATTATTTCAGTTCAAAATATGTAGAGGAATAAACCTATTTAGAAAAAGGAAATTCTGAACATGAACAAATTTATGGGGAAACTACTGAATGAGACATGGAAATTCTGTGTGTTTGAGATGAACGCAGGTTTTAAAAATGTTAGAAAGGCCTAGGTTATCAAGTGAATTGAATATCATATGAATAATCTTCAATTTTATTCACCAAGCAATAGGCAAGCACTGCCACTTTTAAGATGTGGCGTGTCATCAAAGGTTATTTGTGAACTTAAATATTTAGTTGTAGAAAACAGAATGTAGGAAGAAGAATCTTGTGTCATAAATACTCTTTAGTAAGCTATCACTCTTGTCCAGTTATTCCCAAACTAGATTACATGTCCAAATTGTTTGGGGTAGTTTTTCATGCAGAATATTGCCTGAGATACCATTTTAGAAATTGATCCCAAAGATCATGAATGTGGTCAAATAACATGCATTTTTCAATGCTCCCCAGGTGATTAAAAGTATGTGAAGTTCTTGTTCATCTGTGATGAACATCTGTGATTGGGGTGATGAGGGAGAAGACAGAGCTGTCAGTTCAGTTCAGTTCAGTCTCCCAGTCGTGTCCGACTCTTTGCAACCCAGTGGACTGCAGCACGCCAGGCCTCCCTGTCCATCACCAACTCCCAGAGCTTACTCAAACTCATGTCCATTGAGTCAGTGATGCCATCCAACCATCTCATCCTCTGTCGTCCCCTTCTCCTCCCACCCTCAATCTTTCCCAGCATCAGGGTCTTTGCAAATGAGTCAATTTTTCACATCATGTGGCCAAAGTATTGGAGTTTCAGCTTCAACATCAGTCCTTCCAATGAATATTCAGGACTGATTTTCCTTTAGGATGGACTGGTTGGGCCTCTTTGCTGTCCATGTGACTCTCAAGAGTCTTCTCCAACACCAGAGTTCAAAAGCACCAATTCTTCAGCACTCAGCCTTCTTTATAATCCAAGTCTCATATCCATACATGACCACTGGAAAACCATAGCTTTGACTAGACAGACCTTTGTTGGCAAAGAAATGTCTCCGCTTTTTAATATGCTGTCTAGATTGGTCATAGCTTTTCTTCCAAGGAGCAAGCGTCTTTTAATTTCATGGCTGCAGTCATCATCTGCAGTGATTTTGGAGCCCCCAAAAAATAGTCTGTCACTGTTTCCACTGTTTCCCCATCTATTTGCCAAGAGTGATGGAATCAGATGCCATGATCTTCATTTTCTGAATGTTGAGTTTTAAGCCAACTTTTTCACTCTCCTCTTTCACTTTCATCAAGAGGCTCTTTAGTTCTTCTTCGCTTTCTGCCATAAGCGTGGTGTTGTCTGCATATCTGAAGTTATTGATATTTCTTCCAGCAATCTTGATTCCAGCTTGTGCTTCTTCCAGCCCAGCGCTTCTCATGATATACTCTGCATATAAGTTAAATAAGCAGGGTGACAATATACAGCCTTGACGTACTCCTTTTCCTATTTGGAACCAGTCTGTTGTTCCATGTTCAGTTCTAACTGTTGCTTCCTGACCTGCATACAGGTTTCTCAAGAGGCAGGTCAGGTGGTCTGGTATTCTCATCTGTTTAAGAATTTTCCACAGTTTGTTGTGACCCACACAGTCAAAGTCTTTGGCATAGGCAATAAAGCAGAAGTAGATGTTTCTCTGAAACTCTCTTGCTTTTTTGATGATCCAGCAGATGTTGGCAATTTGATCTCTGGTTCCTCTGCCTTTTCTAAATCCAACTCGAACATCTGACAGAGCCATAGATCAAAATAAATCAGGGCTTCCCTGGAGGCTCAGTGGTAAAGAATCCACCTGCCAATGCTGAAGACCTTGGTTCAATCTCCGGCCAACAAGATGCCATGTGCCACCGAGTAACTAAGCCCATGACCCACCACTGCTGGGCCTGTGTTCCGGAGCCTGGGAACCACAGCTGCTGAGGTCAGGCCCCACCGCTCCTGAAGGTCCCTCAGTGACAAGCCCACACGCTGCAACTACAGGGGAGCCTCTGCTCTCTGCAAATAGAGAAAAGCCCACGCAGCAACGAAGAACCAGGACAGCCAAAAATAAACAAATAAATAAAAGTATTAAAAATAAATCAGACTATAGAGCCAATGAGACTTGGTGACAGATTAAATGTGAAGGAGTGGTTAGTAAGAGAGTCACTTGGTGACTGGTTAGGTGGTCATTAAAAACTGAGACTGAAGACTCGGATGCAGTAGCTAGTTTTTGCAAGGGGCATCTTCTGGACATCTGAGTGAGGTAAACTTAGCAGTGTGATTCTACAAGTGTTTCATAGAAATAATGACTTGGGTGTCATTGAGGTGAATGAAAGCAGTTACTATGGCTGGTACGTTGAGCAGTGTGCATAAGGTGAAAAATGGAAGGAAAGAAAATAAAGTTGAAGAAGTTATAGAAAGAGATTAAAGATGAATATACATCATTTATTGGATGGATGACATCTGATTCTCTTTTCTACCAAATGAGTCTTGGTGGCAGACTAAAGCTCTCATCCTTTGTAGAAGGCAAAGTTTCTGGAAACTAACTTTCCCATCCATGGCACGTAGAGGGAGGGGACTTGTTATAGCTGGGGGAAAAAAATAACTCATTTACCCTGGATTTGGGATTTGGAGAGGGGAGACAGAGGTCAAATGAGGGACAAAGAGAATTTTGGTTGCTTTGGTTGCAAAATCAACTGAGGAACCAGAACGTGAATCCTGTGCACGTTAACAGTGGCATCAGTAGTGAGTTGTGGAATTCAAGTTCAGCAGCAGTGACAAGTGATCTTATTGAGCTAGAGCTGGGACATGGTTTGGCTGTTGACTGTCTGACTTCTTCCTTTGTATCTTGCCAATTTCCCCAGTGGATTTCTCCACCCCCACCCCCCCAACATTTCTGTGTTTAAGCCAGTTTTCATTCAGTTAACTCATTTCATCTTGCAACCAAGAGCTCTGGCTCACAAAGGAGGAGAAAAGGAAAGACAAGCAAAGGATACTGGGCAGAGTGAACAGAGAAGGTGGGAATTGGAAAGCTGAGTGTTGGGAACTTAAAGCGAGGAAAATACTCAAGAAAGACAAAGGGAAGTATGGTGTCTAAAGCGAAATAACTGCTCTGGGAGGATAAGGAGTGAACAGAAGTCATGAGTGTGAGAATTAAGAGATATTTAGTGAGAGCAGTCTCCATTTGGGGATAGAGTTGAGATCAGAGAATAGTGAGAAGGGAATGGGAAGCAAGTGGCACAGCAGTGAGGAGAATGAAATAAAGTATTTAAGACATGGACCACAGTTGACATTTGTTTACCACCCACAGGCAGATGCAATTTTTATTTCTTATAGAACAATATTTTGAAAGTTTTCAAAAGAAAGAGAGAGGAAGAAATTGAGAAGAGAGTAGGTAGAGAAGTGGAATGGGAAATTTGAGTGGATGAAAACAAGGAACAACAAAAAACAAGAAGAGACTAAGGAACATAGATGGTAAGTGTAGGAACGACAAGCAATGAAGAAAGGAAGTATCAGAGAAGATCTGAAGATGAAATAAGAGGAAAGTCTCAGTGGTTTGGGGGGTAAATATCTTATCAATTCTGGTTTCAACAAATATTGTCAGCACAAAGAAACATTTCTTTCTTCTTTTACTCAAAATTCCAAGTTTATTTTCCTATGGAATTTGTGTATGAATTAGAGACTTTCTTTGTAATTTTACCTTTTGTTTATAAAAATACTAGTATTGCCTCAAAGTTATTTTCACTTTTAAAAGATGCTTTTACTTTGTTATTATTGTGATTAGAGCTGACTATCTCTAGAAATCTTTCTGGTTTACACGCACAGCATTTGCTTCTCCACAGGTTTTATTAGTGGAATAAAATCAAGCAAAGACTGAAACTGAATAAAGGCAATATATATATCCAGTGACAATAATTGAAGTTGTTAAATGTACATTTATTTCGAGTAAGCATCCTCCCACTCAAACCCAAATCACTAAACATTAAAAAATTCTCAATTTGATATGTAGGTACTGATTAAGTCATAAATCTGAGAAAAGCAATGCAGTAAAATTTTCTGCATTTTTCTGTCTGTGTGTATACATGTCTATATAACAGAATTATTGTCAGAAGTGGGTGAAAGAATAGAGATTGCTATTTAAGTGATTTAACTTAAAATTTAATCAGAGAATGTGGGTAATTAAGTCAAATAAATATTTTGAATACAATTATCAGAAAGATTTCTTATCCAGAAAACATTATTACCTAAATTCTTTTTTTTATTATTAATTGGAGGCTAATTACTTTACAGTATTGTAGTGGTTTTTGCCACACATTGACATGAATCAGCCATGGATTTACATGTGTTCCCCATCCCAATCCCCCCTCCCACCTCCCTCCCCATCCCATCCCTCTGGGTCTTCCCAGTGCACCAGCCCTGAGCACTTGTCTCATGCATCCCACCTGGGCTGGTGATCTGTTTCACCCTTGATTGTATACTTGTTTCAATGCTGTTCTCTCAGAACATCCCCTCCTCGCCTTCTCCCACAGAGTGCCAAAGTCTGTTCTGTACATCTGTGTCTCTTTTTCTGTTTTGCATATAGGGTTATCATTACCATCTTTCTAAATTCCATATATATGTGTTAGTATGCTGTAATGTTCTTTATCTTTCTGGCTTACTTCACTCTGTATAATGGGCTCCAGTTTCATCCATCTCATTAGAACTGTTTCAAATGAATCCTTTTTAATGGCTGAGTAATATTCCATGGTGTATATGTACCACAGCTTCCTTATCCATTCGTCTGCTGATGGGCATCTAGGTTGCTTCCATGTCCTGGCTATTATAAACAGTGCTGCGATGAACATTGGGGTGCACGTGTCTCTTTCAGATCTGGTTTCCTCAGTGTGTAGGCCCAGCAGTGGGATTGCTGGGTCATATGGCAGTTCTATTTCCAGTTTTTTAAGGAATCTCCACACTGTTCTCCATAGCGGCTGTACTAGTTTGCATTCCCACCAACAGTGTAAGAGGGTTCCCTTTTCTCCACACCCTCTCCAGCATTTATTGCTTGTAGACTTTTGGATAGCAGCCATTATGACTGGCGTGTAATGGTACCTCATTGAGGTTTTGATTTGCATTTCTCTGATAATGAGTGATGTTGAGCATCTTTTCATGTGTTTGTTAGTCGTCTGTATGTCTTCTTTGGAGAAATGTCTGTTTAGTTCTTTGGCCCATTTTTTGATTGGGTCATTTATTTTTCTGGAATTGAGCTGCAGGAGTTGCTTGTATATTTTTGAGGTTAATCCTCTGTCTGTTGCTTTGTTTGCTATTATTTTCTCCCAATCTGAGGGCTGTCTTTTCACCTTGCTTATAGTTTCCTTTGTTGTGCAAAAGCTTTTAAGTTTCATTAGGTCCCATTTGTTTATTTTTGTTTTTATTTCCAATATTCTGGATCATAGAAGATCCTGCTGTGATTTATGTCAGAGAGTGTTTTGCCTATGTTCTCCTCTAGGAGTTTTATAGTTTCTGGTCTTACATTTAGATCTTTAATCCATTTTGAGTTTATTTTTGTGTATGGTGTTAGAAAGTGCTCTAGTTTCATTCTTTTACAAGTGGTTGACCAGTTTTCCCAGCACCACTTGTTAAAGAGGTTGTCTTTTTTCCATTGTATATCCTTGCCTCCTTTGTCAAAGATAAGTTGTCCATAGGTATGTGGATTTATCTCTGGGCTTTCTATTCTGTTCCATTGATCTATATTTCTGTCTTTGTGCCAGTACCATACTGTCTTGATGATTGTGACTTTGTAGTAGAGCCTGAAGTCAGGCAGGTTGATTCCTCCAGTTCCATTCTTCTTTCTCAAGATTGCTTTGGCTATTCAGGTTTTTTTTTTTTTCCATACAAATTGTGAAATTATTTGCTCTAGTTCTGTGAAAAATACCATAGCTTGAAAATGAGTATATTACCCAAAGCAATCTATAGATTCAATGTAATCCCTATCAAGCTACAAACAGTATTTTGACCTAAATTCTTAAACTGTTGTTCACTTGTTTGAAGTTCTAGTTCATCAAAACTTGTTCTATAGAGTCATTATAATTATGCTAACGAGATGATTAAATATTTAAAGAGTATATTATGTTCTTAGAACTCTTTTACTCATCCAGATTTTCCTCTCAAAAATAAGATGTGCAGATTATTCATTATTTTTTTCCATTTTTCAACTGACAATTTTGGCATCTTGTAAATCAAATCAAAATTATATTAATTTTAACAGTATTTTAACCTTCCATAAAAAATAATAAATATTAGAAAAATTACTCTCTCTTACCTGTATCTGTTAGAAATTGTTGTAATCATTTCAGTGTTCAGACTTTCTGAAGTAGAAATCTAGGAGCACTGCATTGACAATAACACAGGTGACAGTTCTTTGAACACTGTTGCATTTTGGAAGCTTCATTATCTAAGCTCAGGAAAATGTTATTTGCATATATAAATATAAATTATAATTATATTATATAAATTTGTTTTGAACACATGAGTTAACCAATTGTACAACTGTGTGCTTCTGCCAGAAGCAGAAGGAATGAAGGACTAAATTTCCCCTGATAGTACACACGGATTAACTTTTGGCCAAAGCTAAGCTGTTCTCCTGGGCATTGTGGATTTGGTCATGTATGAGAAATCCAGGTTGTTCCACGGGGCATCACAGTCTCTGAAATCATGAACATCAGTCATAGTAGACAGTTCTGGTTTTAACAATAGAAATTACACTTTATGTCACCACTTTCGACCACAGATGGCACTTCTGACATGTGTATGCAAGCTCAATAAATGTTGATGCTCTGAGTGCTTTGATCAGTATGGTCTTAGAATCTAGATTCCTGTCAAGACATGACCCCAAGTAAATTTGTTCTCCTCAAGCAAACTGTAGCTCATGTTCCAGACACATGCTTAACTCCCAACTTTAAGCTGAAGTATGGTGAGAAAGCTTTTTAAGCAAAGGTCTGGGGAAGGAGTAAAGGAAAAACAAAAGACCACAATGAGAGGTGACCTGACAGTACTTCTCAAACTTTAATGCCTGTGAGTCTCCTGGAGGTCTAGATAAAATGCAAATTCTGTTTCAGTAGATCAGGGATAGGACCTGAGCATCTTCATTTATAACAGGTGAAGCTTATGGACAGGTGCAGTCCACAGGACTTTCACCACTGGAGGGACTATCAGTTTATCAGAGAGCCTAGATAATTAGAGAAACACAACATAGTAAATGTAGCTGAATAGAGGGATGCATGCAGAGCCAAATGGGATCAGGGAGGCCAGCTTATGTGGGTAACACAGGAACGTGGAGGCCAGGTCAGAGAGTTTGTTCTATATTCCAATGTAAAGGAAAACTATTATGGGATTTTGAAATGGTGGTATGATGATCAGATTTTCCTTTTTTGCATTAGCAGAGAAAGTTTTCAGTGTAATTCATTCAGGTAAACAAAAGTTAACTGACTTATTTTTGATAATTTGATGTGCTATCTGAGTAACAAAAGAAAATGCTTAACCTCCACTCAGGACTTGGATGGCTAGATGGGGGGAAGCAAACAGCATCATAGACTTATTGATCTGCTTCCTTAGAATTTTGCTGGTGAAAGCCAAAATAGAGGAGAAAAATATCATAGAAGAGAGGAATCATGTGAAAAATGCACAGAGGAATAGAGTGGGGAATGTGATGGGCAGTGGTAGCTTCAACATAACCAACACTTGGCTTCAGTATGATGTCCTCTTTAATTTTGAGTAATTACTTCCTAACTTATTTGGTCATCTATCCTTGATCACAAATACCTGTATTACTTCCAGTATGGATGTTTTTTTTCAATTTTAGTCATTTTGATAAGTAATAGCTTGTTGCACTTTCATTTGCATTTCCCTAGTAACTAATTTTTATAGAGTGCCTTTTTGCATCTTTCTTTGACACCTCTATAACTTTTTTGATGGAGTGTTTGTTCAAATATCTTACTCATTTTAGATTGATTTTATTTGTTTTTATTATGAGTATTGGGACTGTTTCATCTATTCTGGATACACGTCTTTTATCAAACATGTGATTTGTAAATATTATATCATTTTAGTCTGTTACCTGGATGACATTGTGCTTATTGGTTTTCAGTTCAGTTCAGTTCAGTTCAGTTGCTCAGTTGTGTCCGACTCTTAGTGAGTAAGAAATAATATTTATCAGGAAGCCACTTGCAGGACGGGTAGAAAATAAATATGATGACAGTTCAGGGATCTTCTATTTCAGTGAAATTTATAGGTGTCCAGTGATATAGAGCTTGTCAAAAAAAAAAAAGCCTACAAAACCCACTACAATATTGTAAAGTAATTAGCCTCCAACTAATAAAAATAAATGAAAAAAAAACCCTTCTAAGGTTAAGGATAAGTTGTTACATCTGGCCCTTGCTGAAAAAGAGAGGCACAACACATAATGTGCCTCTGTGAATTGTGGAGGCAGTATTATCCTTATTTGGGTGTGGTATTCCAGCCCATTACCAAGTGCTAGTCTTGAGAGGTACTCAGAGCAGAAGGCAGCTTTGTACCATGTGTAGGCTGTGGTGCACGCTGTCCTGCCTCTCAGGCCATATCCAGCAGATCCAGTGGAGCCTGAATCAGCAGTGGCAGCTGCTTGGAGCCTTTAATCAGCCTCTGGAGGTGGATCAAAATACAAGCCCTTAGAACTTTGAGCAAAGCACTGCCATTCTCCGTGGATAACTACTCTACTGTAGAGAAGCAGCTGTAGGCCTGATAGTCAACCTCGGTAAAGAAAAATGAATGTTTAACCGTGGACCACTGATTTGCCATGATACTGGAGCTGCCCTTGACAAACGGGATCTCATCTGACCCACTAACCTTAAATTTCAGTGTGCACAGAAGCATTCCTTCATCAAATAGAAACAGCATATACTTGATCAAGCAGGAAAGGCCCTGAAGGCACAAATAAGTTACTTGAAGAAGTGGTTCCAATGCTGCTGCTGCTGCTGCTGCTAAGTCACTTCAGTCGTGTCCGACTCTGTGTGACCCCATAGACGGCAGCCCACCAGGCTCCCCTGTCCCTGGGATCTCCAGGCAAGAACACTGGAGTGGGTTGCCATTTCCTTCTCCAATGCATGAAAGTGAAAAGTGAAAGTGAATTCGCTCAGTCGTGCCTGACTCTTAGCGACCCCATGGACTGCAGCCTACCAGGCTCCTCGATCCATGGGATTTTCCAGGCAAGAGTACTGGAGTGGGGTGCCATCGCCTTCTCCGGTTCCAATGCTACTGGCCTCCAATCCTGCCGCAAAGGCTTCTGTGTCGCAGCTGGGGGCTGTGCCCTTATAATTAGCTGACTGAGAAGTCTGGGGCCTGACTTACAGATGGTTCTGCATGGTACGTGGGCACCATCAGAAAGTGGAAAGCTGCTGCATACAGCTCCTCTCTGTGACATTCAGGAAGGACAATGGTGAAGGGAAAACCTTCTAGCGGGACAGCCTGCTTCCACCAAGACAGACGACAATTCTTCCATTGACCTGAAAGTAGACGACCACTCAGTCCCTTTGACTTTACATTTCTTTGAATCATGAGACAAAGAAGTGAGTTGCTATGTTCGGTGAGGTGATTGATGGCAAGTAACAAGAGGAAACTGGACTCCTCCACGAAAAGGTGATAAACAGTATGTCTGGTATACACAGCACCCTCGAGGGTATCTTTTAGCATTGTTATTCCCATGGTTAAGGTCAATGAAAAACTGCGAGGCCAAACCACACAATAGTTCTAATGGCCCAGACTCTTTAGAAATTTGGGTCATTCCACCAAGGGAAGAACAATGACCACCTGAGTCAGGTGCTTGCTGAAGGCAAAGAGAACACAGAATGGGTAGTCAAAGAAGTTAGTTAAAATGCCAACAACAATCACATGTCCAGTTACAGATATGAGGATTGTAATTGCCAAGAGATTTCCTTCTTAGTTTAATATGAATATATTTGTGTCTGTATAGCACTTGTCTTTGTTTTCTTTCCATTCTTATTCCCTTATCATGAGACCTAAGATGTACAGACTTTATATTATCATAATAAAGTGTTGTTAATTTGGCATTGTATTACCCGATATCAAAGAAAATGAATAGCAAACTTCACTCAAAGATTTTACCTCCACTCTTTGGAAGAGGTAATACATTTTCGGTTGTACACAGCAGAGTTGTATCATGTTAGGTGGAATTATTCCTTGTTATTATCATTATTTAGAAATAGAATATAATTTTTAAGATATGTGTATGGGCACTAAGTTGACAGCAAGTGAACTTGTAATTGTTAATTTTATGTGTCAACTAATCCATGGGCTGTCCAGATACCTACTTAAACATTATTTGGGGGTGTTTTTGTGAGGGTGTTCCTGATTAGGTTGAAATTGGTGAATTGGTCCCCACAAGAAGTGAGATTCGGTAGAGTAAAAGACTTTTTGATGGCTAGCAGAATTCCTGGGATTTGCCACTGTTCACTCAAACACAAACCCACCTCTACTGTGGAGTTAAATGTGATACGTGTCTCCAGGCTATACAGCTATATTGTATATATCAGGCTTCCCTGGTGGCTCAGACGGTAAAGAATCCACCTGCAATGTGGGAAACTGGGTTCGATCCCTGGGTTGGGAAGATCCCCTTGAGAAGGGAAGAAGAAAATGGCTACCCACTCCAGTGTTCTTGTCTGGAGAATTCCATGGATAGAGGAGCCTGACAGGCTGCATTCCTTGGGGTTGCAAAGAGTCGGACACAACTGAGCAACTGACTTTCATTTTTATACAGTTATATTGTATCAAAGACATCGTGCTCAAGTAATTTTCAGAGGTACAACACTATTTTAGCGCTTAAAATATACTTAATAAATTCACTTATAAAACCATACAGAATATACAAGCATGTAAAATGTTTTCATGTGTTTTCTGCTTTAGTTATTTTAGTATGATATGAACACTTAATTAAAATACCTTTGTGTTTTTGAAAAAGATATAGACATTTTAAGGAATTTGCTAGAAACTAACATCTTAGGTCATTAAAATAATGACAGTTATAACTACAAAAAAATTGAACACTAGTCATCACATAACAAAATCTGATCTGAAGTTTTATGACTGTTTTAATGGAAAGAGAACAGATATTATGAGACCTAAATATTCCTCTTTAACATTTTCATCAGCGAGTCTATGACTTTCTTATTTCTCAGGCTGTAGATAATTGGATTTAACAAAGGGATTATGACAGTGTAAAAGAGAGAGTCCATCATATCGTGATCATCTGATTGTGTGGATTCAGGACGAATATACATGAAGAGAAGAGGCCCATAGTATAAAGAGACAGAGAGGAGGTGGGCTCCACAGGTGGAGAAGGCCTTCCTTATACCTTGAACAGACTTCTTTTTTAAAATTGTAAAGAGAACTAGTGTATAAGAAATAAGCACAATCAGAATGGTGAACACCTGTATTGAACCAGAGAAAATAAAAACCATCAGAATATTAATAAAAGGGTCAGTACAAGAAATTTTGAACAGTGGCATAATATCACAGTAAAAGTTATGTATCGTGTTGTAACTGCAGAAGGTTAATCTAAATAAAAAACCTATATGAATAAAGGCATGAAGAACACCACCTGCAAATGATGAGACCAACAGTCGCGTGCATAGTCTATTCGTCATAATCACTGGATAAAGTAAAGGGTTGCATATGGCCACATAGCGATCGTATGCCATACTTGCCAAGAGAAAGCATTCTGTGGTTGCACTGACTGTAAAAGAAAAAAATTGTACCACGCATTCAGAGAGAGAGATCGTCTTGCTTTTGATGAAGAAGTTGACCAGCATCTTGGGGGTCACTGTGGATGATATGGAAGTATCCACAAAGGCCAGACTCCCGAGGAATAAGTACATGGGGATGTGAAGTTGAGAGTCATTCCAGATGAGAGCAATAAGACCAAGGTTCCCCACAATGGTGGTGAGGAATATCACCAAGAATACCAGGAACAAGGGGATTTGCCACTGTGGTTGATACTTAAGTCCTGTGAGGACAAACTCTGTCAGCAACGTTATATTTTCCTCTTCCATATCTTCACTGGAAGTCCCCTGAAATAAAATGCAAAAAATGTAGAAAGAACATTCACTATGGTTTTATGAATTGAATGCTTGGAAACTGGGGTCAAAAGAAATCATACTTCTTTTAATTTCATAAAATATTACTATAATGAACTATTTGGGGGATCTGAAGAGATGTCAATCAGTATAATAATTTCAGTTCAAATAATGTGCTGAAATTAATATATTTACGTAAAAGAAACATTCTAACCATTTGCTAAATTTGTGGGAACTTGATAGACTGTGGTAGGGAAATTCTGAGTCTGGGACATGGATTATCAGTCAAGGGAATAGATGTTCAAAAGAAGCAGGGTTATAAAATGAATTGAATACCATGTGAAGGATCTTGAGCTTTTTGCCTCAGGTAATATGTACATACTGAAAGTTTTTAAGACAGGGAGAGACACTGGAGAGTATTTTAATTTAGTTTTTCAATAGTGCAGAAAACAGATATCATGGAGGAGAAGCTGGGGTCAGGGATACTCTTCAGGAAATGTTGCTATTGTCCAGGGGATTTCTAACCAGATTATCCATCAGAATTGTCTGTGGAGCTTTTTATGCAGGACATCTATTGTGAGGTATTACTGTAGAAATTAATTCAGTGGATCAAGATGGAGTTCTAACAATCTGTACTTTAAAAAAATGCTCCACAAGTGATTCAAATGCATGTATAGTGTCTAGTCTGTTGGCAATATAACTTTGGTAGTTATGAGAGAAACAAAGAGATAGATGCAGAAGAATTCAAAGTGCAGTCACTAGGACCTGACGACATTAGATATGAAAGGGTGGGTTAGTGAAGGAGAGAGGAGGTACGCGGTGACTGACTAGATAATCATCAAAAATTGAAATCAAGGTCTCAGCTACAGTGGCCAGTTTATGCAGCGAGCATCCTCTGAACATTAAGAGGAGATGTACTTAGTAATATGAGTCTACTATACCTTCATATAAGTAATGTCTTAGGAGTTTGGGGAGTAGCTGAAGGCATATTTATTAATAACCTATCGATTGAAGAGTGTGCATAAAGAAGGACATGGAAAGAAACTTGAGGAAGTTGTATTAAAGCAGTTGCACAGTGGATACACAGCATATATTTGATAGCCAACATCTGACCACTTTTTCTGCCACATAGCCTTGGTGGCCGGTAGAGGTATCACCCATTCAAGAAGCCAAAAGATGATGGCCATAATGACCTATATGGGAACTAGGTATATGCGTATGTATATGTATAACTGATTCACTTTGTTGTATAGGAGAAACTAACACAACATTGTAAATCAACTATATACCAATAAAAATTAATTTTAAAAAAGAAACCAACAGAACTAGAATCTGACTTTTCCATTCCTGTTGCACACAGAGTGAGGGAACTTGATCTAGATTTGGCAAACCAAATCCACAAAACCTCCATTTAGAATATGGAAATAAAGAGAAAAGGCACAGGGACAAAAGAGAATATTGGTTGCAAAGACCGCAATATCAAGGCTCCAGCAAATGCATTCTGCATCCATGGCCATGGCATTGTGTCAGCTGGCCTTCCAAATTCAACAGTAGGGACAGCAGGTCTCATTGAGCTGGTGTTGGGACATGATTTTGGCCATCGATTGGCTCCTTTGCTTCCTTCCTTCTGTTCCAGATTGTTTTTTCACCCAATTTCTCCATTCTCTCATCCTATGTTAGAGCCATTTCCATTTAATTAACTCATTTCCTGTGGTAACCAAGAGTCCTAGTTCACAACAGAGAAAGACTAGGGAGAGACCAGAAAAGAATTCTAAGCCGAAAAGCAGGAAGGAACTGGAACACTGAGTGCTGTGAACTTACAGAGAGAAAAGATACTCAAAAAGAACTACAAGAAGCACAGAAGGACATGTCAGATGCCAAAATAAATGGTCTAATAGGACAAAGGATGATCAGGTTTCATTGAGTGTGAAAATTAAGGGATTTTTAGTGGCTTTAGTGAGAGCAGTTTGCATTCTGTGATTCAGTTGAGGCCAGACCATAGTTAAGAAGTGAATGAGAAACGAGTGGGTGGAAGAGTATGGAGTACCCCAAGAAAGGTAGAGAGCTGCTGACATTTCTCTACTTCTCCTAGACACTTACAGGGTTTTCTTTCTTCTCTAGAATATTTTGATGAAAGTTTTCAAAAAATGGGAGAGGAAGGAGTTGAGAGGAGAAAGGAAACAGGAAAAGTGGGCAGGCAGTATATATTGATGAAAGGAAATAGCAGAGAGGTGGTAACAGATGGAAAATATCAGAGCCATAGATGGATACATATAGGAAAGACAACCCGAAAAAGAGCTGACAAGGAAGTATTTGAGAGAGGCAGTATCCAAGAAAGACCAAAGAGGAAATACAGGTATGTCCCCTATTCAAAAGTTGGCTTTACTGCCACTTTTCTTGTGTGAAAAAACTATATTAATAACCGAGTGAGATCTGAAGAGGAATTTTGCTATTACCAATAAAAAGGCAAAAGCAGTGCTCAGCATTTCTTTTGCAGCAAGCAATTAGAGAGACAACACATACCCCCAGCAGCCAGAGTGACGCCACCAAGCTCCTTCCTCAGGGAACTATAGTTATCTTTTCAACATCAAGTCATCATTGCTCTGAATTGTGTTTGTGAACATCTGTACTGTATCTTGATTTATTTTGTCCATCTGTTAGGAAGATGGGTCCTAAGGTTATAGCTTCTTCTGTTTATGCCATTTCAGCTTTTAAAAGGTTTCAAAGAAATGTTCAACTTTCGGATAACAGGGGGAAGCTGTAAAGAGGAAGGCTCAGAGACTCAGGAGTGAGGGTTTTAACTGGTGTGCCCTGAGGTTATCTGTCCTGAAAAAATTTATTTATTCAAAGTTTATTTTCCTATAGACTTTGTGTATGAAAAAGAGAATTCAATTTAAAATTTTATTTTATAAATTTTGTATTGATCATAAATATATTGGTACTGTCAGAAAATTCCATATTCAAAATTGCTTTCTCTTTGTTATTACGGGGATTAGAACTGACCTTATCTAGAAATCCTGCTCATTTAACTTGAGAGCACTTTACTCTTTACCAATTGTGGGATATTTAGTTTTGAGAGGGAATCAAAAACAGTGAAAAAACTGGATCTTGAATACAGGCAATATAATGATCATCAATAATTTCAGTTAAGTAGATTTTTATATGAAATTTCCTTCCTTGTTCAATCCTAATCAATAAGTAATTGAGAATTATCAAATTTAATACGTGGGTGGGTACTTTGCATGCGTGCTCAGCCTCACAGTCATGTCTAACTCTGCAACCCCGTGGACTGCAGCTCGCCAGGCTCCTCTGTCCATGGGATTCTCCAGGCAAGAATACTGGAGCGGGTTGCCGTTTTCTACTCCAGGGGATCTTCCCGACCCAGGGATTGAACCCGTGTCTCCTGCATTGCAGGCAGATTTTCTACCATTGAATCATCCCACAAGTACTTACTAATTCATAAATACTAGAAAACACAATGGAGAAACTTTGTCTATATATTTTCTAACATAAATGTATATATGATTTACATATATTTTTCATATGAAAACATGTTTTACATATGTTTTCATATGTGAAAACATATTTTACATATATTTATGTATATTTCATAGCATACATATATATGATATATTTTTTCATTTGTATTTGAATATATATATATTTCTATACTATATATATTAAAATTATTCTTATAAGTAGGTGAAGGAATAGAGGAATTAATATTTAAGTGATTTACCTTAAAATTTTTAATCAGCATTTAATTAATCAGAGTGATTCTTTTTGTTGGAATCATTAAAATGATTTCTTATATAAGAAACATATGACCTGAAACATTAAACCTAATTTTAAATTATTTAACTTTCTGGCTCACCAAAATTTACCTCATAAAATCTTTATAGTTAAAAAATAATAAAACACTTAATTTAAAGGAAACAATTCTTATAGCTATTTTACATATCTAATTTTTAGTCACAAAAATACACAATTAATTCACTAATTTTTTCTTCTCTACCTGGCTATTTGGACATCTTTTGAACCCAATCTAAAATTATTTTAAATTAAACAGTATTTTAAATTTTTATACAAAGAATAGCTACTATTATACAAATCATTTCTCTCTTACCCATAACTTACGAGAAATTGTGGATATCCTTTCAATACTTCAGGCTTTCTAGAGTAGAAAAATCTACAGCAACACAGAAATGACAATAACACAGACAGCAATTCTTTGCACACTGATTCATTTTGAAGACTTCACTTCCCAAACTCAAGAAATTGTAGTTTATATTAATTTCTCTGAACAGAACAGTCAACCAGTTACACAGGTGTATGTTTTTGCCAGAAGGAGGCGGAATGAAGGACTAAAATTCCCCTGATACCACCCAAGGATTTCCTTTAGGACAAAGCTAAGTGTTTACAGCTTATGGTGGACATGGACATGTATGAGAAATCCAGTTGTCCCATTGAGCATTGTAGGCCCTACAGTTATAAACATCCATCATTGTAGATAGCTCCAGTTTTAACAATAAAAATCACACTTTATGCCATTATCTTCCAGCACAGGTGACACTTCTGATATGTTTATGAAAGTTTCAATTTATCTATAAATGTTGATTCTCTGCTTAGTATCCTGTTGTCTGAGCTAATCAGACATGATTTTAATTATTCTAAGTTCTAGATTACATTAAGGGGTGAACCCCAAGTTGTCCTCCTCGTGTTAACTGTAGCTCACATTCCAGAATCACACCTAACCTCTAGCTTTAAGCTGAAATTTGATGAGAAATCTTACAAAGCAATGGTCAGAGGAGAAGCAAAAGAAAAACAAAACCAAAGACCACAGTGGGAAGAGACCTAGACAGTACTTTTCAAACTTTATTGCCTGTGGATCTCCTGGAAATCCTGTTAAAATGCAGATTTTGTTTCAGTAAGTTTGTGTGTGGCCTAGGGATATTCATCTGTAGCAAGGTGATTATTGCTTGTAGACAGGTCCCATTCACAGTGCCTTCATCATTGCAGGGACTGTCAGATTATCAAAGAGCCTAGCTAATTGGACAGTCACAACATGGTAAATGAGGTTTACAAAAAGAGAAGCAAGGAGGAGCCACATGGGGTCAGAGAGGCTGGTATATGTAGGTAACATGTGGCCTTGGAGGGCAGATGAGGGACTTTGTTCTTTACCCCCACCTTAAAGGGTGACTGTTGAAGGAGTTTGAACAAGGTGGTAACAAGTTCAGATTTTCTTTTTGTGCATTAACAGAATTATCCATGAACATTTATATATTACATAATAAACCTTAATTTACTTACTTGTGACATCTTGGTTTTATATCTAAAAGGTTAAAAAAACTCAAATGTGGCTGGCAACATAGGAGGGAAAAAAGGCATATTGTTTGATAGACTTATTAACCCACATTCTGCTTTCTTAGAATTTTGCTAGTGAAAGGCAAAGAAGTAAAGAAAAACCATCTGTTTAAAATATATTTATTTCTTCTTCTCCAATCTGGGTGCTATGAAGAAAAGATAATTTAGTGACACTTGCTGAAGCTGATAAGGAAGACCTTATTCAAGGGGAGAATATTTTAGTAGATATGTGGGTGGCTGGGTGGCTCAGCAGTGAAGAATCCGCCTGCCAATGCAGGAGACATAGATTCAGTCCTTGGGTTGGGAAGATGCACTAGAGAAGGAAATGGCAACCCACTCCAGTATTCTTGCCTGGGGAATCCCATGGGCAGAAGGGCCTGGCAGGCTACGGTTCATAGGGTTGCAAAGAGTTGGACATGACTTAGTGACTAAGCAACAACAACATTTTAATAGGTATAGGGACCACTTCAATGGGATCATGCAATGGGGGAGAGATGTTGAGCTCATCTCTGAATATAGCATAAGCAAGTGAGTACTTAACAGCCAAGGAGTGGGGAGGGAGGCAGTAGGTGAAAAATTACCGAGAGGATACATCAGGAATAAGGGGAATTTTGGCTGAAGCTATTTCACAGCATTGCTGAAGGCAGGTTAAAGTGATCAGACATCACCTGGGAGATGGTAGAGGATAAGGAACCTAATTATGTATCAAGGATGATCAGATATCAAGGGTAGGGGTAGCACTGGTCAAACTGCCTTAGCAGGATTCTTTCTAAAACTGGACAATTCAGGGATGAATATGAAAGTTCAAAAATCAAGCCTGGTTGAAAAAGAACTCAAGGGAAACTGAATAGAGTTTGGTCAATGACAGACTCATTGTCAGTATCTTTCATTCACTCTGAAATTATTTTATTTCACAAATGCAGCTGTCGCCTGCAGAAATATTTGAAAATATTGATAAACATAGGAAAATAAAATATTTTATAATCATCTATAAATATATACTTGGCTTCCCTGGTGGCTCAGACAGTAAAGAATCCGCCTGCAATGCGGGAGACCTGGGTTCCATCCCTGGGTTGGGAAAATCCCCTGGAGGAGGGCAGGGCAACCACTCCAGCATTCTTGCCTGGAGAATCCCCATGGACAGAGGAGCCTGGCGGGCTGCAGGCCATGGGGTCTCAAAGAGTCAGACACGACCTGAGCGACTAAGGACAGCACAGCACAAAAATATATACTACTAGTATTTTAATATAAATCTTTAAAATTTGTGTATCATATATTATACAAATATACATACATCTGCGTGTTTGCAGATAAGAAAATTATGCAGTTTTGCAACCTGCTGTTCCTGTTTAGTATGTTTGGAGTAATAACTCTAGAGAAAGGAGTTTAAATTCCTACTCTGATTCTCTTTTCATTTACCTTTGTCCTTCTCCTAAAGTAAGGAGATGTTAATGTGATGTATGATATGACAAGATTCTGATGGGACCACAAGGGTGGGCTTAAGGGGTATCTAAACTTCAGACTTTGATTTACCACAGTCTGATTTGTCTATCTTTCCTTTTTTTTAATAGTAATGCTAAGTAGTCCTTGCTCTCTTATTAAAAGTCTAGTCATCTTTTCTTCCTGACCAGAGAAATAAGCTCACCCTGGATTTTCTTCCAAACGTGGCCAACTCCATTTCACTCTCATTTCCAAACTGGCCTCCAGGCTTCGGTCTGGCCAGTGCAGGCCAGCTTTGGGCACCAAGGGTTAAATTTTGCACACCTCTGACTCCATCTCTTCCAATACTGGAAATCAGTATTCATATTGAGCTTCATGGAGAAAAATTCCCGGGACCTCTAGTGGAAGCCACAATATTGTCTTATTTTGACCAAAGCTCAGGTAGCAATATATTTTACTTTGCTGTCTTTTCCCTACACTTATGTCTTTCCCTAGAATGTCGAAAAAAATATTTGGGTACTTCTCTCAAAAAATTCCTAGAAGATGATTTAGCTATTTCTGCTTATCTGTTTTATATAAAATATATATACTTGGATTTTTTTCCTGAAAACTTTTAACTAAAAATCCAAATTTTAAAAAAGTGTACAAATATTCAGGTTATTTATTCTTATTCCGGCTTCCCAGGTGCTCAGTGGTAAAGAATCCACCTGCCAACGTGAGACCCGCAGGAGATTCAGGCCAATCCTATTCTCTGTTCTATTCTATCTTCTATTCTTCTGTTCTTTCCCTGCCTGCTTTTGGAGTATAGAAACTTTATTACTCTATTTTATATCTATATTTGGCTTATTTATACATGTCTATTTTTGTCATTCTCTTAGGATATACAATATATTACTTTAATCACATCTACCTTCAAATATTTTTATGCCACTATATTTGTAGGGTAATAATCTAACAAGAATATACTTGCAAATTCTCCCTCCAGTCTTTTTGCTATATTGTCATATATTTTATCTGTAAAAGTATGATATATTGCTACTCTTTTTTGGCATTCTGTTACATCTTAGACTAATCCAAAATAAGAAAGATCCTTTTATATGAATGTTTTAACTATTTTCAGTAATATTTGTTTGTGTACCACCAAGATTCTCTTTGGTATCATATTCCTTCTGCCTAAAGAACTTCCTTTAATGTTTTCCTTTCCTCTAGGACTTCAGATAATGATTTTTTTTTCCATTTTTGTCACAAACATTTTTATTTTATATTCTATTTTTTTTTATTGTGTCCCAGGTTTCTTTGTTTAAGAACAAAGCAATGATTGACATGGGGTTTTAAATCAAGAGTGTCAGTGAATTTTACCCTTCTTCCAGCCATTTTCCTCAAAACTCTCTGCCTCCATTCTGCTGCTGCTGCTGCTAAGTCACTTCAGTCGTGTCCAACTCTGTGCGACCCCATAGATGGAAGCCCATCAGGCTCCCCCGTCCCTGGGATTCTCCAGGCAAAAACACTGGAGTGGGTTGCCATTTCCTTCCCCAATGCATGAAAGTGAAAAGTAAAAGTGAAGTCGCTCAGTCGTGTCCGACTCTTTGCGACCCCATGGACTGCAGCCTACCAGGCTCCTCTGTCCATGGGATTTTCCAGGCAAGAGTACTGGAGTGGGTCGCCATTGCCTTTTCCAGCCTCCATTCTTCCTGTCCCCAATTTACTGTTTCCTATGTATTGAATGAAAAACCTAACTCCAAAAGAAAGAAAGTGAAGTCGCTCAGTCATGTCTGACTCTTTGCAACCCCATGGACAGTAGCCTGCACCAGGCTCCTCCATCCATAGGATTTTCTCAGCAAGAGCACTGGAGTGGGTTGCCATTTCCTTTTCCAAAAGCCCTGGCACAAATCCCAGGGTCTGTTCCCTCAGTTTCTCTGCCTTTCTTCTTTCCCCGCCTCAGTTTGAAAGCGTGGGAAAGCCCAGAGTGGTGACCTGGACAAAGGGGGACACTTCACACTCAAAGGTCAAAGTGACCGACTCCTCTTTGCCTGCCCCTGAAGAGCCTCCTTGTTGTCAGCCTCCCCCGCCTACTTCTGCAGCAGGGGACACAGCTACACACATACTGACATTGAGATGCAAAGTCTCAAGACAGTAGATCCTAAAACACCTTCCCGCCGGGTGATCCTCTTCTGCTTCTGAGCTTCTATAAAGTTCTGTTGTCCAGGAACCCCTCTGGGTTTCGCCTCAGCTTCACCTTGTCCTGTTTGCTGCACCAGGAAGACGGCCTAAGGCTTGGGGAGGCCCTTCAGAGTCACTCTCACCCTGGCCGCAGACTAGCCCTCAGGCTGAGAAGTCCAGCTGCCTTGAGGTTCCAGCTTCATTGCACCCTAAAGGACCCACCATGCCATTCCTCTGCAGAACTCACATGGCACTGAGTTCCCAGGAACCCAAAAACTTCAGCCACTGTCCTCCCCTGCCCCATTCCTGGTTTGTTTTGAAGGAGACACACAAGAGGGGTGTTGGAGGCCCACCAGGTAAGAGGGTCAACCCACCCAGCTCCAAGCTTCCTGGCCCATCCTCTAAACCTGCCCCTATATCTGTGGGAGTAAAGAGCCAGATCTCAAAAGCAGGTGCGTGACCCTCAGCAGGGAGAAAATGCCCCCAAACTAGGGACTGGGACCACATCCATTTTTGGAACTTATTTTTTGTTAGGTAGAATTCTGAGTTGGCAGGTCTTTTCCCCCCACAATTTGAAATATGTCACTCAATACTCAGTTATCTTCTGACTGTATACTTTTTCTTCCCCTCTAGCTACCTTCAAACTTTTCTTTTTATCTCTAGTTTTTAGCTGCTTTAATATAATGTGTCCAGTTGTTCTGCATTTTTATTTTGTTGTGATTTGGTTTCTGTTTGTTTTGGTTATTCTGCCTCAGGTTCTGTGTGCTTCTTGAATCTTTGGTTTGATGACTTTCACTATCTTTGAAAAATTCTTGACAATTATGTTTTCAAACATTTCTTCAGCTCCACTCTTCTTCTCAGTTTCCAGTTACACACATATTAGATAACTTGATGGTCTTTCATAGTATGTGAATATCCTGGGTTTTTTTTTTTTACTTTTTTCTTATTTATATTTAATTTTGATAATATTCATTAATGTATATTCAAGTTCACGGATTTGTCCCTGTCTTATTTACTGATGAGCTCACCAAAAATACGCTTACCTTTGTTCTCATGTTTTAAAAAATATGTATTTCTAGCACTTTCACTTGACTTTTAAAAAATGCTCTCTCTCTCTCTCTGGAATTCTCTCTAAAATCTCTTCATGCATAGAAACTTTAACATAGTAATCATGGTCATTTTAAATTTGCTGATTGATAATCCCAACTTCTGAGTCATATCTGACACGAGTTCTTTTTAGTGTTTTCTATTTTGATATTGGGTTGTTTCTTTCTTGGTTTGTTGTTGTTATTAGTTTGTTTGTCTCACAAGTTTTAACCGAAATCTGGCATTCATTTGTAGGACAGTAAAAATGGAAATGTTGTTGTTGAGTTGCCCAGTCATGTCTGACTCTTTGCGACCTTATGGACTGCAGCACACCCCTGTCCCTCACCATCTCCCAGAGTTGCCCAAGTTCATGTTCATTGCAACGGTGATGATGTCCAGTCATCTCATCCTCTGATGCCTTCTTTTCCTTCTGCCCTCAGTCTTTCCCAGCATCAGTGACTTTTCCAATGAGTTGTCTGTTTGCATCAGATGGCCAAAATACTAGAGCTTCAGCTTCAGAATCAGTCCTTCCAGTGAATATTCAGGGTTGATCTCCCTTAAGATTGACTGGTTTGATCTCTTTGCTGCCCAAGGGACTTTCAGGAGTCTTCTCCAGCACCACAGTTTGAAAACATAAATTCTTCAGCATTCTACCTTCTTTATAGTCCAGCTTTCACAGCCGTACATGACCACTGGGAAGACTATGTAGTCTTGAATACACATACCTTTGTTGGCAGGGTAATGTCTCTGTTTGTCAACACACTGTCTAGGTTTGTCATTGCTTTCCTGCCAAGAAGCAGTCATCTGATTTCATGGCTTCTGTCACCATCCGCAGTGATTTTGGAGTCCAAGAAGAGGAAATCTGTCACTATTTCCACATTGTCTCCTTCTATTTGCCGTGCAGTAATGGGGCCATATGCCCTGATCTTAGTTTTTTCAATACTTGTCTTAAGCCAGCTCTTTCACTCTTCCTCCTTCATCCTCATCAAGAGGCTCTTTAGTTCCTCTTCACTCTCTTCCATTGGAGTGGTATCATCCACATATCTGAGGTTGTTGATTCTCCCACCTGTCTTCATTCCAGCTTGTCACTCATCCAGCCAGGCATTTCTCACGATGTGCTCAGCATATAGGTTAAACAAGCAGGGTGGCAGCAGACGGCCCTGTCGTACTCCTCTCTCGATCTTGAATCAGTCAGTTATTCCACACAGGGTTCTAACTGTTGCTTCTTGGCCTGCGCATAGGTTTCTCAGGAGACAGGTAAGGTGGTCTGGTATTCCCATCTCTCTAAGAGCATTCCACAGTTTGTCATGATCCACATAGTCAAAGGCTTTAGCATAGTTGATGAAACAGAGATAGATGTTTTTCTGAGTTTCCCTTGCTTTCTTTATAATCCAGCGAATGTTGGCAATTTGATCTCTAGCTCCTCTTCCTTTTCTAAATCCAGCTTAGACATCTGGAAGTTCTTAGTTCACATAATTCTGAAGCCTAGCATGCAAGATTTTAAGCATGACCTTACTAGCATAGGAGATGAGTGTGATTGTCCGATGGTTAGCATATTCTTTAGTGCTACCCTTCTTGGGAATTGGAATGAGGATTGACCTTTTCCAGTCCTGTGGCCACTGCTGGGTCTTCCAGATTTCCTGACATAATGAATGCAAAACTTTGATGGCAAAAATGGAAATAGATGGTACTTGAAGGACAAATGAAGTATCCTTAATTATAAAATTTAAGATTCTTTTTAATAACTAAAGTGTTTATTTCAGATGGTCTTCCCAAGTGGTGCTAGTGATAAAGAACCCACCTGCCAATGCAGGAGACATAAGAGATGTGGATTCAATCCCTGGGTTGGGAAGATAACCTGGAGGAGGAAATGGCAACCTACCCCAGTATTCTTGCCTGGAGAAACCCATGGACAGAGGAGCCTGGTGGGCTACAGTACATGGGGTCACAAAGAGTAGAATATGACTGAAGCAACTTAGCATGCACACACATATTTCAGATACCAAGTTAAAATGGACATTCATCATCAACTTTGGTAGAGTATATTGTATATGTATGTGGTAGGGCACAGACTCTTAAAGGTATGAGGTAAAAGAAAAACTCGCTTTAACATTCTGCTTAGATCTGAATAACATCTGGATAGATGGGGCATATTCAAAGTAGTGGGAGGACCCACAACCATTGAGATTTCTGTAGAAGTAATAATTTCATCACATTGAAATAGGGTAGTACAGGTATGCCTAGTTCATGCATAAAACCCTAGGGCAAAAGTGGTACCTGGTTTGTTTTCTGCCAGAGATAGAAGGGGTACAGGGTGTCTTAGGTTGTATCTCAGAGACTGAGACATTATTTGAGTGCAGTAATTTAACTGTAAATAGTTGATGACTGAGAAAGTGATGAAGTGAAATAGGAAAGGAAATGCAGCTGATAGAGTAACTTAGCAAACAGGTTACAGCTGTGGGCAATCAAGCTTAATCATTTTTTGGAAACACCATAAGCCAGTATAGAGCATAAATGTCAAATTTATATCAACTAAAGGGCAAATGTCTGAGGTATTTGTTCACTGACTCCTGTCAGTCATTGGTTGATAAATGGTCTAAGGGAGATTCTGTGAATAGTAGTCATTTCCCAGTTCTTACAGTTTGCCTTGAATGAGGGTTAAAATGGCTCTGGCCATCATACAAAGCCCTCAGATGAAGATGTATAAAAAAGACATGGGCAGGCACCAACAGTGTCTGTGACAGGGAATATATATGAATCAATGGACAGTGTGATCTATAACTCATGCTGAATGAGTCACTCAACACTAGCTATTATAGTGAGTCAGACTACCCCTCAAGCATTGCATTCTCAAGAACCTTAAATTGAGGTTTGTCTACAAATAGAAAAGAAATGACAAAAATTGCTCTTATAGACTTCAGTGTTAGTCACTCAGTCAATTCTGACTCTTTGTGTCCCCATGGACTGTAGCCCACCAGGCTCCTCTGTCCATGGGATTCTCCAGGCAATACTGGAGTAGGTTGCCATTTCCTTCTGCAGGGGATCTTCTCAAGCCAGGGATCAAACCCAGGTCTCCCACATTGCAGGCGGATTCTGTACCATCTGAGCAACCAGAGAAGCCAAGTAGAAAACAGTGTTTCAAAGTGAGTCATGGCATACAGTTTATACTACATAACATGGGCTCTTAATTGGAGTAAAGTATCCTCTGATATTTGCCAAAATTCACCTAGAAGAGTGATGAAATGCTATTTGTTTTATAGTCTTCAAAAGCTAACTACTTAAAATACTATTCCCAATCACACCATCATTATCTATTGTATCATTGCTTATGGTGTCTAAAACACAGGGCAGCCAGCAACACAATATTGTTTTGTGAATGGTGCTCCTGAGTTAAGCGGTGCACACAGTTTGCACGATCATTCACAATCCCTTTACACAACACTACTCATGAACCCATTATTTTTCTCAGTAGTTTATAAATGTTGTTCCATTATCTCTATTTTCAGTGCAAAAAATGAGACATCAGATATTACTGTACTTATCTTTACTTTGTTAGTCATCCAGTCTCTCTATCTAGAAAGTTGTAGATCTTCTTTTACCCCGAAATCTGGGACTGTTTGTCAGGAACACAGTCTGCTTGTGGTTGCTATACTTTCAGTGTTATCCACTGCAGGTTATTTAACTTAGGAAACCAAGATTTCCTTTGTTCCTAGGAAATGGCTTGATGAGCTATATTTTAGAATGAGGGAGCCTAAACTTGCCAATTTTAGAATCACCAACTTAAAGGATGTAAATGCACTATTGACTCCCTCCAGCGGTCAGTTCTCTCCAAAATTACTCTCAAAAAATAAATACTTCAATATGTGAGATTTTTTTCTGGTGAGTTTGGATATTATATGGCTTCACAGTACTTGTGCTTTGAAATATTAGTAATCGTGTCCTTTTTCACAAATCTAAACCCTTTCCCCCAACTGGTTGAAGAGAGGACAGGACACCTTGCAGAAGCATGGATGGATTAGAAACTTCAATCTCTATCAGCACCAGAGATGCTCCTATTAAGTTCTTCCATTTATATGATAAGGATCATTTTCTCCCAGTACTGATTTGATTTGTAGAACTGTCTAATTCATTTGGCTTCAGTGTGTTCATTTTTCTTGTCACTGCCTGTTTAGATGGCTGACTACATTCATATAATCATTTTAAGTTCACTTATTAAGAATAAGTGAAAGTGAAGGTGCCCTGGGAAAGATTGTAGATGGTCTAAGACAGGGAAGAAGAGCTGCATCACTTCAGTTCTCAGCCTTGCATCCTCCTACCCTGCATACCTGTTGTGTCCATACATCAGATTTTCTTTCTATATATTTCTTCCTCTTAATTCTCCCTTACTGATCAGCAATACCAGGTCACCACCTGAGGATTTTGCAACAGCAGTGGGTAGCTAGCAATATGATTATAAGTGCAAATAAATTTTACATTTACTACTTTAGAATTCCTTTAAATTTAGAATATAGCCAATAAAGAAAGTCACTCCACATTCCATACAGAGCAATCAATGAAAGAACAATAGATATTATATTGCAGATTTTTATAAGCATTTTGGAAATGAGACTCATTCCAGGGTGGCACTTACACAAGTTAAGAAATGTTGCATCGTGTAATTGCATCGTATTTTTTTTTCCATTTATTTTTATTAGTTGGAGGCTAATCACTTTACAATATTGTAGTGGTTTTTGTCATACATTGACATGAATCAAATAGTAAACATGCAAGAGTATAAGTTTGAAAATTATATGAATTTATATTTATATTTTATTAAACATGTAAAGATTAATACAGTAGACTACTAATATCTGAGGAAATGCATTCTGAAATCTTTTAATATCTGCAAATTCTTGAATATCACTATTGCCTATAATTTCCCAGTAAAATGCACTATGTACCTGCATATATTTGAGCCAAATTCAATAGTCCATTTTTCATTTTATCCCAACTTTCATTATTCTCCAGTAAAATGCACCAGTCTCTGTATTCTGTGCTTTTTAAACCTTTTCTTCATTCAAAGAAATTTTCCTCTTCAGGGACAATCTCCTACAAGAAGTCGTTTCATCTGAGTCTCTGAACAGTTGAGAAACAGCAAGACTTTTGATATTCAAGCTTAGAGAATTAGCTTCACTCACTCACTCCAGTTTCAAACAAAGAAACATGCAAATGCCTGCCACAGTAAAATTGCATACTACTGTATCTAATTTAGGTGGAATTTACAGAGTGAAACACTGCAAACCCTAAATCCTTAGTTTTAGAAAGGATTTCTATTTTTCATTAAAAATTCAGTTTTCTGTGATATGAACACCTCTTGCCATTGAAGCTGACTTTCATCATACAGTACTTAGAAACTGCCCTGTACACTAACTACCCTCTGTTTAAATGATAAAGCCAAGACCAATTTGCTTAACTGCAGACCCCTTGATTTTGTGAAGTTTGAAAAGAACAGTTCAAATTTTGCCTTAAAATCTGTTTACTTATTTATTATTCTCTTCAAGGCACCTATAACCTCTTTGTTCCTCAGACTGTAAATAAAAGGATTTAGCAGAGGAATTATGATTGTATAGAATAAAAAATATAGTTTATCCTGATTTTCAGCTGATCGAGACCCAGGACGCACATACATGAAGAAGAGAGTGCCATAGAACAAGGAAGCAGAGAGTAAGTGGGCGCTGCAGGTGGAGAAGGCTTTGTTCCTGCCCTTTGCAGAGTTCTTTTTTAGGATGGCAAAGAGAACATGGGTGTAAGAGATAATGATACTCATAAAAGTGAAAGACTGTATAAAGACTGAAAATACAAAGATCAGGAGCATATTAACTCTAGGGTCAGTACAAGAAATCTTAAATAGTTGTAAAATTTCACAGTAGAAATAATGTATTACATTGGACTTGCAGAAAGTTAATCTAAATAACAAACCCACATGCATCATGGGATGAAGAAACCCAATAATATATGAAACACCTATTAATTGGGTGCAGAAGATATTATACATCACCACTGGGTAAAGCAAGGGATTGCATATGGCCACATAGCAGTCATAGGCCATCACCACCAGGAGGAAACATTCTGTGTTTGCACTGGAAGCAAAAATATAAAATTGGGAGATGCACTCAACCAGGGACATCGTGTGATTCACAGATAAGAAATTCATTAGCATCTTGGGAGTCACAGAAGAGGAAGAACAAGCATCTGCAAAGGCTAAGCTGCCCAGGAATGAATACATGGGGGTGTGAAGATGGGAGTCCTTCCAGATGAGAAAAATCAGTCCAAGGTTGCCCGCCATGGTGGTGAGGTAGATGACCAGGAACACCAGGAACAGGGGGACCTGCAGCCCTGGGAGATCTGTGAGTCCTGTGAGAACAAACCCCGTCACCAGGGTCTTGTTTGCCTCCATCATATTTACTCAGACTATCACTGCAGTGAAAAGGGTAGGTGAAGAACATAGTCATAAAAGACCATGAAAGTGTCCTATTTTGTTTTTAAAAACATGCATCTTCCTTGTTTATGTAGCCCCTTTAATCAGGACATTTGTAAAAATATATCTTCAGTTCAGTAATTTTTTTGGATTATGTAGATGCGCTTTTCAATATTTTCAGTGATATTTGACTTCAACCATTGAGAGTGATTTCTCTCTCTCTCTCTTTTGTAATACTCAAAAATATTTTCTAAATGAATAGAGTTAGGTATAAAGTACAGTAAGTTTCTCATTTGTTTTTATAACTAAGTACTTTTCTCTTTGGATATACTGACAAGTGTTTTATTTTTTGTCAATAATGCAAATGAAATATTTGATGTGATCTTTAAATAACTATACTTTCTTCTGTGACATATAAATTTTTCCTAAAAGTAAATCCAAAAGAAGAGATCCTAAGATATTTGGAAGTGAGCGTAGAGATTCTTAGATTACCTTTAAGGGGAAAATCCACCTATAATTTAGTGTGAAAATTCAGCTGTTTCTCAAAATAAAATAAATAACACAATATATATACATATTTTTGTTGATAAAGATACAGACAAAAATTTACCTATTTACCAAAATTGTATTACTTTATTCTTAAGATCTTAGTTATTTTCCATCTTCACTTACATGAACAAAAATTAGTTTTAAGAATATTTCTTTTAAAGTATATACCTGTAAAGAGACATGGAAACACAATACAAATAGCAAGAAGATTGAATGATATATCTCCACTGAAAACTGGCCATATGGACGATGAGTACAGAGTCAGATTGTTTCATTTCCAAAGTGGACATTTTGTCCTGACTAACCCTATCTATTCTTCTCACCAACTCTCAATCTATAGTTGATATTTCCAAACTTCATAATTAGGTCAAAAGTTATTAAGAATTTTGGATCTTTCACCTTAAGATATAGATGATAGATAGATGAATGGATAGATAGATAGATAGATAATCCTCTTACATTTGTAATTAAAGACCCTAATAAAGATACAATTGATGATTTTATCTCATCTTATCATGATTCCGTGAATAACTTTTAACAAGTTTGAACAGCATAATTGTTGTCCAATTGTTGTCCAAGGTATGTCCAAATTGTCCATACCTTGACTAGAAAATTTTCTATAGATTATGAAATAATATCTGAAACTTTGAGTCATTATAATTATTTCCCCATTGGATTTTTCTTCTATTTCTTCAAATTTACTGTTAAAAATAAATCTTATTATGCTTATTTTCTCAACAGTAGAACATCTAATATTTATTACAGGGATATGGAATTATTTGTCCTGAAGAGAAATAGAAAATCTCATAGGATTGCCAGGATTTTTATCACTTACCTGGGTGTTTATTTATCAGATAGACAAATTGAAAACTACAAATAATTAAAATTAGACAGATCCTGGTGTCCTCATTCAGTTTCTGTAAGACTTGGGGAGAATGAGAAAATGATGGTTTTCTTGAAGGAAAAAATGGTGATTTTTCAAATAAAATTTTGAAAGGTATATTTCCCTCTACCATACTTTATGTTAGGGCCAGAGTCATCTTTACGAATGCCAAATTGATTAGGCCACCACTGTTCTCACATGTGGGCTTCCCAGGTGTCGCATTGGTGAAGAATCTGCCTGCCAATGCAGGAGACACAGGAGATATGGGTTTGATCCCTGGAGAAGGAAATAGCTACCCACTCCAGTAGTCTTGCCCGGAGAATGCCATGGACAGAAGAGCCTGGTGGGCTACAGTCCATAGGCTTGCAAAAAGTAGGACATGACTAAAGCGACTTTGCATGACAAATATATTTCAGATAGCAAGTTAAAATTCCTTGGACAGAGAAGTCTGGTGGGCTACAGTCTGTGGGCTCACAAAGAGTCAGATGTGACTGAGCACATGTTATCCCATCTATGGCTTCATCTCTTCTTAAGGAAGGAAAGTAGAAGGTATAGAATGAAGCAGTGTTCACTTGTGCAAAGATTTTCCTTGGAAGCCTTACTTTCAGGAACATATTTATTTGTACTCTTTCAAATCTATTCCTAACAAAGCAAAAAGAATCTTGGGATTCGCTCAGTGAAAGTTATCAATGGATTCCCTGTGGGACGAAGGCAAAGTCATTCTGCTGGGCATTATGAGCTAATCCATGAGCAAATCACCCCAGACATACCCAAGTGTAACAATTAGAACCATGCTTTGTGTCATTAGGCAGCTAATTGCTTCTGAGTCATTTTTAGGACATACTAATTACTATTGATGTTGCCACATTCCAGTGACCTGATAATTTCATCAAATATCTCAAAGACCCAACAAACTCAACATGTCCAAATCCAAATTTAGTATCCTATCACTAAACATGGACCTCATCCAGCCTACTCAAGAAACAAACCTCAGAAAACATAGGCAAAACACTCTCCAACATAAACCACAGCAGGATCCTCTATGACCCACCTCCCAGAATATTGGAAATAAAAGCAAAAATAAACAAATGGGACCTAATTAAAATTAAAAGCTTTTGCACAACAAAGGAAAATATAAGCAAAGTGAAGAGAGAGCCTTCAGAATGGGAGAAAATAATAGCAAATGAAGCAACGGAAAAGAATTAATCTCAAAAATATACAAACAACTCCTGCAGCTCAATTCCATAAAAATAAATGACCCAATCAAAAAATGGGCCAAAGAACTAAACAGACATTTCTCCAAAGAAGACATACAGGTGGCTAACAAACACATGAAAAGATGCTCAACATCACTCATTATCAGAGAAATGCAAATCAAAACCTCAATGAGGTATCATTACACGCCAGTCAGGATGGCTGCTATCTAAGTCTACAAGCAATAAATGCTGGAGAGGGTGTGGAGAAAAGGGAACCCTCTTACACTGTTGGTGGGAATGCAAACTAGTACAGCCGCTATGGAGAACAGTGTGGAGATTCCTTAAAAAACTGGAAATAGAATTGCCATATGACCCAGCAATCCCACTTCTGGGCATACACACTGAGGAAACCAAATTGAAAGAGACACGTGCACCCCAATATTCATTACAGCACTGTTTACAGTAGCCAGGACATGGAAGCAACCTAGATGCCCATCAGCAGATGAATGGATAAGAAAGCTGTGGTACATATGCACAATGGAATATTACTCAGCCATTAAAAAGAATACATTTGAATCAGTTCTAATGAGGTGGATGAAACTGGAGCCTATTATACAGAGTGAAGTAAGCCAGAAAGATAAACACCAATACAGTATACTAACACATATATATGGAATTTAGGAAGATGGTAACTATAACCCTGTATGCGAAACAGCAAGAGAGATACAGATGTATCAAACAGTCTTTTGGACTCTATGGGAGAAGGCGAGGGCGGGATGATATGGGAGAATGGCATTGAAACATGTAGATTATCATATGTGAAACGAATCGCCAGTCCAGGTTCAATGCATGATACAGGATGCTCGGGGCTGGTGCACTGGGATGACCCAGAGGGATGGGATGGAGAGGGAGGTGGAGGGGGTTTCAGGATGGGGAACACATGTACAGCCATGGCGGATTCAAGTCAATGTATGGCAAAACCAATACAATGTTGTAAAGTAAAATAAATAAATTAATTAATTTTAAAAAATAAAATAAAATAAAATGATGGCATTGGGCACACACACACACAAAAAAAATATTACTGCAATTTATGTCAGAGAGTGTTCTGCCTGTGTATTCTTCTGAGAATGGTTTTATGGTTTCTGGTCTTACGTTTAGGCTTTTAATTAATTTTGAGTTTATTTCTATATATGGTATTAGAAAATGTTCTAACTTTTCTTTTACATGTTGTTTTCCCAGCACTTCTTCTTTTTTTTTTTTTTCATTTATTTTTATTAGTTGGAAGCTAATTACTTTACAATATTGTAGTGGTTTTTGTCATACATTGACATGAATCAGCCAAAGATTTACATGTATTCCCCATCCTGATCCCCCCTCCCACCTCCCTCTCTACCCGATCCCTCTGGGTCTTCCCAGTGCACCAGGCCCAAGTACTTGTTTCATGCATCCAACCTGGGCTAGTGATCTGTTTCACCATAGATAATATACATGTTTTGATGCTGTTCTCTCGAAAACATCCCACCCTCGCCTTCTCCCACAGAGTCCAAAAGTCTGTTCTGTACTTCTGTGTCTCTTTTTCTGTTTTGTGTATAGGGTTATCGTTACCATCTTTCTAAATTCCATATATATGTGTTAGTATACTATAATGGTCTTTATCTTTCTGGCTTACCTCACTCTGTATAATGGGCTCCAGTTTCATCCATCTCATTAGAACTGTTTCAAATGAATCCTTTTTAATGGCTGAGTAATATTCCATGGTGTATATGTACCACAGCTTCCTTATCCATTCATCTGCTGATGGGCATCTAGATTGCTTCCATGTCCTGGCTATTATAAACAGTGCTGCGATGAACATTGGGGTGCACGTGTCTCTTTCAGATCTGGTTTCCTCAGTGTGTATGCCCAGAAGTGGGATTGCTGGGTCATATGGCAATTCTGTTTCCAGTTTTTTAAGGAATCTCCACACTGTTCTCCATAGCGGCTGTACTAGTTTGCATTCCCACCAACAGTGTAAGAGGGTTCCCTTTTCTCCACACCCTCTCCAGCATTTATTGCTTGTAGACTTTTGGATAGCAGCCATCCTGACTGGCATGTAATGGTATCTTCTCTAGACAGGAAATACAGAAAGGTTGTATAAACGTGAACCCAAAACAACAAAGTAAATGGCAACGGGACCATACCTATCAATAATTACCTTAAATGTAAATGGGTTGAATGCCCCAACCAAAAGACAAAGACTGGCTGAATGGATACAAAAACAAGACCCCTATATATGCTGTCTACAAGAGACCCACCTCAAAACAAGGGACACATACAGACTAAAAGTGAAGGGCTGGAAAAAATATTTCATGCAAACGGAGCCCAGCACTTCTTAATGAAGAGACTTTCTTTTGTCCATTGTATCCTCTTGCCTTTTTTGTCAGATTAATTTATGATAAGTGCATGGATTTATTTATAGGCTCTCTATTCTTTTCCATTGACCTATGTTTCTGTTTTTGTGCCAGTACCATGTTGTTCTGATTATTGTGGCTTTAAAATATAGTCTGATGTCAGGAAGAATTACTCTTCCTTTGTTCTTTTTTCTCAAGATTGCTTTGGTTATTTGGAGTCTCTTGTGGCTCTATGAAAAGTTTCATTTTTGAAACTTTAGAGGAAGTAATATTGGTGATTCAAAGGACCAAGAAAGTTTCTGAAGTCAATAATAAGAGTTCAATAGCATGTGCACATTAAAAATTGAGAACAGCTTGTTTCCAAATATATTTTGGGAATAAGTCAGCTATTGCCACCAATTCATACTATTAGTGAAGTTTAAAGAACCAGAGATCCTGGCATTGATGGAGCTTGGAAAGGAAGAAGCAATGAGAATCCCTAGCTGACAAGGCCCTGATTTGAATCAGATTTAATAAGGGATTAATTAATTAGTACCCTATATAATTTGAATCTTTAAGTCTCTCATTATTAACCTAGCACTCCTTTAGAGGAGATGTTTTAGGGACTGATGGAAATGTCTACTCATAATGCCCATTCCTCCTCACATGAGAATTGAAAAGTTACTTAGTGAAACTGTCATGTAATTTCCTGTCTGTGAACCAAACTTTTGCTAATTTCCCTTGGGCAGTTTCTCATTATCTCAAATAATTACCATTCTCATGACACCTTGTTAGGCTTTTGTTTTGTTTTGGTTTGTTTTCCCCCATAAGAGCAAAGATGATCACAACCAAGTCGAGTGTAACACAGGACTTGATACAGGGCGTATTTCAGTGATCGTAGTTGGCTCGATCCTTGCTTTCTAAAAGCCCTAAATGAGTTTCCATTGAAAGGAAAGCCCCCTTGTGTCACATCTCCTCAGTTAAGTGTGAAGAGACTTTTCCCTGGACCAGTCTCTTCTCACTTAATTACTCACCTTGGACATTGAGCTAAAACTGCCTCTTAAGAGGAGAGATGTGCTGTATGGTGCTTAGTTGCTCGGTCACGTCCCACTCTTTGTGACTCCATGGACTGTAACCTACCAGGCTCCTCTGTCCATGGAGATTCTCCAGGCAATAATACTGGAGTGGTTGCCATTCCCTCCTCCAGGGGGTCTTCTAACTATCCCAAAAGACTTGCTCCAGAATTCTCTGAGTCATTTAAAAACAAGCTTAAAACTCCACCTATATAACCCACAAAACTAGGAGACAGAAAGTTTTTATCTTCTTTATCCCCAATTTATTTCAATTCCCCTTATTGGAAACAAGATAATTTACAGTCTTCAATACTTCAAGAATGCATTAACAAAACTAAAGTCACATACAACTAAACAGGTAACTGTAATCTGGTAGTGGTTAATTTGTCCTAAAGAAGTATTTACAGTTGCAAATTTTCAGTATTCCATCTGTCCTTCTTGCCTTTGTTTAACACCCTCTTCAGGTTATCCTAAATAGATGTGGTGGCTTTTTATTCTCTCCGTGATTGGCCAAGCAGTAACCAGCACAAAAATGCTGGCAAGCAAGTGATACCCCTATGTGTTGTTCAGTGTGAATAAATATTTATAAAATTTATAGGTGACATGGATCAACCTTGCTTTAGAATCCAAGTATTATACTGTTTGAAATTTCAACGTTTATGGCTATAGAGATTAGCACACTTGACTTCTTTGGCTTTAGCTTGGACTTTAATGTCACACTGACACCAAGTTCTATCTACTATTATCCACTTCAATAAGAGGATAATCACCATATTGATTTAGTTCTATGGTTCTTGATTAACAGTGCCTGGGGTATTTAACGTGACATTGCATAAACATTATTACTGTGGATTTTTAAGCTAGATTCAGAAATAGTTGACAGGTGTTCAAAATTTTCTCACATAGCAACATAATTTCAACATCTCCTTAATCGAGCTTCAATTGATAAGAGAAACATTCTGTAAAAGGTAAAGTAAATCCTGGCCGTGGCCTTTGTGAATGGAATATCATAGTTGACACAGACATGGGAAATAATAAACCCAGAGCTTAACATAATATCTGTTCAGATAATCAAGCATGCAAAGAAGTCCTTAAATTGCTGTAAAGAATATATATTAAACTATGGAGATCTGCAAAGGTCAAAATGTCCCAACCATCTTTATCTTTCAGAAGAATATAGTGGTTTCTATCCTTGATATCTTAAAGCAGATCTGACTCACTTCCATAATATCCTACTTATCTAGAGAATCCTGAAACATAGCAGAGGCTATGAGGTGCTGAAAAGGACCGGGAAGTATGCAGAGTGAAATAAGCAGGCTCAGTGAAAGCATCACCTCTGTGGAAGGAGGGACATGGGAAAAAAGGAACTCCTGGCAAGCTTGTTGTATAAAGAAAGGACAGACATTAAAGAGAAGGAAATTAGGGCCTTATAGAAACAAAAGAGGGACTTCCCCAGTGGACCACTGGCTAAGACTCTGTGCTCCCAATGCAGGGGGCCTGGGTTTGATCCCTATTCAGGGAACTGTTAAGAGATCCCATGTGCTACAACTAAAAGATCCCACCTGTTAAGACCCGGCACAGCTAAATAGATAAAAATAAGTAAGTAAATAGTAAAAAAAAAAAAAAAGAAAAGAAACAAAAGAGAATCACAAAATCAGAAGACACTTCAAATGCTCCTCCAATGAAAGTTCTAGAAATTTGAAACTTTCATTGCACTATAGACTAACAAGGACATAATGAACCAATATACATATATATGTATATATACCTCCTTCTTGTCTGTCTATAACTGTAATTGAGGGTCCTGGAAAATTTTAAATTTCAAATGACCAGAAAGCAATTGCAAACATCCATAGTAAGCTATGGTAAGAATAAAACAAAATGAAAACCAATGCATTTCTACATTTTCCCCCTAAAAACAGAGAACAGGATATCATTGTAACATAGTATCATAGGACACCAACTCAAAATTTTAAACAAGTACATATATATTAAAAATTTTTAAATTCTAAGACAAAAAGAACAGATATGGACTAAAATTAAGGTACAAGACAAGAGTTAATCAAACTCAGGAAAGAATCAATGAAAACAAAATATTCTTAGAAAGAGATTTAACTATTAGTATTTGGGGCTTCCCTGATGGCTCAGTGGTAAAGAATCCCCCTGCAATGCAGGAGATTCAAGTTCAATCCCTGGGTCAGGAAGATGCCCTGGAAGAGGAAATGGCAACCTGCTCCAATACTCTTTTCTGGAAAATGCCATGGACAAAGGAACCTGGTCAGCTACAACCCATGGGGCCACAGAGAGTCAGACACAACTGAGTGACTGACCACCCACATAGAGATTTACAATATTGTGTTAGTTTCATGGTATAGCAAAGTGACTCAGTGAAATAGTCTTGTTTTTTTTTAATTCTTTTCCATTATGTTGTTGTTCAGTTGCTAAGTTCTGTCCAGCTCTTCAACCCAGTGGACTGTAGCACACCAGACTCCTTTGTCCTCCATCATCTCCCAGAGTTTGCTCAGATTCATATCTTTCAAATCAGTGATATTTGTCCATTATACTTTATTACAAAATATTGAATATAGTTCCCTGGAACTGAAGAACCTCTTGATGAGGGTGAAGGAGGAGAGTGAAAAAGCCAACTTAAGACTATTAAAAAAACTAAGATCATGGCATCTGGCCCCATTACTGCATGGCAAATAGAAGGGGAAAGGTGGAAGTAGTGACAGATTTCCTCTTCTTGGGCTCCAAAATCACAGCAGACTGTGACTGCAGCCATGAAATAAGACAACTGTTTCTTGGCAGGAAAGCAATGACAAACCTAGACAGTGTGTTGAAAAACAGAGACATTACTCTGCCGACAAAGGTCCATATGGCCAAGGCTATGGTCTTCCCAGTGGTCGCATACAGTTGCGAGAGCTGGACCATAAAGAAGGCAGAATGCCAAAGAATTGATGCCTTCAAACTGTGGTGCTGGAGAAGACTCCTGAAAGTCGCTTGGACAGCAAGGAGATCAAGCCAGTCAACATTAAAGGAGATCAACTCTGAATATTCACTGGAAGGACTGATGCTGAAGCTGAAGCCCCAGTATTTTGGTCATCTGATGTACACAGATGACTCATTGGAAAAGTCCCTGATCCTGGGAAAGATTGAGGGCAGAAGGAGAAGAGGGCATCAGAGGATGAGATGGCTGGACAGCATCACCGATGCAATGAAATGAACTTGGGCAAAATCTGGGAGCTGATAAAGGACAGGGAGGCCTGGCATACTGCAGTCCATGGGGTCACAAAGAGTGGGTGCAACTGGGCAACTGGACAATAACAACAACAGTATTATACAGTAAAGGCTTCTTAGGTGGTGCTAGGGTTAAAGAACCCGCCTGCCAGTGCAGGAGACATACGAGATGTGGGTTCAAGTCCCGGGTCGGGAAGATCTTCTGGAGGAGGAAATGGCAACCCACTCTGGTATCTGCCTGGAGAATCCCATGGACAGAGGAGCCTGGCAGGCTACAGTCCATGGGGTCACAAAGAGTCAGACACAATCGTAGTGACTTAGCACTATATACAGTAAATCTTTGTTGGTTATCTATTTTATAACCATTTTATTTATTGGCTATCATTTTTATAACCATTTTGTTTTATTGAAGTATAGTTGATTTACACTGTTTTGTTAATTTCGGCTATACAGCCAAGTGGTTCAGTTATACACAATATATATATTTTTTCATATTCCTTTCCATTATGGTTTATCACAGGATACTGACTATAATTCTCTGTGCTATACAATAGAACCTTGTTGTTTACTCGTCCTATATATACAAGTTTGCATATGCTAATCCCAAACTCCCAATCCTTCCCACCACCAACCCCCTCCCCCTTGGCAATCACAAGTCTGTTCTCTATGTCTGTTAATCTATTTAACAGGTATGTTCATCTGTATTACATTTTAGATTCCACATTTAAGGTATATCTTCTACTACTTGTCTCCTCTTTCCGGTTTACTTTGCTTAGTACGATCATCTCTAAGTCCATCCATGTTGCTACAGATGGCACTATTTTATTGTTTTTTAATGGCTGAGTCATATCCCATTGTGCACATATACCACATCTTTTTTTTTCCCATTCATCTGTTGATGGACATTAAGGTTGTTTTCATGCCTTGACTATTGTAAACAGTGCTGCTGTGAACACAGGTGAAGGACGGGGAAGCCTGGCGTGCTGCAGTCCACGGGGTTGCAAAGAGCTGGACATGACTGAGCAACTGAACAACGTGAACATAGGGTGCATGTATCTTTTTGAATTATAGTTTTGTCTGGACATGTGCCAAGGAGGGGGATTGCTGACTCACATGATAACTGACCCTAGTTTTAGTTTTTTGAGGAACCTCCACACTGTTTTCCATAGCAGCTGTGCCAATTTACATTCTTACCAACAATGTAAGAGGGCTCCCTTTTGGTCCCCTTTTCTCCATACCCTCTCTAACATTTATTATTTGTGGACTTTTTCATGATGTCCATTCTGACTAGTGTGAGGTAGTACCTCATTGTATTTTTGATTTGCATTTCTCTAATAATTAGCTTAATGGGCATCTTTTCATGTGTGCATTGGCCATCTGTTTGCCTTCTTTAGAGAAATGTCTATTTAGATCTTCTCTCCATTTTTCAATTGGGTTATTTGATTTTTTGTTGTTGTTGTTATTGAGTTGTATGAACTGTTTGTATATTTTGAAAGTTAACACACCGAGGAAACCAGATCTGAAAGAGACGCCTGCACCCCAATGTTCATCGCAGCACTGTTTATAATAGCCAGGACATGGAAGCAACCTAGATGCCCATCAGCAGATGAATGGATAAGGAAGCTGTGGTACATATACACCATGGAATATTACTCAGCCATTAAAAAGAATTCATTTGAATCAGTTCTAATGAGATGGATGAAACTGGAGCCCATTATACAGAGTGAAGTAAGCCAGAAAGATAAAGAACATTACAGCATACTAACACATATATGTGGAATTTAGAAAGATGGTAACGATAACCCTATATGCAAAACAGAAAAAGAGACACAGAAGTACAGAACAGACTTTTGAACTCTGTGGGAGAAGGTGAGGGTGGGATGTTTCCAAAGAACAGCATGTATATTATCTATGGTGAAACAGATCACCAGCCCAGGTGGGATGCATGAGACAAGTGCTCGGGCCTGGTGCACTGGGAAGACCCAGAGGAATCGGGTGGAGAGGGAGGTGGGAGGGGGGATCGGGATGGGGAATACGTGTAAATCTATGGCTGATTCATATCAATGTATGACAAAACCCACTGAAAAAAAAAAATAAAGGAAATCATTTCTGAAAAAAAAAAAAAAGAAAGTTAAGCCCTTGTTGGTTGCATAATATGCAATTTTCTCCAAGTCTATGTGTTGTCTTTTAATTTTGTTTATGGTTTCCTTTGCTGTGAAAAAATGTATATTCCCTTCACGGATCACAGCCTTGCTGTGACAAAAGGGCTTGCATAACTTAATGAAGCTATGAGCCATGCCATGCAGGGCCACCCAAGACGGATGGATCGTAGTGAAGAGTTCTGACAAAATGTGGTCTGCTGAAGGAGAGAATGGCAAATCACACCAGTATTCTTGCTGTGAGAACCCATGAACAGTACGAAAAGACAAAAAGATATGACACTGGAAGATGAGCCCCCGGTCAGAAAGTGTCCAGTATGCTAATGAGGAAGAGCAGAGGGCAAATACTAATAGCTCCAGAAAGAATGAAGCAGCTGGGCCAAAGTGGAAATGACAGTCAGTTATGGATATCTCTGGTGATGAAAATAAAATCCAATGCTGTAAAGAACACTATTGCATAGGAACCTGGAATGTTAGGTCCATGAATCAAGGTAAATTAGGTATGGTCAAGCAGGAGATGGCAAGAGTGAACGTCAACATCTTAGGAATCTGTGAACTAAGGTGAACTGGAATGGGTGAATTTAATTCAGATGACCATTATATCTACTACTGTGGGCAAGAATCCCTTTGAAGAAATAGAGTAGCCCTCATAATCAATAAAGGAGTCCGAAATGCAGTACTTGGGTACAATCTAAAAAAGAACAGAATGATCTAGGTTGTTTCCAAAGCAAACCATTCAACATCACAGTAATCCAAGTCTATTCCCCAGCCACATGCTGAAGAAGCTGAAGTTGAACAGTGCTATGAAGATCTACAAGAACTTCTAGAAATAACACCCCCCCCCCCAAAATTTAAAAAGATATGCTTTTCATCATAGGGGACTGGAATGCAAAAGTAGGAAGTAAAGAGACACCTGGCGTAACAGGCAAGTTTGGCCTTGGAGTAGAGAATGAAGCAGGGCAATGAGAGCACATTGGTCGTAGTAAACACCCTTTTCCAAACAACCCAAGACACAACTCTACACATGGACATCACCAGATGGTCAATACAGAAATCAGGTTGATTATATTCTTTGCAGCTGAAGATAGAGAAGCTCTATACAGTCAGCAAAAACAAGACCTGGAGCTGACTATGGCTCAGAAGTGAAGTGTGTGTATATGCTTAGATGTTCAGTCATGTGCAGCTCTTTGCGACCCCATGAACTGTAGCCCACCAGGCACCCATATCCATGGAATTCTCCAGGCAGGAATACTGGGATGGGTAGACGTTTCCTTATCCGGGGATCTACCCAACCCAGGGATCAAACCTGGGTCTCCTGCATTGCAGGCAGATTCTTTACCATCTGAGCCACCAGGGAAGCCCTGTAAGTCAGTTTTGCATGCATGCTAAGTTGCTTCACTTGTGTCTGACTCTTTGCAACACTATGGACTGTAGCCCACCAGGCTCCTCTGGCCATGGGTTTCTCCAGGCAAGAATACTGAAGTGGGTTACCATGCCCTCCTCCAGGGGCTCTTCCCAACCCGGGGATCAAGCCCACATCTCCTGCGTCTCCTGCATTGCAGGCAGATTCTTTACCGCTTAGCCACGAGGGAAGCCTCTATGTAAGTTGGTGGTGGTGGTGTAGCGGTGGTGTTAGTCGCTCAGTCGTGTCCGACTCTTTGAGATCCCATGGAGTCTCAATCTCAATTAGTTTTAATCTCAATTAAAAAGAAGACAGGCCTCAAGTTACTTTTTTTAAAGTACAGAAATCTCCACTCCCTCACTACCATCTCTGTATCTGAAAATTGTGGCAGAGGTATCCCCACTTTACTAAGCTTCTTATTCAGATGGAAATACTTATATAGTCAAGCCAGCTAATCCTCTATACCATTATTACTGTTTATTTTTAATATCAGGTGTTTAAATAGTCTGTTCCAGTTCTTAATTAAACCACGGTGATGAGTAATATAAGTCCACATAGTATTAAGCTTCTTAGCCAAAGTTGTTAACATTAGCTTCAGCTTGTGATCAGAGTTTTGATATATGTTGTTCTTGCTGTTGTTCAGTCACCTGGTCATGTCCAACTGTTTGCAACCCAATAGACTACAGCACACTAGGTCTCCCTGTCCCTCACCATCTCCTGAAGTTCGCCCAAGTTCATTTCCATTGCATCAGTGATGCCATCCAGCCATCTCATCCTCTGATGCCCTCTTCTCCTTTGCCCTCAGTCTTTCCCAGCATCAGGGGCTTTTCCAATGAGTCGGCTATTCTCATCAGATGACCAGAATACTGGAGCTTCAGCTTCAGCATCAGTCCTTCCAACAAGTATTCAGGGTTGATTTCCCTTAAGATTGACTGTTTTGATCTCCTTGCTGTCCAAGGGGATATATGACCATTGATTTACTGCTCTATGACCTCAGCCACAGGGTAAATGCAGCCCAAAGTGCAACACATAATTATTACTGTCAAAACTCATTTCAAGCCACCCAATAAGACTGGTGAGGATCCTGTATACTATCCTTTTCCTGACGTTGGGTATATTTACTCTTGCCTCCTTCAGTTAAGACTTTATCCTTCATCTGCAAGGTAAATGGCTACAGATTTCCAAAAGGCATCTTGTCTCAGTTCTGGACCTTCTGTTAATGAATCAGGTAGTTTGCTTTGCTTTTTCAGGGGAAGAATCAAAAGGTTCAGATTATTCTCCTAGCTCACTAGGAGCTAGGAGATGGTAGCTCCTTGGGGTGTCCTATATTCGGTCTCAGTGACAGAGCTATAGTTTAGTCATGAATTCAAAAATAAGAGATACTTCCTCCAGAGCCACCACCAATGAATACTCCTGTATATACTCTTCATTTATTCAATGACCTCTGCTGTGTTATCTCATTTTCTGGAACGTTTCTCTGGCATTCTTTACATGCAATTAGTCATGAATTCAAAAATAAGAGATACTTCCTCCAGAGCCACCACCAGTGAATACTCCTGTATATACTCTTCATTTATTCAATGACCTCTGCTGTGTTATCTCATTTTCTGGAACATTTCTCTGGCATTCTTTACATGCAATGCAAAAATTATCTACTTTTTCCCCTAGGGAAATTATTTCTACCAGAGCCTAATAACAGACCTGCATTTGGCTTTCAAAGGGTTCTTCTTTGCTGCACACCAAGTGATTTACAAGCCTAAAATCCTCAATGAATGCCATTGTGTGATAGTGTTAATGTTTGCCAAAGACTGCAATCTTTCTGCAACTGTACAGCAGACACATCTGAAGTCATTTGTGACTTGGAATGATACAGTTCCAAAGAGACTGAGTTCAGTTTATAAGTCTCTAGGATTATTTTTCTTAACCCCATTAAAATTCAGATCTCTTTTGGGTAACAGTATAAGGTTTAATAAAATGCTCAAGTGCAGTAAATACACTCATTAATGTGCAAATAGTCCTCTTCTTATCTAGAGAGTCTACAAAGATAGTAATTCATTCCATACTATTTGTAGAGTGTCTGCTGGGGTCCAGTCCAAGTTATTTCCCCAACTTTTATGTATCAGGAAAGGCACTATATTTTAGTTGAATGAATTAGCCATTTTGGATTAGTCATATGTGTTACCACAGTTCCTAATTCCTAGGTGTCTTCCTTCTCTAAAAGATAAAGTAGCATAGTATTTTCAATGTACCAATAATAAACCTGTGTCCTCTTTATAGGGATCAAATCTTTTAATCTAATGAAGATGTATGGCTACACAGGAACGATTAACTATTCAAACATGTATTGGAGCCTTCATCAAATGAAAGTGTTTGAACTTTCTTCTGAAATTAGAATAAAAATGTAATTCCTTGGCCAAATCTATATTAGTATACCAGCCACCTTTAGTTCACTCTACTTCTTAAACTGTTTTCACCATGCCTAGCACAGAGAAGGTGATCAGTAGAATCAGTTCACACAATTCTAAATCTTCTCATTTGTATGTCAAAGTAGAAATGAGTGGAGGCTAACTAGACTAATACCTGATAGATACTAGCAAGCAAGGGCAAAGCCCTCCATTCTCACAACATATCAAATCCAGTAAAACATTCAGATAGAGGTGACATTTCTACAGGCTGTCCTTACTTTCTTATATTCCAATTTGTAATTTAATGTAATTTTAGTACTTACTGACTGATGTTGAAGCTGAAACTCCAATACTTGGGCCATCTGATGCGAATAGCTGACTCACTTGAAAAGACCCTGATGCTGGGAAAGATTGAGGGCAGGAGGAGAAGGGGATGACGGAGGATGAGATGGTTGGATGGCATCACCGACTCAATGGACATGTGTTTGGGTGGACTCCGGGAGTTGGTGATGGACAGGCAAGCCTGGTGTGCTGCGATTCATGGGGTCGCAAAGAGTCAGACACGACTGACTGACTGAACTGAGCTGAACTTACTAACACCACATCACATTATCTTCAAAGTATTATCTTTTAGTCCTTTAATGTTGCCCTCTCTGTCTCTAACTCATATCACTATGTATTATGCTTCCATTTCTGGTAATCCCAGAAAACTCTGTGCACTACCCCAAAGCCGTTTAACTTAGACCAGTCATACATGTTTGGGTTTTCCTGTTGAAACTTTGAAAGCAGATCTCAACCATCTTTTTATTCTTTTACCTTAACAAAAGGAGTATCCCTTGTTACTCTAAATGGGTAATAAATACCCTTTGACAAACCCCAAATAGGAGTAAATAGAACAAATTTGTTGAGACTTCTTTGGCAAGGCAAATACAGTTGCCCTAACTACCAGTTTCCTACCTCCCAGCTGATAATAGTTCACCACCAAATTTTATGTTGCACACTCACTAATTCATTTCTCTTGCTGATATCACCATCTTCTGTTCTACATATTTTATTTTACATGTTTGTTGCATCACTCAGTCTATTTCTTTTTTAATATTTAGTTAGTTACTTATTTGAGTCTTAATTGCAGCCTGTGGGATCTTTCAGTTGCAGCATGTGAACCCTTAGTTGTGGCATGTGGGACCTAGTTACCTGATCAGGGATTGAACCTAGGCCCCCTGCATTGGGAGCTCAGAGTCTTAGCCACTGGACCACCAGGGAAGCCCCTCATTCAGTCTGCTTCTTTGTGTTCTGATATAGTTTCCATTTTGTCAATGCTTTTAAAAGTAAACCAGCCAAGTATCTAGATATCTTCCCTTTTTTGCCTTTATTAATACATTCTGCTAAATCACAGAAATTTGAAGTTATATCATCTAAATTTCATTGATAAGATGTGTCTCCCATGTATGCATGCATGCTAAGTTGTTTCAGTCATGTCCAAGTCTAGGCGACCTTCTGGACTGTAGCCCACCAGGCTCCTCTGTCCAATGGGATTCTCCAGGCAGGAATACTGGAGTGAGTTGCCATGCCCTTCTCCCATGTCTCCCATAACTTGCCTCAAAAAACTTCCACTGTCTCAAACCAAAGATTAGTTTTCAGTTACCTTAGCACCAAAACCTCAAAAGATCCTCCTGACCCATCCTTCTGCACAAGGGTCATTTAATAAGACCACTGTAGATTTCAAATGTAGAATGATAACCAAATTCTTAAGATGAAGTGGACTTACCCATTGTTTATTTACTCAAATTATTACCCAAGTTCACCAAAATTTAAGCAAAAAATACCAAACAAGTGAAGTATCAGCATACGTAACAGCAACATGCCAGAGGTCTTAGATACCCAGATACAGCTTCCAAAGTCATTCTCTGAATGCAGATTGTTGCTGTGTGGCTTTTCTCTAGTTGCAGAGAGTGGAGGCTACTCTCTGCAGTGTACAAGCTTCTCATTGTGGTGGCTTCTCTTGTTGCAGAGCAGGGGCCCTAGGGCACCTGAGTTTTAGTAGTTGTGGCACGTGGGCTTAGTTGGCATGTGGGATCTTCCTGGACCAGGGATCGAACCTGTGTCTCCTGCGTAGTCCGGTGTATTATTTACCACTGCACCACCCAGGGAAACCCTCACATCCACTTTTTAGTGCAGCTGCATTCTACAAAACACAGACTGTACCATAAACAATTTTGAGATACTTGGCATACAATATATTTAGGAACATTTCAGATCAGCAGTCAGTTCATACCAACCCTGCCTAGAATCTAATTTATCCCAAGTTGATGCATCTCTTGAGTTGACATGACAAGGCTGTATAAATATCAGTCCCTCGGGGTGGGGGGGGCATCAAACTGGAGGAAAATGCTGAAGTTTAACTTAAACTTTATTTCCAAGGTAATGTGTGAATTTTGTTGAAAACAATCCTGATAAAACCCGGTATTACTTGTGCAATTGTGAAGATATTAAAAGATATCATAATATATATAGTAGTTACCCTTTATCACAGTTTCCATTACTTAAAGACAATGATGGTCTCAAAATATTAAATGATTCCAGAAATAAACAATTCATAAGTTTTAAACTGTACACATTCTAAGTAGCATGATGAAATTTCACACCATCCTACTCCATCCTTCCGGGATGTGAACCATCCCTTTGTCTAGCATACACACTATCATACATGCTGTATACGTATACACTTCCCATCCCTAGTCACCTAGGAGCTGTCTGGATTATCAGATTGGCTGTTGCAGTGCTTGTGTTCAAGTAACCCTCATTTGACTTAATGCTGGCCCTCGAACACAAGAGTAGTGATGTTGGCAATTAGGATTTGACAGTGAAAAGCCATAAAGTGCTTCCTTTATGTGAAAATATGAAAGTTCTCATAGGAAAAAATCATATGCTGAGGTTGTTAAAATTTATGGTAAGAACATTCATGAAAGTGTAAAGAAAGAAAAAGAAACTCTTGTTGATTTTGCTGTTGCACCTCAAACTGCAAAAGTTACAGCCACAGTGTATGATAAGAACTTAGTTAAGACTGGAAAGACATTAAAGTTGTGGTAGAAAACAGGAAACAGAGTTCAAAACTAATAGCAGTTTCAGACATCCACAGGGGATCTTGGAATGGATTCCCCACAGACGAGGGGTGACTATTGTAGTTGTTTTTGTAAGTACCTCAAATAAAACATGTTGTACTACGCACATTAAGAGATAAATGTATTTACCTGTACAAAATAATGAAAAGTATTTAAGATTTACTTTAAAAAGACCAATAGTAAATTATAGAAAAAATATTTTATTCAGAAAGAAAATTAAAATGTTAAGGAAACCAATTTAGTTTATAAAATGAGTTTCAAAGACTGAAATTGCTAAAAGTCACTTATAAGAACAAATACTTTTGGAAGTTTTTAGTCATGTGGGGTGTTTTTTAAATAAGTTTTATTATTAGGGGCCAATTTGAAATAATCTTGAGACTATACAAACAAGTTGACTTTTTCTAATAATATTTATATAATAAATTTAAATTATAAAAAAATTTACCACGTGCCTATATTTTAGATAATATTTTTGTATATTTATTGGAACTAAAGTGTTTTTAAAATTGAGATCGAAAGTGTTTTTAAAATACTAGAAAAACAAGCATATTTATTCTTAAACAACTTAAACTTCATTCTCATTTTGTGTAACTATTTTTCCTAAATGAATGTGCTAAGAAAAAGCAGATTGTTCCAGGAACATTGTTTTGCTAACAGAGGATTTGAATTATTTATGTCTATTTAATACTTTTGAAATAAACTGGAATATATATATTCCCCCCTTATCTGTGGGGAATCCATTCCAAGACCCCCTGTATGTGCTTGAATACATATATGAACACATTCCAAATCGAAGTACATTAATGGTAGGGAATTCACTGGCACAAGTTTTCACCCATATCTTTACATACTAAACTAGGTTCTTATCTCTGATCTTGGCTCCTTGCCTTCCTCCTAGTAAGTTTTACTAAACTGATAACCCTTATGGCAAAAAGTGAAGAGGAACTAAAAAGTCTCTTGATGAAAGTGAAAGAAGAGAGTGAAAAAATTAGCTTAAAGCTCAACATTCAGAAAACTAAGATCATGGCATCCGGTCCCATCACTTCATGGCAAATAGATGGGGAAACAGTGGAAACAGTGGCTGACTTTATTTTGGGGGGCTCCAAAATCACTGCAGATGGTGACTGCAGCCATGAAATTAAAAGATGCTTACTCCTTGGAAGGAAAGCTTTGACCAACCTAGAAAGCATATTAAAAAGCAGAGACATTACTTTGCCAACAAAGGTCCGTCTGGTCAAGGCTATGGTTTTTCCAGTGGTCATGTATGGATGTGTGAGTTGGGCTATAAAGAAAGCTGAGTGCCGAAGAATTGATGCTTTTGAACTGTGGTGTTGGAGAAAACTCTTGAGAGTCCCTTGGACTGCAAGGAGATCCAACCAGTCCATCCTAAAGGAGATCAGTCCTGGGTGTTCATTGGAAGGACTGATGTTGAAGCTGAAACTCTGATACTTTGGCCACCTCATGCAAAGAGTTGACTCATTGGAAAAGACCCTGATGCTGGGAGGGATTGGGGGGCAGGAGGAGAAGGGGACGACAGAAGATGAGATGGCTGGATGGCATCACCAACTGGATGGACATGAGTTTGAGTAAACTCCGGGAGTTGGTGATGGACAGGGAGGCCTGGCGTGCTCCGATTCATGGGGTCGCAAAGAGTCAGACATGACTGAGTGACTGAACTGAACTGAACCAAAACTGGTAAAAACTGATAGGAATAGTAATGCAGCCAAGGCTGATCTCTGAGATTGCTTTTTATTACACTGAAATATTCCTAACTTATAAGTTATTGAATATCATGCTATATTATGCTACAGGCAATATTGCTGATAAAAATAGTATGTGGAGTTACAAGTAGGAGCTGTGGTTAATTTTGATCCTCCATTCTTTAATTCATGCCTGCTTCCATTTTTCTTTCTAAGATCCACCACATTTTTAGAACTTTTTACTTTTTCCTAACTTTTATCACTAAACAATACATTTCTCCTCAGGAATGCATTCTGTCAAGAAGTAGACTTTTATCCATCTACTGTAGTTATTGTGTATGGAAGAGAACAGTGATGCTTTATTACCTGGTAGGGCCAGAGCAGTGAACTGGGTAAGGAACTGAGTGACTAACCCTATATGCCAGTCTCAGAGCTGTTTCTAGTAAACTGTCGATTACTATCTGGAATTTTTTAAGTCTCAGGAAAATGGCTAATTTGTGAAAGCTTAGTGTCTAGATAAAGATGGAGCCCAGTGTTTCTAAATGAGCTAGTTATAGGTAAGTTACCAAACTTTCACTGGTCTCATACCCAAGGAAAAAATAGTCAGAAGTTCACAGACCATGCTGACCTCTAGTTCTCTGATGAAATGGCAGAGCCATGGCAAATCTTTAGGAAAGGGGGCATTTTTAGAAGACAGTAAAAAAGAAACAGTTTGAAAACTGTCCAGCAACTATTCATTTCTTCATTATTCTTCTCAAAGCACTTATAACCTCTTTGTTTCTCAGGCTGTAAATAAAAGGATTTAGTAGAGGAATTATGATGGTATAAAATAAAGAATATATTTTGTTGTGATCTTCAGAGGGGCCAGACCCAGGACGCACATACATGAAGAAGAGAGTACCATAGAACAAGGAAACAGAGAGAAGGTGGGCGCTGCACGTGGAGAAGGCTTTGCTCCTGCCCTTTTCAGACTTCTTTTTCAGGATGGCAAAGAAGACACAGGTGTAAGAGACCATGACGGTCATAAAAGTAGAAGCTTGTATAAAAGCTGAAAAGATTAACACCAGAAGTGTGTTAAGTGTAGAATCAGTGCAAGAAATTTTGAACAGTTGTAAAATTTCACAGTAGAAATAATGTATTACATTGGTCCTACAGAAAGTTAATCTGAATAACAAACCCACATGAATGGCTGAATGTAGAAAACCAATGAAATATGAAACACCTATAAACTGAATACAGAGTCTGTTGGACATGACTACTGAATAAAGCAAAGGGTTGCATATGGCTGCATAGCGGTCATAGGCCATCACCACCAGGAGGAAACATTCTGTGGTGGCACTGGAACCAAAAAAATAAAATTGGGTCAGACAGTCAAAGAGAGGTATTACATGATTCTTTGATAAAAAATTTATAAACATCTTGGGAGTCACGGAAGATGAACAACAAGCATCTGCAAAGGCTAAACTGCCCAGGAATGAATACATGGGGGTGTGAAGATGGGGGTCCTTCCAGATGAGAAAAATCAGTCCAAGGTTGCCCGCCATGGTGGTGAGGTAGATGACCAGGAACAACAGGGACAGGGGGACCTGCAGCCCTGGGAGATCTGTGAGTCCTGTGAGAAGAAACCCCGTCACCAGAGTCATATTTTCTTCTGCCATATCTGACCAGCTAATCACTAAAATGAAAGAATAAGTGAGGGAAAATTCACAAAAGAGTCATAATTGTTACGTTACCGACGTATAAGACATGCTTCTCATTTAATTAGTGGTTCTTAATTTGTACCTTCACTTATCTACTTTTATATATATATATTTCAAAATTATCTTTAAATATTTTAAAATTAGATTAACTTAAATTGATAGGTAAATTTGCATTTACCAAATTTAAGTGCAAATCCTTTTCAATCTAACATGGGTAACTTACAGTTTTTAGAATTGCTTGAACTCATTAAAATTCATATGGAAGAAAATAACTTCTCATTCTGCCCAAGAAAAATATAAGCATTGAGTAGTCAAGAATACCTTAGTTGATGTTGAACAATAATGTAGAGACATAGTAATAAAAACATTAAGATAGTGGCATAAGAAGAAGACAGAGGATCAGTGAAACAGAATAGAGAACTCAGAAGTAGTCCCAGTATAAATGGGAACATAGCATGAAACAAATATGATATTTCAGTTCAGTAGGAAAAGGACAGCTGATTTAATGGGTTATGCTGACGCTCTTTGCTATCTGTATGGAAGGATTAGTAAATAAGGTTAGTCTCCTACCCCACACCATAGGTATTGTCTAAGTAATGAGAAGACAATGATGTAACATAGGGAATAGAGAAATTGTTGTCCAAGAGAAGGAAGCCAGTAAAATAGATAGCTTGAATGCATAGCAAAACAATAGAGTGAAAGGGTATATAATTAGTTTGGAAATATATGTTCCATGTATATGAAAGACATAGATTTATGTCTATAATGTAAAATAACAAGATTATATTTAAAAAGGCAAACAATCTAATAGAAGAATGAGTAAATGAGAAGAATAAGCAAGTTTACCGATGAAGAAATCAAAATAACCAATAAATAAAATGAAAAATGCCAAAATTTCTCTGTCACAAATACACACATGTGAATAAGAACAGAAACACAAAAATAGAAGGACATTTCCTTTCTCATATATCAGGATAGCAGAAATTAAAATGAATAAAAATAATGTTAACTAAAGTGAGAAAAGTGGTACTTTCATATGTTACTTGTGGAACTATGAATTGCAACAACCTTTTTGAAAAAAAATTTATGCAATCCCATTTAAGTTTTTAAAATACATATATCTTTTCATCTATCATTCATGTATATATATATATATATATGTCCTAGAAATAAAAGCACTGCTATGCAAATATAAATATACAAAGAATATTTACTTCATTATTGTTCAGAGTAGCAAAGACCATGCTGTTCGTAGGTTTCTCAAAATTGGAAAAGGAGTACATCAAGGCTATATATTGTCACCTTGCTTATTTAACTTATATGCAGAGTACCTCATGTGAAATGCTGGGCTGGATGACTCACAGCTGGAATTAAGATTGCTGAAGAAATATCAACAACCTCAAATATGCAAATGATACCACCCTAATGGCAGAAAGTGAAGAGGAACTAAAGAGCCTTTTGAGGAGGGTGAAAGACAAGAGTGAAAAACCTGGCTTAAAACTCAGCGTTCAAAAATGTAAGATCATGGCATCCGGTCCCATCACTTCATGGCAAGTAGAAGGGGAAAAAGTGGAAACAGTGACAGATTTTATTTTCTTAGGCTCCAAAATCACTGTAGACGGTGACTGCAGCCACAAAATTAAAAGACATTTCCTCCTTGGAAAAAGAGCTATGACAAACCTAGACAGAAAAGTAAAGATATCACTATGCTAACAAAGGTTCATCTTGTCAAAGCTATGGTCTTTCCAATAGTCATTCACAGACTTGTGAGTTGGCATAAAGAAGGCTGAACATCAAAGAATTGATGTTTTCAAATTGTGGTGCTGGAGAAGACTCTTGAGAGTCCCTTGGACTTCAAGGAGATCAAACAAGTCAATCCTAAAGGAAATCACTCCTTAATATCCATTGGAAGGACTGATGCTGAAGCTGAAGCTTCAATACGTTGGCCACCTGATGAGAATAGCTGACTCATTGGAAAAGACCCTGCTGCTGGGAAAGATTGAGAGCAAGAGGAGAAGGGGTTGACAGAGGATGAGATGGTTGTATGGCATCACCAACTCAATGGACATGAGTTTGAGCAAATTCTGGGAGACAGTGAAGGACAAGGAAGGCTGGCATGCTGCAGTCCATGGGATAGCAAAGAGTTGGACATGACAGCAAAGACAAGATGCGTCAACAGGGAAATGGTTAAATAAACCAGAGTACATTCATATTATGGAATATAATTCAATCATGAAAAAAGAGCTATTCTACCTAATTTTAATTTTGGAATTTCCACAATGTATAATTATCTCAGAAAAGCAAGATTCAAAGAAGTGTAAAATCTATGGTCTTATCATTGTAAAACAAGCAATGTATTTTTTAACTCTCTCTTTTGCATTGAGAAACGTGAATAGACACTAAGTTTATAGCACTGGTTTTTCTGGAGTGAGAGTAGAGATGGTAATAATTGAAGTAGAGGAGAGTAAAAGTCAGAATAACAGTTCCATGAGAAAAGCAGCAAATATATATATATATATATACACACACACACACACATATCTCAGAAATTTTAACTGGAAATTAAGAAACTTAAGAAATATTTATCCTGCATAAATTGGCCCGACTCTTTTTAGAATCTCAAATAACTAAATCATTGCTATCCTTACTCTTAGTTCCTATAATGTATTAATATAATTTAGACAAGAATAGTAACTTTTGTGAATTTTTTTTCAAGAGTTAGATAGCACAGAGCCTTTTAAAGTTACCTTTAGTGACTTTAGTGTATATATTCATGATTCCATGAAATTAAAGAATTTTTATTATATATAATAAGCCTGAAGCCAGAATTCCCATTCTGAAAATTACAAGTAAGTTAACTTTAGGGCTCATAGCTTATGTCTCAATTTTTAAAACTTCATATTTATAAAATAAACCTTGATTTTTTTCTTATCACTACTATTTTTTCTATTTTTAATTCTTCTATTAAACAAAGTTTCTTATTAAGAAATATCTCAATAAATGTGTTATCTACACAGCAAAAATTCTAACAGAAATATTCATGTTTAGACAAACATTTACTTGCTTGCCCAGATTTTGTTTGCTGGCTTAAAAAAGAAAAAGGCCTGTCTAGGGTTTTAATATCTTACTTAGATATTTTCTTATCATACAGACAAATTACAAAGCTATAATAATGAAAATATGAAAATGTCTGCATCCTCACCCAACTCCTGTAAAATATGAGAAACTGAAAATGTGCTGGTTTTCTTAAAGTAACATAAAAGGTACAGAAATGAAGCACAATTCTTTATGCATTGCTTTTTCTTGGAAACATAAAACTGGAAGAATGTAACATTTCTTTCTCCTATTTGCAAACCCATTCTTAAAAAGTTCTGAAATTCCCTTAATGCTTCCAAGGTATTCCCAGTAGGTAAGATGAAGTCAAAGTTGTTCTGCTGGGCATTGTGAGCTAATAATCAAATCATCATACCCTTATAGTTATAACAATTAAAACTACTCATTGTGCCCTCAAGGTTCACTCTGGGACATGTTTAAAAATATCTCTGAACAGAATTTAGAATAAGCTTGCTTTCCTTCCTCTTTTTTTTTTTTTAATGCTGCCACTCCCCAACTACCTACCTGACTTGCTCACTTGAAACTCCCAAAGGTACCTGAAGTAACACGTCCAAATCGGAAAGTGTGGTCATCCTCTATTCTGCCGTCAAATCTGGTATTCCTCCAGGGTTTCCTGTCACAGAAAATAGGGTCACAAACCAGGATTTGCTCTACCAATGACGTCTTAAATCCAATATTTCTTTTTATGCAGTCAGTACTAAAATCTAAAATACATTCGTCTCTTCCCTGGCTTATTAAATAACCTCCTAACTCTACTATCTGCATCTCCTAACACAGTCATCCTATCTATTTTCCACAGTGACACAGGACTGGTTTTTATAAAATGTATACTGTTTCACTACCACACCATAACACGTGCTTGCCCCCATTTAAATGTTCATAATTTCTCATTGCACATAAAATGACAACTGAAATTCTTTTTTTAGCTTTTTATTTTATACTGGAGTATTGCTGATTAACAATGTTGTGTTAGTTTCAGGTGTACAGAAAAGTGACTCAGTTATACATGTACACGTATCTATTCTGCGGACTCTGGGGTTGCATAACTACACCCTGTCACTACTGGCTCTGCAGTTGTGGAGCATGGACTCTGTAGTTGCGGCACAGGGGCTCGGCTGCTCCCCAGCATGTGGGACCCCTGTTCCCTGCCCAGGGATCAAACCCATGTCCCCTCATACTCCAAGGCAGACTCTTAATCACTGCACCACCAGGGAAGCTCCATCACCCATTTTAAATATAGCAGTGTCTATGTATCAATCCCGGACTCCCGATCTAGCCCTCTCCCTGACCCCTAACCCTCTGGTCACCATAAATTCACTCTCTAAGTCTGTAGGACTGTTTCTGTTAACAACTGAAATCCTTAAGCCTCATATTCATGTCCCTGTACTGAGGAATAGGCCCAATAATTGAGTGAGTGCAGTTAAGGAATTTTATTGCATTGTATGTGTGTATTTTTTATAGTAACGTTAACTGAACTTACAGATATTTTTCAATATCTAAGTAAACTGACAAAATAGAAGTTAATTTCTCATTCACGATAAATATAAATCACATGTTCCTAATTGATAGACTTCTCTACCCCAACTGATGATTCAAAGTTCTAGACTCCATCTTATCATTCAGGCATTTTCCACACGTAAGTTTCAGTATTGTTTCTGCTTTAAGCCTTGGCATTTTGGCCACGAGGCGTGTGAGATCCTAGCTCTCCAGTCAGGGATTCAACCTGCATCCACTGCAGTGGAAGGGGAAGTCTTAACCACTAGACTGCCAGGAAAGTCCCCACACATGACTTTCTTCATTGATCCAGTTCTCATCTGTTTCAGCTGGAAGGGGAAAATTCACAGGGGATTCTGACTGTGAGGGGATTATGAACTAGAAATGTAAGTGATGTATATCACTTTCAATCCTAAAATCAATCATAATACTGCAGTGTACCGAAAAGGGAGACTGTGTATCTAGGAAGAGAAGAACATGGATTTGGTTATAGGCTGATTATTTCTTCAACTTTACTTCTTCTGATTATCATTAACCTTTTTTACCCTCCTTCTTGAGGCTCCCTCCATGGTTCAGCAAGTAAAGAATCTGCCTACAATGCAGGAGACGCAGGAAATGCAGGTTGGATCCCTGGCTCTGCAAGATCCCCGGAAGGAGGAAATGGCAACCCACTCCAGTCTTCTTGCCTGAAAAATCCCATGGGCGAAGGAGGCTGGTGGGCCACAGTCCATGGGGTCACAAATGTTGGACACAGCGGAGTGACTAAGACAATCACTGGGCAGCACCACATGGCACTCCTGAAGGGAGGTACCTAGTCCTGCGTATGGACTCCACGAGGTTAGACTAGTCTAGACCCTCCTTCTTATGTATAGAATACTCTTAGCCTTTCTTCAAGGCAGTCAAACCCAATTCTTATTTCGTCCCTAACTCAACAAAAAGCTAGGATTTCAAGGTGATACTTTGTTCTCTCCATCAAACTCAGCTATGGCACTTCCTTGCATTCAGTTCAGTTCAGTTGCTCAGTCCTGTCCAACACTTCACGATCCCATGGACCACAGCACGCCAGGCCTCCCTGTCCATCACCAATCCTATAGCTTACTCAAACTCATCTCCATTGAGTTGGTGATGCCATCCAACCATCTCATCCTCTGTCATCCCCTTCTCCTCCTGTCCTCAATCTTTCCCAGCATCAGGGTCTTTCCAAATGAGTCAACTCTTTGCATCAGGTGGCCAAAGTATTGGAGTTTCAGCTTCAGCATCAATCCTTCCAATGAACAGCCAGGACTGATCTCCTTTAGGATGGACTGGTTGGATCTCCTTGCAGTCCAAGGGACTCTCAAGAGTCTTCTCCAACACCACAGTTAAAAAGCATCAATTCTTCAGCACTCAGCTTTCTTTATAGTCCAACTCTCACATCCACACATGACTACTGGGAAAACAATAGCCTTGACAAGACAGACCTTTGTTGACCAAGTAATGTCTATGCTTTTTAATATGCTGTCTAGGTTGGTCATAACTTTCCTTCCAAGGAGCAAGAGTCTTTTAATTTCATGGCTGCAATCACCATCTGCAGTGATTTTGGAGCCCCCCTCCCAAATAAAGTCAGCCACTGTTTCCACTGTTTCCCCATCTATTTGCCATAAAGTGATGGGACCAGATGCCATGATGTTAGTTTTCTGAATGTTGAGCTTTAAGCCAACTTTTTCACTCTCTTCTTTCATTTTCATCAAGAGGCTCTTTAGTTCTTCTTCACTTTCTACCATAAGGGTGGTGTCGTCTGCATATCTGAGGTTATTGATATTTCTCCTGGCAACCTTGATTCCAGCTTGTGCTTCATCCAGCCCAGCGTTTATCCTGATGTACTCTGCATATAAGTTAAATAATCAGGGTGACAATATACAGCCTTGACGTACTCCTTTTCCTATTTGGAACCAGTCTGTTGTTCCATGTCCAGTTGTAACTGTTGCTTCCTGACCTGCATACAGGTTTCTCAAGAGGCAGATCAGGTGGTTTGGTATTCCCATCTCTTTCAGAATTTTCCACAGTTTATTGTGATCCACACAGTCAAAAGGCTTTGGCATAGTCAATAAAGCAGAAATAGATGTTTTTCTGGAACGCTCTTGCTTTTTTCATGATCCAGCAGATGTTGGCAATTTGATCTCTGGTTCCTCTGCCTTTTCTAAAACCAGCTTGAACATCTGGAAGTTCACAGTTCACATATTGCTGAAGCATGGCTTGGAGAATTTTGAGCATTACTTTACTAGCATGTGAGATGAGTACAATTGTGCAGTAATTTGAACACTCTTTGGCATTGCTTTTCTTAGAGATTGGAATGAAAACTGACCTTTTCTAGTCCTGTGGCCACTGCTGGCCAAATTTGCTGGCCTATTGAGCGCAGCACTTTCACAGCCTCATCTTTTAGGACTTGAAATAGCTCAACTGGAATTCCATTACCTCCACTAGCTTTGTTCATAGAGATGCTTCCTAAGGCCCACTTGACTTCACATTCCAGGATGTCTGGCTCTAGGTGAGTGATCACACCTTTGTGATTATTTGGGTCATGCAGATCTTTTTTGTACAGTTCTTCTGTGTATTATGGCCACCTCTTCTTAATATCTTCTGCTTCTGTTAGGTCTATACCATTTCTGTCCTTTATTGAGTCCATCTTTGCATGAAATTTTCCCTTGGTATCTCTAATTTTCTTGAAGAGATCTCTAGTCTTTCCCATTCTATTGTTTTCCTCTATTTCTTTGCACTGATCACTGAGGAAGGCTTTCTTATCTTCCTTGCTATTCTTTGGAACTCTGAATTCAAATGAGTGTATCTTTCCTTTTCTCCTTTGCCTTTCACTTCTCTTCACAGCTATTTGCTAAGGCCTCCTCCAGCTATTTTGCTTTTTTGCATTTCTTTTTCTTGCGGATGGTATTGATCCCTGTCTCCTGTACAGTAGTTTGTGTCAATTAATCTTATACTCCTACTCCTCCTCTACTTTCCCATATGGTAACCATAAATTTATTTTCTATGAGTCTGTTTCTGTTTTGTATATAGATTCATTTGTATTATGTTTTATATTCCACTTATAAGTGATATATTTGCCTTGTCTGTCCCTCTTTACTTAGTATAATATACTCTAGGTCCATTTGTTGCTGCAAATGGCAAGTTTTATTCTTTTTTATGGTTGAGTTATCTTCCTAAAATATGTTAAGTCAATCATTTATTGATGGGCACTGTGGCAGTTATTTCCATGTCTGGACTATTGTAAAGAGTGCTGCTATGAACACCTGACCTGCCTCCTGAGAAATCTGTATGCAGGTCAAGAAGCAACAGTTAAAATGGGACATGGAACAACAGACTGGTTCCAAATAGGAAAAGGAGTATGTCAAGGCTGTATATTGTCACCTTACTTATTTAAGTTATATTCAGAATACATCATGCAGAATGCCAGGCTGGATGAAGCACAAGCTGGAATCAATATTTGCCGGGAGAAATATCAATAACCTCAGATACACAGATGACACCACCATCATGGCAGAAAGTGAAGAAGAACTAAAGAGCCTCTTGATGAAAGTAAAAGAGGAGAGTGAAAAAGTCGGCTTAAAGCTCAACATTCAGAAAACTAAGATCATGGCATCTAGTCCTATCACTTCATGGAAATAGATGGGGAAACAGTGAAAACAGTGACAGACTGTCTTTTTGGACTCCAAAATCACTGCAGATGGTGACTGCAGCCATGATATTAGAAGACTCTTGCTCCTTGGAAGGAAAGTTATGACCAACCTAGACAGCATATTAAAAAGCAGAGAGATTACCTTGTCAATAAAGGTTCGTCTAGTCAAGGCTATGGTTTTTTCAGTGGTCATGTATGGATGTGAGAGTTGGACTATAAAGAAAGCTGAGTGCTGAAGAATTGATGCTTTTGAACTGTGGTGTTGAAGAAGACTCTTGAGAGTCCCTTAGACTGCAAGGAAATCCAACCAGTCAATCCTAAAGGAAATCAGTTCTGAATAGTCATTGGAAGGCTGATGCTGAAGCTGAAACTCCAATACTTTGGCCACCTGATGCGAAGAACTGACTCATATGTAAAGACCCTGATGCTGAGAAAGATTGTAGGCAGGAGGAGAAGGGGATGACAGAGGATGAGGTGGTTGGATGGCATCACCAACTCAATGGAGATGAGTTTGAGTAAGCTCCGGGAGTTGGTGGTGGACAGGGAGGCCTGGAGTGCTGCAGTCTATGGGGTCACAAAGAGTCAGACACAACCAAGTGACTGAACTGAACTGAACTGATGAACATTGGGATGCACGTATGTTTTTTAATTGGAGTTTTCATCTTAAGCAGATATATCCAGGAGTGGGATTGCTGGATCATATGGTACCTGTAGTTTTAGTTTTTTAAGGAAACTCCATACTCTTTTTCAGAGGTGCTGCACCAGTTTACATTCCCTTCAACAGTGTACACAGGATTCCTTTTCTGTACATCCTCTCCAGCATTTACTGTCTGTACACTTTTTGATGATAACCATTTTGACCAGTGTGAGGTAATATTGCATTATGGTTTTGATTTGCATTTCTCTAATAATTAGTAATATTGTGCATCTTTTTATGTGCCTGTTGACCATTCTCTTTGGAGAAGTGTCTATTCAAGAATTCTGTCCATTTTTTGATTGGGTTTTTTTTTTCAATATTGAATGTTTGAATTATTTGTATATTTTGGATAGTAACCCCTTGTTAGTCACATCATTTGCAAGTATTTTCTCCCATTCTGTAGATTGTCTTTTTATTTTGTTAATGGTTTCCTTGTTATTTAAAAGCTTTGAAGTTGAATTAGGTCCCATTTGCTTATTTTTGCTTTCATTTCTTTTGCCTTGCAGAAATGATCTAAGAAAATATTGCTATGATTTATGTCAGAGAAGGTTTTGCCTATGTTCTCTTCTAGATTTTTTGTGGCTTCATGTCTTTTTTAAAAAATTTTTGATGAAGTCCCATTTGGCTATGTTTTCTTTAATTTATTTATTTTGGCTATTGCATCTCTGTTGCTGTGCTAGCTTTTTCTCTAGTTGCGGGGATCACCGGCAACTCTCTAGTCATGGTGTGCAGGCCTCTCATTATGGTGACTTCTCTTGTTTCAGACCGTGGGCCCTGGAATGAAACTAATGGGCTTCATTAGTTTTGGCACGTGGGCTCCGTGGTTGCAGTTGCTGGGCTCTAGAGCAGAAGCTCAATAGTTGTGGTTCACTGGCTTCATTTCTTTGTGGTTTGTGGGATCCTCCCAGACCAGAGATAGAACCTGTGTCTCCTGCACTGGCAGGGGGATTCTTCACCACTAGGGAAGCTGGTTTCATGTCTCACTGTTAGGTCTTTAAACCATTTTGAGTTTATTTTTGTATATGGTGTGAGAGAGTGTTCTAATTTCATGATTCACATGTAGCTGTCCAACTTAACACTACTTCTTGAAGAGACTATCTTTTCTCTCTTGTATACTTTTGTCTCCTCTATCAAAGATTAATTGACTGTAGGTGAGTGATTCTGTACCATTTATCTTTATGTCTATTTTTGTGCCAATACTATGCTGATTTGTAGTATAGCGTGAAGACTGGAGAGTTATGTCTCTACCTTTTTTCTTTTCTCTCAGAGTTGCTTTGGCAGTTCTGGGTCTTTTGTGGTTCTATATAAACTTTAGGATTATTTGTTCTAATTCTGTGAAAATGTCATGAGTATTTTGATAGGGATCACATTAAATCTGTAGATTGCTTTCGGTGGTATGGTCATTTTGACAATATTCTTCCAACACAAGGGCATGGGATATCTTTCCATTTCTTTGAATATCTTCAATTTCCTTTATCAATGTTTTATGGTTTTCAGCATATGTGTCTTTCACCCCCTTGGTTAAGTTTATTCCTAAGGTGTTTTGCTGATGCTTTTTAATGGGATTTTTTCACTCTCTCTTTCTGATATATATATATATATATATTTTTTTTTTACTCTCTTTCTGATATTTCATTGTTAGTATAAAGAAATGCAAGCATATATGTGTTTTAATCTTGTATCCTGCTTCTTTGCTGAATTCATTATTAGTTCTAATATGTTTGTGTGGAGATGTTAGGGTTCTCTGCATAGCTTATCATCACCAAAAATGGTGACAATTTTGACTTTTCCCTTCCAATTTGGATACCTTTTATTTCTTTTTCTTATTTGATTACTGTAGCTAGGACCTCTAATATTTTGTTGAATAGAAGCAGAAAAGGAAGGATCAGAGCCAGAAATGATTCCTTTTCAGGCCCTAAACTGGAATTTAGGCATAAGTAGCTCTTTTCTAAAACTTTTTGGGATGAACAAAATAATGCCTCCACAAAGATGTGATCCTGCAAAAATGTTATGTTGCATAGCAAAAAGGGAGTTAGTGTTGCAGCAGACCTTAAAATAGGGAGATTATCTTTATTTATCTGGGTGGGTCCAGTGCAATCACAAGGGTGCTTAAAGTGGAAGAGGGAAACAGAAGGATCAGTGTCAAAAGAAAATGTAACTACAAAAGTCAGGCACAGAGAGATGCAACAGTGCTGGCTTTGATGGTAGAGGAAGAGGCCTCTGAGCCAAAGAATGTGGACAGTCTCTAGAAGCTGGAAAAGGAAAGGAAACAATTATTTCCCACAGAATACAGAAAGGGATTCAGCCCTACTGATACCTTGATTTTACTCCAGTGAGATCTATGTCAGATTTCTGCACTACATGCGACACTATTTACGATAGCTAGGTCATGGAAACAACCTAGATACCCATTGACAGATGAATGGGTAAAAAGCTGTGGTACATATATACAATGGAATATTACTCAGCCATATAAAGGGACACATTTGAATCAATTCCAATGAGATGGATGAACACAGAGCCTATTGTACAGAGGGAATTAAGTCAGAAAGAGAAAAATGCTGTATATAAACGCATATATATCGAATCTAGAAAGATAGTACCGATGAACCTGTTCGCAAGGCAGCAGTGGTGATGTGGACATAGAGAACAGACGTGTGGACACAGTGGGGGAAGGAGAGGGTGGGACGAGTTGAGAGAGTAGCATGGAAACACATACATTACCATATGTAAAATGGGTAGCCAGTGGGAATCTGCTGCATAACACAGGGAGCCCAAACCAATGGTCTGTGGCAACCTAGAGGGGTGGGATGGGGTGGGAGGTGAAGGGGCAGTTCAAAGGGAGGGGGCGGATGTGTACTTATGGCTGATTCATGTGGATGTATGGCAGAAACCAACACAATATTGTAAAGCAATTATCCTCCAATTTACAATAAATAAATTTTTTAAAAGACTTCTGCACTACAGAAAGGTAATATAATAAATTAGTATTGTTTTAAATCACTAAGCTTTCTGTGGCTAATTTTTTAAGCCACAGTGCTAATTTGTTAAAATGGCAATAGATAACACACTACTCATACCCATCTAATTTTCCTCTTTACTTTCCAAACCCCCAGCCTCTCCAGATGGGGGATTAAAACCTGCATGTCTGAGTCCTCCCCTACCATTGCATCTTCTGTTTTTCCCTCATCATCTCCTAGGGCCAAATGAGGTAGACTTTCCCCCCTATTATGAAATGTCTTCCTTTTAACAGACTACCAAGGTTAAATCCTCTAGTTATATACAGAAAAAACAAGAAAGGTAAATTCACCAAACCTGGCATATCAACATATACCAAAGAAGGAAATAAATGAATTTAGAAACTCTACCCTTTAGAACTGATGAAAAGCAATTGCTAGCTTTTTCCACCATGAAAAGAAACATGCTGAAAATGAGAAATTAAAATTTTATTGTTTAATTTACAAAAATATCATCCTATTGACTTCCCTGGTGGCTCAGACGAGCCTCTGCCTACAATGCAGGAGACCCAGGTTCGATCCCTGGGTTGGGAAGATCCTCTGGAGAAGGAAATGGCAACCCACTCCAGTACTCTTGCCTGGAAAATCCCATGGATGGAGGAGCGTGGTAGGCTACAGTCCATGGGGTCACAAAGAGTTGGACACGACTGAGCGACTTCACTTTCTTTATCCTGTTGACTTTGGAACTTCTTGTGACTGGTTTTCACCAGAAGGACTGTAAGATGGCAGTCTTGACATGTAGACGGGATGATGGCAGATCCTGACATGTATCATCATGTGCTGACGGAAGGGTTGAAAAGTAATCGTCTGCCTCTAGATTCTACCCCAAATTAGTATCAGTATTTCAGAAGTGATAAAGGTATAAGGTAACAGAGAAAGTGTATATATTAACATATAGCCACTGCATGCATATGGTGGTACTAGTGGTAAAGAACCTGTCTGCCAATGAAGCAGACATAAGAAACGCAGGTTCAATCCCTGGGTCAGGAAGAGCCCCAGGAGAAGGGCATGGCAACCCATTCCATTATTCTTGCCTGCGGAATCCCGTGGACAGAGGAGCCTGGCAGGCTACAGCCCTTAGGGTCGAAAAGAGTCGGACACGACTGAAGTGATTGAGCATGATATAGCTAAGACCAGTGTATAGCACATTAAAAAAAGAGGGAGAAAACTTTGCCACTGGCCTTTGTTGGTCCTTTAATGGACCGGAACCTGGTGGTCTGGAGTCGATGATAAGAAAGTAAGAGAGAGGAAGAGGCTGATGTCCCCTGGTTTAGGCGGAAAGCCAATAGAGTCCTGTTCCTAGGGCTCGCGCTGCTGCACGTGGGCACCAGGCGCCCTCTCGAGGGGGTGAAGGCACAGGGCGCCTTCTCGAGAGGGTCTTAGAAGCCCCGGCAAGAAAGTGAGCTCAGCCGGCCTCTGCGCTCCAAGGAGTTAGCCAGAAATACAGAGATAGAGAGAGAAAGAAAGACACGGGGACCCAAGCTCTGATGAAGCAAAGGTGTTTTAATCAACATGATGTGGACATATATACTGTCTTATAAGGTGGTTATTCTCAGCAAAGATAAAGATTAAAATTCCAGACTTACAAAACATAAGAGGATCCCTATCAAAGAGAGAGTTGCAAACAATCACCTTTTACCGTATGGTCCATAAAAAGAAAGAAGGTACTTATCACCATAATGAGAAATGCCTGGATTCCTCAGCCCCGGGAAAGGCATGCCTCTCCTCTTAATTATTAATAAGGGCCAGAGGGTTCCTGACAGATCCAAAACAGCACGCAGGAAGCCTCTTGTTAAATGCTTCCTGACAGCCTTGACTGCAGAGAGATGGGGATAGGAATTCCTAAGAAAATTAGCAAACAGAGAACAACTTGCTTAAAATGAGCCCGCACAGCAGAAGGCAGAGCTCAGATGCAGGGAGAGGAACCAGGGTCTAGGGAAAATGAAGGTCTGTGGACATCCTAAAGTCAGCCTTACCTACCTTGGGGCTTTTGTGTGGTATGATTCAACAGTTTATTTCTTTAAATAAAAACATAGACTAGGGGTGAGGAAAACGTGTCATATATATAGAAACATCTTTTCCTTTATTGTTCACTAGGATATTGACAAGGTCATATACAATAACGCCAGGGGAAGAAATTATGTAATTGTGAGTTGAACAAGAACTGTGCTATTTCAGGTTGTTGTCAATTCTAGGGTGGGGAACTGTATGCAGCTGGTGTATGTACACCCGGAACAAGGTACTCAATAAGATTACTTAATAAATTAAAAAAAAATTTTTTGAAGACTAAACATTTTATTATCTTGCAGGAAAATTCATTGTTTTAACTATTTGCTAATTTAATATCTTTCATTAAATGCAAGGGAAATCTCAGGTAATTTTCAAAACTTTTAAATCTAGAAATATTCAAGTTCCTCAAGAGGAATATATGTTGCCATATTTAGTCTAACAGTATTTGATGTGCATATAAGTTTTTGAAAAATTACTTGTTCAAGAATTATTTTGGAGAGCATGAGTACATTTTCAAAAGAGCATTTACACAGACCATCTTCCTCTAAAAGAATATAAGTTCGAGAGTTTTAAATATGTGTTTCTGGAAACACATGAGCTTTTTCATGTTACAAAGGCCTAATAATTTGGGGGATTCAGTGTCAGTTTCATCCTTAGAGATGAATTTAAAACAACAAGAAAAAGTCAGTGATGACTGTTCTTATTGTTCATTAATTATTTTTATGATTAACTTATAACTAAGACAAGTATAGCTAGTGTAAATATTATTATTAATGCATTTAACAACTGTTCATTCAATCCTTACTATGTGAAAATCCACAGCCAGTCATTATGCTTTATTTAAAAAGAGGAAAAAGTAAAGGATAATAAAAGATTTCCTAATAAATATTTATTTCTTCATCAGTTTTCTACATGCAAGTAAAACTTCTTTGTTTCTTAGGCTATAAATAAAGGGGTTTAGCAGGGGAATTATAATCGTGTAGAACAGTGAATACATTTTATCCTGATACTGATCAGGGCCAGACCCAGGACGCACATACATGAAGAAGAGAGTACCATAGAACAAGGAAACAGAAAGAAGGTGGGCGCTGCACGTGGAGAAGGCCTTGCTCCTGCCCTTTTCAGACTTCTTTCTCAGGATGGCAAAGAGGACACAGGCATAAGAGACCATGATGGTCATAAAAGTAGAAGCTTGTATAAAAGAGGCAGAAATAAAAAGCACCAAAGCATTAATAGATGGATCAGTGCAAGAAATTGTAAAAAGTGGCAAGATTTCACAGTAGAAATGATGTATTATGTTGGACCTGCAGAAAGTTAATCTAAATAATAATCCTACATGTATCATAGGATGCAGAAAACCAATCACATATGATGCACTTATCAGCCAAGTGCAGAGTCTGTCGGACATCACCACTGGGTAAAGCAAGGGGCTGCATATGGCTGCATAGCGGTCATAGGCCATCACCACCAGGAGGAAACTTTCTGTGGTGGCACTAAAAGCAAAAACATAGAATTGGGTGATGCATTCAATGAGGGATATATGATCCCTGGACAAAAAATTCATAAGCATCTTGGGAGTCACAGAAGATGAAGAGCAAGCATCTGCAAAGGCCAAGCTGCCCAGGAATGAGTACATGGGGGTGTGAAGATGGGGGTCCTTCCAGATGAGAAAAATCAGTCCAAGGTTGCCCGCCATGGTGGTGAGGTAGATGACCAGGAACACCAGGAACAGGGGGACCTGCAGCCCTGGGAGATCTGTGAGTCCTGTGAGAACAAACTCCGTCACCAGAGTCGTATTTTCTTTTTCCATATCTGACCAGCTAATCTCTAAAATGAAAGAATAAGTTAGGGAAAATTCACAGAGTCACAAAAACAGTGAATTTTTACATTACTGACATATGAGACGTGCTTCTCATTTAATTAGTGGCTCTTAATTTGTACCTTCACTTATCTGCTTTTATAAACATTCAAAATCATCTGTGATAAAATGTTTTAAAATTATATTCACCTAAATTGACAAGTAAATTTCATGCAAATCCTTTTCCATCTAACATGGGTAACTTACAGTTTTTAGAATCAAAATTCATATGGTAGAAGTAACTTCTCCTTCTGCCCAAGAAAAATATAAACATGGTCCAGAATACCTTAACAGATGTTGAACAATAATGTAGAGACGTAATAATCAAAACATTAAGATAGTGGCATAAGAAAAAGCCAGAGCATCAGGGCACAGAATACAGAGCTCAAAAGTAGGTTCCAATATACATGGGAATGTGTCATTAAACAAATATGATATTTCAGTTCAGTAGGAAAAGGACAATTGATTTAATGGGTTATGCTGACACTGTCTGCTATCTGTCTGGAAGGATTGGTAAATAAGGTTAGTCTCCTACCCTACACCATAGATATTGTCTAAGTAATTGAGAATGTAACATAGGGAACAGAGAAATTATTGTCCAAGAGAAGAAAGCCAGTAAAATAGATAGCTTGAATGCACAGCAAAACAATATCCAACAGAGTCAAAGCATATAGAATTAGTTTGGAAAGATATCTTGTATGTTTATGAAAGACATAGATTTATGTCCATAATATACAACAACTTAAGTATAGATAAAAACTGGAGAAGGGAATGGCAACCCACTCCAGTGTTCTTGCCTGGAGAATCCCATGGACAGGGGAGCCTGGTGGGCTATAGTCCATGGGGTTGCAAAGAGGTGACTAAGTACATAGCACATAGATTTAAAAAAAGGCAAAAATCTAATAGAAGTATGAATAAAGGTATGATATAAAAAAAGGCAAATAATCTAACAGAAGTATGAATAAAGGTATGATATAAAAAAGGCAAATAATCTAATAGAAGGATGAATAAAAGTATGATAAAAATAAGCAAGTTTACAGATGAATAAATCAAAATAACCAATAAATAAAATGCAAATATGCTCAAATTTCTATGTCACAAATACACACATGTGCACATGAACAGACACATACAAACAGGTGGATACCTCCTTTCTCATGTATCAGAATAGCGGGAATTAAAATGAATGAAAATACTCAATGTTGACTGAAGTGAGAAAAATGGTACTTTCATATGTTACTTGTGCAACTATGAATTATGACAGCCTTTTTGAAAAGCAATTTTATACGATCTCATGTAATTTTAAAATACATATATTCTTTCACCTATTACTCATATATATATATATTCTAGAAATAAAGGCAATGCTATGCAAAGATAAATAGGCAAAAAATAGTCCGTGCATTATTATTCAGAGTAGCAAAGACCATGCTGTTCATGGGGTTCTCAAAATTGGGAAAGGAGTATGTCAAGGCCGTATACTGTCATTCTGCTCATTTAACTTATATGCAAAGTATATCATGCAAAATACTGGGCTGGATGACTCACAGCTGGCATCAAGATTGCCAGAAGAAATATCAACAACTTCAAATATGCAGATGATACCATCCTAATGGCAGAAAATGAGAGGATCTAAAGATCCTCTTGATGAGGGTGAAAGAGGAAAGTGAAAAACAGCTGGCTTAAAACTCAGTGTTCAAAAAAGTAAGATCATGGCATCCGGTCCATCCCTTCATGGCAAATAGATGGGGAAAAGGTAGAAACAGTGACAGATTTTATTTTCCTGGGTTCCAAAATCACTGTAGATGGTGATTGCAGCCATGAGTTAAAAGACTCTTGCTCTTTGGAAGAAAAGCTGTGACAAACCTAGGCAGCGTATTAAAAAGCAAAGACATCACTTTGCCAACAAAGGTCCATCTAGTCAAAGCTATGGTTTTTCCAGTAGTCATGTATGGATGTGAGAGTTGAACCATAAAATAGACTGAACGCCAAAGATCTGATGCTTTCAAATCATGGTGCTGGAGAGGACTCTTGAGAGTCCTTTGGACATCAAGGAGATCAAACCAGTCAATCATAAAGGAAATCAACCCTTATTCATTGGAAGGACAGATACTGAAGCTGAAGCTCCAGTACTTTGGCCACCTGATGTGAAGAGCTGTCTCATTGGGAAAGACCCCGATGCTGGTAAAGATTGAGGGCAGGAGGAGAAGGAGGGCAACAGAGGGCAAGATGGTTGGATGGTATCACCGACTCAATGGACATGAGTTTGAGCAAACTCAGGGAGACAGTGAAGGTCAAGGAAGCCTGGTGTGCTGCAGTTGCCTGGGACTGCAAAGAGTCACACATGACTTAGCAACTGGACAACAACAAAGCCCAGACACATCAATAATGGAATGGTTAAATAGACCGAGTACATTCATATTAAGAAATGTAACTCAGTCATGAGAAAAGAGCTATGCTACATAATTTTAATTTTGGAATTTCCACAATATATAGTTATCTCTGAAGTGCAAGATCCAAAGAAGTATAAAATCTATGGTCTCATCATTGTAAAACAAGCAATGTGTTTTTTAAATCTCTCTTTTACATGGAGAAACATGTGAATAAAAGACACTAAGTTTATAGCAGTGGTTTTCCTGGAGAGAGAGCAGAGATAGTAAATATCGAAATAGAGGAGAGTGAAAGAATAACAGTTCCATGAGAAAAGCAGCATATATATATCAGAAATATTAATTGGAAATTAAGAAGCTTAAGAAAAATTTGCCCTGCATACATTGACCCAACTCCTTTTGGAACCTCAAATAACCAAGTCATTGCTATCTTTGCTTTAGTTCCTATAATGTATTAATATAATTTGGACAAAAAAAGTAACTTTTATGAAATTTTTTTCTCAAGAGTTAGATAGCACAAAGAGTCTTTTGATTTATCTTTAGTGACTTTAGCATACATACTCATGATTCCATGAAAGTAAAGAATTTTTGTTATATATAATAAACCTGAAGCCAGAATTCCCATTCTGAAAAATTACAAATAAGTTAACTTTGGGCTGCATAGCTTATCTCAATTTTTAAAACTTCGTATTATAAAATGCACTCTGATTTTTTCTTATCACTGCTATTTTTTCTATTTGTCATTCTTCTATTAATCAAAGTTTATTATTTAAAAATGCCTCAATGAATGTGTTATCTATATAGCAAAAATTCTAACAAATATTCATGTTTAAACAAACATTTACTTGCTTGCTCAGGTTTTGTTTGCTGACATGAAAAAAAGGAAAAGGCCTGTCTAGGATTTTACTATCTTATTTAGATATTTTTTTAATCATTAAGACAAATTACAAATCTATAATAGGGAAAATTATGAAAATATCTGCATCCTCACCCAGCTCCTGTAAAATATGGGAAACTGAAAATGTGCTGGTTTTCTCAAAGTAGCATAAAAGGTACAGAAATGAAGCACAATTATTTAAGCATTGCTTTTCCTTGGAAACGAAAAACTGGAAGGATATAACATTTCTGTGTCCTATTTGCAAACATATTCTTAAAAAGTTTTTAAATTCCCTTAATGCTTCCAGAATATTCCCAGTAGGTAGGATGAAGTCAAAGTTGTTCTACTGGGCATTGTAAGCTAATTATCAAATCATCATACACTTCTAGTTATAACAATTAAAACTACACATAATGTCCTCAAAGTTCACTACAGGGACATGTTTAAAAAATATCACTGAACAGAATTTAGAATAAGCTATTTTCCTTCCTCTTATTTTTTTCTAATGCTGCTGCTCCCCAGCTACCTACCTGCCTTGCTCACTTGAAACTCCCAAAGGTACCTTAGAATTAACACGTCCACATTGGAAAGTGTGGTCATCCTCTATTTCGCCCTCAAACCTGGTATTTTTCCACTGTTTCCTGTCACAGAAAATAGGATCACAAACCAAGAATTCATCTACCAAAGATGTCTTAAATCCAATATTTTTTTTTATGCAGTCAGTACTAAAATCTAAAATACATTCGTCTCTTGCCTGGCTTATTAAATAACCTCCTAACTATACTATCTACAAATCCTAACACAGTCATCCAGTCTATTTTCCACACTGACACCAGACTGATTTTTATAAAATGTATACTGCATGCTGCTATTCATGGGGTCGCAAAGAGTCGGACACAACTGAGCGACTGAACTGAACTGAACTGAACCACACCGTAACACGTTTGCCCCCATTTAAATGTTATTAATAATTTCTCATTGCACGTAAAATAATAACTGAAATTCTTTTTTAGCTTTTTATTTTATATTGGAGTATTGTTGATTAACAATGTTGTGTTAGTTTCAGGCGTACAGAAAAGTGGCTCAGTTATACATGTGTACACGTATCTATTCTTTTGCAAATTCTTTCCCCATTTAATTTGTTATACAGTACTGAGCAGAGTTTCCTGTGCTATATGGTAGGTCATTGCTGATTATCTGTTTAAAAAGTTTTTTTAAATTTATTTATATGACTGTGTCAGGTCTTAGGGTGGCACGCAGGATCCTCTTTGTGTCATGGGGGATCCTTTGTTGGGACACAAGGACTCTGCCGTTGTGATTCGGGGACTCTGTAGCTGTGATGCAGGGACTCTGTAGTGACGCAGGGACTCTGCAGTTGTGATTCGGGGACTCTGCAGTTGTGATGCGGGGACTCTGCAGTTGTGATGTGGCGACTCTGTAGTTGTGATGCAGGGACTCTGAAGGTTTGATGCACGGACTCTGTAGTGATGCAGGGACTCTGTAGCTGTGATGCATGGACTCTCTGCAGTTGTGATGCAGGGACTCTGTAGTGATGCAGGGACTCTGTAGTTGTGATGCAGGGACTCTGAAGGTGTGATGCGGGGACTCTGCAGTTGTGATGCGGGGACTCTGCGGTTGTGATGCAGGGACTCTGCAGTTGTGATGCAGGGACTCTATAGTTGTGATGCAGGGACTCTGAAGGTGTGATGCAGGGACTCTGCAGTTGTGATGCACAGGCTCAGTTGCTCCCCAGCATGTGGGTCCCCTGTTTCCTGACCTGGGATGAAACCCGTGTCCCCCACACCGCAAGGCGGACTCTCACCCACTGCACCACCAGGGAAGCTCCATCACCCATTTTAAATATAGCAGTGTGTACATATCAATCCCAGACTCCCTAACTATCCCTCCCTTCCGCCCTACCCACTGGTAACCATAAGTTCGCTAAGTCTGTACGTCCGTTTCTGTTAACAACTGAAATCCTTAAGCCTCATATACATGTCCCTGTACTGGGAAATACACCCAATAATTAACTGTATGCAGTTAAGGAATTTTATTGCATTGTATGTGTGTATCATTTACAGTAACATTAATTGAACTTATAGATAATTTTTAATATCTAAGTAACTTGACAAAATAGAAGTTAATTTCCCATTCATGGTGAATATAGCACATGTTCCTAACTGATAGACTCTTCTACCCACTGATGATGCAGAGTCCTAGGCTCCATCTTACCATTCAGGCATTTTCCACACATAGCATTCGGTATTGCTTCTGCTTTAAGCCTTAGCGTTTTGGCCACGAGGAGTGTGGGATACTAGCTCTCCAGCCAGAGATTGAACCTGCACCCCCTGCAGTGGAAGGTGAAGTCTTAACCACTAGACTGCCAGGGAAGTCCCCACACATAACTTTCTTCAGTGATTGTGTTTTCATCTGGATCAAGCTGGAAGGGGGAAATTCATGGGGGTTTCCAACTGTGAGGTGCTTATGAGCTAGTATTTCACTTGCAATCCTAACCTCAATCATAATACTGCAGTCAACTGAAAAGTGAGGCCATGTATCTAGGAGGAGAAGAAAATGGTTATCTGGATTTGGTTATCAGCTAATGATTTCTTCTTCTGTACTTCTGTTTTATGATTTACCTGTTTTATCCTCCTTTCCTCTTGTAGAACACTCTCAGCCTTTCCCAACCAGAGTCAAACTAATTTAAAATTAGTCAAACCCAAATCCCATCTAGTCCCTAGCTCAATAAAAAGCTATGATTTCAAAGTAATACTTTGTTCTTTCCAGCAAACCCAGCTGTGGCTCTTCTTTGTGTTGATACCAACAACTTTTAATACATATTATCTTGCCACAGGTTACAATTACCCACTCCCAAAATACAATTTTTAACTTATTTGTTTTTAATTGAAGGATAATTACAAAATTGTGTTGGTTTCTGCCATACATCAACATGGCTCAGCCATAGATATACATATGTCTTCTTCCGCCTGAGACTCCCTCCTGCCTCCTGCCCCATCCCACCCTGCTCGGTTGTCACAGAGTCCCATTTTGAGGTCCCTGAAACACACGGCAAATTCCCACTGGCTATCGGTTTAACATATGTTAGCGTATATATTTCCATGCTACTCTCTCCATTTGTCCCACCCTCTTCTTCTTACCCCACTGTGTCCATAAGGCTCTTCTCCAGGTCTGCATCTCCACCACCACCCTGCAAATAGATTTATCAGTGCCATCTTTCTAGATTCCATAAATATGCATAAACATATATTTGTTTTTCTGTTTCTGACTTACTTCATTCTGTATAATAGGCTCTAGGTTCATCCATCTCATTACTACTGACTCAAATGTGTTCCTTTTTATGGCTGAGTAATATTCCATTGTGTATAGGTACTGCAGCTTCTTTATCCATTCATCTGTTGATGGACATCTACATTGCTTCCATGTCCTAGCTGTTATAAATAGTGCTGCAGTGAGCATTGGCATACATGTGTCTTTCTTCAGTTATGATTTTCTCAGGATACATGCCCAGCATTGGGATTATTGGGTCATATGGTAGTTTTATTCCTAGTTTTTTAAGGAATCTCCATGCTGTCTTCCATACTGGCTGTATCAATTTATATTCCCACCAACAGTACAAGACAGTTCCCTTTTCTCCACCCAAAATGCAATTCTTATAGGGTTTTTCTGGCATCCTGTGGAAGACATGAACTTTACAAAGGTACCCACAGTACTTATCAGGATCATTATCATATTGTCATCAATATAATGAACCAATCTGCTGTTCAAAAAAAATTTCTGAAAATAAAATTTTCTTCATGTATCTCTGGGGCAAGACCTTCAGTTTATACTGTTACCCTTCCCAGATGAATATAAAATACTTCTAATCCTCATTCACGATTGGTATTGGCAGAATTCATTTTCCACACATCAGTAGCATTTATCTCATACCAGATATTGTATTGAAAGTTTCTACAGGGTTGTTTCTGGTTTCTACCATTATCAGCTATGCCCTATACAGTTTTTGCAAAGATTAGGATAGTAAAACAAATAAGGATTTATTGAGGATCATCACCATTGCTGCCTTTGAGTTTCTGAGAATCACACTAGTTACACCAAAAATGCCTGATACACTGCTCTGAGATGCAAACTTTTCCATTGAATGAAGCTGCAGACCCCACCATTTGCATGGGGAAGCCCCTAAAGGACTAGTTGAACTGCTTGTTCTGAGAAAGTCTGTTCTAAAGAAGGCCACAGGCAATTGCAAACCCTTTAAATGCTAGAGGACACCGTAGTCTAACACTGTGTTTATCTGAGGTGCTTTGAATACCTGCATGAATTGAATTATTTAAAACATGTTAAATCATAGAATCACCAGAAATAAATGTATATATTTATGCAACAACCCTCTCAAGTTGCTAAGATTTCCTCTGACAAACATTTAGGATGTGGAAATCTTGCATGAGGTGGCCTCAGGAAAGGGGAAACTGCCATTCTATCTAAATTATGGTTTATTCACGCCTTTTCACGCCAAAAGATGTTCCTGCCCGTTAGCATAGCAATAATTTGAAAATCACCTCCAAAGATACCACCTATGAGCGTGGAGGAAATTTTCTATAGTGTTAGATTTATTTTGTAATAGTGAAACCCAGGACTAGGATTTTTCTTTTATTGAAGTATATTTGATTTACATTATAGGTGTACAGCAGATTGACTCAATTATTTTTACTGATTATTTTCCATTATAAATTACTAGAAGATATTGAATACAGTTAGTTCCCAGTGCTACACAGTAAATCCTCTGTGTATCTGTGTATCTATTTAATGTGTAGTAGTTTGTATCTAGGCTTCCGTTGTGGTTCAGATGGCAAAGAATCTGCAGGCAATGCAAGAGACCTGGGCTTGATCCCTGGGTCTGGAAGATCCCCTGGAGAAGGGAATTCCATACCTCTAATTTTCCTCTTCCCCCTTTACTTTCTCTATCTGGTAACCATAAATAGATTTTTTATGTCCATGAATCTGTTTCTGTTTTGTACACAGATTCATTTGTACTGGGCTTCCATGGTGGCTCAGATGGTAAAGAATCTGCCTGCAGTACAGGAAACTCAGGTTCGATCCCTGGGTCGAGAAGATCCCCTGTAGGGAATGGCTACCTACTCCACTATTCTTGCCTGGAGGATTCCAAAGACAAAGGAGCCTGGTGGGCTACAGTCTATGTGGCAAAGAGTTGAACATGACTGAGCAAATAGGGCTTCCCTGGTGGCTCAGATGTTAAAGAATCTGCCTGCAATGTGGGAGACCTGGGTTCGATCCCTGGGTCGGAAAGATCCCCTGGAGAAGGGATTGGCAACTCACTCTAGTATTCTTGCCTGGAGAATTCCATGGATAAAGGAGCCTGGTGGGCTACAGTCCATAGAGTCGCAAAGAGTTGGACATAACCGAGCGACTAATGCATGCGTAAATATCATCTGTATTATGTTTTAGATTCCACATATAATTGATATGTAATATTTGTCCCTCTCTGTCTATAGTATAATGTTCTCTAGGTCCACTCATGTTGCTGCAAATGGAAATATTTCATTCTTTTTTATGACTAATTAATATCTACATATAAAGATTTTCTTAAGCCAATCATATACTGAAGGGCACTTGGGTTGTTGTTTCCATGTCTTGGCTATTGCAGATAATGCTGCTATAAACATTGGGATGCATCTGTCTTTTCTAGTTAGTTTTTATCTTTTGGACGTATATACCCAGGAGCAGGGTTGCTGGATGATAAAGTACCTCTACTTTAGTTCTATAAGGAAACCTCATACTGTTTTTCATAATGGTTGCGCAAATTTACATTCCCTAATTTACAGTATTCAAGGGATTTCTTTTCTCTGCATCCTGTCTAATATTTGCTATTTGTAGACTTTTTGATGATAGCTTCTGACCTGTGTGAGGTGATATCCCCTATGGTTTTCATTTACATTTCTCTTATGATTAGTGATATTGTGTATCTGTTCACGTGCCTGTTGGCCTGGGTGTTTTCTTTGGAGAAATGTCTATTCAGGAGTTTTGCCTATTTTTGATTGGATTATTGTTTTAATATTGAATTGCATGAGCTGTTTGTACATTTTTTATTTTAACCCCTTGTGTCATTCACAAATATTTTCTCCCATTCTGTAGATTGTCATTTCATTTTCTTGATGGTTTCTGTTGCAGTGCAAAAGCTTTAAAGTTTAATCAAGTCCTATTTGTGTATTTTTACTTTACTTTCTATTGCATTGGGAGACTGATTTATGTCAGAGAAGGTTTTGCCTATGTTCTCTTCTAGGAATCTTACAGTCTTGTGTCTTATATTTAGGTATTTAAATCATTTTTAGTTAATTTTTGTAAATGGTATGAGAGCCTGTTCTAATTTCATGATTTACATATAACTGTCCTGCTTTCTCAACACTGCTTCTTGAAGGGACTGTCCTTTCTCTGTTGTATACTTTCGCCTCCTTTGTCAAGATTAATTAACATAAAGCATACAAAGCTCTTGTAAGAAAAATTTAATTTAAGTTAAATAATTATGAGTTGAACAAAAGCACCTGCTATATCAGGTTGTTGTCAATTCTGGGGTGAGAAAATGTATTCAATTGTTATTTGCATGCTGGGAACAAGGTACTCAGTAAGACTACTTACTAAACTGAAAAGGAAAACATTTTAAAGACTCAACATTTTATTGTATTGCCAGAAAGTCCATTGTATTAACAACTATTTGCTAAATTAATCTTTCAATGAATGCAACACAGATATGTTGTTTCAAAATACTTTTAAATCTAGAAATATTCATTTCAAAGCCCTAAGAAGGAATGTATGTTGTTATATTTAGTATAACAATATTAATTTGATGGTCATGTTTGGCTCGTTTATAAGTAGCCACTAAAGATAAGGTTTTGAAAAGCTACTTGCCCAAGAATTATTTTGGAGGGCATGAGTACCTTTTCAACAGAGTATTACACAGACTGAATCTTCCTCTAAAAAAATATAAGTTCAGAAGAGCTTTAAATATGTGTATCTGGAAACACAAGAGTTCATATTGCAAAGATTTAGCAATTTGGGGATTCATTTTTCGTCTTCATCCTTGACAATTAAAACAACAAAAAAGTCAGTGATGATTGTTCTTACTCTATTCATTATTTTGATGATCACATTAACTTATAACTAAGACAAGCATATCTAGACTAAATATTATTATTCATTCATTAAACAGCTATTCATGAAGTCCCTACTATATGAAAACCCAGAGACAGTCATTACACTTTATTTAAAAGGAGTAAAATGTAAAGAAAATGAAAGATTTCCTGAAAAATATTTATTTCTTTATCAGTTTTCTACATGCAAGTAAAACTTCTTTGTTTCTTAGGCTATAAATAAAGGGGTTTAGCAGGGGAATTATAATCGTGTAGAACAGTGAATACATTTTATCCTGATACTGATCAGGGCCAGACCCAGGACGCACATACATGAAGAAGAGAGTACCATAGAACAAGGAAACAGAGAGAAGGTGGGCGCTGCACGTGGAGAAGGCTTTGCTCCTGCCCTTTTCAGACTTCTTTTTCAGGATGGCAAAGAGGACACAGGCATAAGAGACCATGATGCTCATAAAAGTAGAAGCTTGTATAAAAGAGGCAGAAATAAAAAGCACCAAAGCATTAATAGATGGATCAGTGCAAGAAATTGTAAAAAGTGGCAAGATTTCACAGTAGAAATGATGTATTATGTTGGACCTGCAGAAAGTTAATCTAAATAATAATCCTACATGTATCATAGGATGCAGAAAACCAATCGCATATGATGCACTTATCAACCAAGTGCAGAGTCTGTTGGACATCACCACTGGGTAAAGCAAGGGGCTGCATATGGCTGCATAGCGGTCATAGGCCATCACCACCAGGAGGAAACATTCTGTGGTGGCACTGAAAGCAAAAGTATAAAATTGGGTGATGCATTCAATGAGGGATATGTGATCCTTAGATAAAAAATTCATAAGCATCTTGGGAGTCACAGAAGATGAAGAGCAAGCATCTGCAAAGGCCAAGCTGCCCAGGAATGAGTACATGGGGGTGTGAAGATGGGGGTCCTTCCAGATGAGAAAAATCAGTCCAAGGTTGCCCACCATGGTGGTGAGGTAGATGATCAGGAACACTAGGAACAGGGGGACCTGCAGCCCTGGGAGATCTGTGAGTCCTGTGAGAACAAACCCCGTCACCAGAGTCTTGTTTGCCCCCATCATATTTACTCAGGCTGATCACTGCAATGGAGAATTGAAATGAAAAATAAGGGTCACGACAACATATTGGATGGTAATATCTTATTTATCTGTGTCAGATACCCTAACTGAAGGTACAGAGTCTCCCTTTTGTAAAGCACACTGAAGAGTATTATAGGTATATTATAAATATTATAAATGATTTTCAGAAGTCAGTGTATATATATGTATATATACATACATATATAATTACTTAAAGGGTTATGGAGGAGGTTCTAGATGTCTGCCAGTTAACTTAGTCCATATCTTGTCACTCATAAATACCTTAAAACTGAATGTATTGTATTAACTCTGAAAGTTTTTACAGAATTGAGTAAAAAATGCATACTGCATTTTATATTAAAATCTCTAAAAGTGAGACTCTGGTTCACTGTTTCATAGAAACTCTTTCATATATTTTCTATTGAACCAAGAAATAGACTATACCTTTATATTACTGATAAATAGTCTCTCTAAGACATGAGTAGAGTAAGAAGACAATAAGTTAAAATCCCGTTTCTGCTGATTTCTATCCGTTATCATTACGTTGTTTGATTATATACAACAACTTACCCCATATTCCTAATAGACTCTTGATTTTACATTCATGAAAAACACTCCAAATTTCAAATAGATTCTTGTTATTTAATAATTTTATCCAACAAACTCTCATTTATGATCATAATCATTCATTTTGTCATCAAACATTTTTTGTTTGATGTCCTATGATAGAACACTGTTAATCCTGGCTCAGTCAAATATAGAACCTCTAACTCAGGTGTTATAATGAGATGCTAAAATAACCCCTCTTTTAAGAAGAAAAATAACTGACACCAACCAGTTCATCTGCAGATTTGGGGAAGATCTAAGAGATGTTGTTAAACATGTCAAGTAACCAATTATCATTCAATTAACCAGGAATGTTTTAGATATATCAAAGGCACATAATACTAAAAAATTGTAGCATCTTTTTCCTACTATGTTTGAAATTAGAACTGGGACTTTCAAAATCAGAGTGGACTAAAATCTTGCAAAAGACACAGCAGTCAAAAAGATTAGCCACTGTTTTGGAGCTGTTTCAATTTAAATAGTAAAAATTAGTAAAAAATAGTTTTTTTAAAAAAATGGTTGTTTATATCCAAATCAAATAATGAAAAAGATGAACTACATTGATAGGAAATAACTAATATAAAGATATCTGTGGTGGGAATTAAATTGATACAGACACCAAGGAGAACAGTGTGGAGATTCCTTAAATATCTAGGAGTAAAACTACCATGTGATCTAGCAATCCCACTACTGGGCATACACCCTGAGAAAACCATAATTTAAAAAGACACATGTACCCCAATGTTCATTACAGCACTATTTACAATAGCCATGACATGGAAGCTATCTAGCTGTCCATTGACAGATGATGGTAAAGAAGATGTGGTACATGTACACAATGGAATATTACTCAGCCATAAAAAGGAACAAATCTGAGACAGTTGAACTGAGGTGGATGAACTTAGAACCTGTTATACAGAGTGTTACATATAGGCTGTTACACAGCCTGTACTTATAGAGTGAAATAAGTCAGAAAGAGGAAAACAAACCTATATTAATGCATATAATGGAATCTAGAAAAATGGTACTGATGAACTTAATGGCAGAGCAGAAAGACAGTCACAGACGTAGTGAGCAGCCTTGCAGACACAGTGGGGGAGAAGAAAGGGGGGGATGAATTGAGAGAGCAGCACTGAAATGTACACATTATCATGTGTAAAATGGATAGGCAGTGAGAAGTTGTTGTATAACATAGGGAGCTCAGCCTGGGGCTCTGAAAATCTAGAGGGATAGGACGGGGACAGGATGAGGGGGAAGCTCACGAGGGAGGTGATATATGTATGCTATAGCTGATTCATGCTGATATATGGCAGAAACCACTATAATATTGTAAAGCAAATATTCTCCAAATAAAAAAAAATTTTAAGATATCTGTGAAGCAAGTGATCCTGGGAAGCATGTAAGAAGGCTAGATCCTGTGGAAACCCAGGGGGTAAACCTAGGTCCACATCATCACAATGCATTTCATCAATGAAAAATTGTGCAGAATTCTAAACATAAAAGTTGTTTTGTATATCCAAGTCCCTGCCTGGTTTATAAAAAGGAGAGTATGGCCATTTAGAAACAGCTGATCTAAGAACATAACCCTGCAAGGGAGTACTCAGAATTGTTGGATTCACAGCTCCCTGCTTTCATGATATGTCCAGCTAAGTGAGAGTCATTCCAAAGCAGATTTTTATTTCTATAACCTAGTCACCAATCCTGTACAACGTTGTTGAAGATTTCACTGTCAAGTCTCTGCTGGCCTGAAATATTTTCTCCGAGTGCCTACTTTATAATTCAAAGAGAGGACACCATGTGGAAAATTTAAGGAATATAGAGTTTGTGAAAAATTCAGTTCTGACAAGATTAACCTCTGAAAAGTAAGTCTATAGAAGAATTGGAATATTTTCTACAAGAGACGCTATGTTGAGAAAAAGTTCTTCTGCATCTTCATATAGAATAGGAAGAGATGATTTGAGATTAATATTAGGCTTTTAAAAGTACAGAGAGTTGGTTAACTTGGCAGTGATTATTAAGTAAGCACACTGCTGTCAAATCCCTGAAAGGAGCACATTATCCTGTTTTACAATCTGCCTAGAATATAAGGTGTGACTCCGGGCAGATGTGGTCAACTCCATCTCTCTGCCTATTTCCAGAGAAGTACAAGGTAAACAAGAACCAGGATGAAGGCAAAGACAAACTGCCCTAACAGCTCCATAACCCTATGATTCTTCACTGTTGGAAAACCTTCCAGATTCTGTGAAAGCACAATAAAGGCCAGAATGAATTCCACTTTTACAGATAAAAATATTAAATAGATTAGCTCTATAACATATGTATTCTAGCAAAGAAAATTTTCACAAAAATGTAACCAATTTTCTGAAGCTAATTTTACCTCTAAATTATTAAGTGATTATACCTAAAACAATATATGGCCTCATTTTAAGATTCTTATCTGTAGTGCCCTGGATTTTCTAAGGAACATCTGCCTCCAGCCTGTGAGACTGAGTCCTCTTTGCTATTTAGTCAGTAGCATAGCATAGTGGTTAAGCACACAAACTCTGAATGTAACAGCATGAATTCAGGTCTTCATTCTCCAAGTATATATCTTTGTATCCATGAGATCAGAGAACACGTGTATGTGTGCTTAGTCGCTCAGTCATGTCTGACTCTTTGAGACCCCATGGATTGTAGCCCACCAGGCTTCTCTGTCCATGGGGATTCTCCAGGCAAGAATACTGGAGTGGTTGCCATGCCCTCCTCCAGGGAATCTTCCCAACCCAGGGTTCAAGCCCAGGTGTCCTGCATTGAAGGCGGATTCTTTACCGTCTGAGCCACCAAGCAAGCTGCACAGAAACCAGTATATATTTAACTATTCAGTTTAGGATTGCTTTCTGTTCTGTTTTGTAGATAAATGATCTGAAAAATAATTCAAATATTTTGACAGCTGATGAGAGATTCTAGGTACTAAAAGTAAATATATTCTGTCACTTTTTATGAAAAGAATAACGACAATAAAATAAATCATTGCATTCTCACCTAATTCCTATAAGCAGATGCAGAGATGCCATAAAATACAGACTTTCATGAAGAGCCCAGGGTATAAGAACAAAAATGTCAACAAAGATTCATCTCGAATTAATTTTCTTGGAAAATACACTCTGAAGAAAAAGGTATTATTTATATCGTCCCATCTTCAAGTCTATTTGTGCAGGTAATATTAAAATTCCCCCAATGCCATCAAAAGATTCCCTATAGAATAAAGTCAACCTTCTGGGCATTATACACTAATCAACAAATCATTTCAAACATATTGTTTTACAACTATTACTTTTATAGCCTGCTTCTTTCTTTTAAAAACAAAAGAATAAAAGTTTAATTGTATAAAAAAATGGAAAATGTAGGAACTACAAAGAAACAAATTCTTCTGATTTCACTAATCACTGATCATTGCAGCTAACTTTTGGGGTTTTATATATAATAATACACAGACATTATATAAGTATTTATATTCATATAATTTATATAAACATTTCTATATATAAATAATATTATGGTAGTGCTATACATAGTTTTTCAAGAATAACCTCAGTTGAATAATATATTACTCACATTTTCTTATGTTATTAGTTTGTAAAACCTTTTGAATTGTTTCCTTGGCTACATCATTATCATTAAAAGCTATAATTATGTATATGCACATAACCACATAATCATATTTATTTATATTAAACTTGAAAAGATATATGCCTGGCCTATATATATTTGGAAAAAATATAAAATTACTGAGAGCTATAAAAATTTGTACTGTAGCTGCATAGTATAAAGTCAGGAAGGTTGATTCCTCCAGCTCTTTTTCTTTCTCAAGACTGTTTTGGCTATTTGGGATCTTCTGTCTCCATACAAATTTTAAGATTTTTTGTTCTAGTTCTGTGAAAAATGCCATTGGTAGTTTGATGGAGATTGCACTGAATCTGTAGATTGCTTTGGGTAGTATATTCATTTTCACAATATTGATTATTCCAGTCCAAGAGCATGGTGTATCTCTCCTTTTATGTCATCTTTGATTACTTTCATCAGTGTCTTATAGTTTTCTGCATAAAGGTCTTCTGTCTCCTTAGGTAAGTTTATTCCTGGTACTTGATTCTTTTTGTTGCATGGTGAATGGCATTCTTTCTTTAATTTCTCTTTCCGAACTTCCATTGTTAGTGTGTAGGAATGCAAGTGAGTTCTGTGTATTGATTTTGTATACTGCAGATTTACTAAATTCATTGATTAGCTCTAGTTATTTTCTGGTTGCATCTTTAGGATTTCCAATGTATAATATCATCATAAGTGCATATTATTATACTCATTGCACACATGAAGAAATTAAGGCACTGTCTACTGAGTTAGCCTCAAACACTCATTCTTTCTTCTCTCTATGCACTAGCAGATTTAATGGAGTTTCTTGTGATCACTTTTAACCTCATCAGAGACCCAGGAAAAAAATAATAGGCCTTCTGATTTGACATCCTTTTTGTGAATTGCTAATCATCTATCTTCATGGAAAACTTGTTAAATTTCACAGTTGTTTCCAGTCATTGTCAACAGTGGCTGTACGTTAGAATCACTTGGAGAGGTTTATAAAACTACCAGTGCCTGATAACGCCTCCTACAGATTCTAATTTGCTTGGTTTGGGTTGATAACCAAGAGTGAGAACCACAATCTGTACTCTCTGGGTGAGGAAGAAGAAAATATTCAAGATCTGGTTGATGACATTTATTCATTTACTGGTTCTGTCACTTGTTATCAACAGGGTCTGACACATCAAAAGTTATTCCTTTTCATGATATGCTGTAAACTGGATTGACCATTACCTGAAAAGCCCCAGTTCTCATGGTACGTAGTTATTATGTGGATTTCAAGCCACCCAATAGATATGTCAGTGACTATCTATTGACACATAGCAATACACAATGGCCACGCCTAAACTATCTGTGTGGCACATAATAAAAAGAAAGCTTTGCCACTGTCTTTAACTGTGAGGATATGGAGACAGGAACTCCTACAGAACTTCTGCATCCACAGGGAGCAACCTGCTTAGAAAGGGTCCTCACAGCAGAGTCAGAGCTCAGATGCATCACAGGATTGAGGGTCTGAGGAAATAAATCCCAAACACACTGTGCTAAAGGCAATCTGCCCATCTGGGGCTTTGGAGTATCTGACCCACATATTGGTTATTTCCTCAAATCAATTAATAGGCTACAGGACAGGAGATGTATCATGTTCATGGGAATATCATTTCCTTTATTTTTCACTAGGGTATTCACAAGGCCAAATGTTATAAAGTCAGGAGGCAAGAGGCAAAAGGGCCAGATGAAAACTATGCATAGCTTTTGTAAGGAAAAAATCCATTTAAGTTATGTAATAATGATTTGATCAAGTACACCCCTCGATTCATGTAGCTGCCTATTCCTGATACACACACACTCACATACACACACACACACACACACATATATATATTCAATCAGTATGTGTGTGTCAGGAAAAGAGACTCAGTAAGATTACTTAATAAATTAAGAAGTTTTTGAAACTCAGAACTTTCAATTATATTACAAGAAAATTATTTTAAGTATTTGTTAATTTTCATACCTTCTTAGGAATGTGATACAAATCTAACTTAATTTGTAAAATTACTATTAAAACTCTTAGAAATTTTCATTTAACTGCCTCAAGTTTCATTATTTTTTAGTAATTTAGTCGCTAAGTCATGTCAGCCTCTTGCGACCCCACGGACTGTAGCCCGCCAGGCTCCTCTGTCCATGGGATTTCCCAGACAAGAATACTGGAGTGGGTTGCCATTTCCTTCTCCAAATATTAACAAAAGAGAGAGTTTTGAAAAATTATGTGCTCAGGAATTATTTTGCAGGGCATGAGTAGTTTTTAATAGAAATTTCACGTGGACTTGAATCTTTCTTAAAAAGAATATAAGTTCATAAAAATTTTAAAACGTGTATCTGGAAATAGAAGAGCTTATACATATTTCAAGCTTAGCAATTTGGGAACTGCAGTTTCATTTACAACAAGTAAGTGATATCTTGGGCTTCCCTGGTGGCTCAGACGGTAAAGCGTCTGCCCGCAGTGCGGGAGACCTGGGTTTGATTCCTGGGTTGGGAAGATCCCCTGGAGAAGGAAATGCCAACCCACTCCAGTACTCTTGCCTGGAAAATTCCATGGACTGAGGAGCCTGGTAGGCTACAGTCCATGGGGTCGCAAAGAGTCGGACACGACTGAGTGACTTCACTTTCACTTTTTTCAAGTGATATCTTACCCTATTCATCAGTTATTTTGAGGACCTAGGTTCACTTATAACTAAGGCAAGCATATCTAGTCTAAATATTATTATTAACTGAATTAAAAACTTCTGAGCTGAGGTGTGTGTGTGTGTGTGGTCGTTGCTCAGTCATGTCCAACTCTTTTCCGACCCCGTGGACTGCAGCCCTCCAGGCCCCTCTGTCCACGGAATTCTCCAGGCAAGATCACTGGAGTGGGTTGCCATTCCCCTCCCCATCTTAGCTGGTCCCTATGTGCAAACCCAGGTCCAGTTACTATACTTTATGTAAATTGAGAGTAAAAAGGAAAGGCTATGAATGCTTTCCTGATAAATATTTATATCTTTACTATTTTTCTAAGTGCACCTAAAACTTCTTTGTTTCTTAGGCTATAAATAAAGGGGTTTAGCAGGGGAATTATAATTGTATAGAACAGTGAATACATTTTATCCTGATATTGATCCTGACCAGACCCAGGACGCACATACATGAAGAAGAGAGTGCCATAGAACAAGGAAACAGAGAGAAGGTGGGCGCTGCACGTGGAGAAGGCTTTGCTCCTGCCCTTTTCAGACTTCTTTTTCAGGATGGCAAAGAGGACACAAGTATAGGAGACTATAATACCCATAAAAGTAAAAGCCTGTATAAAAGAGGCAAAAATGAAAACCACTAATGCATTAATTGATGGATCAGTGCAAGAAATTGTAAAAAGTGGCAAGATTTCACAGTAGAAATGATGTATTATGTTGGACCTACAGAAAGTTAATCTAAACAATAATCCTACATGTATCATAGGATGCAGAAAACCAATCGCATATGATGCACTTATCAGCCAAGTGCAGAGTCTGTCAGACATCACCACTGGGTAAAGTAAGGGGCTGCATATGGCTGCATAGCGGTCATAGGCCATCACCACCAGGAGGAAGCATTCTGTGGTGGCGCTAGAACCAAAAAAATAGTACTGGGCCATGCACTCAAAGAGAGACATCGTTTGACTCTTGTCTAAGGTGTTGACAAGCATCTTGGGAGTCACCGAAGATGAAGAGCAGGCATCTACAAAGGCTAAGCTGCCCAGGAATGAGTACATGGGGGTGTGAAGATGGGGGTCCTTCCAGATGAGAGAAATCAGTCCAAGGTTGCCCGCCATGGTGGTGAGGTAGATGGCCAGGAACACCAGGAACAGGGGGACCCGCAGCCCTGGGAGATCTGTGAGTCCTGTGAGAAGAAACCCCGTCACCAGAGTCATATTTTCTTCTGCCATATCTGACCAGCTAATCTCTAAAATAAAAGAGTAAGAGAGGGAACATTCACAAAAGAGTCATAAAAACAGTGAATTTTTACGTTACAGACTATAAGACATGCTTCTCATTTAGTTAGTAGTTCGTAATTTGTACCTTCACTTCTCTACTTTTATATACATTCAAAATTATCTGTAATAAAATATTTTAAAATTATATTCACCTAAATTGATAGGTAAATTTCATGCAAATCCTTTTCAATCTACCGTGGGTAACAACGTTTTTAGATTTGCATGAACTCATCTTAAAATTGATATGGAAGAAATAACTTCTCGTTCTGCCCAAGAAATATATAAACATTGAGTAATCAAGAATACCTTAACTGATGTTGAACAATAATGTAGAGACATAGTAATCAAAACATTAATATAGTGGCATAAGAAGAAGCCAGAGGATCAGTGCAACAGAATACAGAACTCAGAAGTAAGTTCCAATATACATGGGAATGTGGCATGAAATAAATATGACAGTTCAGTAGGAATATGACAATTGATTTAGTGGGTTATGCTGACAATGTTTGCTATCTGTCTGGAAATATTAGTAAGTACTGTTAATGCTTCTGCCCCACACCATAGATATTGCCTAAGTAACTGAGAAGGCAATAATGTAACATAATGAATAGAAAAATTATTATCCAAGAGAAGAAACCCAGTAAAATAGATAACTTGAATGCATAGCAAAATAATATCCAACAGAGTCAAAGAATATGTAATTAGTTTGGAAAGATATCTTGCATGTATATTAAAGACATAGATCTATGTCTATAATATAAAATAACTAAAGTATAGATTTTTTTAAGAGGCAAGGAATTTAATAGAAGAACATAAAGCATGAAAATAATCAAGTTTACAGATGAAGAAATCAAAATAACCAATAAATAAAATGAAAATATGCCCAAATTTCTATGTCACAAATACACACAGGTACATGAACAGACACACAAAAACAGGTGCATGCCTCCTTTCTCATGTATCAGAATAGCAGAAATAAAATGAATAAAAATACTGCTTGTTGACTGAAGTGAGAACAGCAGTACTTTCATATGTTATTTGTGGAACTATGAATTGCAACAGCCTTTTTGAAAAGCAATTTTATACAATCCCATTTAGCTTAAAATACATCTATCCTTTCATCTGTCATTTTATATATATATATATATACATACACACACACACACACACACACACCCTAGAGATCAAAGCACTGCTATACAAAGATAAATAAACAAAGAATAGTTAATGCATTATTGTTCAGAGTAGCAAAGACCATGGTGTTCATGGGGTTCTCAAAATTAGGAAAGGAGCATGTCAAGGCTGTATACTGTCATTGTGCTTATTTAACTTATATGCAGAGTAACATCATGTGAAATGCTGGACTGGATGACTCACACCTGGAATCAAGTTTGCCAAAGAAATATCAATAACCTCAATATGAAGATGATAACACCCTAATAGCAGAAAATGAAGATGAACTAAAGAGCCTCTTGATGAGGGTGACAAGGGAGAGTGAAAAAGCTGACTTAAAACTCAGCATTCAAAAAAATAAGATCATGGCATCTGGTCCATCACTTAATGGCAAATAGATGGGGAAAAAGAAGAAACGGTGACAGATTTTATTTTCTTAGGCTCCAAAATCACTGTAGACGGTCACTGCAGCCACGAAATTAAAAGACTCTTGCTCCTTGGAAGAAAAGCTGTGACAAACCTAGGCAGCTTATCAAAAAGCAAAGACATCGCTTTGCCAACAGAGGTCCATCTAGTCAAAGCTATGGTTTTTCCAGTAGTCATGTATGGATGTGAGAGTTCAACCATAAAGTAGACTGAACGCCAAACAATTGATGCTTTCAAATTGTGATGCTGGAAAAGATTCCTGAGAGTCCCTTGGACAGCAAGGAGATCAAACCAGTCGATTGTAAAGGAAATCAATCCTAATAGTCATTGGAAGGACAGATACTGAAGCTGAAGCTCCAATACTTTGGCCTCCTGATGTGAAGAGCTGTCTCATTGGAAAAGACCCTGATGCTGGGAAAGATTGAGGGCAAGAGGAGAAGGGGGGCAACAGAGGATGAGATGGTTGGATGACATCACCAACTCAACGGAGATGAGTTTGAGTAAACTCAGGGAGACAGTGAAGGATAAGAAAGCCTGGCATGCTGCAGTCCATGGGATCTCAGAGTCAGACACGACTTAGTAACTGAACAACAAGAACAGACCAGGTGTGTCAACAGTGAAATGGTTAAATAAACCAGAGTACATTTATGTTACAGAATATAATTCAGTCATGAAAAAAGAGCTATTCTACCTAATTTAAATTTGGAATTTCCATAATGTATAGTTATCTCAGAAGAGGAAGATCCAAAGAAGTATAAAATCTATGGTCTCATCATTGTAAAACAAGCAGTGTATTTTTTAAATCTCTCTTTTACATTGAGGACATGTGAATAATAGACACTAAGTTTATAGTACTGGCTTTTCTGGAGTGAGAGTGGAGATAATAACGAATAAAGTAGAGAAGTGAAAGAATAACAGTTCCATGAGTAAAGCAACATATATATATAGGTGTGTGTGTGTATATATATATGCATATATATATATCATATATGTGTATATATATATATCTCTCTCAGAAATATTAATTGGAAATTAAGAACCTTAAGAAATATTTACCCTGCATAAATTGGCCCAACTCCTTTTAGAACCTCAAATAACCAAATCATTGCTAACCTTACTTTTAGCTCCTGTAGAGTATTATTATAATTTTGACAAGAGTAACTTTTATGAATTTTTTTCTCAAGAGTTAGATAACATGAAGAGTCTTTTGAAGTTACCTTTAGTGACTTTAGTGTACATACTCATGATTACATGTAATTAAAGAATTTTAATTATGTATGATAAACCTAAAGCCAGAATTCCCATTCTGAAAACTTACAAATAAGTTAACTTTGGGCTGTAGAACTTATGTCTCAATTTTTAAAACTTCATATTATAAAATACACTCTGATTTTTTCTTATCGTTACTATTTTTTTCTATTTTTCATTCTTCTATTAATAAAAGTTTATTATTTAAAAATACCTCAACAAATGTGCTGTCTACACAGTAAAAATGCTAACTGAAATTAGAATATGCTTGTTCACACAAATATTTACTTGCTTGCTCAGATTTTGTTTGCTGACTTCAAAAAAGAAAAGGCCTGTATACAGTTTTAATATCTTATTTAGATATTTTCTTATAATAGAAATTACAATGCTATAATAAAAATTATGAAAATGTCTGCATCCTTACCCAGCTCCTGTAGAATATGGGAAAATGAAAATGTGCTGCTTTTCTCAAAGGAGCATAAAAGGTACAGAAATGAAGCACAACTATTTAAGCATTGCTTTTCCTTGGAAACGAAAAACTGGAAGGATATAACATTTCTTTCTCCTATTTGCAAACTCATTCTTAAAAAGTTTTTAAATTCCCTTAATGCTTCCAAAGTATTCCCAGTGGGTAGGATGAAGTCAAAGCTGTTCTACTGGGCATTGTAAGCTAATCATCAAATCATCCATACACTTTTAGTTATAACAATTAAAACTAAACATAATGTCCTCAAAGTTCACTGTCAGGGCATGTTTATAAAATGTCACTGAATAGAATTTAGCTATTTTCCTTCCTCTTATTTTTCTTAATGCTGCCACTCCCCAACTACCTACCTGACTTGCTCATTTGAAACTCCCAAAGATACCTTAGAATTAACACGTCCAGATCTGAAATTATGGTCATCATCTATTCCGCCCTCAAACCTGGTATTCTTCCAGGGTTTCCTGTGACAGGAAATAGGGTCACAAACCAAATGTTTATCTATTAAGTATGTCTTAAATCCAACTATTTCTTTTTATGCAGTCAGTACCAAAATATAAAATATATTCATCCCTTGCCTGGCTTATTGAATAACCTCCTAACTATACTATATGCATCTCCTAATACAGTCATCTGATCTATTTTCCACACCGACACCAGACTGATTCTTTTACTGTTTCAATACCACACTGTAGCACATGCCTGCTGCCATTTAAATGTTGTTAATAATTTCTCATTGAAAATAAAATAACAGCTGAAATTCCTTTTTAGTTTTTTATTTTATATTGGACTATACCTGATTAACAATGTTGTGTTAGTTTCAGGCGTACAGAAACGTGATTCAGCTATACATATCCATGTATCTGCTGTTTTTCAAATTCTGTTTCCATTTAGTTTGTTATATAATATTGAGCAGAGTTCCCTGTGCTACATAATAAATAGGTCATCGTTGATTATTTATTTTTTAAAAAAGAAATTATTTATTTATTTGGCTATTTCAGGTCTTAGTGGTGACACACAGGATCCTCCTTGGGTCATGTGGGATCTTTTGTTGTGATGCATGGACTCTATAGTTTTGGCCCACGACCTCCTTAGTTGTGGCGCACAGACTCTAGAGCTTGGGGTGTGGGCTCAATTGCTCCCCAGAATGTGGGACCCCTGTTCCCTGAGCAGAGATCAAACCCATGACCCCCCCACTGCAAGGCAGACTCTCAACCACTGGACCACCAGGGAAGTTCCGTTACCCGTTTTAAATATAGCAGTGTGTACATATCAATCCCAGACTCCCTATCTGTCCCTCTCCTCAACCCTAACCCCCTGGTAACCATAAGCTCGCTCTCTAAGTCTGTAGGTATGTTTCTGCTAACAGCTGAAATCCCTAAGCCTCATATACATGTTGCTATATTGAGAAATAGGCCCAACAATTAACTGTATGCAGTTAAGGAATTTTATTGCATTGTATGTGTGTATCATTTACAGTAACACTAGTTGAACTTATAGATAATTTTCAACATCTAAGTAAATTGAGAAAATAGAACATAACTTCTCATTCATGGTGAGTATAGATCACATGTTTCTAATTGTTAGATTATTCTACCCCACTGATGATGCAGAGTCCTAGGCTCCATCTTATCATTCAGCATTTCCCACACATAACATTCAGTATTGCTTTTCCTTTAAGCCTTGGCCTTTTGGCCACAAGGAGTGTGGGATCCTAGCTCTCCAACCAGGGATTGAACCTGCACCCCCTGCAGGGGAAGGTGAAGTCTTAACCACTAGACTGCCAGGGAAGTCCCCACACATGACTTTCTTCAGTCATTGTGTTCTCATCTGGATCAAGCTGGAAGGGGAAAATTCATGGGGGATTCCAACTGTGAGGTGCTTGTGAGCTAGTATATCACTTGCAATCCTAACCTCAATCATAATACTGCAGTCAATGGAAAAGTGAGGCCATGTATCTAGGAGGAGAAGAAAATGGTTATTTGGATTTGATTATCAGCTAATAATTTCTTCTTCTGTACTTCTTTTGTTTATGATTTACCTGTTTTATCCTCCTCTCCTCTTGTAGAACACTCTCAGCCTCTCCCAACCAGAGTCAAACTAATTGAAAAGTAGTCAAACCCAATTCCCGTCTAGTCCCTGTATCGTCGTCGCTCAGTCGTGTCCGACTCTTCGTGACCCCATGGACTGTAGCCTACAAGGCTCCTCTGTCCATGGGATTTTCCAGGCAAGAGTACTGGAGTGGGTTGCCATTTCCTTCTCCAGGGGATCTTCCTGACCCAGGGATTGAACCTGGGTCTCCTGCATTGCAGGCAGACGTTTTACCCTCTAAGCCGCCGGGGAAGTCCAGCTCAACAAAAAGCTATGCTTTCAAGGTAATACTTTGTTCTCTCCAGCAAACCAGCTATGTCTCTTCTTTGTGTAGATACCAACAATTGTTAATACATATCATCTTGCCACATGTTATAATTACACACTCCCAAAATGCAATTTTTTAACTTGTTATTAATTGCAAGATAGTTACTATATTGTGTTGGTTTCTGCTGAACGTCAGCATGGCTCAGCCATAAGTATACATATGTCTCCTCCCTCTTGAGGCTCCCTCCTAACTCCTGTGCGATCCCACCCTTCTAGGTGGTCACAGAGTACCACTTTGAGTTCCCTGAATCAACAGCAAATTCCCACTGGCTATCGGTTTTACAAATGTTCAGTTCAGTTCAGTTCAGTCGCTCAGTCGTGTCCTACTCTTTGCAACACCATGAATCGCAGCACACCAGGACTCCCTGTCCATCACCAACTCCCGGAGTTTACTCAAACTCATGTCCATCAAGTCAGTGATGCCATCCAGCCATCTCATCCTCTGTCGTCCCCTTCTCCTCCTGCCCCCAATCCTTCCCAGCATCAGGGTCTTTTCCAATGAGTCAACTCTTCACATGAGGTGGCCAAAGTATTGGAGTTTCAGCTTCAACATGTGTTAGTGTATGTATTTCCATGCCACTCTCTCCATTTGTCCCACCCTCTCCTTCTTACTCCCCATTGGGTCCATAAGTCTGTTCTCTATGTCTGCATCTCCATTGCTGCCCCACAAATAGATTTATCAGTACCATCTTTCTAGATTCCATAAATATGCATAAATACATGATATTTGTTTTTCTCTTTCTGACTTACTTCATTCTGTATAATAGGCTCTAGGTTCATCCATCTCATTACTACTGACTCAAATGTGTTCCTTTTTATGGCTGAGTAATATTCCATTGTATCTTGGTACCACAACTTCTTTATGCATTCATCTGTTGATGGACATCTACATTGTTTCCATGTCCTAGCTGTTATAAACAATGCTGCAATGAACACTGGGATACATTGTCTTTTTCAGTTATGATTTTCTCAGGGTATGTGCCCAGCATTGGGATTGTTGGGTCATATGATAGTTTTATTCCTAGTTTTTAAGGCGTCTCCATACTGTCTTCCATACTGGCTGTATCAATTTATATTCCCACCAACAGTACAAGACAGTTCCCTTTTCTCCACCCAAAATGCAATTCTTATAGGTTTTTCTGGCATCCTGTGGAGCACATGAACTTTATAAAGGTACCCATAGTACTCATCAGGTTCAATTAACATATTGTCATCAATATAATGAACCAAACTGCTGTTCAAAAAATTTTCTAAAATAAAGTTTTCTTCATATATCCCTAGGGCAAGACCTTCAGTTTATACTGTTACCCTTCCCAGATGAATATAAAATACTTCTAATCCTCATTCATGATTGGTATTGGCAGAATACATTTTGCATACATCAGTAGCATATATCTCATACCAGATATTGTGTTGAAAGTTTCTACAGGGTTGTTTCTGGTTTCTACCATTATCAGCTATGCCCTATACAGTTTTTGCAAAGATTAGGATAGTAAAACAAATAAGGATTTATTGAGGATCATCACCATTGCAGCCTTTGAGTTTCTGAGAATCACACTAGTTACACCAAAAATGCCTGATACACTGCTCTGAGATGCAAACTTTTCCATTGAATGAAGCTGCAGACCCCACCATTTGCATGGGGAAGCCCCTAAAGGACTAGTTGAACTGCTTGTTCTGAGAAAGTCTGTTCTAAAGAAGGCCACAGGCAATCGCAAAGCCTTTAAATGCTAGAGGAAACCATGGTCTAGCACTGTGTTTATCTGAGGTGTTTTGAATATCTGCAAGAATTGAATTATTTTAGAAATGTTAAATCACAGAATCACCAGAAATAAATTTATGTATTTATGCAACAACCCTCTCAAGTCGCTAAGATTTCCTCTGACAAACATTTAGAATGTGAAAATCTTGTATGAGGTGGCCTCAGGAAAGTGACAACTTTCCTTCTGTCTGAATTATTGTTTGTTCATGCCTTTTCAACCCAAAAGAGGTTCCTGCCCCTTAGCATAGCAATAACTTGAAAATCATCTTCAAAGATACAGTGTTACATTTTGTTTTGCATTATTGAAACCCAGGACTAGGGTTTTTCTTTTATTGAAGTATATTTGCTTTATATTATAGGTGTACAGCAGAGTGACTCAATTATTTTTACTGACTATCTTCCATTATAAGTTATTAGAAGATGTTGTATATAGTTAGTTCCCAGTGCTACACAGTAAATCCTTGTTGCTTATATCTATTTTATGTGTAGTAGTTTGTATCTAGGCTTCCCTGGTGGTTCAGATGGCAAAGAATCTGCAGGCAATGCAGGAGACCTGGGCTCTATCCCTCAGTCTGGAAGATCCCCTGGAGAAGGGAATTCCATACCTCTAATTTTCCTCTTCCCCCTTTACTTTCTCTATCTGGTAACCATAAATAGATTTTTAATGTCCATGAATCTGTTTCTGTTTTGTACACAGATTCATTTGTACTGGGCTTCCATGGTGGCTCAGACGGTAAAGAATCCGCCTGCAATGCAGGAGACTCAGGTTAGATCCCTGGATCGAGAAGATCCCCCCTGGAGAAGGGAATGGCTACCTACTCCAGTATTCTTGCCTGGAGAATTTCATGGATAAAGGAGTTTGGCGGGCTACAGTCCATGTGGCAAAGAGTTCAAAACGTCTGAGCAAATAGGGCTTCCCTGGTGGCTCAGATGTTAAAGAAATCTGCCTGCAATGTGGGAGGTCTGGGTCCAATACCTGGGTTGGGAAGATCTCCTGGAGAAGGGAATGGCAACCTACTCCAGTATTTTTGCCTGGAGAATTCCATGGATAAAGGAGTTTGGTGGGCTATAGTCAATGGGGTTGCAAAGAGTCGGACACGACTGAGCAACTATGCATACATATATTTGTATTATGTTTTAGATTCCACATGTAAGTGATGTGTAGTATTTGTCTCTCTCTGTCTATAGTATAATGTTCTCTAGGTCCACCCATGTTGCTGCAAATGGCAATATTTCATTTTTTATGACTGATTAATATCTACATAGAAAGATTTTGTTAAGCCAGTCACATGTTGAAGAGCACTTGGGTTGTTGTTTCCATGTCTTGGCTATTGCATATAGTGTCGCTATGAACATTGGGATGTATCTATCTTTTTTAGTTAGTTTTCATCTTTTGGAGATATATACCAGGAGCGAGGTTGCTGGATCGTACGGTACCCCATTTTAGTTCTATAAGGAAACCCCATACTGTTTTTCATAATGGCTGCACAAATTTACATTCCCTTCAACAGTACACAAGGGATTTATTTTCTCTGCATCCTCTAACATTTGCTATTTGTAGACTTTTTTTTTTTTTAATTTTTTTATTAGTTGGAGGCTAATTACTTCACAACATTTCAGTGGGTTTTGTCATACATTGATATGAATCAGCCATAGATTTACACTTATTCCCCATCCCGATCCCCCCTCCCATCTCCCTCTCCACCCGATTCCTCTGGGTCTTCCCAGTGCACCATATTTGTAGACTTTTTGATGATAGCCTTCTGACCAGTGTGAGGTGATATCCCATGTGGTTTTCATTTGCATTTCTCTAATAATTAGTGATATTATATATCTTTTCATGTGCCTGTTGGCCTGGGTGTTTTTTCTGGAAAAATGTCTTTTCAAAAGTTTTGCCCATTTCCAATTAGATTATTTTTTTTTTTTTAATATTGAGTTGCATGAGCTGTTTATACATTTTGGATTTTAACCCCTTCTGTCATTCACAAATACTTTCTGTAGATTGTCATTTCATTTTGTTCTGGTTTCCATTGCAGTGCAAAAGCTTTAAACTTTAATCAGGTGCTATTTGTTTGATTTTACTTTAACTTCTTTTGCATTGGGAGACAGATTTATGTCAGAGAAGGTTTTGCCTTTGTTCTCTTCTAGGAATCTTACGGTCTTGTGTCTTATAATTAGGTCTTTAAACCACTTTTAGTTTATTTTTGTGTATGGTATGAGAGACTGTTCTAATTTCATGATTTACATATAAGTGTCCTGCTTTCCCAACACTGCTTCTTGAAGAGACCGTTCTTTCTGTCATATGCTTTTGCCTCCTTTGTCAAAGATTAATTAACACAAAACATACAAAGCTCTTGTAAGAAAAATAAAATTTAAGTTACATAATTATGAGTTGAACAACTGCACCTGCTATATCAAGTTGTTGTCAATTCTGGGGTGGGAAAATGTATTCACTTGGTATGTGAATGCTCTGAACAAGGTACTCAGTAAGATTACTTAATAAACTGAAAAGGAAAACATTTTAAAGACTCAACATTTTATTGTATTGCCAGAAAGTTCATTGTATTAACAGCTATTTGCTAAATTAATATCTTTCAATGAATACAACACAGATATAATTAATTTTCAAAATACTTTTAAATCTAGAAATATTCATTTCAAAGCCCTCAAGAGGAATGTATGTTGTCATATTTAGTATAACAATATTAATTTGATGTTCATATATTTGGGATCATTATAAGTAGCCACTAAAGATAAAGTTTTGAAAAACTACTTGCCCAAGGATTATTTTGGAGAGCATGAGTACCTTTTCAACAGAGTATTTACACAGACTGAATCTTCCTCTAGAAGAATATAAGTTCAGAAGAGCTTTAGATACGTGTATCTGAAAACACAAGAGTTCATATTGCAAAGTTTTAGCAACTTGGGGATTCATTTTTCATTTTCATCCTTGAAAAGTAATTTAAAACAACAAAAAGTCAATGATTGTACTTACTGTATTCATTATTTTGATGATCACATTATCTTATAACTAAGACAAGCATATCTAGACTAAATATTCATTCATTTTACAACTATTCAGGCAGTCCCTACTATGTGAAAACCCAGAGAAAATCATTATACCTTATTTAAAAACAGTAAAAAGTAAAGAAAAATGAAAGATTTCCTGAAAAATATTTATTTCTTTATCAGTTTTCTAAATGCACCTAAAACTTCCTTATTTCTTAGGCTATAAATAAAGGGGTTTAGCATGGGAATTATAATTGTATAGAACAGTGAATACATTTTATCCTGATACTGGTCAGGGCCAGACCCAGGACGCACATACATGAAGAAGAGAGTGCCATAGAACAAGGAAACAGAAAGAAGGTGGGCGCTGCACGTGGAGAAGGCCTTGCTCCTGCCCTTTTCAGACTTCTTTTTCAGGATAGCAAAGAGGACGAAGGTGTAAGAGACCATGATGGTCATAAAAGTAAAAGCTTGTATAAAAGAGGCAAAAATAAAAAGCACTAATGCATTAATAGATGGATCAGTGCAAGAAATTGTAAAAAGTGGCAAGATTTCACAGTAGAAATGATGTATTATGTTGGACCTACAGAAAGATAGTCTAAACAATAATCCTACATGTATCATAGGATGCAGAAAACCAATCGCATATGATGCACTTATCAGCCAAGTGCAGAGTCTGTCGGACATCACCACTGGGTAAAGCAAGGGGCTGCATATGGCTGCATAGCGGTCATAGGCCATCACCACCAGGAGGAAGCATTCTGTGGTGGCGCTAGAACCAAAAAAATAGTACTGGGCCATGCACTCAAAGAGAGACATCGTTTGACTCTTGTCTAAGTTGTTGACAAGCATCTTGGGAGTCACAGAAGATGAAGAGCAGGCATCTGCAAAGGCTGTGGAATGAGTACATGGGGGTGTGAAGATGGGGGTCCTTCCAGATAAGAAGAATCAGTCCAAGGTTGCCCACCATGGTGGTGAGGTAGATAGCCAGGAACACCAGGAACAGGGGGACCTGCAGCCCTGGGAGATCTGTGAGTCCTGTGAGAACAAACTCCGTCACCAGGGTCTTGTTTGCCTCCATCATATCCACTCAGGCTGGTCACTGCAATGGAGAAGTGAAATAAAAAATAAGGGTCATGAAAATGTATATTGGATGGTAATGTCTTAGTTCTCTGTGTCAGATGCCCTATCTGAAGGTACAGTCTCTCCTTTTAAAACACATCAAAGGGTATTGTAGTTATATTATAAATATTATAACTTATTTTCAGAAGTCAATGTGTGTATATGCATATATATATATAATTACATAAAGGGTTATGAAGGATGCTGTAGTCATCTAACAGTTAACTTAGTCCATATCTTGTCATTCATAAATACCTTAAAACTGAATATATTGCATTAACTCTGAAATTTTTTTACAGAATTAAGAGTAAAAAGAAGATAATAAGTTAAAATCCCATTTCTGCTGATTTCTATCCATTGTCATTATGTTCTTTGATTATATATACAACTTACCCCATATCCCTAATAGACTCTTTTGATTATAAATTCATCAAAACCACTGCAAATTTCAAATAGATTCTTATTATTTAATAATTTTATCTAACAAACTCTCATATATGATCATAATGATTCATTCTGTTATCAAACCTTTTTAGTTTGCTGTCCTAAGCTAGAACACCATTGTCCCTGGCTCAGTCAAATACAGAACCTCTAACTCAGGTATTATACTGAGATGCTAAAATAACCCTCCTTTAAGAAGAAAAATAACTGACACTAACCAGTTCATCTACAGATTTGGGAAGGATCTAAGAGATGTTAAACATGCCAAGTAAACAGTTATCATTCAGTTAACCAGAAATGGTTTTTGACATGTCAAAGGCACATAATATTGAAAAATTATAACTTTTTTTTCCTGCTATGTTTGAAATTAGAACTGGGATTTTCAAAATCAGAGGGAATCAAAACATTACAAAAGATACCATGTCAAAAAGCCACTGTTTTGAAACTCTTTCAATTTAAGTAGTAAAAATTATAATTGTTGTTTCTATCCAAATCAGATAAGAATAAAGATGAATTGCATTGATAGAAAGTAACTAATAAAGACATCTGTAGTGGGAATGTAAACTAATAAAGCCATTAAGGAGAACAGTATGGAAATTCCTTAAAAATCTAGGTGTAAAACTGCCATGTGATTGGGCAATCCCACTATTGGGCATATACCCTGAGAAAACCATAATTAAAAAAAAAAAAATGTACCCCCATGTTCATTGCAGCACTATTTATAATAGCCAGGACACAGAAGTAACCTAGATGTCCATTGATAGATGAATGGATATAGTAACTGTGCTACATATACTCAATAGAATATTACTGGGCCATAAAAAAAAGAACAAATCTGAGTCAGTTGAACTGAGTGTATTATACACTCAGTATATATACACTCAGAACTGAACCAAGAGTGTATTATACAGAGTGAAGTAAGTCAGATAGAGGAAAACAAGTATCATATATTAATGCATATAATGGAATCTAGAAAAACGGTACTGATGAACCTAATCATAGGGCAGGATGTCACAGACGTAGGGAACAGACCTGTGGACACAGTGGGGGAAGGAGAGGGTGTGATGAATTGAGAGAGTATCATTGAAACATTTACATTGCCATATGTAAAACAGATAGCTAGTGAAAACTTTCTGCATGACACAGGGAGCGCAGACTGGTGCTCTCTGACAGTCTAGAGGGGTAGGAGGTGATATATGTCTGCTGTGGCTGATTCATGCTGATTTATGGCAGAAACCAATACAATATTGTAAAGCAATTATCCTCCAATTAAAAAAAAAAATTTTTAAGCTATCTGTGAAGCAAGTGATCCTGGGAAGCATGTAAGAAGGATAGATCCTGTAGAAACCCAGGAGGTAAACCTAAGTCCACATCATCACAATGCATCTCATCAGTGAAAAATCATGCAGAATTCTGAACATAAAATGTGCTTTGTGTACCCAAGTCCCTGCCTGGTTTATGTGAAACAGGGTATGGCCATTTAGAAGCAGCTGATCTAAGAACATAACCCTGCAAGGCAGTACTCAAAATTGTTGGATTCACAGCTCCCTGTTTTCATGACATGTCCAGCTGAGCGGGAGTCATTCCAACACAGATCTTTATTTCTTTAACCTAGTCACCAATTCTGTACAACGTTGTTGAAGACTTCACTGTCAAGTCTCTGCTGGCCTAAAACATTTTCTCCAAGTGCCTACTTTATAATTCAAAGAGAGGACACCATGTGGAAAATTTAAGGAATATAGAGTTTGTGAAAAATCCAGTTCTGACTAAGTTAACCTCTGAAGAGTATATATTCTATAAGAGAGGCTATGTTGAGAAAAAGTTCTTTTGCATCTACATAGAGAATAGGAAAAGAGATGTTTTGAGATTAATATTAGACTTTTAAAAGTATAGAGAGTTGGTAGTATTGGCAGTAATTATTAAGTAAGCACACTGCTGACAAATCCCGGAAAGGATCACATTTTCCTGTTTTACAATCTGCCTAGAATATAAGGCGTGACTCCGGGAAGATGTGATCAACTCCATCTTTCTGCCTATTTCCAGAGAAGTACAAAAAAAAAACAAGAACCAGGATAAAGGCAAAGACATAAACTGCCCTAACAGCTCCATAACCCTATGATTCTTCACTGTTGGAAAACCTTCTGGATTTTGTGAAAGTACAATAAAGGCCAGAATGAATTCCACTTTTACAGATAAGAATGTTAAATAGATTCATTCTATAAGTCATTCTTCTGGCAAAGAAAAATGTAACCAAATTTAACAAAAATGTAACCAATTTTCTGAAGCTAATTTTACCTCTAAATTATTAAATGATTATACCTAAAACACTTTATGGCTTCATTTTAAGATTATCTGTATTGCCCTGGATTTTCTAAGGAACATCTGCCTCCAGCCTTTGAAACTATGAGTCCTCTTTGCTATTTAGTAAGTAGCATAGCATAGTGGTTAAGCACACAGACTCTATGTAATAGCATGAATTCAAGTCTTCATTCTCCAAGTGTATAGCTTTATATCCATAACAGTTCAGAGAACATGTATGTGTATGCTTAGTAACTCAGTTGTGTCTGACTCTTTGAGGCCTTGTGGATGTAACCTGCCAGGCTCCTCTATCCAGGGGGCTTCTCCAGGCAAGAATACTGGAGTTGTTGCCACGTCCTCCTCCAGGGAGTCTTCCCAACCTTGGGATTGAAACCAGGTATCCCACATTGTAGGTGGATTCTTTACCAGGGAAGCCCCACAGATTATAACATATATTTAACTACTCAGTTTAGGATTGCTTTCTGTTTTATTTGGTAGACAAATCATCTGAAAAGATGATTTAAATATTTTGGCAGTTGATGAGAGACTCTAGGTACTAAAACTAAATATGTTCTATCACTTTTTATGGAAAGAATAATGACAATAAAATAAAGCATTGTGTTCTCACCTGAAATTCCCATAAGAAGATACAGAGATGCCATAAAATACAGACTTTCATGAAGAGTTCAGTGTAAAAGAACAAAAATGTCCAAACAAATGCTCATTTCTAATTAATATTCTTGGAAAATGCCCTGTGAAGAAAAAGATATTTATATCTTCTGTCTTCAAATCTGTTTGTGAAGATAATAATGAAATTCCCCGAAAGCCATCAAATATTCCCCATAGAATAAAGTCAACCTACTGGGCATTATACACTAATCAACAAATCATTTCAAACATTGTTTTGCAACTATTACTTTTATAGCTTGTTTTGCAACTCTTCTTTTATAAAAACAAAAGAATCACTGTTTATTTGTAGAAAAAAATTGAAAATGTACAAAACACAAGGGAAACAAATTCTTCTAATTTCACTAACCACTGATCATTACTGCTAACATTGGGGTTTTATGCATAATTATATACAGAAGTTATATAGATACTTATACATAATTTATATAAACATTTCTATATACACATAATATTAACATAGTGCTGCACATAATTTTTCAAAAATAAGTTCAGCTAAATAATATATTATTCATATTTTCTTGTTATTAGCTTGAGAAACTTTTGGGTTGTTTCCTTAGCTACATCATTATCATAAAAAGCTATAATTATGAATTCACACATAATCATATTTATTATATTAAGCTTGGCAAGGTACATGCCTGACCTATATGTATTTGGCAAACATGTAAAACTACCAAGAGGCATAAAAATTTGTTTATAGTATAAAGTCAGGAAGGTTGATTCCTCCAGCTCTGTTTTTCTTTCTCAAGATGGCTTTGACTATTTGGGATCTTCTGAGTTTCCATACAAATTTTAAGATTTTTTGTTTTAGTTCTGTGAAAAATGCCATTGGTGTTTTGATAGAGATTGCACTGAATCTGTAGATTGCTTTGGGTGGTATAGCCACTTTCATAATATTGATTCTTCCAATCCAGGAGCTTGTTGTATCTCTCCGTTGTGTCATCTTTGATTGCTTTCATCAGCGTCTTACAGGTTCCTGCATACAGGTCTTCTGTCTCCTCAGGTAGGCTTATTTCTGGTACTTTATTCTTTTTGTTGCAATGGTGAATGGGATTCTTTCATTAATTTCTTTTTCCAATCTTTCATTGTTGGTATATAGGAATCCTAGTGAGTTCTGTGTATTGATTTTGTATCCTGCAGCTTTACTAAATTCATTGATTAACTAGCAGTTTTCTGGTTGCTTCTTTAGGATTTCCTATGTATAGTATCATCACAAGTGTATATTATTATACTCATTGTACACATGAAGAAATTAAGGCACTGTCTACTGAGTTTGCAACAAACACTCATCCTTTCTTCTCTTTATGTGCTAGTAGATTTAACGGAGGTTCTTGTGATCACTTTTAACCTCACTTGAGCTTCAGAAAAAAAATAATAGGTCTTCTGATTTGACATCCTGTGCTTTTCCACTGCTCCAGGATGCCTGATTTGTAAATGGTGGAAATACCACCTCATTATCAATTAAGATGATTCAGATGATAACACTCTGAAAGACTTGAAGCAATAATTAAATATGAGGTAGTGTCTTAGTCCATTTATGTGAAAATAAAGTTGCTCAGTCATGTCCGACTCTTTGTGACCCCACGGACTGTAGCCTACCAGGCTCCTCTGTCCGTGGGATTTTACAGGCAAGAGTACTGGAGTGGGTTGCCATTTCCTTCTCCAGGGAGTCTTCCTGACCCAGGGATCAAACCCAGGTCTCCCACACTGTAGGCAGACGCTTTTACCATCTGCGCCACCAGGGAAGTCCGGGCTGCCATAAAAGCAGACTATCTAGACTGAATAGCTTATGAACAGCAGAAATTTATTTCTCATGTTACTGGAGGTGGGGAAGTCCAAATCAAGGTGCCAGAATGACAGAATTCTGGTGAAAGCCCTTTCCCTGATTATTAGCCTACTCATCCTCACTGTGTCCTCACATGGAGAATAAAGGTAGGGATCTCTCTGAAACCACTTTTATAAGATTCTCATCCCATTCATGTGGCTCCACCGCATGGATTAAGCAACTTCCAAAAACCCTACCGAATATTCATTGGAAGGACTGATGCTGGCGCTGAAACTCCAATACTTTGGCCACCTGATGTGAAGAACTGACTCATTTGAAAAGATCCTGATGCTGGGAAAGATTGAAGACGGAAGGAGAAGGGGATGACAGAGGATGAGATGGTTGGATGGCATCACCAACTCTATGGACTTGAGTTTGAGCAAACTCCAGGAGTTGGTGATGGACAGAGAGCCCTAGCATCCCTGTCCATGGGGTCGCAAAGAGTCAGACATGACTGAGCAACTGAACTGAAAAGCCCTACCTCTTAATACCATCATCTTTGGCAAGTGACTAGTGAAAGTCTCTCAGTTGTCTCTGATTCTTTGCAACCCCATGGCCAATAGCCTACCAGGCTCTTCTGTCCATAGAATTCTCCACTGGAGTGGGTAGTCATACCTTCTCCAGGTGATCTTCCTACCCAGGGATCAAACCCTGGTCTTCTGCACTACAGGCAGATTCTTTGCCATCTGAGCCATCAGGGAAGCCATCATCTTTGGGGCTTCGTATTTCAACATGTGTATGCTGAGGTGATGCACACATTCAGATCATAGGAGGTAGGCTTTCCTATTAGGAAGAAATCAATTCAGACTCCAACTTGGTGGCCATGGATGCTTGAGCAATATTAGTCATTTGACTTTCAAAATGTGGTCCAATGCCTGCAGATTCATCAGAATCACATGAGATGCTTCTGAATATGAAAAACTTCAGGCCCAGCCCAGAATGATCTGCTGAATGTAAAAGCTGTGAGCTCGTGGTCATCTAAGTTTGACAATGACAAACTCAAGTGAAAAAATCTCGATATTATTGTCTCCTCTTCTACTAAAGTGACCAAAGTAAATATTATATAGAGGCTGTACACTCCAACTATATAAATTAAATACCTAGTAGACATTTTATAATAGTTCAGCTGATATTCAGTGGATTGATTTTAGTACCCAATAATATGGACAGAAAATGGAGAACTGTGCAGCTAAAATTAAGTACCTGCCTAACTATGAGACTCTAATAGGCAAGAAAAGAATTTCTTAGGGAATAATTACAGGTAACTTTTTGTGAACTGATAATCATCTGTTTTCATAGAAGGCTTGTTAAATTTCCTAGAAGACTTGTTTCCAGTCATTATTAACACTGGCTGTACATTAGAATCACTTCAAGAGGTTTATAAAACTACCATTGCCTGAGAACCCCTCTACAAATTCTAATTTGTTTGGTTTGGGTTGATAACCAATAGTGAGAACCACAGTCTGTACTCTCTGGGTGAGGAAGAAGGAAATATTCAAGACCTGGTTGATGACATGTATTTATTTCCTGGTTCTGTCACTTATCAACAGGGTCTGATACGTCAAAAATTATTCCTTTTTATGATATGCTGTAAACTGGATTGAGGGCTACCTGAAATGCCCAGTTCTCATGGATTATTGCAGGTATTGTGTGGATTCCAGACCGTCTTTTACATGGAACAGAAAACCATGAAAGATAAGTTTCTGCAAAGAGTGCACAAGATCCTATGGAAAACCTAGCATAGTGACCTAAACTTTCACGAAAAAAGATGAAGTCAGGATGCACATCCTGAGGCTCGCTTCCACTCTCTTAGTCTGAGGACAAGTGTTACATGAAAAACGCAGCTGAGGATTTGGCCAGCCCCATCTCCTTCCCTGTGCCTCCTCAGCCATTAGCATCCTCAGTCTATTTTCCTATTTACTCTTATGCAAACACTTACTTGTCCTTATTCATACTTGGCTATCCTCTCCCATCTGGTATTTTCTTTCCTCTCATATAAGACATTACAGTAATATAAAAGAGTAGTGATTAAAAGCATGTACTCAAGCACCACATTGCCTGAAATTCTAAGGATTTAAAGGAGATGGAGAATGACTGTCTATTGACATACAGCAATTGCATAATGGCTAAACCTAAACCCTCTGTGTGGCCCTTAAGAAAAAAGAAAGCTTTGCCACAGGCTTTGACTGTGAAGAGATGGAAAAGGAACTCCTACAGAGCTTCTATATCCATGGGGAGCAAGCTGCTTAGAATGAGTCCTCACAGCAGAGGCAGAGCTCAGATGCATCACAGTGTCGAGGGTCTGAACAAACAAATCCCAAACACACTATACTGAAGGCCGTCTGCCCACTTGGGGCTTTGGGGTGTCTGACCCACAAATTGCTTGTTTCCTCAGATCAGTTAATAGGCTAGGGGTCAGGAGAATGTGTCATGTTCATGGAGATATATTTTCCTTTATTTCTCACTAAGATATTCACAAGGCAAAATGTTATAAAGTCAAGAGGCAAAGGGCAAAAGGGACAGTTGGAAACTATGCTTAGCTTTTGTAAAGAAAATTCCATTTAAGCTATGTAATTATGATTTGATCAACATACCTATTATTCATGTAGCTGCCAATTCCTGATATATACATATATATATATATATATGTATGTATACACATGTACAAATTCATTCATTCAGTATGTGTGTGTCAGGAAAAGGGACTCAATAAGATCACTTAATAAATTAAGAAGGAGAAGTTTTTTAAAAACTTTTAATTATATTATAGGAAAATTAACTATTTTTATTATCTCTTAATTTTTGTACCTTTTTATGAGTAATTACAAATCTAATTTAATTTGTAAAATTACTATTAAAACTCTTAGAAGTGTTCATTTAATTACCTCAAGTTTCATTATAAATATTAACTGAAGAGAAGGTTTTGAAAAATTATGTGCTCAGGAATTATTTTGGAGGGTGTGAGTACTTTATAAATAGAAATTTCACATGGACTTGAATCTTCCTTTAAAAGCATATAAGTTCGTAAAAATTTTAAAACATGTGTATATGGAAATAGAAGACCTTATACATATTTCAAGCTTAGCAATTTGGGAATTGCAGTTTCACTCATAAGAATTTTAAACCAACAAGTAAGTAATATCTTACCCTGTTCATCAGTTATTTTGAGGACCTAGGTTCACTTATAACTAAGGTGAGTATATCTAGTCTAAACATTATTATTAATTGATTTAACAAATACTTAACTGGTCCCTATGTGCAAAATCCAGGTCCAGTTATTATACTTTACGTAAATGGAGAGTAAAAAGGAAAGACTATGAAAGCTTTTTTGATAAATATTTATTTCTTTATTATTTTTCTAAGCACACCTAAAACTTCCTTGTTTCTTAGGCTATAAATAAAGGGGTTTAGCATGGGAATTATAATTGTGTAGAACAGTGAATACATTTTATCCTGATATTGATCCTGACCAGACCCAGGATGCACATACATGAAGAAGAGAGTACCATAGAACAAGGAAACAGAGAGAAGGTGGGCGCTGCACGTGGAGAAGGCTTTGCTCCTGCCCTTTTCAGACTTCTTTTTCAGGATGGCAAAGAGGACACAAGTATAGGAGACTATAATACCCATAAAAGTAAAAGCCTGTATAAAAGAGGCAAAAATAAAAAGCACTAATGCATTAATAGATGGATCAGTGCAAGAAATTGTAAAAAGTGGCAAGATTTCACAGTAGAAATGATGTATTGTATTAGACCTGCAGAAAGTTAATCTAAACAATAATCCTACATGTATCATAGGATGCAGAAAACCAATCGCATATGATGCACTTATCAATCAAGTGCAGAGTCTGTTGGACATCACCACTGGATAAAGCAAGGGGTTGCATATGGCTGCATAGCGGTCATAGGCCATCACCACCAGGAGGAAGCATTCTGTGGTGGCACTGGAACCAAAAACATAGTATTGGGCCATGCACTCAAAGAGAGACATCGTTTGACTCTTGTCTAAGTTGTTGACAAGCATCTTGGGAGTCACAGAAGATGAAGAGCAGGCATCTGCAAAGGCTGTGGAATGAGTACATGGGGGTGTGAAGATGGGGGTCCTTCCAGATAAGAAGAATCAGTCCAAGGTTGCCCACCATGGTGGTGAGGTAGATAGCCAGGAACACCAGGAACAGGGGGACCTGCAGCCCTGGGAGATCTGTGAGTCCTGTGAGAACAAATTCTATCACCAGGGTCTTGTTTGCCTCCATCATATCCACTCAGGCTGATCACTGCAATGGAGAAGTAAAATGAAAAAAATTAATCAAGGTTCATGAAAACTTACACTGGATTGCAATTTCATATTTCTACATTTCAGATGCCCTTTACTGAACAAATATGAAGGTATAGGGTCTTTCTTTTTAAAAACACCCTTTAGAGTGTTAGCGTTAGTTGCTCAGTCGTGTCCATGGACTGTAGCCCACCAGCTTCTTCTGTCCATGGAATTCTCCAGGCAAGAATACTGGGTTGGTAGCCATTCCCTTCTCCAGGGTACCTTCCTGACCCAGGGGTTGAATGCAGGTGTCCTACACTGCAGGCAGATTCTTTACTATCTGAGCTACCAGGGAAACCCCTAAGAGTATTAAGTATATTATAAAAAATTTTGAGGAGGAAGGAGTTTTTTAAAGGTTTTAAAAATATATACATTTACTTAAAGGTTTATGGAGAAAGTGGTTAACACCAATTGACTTAGTCCATAACTTCCACTCAGTAATACCTTAAAACTGAATGTATTCCCAGTGAAATGTACAAAATTAAGAATAAAAAGTATATAGCATGTTTTAGTTTATAATCTCCAAAAAGTGAGAACTGTTGAAGTTCAAGAGTGTTTTCACTGTTTCTTAAAATCTCAATTGTAACTTTTCTATTGAACCAAAAAATGAGCTATACCTTTGTACTACTGATATGTTTCATTATTTCCTACTAAGACATTAATGGGTGAAGTAGTAATACAGTAAGTTAAAATTTCATTTTTGCTGTGTCCTATCCATTACCATTATGTTGCTTGATTGTGTATTCATAAAAAATTACCCCAAATTCCTAATAGACTCTCTTGGTTATACATGCCTCAAAGTAAAACCAAATTTCAAATAGATTCTTTTTAATTTTACTGAATAAATTCTCATATGTGAGCATAATCATTCATTTAGTCATCAAACATTTATTTAGTTCTTCCTAGGCTAGAACACTGTTATTCCTAGCTTAGTCATTCACAGAAACTTTAACTCAGCATTTTACCAATAAAGCTAAAATAAGCCCTCTTTTAAGAAGAGAGAGGGAGAAAAGAAGAATCTAAGAGTTAGGGCAATACATGTCAATGTAGACAGTTATCATGCAGTTAATCAAGAATGTTTTTTAATATGTCAGAAGCCTATAATTCCAAAATTATAATAATTTTCCTTCCCTTCCTTTTTTGAAATTACAAGTGAAACTATCAAAATCAGGATAGAATGTAACATTAATAAAGACACCACAGTGGAAAGAATAGCCAGTGTTTTGAATATCTGGAGTCAAATAGTAAAAACCTAAATTTTGTTTAAATCCCAATCAAATGAAAAGAGAAAATGAAACACATTAATAGGCAGTGGGTAACATTAGTATAGGTAAGGCAGAAAAGTGCCCCAAATTACACATGTATTAATACCTGTTAACTGTATTGTCCTGGGAAGCAAATGCACAGGCTAGATCCTATGCAAATCCCAGGGTAAACCTAAGTCCGCATCATCACAATACATTTTATCAACGACAAAGAGTATTATACATTTCTGAACATAAAATGTAGTTGGTACACCCACATCCTTGCCTTAGTTAGCTGAAGAAGGGTCTAGCCTTCTAAAAACAGCCGATCTAAGTATATAACCATGCAAGGGAATACATGTAAGACTTGAATGCACAGTTCCCTGACTTTTATTACATATCCAGTCATTCCAGCACAAATTTTTATTTCTATAACCTAGTTTCCGATTCTTCAGAATGTAACTTCAGATTTCACTAGAAGTCTATGCTAGCCTGAAACACTTTCTGAAAGTGCCTACATCGCACTTCAAAAAAAGAAAACAATGTAGAAAATTTGAGGAAGATAGGGTTTGTGAATTCAGTTATAACAAGATAAATATTTGAACAGTAGATTTGGATAGAAGAATTGAGGTATTTTCTACAGGAAGGAACCTAGAGGTTTCTTTTTTCTCTTAAAAGGGGAGGCTGTGCTGAGGAAAACAGTTCTGCAACTTCATAAGGGATGGGGAAAAAAACTTGTTTGAGATTTATATTAGACTTTCAAAAGGGCTGGTAGTGGCAGGAGTCATTTATGAGTAAGCACACTGCTGCATATCACTGAAAAGGGCACATTATCTTCATTTTCCACTCTGCCTAGAATATGATAATGAGATGTGGCTTGGGGTAGATACAGTGAACTCCTTTCTGCCTGTCTCCAGAGAAATACGATCTCAACGAGGACCAGGTTGAAGACAAAGGCAGAGACTCCTCTTAAAAGCTCTCTGTGATTCATCATTGTTGGCAAAACTTCCAAATTTTGTGACTACACAGTAAAGGCTAGAATGAATTCCTTTTTTACAGACATTCATAAATAGATTGGTTTGATAACTCATCTTTTTGGCAAAAAAAAATGTTCACAAAAATGTCACAAAATTTCTGAAGCTTTGAGTCTCAATTCCACCTCTGAATTACTAAACGATTATACCTAAGCCACTTTATGACCTTATTCTAAGATTCTCATCTGTGGTGCACTGGATTCTCTAAGGAACATCTGTCCACAGTTTGAGTCTGTGACTCCTCTTCACTATTTAGTAAGTAGCAGAGAATATAAGTTAAGCACACAGCCTCGATGTGTAATAGCATGAATTCAAATCTTCATTCTACAGGTATATAGCTTGTATCCATAAGGGTTCAGAGGATTGAATATTTTAGTTTTTTAACTGTTTAGGATTTCTCTGTCTTCCATTTGCTAGATAAATGAAAATTTTTTTCAGATATTGTGACAACTCCTGAGAAACTCTTGGTACTAAAATGATATGCTCTATCACTTTTCATGGGAAGAATAATGACAATACAGCATTGCATTCTTACCCAGTCCCAATAAGAGGATGCAGAGATGCCATAAAATGTAGATTTTCATAAAAAACTCAAATTGCAAAAACAAAAAATGTCAAAAACAGTTATCGCATGTTAATCTTCGTTAAGAAATGCAGTTTAGAAGGAAAGGTATTTATATCCTCCCATCTTCAAATCTGTTTGTGAAGTTAATATTGAAACTCCCTCAATGCTCCCAAAAGATTCCCTGTAGAATAGTCAGTCTACTGGGCATTACAGATTAATCAACATATCATTTCGAACATACTCTTTGCAGTTATTATTTTTATATCTTCTTTCATTCTTCTAAAAGCAATTTCAGTTTAATACTAAAAAATGGCAACTTAATTGTTAAATTAACATGAAAATAAAATAGGCAGGAAAGCACAAAGGAAAAAAATTGCTATAATCTCACTAATCACTGAAAAATACAGTTAACTTTTGGGGTATTTTTTCTTCTACCTTTAACCAATCATGTAGCACTATTAGTATATTAACATATACATCTATTATACATACATTTACATATAATTTACTTTAAAAATTATATGATTATGATTCCACTATACATATTTTTAACAAATTATTTTAATTGAATAACACATCATTTCTATTTTCCTGTGCTCTTAGTTTGAAAAATTTGTGGGTTGTCTCTCTGGCTATATCAATTTTATAAAACTCTATAGTTATAAAGTTATAGAGATGAAGCTAATTTGTCCAAATATGTGTGTGATGTTAAGGATTTTCTTTCAACAAGTCTTCAATGGACATCTTGGGAAATTGTACCGATTTACCCTACAAATTTTGAAATTACCAATTTCCCAAGCTTTATATGACCACAGAGAAATTTATTATATAGTTGGCCCTTGAACAACACGGGTTTGAGTGCACTGGTCCACGTATACTCAGGTTTTTTCCAATGTAAATTCTATAGCACTACACAGTCTGCCGTTGGCCAAACCCATGGAGGCAGAATCAGGGTTACAAACGGACCATGTCTTCAGAGGGCCAACTAGATGTTAGACCAGATTTTCAAGAAAGCAGAGGGTCATCACTCCTAACCAGCATTATCCAGGGGTCAAGTGTCTATAAATATATAGTATACACATATTCATATATATGCACAAATACACACATTCACATAATTATGTTTATATAGTAATATATTTATATTATGATTAAACTTGGTAAGAAATATTCCTGACTTTATATATTTGTCAGAAATGTAAAACTCCTGAAAAACATAAACATTTGTTTAATTTATGAAATTTCATCATTTTACCTAAATTGGAAGAATTGAAATCTAGTAAAGGTGTTAACTTTGCCAAATTAATATTTAAGTTATATGCAATCTCAAAAAAAAAATTGGAAGATAGTTTGCTTAGTAAATGCTAATTCATCAGGAATCAAACTGATTTTTTACATGTCAAAAGAATTTTACAAAAAGAATAAAGACCGGAGATGTTCCCTGCTCAGTATTGCAAAAGATCACAAGGTTAACTAACAACTGAAACTATGTTTGATGTTATCAAAGTTCACTATGAGTATAAATTCACTAAAATATAATATTTTGCTTCTGCCATGGAAAGAAAGACTATCAAAGGTGATTGAAACCATAGATTTTGTAAAGACAGACTTGGGATCAAAACTGGCTTTGCCTCTTAACTGTGACTAATAACTTCTGTAAGCCCTGATTTTCTCATTTTGAAAGAAAGTTAATAATGTATAATTACAGGATTGTTGATTTGCACTTACAGTATTGTTCCAAGAATCAGATGAGAGGATAAACAAGTCTTAGTGTTGTACTTGACAGGTAGCAAAGACTCATTAAACATTAACTTTATTTGTGTTGGTTATTCTATTTATTCATAAATAAAACAGCTAAGCTCTTTTGTTACGGAAAGGTATTTTGGGTGAGCAGAATTGAGATACTGCTAACTGCTGACAATGATAGTTTAACTGTGTACATCAAACAACTTTTACATCTAGCTCATGCCATCTGCAACTTGGCACAGAAACCAGAAAAATCAAAACAGTGATTTTTGTGGAGTAAATGAGACATATCACTTGAATGAAAAAAAAAAAACCTATAGGATTTACATATTACACTTATTTATCTTACTGAAGTATAGTTGATTACAGTGTTAAATTAGTTCCAGGTATAAAATGGTGATTCTATATTTTTATAGATTATACTGCATTTAATTTATCATTAAATACTGGCTACATTAGACATAGTCTCTGTGCTGTACGGTGTCTCCTTGTAGCTTATTAATATTATGCATGGTAGTTTATACCTCTTGACCCCCTACCCCTCTATTGATCCACTGCCCTTCCCTCTCCTGCCACCCCCCAGGAACCACTAGTTTCTTCTCTACATCTGTGGGCCTACTTCTGTTTTGTTATAATTGTTAATTTGTCTTATTTATTAGGCTCCACATATAAGTGAAAGTATACAGTATTTGTCTTTCTCTGTCTGACTTATTTCACGAAGCATCATACCATCCAGGTCTATCCATGTTGTTTCAAAAGGCAGATCCTCATTTTTTATGACTGAGTGGTATTTGATAGTATATGTATGCCATATCTTCCTTATCGTCTGTTTATGGGCTCTAAGCTTTCTTCCATATCTCGGCTATTGTAAATAATGCTGCTATGAACATTGTCGTTATTCAGTCGCTCAGTTGTGTCGTACTCTTTGCCACCCAGTGGACTGCAGACACTAGGCTTCCCTGTCCTTCATCTCTCCCCAGCTTTGCTCAAACTCATGTCCATTGAGTTGATGATGCCATATAACCATCTCATCTTCTGTCGTCTCCTTCTCCTCCTGCCCTCAATCTTTCCCAGCATCAGGGTCTTTTCCAGTGAGTCAGCTCTTCACATCAGGTGGTCAAAGTATTGGAGCTTCAACTTCAGCTTCAGTCTTTCCAATGAATATTCAAGGTTTATTTCCTCTAGGATTGACTGGTTTGATCGCCTTTTTGTCCAAGCGACTCTCAAGCGTCATCTCCAGCACCACAGTTTGAAAGCATCAATTCTTTGACGCTCAGCCTTCATTATGGTCCAACTCTCATATCCATGGGCTTCCTTTGCGGCTCAGCTAGTAAAGAATACGCCTACAATGCGGGAGACCTGGGTTCGATCCCTGGGTTGGGAAGATCCCCTGGAGAAGGGAAAGGCTACCCACTCCAGTATTCTGGCCTAGTGAATTCCATGGACTGTATAGTCCATAGGGTCACAAAGAATCAGACACGACTGAGCAACTTTCACTTTCACTCATATCCATACATGACTACTGGAAAAATGATAGCTTTGACTCTATGGACCTCTGTCAGCAAAGTGATCTCTTTGCTTTTTAGAACACTGTCTAGGTTTTTCATAGCTTTTCTTCCAAGGAGCAAGCATCTTTTAATTTCATGGCTGCAGTCATCATCTGCAGTGATTTTGGAGTCCAAGAAAATAAAGTCTGTCACTGTATCTCTTTTTTCCTGATCTGTTTGCTGTGACATGATGAGACCAGATGTCATGATCTTAGTTTTTTTAATGTTAAATTTTAAGCCAGGTTTTTCACTCTTCTCTTTCACCCTAATCAAGAGGCTCTTTAGTTCCTCTTCACTTTCTGCCATTAGAGTGGTATCATCTGCATATCTGAGGCTGTTGATATTTCTCCGGGCAATCTTGACTCCAGCTTGTGCTTCATCCAGCCCAGCATTTTGCATGATATAATCTGCATAAAAGTTAAATAAGCAGTCAGTCAGTCAGTTCAGTCACTCAGTCGTGTCTGATTCTTTGCGACCCCATGGACTGCATCATATCTTTTTGCCTTTTCATGCTGTTCATGGGGTTCTCAAGACAACGATACTGAAGTGGTTTGCCATTCCCTTCTCCAGGGGACGATGTTTTGTCAGAACTCTCCACCATGACCTGTCTGCCTTGGGTGGCTCTACACAGCGTGGCTCACGGTTTCATTGAGTTAGGCAAGGCTGTGGTCCATGTGATCAGCTTGGTTAGTTTTCTGTGACTGTGGTTTTCATTCTATCTGCTCTCTGATGAATAATGATAAGAGGTTTATGGAAGCTTCCTGATAGAAGAGACTGACTAGGGGGGAACTGGGTCTTGCTCTGATGGGTGGGGCCATGCTCAGTAAATCCTTAATCCAATTTTCTGTTGATGGGTGGGACTGTGTTCCCTCCTTGTTGTTTGGCCTGAGGCCAAACTGTTGACACACGCCTCCAGCTGAGACTCCTGGAAATTCACAGGCAAGTCTGACTCAGTCTCTTGTGGGGACACTGCTCCTTGCTCCTGGCTTCTGGTGCATGCAGGTTTTGTTTGTGCCCTCCAAGAGTCTGTTTCCCCGGTCCTGTGGAAGTTCTGTAATCAAATCCCACTGGCCTCCAAAGTCAAATTCCCTGAGGGTTCTCAGTCCCTTTGCAGGACCCCCAGATTGGGAAATGTGTTCTGGGTCTTAGAACTTTCCTATCAGTGCGAGAATTTCTTTGGTAAAATTGTTCTGCAGTTTGTGGGCTGTCTGCTTGGTGACTCTATGGTGGGTAATGCTGCACGACCCAGGTCTCACTGTCCTTATCCAAGAGCCTTGCTTTGGAGACTGGAGTCCGCTGGCAGAGTTCTGGCCAGATGACCCTGGTCTTTCCAGGAGAGAGAAGGGTCCGTGTTCCTTAAATAAGCAGAGTTTACAATATACAGACTTGATGTACTCCTTTCCCAATTTTAAACCAGTCCATTGTTCCATGTCTGGTTCTAACTGTTGCTTCTTGAACTACATACAGGTTTCTTAAGAGACAGGTAAGGTGGTCTAGTATTCCTGTCTCTTTAAGAACTTTCCATTGTTTTTTGTGATCCACACAGTCAAAGGCTTTTGCATAGTCATTGAAGCAGAAGTAGATGTTTTTCTGGAATTCCTTTGCTTTTTCTATGATCCAACATATGCTGGCAATTTGATCTCTGGTTCCTCTGCCTTTTCTAAATCCAACTTGTACATCTGGAATTTCTCAGTTCGCATATTGCTGAAGCCTAGCATGTAGGATTTTGAGCATTACCTTGCTAGCATGTGAAATGAGCTCAATTGTATATTAGCTTGAACATTCTTTGGGATTGCCCTTCTTTGGGATTGGAATGAAAACTGACCTTTTCTAGTCCTGTGGCCACTGCTGAGTTTTCAATTTGGTGGCATATTGAGTGCAGCACTTTCACAGCATCATCTTTTAGGATTTGAAATAGCTCAACTGGAATTCCATCACCTCCATTAGCTTTGTTCGTAGAGATGCTTCCTAAGGCCCACTTGACTTCACATTCCAGGATGTCTGGCTCTAGGTGAGTGATCACACCATCATGATTATCTGGGTCATGAAGATCTTTTTTGTATAGTTCTTCTGTGTATTCTTGCCCCCTCTTCTTAATATCTTCTGCTTCTGTTAGGTCCATACCATTTCTGTCCTTTATTGTGCCTGTCTTTGCATGAAGTGTTCCCTTGGTATCTCTAATTTTCTTGAAGAGATCTCTAGTCTTTCCCATTCTATTATTTTCCTCTATTTCCCTCCATTGATCTCTTAAGAAGGCTTTCTTATCTCTCCTTGCTATTGTCTGAACTCTGCATTCTGTTGGGTATATCTTTCCCTTTCTCCTTTGCCTTTCACTTCTCTTCTTTTCTCAGCTATTTGCAAGGCATCCTCAGAAAACCACTTTGCCTTCTTGAATTTCTTTTTCTTGGGTATGGTTTTGGTCATCACCTCGTATACAATATTACAAATCTCCATCCATAGTTCTTCAGGCATTGTGTCTACCATATCTAATCCCTTGAATTTATTTGTCACCTCCACCATATAAATATAAGGGATTTGATTTAGGTCATACCTGAATAGTCTAATGGTTTCCTTACTTTCTTCAATTTAAGCCTGAATTTTGCAATAAGGAGTTCATGATCTAGCCACAGTCAGCTCCCAGTCTTTTGTTGCTGATTATGTAGAGTTTCTCCATCTTCGGTGGCAAAGAATATAATCAGTCTGATTTTGATTGATTTTAAAATGATGTCTATGCATAGAGTTCTCTCTTGTGTTGTTTACTATGACCAGTGTGTTCTGTTGCCAAAACTCTTAGCCTTTGGCCTGCTTCATTTTGTACGCCAAGGCCAAACTTGTCTGTTACCCCAGGTGTCCGTAACTCTGGTACCTCCAGACAATTGAATATTATTCAGTGCTAAAAGGAAATGAGTTGTCAAGCCATGGAAAGATGTGGAAGAACTTAAATGCACGTTACTAAGCAAAGGAAACCAAGCTGAAAAGGCTATATATACTCTCTGATTACAACTAGATGATGCCATGGAAAAGGCAAAACTATGGAGACAGTAAAAAGCTCAGAAGCTGCTAGTATTTGAGTGAAGAGGGATGACTAGGTGGAACACAGAGGATGTTTAGGGCAGTGAAAATATTCAGTGTGACACCTTAATGATAGATATATGTCATTATACTTTTGTCCAAACCGATAGAGTGTACAGCATAAAAAGTGAAAGCCCATGTAAACTGTGGGCTTTGAGTGGTTATGATGGATCAGTGTAGGTTCATCAGTTGTAACAAATGTACCACTTTGGTGTAGGATGTTGATAATGGTAGAGGGGCTATACATGAGTAGGGAAGAGGGTAAATGGAGGTTCTCTGTATCTTGTTCTCAGTTTTGCTCTGAACAATGACCTTCTCTTTGAAAATTGTCTTACTTAAAAACAAAAGGGGAAAAAGTTCTGTAGATAAATGGTATTGATGGTTGCACAATAATTTGAATATACTTAATACATACCTAACTGTTCCCTGAAAAATTATTGCAATGGTCAGTTTTAGGTTGTATGTTTTCCCACAGTTTGTTAATTGAGGAAAAAATTAATTCTGTCTGTATATACCAGTGATGTATAATTGGAAGGCAAAAATTTAAAAACCAATGCCATTTATAATAACTCCAAAAATATTAAATACTTAAGTATTAAATATAACAAAATATGTACAAAATGTAGATGCTGAAAACTGAACAAAGAAGTCATAAAAGACCTAAATAGAGGCAAACCATAACTGGAAGATTCAACAGAAGATATCTATTCTCACCAAACTGACCTACATACGTATTTAATGCAATGCCAATCAAAATCCTAGCAGAATTTTGTAGATGTAGAAAACTGACCCCAAGGTGTATAAAAAAAGCATGAATGAACTAGAATAACTAAAACAGCTTTGAATAAGAAAAATAAAGTTGGAGGATTTTAAGATTTATTTACTCTAAAGCCACTGATAAGACACCGTTTGCAAAGGTGTAGTAACATAGGCCAATGTAACATAATAGGTTTTCTCCTAGAGGCAATAGGAAGTCATTTTAACTGGAGAAAAGATGCTAGAAAAAGAAATATCACCAACAGAAATTTTGCAACTGCATATAGAAGAGAGGAAAGTAGAAAGGCTTGGGGCAAGGAGACTGATTCAAGTATTTATTTTTGTTAGAGGAAAACAGTCTAAGGGCACTGGAAAGACAAAGGAACTTTTCTTTTAAAGTTCTGAAGAAAAAAAATTCAATCTTGAAAAGATAGGGGTCAAACATGAGTTTAAAATTTCAACACTGGGAGAATGGTGGTAGTTTTGATCAAAGTCATGATGTTGGAAATGCAAAGACTACATTAATAGAGATGAATAAGATTGGCAGTTAACATTAATTATTTTATTGTGTTTTCAATCTGTCAGACCTTGTACTAAACACATGGTATTATCCCATCAGTTTTGACTGTAATCTTAAGAGATAGGTCCTAGTGATGTCATCCCTGATTGACATAGCAGCTGACTGACCAGACAAAAACACCAAACCATTGCCAGTGTTCACACATCTAGTAAGTGGAAGAATTACGATTTGCTTCTCGGAAATCTGTTGCCAAAGTTCACATTCTTAACCACTATATTTGATTGTCTCCTCAGGGATTTTAAAAAATCATCCAAATCCATCTGCATAATGAATATAGAAAAGGAAATAGAAGCCCAGAGAGGTTAAGAAGCTTTCTAAAAGTCACACAATAAGTGCCACATCCCATCCCAGAGCCAAATCTCCTGGTTCGTTATCTCGTGTGCCTTCAATGCATCACTAATGACAGCGCTTTATTTTGATGGAAAGCTTATTTTTTTATTGAAGTATAGTTGATTTTCAATGTTGTGTTATTTTCTGGTATACAGAAAAGTGATTCAGCCTATATATAGGCTCTCTTTTTTTCAGATTCTTTTCCATTATAATTTATTACAAGGTATTGAATATAGTCCCCTTTGCTAAATGGCAGGACCTTGCTGTCTATCTAGTTTATGGATAGTGGTTTATGTCTGCTAATTTCAAGCTCCTAATTTATACAACCCCTCCCCTTGCCATTCCCCTTTGGTGTAAGTTTGTTTTCTATGCCGGTGAGTCTGTTCCTGTTTTGTAAATAAGTTCACTTGTATCATCTTTTCAGGTTTCACATATAAGCGATGTCATATGATATTTTTCTTTCTCTGGAAACTTTCTTTTTCCAGTGTTCAACTCTATAGCCTACTCTTGGCAGAGATAAAAAGAAATGCTGTTTTTATATCTATAAAAAAATGCTCAACGTTCAATCTCCATACAAGGTAAATAATTGCATTTTACTCAATAACAGGAATTTTCTTTTTGTTTGAATCATTTGGCATTATATTATTCATCGTTTCATTTAATTTTATAGTATCTTAATTTCAGGAGGGACTGCTTAAACAATATTGTGTAGTCTATGCTGCCATCTCGTGGTTATATTGTATTATTACACTATGACTAAGGTCATTTTCCTCTCACCCACTTTCCACTAATGCGGAGTCCCCGCTCCCATCCTTCTTGATTCTGTAACTCAGGAATAAAGTGAGAGGGGATGAAAGAGGCAGTTGGACGGAAAGAAGCTCCATCCAGGCTCTGGTCATTTGGGGAAACGCAAGAGACGCCACTATTCCTGAGCGAGCAATTTTTTTTTTTAGGAATAAGTGCCACCTAGTGGCTGCTCTTGGCATAGCCATGTTATATTATAAAACATCAGTATTTCCAATGTTCCGAAGAAAAATAAAGCAAAAGCAAACACATGTAAATCCATGGCTGATTCATGTCGATGCATGGCAAAAACCACTACAATATTGCAAAGTAATTAGCTTCCAACTAATAAAAATAATTGAAAAAAATAAAAATGGCACAAAAACATTAAAAAAAAAAAAAGCAAAATTGTGTACTTAATCTCTGCAGCCTTAGTTTCCTCATATATAAAAAAGGGAAAGATTTGGATAAATGATCTCCAACAGCCTTTCCATATCATACTGTATAACTAGTTTCCTGCTCAAGATACTTTGCCTACCTGGCATCATGCAGACACAGTGGGGAATTTCTGGGGGTCTGGAATTTTTTATTGTTGTTGTCAGATGTTCTTGATTCAATATAAATAAGACTTCCGCTTTCCTTGTGTTTTCTATTTGTAAGCAAAATAGCTGCATACCCCGAGATGAATAACGATGACACAGCCACGCTATCCGAGTGTTCTCTTTGGCATCTTGCCAAAGGAATGGAAACTAGCTGGCATCATCAGAACGGACGCAGAGTGAACAGGAGGCGATACATGTGAGGGGAGCTTAAACCATTACCAACGTCTCTACTGACCTTGTGATTAATTTTGTTCCCTGGTAGTTACCTCTTTCTAATGTTGACAGATGTGGTTTTCTATTTTGTTGTTGTTGTTTTTTTTTTTTTTTCCTTAAGAGGCTTACTGGGTTGGCAAAGAAAGCACTAGAGGGATAAGGAGCAGATTCAACAACAACAGAGACAGATGTTTTGCTGTAATTGAATTGAAACCCTAAGACCTTCTGTAGGCCGACTCTTTGTAGCCTAGGCCATCGCCTCATTTTTATTTTTATGCAAACTCAAATTCAGACTGACAGCATTTGAACTGTTTTTATGTCTCCCTTAATGTTGATGTTGATACGCGGAGTTGTTTTAGCAAGGATGATTTAATAAAGAGGTCAGATGGATTTGCGTCATTTCTGCAGTGTGGAGGAGGGCCCGAGGCGCACCCTGATATGATTAAGTGGTGGTGAGGCGGTATGTGACCTGGCAGATATTTATGACAAACACGTGCCCCCCACAAGCTGCAGTCTGACCTGACAGGTGGGTGAGTTCTGCTTTAGCGCTTCATTTCTTTAAGACGAAGCACTGCTTTAAGAAATCCCGTTAGTGGCTCCCCAACGGCTCAGCAGGTAAAGAATCCACTTGCAGTGCAGGAGACACAGGAGACTGCAGTTCAATTCCTGGGTCGGGAAGATCCCCGGAGAAGGTATTGGCAACCCACTCTAGAATTCTTGCCCGAAAAATCCCACGGACAGAGGATTCTGGCGGGCGATAGTCCAGTGAGTCACGGAGTTGGATATAACTGAATGAGCACAAGCGCAGTGCCTTGCTTGCCCTTCATTGGCTACCAGTGTTTCATTATGAACTTAAAAGTTTAGCAGTCATCAAAAATAGGGACTTCACTGGTGGTGCAGTGGTTAAGAATTCTCCTGCCAGTGAACGGGACACAGGTTCGATCCCTGGTCCAGGAAGATCACACTTGCCAAGGAGCAGCTAAGCCCACGTCTGAGCGTCTACCGAGTTCCCATGCTGCAGCTGCTGAAACCCACTTGCCTCGAGACCCTGCCCCCCAAGAGAAGCCGCCACAAGGAGAAGCCGCGCTCACTGCAGCTAGGGAAAAGCCAGAGCAGCAATGAAGACCATCGCAGCCAAAAATAAACAAAATAAGCAAGCAAGTAAAATTGTACAAAAGGAGTCTCAAGATGCTGGGACCTCGACTTTTGATAAAGAGGGCATGTGAAGCACAGATAAAGCTAAATCAGGATTTCCCAGCTGAGTGCTCTGGAGGAGCACTTTTTTTTTTTTTTTTTTTTTTGAGGAATGTTAGGAGGTCTGGTGGATTTTTTTTTTTTTTTAAAGGAGATTTGAGGTCAACCAAGTTTGGGAAACTCTGAATTCAGCAGAACTAAACAGACTTTTTACTGATGCTTTTAATGCAGCAAATATTTATCAAGCACTGATTATATGCCAAAAATGGTTAGAAGTGCTTAGGATACCCCACAAAACAAAACAGACACGGGATGCTTCCTTGTAGAGCTTACATTCTAGCAGGATTAGACAAATAATGAACAGTAAATATAATAAGTCACTTGTGTAAGACATGTTAAGTGGGGTATATGGTAGACTGGTAACAAGTTTTCGAGAAAAGGGAGCATACTGTGTGTGTGTGTTTTTTTTTAATGGAGGTTAGGGTGTGCTTCATTGGATAAATGACATTTGACATTTGATTTAAATATGTTAAAGGAGTTGTCATATAGATTCTTGTGTGTAGAGTGGGTCAGGCAAGGATGACAACCCGTGCAAAGACCCTGCCGTGTGAGTGTGTCTGGGGTGTTGGAGGAACAGCAAAGAGACCAGAGTGTGTGGAACAGCCCGGGTGGGTGGAGCGGACGGTGGAGAAGCCGGAAGGCGGAAGGAATGGGGAGCTGTAGATTACCTAGCCTTCATAAAGACTTTAAAGCAGAAGAAAAGGCGCCATGGCAGAGTTTTGAAGAGAGGAGTAGCTCGATCTGACTTTTATTTTTAAAAGATCACTGGTTGCTGTGTTGAGAAGTAACTGAACCAAGGCAAGGAGACAGAGCACCACTGCAGACCTTCAGGCAAAGGATGAAGGTGGCTAACAGGCCAGGGCGCAGCTGAGCAGCAAGTGGGAAGTCCTCGGATGCTGGACGTGTTTTTAAGGTGGATTGGACAAGGAATGTCAGGGAGAGGAGTCAAGAAGGGACTGTGTTGTTATCCGCTGAGATAGAGAAGGCTGTAGGTGAGCTGGGGGCGGGGAGGGATATTAACAAGCCTACTTTTGGACGTGTTGAGCTTGAGATACTTATCAGAAGTCCAAGTACAACCATTCAGCAGGCAGTTGGTGGCTCAGATGGTAAAGAATCTGCCTGCTATGCGGGAGACCTGGGTTCGATCCCTGGGTCAGGAAGATCCCCTGGAGAAGGGAATGGCAACCCACTCCAATACTCTTGACTGGCGAAACCCGTGGACAGAGGACCCTGGCAGGCTACAGACCATGGGGTCACAAAGAGTCAGACACGATTGAGCCACACATGCGTACGCATAGTTCTCAAAACCTTGAGACTGGCTGAGATCACAAGAGGATAGGAAGGAGGACTAGAGTACTGAGCATAGGACCGCTCGAGTACTGTGAAATCTGATAGAGGGAGGGGGGTCAAATAATAGAACCGAGAAGGAATAACCGAGATGTAAGAAAAAACAGGCAAGCCCAGGAACCCAGAGGGCAGATGAAGAAAAGATTTCAAGTGGGAGCGAGAAATCGGGTGTGTCGCTGTTTCAAACAGATCTAGTGAGATAAGCAGAGACTAGACCATTGAAATCACATCCTCCTGGTTGCTGTAGGACCCGAGCACTGTGAACTGTGAATCCCCAGCCTAGACTTGGGGCTGGAAAATTACGCCCAGTGGGCTGTATTCATCCCGCCAAATGGTTTTTACAGTGTTTAATTGGGGGGTGGGGGAGGGACAGATTTCATGATAACATGAAAACACTATGAAATACAAATATCAGTGTCAACAAGCAAGTTTGACTGCTACACAGCCACACACACACACACACACACACACACAAATTATAGTGTTTCCCACATTCACTTAGCACAGAATGCTTTTTTCACAAAACATCTCCAGTGTAGCCAAGAACTGCTTTGGGAAATACTTATGTAGATAATGGTTCTTAACAAAGAGGAGAGGCTCAGGTAGTTGTGAGTGCTAGGGTCAAGAGCCAGGGTCCTGGATCTCATGAGATCACAAACTTTGACCATGATGGCATCCTTCAGCAGCCAAAGTGACAGCCGCTTCAGAGCAGGAGCTTCCACATCCTGGCCGTTGTAAATAGTGCTGCAATGAACACTGGGGTGCTTGGGGCTTTTTTAATTATAGTTTACTCAGGGCAATGCCCAGTATTTGTGTTGATGTACTGCAGAGACCACCACAGCACTGGAAAGCGATTATCCTCCAATAAAGAAAAAGAGAGAGAGAGAGAGAAAATACATACACTTTGAGGGAAAAAAACAAAAACAAAAAGACCAGCAACTTTTCTCACGTTTCTTCTATTGACTGGCTCTTTGCAGAAGAAGAAAGCTCACTGGCCCAGAGATACATGAAAAAAAATTGCTCAAACTTCTTTAGCCATTAGGGAAATTAAAATTAAACCTAAAAGATTGATTGGGTAACATTTAGAAACCTGATTACATTAAAGTCAAAAAAGATTTTAAGAAACGAGAGCTCTCATTCACTGTTAGCGAGGCTGTAAATTGGTGCAACCATTGTGAGCATTATGGTAGTCTCCTATAATTTGAAGATGTGAAAATTGTCCATCCTAGAGGTTTTACTCCTAGGTATTTATCCTAAAGAAACTGTTACGTATGAACACAAGAAAATATTGACCAACATTCACTACAGAATTGCTTACAATAGATTATTTATCTTAGGAAAATAAGAAATAATGTTCATCAGCAAAAGAATAAGTAAAATGTTAATTATCCACACATTGAAGTATTGTATGGCACTTAAAAATGAATTAACTAGGACGACATCTATCGACACAGTAAATCTAAGCATAATTTAGAGAAAAAAGTATGTTGCAGAGGTAAAGGTAGAATTTAACACCATTTTTATAAAGTTTTCTGAAATGTGCAAAAAAAAGTAGATTACTTATGAATATATATAAAAGCATAACTGTATACAGTGATAAACACTAAATAGGGGATGAACAGAAAGGTAAAGATTTATTACTTTATTCTATTTATTTGTAATATTTATAATATTTTATATTAAACACATATTTTAAAGAGGAAATACTTGCCCCAAAAAACATAGGAGGTGTTCATACATGGGCTAAGAGAAGAGGAAACACAAGTCAAAATAAACAGAATCAAGCAATAACACAGGCTATGCCAGTGTCAAGGAGACAAATTAATTTAAGGAAATTTAAGAATTTCCTTCACACTATATTCCTGGGAAGGAAATAGCGTTCCTCTTCAATCCTAGTAAACAGTCGGCTGTCACTGACTTGCTCACCTGTTATTTTCCAGGTGACGAAACTGAATTTCACTATCATACCCTTGCATTGGCACTTTGCATTATAGAGGGACTATTTCTTCTCAGTATGTGCAAAGTATCTTTAGCCTCCTATGTGGCCATCATTTAACATAATTCCTTACCCCCTGCCCAAGGCTAATTTCTTCTCTTATTTTAAACCTTAAATTGAGCCACTTGATTGATATCAATGGAATAAACCATCATCTTAAAATACAGTTATTTATTTGACAAATGAATCATTGAATTTTGTTTGTACTCTGACAATCTGTACATGTTTGGAGAGGGAAAGATTCCTTTCTGGATTAAACTAATCATCTTTGTTCTCATTAAGCATATTATTTTGCTGAGTCGCTAAATATATTCAAATGATACTGTGTTGGATTAAGGGGACTTAATGCCTAACCTCACTTCTTTGTCTGCCTACGATTGCCACTGAGAGTTTATTGAGTCCGGGATCAAGCATCCCACTAAGAACCTTCCCTGCAAAGAGGGACTGGAGGATGGAAACTGAAAATGAAAAAATCTGCTTTGTTTTTCTTGAATGGCTGGTGATCCGGACAGATGTTTGCCTCTAAATGATGTCAATCCACTTAACCTACTAAAACAAAGACACAGCCCTGAAAGCAATGTCTGTCTTTCTTCCTTGATACCTTTTTACCTGGCACTCTAATTACTTTTAAAAGGACACGTGAAGAAGCAGTATTGATAACAGCATTGGTTGTATCCGTCCACATTGCTTTCTTTTGGAAGAGATGATCCTGGCTTCCCAGTTGGTTTTCTTCACCTGCATCTGGATCACACTGATGCCAAATGCTTCTGTTGTTGCTGAAATCAAGACGCCCCACCCACGCTGCTCCTCTTCAATGGAACAGACTCGGTAAGACATCCATATTATAGTCCCAATTTCTCTCACCAGCTACCTCAGACCTATGGGAAATATATCTTTAATGGTAGCACACATGTGTGGCCGTGATTGTCTCTAGAGAGACTGCTCACTCATCAAAATATATCACCTCTGGTTATCATAGAAAGAACAGAATCTAGGGCCCATGCTGGCATTTACGTGCTTAATTTTATTCAAAATAGTTAAAGGGCTCTTGTATGAGTCTTCTCTCAGGGATTGTATTTCTCCAATGAGCAATGCATTTATTATTAATAATGACCTGAGTTTAACGTTCCATCAAAAATTTTGGAGTAGAGGTTAGTCTGAGTACCGATTTCTGATGTCAAGTACTTGCAGAGTGTATATGGTTCTGTATATTGATGAGACAGTACTGAAAGGCATCAAAGCTAGTTGTTGTTTTTCAAGTTTCGTTTTCCATTTGGAAAATCGCCTTTGAAATATCATCCTGAGCATCAGTACATTGTCATTATTATCCTATCATCAATAATCAGGGTATGTTTGAATCTGCTAGTGAAGGGGCATAGTGCTCTACTAGAATGACCAGCTCATCTGGTTTGCCTGGGGCTCCGTGGTCTTTCAGAGAAGGCACCCCACTCCAGTACTCTTGCCTGGAGAATCCCATGGACAGAAGAGCCTGGTGGGCTGCAGTCCATGGGGTTGCTCAGAGTCAGACACGACTGAGCGACTTCACTTTCACTTGTCACTTTCATACATTGGAGAAGGAAATGGCAACCCACTCCAGTGTTCTTGCCTGGAGAATCCCAGGGATGGGGGAGCCTGGTGGGCTACCGTCCATGGGGTTGCACAGAGTCGGGCATAACTGAAGCGACTTAGCAGTGGTGTTCTTTAGCGCTAGAAGTCCCAGGAACCCCTCAGTCTCAGACAAACTAGAACAACTAGTCACCGTAGTACACAGGTAATGCTTCCCTGGTGACTCAGGGGTAAAAAATCTGCCTGCACTGCAGGAGACTCGGGAGATAAGAGTTCGATCCATGGGTCTGGAGGATTCCCTGGAGAAGGAAATGGCAACCCACTCCAGTATTCTTGCCTGGGAAATCCCATAGACAGAGGAGCCAGGGGGCTGCAGTCCATGGGGTCGCAAAGAATCAGACACAAGTGAGCAGCTGAGCGTGCATGCAGCCCAGCGCAACGCCTAGTACGACCCAGGTAACTTTATTTATTTTTCATTTATTTTTATTAGTTGGAGGCTAATTACTTCACAACATTGCAGTGGGTTTTGTCATACATTGACATGAATCAGCCATGGAGTTACATGTATTCCCCATCCCGATCCCCCCTCCCACCTCCCTCTCCACCCTATTCCTCTGGGTCTTCCCAGTGCACCAGGCCCGAGCACTTGTCTCATGCATCCCACCTGGGCTGGTGATCTGTTTCACTATCCAGGTAACTTTAATAACCAATGAATGACCTCCTGTCCTAGGGGAAGTCTTTCCTTTTCACCAGGTGCAAGATTCCCAAAAAGACCCGGTAGAAGCCAACCTTGGTGACATATGTTTCAGCCAGACTGCCCTCACATTTTGGATATTTATGAAGCACTCCCTGTAAGATCAGGAAAGAGAACATAAAAATGTAATAAATCCTTCTGAAGCCTCAGGTTTAACGACCAAAAACAAAAGCACTGTGGAGGAGTGGAGAGGAGCGGTCACTAGAGTCCTGAATCCTGCTTTGCTCTGAGAAATCAAAAACCATCTCCCATACTTCCCTTCCAGACTTGGCTCCCACACTCAGATTATGAAGTCTTGTCCTGTTTAAACACTTTCTGTCTTCCCCGAGGCAATTAGGCAAGCAATATTTAGGAAATGTGAGGCTGTGTGTTTTTTCCAGGCTGCTTATAACATCTAGTATGTTTTAGTAGTATATTGTATCTAATTTTGAAACAAAATGGAGATTGCTTAAAATATCATCTGTGACTTAAACCGTAGGGGGTTTGCCCAGTTTGTTTGGCGGATGTGTAGATAAGAAGGGAGATAGTCACAGGGACTCACCAGTCTCACCAGCCCACTATTGGTGGGAGAATTGCTGGAGAAAAATCTGCCATGTGTATTTTTTAGGTGTCATTTAAGGGACAAGAAGAAAGCATCTTTCTCTGTGGTGGTGTGAGAATTTCTCTGTTATGTTAAGTGTCTCATTTTTAGACTCTGGTTAAATGAAGAAGGAACCCTGGGTTTTCTACTCCATGGGGCCAAGAGTGTTTGTTTTCACTTCTCTATATCTTAAGTCATAAGCCACAATAGGATTCATTAAAATTTATACCTACCTCTTTTGTTCTTCAAAGAAAAATCCTCTAGGACTCTAGGGATGGCGTAAAATATACACCCTGGTTCAGAAGCAGCCACTTAAGATGAAAGCCTTGCATTTCCCCAGTGAACAGAGTAACGCAGCCAGCCAGCTTCTGAGCAGTCACTCAGCACCCTCTCAGGCAGATTTTAGGGCTTTTTGACAAAAATACTGAAATTACTGTGTAAGATAGTTTATAGAGTAAGGAACCAGGATAATTTAGACCTTAGTATACCTCATGCGAAGAGTTGACTCATTGGAAAAGACTCTGATGCTGGGAGGGATTGGGGGCAGGAGGAGAAGGGGACGACAGAGGATGAGATGGCGGGATGGCATCACCAACTCGATAGACATGAGTTTGAGTAAACTCCGGGAGTTGGTGATGGACAGGGAGGCCTGGTGTGCTGCAATTCATGGGGTCGCAAAGAGTAGGACACGACTGAGCGACTGAACTGGACTGAATATGAATAAACACTGTAAGGTTCTTTACCCCATGCATGATCTGATAATCAATAATTAAATAAGTAATGAATTAATAATCCACTCTGTCATAAGTTCAGTTCAGTTCATTTCAGTCGATCAGTCATGTCTGACTCTTTGCAACCCCATGGACTGCAGCATGCCAGGCTTCCCTGTCCATCACCAATTCCCGGAGCTTGCTCAAACTCACGTCCATTGAGTCACTAGTGCCAACTCATAATGCAAGAGAACTAATAGAATGAACATGGAAAGAAGACTTGATCTTTCTTTGAAAATTGGGAAGTATACTTGTACACATTAGGTCACATTTACGTGCATTATTTTGAGCCACTTTTCCTACAGTCAGGCCCTTTATCCTTAAATAGGCTATTAACTATTTACATTCAGAATATCATTTTACTTTTTGCCCAAAGACTCCCTTTTTAATCCAAATACTTTAAAAATCTTTCATCCAAAGATTCATCCCTTTATTTCTTAAAAACCAAGTAGGGGAGAGGAGGAGTTGGTGAATAAATTAGATATGGCGCAGGAAAATGTTCCTGTTTGGCCTCGGGGAGAGACCTGGCTCCCCACTGATGCAAAGAGGTTTAGGCACCCAGACTTACTGAATATTTATTCATCCTCTCAGCAATTGTATTGAGTGCCTTCTGTGATGACCAGTTTTGGGCTGGGAGTTAAGAAGAACATATTGTCTCAGCCTTAAGAGTAATCAGCAGAATGCCCAGTTTCTGTACAAATCAGCTTGCAAGAGCCAGTTGTGAAATTTTAAGGCGGCTAAAAATAAACTCATTAAAAATTAACTTGTATAAACGTACAATTAAACAAATTATTTTAATGAAAATAATACATACTTAAAAGTTCACCACTTCCTAACTACTTTACTACATGTTACTATTGTGTTTTGTTCTCCACTATTTATATCTACTTATGTCTGGAAGAAATACTACACTATACTGTAATATATTATGCTATGTTGTCGTTCAGTCCAACTAAATGACAAAGAGTCAAGTCCAGCTCTTTGCAACCCCATGGACTGCAGCACACCGGGCTTCCCTGTCCTTCACTGTCTCCTGGAGTTTGCTCAAATTCATGTCCACTGAGTCGATGATGCCATCTAACCATCTCATCCTCTGTTATCCCCTCCTCCTCTTTCACTCAGGGTAGTATAGTACATGCTACATGGTATAGTGTAACTGTATATGGTATACTAGTACTATATATACTATATACTATACTATATACTAGTTTATAGTATACTGTGGTGCATACTATGTAGTTGTATACTATGTGGTATACAACTATATTTTATAGTATACCACTGTATAAGTAGTATTGTGTATTACACTAATATAGAATACTATATTATCGTATAAACTGTAGTATACTACCATACACAAAACTTATATTATATTGTATTGTACTATACTATGGGCTACACACTTCTCTGTCATATCCATAGCTTGAAATCAGCTAGGATGACAGTATGGAAATCAGCAAACACTACAAACAGGGCTTTTTTTCCTGGGGAGTCTCTTGTCAGACATTTACTAGCACATCGAGACCCTAATGTAGAAGCCAGGAGTGTCCTAGAGATTGCCAATTCAAACTGCTATGCAAGTTAAGACAGAAGTGACTGGCAGAAACTGAGGCAATGATAGGCTCAATGTTCCTCTGGGGGCAGAGGCTGGCCGGGTTAAGACTTTTTTCTTGGAAGAGAACTTCAGCCCGGTGTCGCTAGATTTCCTGAGTTTTCAAAAGAAGAATTCAGATTTTCATGCAAAATTTTCCAGTTGAATACAAAAGTTTTCTTTCAGTAACTACTAAAAGCAGAATCATTTTTTTTAGGAAAGGGAAGAAGGCAAAAGACAAAGGGGCTTCAAATGATTCTTATATGGAATCAGACCAGAAAGTTCTGAGCTAAATCTGGTTCTCTATCATAAATTAACCTCCCTTATTAAGCACATTTGCTTCTCTTGCCTTTGTCTGTTCTATTTGTCTTCATTTTATTAACCTTTCTACTTGTATGCTTTTTTTTTCAAGTCAGGGGTCTTCAAATAGAGCACTTACGCTCCTAGAGTATAATGCTCCCCTAAGGCTGCATGCAAGCTCTCAGAGGCACATGTGAGCATGAAAAGTTTTAAAATAATTGTTTCTGGATCTCTGACTTCCTCTGACCTCTTTCCTAAAATGGATCCTCCTGAAAACTTGCCTGCAGTCTTCTCTGCAGCCTCCCCTTAATGATTGCTCTGTCCCATTTGGCAAAATAAAAAGCACACACACCTCTTCCTTTTTCTGAACTTAACCATGTGTGTTACATGGGTGGACAAAACCCGCCTGAGTACAAAAAAATTCATTACAGATGTTGTTGTTAAGGTAGCTGATGACTTTAGTTTAAATAACACATTCTTTTCCAAACTGAGTGTTTTCCTTTTTTTCTGTTTTTCTTTTTTTTTTTTGCTTTCAACAATATTGAAGAAAGAACCCACTTAACTTGTTAGGTTATAAATCATTAGAAAGAATTCTTGATGATACGCCACAATGTGAATTTTGAAAAATAAGTAAGAAGGAATTGTTTAAGGTATAGTCCTGAAAGAAAATTTCTTCCAATTCCATGTCCATGAACAAAGTTTTTCTATATTTTCATCTATAAAAGTGAAAAATAGAATCAAGGAAATGTAAATTAAAACCTCACATCTATTAGAAGGGCTTTATCAAAAAAGACAAGAAATAACAAGTGCAATGAGTAATATCCATACACAGATACACAAAATAGGGAAAATGTACCATCACTTTATTAAGAAATACTTCTCTGATAAAATTTAATCATAATTTTAATAATTATTTATCAACATTTATATGAGTTATGTTTTGCTCCATTTTTAATAGTCATAGAGGCTACAAAAGAATTTATTTCAATGTGTATATACATGTCTTCTCGGAAAGAAGTATGATAGGTGATAAAATTCAATGAAGAAAATAAAATGGAAAGACAAGTTTCAAGAAAATGAGGAATGAGACAAATTCCTTTGAGAGAAATTTGTCTCAGAGAGACAAATTCTTTCTGGTTTTTAAAGAGGAGCTTATTCATGTATTTTAAAATGCATATTTTGAGTATTCCAGGTTCATTGGATACATTTAAAGGAGGAATATAAATTTTATTTTAAATTATCAATATTTAATTTTAAATTTTATGATGAAAAAATTGAAGATGACTGCTTAAATATGTGTGAGGTTTTCAAAATTATTTCAGAGGGTGTCTAAGCCACATAAACCTTTTTGAGAAATAGATGGTGTATAAAGTCAAAAGTAAGTAAACATAGGACATCTCACTACACATACGTAGAACCCTCAGGTAAGAAGAGGTGAGTGTGCTTTCAGGTACCGCCAGGAGTGCCTTGCATGCCCATTCAGTCATGTCCAACCCTGCGACCCCATGGACTGTAGCCCACCAGGCTCCTCTGTCCGGGGGATTTCCCAGTCAGGAATATTGGAGCGGGTTGCCATTTCCTACTCCAGGGGATCTTCCCCACCCAGGGATCGAACCCTGTCTCCTGCTTGGCAAGCAGATTCATAAGCACTCTGCCACCTGGGAAGCCTCTTGCCTTTCATAGCAGCAGGCTGCATGTTCATTGTTCTGGGGATTCTTTATTTATTTTTTTTTTTGAGGATTACGATTCTGGAAATTTATTAGGATTTTTTTCCTCCATTAGGGAAGCTACATGCAAAAGATACAACATACAGAATATCTTTAAATAACACAACTCCCAGACAAGGACAGGGTGATATTTGGGGGAGGGGCATTCTCTCTTTGCTTTTCTATGTTCTATTTTTTATTTTAAAATTTTTATGTTCCTCTGGATGGAATTTCTGAGATGGGTATTCTGGGGATTCTTAATTAAGATTCATCCCTTCCAATCTCTGGAGGGCTATGCTTTTGAAAAGAGTACTAGAGATTGCCGTTGTGTTATATTACTAAAGAAGTTCACAAATTTCCGTGAATTTCCACCCAAGGTAATATTCCAGTTTTTCTTAAAATAATAACAACCAGCTAGCTTTTATAAAACGTCTATTATTTTCCAGACCGGTAGTTCTCCTGAGAAATTGTTATAAATGCAAATTCTCATACCCTAAAACTATGGAATCAGAAACTCTGGGCATGGAGCCCAGCAAACCTGGTAATTGAGATTCATGCCAAAGAATATAGTACTTACAAAATATGTGGTGGGGGCCTGGAACCCAATAGGCATTTAATAAAACCTAGCTGCTATTACTTTTTCAATCAATGGATCATTCTAGCTCCTTGAAAGAGGTTTTCTAGTTAAGAGATCCTTGGAAGAAATAGTTCTCTGTGTCAATTATTCATAGGATAAAATGACTTGTGTTTAAAATCAAATGCATTTGTCTTCTACACAAAATCAGATTTGTTCCTCCAACTTCCCTATTTCTATCAATGGCAAAAATGCATACATAAATCTCTGAGGGTTTTAGCCAGAAACTTCTGTACTTAAAGATCATACTGGGTCCTCTCCAGTGCCCATAAACCTGGACATATTTCTTAAACCAGCTGCTTCAGGATGTGAAATTCTCACCATCAAAATATTGAGTTAAGAAATTGTGTCCACAAGTATTATATTAAAAATTGATGTGTATTTCCTGAAGGAGACATGACATGTATCAATGCAAAAGCCAATCAAGAAAGAGAACTAGAACTTGCCTAGTAGAGCACTCAGCATCTTGTGTTATTGCTGCTCCTTACGATGACAGTGATGGTGACAGGAATGTTCTTTTTAAAAAAATAATTTTATTTATGTATTTATGGCTGTGTGGGCTCTCTCTAACTGCAGCGAGCTGGGGTTACTCTCCAGCTGCAGGCTTCTCATTGTGGGGGCTCCTCTTGTTGCAGCTGCCACGCTCTAGAGCGCAGGTGCAATAGTTGTGATGCATGGGCTTCGCTGCTCCACGGCATGTGGGGCCGGGGATGGAACCTGTGTCTCCTGCATTGGCAGGTGGACTCTTTACCACTGAGACACCAGGGGACCCCAGAAGCGTCCTTCTGGAAGAGGGACGGAGCAAGGTCTCGGGCACCTGGGACAAGAAGTCAGCTGCATGTCACTTACAGAGGGGCTGTGCTGCCCCCCACACTTAGAACACGTCTGGGAAGTATGTGTCACAGCACAGAAACGAGTCAGGGAGACCCAGCAACTTGCCTGAGTTCAGAGCCCCAGGGAGCCACGGGCTTCGCTCCCAGATCAGGTCTCCACGCACACGGGAAAGGCCACCCACTTTGCCTTTGCCCGAGGAAGTGCGCCTGCTTCACCACTGGATCAATCTTAGGTCCAGTCAACGGTCAGATCATCCATTTTCCCCTGGGATTCCTCTCCAGGCCCATAGCCCTCCCTCAGTTCCAGAATCTACTACAGGGATTCTTCCTCAAATCCCAACCAGCACCTATACTTTTTGCACATGTTGTGAAACACTGTTTTCATCAGTTTACAATTTTCAGGTCTTTTGTTTTGCTTTTTCTTAACATTATCTTAGTGCAAGAGGTAGTTTAACTTCTGTGACTCCAAGAATCACTCAGGTACCACGTTGAATGCAGATTCCTAGGGCCTGTTCCTCTGGTTCTGGTTTGGTTGATCTGGGTCTGAATGTTGATCATCTCCACCCAGGTGCTAGTGGCCAGGTTTTCCTACTAAAAACCACATTGTCAGGACCACATCCACACTCAAGTATGTCATTCAAGGTACTTTACCTTACCTGCCCCACCCTTGTGAAAGCAAAAGTAAATGTTGGTTGATCTTTGTCTTTATGTAATGTGAACTGAGAAAATGAGCTTTATGTGTCTATTTTGGAGCATACCATGTTGAGCACAGAAAGCTAAACTAAATCAAAATATCCAGAAGCACATGTGTCTCAAAAGCATTTTTCTCCCTTGGAGGTACAGCAAACAAGAAACTAGAATGAGGAAAGAAGACAATACCAAGGTGTGGCCCCTGAAATACAAGCAAATCCTCCACATAGAGGACCATGACTTTGCAATGAGACCTGGATTTGGAGGTGAGCACTATCTTTACAAAACTCCTGTGTTATAATCCATTATGTTGTCAAAACTATGTTGAAAATTTGAAGCCATTGAGACCAAAACACAAGACCATCAGTTTAACGAAGAAAAAGAAACAAAAACCTTTTACAATGATCTTCTCTTGAATAAGAGCAATTGATAATTTATGCAGTTTAAATTAACCAAAATGACCCATTGTTTACTATATACATTATCATTAAAAGTGTGTAGATAAATAATATGTGTTCAAAAATAGTGAATGCATATATCTTGCCCATACAGCAGTATATTGTTTTAATTAAAATCCATTGAGTTATATCGGAGAAGGCAATGGCACCCCACTCCAGTACCCTTGCCTGGAAAATCCCATGGACGGAGAAGCCTGGTAGACTGCAGTCCATGGGGTCGCTAAGAGTCAGACACGACTGAGCGACTTCACTTTCACTTTTCACTTTTATGCATTGGAGAAGGAAATGGCAACCCACTCCAGTGTTCTTGCCTGGAGAATCCCAGGGACGGGGGAGCCTGGTGGGCTGCCGTCCACGGGGTCACACAGAGTCAGACACCACGGAAGCGACTTAGCAGCAGCAGCAGCGTTGAGTTATATGATGGTATTCATAAACTCTTGTGAAACATGCTTATGAGCTGGAATGCCTGACTTTTGTTGAAGAACTAGTCTGCCAAATGCCATGGCTCCCTGTGAACCACCTCTGCTGAGGTTTTTTCTTTTACTTGCACCTAGCAATGTAAATTGATTGAAGTGTTGGAGTGCCAGGCACTGTGCTAAGCCCTTTAATGCACTGTCTCATTCCACGCTTGCAGTGACCCTATGAAGTAGGTGTTACGACCCTAATATTACAATGTGGAAATTAGGGCTTAGAGAAATTAAGAAATGTTCTCAAGGCCATGAAAAAAGTAATGTGGTAGAACCAAGATGCAATGACTTGTAAGGAGAACAGGAGCAAACCACAGTAGGAGGATATATTACTTGGAAAAAAGCCTTTCCTCCTGTCAGATTGTTTCATGTGCATATAGTTGCATCCCTGAGGGTACCAAGCTTTTCAGAGATACAGAGGGTGTGGTAAAATCACCCCGGTAAGCTGTACTCTCCACTTTAATGCTAAATCCATCCTGACTCTCCTGCTCTTGACCTAAGGTCTCCCACACCCACAATTTCCTGAACTGATAACTTTTCATGCTAGAGACGTGGAGGTAAGAGAGGTGAGGGTGGGGGTGAGGAACCAGGATCCCCCAGCAGTAGAATAGGTACCACTTTTTGATAATTAACACTTCAAGTACTTGGCGTGGGTGGGAAGACCTCGATACTCATCATATTGTGGTTATGACAAAGGGAAGCACAACACACAGGTTACTAGTAAAATTTAAAAGCACATCAGGTAACTCTTACGTTAAGGATGGTTTGGGTTTTGTTCTTTAATTTTCTGGAGTCCATTGGGTTGCAATTCTAAGGGTCTGGTTTTGATTTTATTAGGTTGTGTGTGTGTGCTTAATTGCTCAGTCGTGTCTGACTCTTTTCGACCCCATGGTGGCCTGCCAGGCACCTCTGTCCATCCAGGGAAGGATACTCAAGTGGGTTGCCATGCCTTCCTCCAGGAGATCTACTCAACCCAGGGATCAAACCCAGGTCTCCCACATTGTAGGCAGATTCTTTACGGTCTAAGCCACCAGGTTGGTGATGCAAGTTTCAGCAGGCATCAGAGTCCCCTGGGGGCTTCTTGGCACCCAGATCACTGGGCCTCACCCACAGAGGTTTTGATTCAGTAGATTTGAGTGGGGTCACCAATTCTCATGTCTTATATATTTCTTGGTGATGTTGATTCTGCTGGTCTGAGAATCACATTTGATACCTACTGAGTTACATTATTAGCATCAGATTAATTCGTGGTGAGTATAATATTTTGTTTTTCAGGAGCATTTCTCAACATTTTTTTTACTACCTATCGATCTATTTTTTCATTTCATTTCTTTTTTTTTACATCACTACTCAGATTTGTAAATACTCTTAACTGCCATTCCCAATAGACCGTTTATTTCCCCCAACAAAATTTGCCCAAAGTTTGGATAATATACTCTGCAACTGATAGGCAGGTATTCTGGACCTTGGTCTCGACGATTCTAAGGAGTCTCTAAAATCTTTCCCCTCCCACAATTTACCTGGGAAAATTATTTTTTTTAATTTAAACTTGACCGGCTGTGGGTACTTGGAACCATTAGGGGGCTCCAGACACACAGGAATAGCTTGGAACTGGCCTCTGGAGTAGTGATTAGCAGTCCAAAATGATGTATTCCCTTCTATACGAATTCAAAAAGCTGCCCTAATTCCTGTTAGGTTAGGTTCGTCAATTAAATGAATTCCTATCCTAGAGGAAAGGGTTTTATGGGTTTATTTTAGACCACTGAAAGCCAGAGAGATTAAGAGAAAAATTGCTGCCCTTGAATGTGGACCTTGAAACAAGCAGTCTACACTTTGTAACTCAAAGTGCTCCAAGGACCAGGGGCAGAGTCACTGGGGAATTAGTTAGACATGCGGACGATCAGGCCCCACCCCAGGCTTTCTGAATAAAAATCTGCATTTTAACAAGATCCCCAGGTGATTCGACCACACTTTACAATTTGAGAAGCACCATCATAAATTACCCAGAGCTGACCCAAAGCTTTTATCTTAAAACATTTATGCCTTCTTTCTCCTTCCTCTGTATCACCCCCACCCCCCAGAAAAACATAATATTGATCTTAAATTTCCACTTCTCTTGATCTGTTAGGGATACGTGTTAAGAATTTTTAAAACAATTTTTTTTCCTGAGGCTACTTTGTGGGGGTCATTAAAAATGCAATAGAAATGTACTACTTAGTGGCAGGTGGCAAATCATCCCACGATTAAGAAATTTTTCTGACAATCATGGACTGGGGCTAAATGGTATCCAAGTGGCTTGTGTATTCAGTCAGTTCGGGCAGAAAAAAATCCATAAATTCAGTCAGAAGTGTCAGTCTGGTAGCTCTGTGAAATATAGTCCTTCACCTTCTCTTGTCTTGGTCAGAACAGCTTTTTATACCAGTGACCCATTCCCTGTTCTCTCAAGCCTGCTTTCCTGGGGAAATCAGGCTGCAGAATACAAAAGACAGGCTTAAATTTATCTTCTCTTTCTTTATACTTGTCCATAACACAACACACACACATTCTTCTTTCCTCTTGAGCTAAATGTAACTTCAGCACTTCTCTTGCCTTAATGTTTTCCTAATTAGCTTTAACATTAAAACCAGCTGCTACCACAGTGCTTTCTTACTTTTATAAAGCATTAGAAGATTAATTGACTCATTATGTGGAAACAGGAGGATATAAATTTAAGGGAGCCTTTTGTTTAACTTGGGTTATAAATTGCAGCTCATTTTCTTTATTTATGCTTTCCCTACCCTTTACATCTCCCATAACTAAGGGCTTTTTGTTGTTGTTGTTTTAGCTTTACGGATGATGATTTCTTTGTTTCTTTAAAGTGAAATCCATCCAGCATCTAGATGCTGGCTACTGAGTTAAAACAAAAGCTGAAGTTGTAAAAGCCACTTGTGTAGTCTTTGCTTGTCAAATAGGAGGGCCAGGTTGCCAGCCAGGGGGATCTGGCTGTATTCCTGCATTAACGAGCTCTAGCTTCCAGGCAAGTTCTTCAACTTTGCTAAGCATCAGTTCCCTCATATGTCAAATGGCGCTAAACTGGTTCTACCTAGCTAACTAACAACGTGGCTGTAATGATAACATGAGATAATATATCAAGTACTTTAAATGTACTACACAAATAAGATGAATAACTTTTATTTAGATCCCCTTATTCCAGCATGCATAAAAGTAAGATTAATGCTTTTTATATGTATAATATGATGTAGTATAATATATATGGCAGTATAAATGTCTGTGGTACTACCTAGTTAGAGATCCTGGGAAATCAACACCTAATTGTAATACCTAACAGTTATTCAATTTTTACTATATTCCAAATGCTTTATATAGAGGATTAATAAGAGCATTTATGAAACTGGTGTTATTCATGTTCTATGTATCAGACATTACTGTATACTGAATAAGTTGGTTAAGACATTTAATGTTAGGTTAGGCTAAGGACTTGATATGCATTTTTTTATTTAGTTTCACAGCAACCCCATTAGGCACAGACCATATATGTATGTCCCCTATTTTACAGATGAGCAAACTGAGGCTTAGAGGAGTTAAGGATTACAGAAGGTTAAACTCAGGTTTATATGGCTACAAATTTCATAGTTTTTAATCTGTTTGCTTTATTACCACCTTCTCTCTGGGACTCAGCGCTTATTTTGCAAAAAAGAATGATCTTTGGAGCTTTTAAGAAGCTCCCAAATTCTATGATTTTGCATCTTGCCTTTACTCGCCCTCACCCTGCACTCTGTCCTCAGGATGTCAGAGCAGAGTTTAAAGTCCTGGACCCAGAAGAAGATGCACTTGGGCATCAAATGCAGAGGAGACAAAAATGAGGTCAGATAGCATCTGAGGACAAACACTTTCCTTTGAGGTGAAAGAGCTCATCCTGACAAAAAATAGAATAAATGGGAGGGAGGAAAGAAGAAATCTAAGATGTATTTAGGAACCCATTCCTAATGGACAAGCCATGTCATTACCCTGCTGTCAGCCCAGCCTTCAAACAACCCTGAGGGCCCAGTGCTTGTCCAGTGGGGGCACGAATGTCCTTGTATGGTGGTGTTAGAAGACGGGCCTGGCTTGCAGAGATACTCATCAGTAACCGGGTCCTACTTACAAGGCATAAACATCCTGAATCCAAGTTGTGCTCACACTTTGTCATAAAATAAACACACTGTATGAGAAGCACTGGATCATTCTTTAGTGAAGAATGCACTGATTGTCTCAATGTTTGAATGTAAGACTGGGAACTGTGGTCTGTAGTCTGAGGAATAAATTCACATTTTTGCTGAATTCAGTTCAGTTCAGTCGCTCAGTCGTGTCCAACTCTTTGCAACCCCATGGACTGCAGCACACCAGGCTTCCCTGTCCATCACCAACTCCCAGAGCTTGCTCAAACTCATGTCCATCGAGTAGTGATGCCATCCAACCATGTCATCCTCTGTAAATCTGCTGAATTACAGTAACAATAACATATATTCTATGCTATTTATTGAGTATCCACTAAGTTTATCAACTGTATTATTTCTAGTCTTTAAATAAGCCTCCTTGGTGAGACTGCTACTGCATCTGATAGTTGAGGGCCCTAAGCTTAGAGATTTTACTGACCCTAGTTCTCATGTGAGTCGTGGAGCTGGATTCAAGCTCTGGTCAGGACTCATGCCAGAATTTTCTCCAGGATGTTCTGTTCCCTTTCCAAGGCCTCTCCCATCCCTTCAGTCCTTTGGAGTATTGGAGTTAGTGGGAGGAGTTACTCGTCCTGAAAGGCCAGACAGGGCCAGGGATGAGATCTTTGCATGAAGTGTATATTTTGATAGCTCTACCAGCTAAACAGGGCTTCCCCCGTGACTCAGCAGTAAAGAATTCATCTGCAACGAGGGAGATGTGGGTTCGATCCCTGGGTTGGGAAGATCCCCTGAAAGACGACATGGCAACCCACTCCAGTATTCCTGCCTGGAGAATTCCATGGACAGAGGAGCCTGGAGGGCTACAGTCCACAAGGATGCAAGGAGTTGGACATGACTGAAGCGACTGACTACGCACAGACTCGTCAATTAAAGAAAAAAGGCAAAACAAAACAAAAGCATCAGAGCTAAACCTGATAAAGGAATAATACTGAGCTGTTCCCAAGTTAATGCTTAATCATAATTATCACTAAACAATATTTTAATAGAATTGTCATTATTAATACTATTGGAAGTAATTGGTCCAATATGGCAGGAAGTAGTTAGCAGTTGAGATGCAAGTAAGGTATTTCTGAAACAGAAATATATTCTAGTGACAGGCCCAGTGCCTGGCTAGTTGAAATCCTTGTAAGTAAGGAATGATATCAAGGGTTTAGATTTATAAAAGAGCAAATCTGTGTAGATAAAGTGAAGCCAATTAATGTAGATAAATATCAGCCAATTAATGGCGGGGGGCAGGGGGCTAGGCATAGATGGTGCGCAGGGACTGGTGAAGCGTGTCTTGTTTTATAATGTATTATATTAGGGTTCCCTGGTGGCTCAGATGGTGAGAGAATCCATCTGCAATGCAGGAGACCCCAGTTCAATCCTTGGGTTGGGAAGATCCCCTGGAGAAGGGAGTGGCTACCCACTCCAGTATTCTTGTCTGGATAATCCCATGGACAGAGGAGCCTGGCAGGCTACAGTCCCATGGGTTCCCAAAGAGTCAGACATGACTGAGTGACTAAGCGTACACACACACAGTACATTTAAAACACAATAATTTGGTGCTTTATTAAATTATATGCACATATATGTCACATGTAGCATATCCAGACAATGAGGAATGAAGTCTTTCTGGCCTGTCCCTTCTAAATACCAAAATCTTGTCTGAAATAACCACTTAGGATCCATCTAGGCAAGATTTCTGGTTTTTTCCAACAATAGTTGAAAGCATTTTTTAATTAAGGGCTATAAAGTTTGAGAATTGGTCACCGTGGAAAGAAAACACATAAAGAGTCTATGTATAAATATACAAATTATTTGAACATCTATATACATCAGGGCTTTCCAGGTTGTGCTAGTGGTAAAGAATTCACTGCCAGTGCAGGAGACACAGGAGACATGAGATCAAACCCAGGGTTTGATCCCTGGGTCAGGAAGATCCACTGGAGGAGGAAATGGCAACCCACTCCAGTATTTCTGGCCTGGAAAATCCTATGGACAGAGGAGCCTGGCAGGCTACAGTCCATGAAGTTGCAAAGAGTTGGACATGACTGAGCACACACACATAAATACTCATACACAGTACTAAATAATGAAGTTATTAGCATCAGCATCCCCTCACACAGGAACAGAGGAAACCCTCTGTAGAGTGTAACAAGGAATCGTCTTGGTCTCAGATTGTTCTCCGGCCATGTGAGCCTGATTCTGTGAGACCCAACTGCACACAAATCTAGAACTTGCCTGTCTGAAGTTGCTCCCGTTCTGATTTCCAGAATACTCTCAGCATTCACATTTCTAAGGATGTTTGCTTCACCCCAAATGCAAGTTACGGCTTCTGTTTATCTGGGAGGGGACATTTCTGAATGTGCAGCCGTCCTGGGCAGCACCATTCTCAGTGTATACCTCTAGCCTGCCCACGTGGAAGAGACTGATTTTTCGGCAAGAGGGGAAAGGCTTCCACATTTGCCAAAATCATGAACTTTGTGCTAGTCTGCTCCCTGAATATGTAATAATATATCAATAGATAATTGAGAAATTTATCATTAAAACTTGGAAAATAATTCATTTGCAGCATTGATCTCTCTCCGCTTTAAATGATTCCAAAAATAAGCCTGATTCCTCACTATATTCTCATTCTTCTTTCTGAAGGGTCTCCAGTGCCAGTGGGTATAGATATCCAGGTTGAAAGTATTGACAGCATTTCAGAGGTTGACATGGTAAGTTTCTCCCTGAGATGCTTTTTTCTGAAAGGATAGATTTTCAGTAGTGTCAAAATCACTGACGTTTTAATAAATCATCTTAATTATGCATGTTATTTATTTCTCCTGCTCTGCTTAATAAAGCTGAAGTTGCTTTATTCTTTTCTAACTGTTGTCTCTGCCCCGGATTATAATTCTCATTCCTTTCTTTCTCGTCTCCTTTTCTTCCATTGGCTTTCCAGTGTCCCGAAGGACAGGATATACTTAGCCATGTGACTTGAACCTTGGTACTCCGTATCAGCAAAAAACTGATCTGCATTCTCCATGCCCAATCTGAAAAAAATGATCAAGTGATCCCCGGTGTTGGCTTCTTTTGTTCTCATTTGTCATTTTCCCACCCTCCCTTATTTCACCCTGAAGTCACTTTCAACCTCTTTCGCTTTGTCCTGCTCTCCCCCCAGCGGCGGTTCAGCCTGCTTCCCGTGATAGCGCCAAGCAGCCGTGATGCTGGTGTCTCACCGACATGTACCGGTGTCTGCCATTTGACTTCACAGGCTCAGCATTTGCCCGGCGCCCTTCAGATCAGACTGAGCATCTAAACACAAACAGATGCCTATTAAAGCAATCCATGCAGTAACCCACAGGATTCCCTGTGGAGCGGTGTTATGGTAATGAATGAACCATTGTATTTATTCACTCTTACCCTAATTCAAAATTACACGTGGCTTATGCTCCCAGATTAACCCAGAGCAATAATAACAATGCACCTCTATTCTGATCCTAAGAAAAACAAATGAGCTCATCATTACTTGATGACTTGTTTGTGGTTTGCTGAGATTTGTCCTTCACTCGCCTAATAAATGTTGAAGTTCTATTATACGTGTTATTTCAAGAAGAATTTGAGTGTTGTTGGCAAATAAATGATAGTAAGAAGTAAGCAGTTGGGAAAAGTGAAACAACACATTGTCATTGCCTACATCCTGTAACTTAGGTGAAGATAGGAGAATTTCTATTCAAACAAAATACTCATACCTGAGAGCCAAACAAGACTCAAATAATTGATTAAGCAAATTTTTTTCTGCTAAAATAATGTTAATCTAGCTTTCCCCCCTCATCCTTGCCTCCTTACAACTGGAATGCATATAAACAATTTAAAATCCTGAGTCATACTGGATCAGAATCTCTGAGAACTAGCTTCTGGGGGATGTGCCGTATTAACAAATGCACAAGTGATTTTTGGCACACTACAATTCCAGTGCCACCATTTCCTGGTATTTGTTCTGTGTCTCGAGCTGAAGATCACCAGCTCTTTCTCAGGACCTCTGTCAACATTGCAGTTGTTTAGTGGCGCAGTTGTGTCTGACTCTTTTGCAACCCCAGGGACTGTAGCCCACCAGGCTCCTCCGTCCATGGGATTCTCCAGGCACGAACACTGGAGTGGGGTACCATTCCCTTCTCCAGGGGATCTTATCAATCCAGGGATTGACCCACGTCTCCTGCATTGCAGGAGGATTTTTTATCACTGAGTCACCTGGGAAGCCCCTCTGACAACATGCTTTCCATTAAAATGCTTAAAAACTCCAATAAATGTTGTGTTCAGGTTCTTATAGGACTGTAGTTTATTCAACTTGGGGAGGACTGCTTTAACAAAAGCAATAGAAATATATGGGTATAAAATCAATCATAAAAGTGAATATTTATTTACAGTGAGAGAAAAAGCAAACTAAAATACCAGAAAAAAATCAAAATAAAATACCAGACCATAAAGTTTCAGGCCCCTCTCTTCTGAGATCATCTTAGGTGATTCACCAGAGTGCTCAGGTAGAAATGTGTCCCACTTATAACCTGTTTCCCCTCAGCAACTTGAATACTTGATGGTTTTCAGAAACGCAGCATTCACCAGAGTCCAGGTGGGGAGAGGCTCTGTGACGGAAGCTCAGTAGCTTCATTCTGAATCTACCTGAAGATATAATATAAGCCATTCAGGCACAGGTCGTTAACACCTACGGAAACCAGTGGAGACTGGTAGTACTGACTGGTCATCCTGAATCATATTTCTGCGGGCCTTGACTTGTCTCTTTTTCTCCCTGCCTAGGACTTTACAATGACTTTTTATCTCAGACATTACTGGAAAGATGAAAGGCTCGCCTTTCCCAGCAAGACCAACAAAAGTATGACTTTTGATCATAGATTAATCGAAAAGATTTGGGTGCCTGATATCTTCTTTGTCCATTCTAAGAGATCCTTCATCCATGACACGACTGTGGAGAACATCATGCTGCGTGTCCACCCCGATGGAAACGTCCTCTTCAGTGTCAGGTGAGGAGGGCTGTCTCCTGCCTAGGGCTCCCTTGCACCACCCCATCTACACCAGCACTCGGGGGACCCACTGCAGGCTGAACTCCCAGTATTGCCGTGTTTAGTGATGCTGGAGCTTCAGACACAAGCAGAAGATGTGACTTTTTCCCTGATTCTAACTCCCAGGTTTTGTTCCTTTAATGACTTTTAGTAATTAGCATTTTGTTTATTCTTTTAAAGATTTATTTATTTACCCGTTGGCTGCGGTGGGTCTTCGATACTGCATGCGGGCTTTCTCTAGTTGTGGAGAGCAGGACTACTTTTCAGCGTGGTATGCAGGCTTCTCATTGCGGCGGCTTCTCTTGCTGCAGAGCGCCGGCTGTGGGCACGTGGGGGTCAGAAGTTCCAGCGCGTGGGCTCAGTAGTTGTGGCACACAGGCTTAGTTGCTCCAAGACATGTGGACTCTTCCTGCACCAGGGATCGGCCAGTGTCCCTTGCATTGCAAGGCGGATGCTTAACCACTGGGGCACCACGGAAGCCCCTAACTTCGGGGTTTTAAAGAATGACTTCCTAATCTAACTGTACCCACTCTGAGCATATATTGAAGAATGATAGGAAATCAGGTTGGACAAAATGGAGCTGAATGATGGATATCCTTAAGAGTCTAACCCACAGTTTTTTATAAGTACCCATAACTGCTTTTCCTCCTCACCAATGCCACCCCACCCTGCACCCCACCAAGCAGCCTTGGAATCTTGGATTAACTAAATAATTTTGTTAAGTATGTCCTTCACTCTTCACATGAGGATATAGTCATCATGCACGTTACACCTAATTTCTTCATTTAAAAATTGTTGAAAATGAAAAACAAAATTTTAATGTAAAATATTTGATCTGTGCTAATGGACCTATCCAAATGATAAATAAGAGTTCTGTATTCTGTTGGATATCAAAAAAATAAATAAAATATTTGTTCAGACACTATGCTATAATCGGAGAAGGCAATGGCACCCCACTCCAGTACTCTTTCCTGGAAAATCCCATGGACAGAGGAGCCTGGTGGGCTGCAGTCCATGAGGTCGGGAAGAGGCAGACACAGGCAGACACGACTCAGCGACTTCACTTTCACTTTTCACTTTCATGCATTGGAGAAGGAAATGGCAACCCACTCCAGTGTTCTTGCCTGGAGAGTCCCAGGGACAGGGGAGCCTGGTGGGCTGCTGTCTATGGGGTCGCACAGAGTCAGACACGACTGAAGCGACTTAGCAGCAGCAGCAGTATGCTATAATATCCCTCTTTACTATAATATTTTTTTTTAGCCTAAGGAGTCCAGTGCTTACTGACTTACCATAGGTAACCTTAAAAATGTTTGGTAAATCCAAGAAATTCATTTTTTAAAATGTCTTAGAAATCCCAGAAAGATTCAGTAGTAAACTGAAAAAGAAGTTAGCTCTCCAGACAATATCCGTGTCCTAATCTCTGGAACCTAGGAAGGTTACTTTATTGGGGGGTGGGGGAAAACTACACAGACGTGATTAAATAAAAGGTCTTGAGACAAGGAAATCATTCTGGGTTATCTGGGTGGGACTAAATGCAATCATCAGTGTCCTTGTAAGAGAAAGGCAGAGGGAGGATTTGACGCATGTGGAAGAGCAGGAAGCAGTGTGATGGTGAAGACGGACTGGAGTGACGCAACCACCAGCCCAGGAATGCTGGCGACTTCCGGGAGCTGTGAGAAGCAAAGAATGAATCTCACCCTAGAAATTCAGGAGGAGGCAGGGTCCTTCTGACACCTTGGTTTCAGTCCAGTGATACTCATTTCAGACTTCAGGCCTCCAGAACTGTGAGCGAATAAATTTCTGTTGTTTCAAACCGCCAAGTTTATGGTAATTGTTTACAATGAAAATATGTTCTTTTTATTCATTAAAAACACCTTCCTCGCTCTAGTACAAAGATTCTGTTACCGGACATTTTATAAAAAGCTATCAGTGTTTTTTAAAAAATGAAATGAGAGGAAAGTACCACTTTTCATAAGAACTTTTACATCAGAGGTAACCTAGGACTCTAACAAGTACTGGAATCAAGCCTTAGTAGGAATCAGCAACTGAACAGCAGCATCTGGCCAAGAAATCAACTGTTTTAAATTAATTTTTTTGATGAGGGGATATCCACTGGAGAAGTGGCTCGGTGAATTGTCCTTACCCTGCACATTCCAAAGAAGGATTTGGCTCTTGCCTGGCTCCTGGGAAATAACCTACAAGCCCTTGTAATATCCTGCCTGATAAGTGTGTCTTTGTTTACCCAGAGACCTTGAGCCACGTGGTATCAACTTGACCTCTGGAGGGGCTACAGACCAAGCTCAGCCATGACTATGTGACCAACCCTCAGTTAATGCTTTGAACCCCTCGGCTCACGTAGCTTCCCTGATTGGCAATACTGCATGCATGTGGTCATATGTCATCGCTAGGAGAAGCAAGCACTGTCCACATAGCCCTGCCCACTAGAACAGGACAACTGGAAACTTGTTCCTGATTTTTCCTGGAACCCGCCCTGTGCATCTTAATTTCATTGCTGACTTTAACTGGTATCCTTTCATTGCAACAAATGATTAGCTGTTAGTATAACAGCTTTGATGAGTTCTATAAGTCCTTCTACGGAAACGTTGAACCTGAGGTTGGTCTGGAGATCTCTGAACACAGGACTCAGAATTGTTGTCTGCATAGCTACTCCAGCTGACAGCAGAGCCAGTCCAAGCCCAGAGCCAGGTCACCTGGTTTCAGGCTTGGTTCTGACACCATCTACCGACAGAGTCTCTCCTTGACCAAATTCTACTGTGTCCTCTGAACTGTCTTCTCACTTTGGCCCTGATTTTGAGCTTCCGTTTCTGTCTCTGCATAGTCAGTTTAGCCAGAGTCCCCCATCCTCAATATCTGATCACCCTCCATATCTGATAAGGTTCCTCATCCACCTCTCCAGCCCCTAGCTGACATCTGACCGCCCTGGCCTCCTTCAGCCAGAATTCTGTTAGGTCCATTTAGCCAGGTTCCCCCAACCCCTTATGCTGCCTCTTAGTAATTTTCCATCCACTGACTTGCACTCCCCTCCTCCTGGCCTCCTTTCTCCTTTGCTATAAATTCCCAGTTGTTGTGTTTGGAGTTGATCCCAATCTCTCCTCCCGATTAAAAAAAAAAATTATAGTAGCTCTCCTAAATAGAGTCTACCTTACCATTTTTTAAGCAAGTGTCATGAATAATTTTTTCCTTAACACTGTCTACCTAGTCTCCTTGGCTGTTAATTTATTTATGTGTACTCTGAAGGAAGGAGACTGAAAGACTTCAGAAGTCCTTTTCTAAAGTACCAGGAAGATGCCAAAATGAGTATGTTTTGTGTCGCAAGTTTATCCATTCCCCTCCCTGGCTTGGCATTTTCCTGCATGACTATTGACAGAAGAATTCAACGCACAGCAGATAAAATGATTTTCCCCCTCTGATTGACTGAGGGGTGCCATGGGTAGGAGCAGCTGTTGCCGTTGTTTTTTGCAGACCTGCTCAGGGGCCTTTTATGAACCTCTGATCTGCTTTTGTGGGTACCACAGTTCAGCAGCCTCTGCCTGAAGCCAGGAAAAGCTAGGAGGATATAAAATGTGAAGAACAGCCCTCATCAGTATGTAAGCCCTTTGACTTAATAGCACCTGAATTATGCATTGTGCACTTAGATCTATAACTGAAAATGCTGCAGGCTTTCCCCTCACTCCTGCAAAGATAATTTTCTCAGGTAAACTTGCTTTGTGAAGGAAACCTTTACTCATAGGTTTTTATTACCACCATTCCAGCTCTTTATTACTGGAAACTATTTAAGTGTGAATCTTCCAAAAAGCAGAAAATATTTAAGTCTATTTAAAGTCTTCTCGCTTTGAAGTGTGTTTTTCTGAAGACATCCAAGCCAGAAAATATAGAGGAAGCTGACCAGGAAATGGTGAGATCAGAAGCAATTCTTACAGCAGGAATTCACTCATTAACTCTGGGTCTTAAGCAATCACCCACCTTCCTGGGTTTGCTTCCTTATGGGTTACTTGGATAGAAGATGGTAACACCTGTTTGGCATTATTCTTCAAAGGTGCACAAAACAGGCAGAGTGTCAGATAGCTTTAAGCTACATTACTTATTTGACCATGTGGTGAAATGACCTGCAGTTTTCTTTTTCTTATTCTTCCTATAGGATAACTGTTTCAGCAATGTGCTTTATGGATTTCAGCAGGTTTCCTCTTGACACTCAAAATTGTTCCCTTGAACTGGAAAGCTGTAAGTGTAAACTCCCAAAGGAGTGAGTACCTGTGGTCTGAACACATCATCACATACTTGCAGTAAATAAACAGACTCTTAACATGTGAACATTTTGATATAAGTTAAATATGTTTATCAAAAATAGCTTATCAGTTGGTTGGTCTTTTTGGTAAGAATAATGATGGCAAATTGTCTCACAGATGAGAAGATAAAAGAGTCAAGAAAAAAAATGCTTTGGTAACTACATATTCTGCAGTTTCCACAATGATTTTAAAGGAACAGCTCCCTAAAAAGGTGTATTCTTGCTAATGTTATTAACATAGAGTGGCAAATTTAGAAAACTCTGCATTTATGCTCTCATATGAATCCCAACCTTCCATTAAACATACCTCTTTTCCCCAGAAAAACCCAGCTCTAGATATAGGTCACCCAGTCAAAGCCCTGTCAAAGGGTATTCAAGCCAGAGCCCTGTCAATTACTTAGATCCACACGCCCCGCCCCCAGCTATTTTTGACATGACTTATTAAAAACTGACTGCAATTTTTCATGATGCAGGTAAAGTGCTGGGAATCTCAGTGGATGTCTCCTACAGAGACAATTCTCCCCAAACCCATTGGAAACTCTCTATCACACTATTTGATCTTACAAGAAAATTTTCTACAAGCCCAGCTCACTTTGCAGTTTCATCCAAGAGGGTCACAAAACCAGTTTAAGGCCGAAAGCCTTGGCATCAGGCCTGTGAGTGAGAGGCGGTGCTGTGACATCACAATGCACACAGATAGGGGAGCAGCTGTTTGGAGAGTTTTTAAAGCATCATGTGGGCACGAGAAAACCCAACCACACTCTGTCAGTAATCAGGGCCTAATTTGGGGAGGTTTTTTTTTTATGATATGGGTATTATCAGTCTTTTGGCAAAGATATATTTCAGAACCATGACATTGGACCAGACCCTGGGGATACAGAACTTTATAAAACACCATCATGGACCTCGTGGAACTTACAGGAGCTCATTCTAATTGCAGGGATGTTATTTTCTTGTCTTAGATGCTTACAATGAGGAGGATCTAATGCTGTATTGGAAACATGGAAACAAGTCCCTAAACACCGATGAGCATATTTCCCTGTCTCAGTTTTTCATTGAGGAATTCAGTGCAACCAGTGGATTTGCTTTCTATAGCAGCACAGGTGCGGTATTCTGTGTAGACAAGTCATGAGCATTTATTGAGCATCTGCTGTCTGCAAAGCACATGAGGCTAGTCCTGAGTCCAAACAAGCCTCCCATTTGACCAATAACATCATCCTTCTTTTCCCAGCAGCCATTTCTATCTTTGCAATACAGGTCTTCTTCAGCTGACAATGGGGTACCTCCCAGTAAACCCATCATGAGTTGAAATACATTTAATTCACCTAACCTCCTGAACATCATAAAGTAGCGTCAGTTCAGTTCCGTTCAGTCGCTCAGTTGGGTCCAACTCTTTGTGACCCCATGAATCGCAGCATGCCAGGCCTCCCTGTCCATCACAAACTCCCGGAGTCTACCCAAACCCATGTCCATTGACTCAGTGATGCCATCCAGCCTTCTCATCCTCTGTCGTCCCCTTCTCCTCCTGCCCCCAATCCCTCCCAGCATCAGGGTCTTTTCCAATGAGTCAACTCTTCGCATGAGGTGGCCAAAGTACTGGAGTTTCAGCTTCAGCATCAGTCCTTCCAATGAACACCCAGGAGACTGATCTCCTTTAGGATAGACTGGCTGGATCTCCTTGCAGTCCAAGGGACTCTCAAGAGTCTTCTCCAACACCACACTTCAAAAGCATCAATTCTTCGGTGCTCAGCTTTCTTCACAGCCCAACTCTCACATCCATACATGACCACTGGAAAAACCATAGCCTTGACCAGACGGACCTTTGTTGGCAAAGTAATGTCTCTGCTTTTTAATATGCTTTCTAGGTTGGTCAAAGCTTTCCTTCCAAGGAGTAAGCATCTTTTAATTTCATGGCTGCAGTCACCATCTGCAGTGATTTTGGAGCCCCAAAAAATAAAGTCTGACACTGTTTCCACTGTCTCCCCATCTATTTCCCATGAGGTGATGGGACCAGATGCCATGACCTTAGTTTTCTGAATGTTAAGCTTTAAGCCAACTTTTTCACTCTCCTCTTTCACGTTCATCAAGAGGCTTTTTAGTTCCTCTTCACTTTCTGCCATAAAGGTGGTGTTATCTACATATCTGAGGTTACTGATATTTCTCCTGGCAATCTTGATTCCAGCTTGTGCTTCTTCCAGCCCAGCGTTTCTCATGATGTACTCTGCATATAAGTTAAATAAGCAGGGTGACAATATACAGCCTTGACGTACTCTTTTTCCTATTTGGAACCAGTCTGTTGTTCCATGTCCAGTTCTAACTGTTGCTTCCTGACCTGCATACAGGTTTCTCAAGAGGCAGGTCAGGTGATCTGGTATTCCCATCTCTTTCAGAATTTCCCACAGTTTATTGTGATCCACTAAAGTAGTGTAGCCAAACTTAAACAGGCTCAGAACACTTACATTAGCCTATGGTTGGGCAAATCATCTAATGCATATCCTATCTTAAAGTGTTGACTGTGTCCTGTAATGCAATTGGACACGGTACTGAAACTGAAGAAACAGAATGGTTGTCTGGGTACCGAATGATTGCTAGTATATTAGCTGTTTGCCCTCAAGATCTGACCTTGGGCTGACCAAGAGCTGGCTTGCTGCTGCTGCCCGGCATCATGGCAGAACATATGGCTAGCATGGGAAAAGATCACAATTCAAAACTGGAAGTACAGTTTCTACTGATTGTGCATCACTTTTGTACCATCATAAAGTCAAAATAAGTCAAAGCAGCCTAGGTCAGATACCATCTGTACACATTTCTGTCTTTATCATGTAAACACCTTTAACTCGATGTCTTACTTCCTCTAGGCCCCTGCAGTCTCCTCTTCATAGAGCAGAGTGTTCTTTTGAAAACGTAAAGAGCACAATTCTTTCCTGTTAAAACCCTGCGGTGTTTTTCCACCAAACTTAAGGCAGAATTTAAGCTTCTCATCATGGCCCACAGGCCCTCCATGATCTCTCTCTGCCTCAGGCTCTGACCTCACCAACCACCGCGACCTGGTCTCCCCACTTCTTGCTTGTCTTCAAACACACCCACCTCATTCCACCTGCAGGAGTTCTGCTTTCAGCTTTCTTTGCCTGGCATGTTCTCCCTGATTTTTTCATGACCAGATTCCTCATTTTGCTCAGAACTTTATTCAAATGTCATCTCCTCAAAGAGTGCTTTCCTAGCCATGCTATGCACAATAACCCGCCCTCCTCACCATTCCCCGTGTGTATTTGTCTTCACAGCACTAACCACCTCCTGAAACACATCTCTGTCTGACTGCTTTCTTGTCTGAATGCCTGACTAGAGAGAGTGCAGGGATCTATCTGTCTGCATTGTTCTCTGTCTGTCACCCAGCACCTCAAGCATGCCTGGGGCGTGATAGATGCTCAATAAATAGCAACTGAATGACTTGATCAGTTTCTTGCACTTTATATGCCTATGAGAAGTAAGTACAGATATTGGGGAATTTTTCAATTTTATTTCAATACTTCTATATTTTTTTGTTGTTACACAGACATCCTTTATAACGAGAAAGATTAAAGTGGGCCCCTGTATGTGTGTGCGCTCAGTCAGTAAGTCATATCTGACTCTTTTGTGACCCCATGGACTGTAGCCCGCCAGGCTCCTCTGTCCATAGGACTTTTCTGGCAAAATACTGGAGAGAGTTACCATTTTCTTCTCCAGGGGATCTTCCCAACTCAGGATCAAACCCAAGTCTCCTGCATTGTAGGCAGATTCTTCACCCCCAGCACCACCTGGGAGCCCAAAATGGGCCTCTAACATTATTTTTTTTTAAAAGAGAAGAAAAAAGCATTTTGAAAGTTGTATTCAAATATCAAGTCATTAATGATATCTGAGTTCATTCAAGCATTTCTTAGGTTTCAAAAAGATCAGCATTTAGAAGTTTATTTTAGTTCACAAGTAGGCAATAGTTCTTCCTCACATTATCCATGAATTACCAAACAAGGTCACCTGAGAGCCAAATTCAAGTGTTTTTCTCAACTTAAACATATTAGTTTCATAAAAAATATTTTATATTTTGTCTTCATTCCTATCATCAAAACAACCACCATAACTGCCACTCTTAAATCACCTATACAGAAAAAGACTACCATTCTGGCTCAGTTACAAGAGTCAGAAGTATAGTTACAATTATGAAACTTTAGCTTCCGTTTGAGAGTTGAGCCACCAGGTCCTCACTTATTCCCCTTGGCATTGCCTTCACCAATGCTTGTCAGTATTAACAAGTTGATGCGGACCTCTGTCCCCTCATGCCTCTCAGTGTCCCTCAGAATCATGCCCTGTTAATTTAGAAGGAAAAAGAAATGACTGCTGCCCTTGGGGGATGCAGTGAAGAGTTCATCTTTATTGCAGCGTAATGTAGGGGCTAGAAGTACATGCTCTAGAGAGAGACTGCATGAGTTCCAATCCTGGCTCTACCACTGATCAGAAATGTAATCTTAGACAAGTTGCTTGATCTCCCTCAGCCTCAGTTTCCTCATCCTTAAGTTGGCTTCATAATACTTTCTACCTTGCAGACTTGTGAGGATACATAACTTAACACTTAATAATTTAACTTAATACATAACACTTAACAATAACTTAGGATTCTGTCTTAAAAAATACTAGCTAGTAGCTATCATTTTCACCATTTTTATCAATGTCATCATCTTTAGCCTTTCAACACAGAATGAAGCCTTCGCATCAACAGGCCATTGAAGGTGGCAGTCTTTGGATATAAAAATCTTCTTGAACATTGTCTTGGACTAACTGCCCAGTTACTGCCTGCCTCTTCCATGTTTCTGCTGCCAGTTCTCCAGCCCTTCTCTCTCTTTCATAAACTTCCTTTTTTTTCTACCATGTGGCAACCAGCTGGAGGGGGGTGGACACTTCCACCCAAAATTTGGTTCAGATGTCAAAACTGGTGATGGCACACAGCTGCTGACAGGGTATAAAGAGATTTATTGCTCACATAATGAGGTTGTCTAGAGAGAGCAGGGAAGGCTTCAAAGCACATCTGAAAATGTCTTGAGAGAACAGGAAGGGGCCTCTGACTTGGGGTTCTTTGGTGCTTAGAAAGTGGGACTCAAGTGAGGGCTCCTTGCATGGGGCCATGTTTTCATGGTTTGATCTTCCCATCAGTACAGAGAGAACATCTGGCTCTCTTCCTAGCCTGCCCAGGTGTGGAGCAGAAGTGAAGCTAGAGAGCTATCAGTAGTCAAATATAAAAATAGAGTCCTACCCTTTTCCACTCCCGAAATGAGAGCTCCACCCCTTCCCAGAGCAGCACTACCTTTCCTGGTGGGTCAAGGGAGCTCTTCCCAGCTACAACTTCAGCAACAGAACTATCCCTCATCTCCCCTTCCCAGAAAAACTGCAGGGCAGAGCAACATGTCTCCTGCTTGGTTGCCAAAAAAAAAATTATTCAGAAAATTATGGGTTAAAAAAAGACCTCGTTACCTAAATACTTTTCAGAACATAAAAGCACATGCGTAAGTGTGTCTTTATGAAGTACTTTCCAGCTTTTCGTTATCCCTTATAATCTCACAATAATTATATGAAGCTATAACATCAGAGGTGCTATTATTCCACTCTATAGCCATAATCAAAGTTCTCAGTTGCAAACTATAATAAAGTGGGCTGTAACATGGGTAATACAAGACAATGAGTAGCTTAAAAAAGAGGCATATTTTGACTTTAGAGTACACTACATCATGTATCTTTTATTACCCTTGGTAATGAAATTGTTTAGTGTTCCTGAAGCATATCATCTGATAGTGAGAGAAACTAAAACAAGTAGGAAAAATACGGGTAACCAGCAACTAATTAAGAATAGAATACTAGGCATACAGTCTGCAAAGTCAGTGCAGATTGACTAGGTGTATGTTTTAGGCTAAGTGCCTAAATGTTTGCCCGATCTGTCTAGTAAGTTTGCCATCTTGGGTTAAGAAATTACTACTGAGGGAGTAGAAGAGTTCTCCAACTTTGCAACTTCTATAATTTAATTTTATTATTTTTAACCTATAGTCTCTATGACCTGAATAATTTGGATCACAGTAAACTGCATTTGTAATGGAAAAATTAATCTTACCACTTATTTATAAAAAGTATATTTTCATTTTTTTCATTATTCATTGCTTACTTTAGAAAAGATTTAATAAGATTGGCATCGGTTGTAAAATAAAGCAAGATGATATGAAAGAGAAATGTGAGAAAGAAAAATGTAAAATAAGCATAAGTTATCATATAGAATCTAACATGTAGCTATCAGGAAATGGCATCAGAGAAGTCCTATAGAGGGTCCAAAAGCATGCTCTTAACTTCTGAACAAGGAACCAAGGCTGGTTCCTTGCAGCCAATGTGAAATGGGAAACTAAACAACTACGCGTATTGACATGACCACAACTGGTGCTTTGATCAGTACAAACTAATACTGACATGAATTTATATAATTCCAACAAGAGGCAAAGAAACACCATTTGGCTACTTTTCAGCAGATTAGTATAGATAAATTAATGGTACCCTTGAAACTTTGAAATAATAAAAACAGTTTATGGATACTCCCTTCCCCCAGCCCCTCTTTGAATCCCTAGTTATCTGGATCCTAACTTGGAATCCAATGACAGAGGAGCTGCTGTGAATCTTTTCCTCCAGATGAAAAGTTTCATTTCATTTGTTATAGCTCATAAATGGTTTATTGGCTCTTGCATCAGTCATTAGTCATATATTGAAGACTTTTTCACCTGCAGAAACACTGCAAACACAATACATTTTGGAGAAAGGTCTTTAAAGGCCATCCCACAAAATATAATAACCATTCATCCCCGAACAGCAGATATGAAATTTAAAGGAGAATCTTTGAGTCAGATAATTAAACCTACTGCAGTTCAGTTAGTTCAACCAACATTGGAGGCCCAGGTCTTATCCCAGTACTGGGTAAACAAGGGTGGGTTAAGTTCCATGTTACCTAAGAGCTTGGAGTCTAAAGAAGCAGGTTGTTATCACTAAGTATGGCATTTCCACACAAAAAAAGCCTGTTCTGACGAAAACTTTGGCTTTTCCTCGTAGGTTGGTATAATAGGCTTTTCATCAACTTTGTGCTAAGGAGGCATATTTTCTTCTTTGTCCTGCAAACCTATTTCCCAGCCATGTTGATGGTAATGCTTTCCTGGGTTTCATTTTGGATCGACCGAAGAGCTGTCCCCGCAAGAGTTTCCTTGGGTGAGTCTTTCTGTACCTTTGTGAAATGTTAATGTGGGATAAACATTAACATTTAACATTAGCATTAACATTAACATTAGCATCCGCGAGGAGGGTGGGTGAGTTGGTGATACGTGGAGAGGCAAAGAGGGTGATGGGTTAGTAGGGATGGTTATGATGTGCACTCAGGATTTGACTTGACAACTATAGGGCAAATTGTAGCTGGACTCTTTCCTCGGAAACCAAGACATTCAGTATAAAGACTGCACCAACTTGACCCAAGGTGGAGGATAGGAAAGACAGAGAGTGAAGTGATGAAGCATAAACAGCCCCACTTCACAAATATCTCTGTTCTGCCTTTCAAGAAAACCGCCCCATCTCTTGCCCAAGTTCACTTCACTTTGCCTGACAAACCCTTACGTTGCAGAAGTTTTCAGTTCAAATGAATTCACACTCTACTATTGGTACCTTAATAAATTACCTCTTGGAGAGCCGAATGCTTGAATTTGGAAACATAAGCCTTAGTTTAAAGAAATTAGGGCATAGCCTGTTAATAAACACTAAAATCAGAATCAATAGCAGCAGGATTTTAGGTGTCGTGGCACTTCAGAGGTTTCAAATGGGGAAACATTGCCACCTCATTAACAGGTGTGATTGTCACTCTATCTAGAGACATCACAAGCCACTGTCACACACACAGATTTATGGAAACCACTTCAGACCCACTTAGTGGTTTTGATTGAGTCCTTACAGAGTGGAGGTCCCAAGCTAAGTACTGAGACAACATCTTACTTAATGAGAACCCAGGAGTCAATCCCACCTGCCTTCTTGGCTGGTTTGGGGGAGAACTCTCTCATTTGGGCTGATTTTGTTCTTTCACCCATAACGCTCTATTTAGGGAGAAGATTGTTATTAGTGGTTCACAGTCATCGTAATTATCACACAATTCATTCCAGAAGGAGTGATTTCTAAGTTAATGCTGACAAATTACATGCATACCTCTAAAGATATTTGAAAGACATAAATTGTCATTAACATTAATGACTTGTTCACCTCTTTCCCCTACTAAAAGTTTTAGTTCACAAGCATTTGAGTCTTGAATGTCTTTAAGGGGAAAAATACCATCTGAATGAGTAACTAAATTATTGTGGCTGTTCCTTCATATCAGACAAGCCTGGTCCTGACAGCAGCGGGGCAGTATAGACCCAAAGAGGAGACTAAAGGCCCATTTCCAGCCCTTGAGACAGAAGGAGAAAGGCATTCAGTCTCTAAAGGTTTATGGACAAGAGTTTCAATGGGATCCTGAAGCTGACTGCTTAGCTCTTATATCATGAAAATGACAGCAATAAAAGCTGGCAGGTTGGACTGAATGTGCAACACTGAAATTCTGTGCTTCTTGTGTCTCCAGAGTTAGGAAATTGCTAGGCAGATTTATATAAAATAATATACAAACCAGAAGTGTCCCTCCTTCATTTTAATAGAACAAACATTTCTAGAACATTACTCTGTTTTCAGGCTTTTGTTTCCTCCCACCCTCAGGTTCTTTGATAGATACTTCGCCCTCTGTTTTTTTTTTTTTTATTTAATTGTTTATTGAAGTATAGTTGATTTACAGTGTTGTGTTAGTTTTGGGGATACAGCAAAGTGATTTAGATTCCTTTCCATGATAGGATATTACAGGATATTAAATACAGTTCCCTGCACTATGCAGGAGGTCCTTGTTGTTATCTCTTTTATATATAGTGGTGTGTATCTGTTACTCCCAAACTCCTAACTTACAGGTGCACCTCGCGGGGTGCAGAGATCCAGCCCAAGCTCCTTGGCACGTCGTTTGGCGTGACATCCTCCAGAGGAAGGGATACCTCTTACTACTTTTTACAAAGATGGAGTTTGGGCTTGCAGAAGCCTTGTTATTGCTTAGCTCACCTCCTTTTTGTCTTGCCCAAGTTCAACCCTACCACCAGAGCGATACTTCTAAGACACAAATGTGATCATCATACTCTCAATCTCAAACGTGATTGGAGTTTAAATACACTCAACTCAGAATTCAAGGTGTCCCTTGAGGCTTGTCAGATAAAATACAGGACACTGGGTTAAATTTGTGTTTTATTTAGGCACCAAATAATGTTTTAGTATAGGAACATCTGAAATATTGCATGGAACACACTGATACTGAAACATTATTCATTGTTTATCTGAAATTCAAAGATAACTGAGTATTCTGTGTTTTCATTTGCCAAATTTTCAGCCACATCCCTGCCCCAAAATACTTGCCCTAATAGTGAAAGTAGCTTAGTTGTGTCTGACTCTTGGCAACCCCATGGACTGTAGCCCACCAGGCTCTTCTGTCCATAGAATTCGCCAGGCAAGAATACTGGAGTGAGTTGCCATTTGCTTCTCCAGGGGATATTCCCAACCTAGGGATCAAACCTGGGTCTCTGGCACTGAAGGCAGATTCTTTACTGCCTGAGCCCCAGACTTACCCTAATAAGCTTCAGTCAATTTGAATATGCAGTGTTCTCAAACAGGCCCTCATGCCTATCTTGCTTATCTCACTTCTGGACATTTGTTCTGACTCCCACTCTACCTGGAATGCCCTCCCTACCTGTCTTTCTCTGGCAAATTTAGCCATTTCTAAACAAGCCAAAAGCCTTTACTGCTGGTTTCAGGCAGTTATGACCTCTCTCATCTTTGAACCACAGAGCACTGTGTATCTATCCTAAGGAACCTGCTTCATCTATTTCACGTTCAGCTGTGGGGTGGCTTGGCAGCTCATCTTGTCTTCTCTATTAGAATATGAGTTCTTCAAGGATGGTGACTAGCACAGTGCCCTGCATGTATTTTGTGCTTAATATATAGTTGTCAGACTGCCACTGTTTCGCCCACCATGTGTTTAATAGCTGTTATTAACTGAAAACAATGATGATTCATTTCTCATTAAGACTCTTCTGCATTTGGGTTAATTTGCTGACTGAGGATGAATCATTTGCTGGTTAAAACCCTTCCACGTCTGTCACGTTTCAGATAAAGAACAACAGAGGCAGAACAGCACAGAGTATCAGTTGTGATTAGGCAAGTCTATTACTAGAGATAAAAGCAATCATAATTCAGAGTACGTATTGGGTTAAAATTCTAGTCTATGATTCCAGTCAATTTTACGTGGAGAAAGAGTGAAGAACTCTTACAGAATTGTTCAAGGATGTTTTTACTGTCATGAAGGGTTCTCTTCTCCCTTCTCTCATCTTCTTCCTTCCTCGCTTGCCTCCATCATTCCTGTTGGGACCCTCTGCATTCCTGTTGGGTATCCCCTTCACATACAATGTATGAAGTAATGGGGTCATTTATCAGGAAATAGATATTTCCTGGCAGAGGAAGGCAACTAAAACTTTCAGACATGTATTCATTCATAAAGAAAAATGCATAATGGAGGATATGCCACATACCTGGAAAATAATACTTAGAAGCTATTCATTTTACCATTATGGAAGTAACTAGAACATCTATGCAGTGGATTCCGGCACCACATCTGTGAGATAATGGTTGGTACTTTCTGTCCAAAGAGCAGTATTGGGGTATCCAGCCTACCTTCCTCTCCCTTACGTCACTTAATATTTTCTTTCTGCCTTGGCCCACAGGCAAAATGTTTTTACTCATTTCAAGATGAATGTAGACATCTTTCCTTTCAAACGAGCTCCCTACAACACAGCTACTGAGGGGGTGAACTGACCTAGTGGTTCTAAGTGTCATCTGTAGGCTTTCATGCCCTCACAAATGCCCGAAGCATTCAACCAAAGCTTCCTTCCTTTCTCTAGTTCCCCCTCTGACTCCTAATCCAATGGCCTTTGCATTGCATCCCATTTAATCCACTCAGAAGCTGAGATCATGCTGAAGTTCTTTCAGAGCTTTCTCTCTCACTGTCCGCCCACCCCCCAGAGGCACTTGAAGTCTGATCTGAGCTGTCTGTCAGTTACCACCTCTTTAGTCTTCTGCCAGTTCAGGAAATGCCATCCTTTCCTGGCATGGTGCCCCACACCCCTGACATGTGTGGCAAGACATAGCCAATGAGAAACAAAAATAGATAAACAATCCTTCCCTCACTGAAGGGCTCCTACGATCTCATATGTGATCTTAAGAATTAATAGAGGGGAGAAACTGCACAGCTCAGGGAAGTTGAGTCCCAGGGGCCAGGCTAACTATTGTCTCAATGCTTTACTCCCTATGCATAGCAATTTCAGTAGGTGGGAAGATAATTCTCTAATTCCAATACAGGCCCTTTCTTTGACTAAATACTCACTTCATATAATTCAAAACTCCTTTATTGCAGTGTTAACTTTAATGGGCTTAGAAGGAATACAATTTGTCAAGATTAATGTATTTCTAAGGGGCGGCTCAAGACATAATAAGTGTGTTTAATGTAGCTGTAATACTCCTCAATCTAAATTCTATTGCTTTAGGAATTTATACATCAGTTTTCTCATCCTTTACTCCCTTCTCCCCACTCCCCGCCTTCCCCATTTGCTTCTTTTAAACAGAAAAATCTAGAATGCTGGTTTAAAAATAAATAAACTTACCATTATTTAGTTGGACTAAGCACCCTTTTAAAGAAAATGACTGCTAGTTTATTGCTATCTGCAAATATAAATGATCCAATCCCCTTTTATTGACTCAACAGTCATCAATTCGAAATACATGACAAGAGCATGTATTTGTGTGTTTTTCTAAACCCTTATTGCATGTGCTAAGCCTCATGTTACTGTCACTGAAAAAAAAATCAAGTTCTATCTTCCATATCTTCAAAACCCAGTAAGAGGAAACATTTTAAAAATTTTGCACAAATAAAGTAAGCGACTAAACAGGAATGTTCATTTAGGATTTTCATAGTTTTACCAGTGAAATCCTGACAGAATAAGACTTCTGGCCTCTTGAAAAGCACAAAATACCTTCATGCTTCCTGACATAATTCTACACTCAGTGTTATAGCATCTTGTCTCAGAGATACTCCATATATAGAGACTGGTCTATAATCTTAAAAACAAAAGGAAGTTTCCTTTACAGGTTCAGAGTGAGAGGCCACAGGTTTGCATGAAAAAAAGCATGGGTTTCTATATTCAGAGAGAAGGTTTCAATTCTGCTCCTGACAAAATTCAGGCTAATCAGCTACTCTGCACTCTTATTTCTTTTCTGCCGTGTGTGGCTAATATTTACCTAGGTGTGTGGTGGGTAAACATTCAATAAAAGCAAACAAGTTGTACTTATTAACCTCAGCTTCAGCTATACGTACACCCGTACCTTAATAAAAATTTCATAGCTCCATGTTTATGTAGCAAGGAATGCTAACGGTATCCACCAACATGCACTGTTGACATGACCACTGCTGGGGAGACCTGAGACTCAGTGGGTCGGCGGCCTGCATGTAATGGTACCTGCTGGGGAAGCATTTAGGTTTCTTATTCTGGAGTTCCAATCCATGTGAAGGTGAGATTTCCGGTCCTCCCAGGGTGACTGTCAGATTGCCAAATTGCTTTGGTCTCCACCATCCACAGGAAAAAAACTTAATTTGAAATTGAATAGCTCTGTAGCACTGTCATTGTCTTTGATATGGGCCTCCCTCAGATGAAAACCTCACAGAAGGATAGAATTTGGTGAAAAGGTAGGAATGTGTGGGTGAGGGCTGTCCACCTGCAGGGTCTGAACCTTTTAGGAGTAAATCACCGTGTTCTTCCTGCTGTTTGGGACTCTGTCTGCTATTAAAATGTCCTCACAACTTACAAAAATCATTAAGGACTCCATTTGCACCTCCCTGGTGGGAAGTTAAGAAAGAAAACCACGCCAGCCAGCATACATTTTGCATACTTACAATACTAGGCTTTCTCTCCAGGCGGCACTCTTGCACCGTCCCTCTGAGAAATTAGTGTAGACACAGAAGATCTCCCCTAAAGTTGTCATTTTTATTAAGGAAATCTCAGTCGCTCCTTTCTCCCTTGTCCCCCAGAATCTTGATCTCATTGCCTCTGATGCCCATTGCAGGGATGAAAGAAGGGAAAGGAAGAGAAGAAAAGGAAATGAAAGGGAAAGTAGTGAGAAGAGAATAGTAGGGAAGAAGTGGGAACAATAGGAGACAGGGGAACGGGAGGGGCGGGGCAAAAAGTAACCGGTGTTTAGCAGCTGCTTAGTAAAGACTTATCGGAACCAAGCCTCCAGCACCACGCTTTCAAACTGAGTCTCAGCTGAGCTGTAGCTTCAGTAACAAGGGACCAGGCGATAGCAATGACCATGGGCTGTGAGTATTCTGTGTGAAAGAAAACCACAGGGACAGCAATCTTTAACGCCGCGGAAGAGCACTCCCTGGCCAACGAAAGATTTAAGATTGACATGAAGATACTTTTTTAACAGTAAAAGTTGTGACATGATGGGGAATAGGGGTGGAAATGGTTTTAGAATTAATTTCTTTTTCAGAAGAATTTTTTTTCTATGGCTGATTCATGTTGATGTTTGGCAGAAACCAACACAATTCTGTAAAGCAATTATCCTTCAATTTAAAACAATTTATTGGCGTATGGTTGCTTTCCAGTGTTCCATTAGTTTCTGCTATATAGCACAGTGAGTCAGTTATACTGACTCTTCTTTGGAATATCCCCTCTTCTTTGGATCTCCTTCGCATTTAGGTCCCCACAGAGCAGTTTCTCGTTAGTTATCTATCTTATTCATAGTATCAACAGTGTATATGTGTCTATCTCAACCTCCCAACTCATATTCCCCTCTTTCCCCCCTTGATATTCATGTTTGTTCTCTATGTCTGTGTCTCTATTTCTGCTTGCAACAATACAATAGAATATTACTCAGCCACATAAAGGAACAAAACTGGCTCATTTGCAGAGACATGGATGCACCTAGAGATGGTCATACAGAGTGAAGGAAGTCAGAAAGAGAAAAACAAATATCGTATATTAATGCATTTGTGCAGGATCTGAAAAAATTGGTATAGACAATCTCAGAAGAATTTTTAAAAATGGAATACTTTTTTACTTTTCTGGGATGGTTAAAAGAGTCCCAGCTAAGGTTGGGAGCCATGAATCCTTAGGGACACGTCTGACTCTGGAAACTTTAGCTGGAGGGAAGGGGAACATTATGGACAGAGGGGCTGAGGGTAAGAAAAAGACACAGGAAGAGAAACCCAAGGAGAGGTTCTGGCTTAGGCTCAAGCTGTACTTGGTTGACCTGCTGAGATTCCACGGCCCTCACACACCTGTGATCAGCAGATAGCGACCTGGAAATTGCCCCCCTGGTGTCCTCTGGCCCTGGACCCTGAAGCTGAATGGGGCTGTCACTGAGCTCATCACTGTTCTTGCATGGCAGGAATCACCACGGTGCTGACCATGTCCACGATCCTCTCTGGGGTGAGTGCCTCCATGCCCCAGGTGTCCTACGTCAAGGCTGTGGACGTGTACCTGTGGGTCAGCTCCCTCTTTGTCTTCCTGTCGGTCATTGAGTACGCAGCCGTGAACTACCTCACCACCGTGGAAGAGCGGAGACGATTCAAGAAGACCGGGAAGGTACTGCCTTGCTTTCACTGCCGGATCCTTTTCGGAATGTGAAGAAGGCTATCCTCATCCACTCCCTCTCCTGGCAGTATTGCAACCCTTGTATGAAGTTCATGTAACTTGGCAGAATGCAAGTTTGTGACGAATGATCTTGAACTTTACTCTTTCTGCTCTGTGCTGGCTGGTTTCCTTGGCATCCCAAAGGAAGGTTTTGCCGGGAGGTTTTCTGTATGAGGAATTTCTCACATTGTGCTCCCCTGCATGACTCTAACCCTCGAAAAGAAGGGGTTGGTGTACAAATCATATCCTTTCATGGAGATGATGATGATGATGGTGTATATGTGTGTGTAAGTCACTCAAACCTGTCCAACTCTCTGTGGCCCCATGAACTGCCAGGCTCCTCTATCCATGGAATTCTCCTGGCAGGAATACTGGAATGGGTAGCCTTTCCTTTCTCCAGGAGATCTTCCTGACCCAGGGATTAAACCAGGTCTCTGCACTGCAGGCAGATTCTTTACCATCTGAGCCACTAGGGAAGCCCAGTGATGATGATCTCTAACGTTTAATGAGTGTTTCTTATCTGTTGGCTTTGTGCTAACCACCCAACATATTTTATTACTTCATTCTCACTGTAACCCAAAGAGGTCAGTACTTTATCGCCTTCATTTCACAGAGGTGAAGTAGGAGCAGTTGGGGAGTAACTTGACCAAGGTCATGCAGCTTCAGAGGACTCAGGATATGCTTCTGGAGCTCTCCGACTCCAAAGGCTGTGCTCTCAACCAGTAAATGATAGATCTCCACCAAGAGCTAGGATTTATCTTTCTTTTCTTGTCACTCAGGTGAGTGGTAGAGCATAAAGGAAGGTTCTCCTCTTCACCATATACAGGGAACAAGGTGCCTTCTGGGTCCTAAGTGTTGGCACATACTTCTTGTGACATTGCTTTATCAATCTGGATTGATTGATCTCTACCTGCTTCCTTCACAAAGGGTTGGGGCACCAATTTCCTGTTGTTATGAGAACTGAAACATGCTATTTTACTTCAGAAACCTAGCGGATCAAATTAATATGTGTGTATTCATACATACATACACACAAATTAATCTGATACACATATATATGTGTGGTTGTTGTTCAGTTGCTAAGTCATATCCAACTCTTTGCAAGCCCATGGACTGCAGCACTCCAGACCTCCCTGTCCTCCATCATCTTCCCGAGTTTGCCGAAGTTCATGTCCATTGAGTCAATGATGCTATACAACCATCTCATCCTCTGTGTCCTCTTCTCCTTTTGCCTTCAATATTTTCCAGCACCAGGGTGTTTTCCAATGAGTTGGTTCTTCGCATTAGGTGGCCAAAGTATTTTATATGGCCAAAGTGTGTGTGTGTGTGTGTGTGTGTGTATAGTGTGTATATATATATATATATATTCATAGGATGTGTATATATAAATATGCAATAATTTTAATGTGATATATTCACACTGGTTTAAGAAGAAATTCTTAAATGAGTATTTATACACAGCAAAACATTATTTAATATTTTTTATACTTCTACTGAGATTATTTCATCCTTTTTAAAAAGAACATTTTTGTATCCTCTTCTTGAACTGAACCCTCATATTGGCTCCATGATGTGGGCCTTAGAGAGGTTATTATCTCTATTTTTAAACTGAAACAGAAGCGTTTTAGTGAAGTGAAGTAATTTGCTGAAAGATCCACAGCCAGCAGACCTGCAATCGCAATTCAGATCGCCTATAATGCTACTTCATTTTTAAAATTTCATATCCTTTGAGTCAAAATTGTAATGGAAGCTGATTTTGCTTCATCAGAGATTCTTTAGTTCCTTTTGTCGACAGCACGGAAGTAGGTGTCTCTGTCACATACACGCCCACAGTGATTGCTATGCAGGTGTGAGAAAATCAGGTTTTAGACAAGCATGCAGTGATCAGAACGCTCACCTCACCTGGGATTTAAGATTCTCGCTCAGTAGGTCTGGGTGGGAGCTAAGAGTCTGCATTTCTAAGATGGCCCAGATTCCATTGATCCACAGCCACGCTGTGAACAGCAATGATTAGGTAAGCTGTGAAGTGAAAGAGAAAACTGTGATGAGAAAAAGAATTTTGTCCTTTTTTTATTTTGTTTTGTTTTTGTGTGGGGAGTAGTTTCTTTCCTGAAGAAAGAGGCACTACAGTGATTTTGGCCACCTGTATCTAGTTCTTTGACTCCCAAATACCTACATCTTTGCCTTCTCACCTGTACCCCCAACCACCCCCACCAGAACATCTGTGCTCACATAACCTGAATTTTTTTCACTTGGTCAAGTTGTACACAAACTTCTGTGTACCACAGAAGAGATTCTTTTGAGTTAATAAGCATCATTCACTTTAAAAGATATTTTTTATTTTTAATTGTAGTAAAATGCACATAACATATAACTTGCCATCTGAATTGTTTGTAAGTGTACAGTTTGGTAGTATTAAGAATATTTACATTGTTGTATACAACCAATCTCCAGAAAGTGCTCACCTTGCAAAACAGAAACTCCGTACCCATTAAACAACTCCCCATTTCCCCTCCCCCCACCCAGCCTCTGGAAACCACCATTCTAAGCCTCCTTCAAAGGTGCAATTATCTCAAAAAAGAGTCCTACTTGCCCTTCACATGTTTGTGCGACAAAGGAAAGAGCACAGATTTGGAGTCAGAAGTGATGCCAAACTTAACAACTTAGCTCAGTATCCCAGACTGTCTCATTCTGTATTTGCAAAACGTGGAATTTCTTCTCTATTACCTTGTTGTAAAGATCAAATGTTATAATAAATGCACCTGAAATTTTTGCAAACTATGTCACACTACACAAATGTTACATTCTTATTGTGACTCATGCCCAGAGCATATGCCCTGAAGGAGTAGCAGTTTTGGGAACAGGTTGTTTGAGATCTTTAAAGGGCTGGGATGCTTTGGTGAGACACAAGGAAGAAAGATCTATCTGAAGGTTTGGGGGCTAATCGATGATACCTCTCCTCTCTGTAGCTCAGTTGGGAAAGCAGTTTGAGGGAGAGAGAGATGTAGCAGCCAGAAAGATGGATGTGATGATCTTACCTTTGTTACTGGTAAAGTAGTTTGGAGAAAGTGCCTTAGATCTGTGAGCCAGGGGGTCCCACTAATATTTCATCCCTGTATTCAATGTACTTACTCTCCCTGGTCATGGGAAAATTTTGATGATTCAGGATTTCTCTGTAGGGACAGTCTCCTTTACCTCATTTCAGAGAATAAACCTGGACAGCAATGCAGATCCAAAAGTAACTCCAAAGGGGCTAAGCCACACATGCTAGTTCCCTCCTCCAAACCCATCAGGTGGAGTGATTGAGGGATGATAAGAAAGACCAGGAATGTTAGGTAATAGAGCTCCTCCCTGTGAAACCATGAAAGAATCTGCCTGCAATGCAGGAGATGTGGGTTCGATCCCTGGTTCAGGAAGATCCCCTGGAGAAGGAAATGGCAACCCACTCCAGTATTCTTGCCTGGGAAATCTCATAGACAGAGGAGCCTGGTGGGCTACAGTCCTGGGGTTACAAGTTCAGACACAACTTAGTGACTAAACCACCCCTAGCACTAAGCAAAGCTCATTTCCTACCAACACCACCCATCACCAGCACCACACACCTGTCCCAACCACCCCCCAACACCACCCCATCACCACCATCACACACCTGTCCCAACCACCCCCCCAACACCACCCCATCACCACCACCACACACCTGTCCCAACCACCCCCCAACACCACCCCATCACTACCACCACACACCTGTCCCTACCAGCCCCCAACACCACCCCATCACCACCATCACACACCTGTCCCTACCAGCCCCCAACACCACCCCATCACCACCACCACACACCTGTCCCACCCCCCCCCCAACACCACCCCATCACCACCACCACACACCTGTCCCTACCAGCCCCCAACACCACCCAATCACCACCACCACACACCTGTCCCTACCAGCCCCCCAACACCACCCCATCACCACCACCACACACCTGTCCCAACCACCCCCCCAACACCACCCCATCACCAGCACCACACACCTGTCCCAACCACCCCCCCAACACCACCCCATCACCAGCACCACACACCTGTCCCAACCACCCCCCCAACACCACCCCATCACCAGCACCACATCCCTGTCCCTACCAGCCCCCAACACCACCCCATCACCACCATCACACACCTGTCCCAACCACCCCCCCAACACCACCCCATCACCAGCACCACACACCTGTCCCAACCACCCCCCCAACACCACCCCATCACCACCACCACACACGTGTCCCTACCAGCCCCCAACACCACCCCATCACCACCATCACACACCTGTCCCAACCACCCCCCCAACACCACCCCATCACTACCACCACACACCTGTCCCAACCACCCCCCAACACCACCCCATCACCACCACCACGCACCTGTCCCAACCACCCCCCAACACCACCCCATCACCAGCACCACACACCTGTCCCAACCAGCCCCCCAACACCACCCCATCACCACCACCACACACCTGTCCCTACCAGCCCCCAACACCACCCCATCACCACCACCACACACCTGTCCCAACCACCCCCCAACACCACCCCATCACCAGCACCACACACCTGTCCCAACCACCCCCCCAACACCACCCCATCACCACCACCACACACCTGTCCCAACCACCCCCCCAACACCACCCCATCACCACCACCACACACCTGTCCCAACCACCCCCCAACACCACCCCATCACCACCACCACACACCTGTCCCAACCACCCCCCAACACCACCCCATCACCAGCACCACACACCTGTCCCAACCACCCCCCCAACACCACCCCATCACCAGCACCACACACCTGTCCCAACCACCCCCCCAACACCACCCCATCACCACCACCACACACCTGTCCCAACCACCCCCCCAACACCACCCCATCACCACCACCACACACCTGTCCCAACCACCCCCCCAACACCACCCCATCACCAGCACCACACACCTGTCCCTACCAGCCCCCCAACACCACCCCATCACCAGCACCACACACCTGTCCCTACCAGCCCCCCAACACCACCCCATCACCACCACCACACACCTGTCCCAACCACCCCCCCAACACCACCCCATCACCACCATCACACACCTGTCCCAACCAGCCCCCAACACCACCCCAGCACCACCATCACACACCTGTCCCTACCACCCCCCCAACACCACCCCATCATCAGCATCACACACCTGTCCCAACCACCCCCCAACACCACCCCATCACCACCACCACACACCTGTCCCTACCAGCCCCCCAACACCACCCCATCACCACCACCACACACCTGTCCCAACCAGCCCCCCAACACCACCCCATCACCACCACCACACACCTGTCCCAACCACCCCCCCAACACCACCCCATCACCACCATCACACACCTGTCCCTACCAGCCCCCAACACCACCCCATCACCAGCACCACACACCTGTCCCAACCACCCCCCCAACACCACCCCATCACCAGCACCACACACCTGTCCCAACCACCCCCCCAACACCACCCCATCACCAGCACCACACACCTGTCCCAACCACCCCCCCCAACACCACCCCATCACCAGCACCACACACCTGTCCCAACCACCCCCCAAGACCACCCCATCACCACCACCACACACCTGTCCCAACCACCCCCCCAACACCAGCCCATCACCACCACCACACACCTGTCCCAACCACCCCCCCATCCCAGCCCCCAGACACCAAGAGCTGGGAGAACAGCCAGGGCCATGGAAAATCTGTCCCTAGTGTTGACCTTTGCCCAGAAAGGAGAAAGGAAGGTATTAATATTTTATTTCTTATTCCTTCACCGAAATGTTTTACTAATTCTAGGACTTAGAATTCAGTCTAAGACACTCAGATCTACACTTTAGCTATATTATGCCTTAGTTATGTGCTAATTTGTAAGCTGGAGAGAAAAAAATAAAGACCAGTTCAAAAGCTCTTTCTGTTGAAACAGCCAACTCACCTACTTGTGGAAATTAGCAGCCTGCTGGTAAATTGTGTACTTAATCAGTTTTAGAGATCTAAATTATCATAATGGAGAAAGAAAATGGTACCCTTGTTTTTCATAGAAGAGTCTATCTTTTCTTAACATGCTAATGACATTTTTGGGACTTTCCTGATGACTCAAACATTAAAGAAACCGTCTGCAATGCAGGAGACCCATGTTTGACCCCTGGGTTGGGAAGATCCCCTGGAGTAGGAAATGATAACCCACTCCAGTATTTTTGCCTGAAGAATTCAATGTACAGAGGAGCCTGGCGGCTACAGTCCACAGGGTCACAAAGAGTTAGACATAACTGTGCATAGCACCGCAGTGACATTTTTCTTAAGATAAAAGTGTGGATGCTCAGTGAGACGACTCAGCAGAGTTCTGGGTGGCTAGCAAAACCACCAAGGGGACTATACATAGTTATTCTATCCTCCGATCCAGAGTTGAATATATTATTAATGTTATTGTTGGCCATTGGTTAGTAATTCAATCCTGATGCTATTTCATGTTTATTTTACCCATTTTCATATTACTATGGAAAGTTTCCGGGACTAAAACAAAAAGGGACAACATAACTCGAATATGGTTCGCTGGTTAGTTTACTAATTTCACAATATCGTCCCTATGTGTCTTGAATTCAGTAAAATATTAGGCTTTTGAGTCAGTACAAATGAAATATACGTTTTGGCAGAATTTACTCTGCAGCCTCCGATTGGAATTCAGAGTACTTTCATCCAGCGGTAGCCTGTCCATATTTGTTCATTTTTAAACCTCCCTATAGATCAAAAAGAGATTTTGTTTTCTCAGAAAGCAATTAGTGATAGCTGCTTCTGGGACACAGCTCTGTACCAGAAAAGAAAAAGTGAAGTCGCTGTCCGACTCTTTGTGACCCCATGAACTGTAGCCTACAGGCTCCTCCATCCATGGGATTTTCCAGGCAAGAGTACTGGAGTGGGTTGCCATTTCCCTCTCCAGGGGATCTTCCTGACCCATGTATCGAACCCGGGTCTCCCGCATTGCAGGCAGACGCTTTACCATCTGAGCCACCAGGGAAGCATCTGTCCCAGGGAGAACCACTATCTCCCTCAGAATAAAACCTTCAAGAAATATAGTACTTACATTCAGTCAGGCAGTGGAGCCAGAAAGCAGTGATAATTCACTCCTTAAAAAAAAAAAAAAGCCAATTTCAACTTGTTTAATTGAGCTGTGTTAATAACATTTAAAGGTACTTTTCAACAAAAGTGGGAAGGCTTGACCAATTTTCATTTTAAAAGAGCAGGCAAAATCATTGGCTACCTCCATCCCACATTCAAGCATAAATGGATCACCAGATGCTATTATTCTGTTTTGGGACGGAAAAAAAAAAAAACAAAACACAGATTAAGCACACTGCTATGTTTTTTCTAAAAAGGAAAACTACATTGAAAAACAAGTCCATTTAGTTGATACATCATATTCCATTTCGATTCACAAACTTAGAGCAAACAATTCACACTACTCAGAAACAAAAAGAAACACCTGAAACAATGTTCCCTCTTGGGGAAACAAACATTGAGTGTTACAGTCTATCAGGCCAGGACTAAATCAGAAAACATTTTCAATTACAGTTGTAGTACATTTATTTGTATAATGCTCAAATATTTGTATAATGCTCGCTGCTTAAATCCATATTAAAAATGGATGTCTAAGATGATGTTTTCCATTTATGATGAAAATGACTTTTAATCAGACACCAGAAGCAAAACTAGAGTTTTACTCTTTAAGCAAAGCATTCTTTGTATTTATTAAAACTGTTTTAAAAATCTGATTGTTTTAGATTTTGACTGTAATTCCTTCTCCTAAAACCATATTCATGACTTACTAATAAAGTCTTTTTGTTAGATTTCTAGAATGTACAGTATTGAGGCAACTCAAGCCATGGCCTTCGATGGTTGTTACCGTGACAGTAAGATTGACATGGACCAGACTTCCTTTTCTCTACACTCAGAAGAGGACGCCTTGCAAGCAAGATGCATAAGCAACCGCAGTGCAGATTCACCTCGGATAAAGAGGAGAAAATCCTTAGGAGGGCAGGTTGGTAGAATCATTCTGGAGAACAACCATGTCATTGACACCTATTCAAGGATTTTATTTCCCACTGTGTACATTACGTTTAATTTGTTCTACTGGAGTATTTATGTTTGAAGAGGAAATCCCAATTGATAAAATGTGTTTGGAGTCAGATTATGTTAAAAACAACAACAACAACAAAAACCACCAACTCTTAACTATAAAGTTGGATGGTGCCAGATTAAACTGGAGTCAGCCAATCACCTGTCCTGTCCTAAAGAAAATGTGAAAGTTGACTGATTTACATCAAGGAAAGAGTTTAAGGTCTTAGGAGAATTTGGCTCTATCAGTAAGGGTCACAGGCATGCATAGGATGGAAAACCAATTTCCATAGGGAAGGGCTTTGTACCTACTTTATCTGGAGTCTCCTTGCTTTCTAAATGTAAATTATCTGCATTTGAGTGAAAAATTAAGCTGGACTATGCCCATGGTGGCTCAGATGGTAAAGCGTCTTCCTACAATGCGGGAGACCCACGTTCAATCCCTGGGTCAGGAAGATCCCCTGGAGAAGGAAATGGCAACTCTTGCTTGGAAAATCCCATGGATGGAGGAGCATGGTAAGCTATAGTCCATGGGGTCGCCAAGAGTCGGACACAACTGAGTTTTCACTTTCAGTAAAAACTTTTCAATGCCAATAATTCAGGGCAACTCTGTTCCTTAGTGCTAGCCAGCTGACAGATTCCCTGGCAGTACTGGATCTTTCTGAGGAAGAATGTTAGTATCAAGGTGGCACCACGGACTGTCACACAGCTGAGATCCTCATGAAGAGATTCCTTCTTCTGTCTCCAATCACGTCTTTTATCCTATTTTACTATTGTTTCATGCATTATTGACGCGAAGCAGGACACAAAATCTAAACGTCAGTCTTCCCATCCTAATATGAAGTTGATATTACACATTAATTTTCAATAATAGCATCTTGTAGTTATAGCTTTCATACCTTTTCGGAGGTATTTAATTAGTTTCCTTTGTTTACCAAATGTTTATTGACCTCCTACATGTGCTGGGTACTTTATTAGGTGTCATATATACTAAAAGAATGAATACAAAATGACATTCCTGCCATCGGTCAATGCACAGCAGAGTAGGAACAGTGAAATGGCAGCTATAGTAAATAATAAATGTAATGGATGTTAAAGTAGAGGTATATGTACTGTGCTACCGAGGTTCTGTGAAAGGGATGCCAAAAGAACATCCACAATGGGATGTGCACTCTTAATTTATAAACTATTAGAGATACTTCCAGACATGGGGTTGAGTGGAAAACACTGAATGAAATTTATGTATCCTGTAGCGATCTTTAGTAACTTTGGTTGAACTAAGTAAATAGGGTCAGGTGGGTATTAAATAAATGTTTGGTAAGTAGAAAAAACCTCCAATGATCAGCATTCACTTTGTAGATTGACAGTGTGCATGTTCTCATGTTGAGTTTTTGTGAAAAAGATTCCATTTAGAGATAAGCTCTTGATAGGAGGTATGAAATATTTCTCATCCTATTTTTATTTCTGGGATTGAATTAAGGGAAATAAACAGTGTATTACTTTCAAGTGTCTTGCCATTTATTTTTTAACCATAAATTGAACTAAAATTATTTGAATTATTTCATGCCAGGTGAAGAGACAAATAACGCCCTACTTGTTTACCAAAAACATTGGTTTTGGTTCTCTATTGTTAATGACATAATGTTCTAAAAACTTATTTTCCTCTTGGGTGCAAATTCTTTTTCTATTATGATTTCCCTCATGGGCAGGCTAATTTGGGGATATTTCATTCTGTTTTCTTAATAAAACTCTCCAATTCTTTCAAAACTTTCTAAGGATTATATTTTTCTAGGAAACTGTCCAGAGTTGTGCTAGGTTAATTTATTTTAAAACTTTCTCTATTTGATTGGAGATAGACAATAAATAAAATTTAAAAACCCGCTATTAAATAGTTTTTAAGCATGACTTAAAAGGGATAATATTTTCTAGGATTATATTTTCAAAATGTAAAGCAGATTAATATCCTAAGTGGATCTTTGAGAATTTGTAGCTATTATTTAAGCAAAATACTATAGTTGGATTAACATTTCTGCTTCTGATATACTCTGTATATAATTGATAACCCCCCGCAAAAAAAAGAGGGAGACAAATCTGCAAATGAACAAAGCAGATCTACACAGTTCCCTTCTGACTCTCTAGTTTTTCAGATATTGCCTCCTTTCTTCTATTTGAACTGTAACATTCAGGACATCTAATGCTTCCCTTGGGCATATTCATTTCACAATTTAAAATCAAATGCATCATTGAATACATTTGGCAATCTAGACTAGAAAAATGAGTCTCTATCACACTGCATTTACACTCGGCATTCCTCTCGAGGACCATTAATGCACAATTGTTGGCCAACCAAACGTAACTTTTGTTAATGTCTAGAAACAGAGACATTTTATTTTTCAGTAATAAATGCCTAAAATATATTTGCTGCTCAAGAGAATCATTGGAGCGTTCAGAGTAAGCTGCTAGGATTTTAGCTCGTTTTCTTTTCAGATCAGTGACTTCTTGATAATAGTGAGGACAGAGCTCTTTCTGTGAGTTTCATTTCTGCTGGGGAGCAACAGGGTTTCTGGGTTTGGTTCTTATTTCATGAAAAATGAAGTCACACTTACCTGGGAAATCTGTGAGTGACAGACAGCATATAATGGTTACCTCATTGTGATTTTCACTTCATTTACTGATTACAGTCTGGAGCAGACTGTGTGTGATTGTTTGCTGAGGGGATAAGCTTGGATAAAATAGGAGGATTTCAGAAAATAAGTTGCTTTCCAAGCTTAAGAAAAAGCCAGCCAGCTCTATAAACTGACTAAATTTAGAAACAGGCTATTTTATAAGGATTGTGCTAAAAAACCTATGAGCAGATATATTTTAACTTTATTGTTTTTTTTTCTGATTACAAAAGAAATACAATTTTATTATAAAAATTAAAAACACCAATCAGCAAACAAAATCCACCTAAAGTTTTCATTTTAATGAATATTCTTAGAGTTTTTCTATGCATAACATTATATATTTCTAACAAAATCATTTTGTATGCATTTTCATTTATTGATGTAAACCCTTATGTCATGGGCTTCCCTTGTGGCTCAGCTGGTAAAGAATACACCTGCAACTCAGGAGACCTGGGTTTGATCCCTGGGCTGGGAAGATCCCCTGGAGAAGAGAAAGGCTACCCACTCCAGTATTCTGGCCTGGAGAATTCCATGGACTGTATAGTCCATGGGGCTGCAAAGAGTTGGACACGACTGAGCGACTTTACTCACTTACCTCATACCAAACACTGTTGGGGATACAGTAACCGAAGAGGGATAACTCCCTGACTTATTCAACATACATTCTGTTTGAAAATGTGTCTAAACTGTGCTGTTTTTAGCCAGGTTTTCTTCCTTGGATTATAAGGAATATTTTTTTCAATTTGTTTGATTTTTTTCATTGACAGCTATGCCATTCTCCCCCCTCCCCCACCCCCCACCCCCGCCTCCAGCCAAACTAATCTTTATCCACACAGAACAACTCACTGAGTATACCACCGTTTACTTCACCCATCTCTTATGGGACATTTGCTTTATTTTCCACTGTATGCTATTATAATGGGTTGCAATTAGTAGCATAAAAAATATTGATAAGTGACATTGTTTTAGAAACAAATGAAGTTTCTAGCCATATCCAAGTTTCAGCATTTATTCTCTTTGTAGAATCCCTGTTTGCTATTAGAATCTGCCATGTCAGACTCACCTATCTATCTGGAAGCCCTTGGGTATAGATTACTGTTACTGAAGGAACTTTTTATTTTAAGTTCATTTTTTTCCCCCAAAGCCGAGCCCTCATGTATGAATATATATCCCCTGACATGCCCTGTGTATAGAAAAAGTTTCAGTATTGTATAAAATACTTACATTAAAGCAGTCCAATTTGTTGGAATCTGGCTTCCTTCCATGATTTTATTGCTGCCATAAACCATCTTTGTAAGTAGGAAAACAATGGAGATTACAAATAGTTGCCTATGAGTTGCTACAAAATCATAGTTTATGGTACATTGTCTTAATCCTTGCAAGCGGGTGAGTTTTCATGAATGAGATTTCTCGTTTTGTTCTGTGCCACTCATAAGCTTGTTCAAATCACACACATAAATGCACATGTACCTTTTTTACATGAATATTAATGAGGAAAATAATTATATCTACTTCTATTTTATGCTGAAGGTCAAAATTTCAATGAGATTAAGTAACATCCTCAAAGAAGCAAGAGAAGGAGGTAGTAAGGAAATTGCCATTTCAACTAAAATTCTATACCTGGTGTTCCTGTTATTTCCTGGCAGGAACTTAGGCAAAACAGTCAGTTACGTTCCCAATGACCTCACTTTGATGGAGCCACCCACTCTCTTCTTGTAAACATTGTTTTAAAACACTAGATCAAACTGTAAAGTCCTGCCTAACTTCCAAGTCCTGTCGTTGTTCACTTGGTAAACTGTGTCTGACTCTTTTGAACTGCAGCATGCCTGGCTTCCCTGTCCCATCTCCCTGAGTTTGCTCAAACTCATGCCCATTGAGTCGGTGATGCCATCCAACCGGCTCATCCTCTGTTGCCCCCTTCTCTCTTCTCTTGCCCTCCATCTTTCCCAGCATCAGGGTCTTTTCCAATGAGATGGCTCTTTGCATCAGGTGGCCAAAGTACTGGAGTTTCAGCTTCAGCATCAGTCCTTCCAATGAATATTTAGAGTTGATTTCCTTTAGAATTGATTGGTTTGATATCTTTGCTGTCCAAGGGATTCTCAAGTCTTCTCCAGCACCATAGTTCAAAAGCATCAATTCTTTGGCGCTTAGCCTTCTTTATGGTCCAACTTTCACATCTATACATGACTACTGGAAAAACCATACCTTTAACCACATGGACCTTTGTTGGCAAAGTGGTCTTTGCTTTTTAAAATGCTGTCTAGGTTTGTCATAGTTTTTCTTCAAAGTATCAAGTGTCTTTTAATTTCATGACTGCAACCACTGTCTGCAGTGATTTTGGAGCCCAAGAAAATGAAATCTGACACTGTTTCCACTTTTCCCCATCTATTTGCCATGAAGTGATGGGACCGGATGCCATGATCTTAGTTTTTTGAATGTTGAGTTTTAAGCCAGCTTTTTCACTTTCCTCTTTCACCTTCATCAAGAGGCTCTTTATTTCCTCTTCACTGAGATCTGCATACATATATATGAGGTTGTAGATATTTCTCCCAGCAATCTTGATTCCCTCTTGTGAGTCATCCAGCCCAGCATTTTGTATGATGTACTCTGCATATAAGTTAAACAAGCAGGGTGACAAGTCTTGTACTCCTTTCCCAGTTTGGAACCAGTCCATTGTTCCATGTCCAGTTCTAACTGTTGCTTCTTGTCCTGCATACAGGTTTCTCAGGAGGCAGGTACTATGGTCTGGTATTCCCGTCTCCTCAAAGTCCTATCACTTTCCAATTGCAGTTTGACTTCCCTGGATTTGATTAAAAAACTTGAATATTTTTTTCCTCTTGTAAAGAAGTTATAAGAGACAAAATGCATGGTATAATTAAGGAGATTTTTTTTTTTTTAAGGCTATTGCAATAGGAAGGATGCTCGTAATTAGGAACATCTCAAAGAAAAGGAAGGGGACTGAGAAATCCAAAGAGAGCTATAAACAAGAGAGAAACAAGAGAGTCATATCCACTGAGGAAAGGCAATGGTGGGGGTTAACTCAGAATGTATGAAAGCAAGGTGGCCAGTTCTCAGAAAATAAAATGGTGAGGGTGGGTTTCAACCTTTGCTATGCTTTGCAAGAACACAGGAGCTGCAGAAAATGTTCAGCATCATCAGGTGTTCTTCAATCCCCTGCTTAATCGTAATGCTTTTGGTCAACAATGGGGCCAAAGGTGATGACAGATTTCACAGTCACTGGGAAAAAATTACCAGTTTTCTTTTCAATATATCGCTACCTAATTTGTTTTAGGGAAAAAACTGGACTGTGTTTTATTATCAGGTCTTTTGAAGGATGAGCTATTACTTTTAAACCTAGGATTAATGTAGAAACTTATTTGTACAAGAGTGCTTCAAAGGCTTTCTACAAATTTGTGCTACTTAGCTGATCACTTTTTGCCTTAGGCAGTCAAAAGTAGATGAAGTTATAATGTCATTACCAACTATTTTTAAACCTAGGGTGAACTAATAAGGCTTTCTGAGGTTGATATGCAAGCCTGTGTCCTTTAAAAGTGACATATACATTCTAATAGCTCCAAGAAAACTAGCTGAACAAGGCATCTGAAGAAAGGAAGTTCTTGCATCCACATTGATTTCTTCTTTTCTTCAGAGAGCATTAATGCAGGTGTTTCAAGCATTTTGCACTTTAATAAAGAAGTGTTATTAACACCACTCATTAAATACATTTTTAGAGCTATCATACCACCCCAAAATAACTTAAAATATGTTTTGTTAATTAGATGTATCTTGAATGAGGTCATATTTAAATTAAATGGTGAATCAAGGTGAAAGGAGGCTCGCTTGGATCATGATAAACACCTTTTAAATAAATATGCAATTCAGGTAGACAGAAAAGAGAAGGCTTTGTGAACGCAAGCTCTAATAATTTAATATGACCGGTAAAGATAATATGAATTTGATGTAGGAGAGAAAAATAAAACAAAGGAAAGGCCAAGGTGGAAGCTGAAAATGTGACTGATCCATAAAACGAAGTCTTAAAAGTCCCATATATCTTGGGAAAAGATTTGGATTTGAATGTAGAGTTAATTATCTTTGATTATTTTGGATAATATCCTGGTCTAGATCGATGCAATCAGATAACTATTGCTCATTTGAACAAAAAATGATGTGTCTTTGGGTAATCAAAGCAATTAAATTACACGACGGTCACTAAGCAATCAATACAATATGCCATCTTGATGCAAATAACCCATTTCAAATTACTTTTATGACTTTATCATTTGCCCCTTTTATACAGTGATTTTACTGGTGGGAAATTTCCAGTGAGTTCCACTTGGTTACCATTTATCACATTGTTGAACCATAGTTTTATGCAAAACAATTGGAACTTGGAGGTACCAGCAGAAAATGGCTGTATTTTTCATCAGTCATTATCAAACACGCTTTATTGGTGATTCCTTCTCTTCCCCTTGCTGACTTCTCAGGTGAATTCCATTGCCTCTTGGATACTTTGAATTGTCAATCAATCCAGTCAGTCAGTCAACAAGCATACAATACACACACCAAACATTCACTTTGATAACAGCGATACTAACTTTAGCTGCTTAGTGATACTAATCAGCATAGACTGATTCAGGTCTGTTTTCCCTCCCGCCAGCTCAGGCCTGCACCCTGAATTGAGGAAACTGTCCAAGGAATAATGTAGAATCCGCTCTTTCATCCCTCCCTGCCTCCCACCCTCCTCCCATTCCACCAGGTTCAGGGGCCAGGAAGGGATGGGGAGGAACAGGGAAAGAACTGGCAAGTCTTTTACTGAAATGATATGTCTTTGAGCTGACTTTGTTGATGTCCTCTGGGTAGCAGGTAGGGCCTGCCTTGGGCAGACAACCAGCGCCCTCACACAGGGCCTCACCCTTGGAGTTTAACTCTGCAGTGGCTATCTTGAAATTGTGAATAACATAATCTCTGACTCTGTTTTTGAAGGGAAGTCTTTTGGAACAACTGGCATGTACCAGGCTTGGCACGTGCCCCTTTGCCTCCCACCTGTGAGATCGGTTCTGGACCTTGCTTTCTCAGACTCCCCACCCAACCCCCATCCCCATGGCAACCAATGTCCCTGGCTTCCCTCTGCCCCGGGAGAGGCAGGTACACAGACCCGGGGTGGGAGGGGGGGTTGGACCGTGTGCACATCCCACACCGTGTAACTGCCCTGGGCTGGCAGGGCCATGGCGTGTTTGGGGGGTGACTGGACTGGGGCAAGCCTCTAACCACCCCGTCCAGGTAAGGAGTGTGCCCCCGGTGGAAGGCTGAAGTCTTCAGCTGGTTTGCTGTGGGTTGGGGCTGTGACCAGTGCCCCAGGAATTGGTTTCCCCACGCCTGGCCAGGGCACAGCAGTATGGCACCAGTGTTTAACAGGTGGGAGAACTCGACAGCCTGTGAGGCGGGTGCTCCTGTGCATACGTGGCTCCAAGAAGCACTGAAGGGCCCTCCTGCGTGTCTGCACTCACCTTTCAGGTTTTCCTATGCTCCCAAGAACATGACATTAAATACCGCAACTTGAAAACAGCACCATTGTAAGAGAGAGAGAGGAGGCCAAAGAAAGGAACCATTTTAATTCTGAGTATCTTTAATGACACTTTACCCCTACCTTGGACTTCCCTGGTGGCTCAGACAATAAAGGATCTGCCTGCAATGCAGGAGACTCAAGTTCGATACCTGGGCCAGGAAGATTCCCTGGAGAAGGGAATGGCTACCCACTCCAGTATCCTTGCCTGGAGATTCCATGGAAAGAGGAGCCTGACAGACTACAGTGTATGGGTCACAAAGAGTCGGACACAACTGAGTGACTAACACTTTCACTTTACCCCTCCCTTTGGAAGAAGCAGCTCCATGCTTTCATTTCACACTGAGCTCCACCAATTATATAGTTGGCCCTGATACAGCTGTTCAGATGTTGAAGTTTTCAAGTGATGCAGACAAAGGTTCTTTTGGCGGTCTGCACATTGGGGTGCGTTGAAATTCACCCTGAGACCGCTGACTGACCTCCTGTGGCCCCATACCTCCTTTCCGGCCCATGCCAGTGGACCCCTCAGCCTCTTAATGCTTGGCCTTCATCACCTGCTACGTCACTCTCTTTGACAGGGTACCATCCAGATGTACCAAACCCAGGTACTTTGCACACCACCCACTCCACCGAGAAGATGCTCAATGGTCCTTGACTTGACAAAGGATGCTAGAGGTGCACTTGGGCCTCAGAGCGCTGCCCCCTCCTTCAGGATCCTCCAGGCAAGAAGCAGCCATCTGGGTTTCCGTTCACAAGGCATTCCCTCAACTCCACAGGCACGACTCAGGGATCCAAGACCTTTGTAAACACACTGGGACTCCTGTGATTGCAGACCAGCACAGCCCACCGCTCAGCAAACAGCCAGCTGCCTGCGGATGCCCCAGGTCTCTCTGTTGGCTCAGGAGTCCCTGCCAGTTGTCTTGGGGGAGGAAGGGAAATGCTACCGCAATCTCTGCTACGCTGATGCACAATCTGCCCTTCAGTTTCCAGTCTTCTCTTTATATACTCTGGCTGTGGGTGCTGCTCATGGAACCTGTTCAGGCCTTCTCAGTGAGTCCTGCAGGGCAGTATTGAGCACCTCCTCCTGAGAAGTGTGGCGTGTAACTGCACGACAGTATGAAGTTAAACGCTGGGTGGGGACTGCTACTAAGGTAGTGGTTCGCCACAGAGAAATTATGTAGGGTCTAGAGACATTTTTGGATGTCACAACTTGGTGTGGGTACCACTAGCATCTAAGGGGTAGAGGCCAGGGATGCTGCTACAATGCAGGTCATCTCCATACAAGAAAGAATTATCAGCCCCAAATGTCAGCAGTGCCCATGGTAAGAAAGCCTGCCTTTGGCTAATAACTTAGTCTCCTGGTACCTCCTTTTCCTCCCATGCAAAATGAGATAACTGTAGCATTCTTCTGGTAGATTTTTGTATGGATTAGTAAGTTTGAGTACACAGTTTTTAAAAGTGCCTGGGAAATGGTATGTGTTCAACAATGGTAGATGTCTCCTGTTTTAGGGCTTTCATTGAAATTTCAAGTAAGAATTTCATTAGGTATATGCCTATACAAGTTATTTCATCAGTTTATGCATTCATTTTTGGAAATATTTGGTATTGTTAGTTTTGGCAAGCATAAGATAAGGGTATACGTTGTTCCCATTGGCTTGTCACTTGACCATCAGAAACAGCTTCTGGTCTCAATCATCTTAACAGAATGAAATAAGGACTTCCTTTGTGTCCCGGCTGTCTGGAGAGCAAAGAATTGCACAGGCCAGAGCACAGGTGAGCAGTCGATCCTCTGCCCACTGGTTCCACGCCTCCCTGCCCAAAAGTCCTGATGAGTCAAAAGGAGTGTGTTAGGCCTTAGTTACTCAAATAATTCCTCTTTGTTCTTTGCTTTTACAGCCGGTCTCAAGAATTTCCAGTATCCTTTTTAAATCAGGATTCTCTCTCCGGGAGCAACATGATAGAAATTACAGTTGACTTAGTACAAAGCAACACAGCGTAGCAGAGCGCCCCAAAGAAAGAGATGGAGAACCTGGACCACTAACTAGCCCCTTAAACCTGGGCAGCTCACTTCCCTCTTCCCGGCCTCAGTTTCTCCATTCATTAAAGGAACAGGATTGTACTAGATCACGTCCCCCCAGATCCTGAGCCTCATCCTTCACCAATCAAGAAAATCCCTCATTTATTTCCTTTAATAGCAAAAAAAGAAATCTACGGGCATGAACTCCGAACACCCCTCCGCACCTAGACACTAGGAGTGGCCCCTATCGCCGTCGGTTGGCCAGCCGGGAGGCCCGCTCAGAGCAGGAGGGGCCTCCCCGAGCATGCGCGCACAGCGCCGCGCCGCCCCGCCCCCGGCCCGCGCCGCCCCGCCCCCGGTCCGCGCCGCCCCGCCCCCCCCCGCGCCGCCCCGCCCCCGCCCCGCCCCGGCCCGCGCCGCCCCGCCCCCGCCCCGCCCCGCCCCCGACCCGAGCCGCCCCGCCCCGCCCCCGGCCCGCGCCGCCGCCTGTTCCGCTGCAGGCCTCGCGCAGCTGGCTTGAATCCGGTGAGTGCATCCGTCCCGGCCTGGCGTCCGCCTCTAGGCTGTCTGGGATGGTGCTCATTCTCCCGACGCCCAAGCGCGAGTGTGGGTGGAGCAAAATCCGGGTTGGGGGAACCACACGACTCGGGCTGGGAGCGTTGGTGCACCCCGGCTCGGACCGGAAAGCGCTGGTGGTCGCCGGTCCCGGGACGCGCGCGCCGGCGCGCTCTCCGATCCCCGGCACGGCGCCGCTCAGATCCGGGGTTAGGGTCTGGAGGGGCCTAGGCACTGAGAGAAGCCACGTGCTCGGCCGGTGGTCACGAGACTGGACGAGCACACGAAAGTTCGCAGGTTTCGCAGCGAGCGTGATGCCCGCTTTCGCCCTCGTGGCCGGCGGTCTGGGAGCGCGGCCACCACGTGGGCTGTGCTCCCAGGCGGGCCTAAGAGCCCCGCGCTTTACCGCAGGGAAACCTGAAGTTCGGGCAGAGACAGCTGCCTTTTTCTCGCCCCACCCTGACTTTAAAATGACAGCTTACGCTCCCAGTCATTCTTTCGTCACTGAATATTTCTAGAACAGGTCCCCGACTGCTGTTGGGTCATCCATCGGGTTAATGAGATCAGGTTGGTGGTTCACTGTGTTTTCAGGAAGTGTTGGCTTGGGGATCACAGACTTCGCTATCTCCAGTGCGTGCCTGCGTGAGTGGTCAGTCATGTCCGACTCTTTGCGACCCCATAGGCTGTATCCGCCAGGCTCCTCTGCCCATGGTTTCTCCAGGCAAGAATACTGGAGTGGGTAGCCATTCCCTTCTCCAAGGGATCTTCCCAACCCAGGGATGGAACCTGGATCTCCTGCATTAGCAGGCAGATTCTTTACCGCTGCACCATCTGGGAAGCCTCCTGACTACTCCAAAAATCAGCTGTCAATTCAGTGCCAGGCCTTTGATTTCACTGGGCTCATCTTTAAGTGGAAAAACCTGATTTATCAAGCGTCCACCATTGCTTGGATAGTTTTGGTCCTCAGCCCCCATCCATTGTAACAAGTCATGATTACTAAAATATATTAATGAGGTTCAATCCATTATTTCTAAGATAGAACTGAAATGATAAGTGCCAATCACTGCTTTAGGTCAATAGGAGAACTGCTTTTTCCTGTCTGTTTTGGTAAACATCCCCCCAGAGAAATCTTTTAGATTGGCCTAGGCAGCCTTGTTACAGGTGATGATTTATCATTTCTGTCAGCTTATTTGAGTGTAATTAACTGAGCTTGAGTTTGCCTAGATCTTCCGCTATGTTCAGTTCAGTTCAGTTGCTCAGTCGTATCCGACTGTTTGCGACCCCATGAATCGCAGCACGCCAGGCCTCTCTGTCCATCACCAACTCCCAGAGCTTACTCAAACTCATGTCCATCGAGTCGGTGATGCCATCCAGCCATCTCATCCTCTGTCGTCCCCTTCTCCTCCTGCCCCCAATCCCTCCCAGCATCAGGGTCTTTTCCGGTGAGTCAACTCTTCGCATGAGGTGGCCAAAGTATTGGAGTTTCAGCTTCAGCATCAGTCCTTCCAATGAACACCCAGGAGACTGATCTCCTTTAGGATGGACTGGTTGGATCTCCTTGCAGTCCAAGGGACTCTCAAGAGTCTTCTCCCACACCACAGTTCAAAAGCATCAAGTTTTCCACGCTCAGTTTTCTTCACAGTCCAACTCTCACATCTATGTTAGTGGATCTAAAATTCCTGTGGATAACTTAAAAAAAAATTTTTTTTGTTTTGTTTTGACTGAATTACTGCAGGTTTCTGGGCCTTGGCTCCCAGAAATGCTAACTAAATAGACTTGATAAGGGGCCCAGAAATTTGCATACTAACAAGCTTTCTTGGTGATTTGACTACAGTCTGTAAGACAGGATGAGATGGCTGGATGGCATCACCGACTTGATGGACATGAGTTTGAGTAAACTCCGGGAGTTGGTGATGGACAAGGAGGCCTGGCGTGCTGCGATTCATGGGGTCGCAAAGAGTTGGACACGACTGAGTGACTGAACTGTAAAACTCAGCTCTGGAGATTAAAAGACACACCTCCGTCTCCTGGTTGGTGCTCTGAGAGGACTGGACTACCCAAGCTTGAGCTGCCATCATAAGAATAATCCCCACTGAACAAACCATCTGTTTTCCCCAACTCTGTTTTATGTAAGGCTTTTGAGATTCTTTCCCTCCAAAATTGTATCCAAAAGGTGAAAAAGGTGAAAAAAATATGCACTCAGCAAGGGTTTGAGGACCCTCCTATGTGCCCTGCTCTGTACTAGCTCTGGGAACGTGCAGATAGATGTCCTGCCTTAAGACTTCTGGTCAGTGACTATTACCATAGAAGAGAACGTTAGGGCACTTAAAAATATAAAGATTTTGTCTGTGTTTGCTGGCTGTAGAATGGGTATCAATATTGATTTTCTTGTGGAGTTTAATCCTTCTAATTGTTTAGATTAGTGGCTGTGTTTCATCTGTGGGCAGTTAGTAAAATACAAACCTTGAATCTTTTCTTTTGATTTAATATTTTTATACTTCAATGCTATGCTGCTGCTAAGTCACTTGAGTTGTATCCGACCCTTTGTGTTCCCATGAAGTGTAGCCCACCATGCTCCTCTGTCCACGGGATTCTCCAGGCGAGAATACTGGAATGGGTTGCCATGTCCCCCTCCAAGGGATCTTCACAAACCCAGGGATCGAACCTGCGTTGGCAGGTGGGTTCTTTACCACTAGCGCCACCTGGGAAGCCTCTAATGCTATAGTCAACTCAAATTGGAAACAGATGCTTTTTAAATGCTGGCTTTTTCTTCTCTTGTAGCTTTATAAAAATATTTACTCTTAACTTCTGTTTGGGTGGTCTGTGAGGTTTAGAGGCAGGCTTGTGTTGGCTGTATTTTTCCAAAGTATTCTCTTGTTTAGTTCCTATATTTCTTTCAAGACACACCTTTTTTTTTTTTTTTTAACTTTTTGTTTCTGAAATTGTGATAGAGCTTACTATTTATGTGTGTTTAATGTGGTGGAGTATGTCATCTGTTCTCCTCTCGACCTCCCACAAGCTGTTAAAAAGAATGGTTGTCTTACAATATGGGTAATGTGAGAATCAGAGAAATAGTAAGTTTCTATTAGTAAGCCTAGTAACCTCTAAGCTAGGTTCCAATTAACTGAGCCTCAAATCATTTCAATAATAACACAGAGAAACAATAAATGATGTAAGTTTTGGCAGTAAAAGTAGTGAAATTCATATTCTAACAAAAGCATTTGTTATGCACTGTTGGGATTTATTTTGTTACTGATTGTGGATGGGAAAAATGCTTCAAGTGATCTTATTTTTTGGCTGAAGTATTCTGCACACTTTGTTTCACCACACTTTCTAGTGAATATGCTTATACTGTGTTCGTATATTGTGCTTAAACAAAACAAACCTTTTGTTTACATCTTCTTGCTGCTTGCATTCCTTAAATAAATTTTAAGGTGACCAGTTGTGAGGGATAAGAAATGTGTGGCTGAATATGACATTGCTTTTTCATTACTGAGTACCTTTAATGACGCAGACCTTCTGAGGCAGCCTAACAGTTTTTAATAATTAAATGTGAACAATATGTCAGGGGTCCCTAAACCATCCCCTGGGCCAGTGGTTTGCTAGGACTCACAGCTAATTTATTACAGCAGGTGGAGACCAAGCGCTTCACGGCTGCAGCAGCTAGTCGTGACAGCACGTGTGAAATGCTGCCAGCCAGGGAGCTCATTAGACGTTCAGTGTCCGGGGCTTTTACTGGGGTCTCATCATGTAGATACCTCTGCCTGCCCTATAACGACATATCATCACACTGTTTGTCCAAAGAGCGTAGTCACAGTGAGTCCTCTTTTCAGTTAGTGGTGTTAGGAACACTTCTGAAATCGAGGTTCCCAGCCCAGACATCTGCACATGCTGACTTTCAGGGGATAGTGCACACGTGTGTTCAGTCGTGTCCAACTCTTCGGAACCCCATGGACTGCGGCCTGCCAGGCTCCTCTGTCCATGGAATTTTCCAAGCAAGAATACTGTAGTGGGTTGCCGTTCCCTCCTCCAGGGATCTTCCCAACCCAGGGATTGAACCTGGGTCTCCCACACTGCAGGCGGATTCTTTACCACCGAGGCACCAGGGAAGTCCTCAAGGGGTGGTAGGTAACTCAGTTTTGCAAAAGCAGTGCTCTTCACCCAGTCTGCTTTCATTTGTCCTTGTATTTCTACCTCACTTTTGGGCTCCAAGTAGTAGCAGTACTTTGTCTTATCAAAGTTTTGATTCTTCAGTTGAGAAAGCAAACTGATCTGTTTAACTTAAAAGGAATAGGAAGTCGCCCCCCCCCCCCCCCCCCCCCCCAGCCCAGGAAAAAAGCTTAAGCCCTTACTCTTCCATGCAAGCTTTTAGTATCAATTTGTATTGTAAACACTTGGTCCTGTGTTTCCTATCAAAACCACTTGATCTTTTGAAGGAACTGTTTGTGGGCACAAAATTTAGAAGCTAAAATGAGGCCACTAATGAGTTTTACACAGTAGTGCCTCCTTATCCATGGCTGATAATGTTTTAAGGTCCCCCAAAGATGCCTGAAACCATGGGTGGTGATGAAGTCTATATGAACTGTGCATTTTCCCTGTTCACAGATAGCTATAATAAACTTTAATTTATGAATTAGGCACGGTAAGGGAATATCCGAATTGCCAGCATCATTACTCGTGCACTTTGGGGCCATTATCAAGTAAAATGAGAGTCATGTGAGCACAAGCTTGATACTGAAGCAGTTGATCTGATCAGCAGGATGGCCACTAAGTGACTAGTGGGCTCATACACTAGACAAAGGGATTAACTCTAAGTTTATTTTCTAGATTTATCCTGAATTTATCAATTATAAATTTGTAGATTATTGTTGCAATGTGTAACGTGTTGTTCGGATATGTACTTCCCAGACCAGACCATTAATTCTTCTCAGTCCACAGTGTAGCTGAAATATGGCTTAGTTATCATGACAGAAGAGCAGAAAATTCTTGATAGCCCAACAACATAGGAAAGCATAACATTTATAAATAAATTACCAGTCTTTGGGAAAAAAAATTTTTTTTTAATAAGCACAATGCTTCTTAATCTTTTTGGGGGATGGGGGCTTTTTTAAGAATCTGGTAAAAACAGTGGACCCTCTCCCCTAGAAATAAATGTACTTAAAATAGAGTTTTGCTGTTTCAGGGAACTCCTATAGTTGAAGTATTATTCTTGAAATCCAGATGAAGGGCCCCTGCATGTAAAGGTGACCACAGCTGTGGCTTGGTCTTGCCGTTCTGAGAGACCTTCGGCAATACTAGGAAGGTCGATCCTCTTGCTACTCAAGTGTGGTCTGTGACCCAGCATCATTACCTGTGGGCTTGCTGAAGATGCAGAATCTCAGTCCCACTGAGACCTGTGCTCCCGGGGATGTGTGCACACCTGGAGGGTGGAGGGCTGCGTTGGACGTTGATGTTGCCATTTCAGTATGCCTCGTTTTAGTTAAAAAGTTACAGCTTTTTAAAAGCCGTGGGGTATGACTGTCTTTACCCTTCAATTTCAGTGTCTAATTTTTTGTTTTATTTTTAATGGGATGTTTCTGATGAAGTGGCAATTTTCAGGAGTAAGCTGAGGTTTGAAGTGAGGCAGTCCAGGTGCTTGAGGACTTGGGAGCGGGCAGTGCCTTGCTTTCGCCAGCAGGTGGCGCCACTGGCCCAGGTGGCCCCCGGGACAGCGGCCAAGGGCGGGGCGGTGGCTAGGAGGCCTGGCTGTGGGCGGCTCTTGATTGAGTCAAGTGTTTATGACTCGGTTGCATCTAATTAGATTTGGGACCTGGTGCTGATTAAAGCCAAGTTTTAAGATTTTGACTTTGCTTTGTCAATGGCCACAGGCCAAAACCGTGACTAGAAACTGCTGAGATAGTTGCATCATTTAACTTGGGCTAATTATGCCTCAATAAGTAATGAATTCCATGACTTAGTGCTTGGGTGCAAGGAAGCAGGCTTCCCTTTCTCTGTGCTCTGCGTGGTGTCTGAGGCCGAATCATACCCTGGAAGAAATGGTCTTGGCTTCACGTTGTATGCCGATCCTGGAGGAAGCGGCCTTGAGTTAGGAAGAGTGCACACGCAGGGCTTACGGTTCATGCTGGGCGCGTGTACGTGGTCCTCTGACACCGGCCCCGGGAAACCTAAACACATGGGTCTTGTTCTTCTGACAGGTTTGCATTTCCTCACTGCCTTGACTTGAAGACAGCGATGCCAAAGAAAGCAAGGCCTGCAGGGGACGGGGAGGAAGAAGGGCCTGTTCCTAAGCAGGCGAAGGTGGAGGCAGCCTGTGGCCCTTCTTCCCCTTTGGACTTCAACAGCCCCAGTGGCCTCTTTGAAAGTTTCATCGCGCCCATCAAGACAGAGACGTTTTTCAAGGAATTCTGGGAGCAGAAACCCCTCCTCATCCAGAGAGACGACCCTGCGTCGGCCACATACTACCAATCCCTGTTCAGGCTCTCTGATCTGAAGAGTCTGTGCCGCCGGGGGATGTACTACGGCAGAGACGTGAACGTCTGCCGCTGTGTCCACGGGAAGAAGAAGGTTTTAAATAAAGATGGCAGAGTGCACTTTCTCCAGCTGAGAAAAGATTTTGATCAGAAAAGGGCCACAATTCAGTTTCACCAACCTCAGAGATTTAAGGTAACAGACTCTCCCAGGGGCAGAGTCCTCGTGTGTATCAAAGTACTAACATTTGGCCACGGATCAGCTCAGGGGCAAATCCGTTTTGGTGATGATTAGTCTCCTGCCAGTTTCACAAGGGCCAACACCTGTTTGTTCTTCAAATGCATTCCAACTGCAGTGATTTTTTTTTTTATGTTCCCTTTTGGTTGAACGGTTAGAATCTGCAACAGCTCAGGGTGGACACGGTTCAGTGTCATTGAGCTACAAAAAGTAAATTACATTGCAGGTTTATAAAGTTTGTTAAAGTGACATCACACCTCCAGGAGTATTCCTATGGGCTGGGTTTTGTTTTGATCCATGGTGGACATTTCTTTTTGGATTGTTTCCTCACCATAACGTGAGGCATGATAGCATCAAGGTGATCATCTTATTCTTAAAGTTGCCTCCCTCTGCTGCCCACATCTCGTTAGCAGAGGCTTCCGAGCAGTGACCAGACCATGTACTAGATGCACATTTATGGAAGAGACTTCACCCCTGTTGACAGCCCCACCAGGCTGGCTCTGAGAGTAGGTCCTGGAACTCCTGAGGTGGGTGGGGGGCAGTCGTAGGTGGAGGGTAGCTTGGATTTCACGACTGACTAACCTTTTATTTATTCTATATCAGTGATTGACATTTGAGAAATAATCTGCTGCTTCTGTGCCCAGTCTCTGCGTTTATAAAACGTAGATTTAGGATGAGCTAATCTCTCGTAGTTGTTGTTCAGTTGCTAAGTTGTGTGTCTGACTCTTTGTCCTTGTGACCCCATGGACTATAGCACTCCAGGCTTCCCTGTCCTTCACTATGTCCTGGAGTTTGCTCAAACTCATGTCTGTTGAGTCGGTGATGCCATCCAATCATCTCATCCTCTGTTGCCCTCTCTCTTCCTCCCTTCAGTCTTTCTCAGCATCAGGGTCGTTTCTAATGAGTCGGCTCTTCCCATCAGGTGGCCCAAAGTATTGGAGCTTCAGCTTCAGCATCAGTCCTTCCAGTGAAGATTCAGGGTTGATTTCCTTTAGGATTGACTGGGTTGATCTCCTTGCAGTCTAAGGGACTCTCAACAGTCTTCTCCAGCACCATAATTTGAAAGCATCTCTTAGATGTTTGAGATTTTTACAGGACAGCTGTCCAACAATTGAAGGCCCTTTCTGAGTTTTAGAAAAAAAGTCTTATCCCCATCCAGAAATCCCCCTCTGTGACCCTTAGCTGAGTCAGATGCCAGCTTTGAGGAGGAGGAGAGCAGCATGTCCGGTCCCACACTGAGGTAGCTTCTGGCTGCGTGGCAGCTCCTCGGACTCTGTCATCAGAGCTCTAGTAATGCTTGTCATTATAGATCTTGAGGTGCCTTATTAGATCCATTAGGCCTCCCTCATCTGTGAATGCCTTTCCCTTGTCTGTAGGATTTTGTACTATTTGTGTTCTGGATAAAGTACAAGTACTCTTAGACTTTTCAGTACACGTCCTCATTCCAGATAGTCCATCTTGGGCAGTCATGAGCAGCTGAAATGTCCCTGGGATGCCACCCTTTTGGGCATCCTACCTGAAGGCAATTTATAAATCACTTGCAGACCAAGTCATGATTTGCATTCAGAAAATCTGTACATTGTGGTACTTCCCTCTGAGCTAGTCCTTGACTCTTTGCTTGGTTAGAAGTAGCACTTAAAGAAAAAAAAAAAGTAGTTTTTAGATACTGAAGAACTATGAATAGAAAAGATCAGTGATGCTGATTACATGTAATTTGTTCGCAGACCAGCAGAAAATTACTGTTTGGCATGTACGTGGCGTCCTCTGTGGCTGTCATTTTCTGCTTAAGTGCTGCACACTTCTCTTCCCCAGTTTCAAGTGGCCAGGACTGTTTCCTTTGCCCTGTTGACTCAGCTCTTTAAGTCATGTTTCTTAAAGCAGGAAGGATGAGCTCTCCCAGTTTCAACTCACACCCCCAGGCTAGGCTAGGAGGCATCCTGATTATTTGTGGGGTGTTTTTTTTTTAATTATTTATTTTACTTTTGGCTCTGCTGGTTCTGTGTGGCGATGCAGGCTTTTTGTCTCGTTGCAGTGAGTGGGCGGCTTCTCTTTCCTGCAGCGCGAGGGCGTCTCATTGTGATGGCTTCTCTTGTTGTAGAACATGGGTTCTAGGACACATAGGCTTCAGTAGCTGTGGCCCCAGGCCCCAGACCACAGGCTCAGTAGTTGTGATGCCCAAACGTAGTCGCTCTGCGGCACATGGGACCTCCCTGGATCAGGGATGGAACCCATGTCTCCTGCATCGGCAGGCAGAGTCTTCACTACTGAGCCACCAGGGAAGCCCCGTTTGTGGTTTTTTTTCCCCTCTGACCTTCCACCACCAGAACTTGAGAAATCTATAAACTGCTGGAGTTCACTCTCTACACAGGAAGCTGGGTTCTGAGTATTATAATGTGAGCAGATTCAGTGTTGCGTGTGTTTACTATTGGACATACTGATATCAGGATAGAGAAGTCTAGAGGCAGTTCCTCATTGTCCGGGTTGAAGGACTCGGAGTCAGCACTTTCTCGGTCACGCCACAGAATGGGCACAGCTTATGGGCCTAGTTCATCTGGAAATGAGTGAGGCGGTAACCAGAGAGGGGTAGGCTGGTCCCCACCTGCTTTGGGTAATCTGTGTATCAGGTGTCCAGATGAGTTAACCAAATATTTACACATATTCAGTTTTGAATCTTCCAACACACATTTGAAATAACTGAGGCCATCACTGTGGTCTCCACTTTACATGAAAGAAATGAGTTCACAGTTGTGACTTACACAACTACAAAGGAAGGATTTCTAACTTCAGAATTAAAACATGTTCCGAACCATGTGTCTAAAGATCCTCCCTGAAATGGAGTTGGGCTTTTGGCATGTTTGTTTTCACTTTTCTTTAGGTGTTAGTGTGGGCTTCTGGGCTTGACCATTGTATCCAGCTGATCCTGCAGGAAGGTCGGTGCAGAGGAGAGGGCCTCCCCCGCTCACCTTTCCGTTGTTCTGGGGTCCTCCTTAGCAGCTCCAGACACAGCTGGGGGACAGGGGTCAAAGGAGACAGGTTTCAGGAGCCTTGTTTGTGCCTAAGTCAGTGCTGCGAAGCTGTGACACTCGTACAGTGTTGTGCAGTTGAAACAGAATTTGAGATAGTTTTACGCTGTTTCTCACAGTCTTAGAGTGGGAGTCCTCCTTTCACAGATGAAGAAGATGAAGTCATCTAGCTTGTAGCTACAACCTGAGCTGAGACGGGTTGACTCCAGATCTCTTTCTAGTGGGCCACACTTGGCAGATTGAGAATCTAAAAGTGAAGTGAAAAACTTGTACAAATGATAGAGTTTTCTGTAACCTTTAAGAAGAAGGAGACATGTGCTTCTTAATTATAGACCCAGAAACTTCAGCTGGGAGCCATAAAGTCACCCATATGGGACTCAGGCCATCAGCGATAGATGCAGAGAGAGACAGTTACGTACAAATGTGATTACACATCCTGCTGGCCGCTCCCAGGTGAACATTAGATTGCTTGGGAGAGCTGTGAGCTCTTTGGAGCTCTTCAGGTGCCATTGAATTATTCTTCTTGTGTTAAACAGAAACCTTGAGCTCTATAGGTAGAGTAGCTCAATGGCTTATATGGAAATGTCTCCCAAAGCTTGTTTAATGCTGACCCAGTTCTTTCCCACTTGGTATTTTTAATTTTTTTTTTTTTCACTCCAGTGGGTAACGTTGACTTCTAAGCCATGGCCATCGTTCACTCAGCAGATCCTTTCAATATCTTCTGTGTGCCGGGCTCTGCATGTGTGGATGCTTAAAAGCTGGGCTTCTGCGGTGTTCTTTGCAGGCAATTTTTCTTTACAGTAGCGTCGTGGTTATGGGGGTGGGCTCCTCAGCCAGGCTGCATGAACGTGAACCCTGGATCCACCGTTGGCAGGCCTCCTTCCTCGTCGGTGTGGATGGGCACCCACAGGGTGGCGGTACCCACCCAGAGGGAGGGTTGCTGGGAGGGCCGTGTCGCTGAAGTAGGTGAAGCCTGGCGCACAGAAAGTGCAGGTCCCCACGCGGCCCGGCTCTGCCTTTCTTCCCCTCCCCTGCCTGGGACAGTCAGGTTTCCTTCCCGCAGGAGTATGTGGCTCCTGGCTGGGCCCCTCAGTCTGACGTGGGTCCTGGAGAGCTAGTTAGTGACCGGAGAGAGGGGAGTGTTCCCCGCCCCCCGCCCGCCGCCTGTCCCCCTTCCCAGTTGGTCATTTCTGCCCCCTTTGCTCTCAGGACCCTTTCGTTGGGCAGTTCCCCGACCCACACCCTTCATCTTGCCTGAACTTCAGACCTAGCCAGCCGGCACACGGGGGTCTTAGCAGCTCATATGTAGCATTTCTAATGTACAGCTTTACTTTTTCCCCCCGAAAACTCCATCTTTAGCAGATCTTTCCCACTTGAGTGGTGCTGGGAGCTAACTAACTGCCTTCGTCAGAACCCCCCGAGTATTTCCCTCTCAGCCTGCCCACTCCCAGGCCGCTGCCATCAGGGCGTGCTGCAGGGCTGCCTGCCAGGCCCATCCTGACTTTCACTCTTCTCCTCGCCGTCTCCCGCACTCCGATCATCCCCGCCTGCGCTGTTGCGTCTGTCGCTTCCCCACCTCTGCCCCTTGCTTTTTCCCACAGTCTGGTCTCCTCCACGCCATAGCCAGGCGCCCTTTCCTAAGTGTGAATGGGGTCGTGTCGTCGTCTGGCTGAAATCCTTTGTGGCTCCCTGTCACCTCCTCCTGTCCATGCTCGGGACAGAAGGTCCCTGAGGGCAGAGGTGCCAGCTCAGTCACCGCTGAAGTCCCAGCATCTGGGCTTCCAGGTGGCGCTAGCGGTAAAGAACCCACCTGCCAATGGCAGCCCACCCGAGTCCTCTTGCCTGGGAAATCCCACGGACGGAGGAGCCTGGGGGCTGCAGTCCATGGGGTCTCTAAGAGTCAGACACAACGGAGCGACTTCACTTTCACTTTTCACTTTCATGCATTGGAGAAGGAAGTGGCAACCCACTCCAGTGTTCTTGCCTGGAGAATCCCATGCACAGAGGAGCCTGGCGGGCTCGTCCATAGGGTTGCAAAGGGTCGGACACAACTGAAGTGACTTAGCACAGAGCATAATAGCTGTGCAATAAAACTAGCTGAGCGGATAAGAACAGATTCCTTACTTCTGATGTATTTTTCTCTCCTCCTCCCTCCTTGGTTTCTCAAGGACGAGCTCTGGAGGATCCAGGAGAAGTTGGAGTGCTTCTTCGGCTCCTTGGTTGGCTCCAACGTGTACATCACCCCAGCGGGAGCCCAGGGCCTGCCGCCCCACTACGATGACGTCGAGGTGAGGGGGGGATCTGCCCGGCCGCGGGACGAGGGAGTGGCCACCAGCCCAGGAAGGTGGGGTTGTCGGGGTTGAGCAGTCCATCAGGTCCGGGCCCACTCTTCCTGTGTGGGCTCCAGAGAGCTTGACCTCCCTCACCGGGATGTTGGACCAAAATTAACCCCACTGAACCGGTTTCCTGCTCCTTTGGAAAGGGGAGAGATGGTTTATTTACAAATATAAAGAGCTGCACATTCCTCCGAAACATGTATTGATTGAATTTTCTACAGAGAAGTGTGATTGAATTTTTTTTCTTTTAATTTCACAGTTTAATAAGGTGAGGTCACAAGTGTTCCATACATCTGCTTTTATTTTGTCCTTTTTCTGTAGCTGCCAAAAATATATGCTTTTTTCCATTTGTGAAAATCTTGGGGCTGCTTAAATGAAGGTCATGGTTTCGCTTAAGCACTGGCGCCTTGACGGATGTTGATTTCACTCTCGTGTTGCTGCCAAAAAAAGTTAACTCTTGGGCTTAGGTATGTCGTAGTTTTATTTTTGTACTGATACATTCTGTGAACACAGAGATAGTAGGAAATGAAAACCTCTTTTCCTCTTGAGAGCAATTTGATATCAATCCATTTTCCAAAAGTTTTTTTTTTTTTCCTTTAATATTTCTAACAGGAGTTTAAAACATCTTTGGTTGAATGAAGAATAAAAACTTGACATTTTCCTATGTGCCAGGGATTATCTTCAGGGTTTTGGACACTCAGTAATATCTGAAGCTTGGCTTTTCCCTCAGAGATTATGGGCTTCCCGCTGTCTGATGGAAGATTTAGAGGAATGAATAGCGGGATAGATCATGGGATATAAAGAACTCAGCGAGGCTTTTAGGGAAGTGAAAGGAAGGACCAGCCTTCCAGTGTCAGAGTTCACGGTCACCTGTTTTTAAAAAGTGAATGCCAGTGGTGGCAGCTTTTAAGAGTGGAGCGAGCTATATCTGTGACCCTTTACTTTTGTTTTTTTATGTCAGAGCTGTGATTTGTTTAAGCCCTGGGAGGGCCAGCGCCCAGGAGCCTCGTGAGCAGTGTGGGGGCTCTCTGACACCCCGGGGTCCTGTGTCCCCTGCAGGTGTTCATTCTGCAGCTGGAGGGAGAGAAGCACTGGCGTCTGTACCAGCCGACGGTGCCTCTGGCGCGGGAATACAGCCTGGAGGCCGAGGACAGGATCGGGAGGCCCACACACGAGTTCACACTCAAGGTACGGGCCTGCCAGTGTGCGCGCCAGGCTGGGTTTGAGGTTTGCGTTTGTGTAACGGTCCCCCAAGAACGTGTCCAGGAGTTTGGGGGCTCCCATTCCAGGTGGCCCCTGGGAGGGGGCTTGGAAGGAGACCTGGTGGTTTATGCTTTTGCAGATGTGAGCTGAGGAAACGTCTCCATATGCTGAGTCCAAAAGGAATGAATTATGAATATGGTAACCACTGAGTTTTCTGGAGTAAAAGTGGAAGGCATGGCCTTGGGCAGCTTCTCCAGGTCTAAGGCAGTGGTCACCGCTGGGTGGTAGGTTGCTTGAGGAGAGCATGGTCAGCGACCCCTCAGTTTTTCTTGCTGGTAAAATTCGGGCGCCCCCTTTTCCTCCTGACTGCAGTAGACCCTTTGCACCCCTTTCCTCCTGCATGTAGGGGTCAGAAGAGTCATCATGAAGGCTCTTTAGGGGACCTTCCCCAGAAAACCAGGCGGCCCGAGCATGTGCTGGTTCGCTGGCATCTTGCTGCTGAGAAAGTGTGTCCTGGAGCAGTTAGCTGGGTGGGATCACAGCCAGTCCCCGGCAGGTCAGGGTGTTGAGAGCAAAGTCTAGGATAAGAATAGCTGTGTAACTCAGTTTTACACCTTTTCCTACAAAACTTAATTTCAACAAAATTTAATTTCCTTCAGTGGTAATATGATAATAGTTAATTAATTTATTTATTTATTTTTGATAATAGTTAATTTAAATCATTCCAAAGATTTTAACCAAACTGATGGGCTTGCATATGGTTGTTTTTGTATTTCTTACATCTTGAAATTACAGTTGGTATCTAATTCGTTTTTTTTTCTTTTTAAATTACTTACTTTCGGCTGCACTGGGTCTTCATCACTTGGTGCTGGCTTTGTCTAGTTCCAGCGAGCAGGGGCTGTGCTCTCGTTGCAGTGCATGGGCTTCTCCTGCGGTGGCTTCTCTTGGTGCGGAGCTTGGGCTCCAGGTGCGTGGGCTTCAGTAGCTGGAGCACATGAGCTCAGTCATTGTGTGGTGCATGGGCTTAGTTGCCTTGCAGAATGTGGGACTGATTCCAGCTTGAGCTTCGTGCAGCCCGGCATTTTGCATGATGTACTCTGCATATGTGTTAAATAAGCAGAGTGACAATATATATAGCCTTGACACGGGGGTTGAAACCGTGTCCCCTGCCTTGGCAGGCAAATTCTTAACCATTTTGCCACCAGGGAAGCCCCTCTGATTCTTGCTCAGTGCCTTGTGGCTTCTTGATTTTAAAATCTCTGCCTGCCTGCCATAACTGGGAAAAACTCCCTGTTTATGATGATGTCGTTCAGTCGGTCAGTCTTGTCTGATTCTTTGTGACTCCATGAACTGCAGCATACCAGGCTTCCCTGACGCTCTCTTGAGTTTGATCAAACTGGGGTTCACTGAGTCGGTGTTTCCATCCAACCATCTCATCTTCTCCTGCTCTGTCATCCCCTTCTCCTCTGTCTTCTATCTTTCCCAGCATTAGGGTCTTTTCCAATGAGTCAGCTGTTCAGCTCAGGTGGCCAAAGTATTGGAGCTTCAGCATCAGTCTTTCTAGTCAATGTTCAGGGTTGATTTCTTTTAGGACTGACTGGTTGGGTCTCCTTGCAGTCCAAGTGACTCTGAAGAGTCTTCTCTAATACCACGGTTCAAAAGCATCAATTCTTTGGCACTCAGCTTTATGATCCAGCTCTCATATCCGTACAAGACTATTGGAAAAACCATAGCTCTGAATATATGAACCTTTGTTGGGAAAGTGATGTCTCTCCTTTTTCATATGCTGTGTAGGTTGGTCATAGCTTTTCTTCCAAGGAGCAGGCGTCTTGTAATTTCATGACTGCAGTCACCATCGCAGTGATTTTGAAACCCAAGAAAATAAACTCTGTCACTGTTTCCATTGTTTCCCCATCTATTTGCCATGAAGTGATAGTACCAGATGCCAAGATCTCACTTTTTTGAATGTTGAGTTTTATGCCAGCTTTTTCACTCTTCTCTTTGACCTTCATCAAGAGGCTGTTTAGTTCCTCTTCACTTTCTGCCATAAGGGCAATAACCTCTGCAGATCTGAGGTTATTGCTATTTCTCCTGGCAATCTTCGATTCCAGCTTGAACCTCATCCAGCCTGACATTTCGCATGATGTATTCTGCGTGTAAGTTAAATAAGCCGAGTGACAATATATAGCCTTGACATATTCCTTTCCCAATTTTGAACCAGTTCATTATTTCATGTCCACTTCTAACTGTGCTTCTTGACCTGCATACAAGTTTCTTAGGAGGCAGGTAATGTCTGGTATTCCCATCTCTAAGAATTTTCCACAGCTTGTTATGATCCACACAGCCAAAGGCTTTACTGTAGTGAATGAAGTAGAAGTAGATGTTTTTATGGAATTCCTTTGCTTTTTCTGTGATCCAGCGGATGTTGGCAACTTGATCTCTGGTTCCTCTGCCTTTTCTAAATCCGCCTTGTACATCTGGAAGTTCTCGGTTCCTGTACTGTTGAAGCCTAGTGTGAATGATTTTGACCATTACCTTGCTAGCTTGTGAGATGAGTACAATTGTGCAGTAGTTTGAATATTCTTTGGCATTGCCTTTCTTTGGGATTGAAATGTTTTCCAGTCCCATGGCCACTGCTGAGTTTTCCAAATTTGCGGGCATATTGAGTGCAGCTCTTTCACAGCATCATCTTTTAGGACTTGAAATAGCTCAACTGGAATTCCATCACCTCCACTAGCTTTGTTCATAGTCATGTTTCCTAAGGCCCACTTCACACTCCAGAATGTCTGGCTCTAGGTGAGTGATTATACCATCGTGGTTATCTGGGTCATTAAGACCTTTTTTGAACAGTTTTTTCATTCTTGCCACCTCTTCTTAATATCTTCTGCTTCTGTTAGGTCCGTACTGTTTCTGTGCTTTATTGTGCCCCTCTTGGCATGAAATGTTCCCTTGGTATCTCTAATTTTCTTGAAGAGATCTCTAATCTTTCCCTTTCTATTGTTTTCCTCTATTTCTGCATTGATCGCTGAGGAAGGCTTTCTTATCTTTCCTTGCTATTCTTTGGAACTCTGCATTCAGATGGGTATATCTTTCCCTTTCTCCTTTGCCTTTCGCTTCTCTTCTTTTCTCAGCTGTTTGTAAGGCCTCCTCAGACAACCATTTTGCCTTTTTGCATTTCTTTTTCTTGGGGATGGTTTTGATCACTGGCTCCTGTACAATATTACAAACTTTTGTCCATAGTTCTTCAGGCACTCTGTCCATTCAGGTATGACCTAAATCTAATCCCTTGAATCTATTTGTCAGTTGCACTGTATAATCGTAAGGAATTTTATTTAGGTCATAACTGAATGACCTAGTGGTTTTCCCTACTTTCTTCAATTTAAGTCTGAAGTTTGCAATAAGGAGTTCATGATCTGAGCCACAGTTAGCTCCAGGTCTTGTTTTTGCTGACTGTATAGAGCTTCTCCATCTTTGGTTGCAAAGAATATAATCAATCTGATATCAGTATTAACTACCTGGTGAAGTCCATGTGTTGACTCATCTCTTGTTTTGCTGGAAGAGGGTGTTTGCTATGACCAGTGCATTCTCTTGGCAAAACTCTGTCAGCCTTCGTCCTGCTTCATTTTGTACTCCAAGACCAAACTTGCCTGTTACTCCAGGTATATCTTGACTTTCTACTTTTGCATTCCAGTCCTCTTGACGAAAAGGACATCTTTTTTTGGTGTTAGTTCTAGGTCTTGTAGGTCTTCATAGAAACATTCAACTTCAGCTTCTTCAGCATTAGTGGTTGGGGCATGGACTTGGATTACTGTAACACTGAATGGTTTGCCTTGCAAACCATTTCTGTCGTTTTTGAGATTACACCAAAATACTGCATTTCAGACTCTTTTGTTGACTGTGACGGCTATTCCATTTCTTCTAAGTCATTCTTGCCCACAGTAGTAGATATAATGGTCATCTGAATTAAATTCACCCATTCCTGTCCATTTTATTTCACGGAGTCCTAAAATACCGATGTTCACTCTTGCTATATCCTGTTTAACCACATCCAATATCCCTTGATTCATGGACCTAACATTCCAGGTTCCTGTGTAATATTGTTCTTTACAGCCTCAGACTTTACTTTCACTGCCAGACACATCCCCTGCTGGGTATCCTTTCTGCTTTGGCTCAGTCTCATCATTCCTTCTGGAGCTATTTCTCCGCTCTTCTCCAGTAGCATATTGGGCACCTACCGACCTGGGGGATTCATCTTTCATTGTTGTATCTTTTTGCCTTTTCACACTGTTCACGGGGGTCTCAAGGCAAAAATACTGAAGTGGTTTGCCATTCCCTTCTCCAGACGATGTTTTGTCAGAACTCTCCACCATGATCTGTCCATCTTGCATGGCCCTACACAGCATGGCTCATAGTTTCATTGAGTTAGACAAGGCTGAGACCCATGTGATCAGTTTGGTTAGTGTTCTGTGACTGTGGTTTTCATTCTGTCTGCCTTCTGATGGATGAAGATTAGAGGCTTGTGGAAGCTTCCTGATGGGAGGGACTGGCTGTGGGAGAATCTGGGTCTTGCTCTGGTAGGTGGGGCCATCCTCAGTGAATCTTTAATCCAATTTTCTGTCAATGGGCAGGGCTGTGTTTCCTCCCTATAGTTTGGCCTGAGGCCAACCTGTGGTAGGGTAATGGCAGTAATGGCAACCTCCTCCAAAAGGATTTCCGTTTAGTTCAGTCACTCAGTTGTGTCCCACTCTCTGTGACCCCATGGACTGCAGCACGCCAGGCTTCCCTGTCCATCACCTTCTCCCGGAGCTTACTCAAACTCATGTCCATTGAGTGATGGACCTGTTGGTGATGCCATCCAATCATCTCATCCTCTTTCATCCCCTTCTCCTCCCGCCTTCAGTCTTTCCCAGAATCAGGATCTTTTCCAATGAGTCACTTCTTGGCATCAGGTGGCCAAAGTATTGTAGCTTCAGCATCAGTCCTTTCAATGAATATTCAGGACTGATTTCCTTTAGGATTGACTGGTTGGATCTCCTTGCAGTGCAAGGGACTCTCAAGAGTCTTCTCCAACACCACAGTTCAAAAGCATCAGTTCTTTGGTGTTCAGCTTTCTTTATAGTCCAACTCTCACCTCCATACATGACTACTGGAAAAACCATAGCCTTGACTAGATGGGCCTTTGTTGACAAAGTAATGTCTCTGCTTTTAAACATACTGTCTAGGTTGGTCATAGCTTTTTTCCCAAGGAGCAAGCATCTTTTAATTTTATGGCTACAGTCAAAATCTGCAGTGATCTTGGAGCCCAAGAAAATAAATTCTGTCACTGTTTCCATTGTTTCCCTATCTATTTGCCATGAAGTGATGGGACTGGATGCCATGATCTTAGTTTTCTGAATGTTGAACCTCAAACCAACTTTTTCACTCTGCTCTTTCACTTTCATCAAGAGAGTCTTAAGTTCTGCTTTGCTTTCTACCTTAAGGGTGGCGTCATCTGCATATCTGAGGTTATTGTATTTCTCCCAGCAATCTTGATTCCAGCTTGTGCTTCATCCAGCCCAGCATTTCTCATGATGTACTCTGCATATAAGTTAAATAAGCCGAGTGACAATATACAGCCTTGACGTACTCCCTTCCCTATTTGGACCCAGTCTGTTGTTCCATGTCCTGTTCTAACTGTTGGTTCTTCTTTGTATTCTTGCCACCTCTTCTTAAAATCTTCTGCTTCTGTTAGGTCCATACCATTTCTGTGCTTTATTGAGCCCATCTTTGCATGAAATGTTCCCTTGGTATCTCTAATTTTCTTGAAGAGATCTCTAGTCTTTCCCATTCTGTTGGTTTCCTGTTTCTCTGTGTTGATCGCTGTGGAAGGCCTTCTTATCTCTCCTTGCTGTTATTTTAGGCCACAGCAAATTTGCGCCTCACTGCTGTCAGCGCCTCAGCCCTCATGCAGGCCACTGTTGACCGGTGCGTCCACAGGAGACCCCCAGACCGTCACAGGCAGGTCTGGTTCCGTCTCTTGTGGGTTCGCTGCTCCTTTCCCTGGGTCCCGGTATGCACAAGGTTCTGTGGTGCCCTCCAAGAGTCTGTTTCCCCAGTCCTGTGGAAGTTCTGTAATCAGATCCTGCTGACCTTCAGAGTCAGATTCCCTGGGAATTCTCAGTCCCTTTGCTGTGTCACATGTTGGGAAATCTTTTGTGGAACCTAGAACTTTCTCAACAGTGTGAGAACTTCTTTGGTATAATTTTTCTCCAGTTTGTGGATTGCCCACCCGGCGGCTCTGTGGTGGGGCTAATGGCAACGTCATCCAAGAGGACTCAGGCCACACGCCGTGCCTCCCAGGTCTGCTGCAGCCAGAACCCCTGTTCCCGCGCAGGCCACCGCTGACCCATGCCTCTGCAGGAGACCCACAAACACTCAAAGGCGGGTCTGGTTCAGTCTCTTAAGGGGTCACTGCTCCTTTACCTGGGTCCTGGTGCACACAAGGTTTTATTTGTGCCCTCCAAGTGTCTCTGGCAGGTATGAAGTTTGATTTTAAACGTGATTACGCCTCTCCTGCCGTCTTACTGCAGCTTCTCCTTTGCCCTGGCACCTGGGACATCTTTTTCTAGTGGCTTCCAGCATCCTCCTGTTGACGCTTGTTCAGCAGCTAGTTGTGAGTTGGGTGTTCTCGCAGCGGAAGAGGAGCACACGTCCTTCTGCTCCGCCCTCTTGTTCCTGCTGTTATGTGATAGGCGACTTGAATAAATACAACAATAAAGGTATCTTTCTTCACTGTTTTGTGCTCTTGGTCAGCAGTTAGCAAAGTGTGGCCCACGGGCCAAAAATCGAGCCTGCTGCCTGCTTCTGTATGCAGAGTGTGTGGGAAGACAGCCACAGCCACGCTGTTAACTTCTGTGGCCGCGTTCCGATTACCCTGGCAGAGTCAGCCAGCTGCCACAGGGACCTGCGGCCCCCGAACCACAGATATTCACTCTCCGACTCTTCACAGAAAGAGTCTGTCAGCCCTGCGCTTGGCCAGTTATTTTTAAGCCAAGACTAAGCCATCCATGGTCTCTGAGGCCAGGGCTGAGTGACTCAGACCGCCGTCTGGCTACTTGCCCTGCTGAGAAGGTCGGGCTCCATGGTGGTCATCGAGGGCGTGGGACTTGAAGGTGGAGCCGTGCCCACTGTTCACACCCATCCGGATCACAGCTCACAGGGAGAAGCCCTGGGCCTTCTGAAAGGAGAAAGATAGCATTGTGTCCTGCAGAGATTCTCAGGTTGTATGTCGGTTGAGTTTTTAATCCATGGAACTAACTCTTCAAGTGGAATCTTGTGTAAATGCCCAGTATGTGAAATTGAAGAGCAGGGTCACCCTGGGAGTGGGTGGGCTTGGGGGGCTACCATGAGAGGCCTGGAGCCCTCCTCACCCCTCTTCCTTCCTACCCGAGTGGCAGTCTGAATGGTACTTCTGCCCAACCTGGGGTGTCTTGGGGTGAAGAACCCCCCATAATGGAAACACATCTCTGTGGCTTGGGGATCTGACAAACCTGGGTTTGAATTCAGCTGCCGTCACTTATGAGCTGCATGTCCTTGGGCAAGATCTTGGTCTCTGTGTCATTTTTTTAATTAAAATGGAGATCATTATGTTTACTTATAGGTTGTGAATATTTAAAAATACTACTTTGATGCTTCTTTTACAGTGAAATTGCTTGAAAGCAATGGCTATATGTCAATATATTGCTGCCTGTCAAATTAGCACAGACTCAGTGACTTGAAAGAACACCACAAACTTTATTATGGTTCTGTGGTTCAGAGGTCCCTGAGGGTTTTCAGTGGCTGAAATCAAGGTGTCAGCAGGACTGTGTTTTGGAGGCTCTAGGGAAGAATTCTGTCCTTGCCTTTCCAGCCTCTGGAGGTAGTTCATATTCCTCGGCTCATGGCCCCTTCCTCGACATGGCCCCTTCCATGCAACATGGAGCTTGGTCTTTCTCATACTGCCCTCTCTTCCAGTTCCCTCTTCCACTTGTGATTACATTGGGCCTGCCTGGCTAATTCAGAATAATTCCCCCCGTCAGCAGCCTTAATTAACCATGGCCATGTAACCTAAATCTTCAGAGATGCCAGAGGTTAGGGTGTATACATTCTTGGAGACCCAGCCACTGTGTCCTGTCTTTATTTCCTCTTCTCTCCCACTCTTGGGAACCCTTTCCAGCAGGCTTTCTTGGCCACTGTTCCCCTGGAACTACTCTAAAGGTCACCTCCGAATTGTCAGCTCCTGGTCCCCCCCCAGCCTGCGTGTCATCAGTACTGGCTCCGTGGTCACCGCCTCCTGCTCCACTGGCTTCCAGGATGTGATTGTCCCTTGGTTCTCTCTCCACCTGACTGTCTCGTTCATTCTCTTCTGCTGTTATGTCCTCAGTCTTCCTGCCTGTGTAAGCTGGGGTGCAGGGCTTGTTTCCTAGACTTCTTTGATCAATGAGCAGTCCCTCCCAAGGTTTCAAATACCTTCCACACTGATGTGTTTTCAATGCTGTATTAGCTCTCTAGCCCACGTCTAAACTCTAGACTCCTAATTCAGCTACCTACTTAATGTCTCCCTCTGGAAAGATAAAAGATACAGCAGATTCAGTTTTCCCGAAACCAAAGTCTCATGTCCTGCCGTGTTCCCAGGCTCCTCCCTCCACATGTGTCCCCATTCTGCTTGTTCGGGGCAAAATCCCTGGACACAGCTTTATACAAAAGCCTTCTATCTAGTGTTCCTTTTGCAGACTTTTCTGACATAACAGCCATGGTGATCCTTCTGGGATCCTGTGAACCCTTTGCCCAGACCTCCAGTGACTTTGTTAAACCCAGAAAAAAAGCCGAAGTCCTTGAACTGGTCCCGAGGGCCCTGTAATCCGACCCCTCTGCTGCCTGCCCGCCTCACCTTCCATCACCCCCACCTTCACGCCCTGCCTTCCTGCCACACCGGCGCCGCTCAGCCTGCCAGGCACATCCCGGCTGCAGGACCTTTGCACCTGCTCTTGCCTTCCCGGGAAGCCTTCCTCCCCCGGACGCCCACGGCTGTGCTGTGCTAGTCAGTCAGCCGTGTCCGACTCTTTGCCTGCCAGGCTCCTGTGTCCACGGGCATTCTTCAGGTGAGGTTTCTGGAGTGGGTTGTCATGCCCACCTCCAGGGGATCTTCCCAACCCAGGGACTGAACCCAGGTCTCTCGCATTGCAGGCGGATTCTTCACCATCTGGCTTGCTCATTTCCTGAAGTCTCTAGAAGCGTGACTTTAGCAGAGTGGCTAAAATAGCACCTCTTACCCCAGACACACCCACCCTGACTTACGTCAGCATCATTCGCCTGTCTTCTTTGCATTCACCACCACTCCGACATTGTCTATTTGCAGCTTTCTTTATTTTACTCCTCTTGCCCCCAATCAAATATCTTCACTGCTGGTGTCTCTTCTGCCTTCTCAAATGCCTGTCGGTTTCTCTGGAGCATGTTCCATCAGGGCAGGGCTTTCTTTGGTTCAGTGCTCTCTCCCTGGCGCCTAGCCTGGTGTCTGGCGTGGGCGGGGTGAGTGGGGAGGGGTTGGTCAGGTGTTCGTGGGATGCATAAACAAACAGATGGATGAGCTATATGTGTGAGGGCCTCCGTCACAGGGCAGGCACTCAGACTCACAGATGAGAGCTGTAATTATGAGCGATGCATTGATTGACTTGAAGGACTAGTTCCCTGTCAGGCTGGTGTTATTCAGGGCAAGATAGCTCCTATGAATACATCATAATTGTATATTGTTTATTGCTTTAAGGCAAACCTTAGTGTTAAAATAAAAAATCTCTCTCATGCTTCTTGAGCTCTTCCTCCAGGGCCCATGGTCATAGCCAGGAAGGCAGGCTACTTCCTGGGTTGCAGAGAGGAGACAGGTGACTCCCAGGACCCCCTCTCTTCTCCTTTCTGCTGTATGGAATGTTCTCTGTCTGGGTGGGATCAGGCAGGAGGTGGTGGCTCCAGCAGGAGTGATTTGGGGGAAATACTTCTCTTGACCGGCTTGAAATCTGACAGGGTAGGGGAGGCTCGCCTGCCCGAGGCAGTGACTGGTCTGTAGTTACGTCTAGTGTTCCTTCTCAGACGCAGGGCCACAGGGTTTTCGTCCCTTCTTCCAAACATCCGTTGAGCCCGTGTGTGCCAGAAGCTTGGGTGGGTTAGGCCCTGGGATACAGGATGGATGTGGGCCCTGCTTGGGAGACCGCACAGACTGTATGGGTCAGCGGGTATCAGCCACGCGCCCAGCCTTGCTCCAAGAGCTGTGGCTGTGTCGTCTCCTTAGTACTCCAGTAGTCCTGTGAGATGTGGGGCACTTGCTTCCCTTTTACACATAAAGGAACTGAGGCCTCGGGGGGTTAAGTAACATGCTGGGGTCCCCAGCCAGCGAGCCCCAGAGCTGTCCCTCCTCACCATGCCCTTTGAAGGGTGTGGAGGGCGGGTACAGGCTCTCACCTTGATCCCGGGCTAGTTTTAGGGGTGTCTGTCCTCAGGTTACAAACAAAGAAAGTGGCTTCAAGCACCGGGAGCCTCTGCAGGATTGGGTTCATGGGGACAGGCTCACAGACGCAGCAGAGCTTGACCAGTGGACCCCACAGAGCCCAGCATGCAGACCACTGCCTGCTCGCCACTCAGAGGTTTCTAGAACACAGAACTGAAACTCACAGCCTCTACAGAGGACGAAGAACACATGCTCCCCACTGACCCCTTCCCCCTTGTCCTCGTGTAGCCAGGAGACTTGCTATACTTTCCCAGAGGGACCATCCATCAGGCGGCCACTCCCGAGGGGCTGGCCCACTCCACGCACGTGACCGTCAGCACCTACCAGAGCAGGTAAGCCCTCGCCTCTGACCTCGCGTCCCCTTCCCCGCTGGCTTCCTAGTCCTGCCGTGTCCTCCTGGGCCCCCTCCCGGGCCGTCGTGACCCCATCTCACCCAGAACACTGGGCCTTGCCCACATCCAGGCTGCCGGGATCGGGAAGACAGGCCCGGCTGGGGTGTGGCGGTGTGTCTGGGACTCCAGGCTCCCACCCCCACCCACTCACTGTCTCCATTAAAAAAGGTTTTTTATTGTGGCAGAAAAATTCACAGACTATTTTAACCATCTTTAAGTGTCCAGCTCAATGACGCTAATTACATTCACACTGTTGTGCAGCCATCCCCACTGTCCGTTTCTGAAACATTGTCATCCCCCTGAACAGAAACTCAGCATCACAGAAACCTCTGGGTCTCCGTAAGGTTTTTACAGTTCATTAAAGTCAGAAAGGATGTCTGGAACAGTGAGTCCTAGGAGCACATGTGCTGAAAACAGTTCCAATTAAAACCACCTTCCAGTTCAGCGAGCGCCTTGTCAGTGCCAGGAGCCGGGCAGCGGCCCTGCCCGGGGTTTCCCGATGGCAGCGGCCTGGCTAGTCCAGGTCCCGTTAAAAGCGCCCATCACTGGTTTATCCATCAGGAGCCCTGGGCTTTTTCGTGGTTGCAGGGATGGTAGGAGCAGGGCCGAATGGGCTTTGGGATACTCCGGTCACGGTGGGAGGAGGAGAGATGGGTGCATTCCCAGGCAGTGTGGCATGTCCCATCAGAGCTTTGCGGAGGAGTCCCTGGGAGCAGAGGGGTGCGGTTAGCTAGGCTGGGGCATCCCGGAGGCTTCAGCAAGGACTTGACCCCCAAACTGAGGGAGCCGAGGGGATGAGTCAGTGGCGGTGGGTCCGAAGGTCAGAGTGGGCCCGGACATTCCAGGCCTGAGGAACGGGGTCCTCCTAGCCTCGGAGCTGTATCTTGCATAGCAAGAGAGCAAGCATTCTTCTGCCTCCTCTTCTGGCTTTGCAGCCAGAAGTGAACCGCAGTGTTTAAGGGACAGGAGGAAATAAGCGGGGGTCTGGCTGGAAGGCAGAGCCTGTTTTACGGTTCTCTTGTGTAAAACACCTTATCACCACGGTTGGGCCCCTTGCAGAGCGAGAAGGTTTCCAAGGGCGACTGGGGGAGCCAGCAGCGGGAGCCGGGCCGCGGGGAGGCTGCAGCAGAAGCCCGTTCCGGACCGCAGCAGCTCTGGGCCCTGGGAGCGTCTGTCCTCTGGTGTCCTGTCGTCGGTCACTCAGCTGCTGCGTCTTTCCCTAGTTCTTCCTCTTTCGTTTTTCTGCAGCCATCAGCTGGTTTTCTGGCTCCCTTGGTTTTCACACCCCCGTCTTCCTTCCTCAGTTCCTGGTTTACTCACAACGCTGGCATGTCACGAGGCGTTGTCAGTTACTTCTCTGACTCCCTCCATCTCCTTGACCCTGTGAGCTTTTGCTACCACCAAGTGACTATCTCCCCGTCCCAGGGGTGAAGAACTGGTAGCTTCCCCTGGTCCCACCCACCCCTCCTGCAGTCGGCAGGGCTGGAAGAGCTGCCTGAGTTAGAGGGGATGCCTGCCGGCGGACGGTGGGCACGGTGATGCCGACTCGTGCCCGTCGGCGGGGCCGCTGCCAGAACAGGACAGTGTGACGCGAGGATGTCCTGTGCTTTGGCCCTGGGGCTCCTTAAGGCGTATGGCAGGGTGAAGATTCGGCCTTTCCCTAAGCCTTCTCAAGGGTGGCATTTAGGGCCTGCTCTCCCAGATAGTGGCATGTCGATCTGACCGATTTGTGAAGGTGAACCCCTCCGGAGGTGTTGTTTCTAAACTGCAGCCCAAGATCCAGTCTCCTAGAAGAGCGCGGAGCTCAATGTCATAGCTGCACTTTAACTCCGGGAGCTACTGCTGTGGGACTTGTACCTGGGACCCCTTGAAGGACGATACTATTTCACGCTGCTGTGAGGTCTGCGTGTGTCCTCCGGGTCTGCGTTCAAAGGTGTGAGGTTGGGTGTAGCATTTTGTCAGAAACCAGTGAGGCCACCAGGTGGGAGTGGATGCCTGGGGGAAGTGTCTGTCACGTGGCTCTTGTCCTCCTCTGCCACTTCCAGGAGGTAAGCACAAAAGTGTTAATTTTGCTTACAGAGTGAGAGGCAAAAGTCATACTGTGAATTTTCATTTTGCATGTAGCCGGCAATTTGAAATCTGCTGGTGACACAGAGGGAAGTTTTGAGCAGCTCAGAAATGTTTATAGAGGGAGCATCCCCACAGCATGTGCGTCTTACACTGACACACATTTAGGAGTGAGCGATTCTGAACACCCCAGAGAAAAAGCAGAGGAAGCTGAACACTGACGCTTGTCCTGAATGGCATTTTTGGCGTCTGGCTTCTCTCTTCTACCCCAATAAAACCATCATTAGAGTTTAACAAGTTGCAGAGTAAATTGTTTTGAAATTGTTGCTGTTGGATACTTTACTGAGAACAGTGCCCCTGTTTTTCTTTTTTAAGAAACAAAGGAAAATGTCATGTTTAACTGTTGAGATAATTGCACAGTCCAGGATCTTGCTGTTTCCCTACATATACTGCTTTTTGGATTTTTTGCACATACACATTTTTTTAGGTCCTCTAATGATTGAGAGTTCCTTTTCTGCAAAACTCTCAAGGCAGTTATGTAGTTGAAAACGTTTAAAAAAAAAAATTGTTCCTTTGAACTTCCTACTTTATGTCAGTCTGTAATTAATTCTGATATCTTTACATTTAAGATAAATCATGAATAGAGCCTAGCTTCCCACCTTTAACTTTGCACGTGAGTGTCTGAGGTGGGGAGAAAGGGAAGCCTGTGATGGATGATGCTCTTAAGTTTTTATGCTGAGTGATGTGAAATTATTGGAACTCAAGATGTCAGGGCAGGGGGATTGGTGTGGTAGTTTGTAGCTTGAGGCTTTTATAATCAGTGTTTCACTCACATTTATGTTTTCATTGTTTTGTTTTTTCTCTTTTTTTTAACTTGGCATGTGTTCCAGTTCGTGGGGAGATTTCCTTTTGGACACCATCTCGGGGCTCGTGTTTGACACTGCCAAGGCAGACGTGGCACTCCGGGCTGGCATCCCCCGGCAGCTGCTCCTGGTAAGGAGCGAGGGCAGGTGGGGAGGGAGGGGCAGCTGTGGCTCCCGCCCAGGACCCCAGAACCCTTCTCCCCACATGAGCCAAGCTTGTCTCCTGCTGGGCTGGTGGTTTGCAGACTAACGGGGTGCTGCACATTACTTGGACCAGCGGGGTATGCAGATGGCCCACTTCCTGTGTTTCAGGGCGGCAGCAGCAGGCCCTGGGAGCGCTGAGTGGATAGGTGGCTGAGTAACTCATGTGGCTCAGAAACTATAGCCTCAGCACATGTGCGGTCCCAGGTTAGGAGAGACCAACGGGAGCCTGGCCTCCGTGTGTTCCCTGGCTTTCCTGTCCATCCTGATTTTACCCTGTTGGCAGGTTTTGAGATGATGGGTGCATTAGGGCTGAGTTGAGCAAAGGTGCCTTCATGGTCTGAAGCGGTCACTTCAGACAGTGATTTTTTTCTTCAAAAGGCAAGGCCAAGACTGCACCATATTCCCAGGGAGCCCTCTTTCTAGGCAAAATGCTAAAAATTGATCTTTTTTTTTTTTTTTGCAAACGGTAGGCAGCTACAGAGGAACAGTGGTTAAGAGGACATAAAGGGATGCTGTCCTTAAGGGAGTGGCGTGGATCCGTGTCTGTCCTGGGTTGGTGGTGCCCACTGCACCCCTCTGGAGACGGGGCCTGGGCAGGAAGGTGGCTGGAGTCTGGGCCAGGACTCACTTTTGTGTTTCCAGCAGGTGGAAACCACAGCTGTTGCAACAAGAAGATTAAGTGGCTTTCTGAGGATGCTTGCAGACCGGCTGGAGGGCACCAAAGAACTGCCTTCAGCAGACATGAAGAAGGATTTTGCCGTGAACAGACTCCCACCTTACTGTACGGGGGACGGAGCAGAGCTTGTGACACCAGGTGGCGCTTGCCGTCTCTTCTAGGGGGTCAGGGGCTAATGTGGGGTATTTTGATGCTTTTCTAGGTGTGCACTTCTTTGAGTTGGCGGGACGTATGAAGCATTTCAGGGTGAACGTGAGCCTGTCCTTAAGTGTGTTAAGGTTGGACAGAACACGCTGCTTGATGGGGAATGAGAACCGTGTGGTTTGGGGTGAGGAGTATGTATTTATGGCCGCTCTGCAATTCATCATCTGCAGGAAGTTTCAAGAACTTGAACACTGCAATAATCTTGTTGGAAATTAGCTCAGGGATGGGTAAAACGTTGCCATCAGCAGGTGAACTATAAGAATTCACAGGCTCATCACAGACCTTCCTCAAGTCCCAGGTGACTACTTGTGACAGGTTTAAGTTACAGATGATGTGGATAGACTTCTGGGCGGATGGTGATACCAGTGTTCTGGGGCACAGACTGCACCATGCTCCTGTAGTCGATCAGAGCTGGGTTTATTGACTTGTAACAGGGGAGAGAGCACGCCGCTGGGGACTGCAGACATCTCAGTAAAAGGAGAGCAGGAAAGGATTTCTAGGATTTGGGTTTGAGTTAGGTGATTTCAGGAGGGTTCAGGAAGTCGGGCTTTGCTCTGGGTTGGATGCTGTTGGGAAACAGAGATTCTCGGATTGGGTCTCCTGTAAATCCTAGTTGTGGTTGGTCGCAGGAGGAGTGAAGTGAGGATGGAGTGACCACTGGTAAAGCAGCAGCAGGCCCTCAGGCCAGCCAGGAGAGGGGCACGTGTGGTCACTCAAGTTTTCTAAAAGCCTTATCCATCGCCAGTGGAGGACCAGCGAGACACACAATCTACAAGGTCCCTTCTAACATTCATTCTATGTACATTTTTATTGTAGTCTGAGGCGGGGAGGAGTTTAGAATGTTTTTGATGCATCTGCTCAAAACAGCAATTTTCCCAGCACATAGTTTAATCTTTAGCAGAACAGTTCAGTTCTGAGTATCAGCTTATGTCCCAGGATATTTCATCTGAAGTTTCCCTTGTCTTAGCCCTTATTGCCAATATTAAGTTCCCTCAACTCTGTCTCCAACCAGATCACCCTGTCAGGCTGGTCTGTCTGTAGTGGCTGCTTTTTCACTAAGTTAAATCCAATCTAGGAAAGAGAGTTGTTTCTGTGCACGTTATTAGGTGGCTTTTTTTTTTTTAATGACACAGCGCTTGACCTCCCTAGACTGAATAATTCGCCGTGGTCACTGGAGGGCTGGTGCACTTGGAGCTCAGGAAGTCCTTTCAGAGTCCACATGTGGAGGCGGCCAGGGATAGAAACTGGAGCCGTGAGAGCGCTCCGTGCAGAAGGCGGGGTGGCCCAGTCTGTGCTGTGATAGTGTGCGCTCCCCAGGTACCGGTGATGGCCCTTTGATGAACTTACAAACGTCTGTTGTTACTTATCTGATTGACATCTGTCTTCAGTGTAAGAATGTGGTCCACTGGGATGTAAGCGGTATTTTTAACATCACTGTGAACGTCTGAGTTGGAGCAGATGCCCCATGTTTGGATTCACCTGCACATTAACTAATTTCCCCAAACAGTTGCTCCTGCAAACAAGTTTGAGCCTGCTTTCTCTCTGGGTTTCCTAGGTGGACAGTTCCCGGGGTTGGACAGCACAGTGAGGCTGCAGTTTAGAGACCACGTGGTCCTCACCGTAGGACCCGATCAGGACCCGTCCGTGAGTATCCAGAAGGGAAGAGGGTTCCACTCAAGGCGTTTCCGTCGCAGGCCTCAGGTTATCAGGCTGACAGGTGGCCCTGCCCGCCTCCTCTGGGAATCTTCCTCCTCACAGTTGGGTCCCATCGCTCTAGATCAGATTATACCCAGATCTCACTGCTCTGGTTCCCAAGTTTCCTGCCTGTTGGGCATTTGAGGGTTTGTCCTTAGCCCCACAGAACTGTGCTTCTTCCCCTAGTGATTAATGTCTGGTCTCTGCCTCCTAATTAGGGCTAGGTTGCCTTTGCCAAATTCTCAGTATAGGTTTCTGGTCTTGCTCTGGGGTGGGACTTCTGCCTTTATGAAAGTGCCCCTCACAGCCCTAAAGCCCTTGGGAGTTCTCCCACGCCTGCTGGCTTCACCCTGGTCCTCCTGCTCAGCTTTCTTGGGAGGGGCCCGTGAATGACTGGTGAGGTTGGGAGTCAGGGGCACCTAGATGTCTCCATAACCAGACTGTTCTAGCCATCAGGGCCAAACCCTGTGAAAACTTAATATATAACATATATGGAAACCTTGAGATTATATATTCCCACAGCCTCATTTAAAAGGAAAAAAAAAAAAAGCTAGTTATTTTGATAATCAGTTAGTTTGAGGCATTTATTCTATATTTTAGGTCAGTGTTTGATCCTCATCTAAGAAGTGATAAGGAATGACCCAAGGTGCTGGAAGAGACAGTAAACTTCTCTGTAGGGCGGATACAGAGGGAGGGGAAGCCTACGATAAGTGGAAGGAAGGTTTTTGTAGATCACATGGCTGATATTTAGAATTAATATTTACTCTGTGGTGTTCATAAATTGAAAATTTATGTATACCTAGGAATATTAAATTTTTTCTGATGCACAAAGAGTGCAGGTATGGTTAAATGAAGAAACTTGAATGTTTCATTGGTAAGTTGAAATAGAAATGGTTTTTTCATTAAAGTTTCTGAAGGAGCTGTTATCTTTTGAAAAAATGACTTACAAGTGCTTATTTGCTACATACAGATAGTAATCTATGAGAACTATAAAAAAAACTCATTATACATTGTATTTATGTATCTACATGTTTACATCTCAACTTTTTGCCAGGAAGATTCTTTAGTATTCAATAAATTTCACTTAAGCACTGAGGCATTGAGATTTTTCTTGGTATTGCCCTATATTACTGGAAAAGCCTCCTAGCATCCCAGTGGGCAGTATTTTGTTGTTGACAGCTTTTTTTTGTTTTCTTGAAGGATGAAACTCGAGAGAAGATGGTTTATGTCTATCATTCCTTAAAGAACAGGAGAGAGACACACATGATGGGAAATGAGGAAACAGAGGTTTGTTCCAGCCCAAAATGCACGTCTTTGCTGTGGTTGGTGCTTGGTGGGAGGACTCTGTTACCTCTGATGTATGGGTAATGGGCTTTTCTGTGACTGCAGTGTGGACTTAACATTTCACAAATTGACAGCCCTTCACAGGGATAGTTAAGGCAGACATTTCTGTAATATATAAACACCTACCCACTTTAAAAGACACTCGCATGGGACCTGTGGCCTTGCAGGGGAGGTGTAAAGTAACAAATAAGCAGCATTTCAAATGACTAATATTTCTTTTAAGACTTTTTATTCTAATGTATTTTGATTTGGCGAGTAGGGGCTGTTTCTCTGCAACTTTGTAAAAAAAATTTGGGCCACACCCGACGGCTTATAGTATCTTAGTTCCCTGACCAAGGATCCAACCTGTGGCCCCTGCATTAGAAGGTGGAGTCTTAACCACTGGGCTGCCAGGGAGGCCCCAAGTGACTAACAGGCCTTTCATGAAGTCTGAGTTTTCACAAGGGAGTCATTGCCTTTTATAAGTTATCTAATTATAGTTTGTAGTTTTTGTAAATAGCTTACCTGTAACAAGTTTCATTCTTATGAAGGGTCTCAGTAATGACGCATTGAGAAGTACGGAAACGGCACTTAAATGACTGGCTCGTCTTTTTTCAGCCTCATGGACTTCGCTTTCCTCTATCACATGTGGATGCACTAAAGCAGCTTTGGAACAGTCCAGCTATTTCTGTCAAGGACCTGAAGCTGACTACAGATGAGGAAAAGCAAAACCTGGTCTTATCCCTCTGGACAGAATGTTTAATCCAAGTAGTCTAGCCTTTGCTGCTTTAATAGTGACATGTGTGTGTAAAACACTAGACACTTGATTCTGCAGAGATTTGTGTGCTGGGACTCCTGTCGCTTTGAGCCAAGGACACGATGACTGTACCTTTCCTTACCTGTGTGGTTAATAAAATGAGATCTACCTCTTACAGGTCATCAGTTGGCCATATGTGCTAACAGATGTACATGGAAGAAGAGAAAACTACTCAATGTCCCAGAAAGTGACAAAAGCCATATTTCGACAAGTTTATTTAATCCAGTGTGGTAGAAAAGGCACAGCTCCAATAAAGGTATCATTTAAATTTAACTGTCATTACCTGGTGTTCTTTGGAAGAAATAACTTCTTTAAAGAGCCTCACTGGCTCTAGAAAAATTTTAAACAATTAACATGAAGAAAATTTTTTAACTTGGTTTTTTACAGTGAAAATATACATACCATACCTCTGTGTATACACAAGCCCCCCCCACCCCCGCCATTAAAATAAAGTTACCCTAAAACAAATTTCATTAAATAATACTGCCACATTTAATAAGAGGCACTCACATCTATGGGCAAGGGAGTTTTACAGGTGTTGTTTGAAAGATTATGAAAGAGCCTGAGATTGAAGGAAGAAAAATCCCCAATAATATTTACATGGAAAGACCAAGTCTCTATATAAAATAGTCAAAATAGTGGGTCTTTGAGTTTAAACAGCTCGCTGTTACTTTACATTCTAAAGTGCATATAGATTGATATTTTTAAAAATATCACTGGAAAATTTAATCTTTCTATAGAAAAATAGAGCAGACATTTTTTTCAGCTTTACTGGCAAAAGTTGGGGATGAAGAAAACAGTTATCTCAGTGTAAATTTAAAACCAACTTAGGAGGGAAAAATGCTTGAGAATTCTATAGTGATGGTGGTAATGCTTACTTGAGACTTAAGTCCAAGACAACATCCTACCTGATTTTGCTTGAATGAAAGCTATTTAAAATGGAAGTAAAAAACTGAATTTCTTGTCACATTTTGTAAAGGAAAATGGTAGTCAAGGCTGAAATACTACTTGGTTTTAACTTAAAATTTCCCTTTACTTTAGGCAAAGGGAAATTTATTATACGTAGGTGAGAGTCCTTCCTTATAAACACTTGAGGGTAGATCAGGTGAGGTCAGCACCAGGATAGGAGTGACCCCTGGTTAGTGTTGTCATCCGAGAGAGAAAGGGCAGCCACAGGCTATTTGTGCATTTTTAGTTTAAAGGATCAGGCAACAGTAAACACTCCGGTACCTGCTGAGGTCCCTTCCTGGGGTGAGTTACAAGTGTGAATACTTATGGTACTTCATATAAAAGCTTCAAGAGAGAACTTTTAATGTGTATCTAATACAGTAGCTTAATAGTAAGGTTTATTAAATATGTTTTCAGATATTGCGAAAAAAGTATTCATCTTCTTACAAGCATGACTTGACCTGTAGGACTTCGCTTCCCTGTGCCTGGCACTCAGCCACACACTTAGCTGTTAATAACTAATACAGGGTGATAGCGTCAGCAGTGTCCTGTGACTATCGGGAATAGGATTTGTGTTTGGTAGAAAGGAGAGAAAACAGACTTCAAAAAACCTGCTCACCGAAGCTGGAGATCAAGCGGGAGTAGAACCTTCCACAGAGATCATAACGCGTTCTTCACAGGAACGCTGAATAGCTGGCAAGATGATTTTGAGCTCTTCATGGTGAAGAGCAACCGTCTTCACGGTTGGGGGAGAAGTCCGCTCCGCCCGGCGGCCCCAGAGCCTGGGACGGGCAGGCCCTCTCCACGGGGCCTGAGGGCCCTCCTGCCTCCATGCGCTCCAGGGACCCTGCGGACTCTCTCACAATATTTCAATGTCCCATTTCTGTGTTTCTTCTCCCTCCAGGGGCTGGTTTACAATTACGTGAGTTTTGTCATAATAATTTCCTCCTAAAATAGCAATTCCAAAAGGAAAGATTAATTTGTTCACACAGGTGCTTAACAATTTCACAACTGTCAGAAGACTTTTGTTCAGCCCACGTGCTGGTGGGGTAAATTCATGTGTCTTTATAAAAGCGATGGTCTGAAGTGGGAAACTGAGGTTAAACAGGTGTAGCCGTTCACCTCAAACCGGACCTCACAGGAGTGACTGAAAAGCTAAGCAGTATAACATAGAGATGTATGAGTGATGTGCCCAGCAATGGGATTCTTAGGCACACAGTGCTCTGAGCACTGTCCTCCTCTGTCACACTGCATGTTCGTTTCTACACCAAGAGTGGCGATGACTAACCAGCGCTGAATAATATTGGCCCTGACCTTGTTGAGTTCAAAAGTGAGTTTAAATGATACCCACTATAAATTTTAAGAACCACACAATTCAGAACAGAAAGTCAGAGATGTTTCTTTAGGGACCGGATGACATGTTACGGTTGGTGATGCTTCAAATTTCGAAATGTTCTCAAAGATCACGTAGCAAATGAAAATTTTGCCACTGTGCTGATAAACACCATCACAGGCTTGGTCCTTAGGCTTTTGATCCACCTATAGCTAATTGTTTTGCTTGTTGTTTGTTAAAATGGCATATCAGCTTTTTCAAGTATAATTAAAAATGACTTAATATTTCCCTTATACATAAGGACTTCTTTCACCCAGGAGGAGGTGGAGGTTTGGAATTCAAAGTGAATATCCAAGGACACAACACACTGGCTTTGGTCATAGGCCTACCTTTAACATCAAGGACCAGCTGATCACTGAGGTAGGAGCTGATGGTCCCGTTTCTGTTCAGTCTCCACTTCTGCCTGAACTGCCCGTGTTCCGTCCAGAGGGCGACTTTAGCTCCAGGTGTGTCTCGACCACCGATGACGTCCAGACACGTGTCACTGGCCTGAAAGGTCAAGAAATACATCGGCAGTACTGCATGTGCTCAAAGCAGCTGGACAGAGTCCTTTTTCTTTCATGTGAGTAAATCAGACAAGCCCGTCTAAAAAGAAAACAAGATCTAAAACCAAATCTAAAATTATAATCTCAGTCCACTTTTTCAGTTGTTATGGCTGAGGGGAGGCAATAGTATGGAAATGAACCTACTGAACTAGAGGTACTTTTTTTTTTTTCCTGGGATCCCTTGAATCTCAAACTGCTGTGGATGAAAGGAATCATAATTTTCCATGGTACAGATGAGTGTCAGAAAAGCACATATCATTTTAGAAATCATGTAAGTCTCGGTATGGTGGTGGTTCAGTCACTAAGTCGTGTCCAACTCTTGTGATCCCACCTGTCTGTAGCCCACTAGGATCCTCTGTCCATGGGATTTCCCAGCCAAGAATACTGGAATGGGTTGCCATTTTCTCCAGGGGATCTTCCTGACCCAGGAATCAAACCAGGGTCTTCTGCATTGCTTCCCTCATAGCTCAGTTGGTAAAGAATCGGCCTGCAATGCAGGAGACCCTGGTTCGATTCCTGGGGTGGGAGATCCCCTGGAGAAGGGATAGGCTACCCACTGCAGCATTCTTGGGCTTTCCTCGTGGCTCAGCTGGTGAAGAATCTACCTGCAATGATGGAGACCCAGGTTTGATTCCTGGGTTGGGAAGATCCCCTGGAGAAGGGAAAGGCTACCCACTCCAGTATTCTGGCCTGGAGAATTCCCTGGCCTCTATATGCATAGTCCATGGGGTTGCAAAGAGTTGGATACGACTGAGCGACTTTCACTTTCACTTTTGCATTGCAGGTGGACTGGATGGAGCCACCAGGGACGCCTGAGGTATTTGTTTTTAAAAGAACATCCAGATCTGACAACAGATGGTTAAATAAAGATTTGCTGAATTAGAATTAAACTCCAGGCAAGAGTCTGTGTTAGCTTAAATATATAAGGTCGAGCTTGTTTTTCTTATAGAAACATTGGGTGATGTGCTGGATACCCAGACAATAATTACATTTAAGTGCTTTTCATCTCTGTTGAAGCATAAGAAAGAAGTCGCTAGCCCACTGGTGATATAATAAAACTGGTGTCTTATTCCCCATACCATTAAACATAATAGAACGGGTACAGAAAAACAAAGAAACCTGAATTCTATTTTCTAAACTTCCTCCAAAAGCAGCAGCTTTCTTCTACCTTCATTGTCTGTTTCGAAGATGTGCTTAATTGCTCAGTCATGTCCAGCTCTTTGTAACCCATGGACTGTAGCCCGCCAGGCTCCTCTGTCCATGGGGATTCTCCAGGCAAGAACACTGGAGTGGGTTGCCATGCCCTCCTCCCGGGGATTTTCCCAACCCAAGGATCGAACCTACGTCTCCTGCACTGCAGGCAGATTCTTTACCAGCTGGGCTACCAGGGGAGCCCGCTTTGAAGATGAGAAAGGTTCAATTCAACGTGTTTGGAATCACAAAGACAGCTCATTTGATCTGGGCCACAGAGCATAAGAAACGTCGCAGAAAAGCACACCATCCATTTGGCTGCGATGACTTTTATCACTAGTTTTAAAAAAACCATTTAGTATGTATTAGTCTTTTTACTTTAAAACAGAATTTTTTGCTAGAGAAAGTTTAGTTTATAAGTCCATTTCACCTCAGTGCTTCAGTAATATATGTCAATGTTTTTATAGTCATGCAGCAAACTATTCATAGGAAGTTGCATTAATTGCATCATGCCATTTGATTTGGGAAGATCCTGTTTTCTAAAAGACCAAAGATCAACAAGCAGGCTATACGATGGATGATGGATCGGTGGGGCTGGTTACCTTGGATTTAAAGAGCCCTCGGCAGTAGTGCCAGATCTGAGTATTCTTCCCGCTGTAGGGAGAGATGCACACAGAGGTCGCCCTGGTGTCGGCCACGTTTCCGGTGACTGTTAGGTACCCATTCTGGGCTCGGTTCCTTATTCTGATGTACACTGCGGGCTGTGGCAGGAGGGGCAGAGCCAGTTAGAAAAATACCTTTTGAATCTGGAAATCAGCCCTTTCCAAGGGAAACTTGAAGGAAACATGTAGAAACAGAATTTAGCTTATTTATATCCGTTTCAAATTTTCCACTAAAAAGTCCTTACACCACTGAGCACATACCTTAAATCGTACAGTCTCTATTGTCTTTTCTGAAATACACTCTTGGGAAGGTGAAAGGTAATAGTTTCATTCACTCACATTCCGCTATGACAAGGGCGGGGTGCAGAATTAGGGACTTAATGAGGTTCATGCAGTAACTACTATGTCCTTGCGGGTCTGGGGAAGGCTGGGGGAGTAAGAATAAGGGCAAGGTACTGCCTCCATGGGTTGAATAACAATCGAGCAGGCAAGGTACAATAATAAGACACATTGGCTTGTGCTATGATTAAGTGCCAAATGACTGCTGTGGGAGGTTGTGAAAAACCCAGGTGGCTGAGGGCCCTCTGGTAATTTTTTTGTTTCTATTTATACTTTGTTGAAATTGACCTTGATATTTCAAGGAAAGAGGCCTTGCATATAGGTGGTCGCTGTGTAGCTACTCAAAAATTGGGTAACAAAGAATTTCATCTCTTGGGCCTGGAATATACAGGAAGTTTTCAAATAAGATACTAAGTCTAGGACTTGCCTCTAAGGATCACAGTTACTGTTTATTGAGACTTAGTCCTAAATGCTTATCAGAATCAATGACCAGAACAACCCTTTAAGAGAATACAAGAGACTTCCCTGGTGGTCCAGTGGTTAAGACTCCACAGTTCCACTGCAGGGGGCACGGGTTTGATCCCTGGTTGGGGAACTAAGATCCTGCATGTTGCAGGGTATGGCCAAAAATTAAAACCACAGGGAAACACCACAGGGAAAACAGAAAAGAAAGTATAATTCTGACCTGCTTTCTTACAAATAAGGGTAACACAGATATGGAAAAACCAGGTTTGCCTGTACCAAAACCCTCCCTATTCACCCTGATGCTCTAAGGCCTGTGCAGAGATACACTCATTACTCTGAGACATGGGGAATAAGAGACCAAGTCCAAAGTTGGCAGGGGAATAGGAGGATAAAAGAATGAAGCACGTGACTGAAGCACCCCAGAAACTATTCTCTCAGCCCCAGGACTTAGGCCTCCAGTCTTAATGTGATACAGGACACTCAATATCCCTGCCTTGGATCAGATGTTGGCATCCCACTTAGAACCTCGTCAGATACCAGTAACACATAATCTGTTACTGAATAAAGAAGTACTTTTCAAGCTGAGAAAGAAAGAAAGAGCTAGGGAAGTGCGACAGGGCATTATGGTAAGCCCACCAATGAATATTCTATTTTGACGTTTAAGATCGATCAATGTGAGGCCAGCTGAGGTTTGGTAAATTGGTGTTATGTTTAGCCTTCCTATGGATATAAACATTCTGGGCACTTCAGTTCAGTTCAATTGCTCAGTCGTGTCCGACTCTTTGCGACCCCATGAATCGCAGCACGCCAGGCCTCCCTGTCCATCACCAACTCCTGGAGTTTACTCAAACTCTTGCCCATTGAGTCAGTGATGCCATCCAGCCATCTCATCCTCTGTCGTCCCCTTCTCCTCCTGCCCCCCAATCCCTCCCAGCATTAGGGTCTTTTCCAATGAGTCAACTCTTCACATGAGGTGGCCAAAGTACTGGAGTTTCAGTTTCAACATCAGTCCTTCCAATGAACACCCAGGAATGATCTCCTTTAGGATGGACTGGTTGGATCTCCTTGCAGTCCAAGGGACTCTCAAGAGTCTTCTCCAACACCACAGTTCAAAAGCATCAATTCTTCGGCACTCAGCTTTCTTCACAGTCCAACTCTCACATCCACACATGACCACTGGAGAAACCATAGCCTTGACAGACCTTTGTTGGCAAAGTAATGTCTCTGCTTTTTAATATGCTGTCTAGATTGGTCATAACTTTCCTTCCAAGGAGTAAGCATCTTTTAATCTCATGGCTGCAATCACCATCTGCAGTGATTTTGAAGCCCCCAAAAATAAAGTCTGACACTGTTTCCACTGTCTCCCCATCTATTTCCCATGAAGTGCTGGGACCAGATGCCATGATCTTAGTTTTCTGGGCACTTAAATAAGCAAATAAAAGGACAGTTTTCTAAATCTGGTAATGTAAAGCAGATGAAAAAGATCTCTTACTTGGTAGACTGTTTTAACTGTTTCAAACCACTCTTTCCATATTCACAGTGCAACAGTAAGGTGTTTAAATTCCTGTAATTCGTAAGTCTATGAATCATAGTTCTATAAGTCTCCCACAGTTATTAATTCTGGAGGCTTCACTACATCTTTACAACAGTTTCCTTACCTTGTACATGTAAGAAAACAGGTATGATCTTCACAAAGGACAGTTCCACTTATGTTAGGACCAAACATCACAGTTTTTAATCAATTAGCTCAAGTAAGGTAATAATCACCCTTATTATGCACTTGTAGTCTGACTTCTCTATGATTATACGTTAAAGCACCGATATGCATTGTAAGTGCCTTACTGAAGTCCTAATTTCCAACCTCAGAGGATCACATTTTGATGATTCCTGAATTTCTAAACAACAATATGAGCCAAAGCAGTGCCAAGAGGCTTACCAAAAAAAGGAACTATGACCCATATACATCCATCTATGGCCAAACCACCCTGAACGCGCCTGATCTTGTCTGACCATGTCAGCTAAGCAGGGTCGGGCTTGGTGAGTGAGTGGACGGAAAACTCATAATACTGTTATAGGTACCTAGAGTTCCTCTGCTGGTTTTCAAAGCTGTGGCCTAAATAAACAAAGGGAAAATATTAAAGTATTATTTTGAAATTAAATGTTTAACTAGGAATAATTTCCTAATGCATAATTCAAGGAGAGTAACAATGTTAATATTAAAAAAAAAAAAACTTCTATGTAGAATCAGAGGCTACTGTTCTAGCTATCTTGAATAACAGCCAGGGATGACCCTTCCTGGCAAGGGACCCCCTTTCAAAAGTGAGGGAAATATTCTCAGCATCCAACTTGGCTTCCAGAGTTGGGATTAAGTGTTACTACAAATATATAAGCTAAACTGAAATCCCACTTCTGCCGTGCTTTTTCCCCACGGCTTTTCAGGGCGGTTCCCCATCATCTTGTGTGACAGGACTGAGGAATAACCAAGATGTGATGCAGGGAGATCCGTACCACACACTGCCAGGGAAGTGCACTGATGCTTAGCAGCCCTCAGCCGGGCATCTCTGGTCCTCTCCAAGGACATGGGGAATGAAAACCTTTCAAAATAAAGGTCTCACCGCAGCAACATGAGCCAGATGTTGCGTCAGTTCTCACGATGATTTAATCCTCACGATGATACTGAGGGGTAAGCAATGGGATCACTGTTTCACCAGTGACAAATCTGAGATGCCAAGAAGTGCAGCGATTCACTCAAAGTCACACTGCTTCTGAGTAGCAGAGCTAGGATTTGAACCAACAGAACTACAGTGGTGGGAATGAGCGTGGCATGCACATATGTGCAAGCTCGTGTGTACACACACACGTGTGTGTCTTTATCCATTCATATGTTCGTCAAAAAAAAAAACATTTCTCTTTTGCATTCTTTTTGATAAACAGCATTCTGACAGGTGGGAGGTGATATCCCATAATGGTTTTAATTTGTATTTCTCTGATGACTAGTGACGCTGAGCACATTTTTATGTGCCTGTTGGCCATCTGCATTTCCTTTTTGGAAAAATGTCTCTTCAGTTCTTCTGCCCAAACGCTATGGGGGATCCTCTTCCCAGTGCAGCGCCCCCAGGCTAGGGTGCCCAATGCGGGGCTCAGACTCTCTCCCCTTTGGGAGAACTATTCTCCAATTGTTGGGTCACCCACCCAGGAGATGTGATCTGATTATATTGCAAATCTGTCCCTCCTCCTCCTAGTGCCTCCTTTTTTTATATCTTTAGTGGTAGAGGATCTTTTCTGGTGGGTCCCTCTTTTTCATTCATGGTTGTTCTGCAGACAGTTGTGACTTAGGTGTGCCTGTGAGAGGAGGTGGGCTCAGGGTCTTTCTAGTCCGCTACCTTGGTCCCTTCTCCATTTTGCATTTTATATGACTGCTTTGAGTTGGGCGTGTTTTACCCAACGAAAATGTAAGCTCCGGTAAGGCCTAAATCATGTCTACCCTTATATATCTTCTGTAATTATTTTTTGCATACTATCAAACATTCAACTTACCCATTTATACATTCATTCCTTCACTGAAAAAATAGTCCCTGAGTGCCTAGAATGCTCCAGACACTGTGCCAGGCAGAAGTGCAGAGTGAGAAGCCCTTCATGGGGCTTGTTGTAGAGCTAGAAAGTGTCCACTCTAACAAACACATCATTATACACCTCAGGCAGCGTCTTGTAGAAACAGAACCAGGTCTTTAAGGATGTAATTTAGATTCAGAGAGACCTCCTGGAGGGCCTGACACTTCAGATGAACTTAAAGGAGGACAAAGAACTAGCCAGGCAAGGAATGAAGGGAGAAACTTCTAGACAGAGGCCGTAAGTGTGGGAAGGCACTCTGTGCTGGTGCGTGGCACGGAGCCTGTGTGTGAGGGGGAGACAGACAAGGCTGGAGAAGCCAGGGGGAGCCGGATCACACAGGCCGTGCTGAAGAGATGAGATTGAACCCAGAGAACACTGGGAAGTTTCTGCATAAAAGGCTGACAAGCAGTAGGTGTACAATAAACACTATGTTCATTAAATCGCCAGGATCCATCCTGAGTATTACATAAGCGGGGCTGGGGGGAGCCAAATACTTAGGAGGTGAAACTAGTGCACATCAGAGTTCATTTTTGTTTTCATTGTTTGCTACGGAGCTTAGGATACTTATGTCCCCATGAAAAGACAACAAGGTCATCAGACTTTAAGACTCAAAGCTAAAACCCAACACTGACCTTAGGTACAATTTTATGATTTAGTTTTATGATCCCCATCCTAATGGGATCCTCTTGTAACATAAATGGCAAACTAAATTAAATGGTCCACCGTTCAGATGCTGTGGTTTATGACATTTCTACTAGGAAATTGAGCTATATTATTAGATCATACAGTTCTTTTCTCTGTACCTGCTTCACAGGACGGAGGGAACCAATGGTTTTCCATCCACTGAATGCTCTCCAATTTGGGATCTCATTAGGCTCGAGTAGGATTTGTCTTCCTAAGAAATTGGGTCCTTCATAAGCTATCCACCTATATGAGAACAGGAAAGAAACAAATGGGATGCTTAAAACAAAGCAATCTCTTATCAAAAATGCCTCTTACTATATACCACATAGGGTTCATTCGTTACAACTTCTAGGTTTGTAGACTATTATTCAGAGAAAAAATGTTGTGTATTTTCATGTTTATTTCCATTTACTGATTTTATTTGGCAGCGCCCGGTCTTAGTTGCGGCATGCGGGATCTTTAGTTGGGGCACGCGACGCTCAGTTGCAGCCGTGGGATGCAGTTCCCTGAGCAGGGACTGGACCCGGACCCCCTGCATTGGGAGTGCGGAGTCCTGGCCACTGGACCGCCAGGGGAGTTCCAGAAATACACATAAAAACACATAAAATGTGTATTTGAGTGGAAAAACCAAGGAGGATGAGGAGAAAGCGCACTGGACTGTGGCTCAGAAGATCAGCAGGAACCTGGTTGTCTTCCTTTCAAACAAAGGTTCCCTCCAGCTCCAGAATTCTGTGTGATTTGGATAATACCAGGTTTTCCCCCCTAACATTCTAAGTTTCAGACATAGACGATAATCCCTCCCTCATTACCCAGTTAAAAAATACCGGCTTCCTCTCCCGCTCTTGGGCTTGCTGTCCCACGTCCTTCAGAGCCTCTCTGCGCGGCTCTAGCAACCTCTGCAGACACACCTCCTCCCGCAACGCCTCCCGTGACTACTTAAAATTGTCCACAGAAATCCCGTCTGAACTCTTCAGAGTGGCTCCTTTTGCAAATACTTCTCAGGACCCCAGGGCCTTCCAACTGGGCAGTGTCCAGGGCTTTGCAGAGTCCGTCTGGAGCCTGGAGACCTACTCCACCGCACACGGTCACGCCCATTCCTTTCCGCACTGGCCTCGGCGGCTTCTGCACCATGGCGTTAGGTGATAGGGGCAGGCCGGCCAACAAACGGAGAAGACCACCTGGCCCCCTACTGTAGAGGTTTGCCGAGCCCGGCCTGAGGTGGTTATCCAGCTGGACACAGTTATGGAAAATAAGCTGGGACCGCCAAGAGAAACTGCAATTCTCAGCAGGACCCCAGGTCAGGGCACACGGTGCTTTCAGAAAGGCCATGTGAAGATGAGGTGGCTTGTTCAGACAAAGCCACAGCTCTCCACAACCGAGATCAGGCTTGGCCAAATTATGCATGGACGAGCGTGACAGACGATCTTCCCTGCACCCCTTCCTGCTAACACAGCCTACACCACCAGACTGGTGCACCGTGAGGACGGTATGGCCATGCGGAGGCTGGGCTGCCTCTCCAGGTCTGCAGACTCTTTAGACAGGCAGGGAAGGCTCAATTATAAAACCGAGATAAGGTTCTAGTCAACTCGACCTCCTTATATATTAATCTAATGAATTTCACGACTGAAAAGCATTGAAGCTTGCCCCCATTACCACCACAGATCAGAGATGTGGGATAATATGAGGATTAAATAGGACAAAACAAAACCTCTCACTGAGGGCAGCTGGTTGTGTATGAAGTAGTATTCTGGGAGCCATTTGTAGCCTAGGAAAACCTTCAGACAGCCTTCCCTCTTCCCATCCCATGTACTGATTCTCTCACAAAGAATCCAGAACCATAAGGGGAAGTACATAATAAACTGAAGAGAAGAAATAAGAATGTTAAAGTAAAATGGCACCAGTTTTCTACAAAAGAGTGAAAAATGTTCATGAGGAATTTCTAGCCGTGAGCAAGTAATGAGAAGTTCCACTTAGAAATGTAAAGAAAAGAAATGTATAAAAATGCGGTGCAAGTCCTACATGACAGGGATGTAGAATTCAGCTCAGAGTTCCAGTCAGTAACGTACTGGAATACAATAGGGATTTTTATGCTTAAAGAGAATAATAAACCAATTTATGTTTAATAAACACCAAACTGTGTGAAATACCTTGCAGAAGAAAATTTAAACTGCTGTACACGTGAATGATACAGAAACTAATTATAACTGTTAAACTTCGTTTTCAAATCAGTTTATAGTCTCGGCTTTCTCTTTCATTATCCTCAGTTTAACAAGGAGAGTTGATTGTCACACAATTTCAAAGTCATAAGACACACAAACGGCATCCTTATATTAATTATGGAGAGCAATGTGTGTTCTGTTGGATGACTTTTGGTACCAAAACACCAAAGATGTGGGGAGGGGCAGGCTAGGCTGACAGCCACTCTCAGAAATGGCCTGAGATGAAGATTTTTTAGGAAGCGTGAGAGCTTCAAGGCCCCTCACTTTCAGGCCACTTACCATTTCTGTCCTGAATAAATATGCAAGCTCATGCCTAATTTATGTACCCATCGTTTTTCATTTCTTTTCTTAGAGTCATCTTGCCAGACTGTATAAGTGCCGGCTCCACATGACCTGCCCCCACCCTGCCCAGCATCCTGCATAAGCAGCGACACTGGTAGGCGGGCTGGGTCAGCCAGGACACCGAGCGTGAAAATAAGTGCCCGAGAACAAAACAGCTCTAGCATAAACAAGACATCAAATCAAAACACTAAAAAGCCCTATTAGTTTTAGTCGGTTGTCTTAAGCAGGTAATGGTCTCTCACCTAGTCAAGGTCACTGATTTAATTAGGTTCCTTCTAAAAGGAAAGAGGGCTCAAATTGTGACAGTCGTCTGGTCCACCCACTCTAGGACCCATGCTCTGAACGCATGGCAGTCCTTCCCCAAGACCACTGCCTGCTACTACATACTGGACACAGTCCACAGTCTTATTTGAGAGAAACTACTGTTATTACATGGAGACAGAAAAGAAGTGAGCGTGCCATCACACCAAGTAAGAGAGGCAGTGGGGAATAGAAAGATAGAAAGCCCCTGAGCAGCGCTGACCTGCCCCATGACTGAAGCGGGCCAGGCCCTAGCCCCATACTCACAGTCCACTTTTCACCCACACGGACTGGGTGTAGAAATGCAGGTCCTTGTTCAGAACAGAGTTCACAGCCTCTTCTAGGTGTAACTCTCTCCCCTCACAGTGTTCCAGAGCAAAAAGGCTAAGGAAGGGTTCTTCAAAAACCTAAAAGCAGAGAAAAGAGAAAGCATCACCAGAGGGTGGCCAGACCTCGGTGACATCCCGGTCACAATGCAGGGTGTCCTGGATGCCCTACTTCTCAAATGCACATAGGTGATGGCTGCACCTGCTAATGATGTCATTGCCAAAGCTGCAGTGGTGAGACTAGATTCCATTAATAATGCTTATTCAATTCTTTTGTAAATTGAAATTTTAGAAAAAGCAGTCAATCTCACAATAAAAAGAGAGACCTTTTCCAGTCACATATTAAGGTCTGATTGTGGTATAAAACAGACCATGTTTTTGGTCCTGCCAGTACTTTTAGCTGATCACAGAATAAACACAGAACGGAACAGCACCCCCACTTCCCAGGAGGTCACAGGAGTAATCACTGAGGATGTACGACTTCATGGCTCCAGGCTCTTAAAAGTATTCCTAGGAGGGAGGAGAAGGTATTTTTAATTTAACAATAATAACACCAAAAAGCCATAGTGCACAGGGGTGGGAGTGATTTCGACATAAAAAGTACTTATTCCCCCAACCCCTCATGTCAGACGAGAACAGAATCAGTTTTTGCTCTTTTTCATTCATTTGTCTATACAAGATAACCATGCTAGGAGACTTTTGTGGGATGAGAAATCAAAACAAGTCAACATCCCTATATCTGAGGCATTACTAACTAGTAGCGACACCAGGAGAACTGCACAGACATCGTAAAGTAATCCAGGGAAGGAAAAGATACGCCCTATGAAAATACCCAGTGGAAGCCCAAATTCTAAAAAGCAGAAGGTTGTAGGAATCAGGGAGGCTTCACAAACATGGTGGTGAGTGAGTTCAGTCTCAAAAGATGCCAGTGACGTGCAGAGACCTAAGGAGAACAGAGGGAAGATGCTCTGTACAAAGGGAACAGAAATGCATGAGCTATGGTAGCGACACAGCAAGGAAACCGATGTAGCCAAAAGACAGAGTCCGGCAGGAAACAGCGCCAAGTGCATCCGCTGTCTGCCACTGTGTATTAGCTGCCTGCTTCTCCTGGACCCTGACGGAGCCGGCTGATTTACCGCCAGCTGGGAGTCCTGGAAGACGTGTGGGCAGAGGAGGAGGAATGGGCTGAGCCAACTGTAAGCTGGTACATGAGAAGTAATACAATAGGCAGGAACGGGCTGTTCGGACAACAGTAAATGAACAGTCCAGCAACAGACTCTCACTGTACCTGCATAAGACCGAAATGGCTTACGAAAGTGTTATTCCTGGCAGCCACGTTAGGAATAGCAAAGATGGAGAATGACTTAAAAGCCCATCATGAGGGCATGGGTTATGTCTGCTGCATTCATGAAGGAATTCTATCCAACTGTACAAAAGAGTGAGGAGATTGTTACTAAAGATCTCTGAGATACGTTCATGAGCAGCAAATACAAAGTGAAGAGTAATGCAGAAGAGCAGACTTTTTATGCTACAGTTTGTGTGCAGAAGGGAAAATTTACGTACACAGATGTATAATACGTGCTTTACAGACATGAAAATTTTTCTTAAAAATATCAAGTATAAAGCACCTCCACGGCTAATGTGTCAAGAAACTAGGGTCTAAGAAGATAAATGGAGGAGTGGGAGTAAAGTTCTTCACTGCAGGCCTTTGGTCCTTTTCGATTTTTGAACTACAGAAATATTTATTTGAAATTTAAATTGGTAATTACTATGCATATGCTTGCACAGAAATGTAGTTTACGTGTATTTTTCTTTAAATTGATTTCAGGAAACTTATCTGGCAACAAAATGAGTGAAGAAAATAGAGTGTAAGTATCAGGACATAGGAAGAATCTTCTAGAACAAAGAAAAAGAGGCTGACCTATAAGCAGGAGGGAGGTGTGGAAGGTCAGGATTGGTGAAGAAGGGGTGGCCAGAAAAACTACCACAGTGATAAAAGGGTAAGAGAAACAGATGAATGAGAGAGAGAGAAACGTGAGAGCGTGGCTGGGGGCATGCTCAACCCTTGAACCACGAGGGTTGGAACTGCATGGGTCCACTTATACGAGAGTTTTTTGCAATAAATATGTACTACACGACCTGAGGTTGTCTGAATCTTTGGATGTGGAAACATAGAGATGGAGGGGCCAACAGTGAAGTCATATGCCACTTTTAACTGTGTGGAGAGTCAGCACCCTTAACCCCTGTATTGTTCAGGAGTCAACTCCTGGACTTCCCCAGTGGCACAGTGGATAAGAACCTGCCTGCCAGTGTAGGGGACACAGGTTCAATCCCTGGTCCAGGAAGATCCCACTTGCTGTGGAGTAACCAAGCCTTTTTGCCACAACAACCGAGTCTGCACTCTAGAATCTGAACTCTGCAACAAGAGAAGCCGCCGCAACGAGAATCCTGGGCACCACCACCAGAGAAAGCCTGTGCGCAGCAGTGAAGCCCCCGGTGCAACCAAAATAAGTAACATTTTTTAAAAGGTCAACTGCAATTTGTCACATATGAGAAACTCTGGAGGGCAAACACGCCCAGCAGCTAAGAAGTCTTCCTGAGAACCAGAGGTTTTACTGTTGAGACAGAGGCAGGGTAAGCCCACAGTGCCCAGTAAACACGTGCCCTCTGACCTGGAGGTCAGGGAGAGCATCGGATGCAGGCATGATCATCTGGGAGCTCCCAGACCTGAGTGATAGCTGGAGTCAGCTACAGGAAAGAGCATGGAGACAGAGGGGAACAGAGCCGCGCTGACACACGACGCCCGCGGAGCTGACGAGAGGCGGGCCTGGGCGGTGGCAGGGTAAAGAACCCGGAGAGGAGCCAGAAGAGCACGTGTCGCAGAAGTCAAGGGGAAGGAAAATCAGAAGGAGGGGCTGGCCTCGGTATCAAACCCTTCCCTGATGCGCAGGAAGAGGGTGACTGTGACGAGGCAGCCTGGGTTCAGCAATCGGGGCAGATGATAACCAACGTGGGAGCTTAGCGAGCCATCCGCCAGAGGTGAGGGGTGGGATCCAGGCTGTCAGGGCCCAGGAATAAGTAGGGGAGACCGGAGATGAGGCATACGGGCTACATTTAGAAAGAGAAGGAGGGACCGGGGCCGTGGCCTCTGTGGCAACTGCAGGTATGGGGGAAGGCGGCAGCATCAACAGGAAGAATCTGGATAAGGCAAGGCTACAGGGGTGGGTTCCAGGGGAGGAGGTGAGGTCCAACCCCCCCGTTCAGAACCTCGGACTGGAATCACCCTATGAGGGAAAGGATCACTTTGAAAAGGATGAACTAGGCTGCCTCTGAAATATAAGGAAAGATGAAGGATGCTGAGAAATTTCCAGCTTTTTAAAATTGGTCAAGACTGAATGACTAAACACAAGCACAAAGATGTAAATAATTTTTTCTGTATGTCACGTGGCAAAGGGTGCCCGAGCATCACGGAAGGTGTGCCGCGTCGTCCAGCAGAGCTTTCTGCAGTGACAGTTACGCGGCATACCGACCTCCTCCGTGTGGCAGCTTCCAGCCACCTGTGGCCACTGCGCATCGGAAACGTGGCTCCTGTGACCAAAGGACTGAATCTGTTTTATTTAACTAAGAAACTACATGTGGTTACTACTATGGTATTGGACAGTACAGGGTTTGAATATGCTTTGAAAAGAAGGCAAGCATCACCGTGTGCAGTGAGACAGTAAGCTAAGTGTGAAAAAGCTGCCCAGGAAGCACTGATTTTTCCCTTCAGTGAACAACATAAACTGGGTCAGGAATGGATATTCATCTCCAGTCACTGAGTTTCTCAGTGACTGCACACGTGATCAGGCTTCTCCTCTGCTATCTGCAAAATAGACATTGGAAGCATCTCAACAATTTATAGAAGAAATGTCCTTACAGGAGAGTCCAGAATAGCAGGTTAGAAATGCAGCCAATAGCGGGCGCTAAGTTAGTCACTAAAACTGGTGACCGAAATCAAATGGACAATCAAAATCCACAGATAAGACCCTGACTTCATTGCTGCTTCATTCCCAACGTCTTCGCCCTCAAGCTCATAAAAAAGCATTTCCACTTCCCTCTACTTGTTGAGTTACTAATCAGTAAGGAAGGGCAGACAGGCAAGGAGCTTGGTGGACTCAACACTCTCCTTAAGTAAAGAGTTTGCTGTGGCGAGAGCAACAGACCCTTACATTAGAAGCATCGCTTATGTGAGGATATAATTTAAATGCTAAAAGTGATATTTTAAGAAAATAGGTCCTGCATATTTACATTTGTTGTCTTCCTTTTAGGGAATGTCCACAAAAACGTTTTTAAAAGGCTGTCATTATCATTCAAACAGCATCAAATTCACTCTCCAGTTCAAAGGCAATCCAGGAATTCTATACCTAGAAATTTGCCTTAAGATAACAGTGCAATGATGCCAAGAGCAGACTTACTGGAAAAGACCCTGATGCTGGGAAAGATTGAAGGCAAAAGGAGAAGGGGGCAACAGAGGATGAGATGGTTAGATAGCATCACTGACTCTGGAGATGAATCTGAGCAAACTCGGGGAGATAGTGAAGGACAGGGGACCCTGGCATGCATGCATCCATGAGGTTGCAGAGAGTCAGACACAACTTAGCAACTGAACAACAACGAACAGTGGAAAATTTGATGGAGGGGATCTCAAAAATTGTTTTAAGAATGATGAAGCAGGGAGATTGGGAAAATAATTGCAGAAAATGACAGAGGAGGGTATATGTATCAGTTTACTTAACTCAGTAAGGATCCTCTAAGAGACCCAATACATAAATGGGTGAAGAACACAAACCAACAGCATGAGCCAAGCATGAAACATGACTAACCAACATGGACAAACGTCCCTCTTTTCCATAACAACAACAGGATATCATCATGTGGTCCTATTTGTCAAACTTTTCCTCTGAGAACATCTATTGTTTCTAAGTTTAAAGTCATGCCCTCTTTAGAGGTCTGATATATATTTACTCTCTCTGTGTTAAGTCACTTCAGTTGTGTCCGACTCTTTGCGACCCTACGGACTGTAACCCACAAGGCTCCTCTGTCCATGGAATTCTCCACACAAGAATACTGGAGTGGGGTTGCCATTTCCTCCTCCAGCGGATCTTCCCAACCCAGGGATCGAACCCGCGTCACTTACGTCTCCTGCATTGCCAGGGGGGTTCTTTTTCACTAGTGCCACCTTGGGAAGCCCAAGTCCAACTCGCCCTTTAAACTATTTTTATTTATACTCGTTTTAATTTATACATGTACACAGTTGATCTTTGAACAATACACATTTGAATCATGCAGATTCACTTGTATGTGGATTTTTTTTTCAGTAACTATTTTCATTTTACAGTTCTTTAAATTACTCAAGTGTGGGGGAAAGTTTGTGTTCATTAGAGGTCACAATGTATGGAATTGGAAGAAGTGGGTTTGAGTCCTGATTCTACCCAAAATTGTTTCATCTTCCTGCCCTTGGATGAAACATTTATCAAGTCCTTTGTTTTGAGGCAGAAATAGTCAAACGCAGATTTTCCACCGCTTACAGGGGGTGGGGTGGGGGAGGTGGGCATCTCTAACCCCCTGGATTGTTCAAGGGTAAACTGTACTTAAATTTATAAATGTACTTAAAGGTTAAGGAGATAAGGAAGGCAATTATTCAGAAGTAGAAAACACTGAAAAGAAACAGAAAGAACTATTTTAAAATCTTATTTTCCTGATACATTTTCCAAACATGAAAATAGGAAGAATATATATATATATACACACACACACACAGACACACTACTAATAGTCTTTAAAACTGATGATGACAGAGCAATCTGACCTTTCCAAGGAAACCACCAGAATTTAACTACAATTTGATCTCTACAAATGTCTTGGCTTCAGTCCATGCTAACTTAGAAGACAGCCAACCACTTGGGGCCAAACACTCTTCTTAGGTGTCAGCAGGAACAGAACAGGCCATTCCTGCCGGGTCAAGTCTAAGTCATGCAATGAGGATACAGTTTCTAAAAGTAGGAATGTGGATAAGAAAGAAAAAGAGTATTTAAACTGCATTAAAAAAAAACAACTCATCAGTCTATCAACCAGATATTTTAAATAACAATAGTAATAACATGTGACAGTATGTGCTGGGCATCATAACACACATATAGACACACACACACACATGAACTACAGGTAAATGTTTGTAAATGATGGATGGAGAGGTGTATATATATATTTTCTAAGTTTTTTTTTTTTAACCTAATTTATTTGGCAACAAAATCTGACCTGAATGAGCAGGAGACTATTTATAATATTTATCCAATTTGTGGAGCTATGATTGTATTTTGCTACAGAAATAGAAATGTGTTTAATTATGGGGTACTGCCCAGAGTATTTGTGGGGATACATGCTGTCTATGAACCAATGAATCATATTATTGTTTAAAATGTGAAAAATTCCAAATCCCAAAATACATTCATGTTAGGAACTGCAAAACCATATTCACTCCTTTAATCCATGCAACTTTCCTTTGACATGGATACCATTATTATCCGTGCTTTGCAGATGAAGAATTAAGGCACAGGTCACACACAGGAAGTAAAAGAACTAGAAACCAGACAGAATGGCTTCAGAGGTTGTGTTCTTAACCCCTTCACTACAGTTCTAAAATGTTCTAAGTAATTTCATCATGTAGATTATTTTTGATTAGCAGGTGTGATACTATCTGAAGCAGATGACTTCATCTTGCTCGGCTGGGCAATGTCTATGACCCCCATTCTTACCTATCTCAGCAATTTAACAGGTGTGTCCTCCACTTGGGACTTCCCTGATGGTCCAGTGGTTAAGAATCTACCTGACAAACCAGGGGATGCGGGTTCAATCCCTGGTCAGGGCATTAAGATCCCACACTCTGGGGAGCAACTAAGCTTGCACACCCCATCTACTGAGCCCTTGAGCTCCAGAGCTCGTGCGCCACCACTAGGGAGCCTGTGTTCCACAACTACTGCGGCCTGTGAGCTCTGGAACCAACGCACCTCGACCACTGAGCCCACGTCACAACTAGAGAGTCCACACGCCACAACGAAGATCCCGCGTGATGCAAGGAAGGGCTCATGTGCCATGACCCATGGCAGCCAAATACATACATAAATAGTAAATAAGTAAATGTGAGGCTTGGAGGCCCTGTGTACAAGTACTCTGCTGGAAGGATTACACTTACATTAGCACAACTTATATATATATTGGATAAAATGTTTAAATCTAACTACTAAGCTTTGATATTTTTCAAAACTACACAGAGTTAAATATGAGGTCAAACAAACAATGGGGATAAATTAATCTCCCTAGTCATCAACTGCACAAGTTTTCAAGATGGCAAAGAAAACATATGTACTTTATTTTTTTTTTCATTCACTTTTTATCCATAAAGAAAGTCTTTGAGGTAGAATGAAGTCTGTCAAATGGTCTTTTCCTAACTTTAAAGACAAAGCAAATTTAAATCGTATTGGTTAGCTCAGTGTCAATATGGAGCCAAGGCTGTAATCTTTCACTCCAGAGAGTATAGAAACTGTAACTTGAAAGCACATAATTAAAAGATTTTTTGAAATAAGCATATGTGGGGGTTAGAAGCGTGGTTTGTGTAATTACACAGAATATCTCTAGTTAGAGCCTGTGTAAGACTATGGGGGGAGCAGAGGGGAGAAGGGGCAGAGAGAGAGAGAGAGAGATCTCTGACAAAAACATAACAAATGGGAATGTCCTGTTCAAAGATCACATTTACTGGACAAAGAGGTCATCCCGGGAATGAGAACGTGGGACTTTGTCTATTTTGTTCACCATTCCCATTTTTTATTAGGGGCTGGTACATGGCAGCTACTCAAAAAATATCTTGTGATAAAGCCTGACTTAGTGTCTTAAAGACGAAATAAAGGTGCCTTATTCCAAGTTAAAAAAAAAAAAAGAAAAGAAAATTAGTTGGACAGTTTATGGACTTGTTAATACTAAAAACAAAGCACCTGATAAAATCTTGTCTTATTTCTCATTGTTTAGAAGGAAGAAAGACATTATTCAATTTAGCAAACATTTCTGAACTCCGGTTGCATGCCAGATAACTTGCCAAGTGCCTGGGATACTTCAACAAGTTCAGTTTCTGAGCTGGAAGGAAGCTCCTGAGCTCTAATCTCCAGCAGGAAGTATCCAGAACTTCCTTTCATGGGCTAAAAAGCCCTTCACATTCTCATCTCCAGAGGTCTCTGCAGCCTCGTCTGCCAGAATCACAGTTAGCATCATCTCTACTGCGTTTTGGCATCTCACATCTTATCTGCCTTCACCAGATCTTCACTCTTACAGGTATCTTCAGTTGCCAAGTCCAGGGAAATCCTTCTGTCCCATCACCTGTCTCTCCCTATCGATTATCTTCCCCTCTCTGACATTTTCGCCTTCCACTTTATCCTGGCTGTTTTCCTTTGGACGATAAACATGCTCACTTATTTACATACCAAAAAAATAACCCCAAAACAAAAATCCCATTCAGACTTGTACACTGGTACTGTAGAGCTGAGTTTCAAATCACTGCCTGTATGGGAGAGATGCTGGTATTACCTCAGGATTATGTTAATTAAATATAACATGCTGTTTTATTTTAAAAATATCTACCCGACAATATCGCTTCACCCTAATCTTTGCCAAATGAACCATGTCTAAAAAACTAAGAACAACGGGACTGAATTCAAGGACAGTGTGCTGTGTGCGCTGTGTATGACCATACATATAATGTACGCCTCAAATATCATTCCAATCCAGAGAAATACCAGTGTGCTGGCAAAAAGGCATTTTTCATCATCTGCAGTGATGAAAATTTAATAGAAGGCTCCTAAGTCTCTAATTAGCCTCTAATCCAAAACCTTCTAAGTTTGGTCTGTGTAAAACAAAATCATATAAATACCTCAGTCTATCAAATTTTGATGCT